>NC_135119.1:11214285-12428571 GCF_050908995.1 Andrena cerasifolii | reverse complement strand
TTGATTGTCATAGCGATGCTATTTCTTTACTAACTAACCGTGTACTTATTAGTTGTTTTGTCCGCACAGTGGCATTGTAATCAATTGAGCGCCTTGAGCAAGCACATATTTCTAAAATACGTTGCAGAAAGTTTTTGAAGTGGTTCGATTAAATTACAAATACCTCTAAAGTGGTAAGTGTATAATGATTTTCACAAATACTGTGGTATAGTGCTTGCAATGGAGTTTAATACTTACTCGATGCATATCGTTAAATGATGAAGACTTAACTTCGAATCTACTTAGTAGTTATCGTGTTATTGTTTCCAAATATGAGACCCGTGAAAGTTCTGCTGATGAGAGTGAAGAAGAAATTATTCTGAATGATGAAAGTGATTAAGAAAGAAAATTATGATACAGAATGCTTGTCTTGTACAGGTCTTTATTCTCCAGATATGCTAGGTGAACAATGGGTTAAGTGAACGTATAAAGTGTTAAGATGGGCGTGGTGGGCCCATGAAGACTTCGGTGGTGGGCCCGCGAAGCCTGCGGTAATGAAGAAATAGATTTCACATGCCGGCTTTATAAAAAAAGGAAGAAAAAATAAGTTTCAGGACAAAACAAACTGGGTCTCATATTAGGAACCCATTTTATTGTATCTGCGTATTTGAATGACTTTCGATTTTATTTTATTATGAAGAAACCTAATTTTTGTTACAGTAGGTTGCTAAAGAATACATATTCTACTTTTAAAACGTGTATCGAATTTTAATAAAAGTGTTCTCAGTCAAGAGTTATGATGTTTTTAAGAAATGTGTCTCACATTCGGCTACTTTACCCTGTGTAGTTAGTTTTACGGGCTGTTGAATGATAAGACTGATTTGTAGAATTTAGTCTTTATACCAAACATAATGTTTATGGTTATTATATTGTTTTTGGTATTCTTTTAAAGATAATATATTTTTGTTGATCCGATCCTTCATAAATAAACATTATTAATAAAATTCTGTTTTATTTCATTAGAAAATGAAATATTTCATTAAAAGGCAACCCTTATATCTTCGAAACAACTTACCCCAATGCGATAACAACTTGCCCCATAAAGGGGTAAGAAGTTCCGCTACGACCAGCCACAAGTAAATTACTTTTTATGAAAAACCTATTACAATATATTAATCACAAGCTTGAAATCATAAAATATAATAAATTTAACAAAAAATTAGTCAATAGTGAAGAGAATAACTACATTATTTTCCAGTCATTTTTTGTTTTTATCGAAATCGGAACTTTTAGCCCCGGTCTCCCCTACCTAAAACCGCCGAAAACCAAGTTCCTTTGCAGGATCCTAAATGAATTCCGCCCAGAGAATTACCCGTCAATAATTTACTGAATCAAAATGTTTGTAATAAACCACTAAATCATAACTCTAACATTCAATTCATATTAAATACATTTTCCAAATTCCTGGAAGGTTAACCTCTTTCCTACAATTTCTGAATCAATTCAGTCAATGGTCACATCTTGCGTCACCTTGATTAACGAGGCACGATAGTGCGTGTAATTAAATCCGCGGCAAACGAGAAGAAACGGGTGAAATTGCTGGTAAAAGTCGTAATTAACGGCGATCGAAAGTCGTCGTTCGAAGAAAACGATCGATGCCTGTCCCCCGTGGGCAATTAATACGACTAATTAGGTCTACAGCGAATCGGGACAGCCTTCGTGTGTCCAGTGCTTATGCATGGAGGTCGTCGACTCGTGCGCAAACGGGACCGTGGATCGTCTCGCAAATGGGGTGAAAACAACCACTCGCGCGGAACATCGGGTCGCGGTGACGATCTTTCGGCCTGTAAGAAATTTGAGATCGACGCGGACGAGATGTCAGCCGTCCCGAGACTTTCTCCCAAAAACCGTTACTTATTCTTCACTATCTTCCCGTAGTATAAAAAAGCAGGCGGTCTGCCCCTTTTCCTTGCGGACGGCCAATTTCTAGTGGTTTAATCGTCCTTTCTTCACTTTCACGAAACCTGAGAACTGGACCACGGGTATACGCGATACCTCGTCCTGATTGGCGATTAACGATTGTACGAACCGCTGAAAGAGAAACGCAAATTCGCGATCGCGGTCCACCATTGACTTTTACGATTTCGTGAACTTTTTTTACAGGGAGAACCGTACGCCTGGCCTCGGGTGATCTTGCGGTAAATTCGAGAGATGGAGGAACCAGCGTGCAAATGCGAATGTGTCCGCGCTGAGGCAACAGTTGTCGGAAGAAACCCGCCCCGCGGGCTCATCAATTTACTGTTATGGCTCCAAAGAACCGGGAGAACCAGGCGTAAGTCGACTCTGTGGCGGCCAACCCAGTGAGTCAAGGTCGATGGTAAAAAGAGTAAGAGAATTGCATGTTTCGATGAAAGTAACGCAACAAGAAAGTGGCGAGATGAAGTATCTCGTAAGCCCCGCGGGCGACAGGGAGCTTGTAATGACATAAGTATGTAAATTGGGAACCCAGAATTCTGTCCTTCACCCTCGCATCTGCTCATACCTTTTCATGTCGATCTATCTAATATTTATGGAATGTCTGATTCAGAACAATATCAAAAGATCGAATGGTAAAACCACTTAGACATTCGACGGAATAGTTCTTTCTCCTACAAGTGCAACGAGCTAGCCGAATTAGCGAAAAATAAACGTTTCCTAGGAACCGTCTGCTCTACGAGTGAAGCTCGGTCGAAGACACTGCGAGCAGCCATAAAATCAATCCGACCGTCTAAACGGGGTGCAGCGATCGGTGGAGGCGCGTGATAGATGCAATTTCGAATCCATTAGAATCAATTTCCTCAGCGGAGCACCGCTATTGCACGGGACGCACGCGTGACGTACCCGCGGCGGATTGCTGTCGGTGGTTTCACCGTGATTGCGATTCCAGACGAACGCGTCACGAAGGAATCGGATCGTTTCGCCGGTCCGGCAGGAATGCGGAGTTTAACCTAGATAAGCGGGTCTGCTTAGAGGAAGAAGAGATTGATGCCACAACAAAAGTCGCTCGTTCGACTTAGCCGCGATTTCTACCTTCTTTTTTCACCTTTGTCGCTCTGCCGCCCGCTCCCCGTTTCCGCCGCGAGTGAAACGCAGAGGGGAGCGCGGCTCTTCAAGTTCATCGATTCGCCTCGGTCAGAAGCAGCCCCTCGGTCCTAGCGAGCACTTCGTCCCAGTTCGTTCTTATTTCACATGCACCCGTGGCGTCACGGATCCTTTCCGGTTTTTCTTGTGCACTGGCGTCCGGAATGCGGTGAGCTGTCGGTCAGCTCCTGTAGTGCCGTTCCCCGGGTGTTGCTCCGCGTTTCGATAACCGTACGCGAATGAAAGTTCGAGGGGCATGATTCAAGACATGATTCACCGGCTTGGAAACTACAGGCCTCTGTTTCAGCGCTGATCATGTTAAGGCGCGACGCAGTACCTATATGCATGGTCAGCTGGAAGCCTGCAGGGAAGCTTGAAATGGAAAATAAAGTGCTATTTACCGCGAAGTTTGATTTAGGTGTTATCACAACAGCACTGCCTTTATGCAATTATTCATTTCCCTCTCTTTTAATCTGACCTCGTTTAACTTGCCAACTACTTAGGCGTTTGAAAGTCCCTAATGTCTCGCGCGGGTTTTATTAATTGCTGCCAGTGCGAAAGCACCATTTACTTCGAACAGAACGAATTAATTCGCGAGTAGGCAGTTTGAAATACACGAATAGTCCTTCTGGCAGGGGAATGATCCAGTTAACAAGTTCAATTCTCGCGCAACAATAATAAATCCTATCCTTTTAGCTATCTAAGCCAAAGCCAGGCCTGCTTTGGTGCTCTAACTTTCCCAGCCACTCTTCTAAATTATATCATCGCTCGTTAAACACGTTCATTCATTAAAACCACCTCACAATGAACTCCTGCCTCTCTTGCTCTTCTTACGCTCCCGGTAGTTAACTTTTTTTTACAAAGAGCTCGCGTATCAAGACCACCCGACTTGTTTCTTTCACAGACACACGACGTGCTTCTCATTAAACCGTTAAGGACGCCAGACATCAGACACGCGGAAACAAAGAGGCTGGGAACACGCGAGGAAAGGAGACAGAGAAGGACTGGCACCTGGTCGGCTCGATCGACAGGCAGTCGTTAACCTGCGGTCCGCAGGCCAATTTACAGGAATTTCGTGGGTACCGGCGGGGGAACGGTCGTGATCATCCGCGGAAGAAACAACGGACGGTTGTTCATATGTAGGTGAACAACTCGTTCGACCAGTCCTCGATGAACTGTTATATGCACTGGCACTATGCCATCCGCTGAAAACCCATTTCTAGCAGCAATGCCAGCGAGTTGCGTGCCTGGGACGTAGTTGTAAGCAGAGATGAAAAAAGAGCAGGTAAGGGTTTCCTCAAACGCGATCGACGGCTCGCAAAGCGCGCGTCGATTCGAGGAAACGTGGCCGCGATAATTTCCCACCTCCCGTCCGGCTCGTTACCTTTTGTCCACTTACATTCGTGAGGTCGCGGATATGGGCATTCGGCGACAATTAATCAATGGCTGCGCCGCTTCGAGGAACTACGTACGCGGGACATTGGAGGTGAGACGACGGGATTTCACGCGGGGCTACAATAGAATTGAATAGCGAACAGAACGGTTGGGAAGGTACCTTCCAATACGTTCATTAATTCCTGGAGTTGTTGCAAGGTGGGATCCATTTCGAATACCTTCGATTATGTGCTTCGAGGGAAAATTCTGAGATCCGGTTAATGAATCCAGCTGGAACCATTATGGAGAACAATCGCTCGTTGTATGCAAATGTCGACCGCCGTGAGGGCGCAACGAATCTTGGGATACGTTAAATCGTGTACCACTGCTCTCGATTATGCGGGGGTGTGTGAATTTCAACGACACTGTGCGGACGTTTCCGTGCACGCGCCAGCGAACGAGAGATTTATAAATTTTCTGAAATGACGCAAGTGTTTGCAGAAATACAAGCTTGCTGGTGAAAGATAGTGGTAATTGAGAGGATGTGGTAAATGTTCTGTATTCCAATAAATTACGTTTTTTGTATCTTATTAGTTAATACGTAATGTTTTATATTAAAAAGAAATAAGATTGGTTTCTACTTAATTCGCCAGTGCGAATTGTTTTTCTCGCAATTTTAAATGCATTTCAGTTTCTTTGCAATATCGCTGTGATTATTGTTCCGGGTTTTCAGGCGCCGTAAGAAGTAACCGTTATCCTTCGTAAATGAGATAACGGTTTCGGCATATATTTTCCTCATACATTTTTAAACAGCTGTTGACCCCGCGATTTCTGAATGTCTATAAGCCCATTATATAAAATTTCGTATCCCAAGGCAGCTCGATGCTTGTAAAAAGCGTAAAGTTATACACTTCAATTAAACAAGTGAAATTTTTAGAAAAGTACGTTTTCGAGTTCCGACTGAAAAATACGGCACTTTATGTGTATCAATGTAATAGATAGCCGTAATCTAATAGATAGTCGTATCTGGTATTATTAAGACTCAAATGATTAGTAGTCTTTTTTCTTATCATTATTACACGATTTGATAGAAAGGAGCGTGCCATTCGGAAGCAAAACTAAATTTCGGTATTCTTATCGAGTAATGGAACGCGAGATTGAGAATGGGAACGATTAAAACGAAACTGGTCGCAGTATTTATGCTCCTGATTGCTCAGCAAAAACTTGATCCAAGCAACCAAGAACGGGTAAACTTGATCATGCCTAGCCATTGAAAAGCCCAGGCTGCGGATACCAGTAAATCACTACAAACAAACCGATAACCATCTAGGTTAAACACTTTCATCGTGTCTGCCTCTTGGCAAAGGCAGCTAAAATACTCGTCCACTGATTTATGAGACGCCTAGCGAATGAATTTTTCATAAAATACGCATTGACTTCTAATTAATAGTTCCACGATTGCGCAACGCCGATGGCGTCGTTACGCTTTTCCATTCGCCCACTGCGTGGAAACGGCAACCCGGTGAACGACACCGACGCAAAGATCAGTAGCCGAAGATCAGCCCAAACAACCACCGGGCCCACGATGGGCACAAGTCAGAGGAACAATTGCTGCGTGTATAGTGATTAGTCGCGCTTGCCGTAATTATAGCAATTACCTCCGTAGCCGGTGATCGTCCAACGTTTACCGCGTTTCGCGATCGAGCTTCTGCACCCGGCGAATTAAAATGTTGGCTAACGTAGGGTGAAATCAGGGAATTTACGGAAACCGGGTTGTAATCGAGAGTTTTCACAGTTGGCAGGCATCGCGAGAGACGCTCGGGAAGTCCCGGAGAGACGCTAGGCGGGAAAAGGCGTTCATCCCAGATCGATGGGATCAACGCAAGCCGTAATAACTTAATTCCTCGAACGACCCAGATATGGGGTACCTACTTTGATATCACTGCGTCTGTTTCACGCGCAACGGCGCGATTTCACATAGCACGCGCACAATTTCTCTCTGTCTTCCTCTTTCTCTCCGTTCCCCTCGGAGGATTGTCCTTCCGAACCGACAGCGGTCTTGAACCGACCACTGCTAATCGTCCGGCGAATTTCTACGAGTTTTTTTGCTCAAGACGTTCCACAAGACTATCACTGGCGACGCCGGACACGATCCTCCGATGTTACGCCGCGATACGAAACGTCAGAGGGTAGCGAGGTCTGATTTTGGATTGGAGCGACCGTTCACCGTTGTCGGAAGTATTCGCGAAGGACGGATGCTCGAGCGACACTCGGCCCGTGAGAAGGGAGACGGACACCAGTCGCGTGGCACATCGGGTAGCAAGTGAAACCGACTCTAGAGACAACAGCCTCGCCTGACATTTACTTTGACATTTATCAGGGTAGACTCGTCCTCGTGAGAGCTTAGAAAAAAGTTTCGCGGCTCGTGGGAAAAACATGATCGTCCCAGGTGTATCGCCGCTACGGGCTGACTCGCCACGCTCCGTCCAGGACGATTCTACTCGCAGGACCGGTAACACCGTAGAGCATCCAACACATCACCGTCTATCACTGTCCATCGGTAGGTTTCTCGTTCCACATATAAGGCACACTTCACTCGCGACTACCTGCCGGGTTGGCGCGCGAAAATCCGCGCGGCATGGATGTCTCGCGGTCGAAAGAAACCGAGCGTATGAAGAGAAAAAAAAAGAGTGGTCCCGGCGTGTCGCGGCCGGGGAGGGCATCGAAGAAACGGGAAGAACCAGAAAGGAGGAAGAAACCGGGAGGAAATGGTGGCAGAGGAGGCAGCGAGAGGAAGGTCGAGGACCGTGAAACGAGGATAACGATACCGGCACCGGCAGCGGCTGCAGGAGGAAAGGATGACGACGAACGCGCGGGCAAGAAGGAGGAACAGCGGTTGGGGTAAAGGTAGAACAAGCTGGCAGACGTATCAGACAGAAGAGGATAGTAGAAGAGCTTAGAAGATGACTCACCGTTCTTCCTACCGGCGGTCTGCGTGACGCGTATGGCGAGTGAGACCCGCGTGCACGCGAAAATCGTCGCCAGGGCGAGGATCGCGTGGCCACCGTACAGTCTCATGGTCGAACCTGGTCCCAGTAATCTCTGTCTCTCTCTCTTCGCCTCTGCAACTAGATCTCTGTACTTCTGGCAAGACTTGCTGAGGCAATGGCTCAGCGCCGACTGAGACGTTCTTTGTGCTCGCCGCTCTATCTGGACTGTCACTCCTCCCTCTTTCTTCCCCCTGTTTCCTTCTCTGCTATCGGGTTTCACACCGTTCGCCGGTATCCCCAGGGAGCGAACTGGCCCCGCGACGGCGATGATGACGGGCGGCCGCGATGGTCACTTTTAAAATCCCGAAATCCCGCGGAGGCGCGCGTCGTCCTATCGGCTGTTATCCGACTAGTCGTGATCCACCGTGCCTGCTGTTGTACACCTATTTAAAACCTATCGCTCCACCTCGCGCTCCTTACCATTGGCTCCTGCCCCAATTCCTTGTCCAATGATACACTCTCGCGCGCGTTCACCTCCTTTTCAGATCGAGACGTACGCGGCCGGCCGGAGTGGTGGCAGAAAGCGTCGGATAGTAGGTGGTAGGTGGTGGCCGTCTACCAGGTAGGTGGTAATATCTCCGGATGTTTGGAAGGCGCCGCGCTAATAATCAGCACCGAGCACTGGAAAAGTGACGTTCAATGTTCTCCCCCCGACGCCACGCCGTTCCCGCCGACTTCTACAGTCTCGATGAAGGTGAAGGGGTTTTAGGTGGGGTTCGCGGCTCAGCCAAGATCGCTATGCTAACTCTCCAGGCTTTCTTGCCCGCAACCCGTCTACGTGTCCGTTTTACAGTCTAACGACGCTTTGCCTCGCTCTGTCTGATACTGGTGCACGTGGTGGGGCCCGGGCACCCTGTCTTGGACAGGCATGAGAGACGTTGGGACCGATTCGGAAGCTTCTTCGCGCGGATACACGTTTCACGATCGGAGTAGGCTATTTTCTATATGCCTAATGACAGTCACGGGTATGCCGGAGCAGGGATATGTTGATAAACTGTGGGTAGGAGGAATGTAGTTATATCTTAGGTAAAGGTGGTGGTGTGGTTGAATAGCGGGACCTAAGAGCCTAAGGATAAGAGGTTGCGTAGTGTTGGGAGATTAATTTATTAAGCCTACAACAAGTACTCCATTATATTCCTTCCACTCACGACGCTTTGGCAGTGGCCCCTCGAAATGTAGATCGTGTCATTACTCGGTGTTTCCCTGTCTATCGAGCAAGGGGCTTAAGATTAACTGAAATATCGTCCTGGAGCTACTCTAAAAGTCGCGACGTTGAACAGACCTGAACCAGATTATACGGTTCGGCTGGATATACCTATAAATATTGTTAGACAGGTACCATTTATTGGTCGATGAAAAATCATACGATCAATAAACGCTAGCAATACACCGAAGAGTTTCGAAAGCGTTCGAATAACGCGACGACTAGTGAGATTTATTCAAGTGGTACGCATATTTACCGGGGCTCTCGAATCGGGTAAAGATATTCGCTTCGCGGCTCGATCTGGTCTTCGATTTCTCCTTTCTACGTCTTTCCCGATCAAAAAACTCTTCGATCCGTCTTAATGGGTGGTCGTTTTGATTTTTCAGAACGCGAACACGACGCTGGTCGAAAACATTTGACTTTTATGCGGCGCGATCGGCTTCTAATCGCGGGAAATATTTCTTCCGAGTCGTTCGAGGAGAAAAGCAAGGAATGCTGGACCCGTTAAGGTATTTACATTCTATCTCTGATCGCCCAGACTTCCGTAGTGGACACAGTCTGGTGGAAGCTTCTTTAAATCTCCGACTTTCGATGCTTAACTGGGATTTACGATCAATTATACTGGTCGACTGTCAGTTACACGTGAATACGAGGTAGCCTGCGATCGTTTCGAGGATTAATCATCCTTGACGCGGGGATTAAAACGTTAAGAGAAGACTAAGAGAACGGTCTAGTCGATATGAATAACTGCCGAGTGAAATTAAGACTGAGAACTTTAAGGACACCTGTTGCAGACGCTGATTAGAAGGGAATTTGTAAATTAAGCGACTCTCAAACCCAATTAGGAATCACAGTTATCTTCGACATGGATGTTTGCCATCCACTGTGTTAACTTTTGTCGGGTAACCATTTACTATACATCTCTTCCACAAGCAACCCTTCAAATTTCTCATCTACGAACACATTTCCGAACGATTCCATAAATCATAGGATCGATACCCTTTAAGGTTTCTAAATGCAACTTATGTCCTGTTGGAACGTCGCTACAGCATGAATGCGTCATATCTTATGATGAAACCAATTGCGGTCCGACGAAACGTTTGAGTCATTTTTCAGAAGGACACAATTTACACCACAGGAGTTTCAAACGGTTGTTGTGTCTTTTTAACGATATATATATATATATGTGTGTGTGTATATATTTCCACAAGACTTTACACACCACAGTACTCAGCCTGAATAATCCGAGCGGCGGAAGCCGTAAACATCCCATAAAGAGGAAAGTTGATGTTGAAAAAAATCTTTACCAAAGTTGCTCTTTACATTCGCCCATTAAAAGTCACCGAATTACTTGAAAGTGACAGGTGCCGATGATTCGTTAGCCGGAGACTGGTAGGGACCTTTCCTCGTACCGCATGAACTTTCTTTCGGAGCGGATCTCGTCTCAATGAACCGCAGAACGCGTAGCCCGTTCATAATTGATTTATTGGTCCCAAAGACCGTGGTGATTAAACCAGTTTCCCAGTGCGCGAGGAGTAATTGTTTCCGCTATTTGTGATAGGTGTTGTACTACACGAATCGCGGTGGAACCTCTCAGAACCGGCCAGCAGGTTCGGAACGTGTCGAAACGATTCGTCACGTAAGACATGTCTGACAGGGCTGTGCGTGTCTATCGTGGACCTCCTGCCCGAGTTCTTTCCAAACGGTGGGCTCGCGCGAAGGAAAGAGACAGAGAGAGGAAAATCGACGGTAATCGCCTGAACGATGCGCGAAGGATGTGAACATTTCGCGCCTACCGACCAAATCTTGCCCGCTGCAAACCTGTCGCGGCTTATCGATTACGGATCGTAGCCGTCCGTGAAATTACACGGCAATAACTATAAACCAAATCACGGCCGTCCCGTGTACACGGGAACTACACGAACGGTACACGTACTTGAGCGTTTTCTAGACTGGAATGTGGCAGGGAACACGCGTGTTCCCGCGAATTTTTCCTAATTTCATTATCTCCATGCGGGAACAGCGCGCCATAATTCATAGGAGACTAGCACGTCTCTATAGCTAATTATTCGCCTAGTATCTAAACTACTCACGATCCGATACTCACGATATTCCTCATACACAGTGTCCAAATATGGCGCGACCATCGAGAGTATAATTGCTCATGATCGAACCGGCATGAAATACAGAATAATTATCGTTTCCTAAGAAAAGCGACCTCTAGAATAAAGCCGGGAATTGGTACTTGTCTGTACTCTGTCGCCAATAAAACAGTTTTGTGAGCTGTCATTATAATTCACACGGCATACTGAACACCCCGTAGAAGAAGACGACGAAAGGAGCTCATGTACCAGCGGGTTCGCAAGTTCTTTCCCACGATGGAACGGGAAACACTCGAAAATGGAAGACACTCGGGTGAAGAAAGGTGGGGCGGAGAGGGGAGGGGGGCGAAAGGCGTCGTAAATTACAAATGAAACAAACCAAAACGATGGTAGACGATAATTAGAGAGGCGCGAAGAGCGCCGGAAGGAAGGAAAATCGCCGGCCGGTCGCTGGGAATCCAGAGCGCTTTTCTCTTTGAAAAGGAAAGCAACGGAGGAAAGCACCCCGCGTAGACAGCGCGCAGCGTGCCAGCGAAAAGTGATTTAGATCGGGCACGCGACGCATTCCAACGACCACCGGACGAACACCGTCTCTCAAGCTATTTATGGGCATTCACGTTTTATCATCGAATTGTCATAAAAGAAACTTCGCTAAAAGCGGTTAAAAGCTATCGACGGAGGTACACACGTTGCGGAGGAAATTTCAATTCGTTGGTAAAATAATCTCAACGTAGGTACGCCTATTCGATACCTTGCTGGCAAATACATTGTTAAGGCTGCCGCTGTTCGAGTATTCAGACCACCTCTCAGAAGTCTGGCAGACGTAGCCGCGGCATGTTCAATGGCCATTTCCATAGAAATCGAAAGGGAATCGTTGCCAGCCTGGGCGATGCAGATCGCCGCTTGACACTTTCCATCGTCGTCGAACACCGCTGAAATACAGTTCCGTTCTCCCTGATACGTGCACAGAGTGAATGGAACCGAACCAGCCGACCAGTTTGCGTCAGATAAGCGCGGTTTCATTTCTCATTTCGTTTCATCTCCCTTCTTCTTGGACCGGGGCAAGCATGCCATCTAACTTTGCATACAAGTTTCCGTAACTCTTACGCAACTTTCCTTTAATTAGGCCAAGCAGAATTCTTGAAAAAAAAACGCACGATTTTCACGCGTACCGGTTGTCCATGATTTGTGGGCGGATAAGTAAGTTCACATTTCCAGGCTTTTACCAGTGGACTGTGAAATACCTAAGGTTGTCGGTGACCAGTTCGTTTTTTGTTGCACGCACTCCTTCCAAGTACGTAAATGCACGTTTTGGCAAGAGGATCGAGACTGGGACCGAATGTTGTTGCAAGATTTCCGCCCGACGTCGAAGGTGATACGTTTCCTCCACGCGTACCTACCGCTTCCGGAAGGTAGTACCGCGTATCGCGCGGCAGATTCGCCCGATTATACTTCCCCCTGCCTGGATTAATTTACACTTTCCCCGCGCAGAATTTAACGAAAAAGCAAAGTCCCCTGGTCACTGCCCTACCAGCTCGGCAGCTTTTTGTCACCGTGAAAGTTTAAACGTATTATGAAACAAATGTTTCTTCGTCGAGATTCGACTAATTGTTAAATCACCGTGGCGGTCGCAGGCGCGAAAAGCACGGTCCAGTTCGGATTATGACTTCACTTCCACGGAAGTGCTACCGAACTTGCGTAATACTGTCAATTCAGATTGTTATAACTGTAACGGTGTAATGTAAAAGTGAGAGGCAGTCTGTGATTGTCCACATACTCCTGCAGGCTGGAGTAAATCGTGGATTGGGATATATTCGCGGTTGAAGCAACACTGTGCATGATCGTTGGCAGGCACAAGTAGTTTCGTAGATCCTACACAGGCAAAATTTCCATCCGCCTTCCCAGAAACGTTTCTTGCGCCGAAAGAATGGCAAACCATGTTAAATTGTTCTCTATTCAACCGTGCACCTCCGACAAAAGAACAGGTGACAAGCGGTAATGTCGTAATCCCTGGTGAACCGGTGATTGACAGCTATATCTACGGAAGAATGTAACGTTTTACGTCGCGATGCATATAACCGACTTTTAGTTTCATCATAGAATTGCTCCACATTTAACGAACTTCTTGCCGCGGTTTCCTTCGCATTCAGCAACCGCTCGACTGATTAGCTCGGGCTTTCGATTAGAGGTAAATGTACCGTAGAACGTACGCAGAATTTTGTAAGATTCGCTGTACACGATGTTTTCAATAACCTCAACGATCTTTAAAATTATAGCCTGCTAGGTTGATATCAGAACGTAAGTAGTCTTTCTTCTTGTCGATCCAATATTGGCTTAAAATAATGGCAGGTCGAATGATCAATGAAATAAAACGAACTTCCTTTCAATACTGTACTCACTCTCTACGTCTTCAATATACGAGAAGTATTCTCTGCAAGTATCGATTCTAAAGGTGCTAATCCACGACGAGATTTTACTTGTGACTTTTCCAGCATGAGACAAAAGTCTTATCAACAACTAAATGTAAATAATGGAAATAGTCGTGAGAGAGATGAGATTTTTCAAAATATATCATGAAACTTGTGTCGTGAGAGTATAATTTCATGAAACTAATGATAAAATAATAAAGCAATGAAGTAATTGTCTTGTGAGATTAAAGTCTCTTGTGAGACAGGATATTTTTGTCTCATCGGGGATTTGTACCTTAAGGGTAGGTACGTTTATGTTGGAGCTGTGATAAACGATCAGAGCATTTATGACAGGGAAGCGTAGAAATACATTCTATAGTTTCATAATGGAAGCGTGAGCAGAGAGCAGAGTTATGTTTACTACTTACAATTAGATGACCAGCGATAGAGGCGTCGAGAACGAAATATTAATTTTTCTTCGCTATTATCGCTGTTTTCATCGTTGATACATACCACAACAGATTTATTTTAGAGAAGTTATGAGATGAAATAGCCGTTAAATTAAATACAACACAATGTTTACGTTCATTACGTAGACTGTTTCCGATCTACCATTTTACGGAACTTGAAGTAAGTAGTTTTAAGTGGTAAGGATAACAACAGCTGACAGCTGTACCTCGCTTTTTGCACTCCTCTACTGTTATGTGTGCTATATAAGTTCCAACTATGTATCCTTTAGCTTTTTTCTTTCTCTTTCTCGTTTTCTTATATATTTTTTTTTGCAATGTCCACTGTGCAGTAAATAATTATTATAATAATAATTCTTCTGTAGAATCACTCATGTGTAAATGGTTCGTCTTTGCGAAATCTTAAACGACTGAAACTGTACTATTATCGCAGCTCCACTATAAACCCGCCAAAAAACGATGAGCTTTTATTGGCGTCTGATCGACGTTCTTACAGTTCCTATCGCAGCTCCAAGATAAACGTACCCTAACGGAAATTGGTTGAGTCAAGGGTAGTATAGTTTGAATAGTTTCCAGATTTCTAGGTCACCTCTAGTTCTTAGGAAATGAAATGTTTTACGGCAATATCGAGATGAAGGAAATAGTCTTTAAAACTAATGGACATACCTCTGTAGAACATGGAAGTTTAAGTAATCATAACACCGTAGTCTAGTATTTCATAACCCTCTAAAGTCTAGACATTGAGAATCCATCGTGAGATGTTAAATAGATCTATTTCTGGATGGATATTCTCAGTTTTGTTCGTTAATACTCGACATGCATCGGTAATGCATTCAGCCCGCAGAGCCTTTCAAATCATCCAGCATTTGATTTATGCACCCAGACATAATATCTCCCTATTACGATCTAACCGCACCGAAGGCGCCGAACGAGAGAGCAGCATACACGCTCCAATCCCGTCTAAACCGTATCACTCGCGAGCCTTTCGTGGGGTTAGATAACACACGCGCTGGGAATTCGCTGGGACTTTTGGTTCCATTTCAATGTTACGGATTGCCGGTCTCCGAGTAAAAGCGTTCGGCGTCCACGCGTACGGGCACTCCGATCTGTTCCTGGTACACGGGCACATTGTGAATGCGGAGATCGTGACTGTGTTACTATCGATCCCTAGGATCGTGGCTGAATAGAAGGTGCACGGACAATGACGTAACGAGCGGGCGATTGCAGAATAACGAGACCAGATTCTCGATCAAATGTAGCGCAACCGGATGAATGTTCCTGGTCGGCTGTGTCTTCCGAGTATGAGGCCGAAACAAAAACCTACCGCAGCACTTCCCGTATTCCACAGCCCGGTTCCTCGCCTCATTTTCAAATCGGGCGCATTCTAAATCGTCGTAACTGAATTCCCTCTTATTCTCTGCTTGATGGCGCGGTGAAGCAGAATGCCACGAATTCCTTTCGCCTGGGAGCATCATTGGGGTGGTCTGAACTGAACATCAGTTTGCCAAGTAGTTTGTTGTCCCACCGAGGGATTTACTCGATTCGAACAAAGTGCAAGTGTTCTGTTTCGGTTGAAGGGTAAGGATGGAGTACGTCGATTTCGGAGACATTTTTCAGGGACTCGGCAGAAGAGATGTTCGACTGTAGAGAGTGATATTTCTTTAGTGGGTAAATATCATGTAGGAAATGAAAACGTTGGGTTTTTTTGTTGCTGGTCCAACTGCTTTGCAGTTATCTTGCACACCAATTAGCCCGCCCGAAAGGGAAGCTTACGTGGACCGGTGCAAGCGACGCAATTTCGTTCGAAGGAAAGAAACAAAAATTGTTTTCATGTAATTCAATAGTTTTGCAATAAATGCTTCGTTATAGATTTTTCATTTTATTTACCATTTTCTCAAAAAAAATTCTTAAATATAGCTACTTTTGTTTGGCTCCAAAGTGGTGTAACCCCTTAAAGTCACCCCCGAATGTTCCTCCAGGCACTTTCCACAGATAAATCTCTGCCATCTTCAACCTCAGGCGCATTTACTCGCCACTCTTCTGAAACACGTATAACATAATAACGAATGGAAGAGAGTAGATTTTCCCGGTTCATTAATACGACGCATGGTCGATGGAATTCCCGGAGTTCCCAGCAGTTTCCAAGCAGACCTGTTCTCTAAAAGTGGCAGGTGACCCCTCCGAGAGGCACTAGGAAAAATAGCGAACGAGTCGGGAAAATCCAATTAGCGTCTTGGCGGCACCGCGAGATATCGGGCCAGCGGAACAAGCGCGCTTATGTAAATGGCCGGAAGATGAAGAACGTCGCTGGTAGCGGGCCCAAGATTGAACTGGGTTTCCGGGCGCGCGTAATTCGACGCACATTCAAGGAGCCCGACCTAATTGCGCAACGTTTAGCCGTTGCCAAGTTAATGGAAAGCAATTACAGCCGATCGAATATACTATCGGCCGGGGTAAATCATAGCTGTCTCCAGGAGCGGAGGAAAAAGGATCGACTCGACCACGGATCGTACGCCGTGTTGGTTTTAATTTCACGTCCTACGCGTGCACGTGACTGGCCAGTCCCCGTTTCATGCACCGTGGAAGCTCCGTGCGTGCACACGCCCGCGAAAAACACTTTCTTCGAGGATTTCTCTGCATGCCCGATGTACGTACGGGCGTATACGGCTATTAAGTTGGGAACAAAAAGACACTTAAGTGCGTATATACAGAAAGGCTTCAGAGGGAAAAGTTCTTTCACGCCGTCGCGGTATGACGGTTGAAACACAGCCGATGTTACTGCAGGGAGAGGGCGGAAGGAGTGGGTTTGATCGATGGAAATGGGATTGCAGCCTTCATAGCCAAAATGGACCTAAAGTTACAGCAGGCATGGCAGAGTTATCAAATTCCGTGCTATTTTATTAATTAGCATAGACAGTTCTGTGATTGACGCGAATACTTGATCAACTGTCCAGTTCACTTATAGTCACTCGTTCCAAAGTTAATGCGTCATCGCTGGTGACTTTTGGCTACAGTTTAACACGGTGAAACGTGATCGCGCCTTCACAATAACGAAATCACTCTCCGCGAACCAAATGATCTCTGGTTAAAAGCTATTCCTCCAGTCATCGTTGGAATAGTACGCGAATGATCTACATAGTTTGTCTCGGTGGCAGTGTAATGATCAACGCGGGGCACAGCATGCGGCGCCTTGGATCTCACGAAATAGATTTCCTCGTAGCTGACAATAGCCCTGATTCGCTCACAACCGAAGACAGGTAAGGTCGTAGGTCAGTGGAGCTTGGTCACAGTTACATAATTCCTTCGTTAATCGGTTGACCAACTTACCTATAATCTCCTTCTCTATTCAAACTCGTCAAGTCTGTACATGCACGTTCCGTAGTAATGGTTAGGTACTAGCGAGTCATTGTTCACCGTGCAAAGAGTACGAAAGAGAATATGACAGAAATCGTTGTCATTTTTATGGCTATTCGTTGCGCTAATGATCCATGATAAAACCATTGGCACTCGCGTAATGGGTAACAGGAGGTGTTACACCGCCATTAAATTATCATTCGTAACAGGTACTCAGCTGCAATTACGTTGATTAAAGAGCGAGAAATGCTAATAGTGATTAAACGGATTGTGAAAAGCTTATTGGCCAACGTTCGGTCTTAGAAATCGAATGGGATTCCGGTCCTAAACCAGCAAATTAAATAAAAAGTCACTATTCCCCTCGCATAATTCTATCAAAATATATATGATCCCGTTGAGTGCCTGAAAATTATTCACGTTTACGTGAGACCGTCGTAGATCGTTGATTAATTAGGGCGAGATCCAGAACGAAACCAAGTGCTATCGACAGGATGTCGCATCATTAAGGTCGCAAGAAATTACACTGTAGCTTCCGCATTGTGAGTTACCTCGTTACACCGGTCCTCTAAATTTTAATTGAATATCAAGGGGACGGTCACATTAATCACGTTGCCCACAGTGTTATCGGGCCGACGCGCTATCTTCGACAGCATCTGTTCCGAGAGGCTAACAAAAACGTTGAATAACGTCGAGTCTATAAATCCAGTAAGAAACACTTTCTAACGGAACGGTTGCGTTGAAACGGTAACAGTGTTCCCAATCACCCTGCAATCGGTAATTAATAACGCTAATTAACAACGATTGGCTTCGACGTGACTCGAGATTACATAAAATCGAAGTAACGTGATCGTTGTGCATAGAATATGCTCTTGGACTGGCCTGCAAGCTTATATCGCGATAAGTAAATTAAAAATTCAAACAATTCAAACGAAGATTCTAAAACAGCTTATAAGCTACCCCAACGAAAGCTATACTTAAACTACACGGAAATTTCGCGCTCAAATATTGTTCCTCGTTTCAGTTTTCTTCGTCCCGTTCCTATTTCTTCGCGCGATCCCGTGGGAAATTAACCGAGATAGACGGACGTATTCAATCGACGCAGAGTCACCAACTCGCAGTGGCAGTTCGTCGATTTATAATGTTGTGTACCAGGAAATTAGGCTCTCGTTCAAAACACAAAGTTTATTCAACAGCAAATATTCTAAATTCTGATACATGGAGGTTTACAGTGAATACAAATATACGAGCTCTAACTGCTTGAACGCTCTGTGACTAACTGCCGCAAAAATTCAACTGCCACCAGGGTCCTACCGGCAGGCAGCCCTTGCGGAAAACCGAAACAACGCTTCGCGCCCCCATCGGTTCGCCTTGGGTGAGGGTACCGAAGGTCGAAGTTAGTCCCACGTTTTTTAATGGCTATCTCAAGAAAGACAGGGTGAAGTATTGGAAAGTGTGCTTGTTGACGGAAGCCAGACGGATCTTCAGCAATAAATTCGTCTCGCGTTCGCGGAAAGACCGTGGTCGCCAGTTACATATTTGGCTTATCTTCATAGGAGAAATAAGAGACACAGAATAATACTAAATCGTCAGACTTCCTAAAGATGTGGAGCAGAAGGTTTCGATTATTTTGTCTTGTTAGGTGATGCCGAATAATATGTGGAAGAGTGAGTGGGGAAACGTAAAGGGAGAAGTATACTGTCCTCCTTAGTTAAAATGTCCAATCCAGCTTTTTTCCATTTTTCAAAAAATATTGAAATATTTAAAGCACCACACGTTTTTTACCTTTTAAGTAAAGTTAGAAAGCCCTGCGTGCTTTGCAGAGATCTAGAAACAGTCTAATACATTTATTTTTTACAAGCACGGCACAAAGACAGTGGTAAAACTTCAGTTTCCTCGGATGTTTCGACATGCTAGATAGGACATTTTAACTAAAGAGGGCAGTATGTGTGACGGCGCAGAAGAAGACTGTGTAAGTAAACGTTATGATACATTGGTATTGTAGCAGAAAGAGAGCCTGAATCGAACCCGGAAATTCAAAAAATTCTGAGACTTTGTGAATATGTAGGGGATTTCCGCCTGATTACAGCGCAAGTTATGTTTGCTGCCCAAATTCACTCTAAGTAGGTGAAATTGACCCCTTAAATTCCGGCTATCTTCCGATTTTGTATTATAACTCGCGAACTATAAGAACTGTAAGTTACCAAATGATAGTCCTAATTAAAAGAAGTAACTTTTATCTTGAAACTTTTTTTCCATCTCTTACAGATTGCGAGTTACAAAATAAAATCGGAAAGTAGCCGAATTTTCAGGGGTTAATTTCAACCCCTTAGAGTGAATTTGGGCAGCAAACAAAAATTGCGTTGTGATCAGGAGGAAATCCCCTACATATTCACAAAGTTTCAAATTTTTTGGAATTTTCGGGTTCGGGATCTTCCCTTGTAAGCTACCCAGAGCTGACGATGACTCTTCTTCTCCAAGTGAACATACTCTAAACGCAACTCAACTAACGGAGCGTCATCTATCTTCCGAAACCTGCACGACGGGCAGTTTCGATTCTCATTTTTTTTCGGTTCTCAGTTATAATTCAATAAAATGATAACTTCGCATACGTGCGGTGTATCTTGTGTACCGCTATCAACCTCACAGGTTTTCTTCTTGTGAACGCGACAATAGATTACGGTGTCGTCGCGCACGGTGGGTTGGCACGCATATCACAGGCATTTATTGCTGAATTATAGAAGAGATTATCTCCACATGACAGTACAATTTTTTGATCGCCGTTCCACTGATAGTAATGTTTACAATCGCCTTTAATAGGGGAATTGCATATTTGGCTGTCCTTGCAATCCGCTGGTCTAGTCGGCGTGTTAGTACTCCCATCTGTACTTGTACCTGATGGTGTATTTGTACATAGTGGTGTACTTGTACCTGGTGTTGTAGCCGTGTTCTCAGTCGGAACTGTTACTTGCGGTGTACTTGTCCCTGGTGTTGTATCCGTGTTATCAGTCGGAACTGTTACTGGTGGTGTACTTGTCCCTGGTGTTGTATCCGTGTTATCAGTCGGAACTGTTACTTGCGGTGTACTTGTCCCTGGTGTTGTAGCCGTGTTATCAGTCGGAACTGTTACTGGTGGTGTACTTGTCCCTGGTGTTGTATCCGTGTTATCAGTCGGAACTGTTACTTGCGGTGTACTTGTCCCTGGTGTTGTAGCCGTGTTATCAGTCGGAACTGTTACTGGTGGTGTACTGGCCCCTGGTGTTGTAGTTGGATTATCGCAAGGTGCATTCGGCGACCAAAGGCACAATTCCAGTGTCGGGTTGAAGTAAGTTTGCTTATCGGCTATTTTTGGGCAGTACGTTAAACGTGGTATTGTCAAAAAGCACTGATAATATCGGGTGCAATCTGTCTCGTCGGGAATTCTGGCATTGGGGCGCCATATAGAGCATTTTGGTGCCGTTCCGGATACAACGTTCGCCACCGTCGTCATGCCGACGAGTGCCAGTAAATATATTACTGAAATTCGTAAAAGAAAAGCGTTACAATGCGAATGTACGTGTTACTGATTTCGACTTTTCTAAGGGACCATCGATTAACTGCAAAGATATGTTTGAACTGCTACTTATGGTCAATTAAATTCTGGACGAACACTTATTCTTCAATTTTCTCTCATCTATCAGAGTTTCTTTACTAACAACAATTTCAAATTTTCAACATACTTACACTTCATAATGTAGAACACGGAATTACTGACATTAATGGGTCTCCCACGCTACTGTCGTTTATTTCACGGCCAACTGTGTCTTTCAAGCACACAAGACTGTTTTTATACTATGCGAAATGTTATCACCAATTAATCATACGAATTATCGCACTTTAGTTAGGCTGTTTGATGTTGAAGATTATCTTCTACGATGCCGAATGCTTTGTATCCTATCGCATTGTTAGTTAGGTTCTACACGAGTATATAGAGTTCGAAATACTTGTCGGCAGCGAAAGATGTCGACTGTGGAAATTTAAGCAGCTCTTTCTTTTATTAAGGAGCGATATCTTACTGATAATTTATGTAGATATATTCATATATTCATTCATTCCACATCACTCCCGAGAAACTGGATAGTTCTAGATCGTTGTAACTCTGTCTAGTTCCTACCACGATAATAAATAATAATTATTTGACCGAAAGAATACGTTTTACTATTTTAAGTCTTGTCATCGCGAGGGGAACAACTTCAGTATTAGTAGTTTCTCAGAACGTGTACCAGCAAAAAATAACCATTCGTTCTTTCGTTTAAGTAGCATCGCTATTAAATTATCGATCATACAACAGAATTTTGTCAGTAGCAATTATCGCATTTTTTCCAGCAGTTTTTACTCTTTCAATCTACGAATAGCTAGGAAAGAGATGAAGACACATTCGGCTTTATACAAACCGATTAGAGCAATAATGAAATCGCCACAGCGTTAGCAATAATGTTCTCATAGTGGTCTATGTAACTAACATAACAAGTTTTGCAGTTTTGTCGAAGATTAGCTTATGAAAGTGCCTCATTGTACGGAGATAAGAAAGAATTGCACTGTTGTAGGCGGTACAATGACAACAGCGACGGTATTAAGAACGGAGAACAAGAAAACAAATTGTCATAAATAGGTGGTAAGTAGGGGTGAAGTGGGACAAAAGGAACACATGTTGAATGGGATATGACAATTATCTGAGAGATAAAGGATCTTCCCACGGCGAAAGTATTTTTGTTTTGTAGGTCTAATTGCAAGCCGCTGTCATTTCGAAGATAGCGGTGATACACGGTTTAATTTTTTCGTGCTTCAAAGTAAAATTTTTTATGTTTTCTCAAAACGTTGTGTCAAATGCTGTTATCAACGACTGATTTCTTTACTATTGCATCTAGACAGATATTTATTCAAGAACCATTAGTGCAATGTCAGGTATCTCTTGTTTAATATTGTAATTGTAGAGATTAGATTTCGAATTGTATTATATTTATGAATGGGACGCAAGAAAAAATTATGGGTGGTACCTCCCTTTTCTAACTGTTCCCTTTAACCCCTCACTATGATAAACCGAACATTGATAAATAATAAAAGAGTATTTACCACAGATCAAGAAGTTTTTGATAAATTTGTATGAAAATTACGATGTTTTAATTAACATACTTAGTTTTGATGAATCTAAGGATTATCTTTTGCTTTTTAATGTGGGAATTATTTTTTGTTTTTTGCGTATGTAAGCTTAATGTAAATTTTGTTACAAATGCTTTGGCAATACAGTGGTATTTCTGTAACTTAAGAAAAAAGTCCACTTGTAAACTTGTCCACATCAATATTGTAATTTTCATACCAGAAGAAATTATAATTAAAGAAATAATATTAATATTACCACGTTTTACTGTACTGTCCCATTCATAAATATCTATGCCCATTCAATGCAGCCAATTTATGAATGGGACAAAATACACATTTCTAAAAAGTAAAAACTAAGACAGGCAAATATGAAGAGAAGCTTATTATTACCACGTATTGTTATAATCAGATAAGTGGCCTTTCTAATGTTTCCAATTAGAACTAGAATGGTCATTTAGTTTTTTCACTATCTGGTACTGAACAAAAATGTCTCCTTCATCCCACCTCTCCCCTATTTATTAGCATTAGTCTACCCAATTTATCTAGCGAAAACATTCTTGAGTACCGATACCGCGGCCGCTATCTACTTTTCCCCAATCACAGTGATACGTGCCTCTTTAAGACCGTGCATCCTGTATCCACAATTATCGAATAGGTACTTACATAAGTATTCCTTACCACGTTTCTCTGGTAAGAATACACTCAACTACTTACGTAATATTATTACACGCGTACAGCACGTGCAAACACTAATATCTGGCATAGATACCGAACGTGAACACGAACCTGTAAAGTGTTAATGTATCGTACTTGTTGAACTCTATTTTGCAGATAAAAAGTTTCACTCACGTCATCTAATTTTATTGCGAACACTGCCACTTACATTTTTCGACAAAAGAGTGTCACAAGTGCTCGCGGAAAACTTTCATTATCAACAAATTTGTGGCATCGTCCAACTACGCACTACGAGGTGACACGTAGATATAACTGAAGTTTGAATTTAGTTCCCATCGATGCCAATCCCTTGCGTCGCGATATTGCGTGCTATATGCGCGGATCTCTTAATTCTCTGTAAAGCATCATTGAAACCATGAAATAGGGGACTATGGGGAAATAAATACGGACACCGGGTAATTCTGGACACAGTGATAATTGTTTAATAATTGTTTTTACTATTCTTAGTATCGAGCAAACAGTCTCAGCGGAAAGTCACGCATATTTACCTACGGAGGCAAGTTTCGTCAAATAAATTTGACCCGTACGTCACAATTTCTGTGGTATTGATTTTATAGTGTGACGTGTATTTACCCAGTTGGAACTAATATGTAAATTTATTCAAGCTCAGTGCGCGCACTGAGGATAA
This sequence comes from Andrena cerasifolii, assembly GCF_050908995.1. NCBI lineage: Eukaryota > Metazoa > Arthropoda > Insecta > Hymenoptera > Andrenidae > Andrena > Andrena cerasifolii. Next base: position 12,405,014 of record NC_135119.1, on the reverse strand, counting down.
TAATGTAATGGTTTTCAATGAGTGAATTTCTATATTTACTTATTATTTCTTAATTCTAAAATTTCCAGTTCACTTGGTGTATTTACGGACACTGCGTATGGGGTAAATGCGGACATAATTATAAATATAGTCAGGAAGAATATTTTTGTAATTTTTGTAATGAGAAATGTTATGATCCACCGATAGAAGACTGGATTATATGCTTAGCATGTCTTGCATGGGGACATGAGAAACGCAGTGAAGGTAGTTTTTCAGCAGGTTTTTCCTGCATTTTCTTTAAGGAAACAGAAAAATAGTCTGCTTGTATTTACCTCAGCCTTTTCATAATTACCCTAACCTCCGTTTTGGAGTAAGTTTTGATTTTTATAACTTAATTTCTAATATTCTTTTGTGTTGATTTTGTAAACAAATATTTAATGTATTGTTATCAATAACATAAGATTAAATAGTGTTAATATTATCGGTTTAATTTCTTGTTTCCACCACGTTCCCCTACATGATATCACCGGTACCATTCTTTTAAATGTTTTATTATTAACTTACTTCTGTTTCGTGATCTATATCAAAATTAAGTATAATTACTTAGTATCAACTATCAACACAAAGGAAAGCGTCACAAAGTGAAATTCTCGAAAAAGCAGAATATATTAATAATGAATAAATAAATTGAAAAGGAATATGATAATAGGATATGCAGTCACGTACAGTTGGATTAGTGCATAAAATACATAGGTATACAATTAGACGCACTACACCATAGATGTATGCAAACTTCTCAACGAATGATATAGTGTTATATAATATCTGAAATATATTCGGAAATGCCAATTCACTGAAGTAATCGAAAGAAATTTCGCAATAAGTAAATTCAACAGTGCTCTTCGATTTATATTGTCTAGCTTTGAGCAAATGATTCTGAAACAGCTTCCAAGCTACCCCAATGAAACCTACACTTAAAATGACGGAAATCTTGTGCTTAAATATTGTTCCCCGTTTCAACTTTCTTCGTCCCGTTCCTATTTCTTTACGCAACCCCGCGGGAAATTAATCGTGATAGTATCTAATAGATGTATCCAATCGACGCAGGGTCGTCATCGATTCCGGGGGATAGTTGGTCGATTTGTAAGATCGTCTCGCGTCCGCGGAAAAATCGTGGTCGCCGGTTACATACATAGGTAGGTAAGTTTGTTTATCTTCATAGAAGAAATAAGAGAAACAGGATAAAGTTTTATTAAATCGTCATACGTCTTAAAGATTCAAAACAGATAGTTTCGATTATTCCGATTTCTTCTTCCTTCTTGTGAATATGACAATAGATCAAAACTGCTTCGTCGTCTTGCACGGTGGGCAGGCTATGTAATCACATTGGTAACCCTTTACATTAAAATAGAGACCCGATCCACAGGGCCTTTCTATGTTTTTATTTTCGGTCCATTCGTAGTAATTTTTACAATCGCCTTCAATAGGGCCGTTGCACGGTGAGGTTTTATCCGGGCAACTATCTGGTCTAGCCGGTGGGTTCGGTATCACGACTTCGTCAGGACACGCCATTGGATTTGGTTTTGTAGTTGCACTCGGTTCTGTAGTTGTACTCGGTTCTGTAGTTGTACTCGGTTCTGTAGTTTTACTCGGTTCTGTAGTTGCACTCGGTTCTGTAGTTGTACTCGGTTCTGTAGTTTTACTCGGTTCTGTAGTTGCACTCGGTTCTGTAGTTGCACTCGGTTTTGTACCTGTACCAGTCCCTGGCGTTGCACTTTCGCATGGTGACGTTTCCGACCAAAGGCACAATTCCAGTGTCGGGTCGAAGTAAGTTTGCTTATCGGCTATTTTTGGGCAGTACGTTAAACGTGGAATTGCAAAAATGCACTGGTAATATCTGGTGCAATCTGTCTCGTCGGGAATTCTGCCCATGGGGTGCCATATAGAGCATTTTGGTACGTGTTGAGATACAACATTCGCCACTGTCGTCATGGCGACGAGCGCCAGTAAATATATTACTGAAATACGTAAAAGACAAACGTTATAATTCGATATTACACTCTTGCGAATATAAGTACATGTTATTGGTTCTGATTTTTCTAAAGAACCACCAACCAACTGCAAAGATACGTTTGAACTGCTACGTGTAGTCAATTAAATTCTGGACGAATACTCATTCCTCAATTTTCTCTCATCTATCAGAATTTCTTTACCAACAACAATTTCAAATGTTCAATATACTTACACTTCATAATGTAAAACACGTAATCACTGACATTAAAGGGTCCCCCACGTAACTGTCGCTTATTCGATGGCCCACTGTGCATTTCAAGCACACGAGCCTGTTTTTATAGTAGTTATGCGAAACCTTATCACCAATTAATCGTACAAATTATCGCACTTCGGTTAGACTTTTTGATGTTTAAGATAAATATATCCTGCGATCTCGTATGCTTTGTATCCTATCTTCGTTAGATTCTACACAAGTGTACAGAGTTCGTAATACTTGACCGTGGTGAAAGATGTCGACTGGGGAAATTTAAACAGCCCATCCTTTTATTTATTTTTCCCCCTTCATTCCATATCACCCCCGAGAAACTGTATAGTCGGGGTAATAAATAATAATTATTTGACGGGAAGAATACATTTTACAATTTTAAGTCGTGTCCTCACGAGAGGAACACTTTCAGTATTGGTAGTTTTTTAGAACGTGTGCCAGCAAAAAATGTAGGGGTCGTGGTTTTAAAGATTGCTTGGAATTTCACAGAACCATTCGCCCTTTCGTTTAAGTAACATCGCTATTAAATTATTGATCGTACAACAGAATTTCGTCAGCAGCAATTTCCGCAATTTTCGCTTAACAGTTTTTACTCTTTCAATCTACGAATAGCTAAATAAACGGGATCAAGACACATTGTGCTTTATAGAAACCGATTAGGGCATTAATGAATTACCCACTACGTTACCGATACCTACTGTTCTTATAGTGGCATCACAATTTTTGCAGCTTTGTCGAGACTAGTTTATAAACATGAATCATGTACGGAGATAAAAAAGAATCGTAAATAATGTTGTAGGGCGACGCGATGGCAATAGCGATATTGATAAAAACTGAAAACATTAAATATGTTCTCCGAAATGAGTGTTAAGTATTTTTAGCATCAATCTCCCCAATATATCTGGCCAAAACATTCTTGAGTATCGATACCGTGGCCGCTACCTATTTTCCCCGAATCATAGTGATACGTGCATCTTTAAGACCGTGCACCCTGTATCCACAATTCACGAATAGATGCATAAGTATTTGCTACCAGGATTCTCTCGAAAGAATACACTCAACTACTTACGTAATATTATTACACGCGCACAGCACGTGCAAACACTAATATCCGGCATAGATGCCGAACATGGACACGAAATTGCAAAGTGTTAATAGCGTATCGTAATCATTGAAGTTTATTTTTTAGATAAAAGGTTCCACTCTCGTTATCTAATTTCATTCCGCACACACTGTCACATAATTCTTTTCAACAAAACAGTGTCACAGATGCTCGAGGAAAAGTTTCATTATCGACAAAGTGGTGTCGGACGACTACGAAGTGATACGTAACTCAAGTTTGAATTTAGCTTCCATCGCTGCCAGTCCCTTGCGTCGCGATATTATTTGCTCTGTGTGCGGTTCTCTTACCTACTTTTCTGTAAAGCATCATTAAAAGCATGAGATTCGTGATACCACCGTACCGTTGTTTTAAATGTTTTATTATTAATTTAGTTTGGTTTTGTGATCTATATAAAATTGAAGTACGCATATAAAATTAGTATCAACACGAAGGAAAGCGTACGAAGTGAAACTTCCGAAAAAGCAGAGTACTTTAATCATGAATGAATAAATTCGAAAAGAATATGGTAATAGGACGGGTATGTAGTCACGTACAGTTGGATTAGTAGATAAAATGCATAAACTTTTCAACGAATAATTCAGTATTACATAATCTCTGAAATGTATTCGGACATGCCTATTGATTACTGTAACAGAAAAAAGTTTCGCACTATGTAAATTCGACAGTGTTCTTCGATTTGTATTGTCTTGCTTTGAGCAAATGATTCTGGAACAGCTTCCAAGCTACCCCAATGAGAAACCTACACTTAAAATGACGGAAATTTCGTGCTCAAATATTGTTCCTTGTTTCAGCTTTCTTCGTCCCGTTCCTATTTCTTTACGTAATCCCGTGGGAAATTAATCGTGATAGTATCTAATCGACGTGTCCAATCGACGCAGAGTCGCCAACGATTGGCGGGGACAGTTCGTCGATTTATAAATTCGTCTCGCGTCCGCGGAAAGACCGTGGTCGCTGGTTATTTATCAAATTTCTACACCGCTCCCGTGGTTTTTGATCCCCTTCTTCTTATACCGGATCGCTACTAATCAAGTAATATGTCGGAATATTTCATAATGGCCGAGCTCGTTACATCAGAAATCCATTTGAATCGGCAACGGAACAGATACACCGGTTCAAAGAGAAATCTGTAAAAAAAAACGTCATATCCCGTGGAATGCGTCAAGCGCAGCAGCATACATTTTCTACAACATTAATTTTTCTATCCCGTTTCGACCGTGTTTCTTTACCATCGCGCGCTCGTGAGAAACCATCGGGGATAAAGCTCATGATGTCGTTTCGTGTTCTTGTCCGAAAGAAGTTCTCAGTCCCCTTTCGTCAGCCGTGGATAATGGATAAAACGTAACCGTGGGCATGGTGCATTTGCTCGCCATTAGGAAAGAAAACTACGACGTGGCCACATTTTCAGAGATAGATATGCATTTGTAGTTCGTGCATAATCGGGAAAGTAAAGTTTACAAGGGGGAAGAAACATTGTTAAATAATACACCTTTCGTTTCTCGGTATCTCTTATTGTGGAAGAAGACACGTTTGCATAAAATTTGCAATTAAATAATCGAGGGAGTCGTAAGTACGTAATAAGAAAACGTGTTACTTAATACTTTCATTTTCAGGTAATCTACTTGTAACCCAGTAAATAGGTAAAGGCAAACTTGTTTATTCAGCAACCATCGAACTGGTTTAATTAGAAACCAACGGTGGAAGTTTAACACGCATGGATGATTGCACGGGGACCGAAAGCAGCTTTTTCACCGTCCCAGAACTATTTGAGAACGTTTATCAGTTGACATTTCAGGCAATCTTTCGTAACCAACAATATGCTACACCGTGCAAAACAGACACTGTACGTAAAGTGAGAGAAGATAGAGCGCCGCGCCGCTACTTTTTACGCGATCTTTTTTCACGTGCAAGTTTGCTGTAAGACATGTCCTGACTAATAACAGCAATTACACGATCGGTAGGTATTCCTCCGTGGTATCTCACAGGAGCACTCATCAAGTTATTTCATCATTATATCACCCAGGTGTAAACAGAAATCTCATAATATCCATTCTAGGGAACCTGTTAATCGTAAACAAGAAATTAAATAGAAATGCTCCGTACTCCACCTTCGTAATTATATTACTTTTGTGGAGTGACAGTACTAGAAAAATTCGATAATTAACAGAAGCAAAATGAAGACAATCTCAAATACACGGGATACACAGTAGAAGATTCTGTACATGATCAGACTGGTAGAAGTCAGTAGAGATAGCATAGAAAGTAGAGGGTACTGGAATCAGTAGGGTCCTTCAAATACAGAGTCCATCCGTATTGGGGCTGTAACGAGTATTCGAATAATCTAAGTATCCGAATATTCGAATATTCGAATACCAGAGAATTCGAATAATTTCTTCGAATATTCGAGCATTATTCGAATAATTTCTTCGAATATTCGAGCATTATTCGAATCATTTCTTCGAATATTCGAGCATCATTCGAATAATTTCTTCGAATATTCGAGCATTATTCGAATAATTTCTTCGAATATTCGAGCATTATTCGAATAACTAGGAGAATTCGAATATTCGGAGTGATCGAATTGCGGGTTGTACCGAATAGGAATTTGAAAATGTAGTATTTTTTCACACTACATCGAGAAATTCTCTTCATATTGGCCTTTACAATTATTTGTTTTTCAAATGATAAATTTGGAACTTTATTAATCTTTGGTAAATTTATAAATTTTGGAACAAAAACAATATTCGAATACTCCTAATTATTCGAATTTTTTATTATTCGTATTTTCGATTATTCGTATTTTCGATTATTCGAATTTTCGATTATATTCGAATTTTCGATTATATTCGAATATTCGAATGTTTGAATATTTACAGCTCTAATCCGTATTACTTGGTTTCTTGTAGGCTTCTGGGTCTTAAGAGTCTAACAATAACAATAAATATCATGGCGGTTTCAGACCCCCAAAGTCGTACCCAGGCTTGGGGCACTCATGACTTTCTTGTGAGATCATTGTGACGTCCAAGACTCCAGGAACACCCAAGCCGTCTGCGACACCAGGAATCTTGGCACCTTTAGAACCCCACTGATACGCTGACATTTTAATTACACGTTTATAGGCATTATCCATTAGTTGGCTACCGTCCCAGCAGTCTAACAGAAATTCTCTACCTGTTCGATGAATAAACAAGTCGATGGTAAGTAACATGTATCGTCAATGGGAAATGTATTGCGAAACGCTGTCAGGATAGAAAAGTTGTCGTACTACCAAGTGTGTTCAATCGACATAATATACTTCGTGTATACCATGTGATACATAACATTCCTCTGATACGATTACCTCTACACATTTCTTTATTTGAAAAGAAATAAGATACTTCTTCATGCACAGTAATATCAATTTTTCCCCCATTTCTTGCAGCATTATAACATTAACGCAATCACCATACATGTTAACGCGCGGATTCTTATTATTACATAAAACGAATTATCGAGTTTAAATGCAGGTTGGTTCTGGTCTAGTTCTATTTAACGAGCTGTTATTTATTGATGGCTGCTGCCCCCAGTGCTCGGAATGTTTTTCGTAATTACATAAAAATTGTCGTGGCAGCGTTGCAATTACTGTGTGCAATTAATTACTGTCAGATTTAGAGACTTCGAATTTCCCTTTCTGGATGGAATTTTCTACAGAATTATGGATTAAAATATGCAGAAACCTCATCAGCGTGTTTCTCTCGATTCGATCTATTTCCACGATGCGCTTATTATTGTAACTTTATCACAATTATTTGATAAGGATCGCTTTCGTTTGCCTTACAAATTGAAAAATTTCATACACCAGTGCCTCCGGTTCTCGAACCGCGTCTAACGCACAATTACATCCACCCTTTGCCGATGGCAAGTTTAATGAAATTCTGTCCCCTCACAACTTCTGGCATTATCGCGACATGTCAGTGCACCGACTTATAATCAATTAATTGAATGGTCATTACGCGAGGCGTTACGTGTGCCAAGGCTAACGGGCGACGTAATTTACAGCTCCGTTCTTTGCTAAAATATGCTAATCACTATAACGATGCTCATAGGGAATTCAATCCCGGGATCCCGGCTGTTTTTTTTTTTTTTTTTGGATTCTAAAACTCCCGGGATTTGATATATCAAGTTGTAACTTATCCCGAGAATTACGAGAATTTTTAAAAATCTAAATTACTTTATGAACAACTGAAAAATATAAAAATGGAATCCAAAAAACAGCCGGGATCCCGGGGTTCAATTCCCTAGATGCTCAGTATAAAGCAATATTCATTCTCCACCCTTCACCATCCTTCATCTCTCCCGCAAAACAACTTCAAACATCGTAGGTATCTGGGTAACTACTAAAATCATCGCAAGTATCCAAGTCTGGTGTAGGTTTCAGACCATAAATATGTATAAAACTAAGCGCATATTATATAAGTAATCTCTCTCATAAATAAACATTTATGAAATTGTCCTGCCAGTATACAAATCGCGTAGCGATCATATTATATGCTGACGGCTACCGTCCCATGAACAGAATAAATAAATAAACACATAAATCCGCTATAAATAAGAAGTGCGTGTATCGATTGCCCAGGAAGATTTATGATAGCTCCGAGGAGCTACCGACACGTACGCGCGTGGCGTTAATCACAAAGCAGCCGTAGGAAATTTTCGATGACGACGAAAGTGCACGTTCGCATGCGACCGTTCGGAATATTTAATTGGTATCCATGCAAACACGATCCTCGAGCAACAATCGAATTCGTGCCTGAGGCACGGACACGAGAGGCAAAAATCTTGCTCGTGCCCGAGCTGGTAATCGCAAAGTTATGTGTATTCGTGTTCGCGCGTCATTAATTTGATCGGGGCTCGACTTCAATATCGCGGGCGGGAAAAACCCCGGAGAAGAAATGCGCGAAATCGTTTATTTCACGACTATTAAGTGGATACTCCATTTTGGAATTAATTCATTTATCTTATCGGGTGTTTAGTAAAGCACGGCTCTTAATCTTAAGTGGAAGATTAAGCTGCCACTGCGGGTCGTTACGAGTTACGTATCAGAGATATGCTGCATAAGTAATAGTAGTACTTTGTCTCGTAAGACTGTGACGTACCATTTACCCTCGGCAGCTTGTTGACTCCAGAAGGAATCGGAGCTCGGCCATCGGACGTAAACGTCCTGGGGGTCGGTCAAGGTACCACCAAACAAATCCCACGCCCTCGAATCTTCTACAACGGGGCTGATAAGTCGCAGGCCACGACCACTTGGCGCGCCTAATTTTTCCCCTGTAAAATGCAGCCGTGATTCTCTCCTGGCCTCGTAAAACCCTCGGTGATTAGAAGGGTGTGACATTTTCGCGATCTTATCGGCGAGGTAAGCATCGCTTTTCGCATTCCTGTGATGACGGCGGAAAGATACAAACTGGGGTCGAGAGAGTAAATGTCCAATCAACCTGCAGAAGATCTTATCCATCTAATGGACAGGAGCCAGGCAAACTGCAGAGGCTCTTTCTTCGGGATCTTCTCGCGAACCTTCTAGAATTTTCTTAATTGACCTAGGTTAAATTGGCGGTAGGGAGCGAAGTGGTATATACCAGACAGTGCGTGAGAAAGGCGGTGTGAAGATCTAACCGTGCTTTTCGTGGATCATCTCTTCGTGGAGAAATTCTAGTCCTTTCTTGGAGGACGTTTTTCATTGCTCGCTGTTGGCATCGAGTATTCTTTCGTCGTTACAAGCTTTCACTTCCCTTGGGGTAAGTGGACTGCGTGGGTTTATATTTCCTAGTATACTTGTCGCTATTCATGACGTCACTTGGATGCATTTCATGCAGATATCTTTACAACAATAGCTATTCAGGGCTCTAAATATAGTTTGGATATCCCTTCAGTGGGGGGAAATTAAATTGATGATTTAAGAAATTGATTCGAAGGAATGAATCCTTTGTTAGGGGGTACTTAATGTCAGCGTTTGTTAGCCTTGCTAAATTCTCATAAAGTGTTCTACACATTCACAAAAGCGCCGTCTCATTGTTCTATTCAATGCCGTACTTTCTTCAAGTGGGTAGGCAGAAAAAAGATACTGCTCCGTAATAGTTGTCAGAATGGCTAAAAATAAAGTCATTTAAATCGATGATTAATTCACACTTCTAACGGCAGATTGGAACGGGTAATAAAGTGTACTCCTTTTTTTTTTAAAGTATTACGAAGCAAAGTTTCTCCATGATTGGTTAATGAACTACAGATACTCGAAACAGCAAATGAATCAATAGTCGACATCAAACATTCTGATACGTAGAAAGTAGATGTAACGAGGCCTTATAAGTTCGCCATTAAATTTATAGGGTACCGAGCTTCATGAATATTTATACTACCGCGATTATTTTGAAGGCAGATAAAACGGTATTTACAGAAGCACCATTACCGGCGGTCCATTGAAGCAATTTACAGTTACAGTTCTGAACGCAAAATCCCTTGTCACGAAGTAGTATTCCGCAGCTTTCAGAAAGTGGCACTTCGAAGTCAAACGCGTTTCTATTCCACGAAGTGCAATTACGATCGAATAAGAGTCATTATAAATATGTACCGTGTACGTACATCTAGTTTCTACTGCTTACTATTTAGCCTGTACCTACTAAATAATAGACCACACAATAATATTCCTAGCAACAGGTTATGAAAATGAATCTTGCAACCGTATCTTGCGTTGCAACTTTCGTACGCGTGTATTTCAATAGGCATTAACATCGTATAACGCAGTCAGTTAATTATCGCACCGGCTGTAATTAACACTGTGACAGAAACGAGCTGCACAGTTTTTGCAAACCGAATATACGCCGAAGTTTGCACATAGGTACAGTGGCTCGCATTAATGTTCGGACACTTTTTAAAATCGCATAACTTTTTTAGAATTGGTCCAAACAACTTGAGTTTTTTTGAGAAGCTAGAAGCATTAGTTTGCTAAGTTACGTGTTTCGTCGTTTTGAAAAAAAATGCAATTGGTCGGAATAGCAAAAAACATAGTAAATGTCGTTTTTTAAACTTTTTTTTGTGAGCCTGTAATGAAATTTCAAAAAACCCGTTTGTAGATTCAAGTAAGTTGTATGCATGCCTAAAATTTCATCAAAATCGGTTAACGTTGCTCTGAGCTATAAACGCTTAAAGGTCGCAGAAGAAGGTCGAAAATCGCAAAATTCCAGCAACCAGCAATTTTTTACCTTATTTTGCGATCTTAAAGCGTTTATAGCTCAGAGCAACGTTAACCGATTTTGATGAAATTTTAGGCACGTATACAACTTACTGCAATCTACAAACGTTTTTTTTTTAATATTCATTACAAGTTCACAAAAAAAAGTTTAAAAATCGACCTTTACTATTCTTTTCGCTATTCCAACCAAATACATTTTTTTTTCAAAGCGACGAAACGCGTCAGTTAGCAAACTAATCCTTCTAGCTTCTCAAAAAGACTCAAGTTGTTTGGACCAATTCTAAAAAAGTTATGCGATTTTAAAAAGTGTCCGAATATTAATGCGAGTCACTGTACGTCAGAGGGCGAATGCGGCCACGCAGTAAATATCGGATCGTTTGGAAAACTGTACGGCGTAGGAAGCAATTAGCCTGTTCACGAGCAACCATAGAAAGTAGACGTTAGCAGTTATCCCATTAAAATTTTATAACTTCCTATTGGAGACCTAGGAGCACCGAATATTCAACTGCACCTCTGAACAGAGAATTTACAGTTTCTCGATGACGGTTTCCTTTATAGGACTTGTAATCTTCTACTTACACGCGCCTTTCGAGTTCGCAACGACGATACCGTAAATCAACCTTTCATCTGGCTTTTCATGACCGTCGTAACGGGAAAATGACTTTCCTGCAGATAAACAGCAAGAAAAAGTAATACGATACGGTGGCAGCGTGGAATTTTGCATAAAATTCGCTAAACCTCAAAGGATTCTACATACATTATCGAAACTTCAGATGTAACAAATCGAATTACCACCAGTATAATCAAGTTTCATTCATGAATGGTTACCCAATATGCCACTGAACCATAAAGTTCCAAGCAGAAATATTTTCGCATTCTATTTAAATATTTATGGATTCATATTTTTCCAATTGCAATCTTAATTGTTCGAGAAGATTGAGTTCGTTTCATCGAGAGCTACTTAAACAGCGGATATCAATCAAGAAACGCCGCCGGCCATCGTTGAACGCAGAAGTTAAACGCAATAAACTTTCCGCAAATCATTTCGTTCGTTTCCTTTCGCGAGCACGATAAATCAGTCATTTTCTCGAATTCCACGTGCGTCCTAATGCTGATTGGGTCCCCGATCTACTCTCGAAGGCAGCGGACTGCGCAAGCACATCGCAAATTATATACTGCGAGGCTCGTTTAAGCATTAGAAGATCGCTGAATCGTCGATGAAGTTCTCTTAATTAACAACTAAACATTTGGATTGCAAGGAGCTGCATCCAGTTCCTTGAATAGACAGTACCTGAAAGATTAAGTGCCTCCCACTGTTCCAATTGCATCTGTTTTATCTGAAATAACTTTCATTCATTTGTTGTTCGTTTACGGACAAGAGTTGAAGATTTCTGTACCTACACGTACAGAATCTATGAAGACATTGTGCTGGTAGATTATTATTATTATAAACTGATGTAAGCAGAAGACGTGTTCATTCTATGGATCATCTTTTGCTCCTAAAAAGATATAATAAATGTAATACAGGTCGATTGCAACATAGTGGCAAGGCTAAACAATATGTTTTCCAAGTCATGGTTTCAATGAGTTCGTAATTAGTCCGGTTCGCTCTCGTTTTCCGGATGGTGCTGAAAACAGTGTTGTCCCGATGATATTGCACACCCTTCAATTAGTGTAACCTCTGGTCTACACGTAATGTAACTCGAGTCGTTTCTCGAACACTTTAACTTCCCAGGATTCTATGCACATCGCCGGCTGTGGGAAACCAGCGGAATCGTCGGTTTCGGTAAAACAAGGAATACCTACTTGTCGATTCGCAACAGCGTCGCGTATAACTGCGCGTTCGTCGAATAATTACACACCGCGGGCGATGGTGAAGCAAAGGATGCCCGTCTTTCCGTTACATATTTACAGAAAGGAAAAACGTGTGTCGCTCCGTTCTGTCGGCTGTTCAACATAACTAGAAGAAGAAAAAAAAAAACAGCTAGAAACTGCGGAACAACCTCCGCGCGATGCTGAATTTAATTAGCTGGAATCTCTCTTGTTAAATATCTCGTTTCACCGCGACGGGATTGGCGAATCCTTAATTTAAGGACTTAATTTCTCCCGTTCCCACGGATTAGCACAAAATGCCCGATATTATTTAATCTATCCCCTATCGCCTCCTTGTCAGGCCCTCGTTTCGCACTCGCGCAGCCATCAGAAATTCGTTGAATCTATTCGTGAAAACGGGATAAAACGTCGGCGTTCCACTTCGTTGGTTTCACCGTGCGTTTTGTTCGAGATGATACACACGCTTCCGGCGGGAATGTTTACTTAGCGCTGATACAAATGCGCACGCCGCAGGCGAATGCCGAACGGAATATTCGTGTAATTGCATTTATTCGAGCCGATTGTGCTTCACTTCGCGCGCGTTCTCAGGCGCGCCGTGTTCCTTCTTCTGCCGTCGCACCGGCGTTGAAATCGCCAAGCGGGAGAGTGCTCCGTACGAAGCATGCACGGCATCCGGACGGTGACAAGATGAAATGCATGGCAGATATTTATTAGAACGCGAGCACGCGCGATATAAGTGCTCCCATCGACATCGGTTACGTGGCATCGGGGATGAAAGAACGGAGCGATTACTCTAGTATTGTGACGGCATCGCGTAATAGCTATCGCGATCTCTCGCCGATGAGGCAGTTAACACACATTTAAATTTTCTCCATCACTCTTAGCAGTGCCCGGCTAATTCGTAAGCTACTGATTATGATTCGAACCTTCACTTTCACCCTCCATCGAGTCCTGACCTTTTCATTTATCTTCTGGAGTCGGTGGTTCCGCTCTGCGAGTGCGCAGGTGCGACTTCGCGGCAAAAATCCGCATAGTTGCGTTGCCCTAGAAGCTGTTTCATTTCTGCGGCGCGTAAGGCGAACCGGTACCATTGTACGCTACGATTTAGCCACTAATAAACTGAATATCTCTGAGTAGTATCTAAATTGCAGAACTGGCGAAGTATTGTGTAGAGTTAAAACAGAAATGATCGAATGGCACTTAAGAAGTCTTCTGGTGGAAACACCCGAACGCAAACACGGAAGCGAACGGGACACCTTTTACTCGTCACCTGACGTTTAATCCACAGCAAGGACAGATTGGCAGTCAACGAACACGACTTTTACGAATTCACTGGTTTTTGCTCCCCCTCCCCCTGCTGCGTCAAGCAATCGCTACGAGGAAAAGGAACATTAACGATCGGGACACCTGTAGCACGTTACTTTTACTTTCGAGCCGAAATGGTCGCGGATCGGTTAATTGAAACGGAGCCAGAGAGCCGGGGAGACGGTGCTGAGTGCTTAAGTATCGGTGGATATTGTAGCCGAGGCCGGACCGATCGGAGACAATAAAATCGAAGGGAGAGGCAGGCAGGACCTTTTCCTCGGGTGGCAGCCGTTATTATCACCGATGACCTGTGAAAATGCAACAGCCGGTAGAACAAGAGCTGGTCGCGCATTCCCGCGGCACACGTTACCGGACACACCGCCTGGACCGTTCTCTGAGAGCGTTGCAATTCGTCTCGCACGAGCGCCCGCGCGATTTTCGAATCCTATCCCCGCGAAATACGGGAGAGTCGGTGGAACAAGTCGGGCCGAGTCGTGTGCCCCGGTCCGGACACGTCGGTTCGCCGCCCGCCCCTTTTTTTTTCGATAGCTATTCGATTTACAGTATTAAATAATTCCTTTTTCCCGCACCCTCCCCTCTCCTCTATCCGCTGGTCGATCGGAAACTTTCACCATTCGTGGGACACCGGACTCGCGCCCACGATTATCGCGGCTGCACGAATCTAGTGGCCGTTTTAGCGCGTTTGGCGGTGCAACGGAGACTGGAACTTGAAACCAGACGAGTCTCGTTCTGAAACGAGCGTCGTGATCTGCAGTGAGAAGCACTTCGTTCTGCAGCTTTGAGAGGCGATTAAGAACGGATAGTGGGGTTAGATTTTTACATGGCACTATGGGTTTACAGGCATTGAATGCTCAATCTTTCTATGTTTGGAAGGGTGTCGCTTGAGACGAATTATTGTCTCGAGGGAAAGTGTTGAGAACAACGTTGGCCATCGGCGTTTGCCACATTTCTGGAGACAAGAAAATTACTACGCGAGGCGCTTGTGCCGGATCCTGTTAATCAGCCTCAGCTGATACTTCGTCTCTCTTTCTTATAATTATAATAAACACAACGCAGGTGTCGGAAGCATGTTTCATGCGAGGAAAATAGACTCTGCCGCGCGAAATGGTGCTTGATGAATCACCATGTCCAAGGGCTGGAGCAAATTCGTTCGACCTGTGCGCGCAATAGAAGCAGAGAACACAGTTCGCCATCGAATTACATAACAACGATTTTCGACCGAAGAATTCTCAAATGAAAGCGGATCGCGCCGGCCCCTTCATCCCCTCTCTCTCTTTCTCTTCCTGCTCGTGCCAAACGGGCAAGAAAAACATTACCACGGCATAATTAACCATCTGGAATACCGCGATCGATCAACTTGCGTAATTATCGTCAAGCTCTCGTTAGCATAGTCAAACGCGCGGCCGACCGCCTCTCTCGGTTTTATCTGCCAGCGAAAATAAAAGATTATAAATTCAACGGGATCGAATGCGTTAACGGCACCGTGATTTCAATTGGAGAAAGTATCCGCGCGGTCGGGACAATAAAATGGGCCCTTCTCCCGGTCGGGGCAAGTTAGCGCGGGCATCGTGGCCTAATAATTAATCGGGCAACCGAAATCGTACGCCTCGGAATGCCCACGTTCCATTGGCGGATATCCTTTCGGCTCGAGGCGTCCCACGGCACCGCGTCTCGCCCCCTTTTGTTTCGATCTTTAATTTATCTCCATCGGTGGCACGCTGGCTCGTGTAACATGTTGCCCGTTGTATGTCCTTGTCTCGAGGGGAACGATTTATCGCACACCTTGCACGTTCAATGTGACGAAATACATGTTGGTCAGTTCACGCGTGACAGTATCCTTACTCGGTCTCGATTGTATTACCAGCACATTTCTAAGCAGCCACGATCCTCTCGAATCGCGATCGAAACTGTAGAGAGACATTATGCTGGTCAGGAGACCCATGAATCCGCGAAGGTTCGAACGCGCGATGCTTTTGTTCGGTCGGGTTGTATCATACAATGGGATATAGAGGGAGTTCTCCTAGTGCCGGAAGCATAAGGGGTTACATCCACCTACAGGTCCGGAAAAGGTATACAAGTTCAGGAATTTCTTTTGGGAAAAGTATAAGTGAAAATCATACACAATTTTTTTCTACTAAAAGATACATCTGTTAACTATATTATTTTAAATTTTCATGAGATATTGTTATTAATTAAAGGAGATATCGCCTTGGATGTGAGTGGTGTTTTTTTTTTAAGCATTAGCTGGTGGACATTCTGTAGGCCAAACGGTGCATCTGAAAGCAAAAATTCAAATAGATTTTAAAAATAAATAAATTACAGAAGTACCTGACGTTTTTCGAAGTTTAATATTGTATTTTGGTAAAAAGGGAGACCGTTTGAAGTTGAAATATTGAATTTCGTGGAAACAAATTTTCTTTTCTTCAAGAAGGCTTTGCAAGTATTTCCATTATTGCAAAATTGAAAGCAAAATTAAAAAATATGAGAACGTCGGGTACATCGGAAAGTTATTTATTTTTAAAATCTATTTGAATTTTTGCTTTCAGATCCACCGTTTTGCCTAAGGAATGTCCACCAGCTAATGCTTAAAAAAAACACGATTCAGATCCAAGCCGATATCTCCTTTAGTTAATAATAATATCTCATGGAAATTTAAAATAATATAGTTAACAGATGTATCTTTTAGTAGAAAAAATTGTGTATGACTTTCACTTATACTATTCCCCCAAAAAATTCCCGAACTTGTATGCTTTTTCCGGATCTCTAGGTGGATGTAACCCCCTAAGCTTTTCCCAAGTAAGACGAAAGAAATAGTACAATATTAAATCAATCTCCTTAGCTGTGCACACGCGACTGGAACGTGTCGAAACCTAATTGTCGTTTTTCCTATCCCCTCTTCGGTTTACGCGGAATCGCAGCTCGGTAGCGTTTCAAATATCACAGACAGAGCTAATGTCCGGTATTAGGTGCCGTCTGGCGTTAAGGGAACTCCCCCTACATTCAACGTTGGCTAATCGAGGGCAGAAGCTCTGCCTATATAACCGTTCGCGTTGTTATCTAACTCCTAACTGGCGAACGTGAAAGTTCAGCATCAATCCTAACAGACGACGGGCTTCTTTTTTACGAAATTTTGTAGCTTGCAGTGGCAAGGAGCTTGGCGGGGATTCGTCTACGTTCGGGGCGCTTTGATGCCGCGTCTGCCGCGGAAGTATGAATCAACCGCGGTTGTAACAGGATTGAATGGCTGTCCACATTGCAGCGAGCCCCGAAAGAATTCGGTAAAAGTATCCTCTGGACCAGGAACTCGGCAGGCAGCGACTGTCTGACGCGCGAGACTCGCAGAAAAGAAAGCCGAAGACGCGTCGCACCCGTGCCCACACGGTTCTCTTCATATCTGAAGAAGTAGACCGCGCGATATATCATTTCGGTGCACTTTCACCGAAAATCTCGCTCTCGTTGCCCTGGACTTGACGAGCGACGTGACCACCGACGCGTCTGTGCCCACGAGGCCTGGTCAACGAATCCTGCGAAGGCGGATGTCCTTTATTCTCACGCTTCGAGGAGCTTACGCGCTCGGCACACTTGTCCGTTGAAGCGTTCCCTGGAACAGATAGATCCCGTAAACGATTGCCGATAACATATCGATGAGGTCTAATTCATCGGCAATGCAAGCAGGCGCAGATACCGAGAAATATCCAGCACGTTTGTAAGCATCGAGGAATATTAAGAAGCATCGAGAATTATCAAGAAACACGCATAGGTGAATAAGTGTGCCTGGAACAGAAGCCCTGATCGTGGCAATAGGCGTTTTGCACCGTTACAACGAATTCGAACCGGTATCGTAGAATCGTTCGTTAGAATTTCACTGCGTATGCGGAATTTAATTAGAAACAATGAACGAATTCATTTATTCAAGTGAAATTTCGAAGGATTAGCATTTAAACAATATCGAGCATACACAGTGGCGGACAAAAGAAAGTTTACAACCTTTAGAATCGCATAACTTCTTTAAAATTGGTCCAAACGACATGAGTTTTCTTTTTTTCAGAAGCTAGAAGCATTAGTTTGCTAAGTTACGTGTTGCGTCGTTTTGAAAAAAATGCAATTGGTCGGAATAGCAAAAAACATAGTAAATGTCGTTTTTTAAACTTTTTTGTGAGTCTGTAATGAAATTTCAAAAAACCCGTTTATAGATTGAAGTAAGTTGTATGCATGAATAAAATTTCATCAAAATCGGTTAACGTTGCTCTGAGCAATAAACGGTTAAAGATCGCAGAAGAAGGTTGAAAATCGCGAAATTCCAGCAACCAGCAATTTTTTACCTTATTTTGCGATCTTTAAGCGTTTATAGCTTAGAGCAACGTTAACCGATTTTGATGAAATTTTAGGCATGCATACAACTTACTTCAATCTACAAACGGTTTTTTTTTAAATTTCATTACAGGCTCTCAAAAAAAGTTTAAAAAACGACATTTACTAAGTTTTTTTGCTATTCCGACGAATTGCATTTTTTTTTCAAAACGACGAAACACGTAACTTAGCAAACTAATCCTTCTAGCTTCTCAAAAAGACAAAACTCATGTCGTTTGGACCAATTTTAAAAAAGTTATGCGATTTTAAAGGTTGTAAACTTTCTTTCGTCCGCCACTGCAGATATTAATAAATCTAGATAAATTTTAACTAATTTAAGGCATTCCTATGCTTACTAATTGTGGCTGCGCTCGCGAAAACAGGTCGTTACCGTCATTAGAACCTTCTTTTATCCTGGCGCGATGATTCAATTTCAAACACAGTGCTACTTTCCTTCGAACGTATAATACGTTAACACGATACGAAGAATAGCTCACGAATTATAATATTCAGAATGCATAACGTTCCTATGATTCGACTGGATAATCGACGATCCTTTTGTTTACCGAGGAAACGTGTTCTCTATGTAAAGCGTTCTCTATGTTAACGAGAGACGTTGCAGAAAACGAAACGCGTGGTGGCAGATTGTAATAAATTCGAGTTCGATTGCTTTAACTATTCATTATCGACCTGGATTAGTCTGCGGTTTATTCAACAACATTTTTGAATTAATGGTCGGGTAAAAAGTCTCGTCTAGACGATTCTGCACATGTACGGGCAACGATAAGTCGAGCTGTCGACTTCTTCTAACGTCCACGCCGTGCATGAATAACTACGATCGGGTAATTGGTGTAAGTACCGGGTTCATTATTATTCTAGAAGTAACACGTAGGTATACAGAGCTGAGCTGTCGCACGGAATCGCTAAAAGGAAGTGCGGCAGCCTGTCGATTCAGTGTTCATTCGGTTCGATCATTCCTCCTTAACGGATTCCTCAAAAGTCTTGTCTGGCATGGGTGCAGCACGTGCCTTTCCTAAATTCTATTTAAGTGATTCCTATCTGATACCCTGCAGACTTCGGGCTAAGTCCAGTAGATGTAAAAAGAACGAAGATCATACAGAGCCTTTACCTTTCACACGTGCCGTCGCCGCATAGACGGCGAACGGCCGCCGTGACGTGTGAAAGGTCTCTGTATGATCTTCGTTCCTTTTACCGTATAAACGGTGCCGTGCCGTGAATGCGTGAAACAGGCCTAACAGTCCACATCGCAGGAACATTCAGTTCGATCTTACTGCTCTGTTCACCGCATTTCGATCCGAGGAGCTCGTGGGTCACCACGTGCACCGCAATTGTAAGAATGCAGTTATCTTTCGGTGAAAGCCGTTTCCTGGAAAATACACGAAAAGAAAGGGCTGTAGCCCCTATTAGCGAACAACTGTCCTCAATGTGGGCCGGGGATACATTCGAAAAGAAAGCGCGGCTTACCGGGCGATGCAATAAAAAACCGTTTGGGGCCCACGTCGATCTCCCGTTGGCAGACAGTGTCCCAGACACGGTGGAACATGTCACCGCGACTGAAGGTGGAAGCCATCTGGCAAGGAGAATAGGTACCGTTGTACCGTAAATCCTTTAATTATGTTGGACAGGGAAAGATTTAATACGGGTACATATTGCTCGCTGTTTAAACGCTACCCCCCAATTAATTCCTGTCTTACACGTCCGTCCACCTCCGAAACCTCGTATATTCTTACAGCCCTCGGGCTTCGTGTTTCGTTATCGTATGCAGACTTCGTATCCGTCAAAGGGGGAAAGTCATTGTGGCTTCTATTTTGTTTGCACCCAAGAAGGTGTGAAAACGCGAGCTGCCTATCTAATGGGAAACAACATCCGCAATAATAACGTAACTTCTCGCTCTCACAGATTTAGGACAATTCTGGTTTTCGTTTCGCACGTTAAAACCGTCTTGCGTAAAAAGAAGACGCAGATCTTTGTCGGGGTAATGGACTTGTAACACGCTAGATGCTTTCTTCTCCGTCGTCTCCGCCAGGACACCGTAGGGACGCTGTAAACGAATTCTCTCACCCGCAGGCACCTCTCATTGTTGCCTTTGCTGAACTTAATATGCATTTCCAAGCAACGCACCGAGCGATGCTTAACTTGGCGCGTATAATACCGCGGAGAAAAAGTCGTGCCGCGTTAAACAGACTCTTTGTACAATCATGAAACGTTTTGCTGGCTTTAATGAAACCGCTGCCGAGAGTTGCTCTGCCGAGTTAATTAATTAGCGTCTGCAGTCGCAGTATTCCGGAAGTGTCAATTCTCAGATTAATCTGCGTGATACAGTTTCTTTTATTTCCATAACGATACGTAACTGCGGGGCACAGAAAGTATTTCTGGAGGCGTTAAATGCCTGAGAATGAATTTTACATGAATCAAGACGGGATTACTAAACGACGTTGATTGACGCTATCAAAATTTGGTAGCACAAATCTGTTTCCGATCATCGAATGCGTTTATGTGTGATCAATATTCCAGTGTTGCAGGTTTCTCTTCCAGTTCAGGAGTAACTGCCTGCTAAGCTTCCAAATTCTTATTATTTAATTATATTAGATTTTTATATTAGGAATTATTTTGAAGATTATTAATAAAAGTTGAATATTTTTGTATTATTTTAAATTCAATTTTGACTATTGTGTTGTGTTTAACATCTGGTTCTTTAAGATTTTTAATATTTTTTTTTAAGTTAGACTATTAATTGTTTATATTATTATTTTGAAATGGCGATTGGGAGTAATATGTATAATCTCGGGTTATTATTTTATATTTTAGTTTATTTTTTTCTTTACCTTTATTAGTTTTTATTTTATATACTTATTGTTTATATGGTTAATAGATCTATAATATTTCTTATTGAATTAATAAATTTATATATGAATATTTATATATAGTATAGGATTTTTATTGAAAATTTCTATATATATATTTTATGGATGGTTATTAAAAGTTCATGGAGGAGCACCTGTATTTCGTTCAATAGTATTGGCTTCGATTTTATTAAAATTAGAAACTTATGGTATATTACTATGTTTAATGATTGTTGTATTTAAAGTCTATTGACTTATCTCACGCTGTAATAATTAATTATTCCGTACATATATTTCGATGCACGGTTGAGCCATTTCGTTGGGCACAAAGTAAAAGTCGATTAGTTCGTATGCAAGGTAGGTAATAACATTCGTGGTCATAAACCAACACGAAGCTATAATTTGATTAGCATTCTTTGAATACGGGTATAGTAACAATGTAAGGGGGTATTACTATAATGACGTCTTCCTGCTGTATGTTCTGCGGGCTATTTAACATTACGAGGGGCTTTAGTCTCATATTTCGTAATAATTGCAACATTATGGCACTCTATTACTGTGTTACGTTCAAGGACACGAGTACTACTTGAAATATATTTCAATTTCGAAATGTCAAATAATGTTAATAGTTCGTATCATATTCATGTTATCGCTTTCAGATAAAAGCTACATTTATGTTCGTACTTTTCAGCACTATCTTGATATAGTTCCTGATTTCAGCAGCTTGTTGAAAGTTGTTCAAGTACCTACTGCGTTCATAATGGGCCACGTCTACTGCTTCATGGAATTGACCTTCTCGCGTTGTCACAGAAATGCTCCGAGTGACATTTTCTGTGGACCTAGATAAAGATCCACGATCTTTACTATAATTCTTACATCATTTAACCTAGACCTCTACCGTTCCTACGAACCGAAAGATTTTTAATACTCGCATTGCAATTGTGCATACCGTTGGATCAGAAACTGAATGAAAGTATTTCTCACAGTCGCATTTTATTCGACGTTGGAATACATTCGATAATTGCGCATCATTATTCTGAATTGGCGTATTAACACGAGGGTATGCGAATCGATTCGAATCGAACAAGAAACCGTGAAAGTACGCACATACCATGTGTCCAATAGGAAAAGCGAACCGGCAACTTTTCACTGGGACCTCTTTTTTTTTCAATTGCTGCTACTATGTTACTCATTAGACCGCGAATTTGTTTTTCACATTGCCACCTGACACATTTATTAATCCTTATGAAATACGAAGAAAAATGAAAGGCAACACAAATTTCGAAGTGAAAACGTTGCTACTTATATGCATCCTTAGCCAATAATCAAACAAAATTGTAGATCATTTCAACATCCACCGCGAGGAATACATCAATTTCGCGCCACCTATTAATAATAAATTGAAATAATAATAACATCAATCTGCGCTGCCCTCTTGTGATTGTATGTCAATGTAATAGATTGTTGTCAACATTAGCCGCAAAAACGCATTCGTACAGGCAAGTAAATTGTTACATGATTGCCGTGTATTTCCTTTATGAACGGTAAATTCCATTCGCCGCGGGAATTCTCCCATTAAAATCTAATTAATGCTGACATATTGTTGCGAATTTTCTTATTACGTAGTTATTGTCTCATTTACCTACTGTCCGGAATTCTTCGCTATGCGGTTCCTAGAGAAACTTATTAAATCGGTTAGGGAATTTATGAAGCCACGGAATAACGTGGCATAATTTTATATTTAATACGAGATTATCAGGAGATCCGTAATTGAATAGTTACTATTGTTAGTAATATGAAAACAATCACTGTGAAAAATTTGCCGGACTCGCGCTCTTGCGCTGAATTTCACTATGCCGCAAGAACGTTTCGATTTCGAAAAAGGAATTTGAATGCTAATTAGCCTGTCAAACTGTTATTCTGTGAAGGTTTCACGTGCATAATACGTTTCTACATCTTGCGCAACGAGTTTCATTAAGAGACAGTCGTCGTTACTGTGATTGCAAACAGTGCATCGAGATTTTTCTGCAAAAACAAATTCTTGTTTTTCCAAGGAGAAATGACTAACGATCGACCCCAATAATTCGCCGGCAATAAGCCTGAAACGGTCAATTATCTGACAAATAAGGGCACACTCAATACAGGCAACAAAAAATCAGAGTTACATGTTGGTATTAGTTTATTTGATTCCTCATTAGTGCGGAAAATCAAAGTGAAATGAGAATCCAACTTACCGAGACCAATCGGACGTACTGTATGAAGTATAGCTATCATAAAATTTTATCTGGCTTTCATGTCTGTCATTTGAACAGGTTTAACCACCTTTTTCCTTGAGCGCAGTTAAACGAACGTTTCCCGCGACGAAAATCTCCTCGAGAAACTATGTGTTTAATACTTTGTTGATCGATGCGATTGAAATTCCACCCGAAATCCTACGTACCCTGAGACGTTTCTTAAAACTTGCCCCCGCAAAGCATAGTAATTTCCACGACATGCTTTACCTACACTTTACACTCCCATTTAATGACAAGAATGATTACCCTACGATTTACTTCGACGGTTTTTAAGAAGCAATCGCGTTAATCTTGAAGCAGATTTCTTAACGACAGAAACCCACGGAAACATTAAGCCGCAGTTAGACGTTAAGCCACGATTCTACGTGTAGGTAGATCACACGTAGAGTCCTCAGAAAGGATCGCTTTGAACGCCCAGATGCACAGTGCGGAACGTAATGGACAAAAATCGAAATAATCAATGTTCAATTTCGGTCCAGCTATCATATGTAACCATTAGTCAGGAAGTAAGGAATATGAATGTAAGATATAATATCCTAAAATACCAACAGAGTATCAATAATTATTAGGTGTTATTTATAACCTGAAATCTAAAAATTAGTGTCCTCGTGTATTATTCGTTCTTATTTGATAACAATCTTTTAAATAGTGTTTGTTAGACCATAAATATGGATAATTTGAATAAAGCTATATATAATTTTAATTTCCAATTAAATAGTATTACTTTTTAAAAAAAGCAGTTTAAAAAGAAACTGTCTGTATTAAAAAGATATTGTATCACATTGTTATATAAGTTTTATCTGCTACAAACTGCTACGCTGAATGTAGCAAAAATTCATTTACCTTTACTAATGTCGATAAAATGATGTATTAATTATTTGTGTTTTATATATATGTATTATTTATTTATTTGTATTTTATGTATATTTTATATATTTTCTATTGTTTTGTTAATATTAATGTTGCTTTTTATAATTTTATTATAATATTTTAACACACTTTTTATTAGAATTAATATATTTCTGCAATAATACTTCAAACATTCAGTTAACTTAGAACAGTTTTGAACATAAAAATGTGAATTATCCGTATCACCACATTACATGTATTCTTTTATTTTTATCTCAAATGCTCATTGAAGTTTCGCACTGTCAGATGCATCGAAAACCATTTTAATAGCGTTCTTTTCTTTTTAAATACGTACGGAGTGCTGCACGTGTAAGAGCACGGTATTACGCGAGGCGAATTCTGAAAGTTCTTTCTCTCCGTATTCCACGTGCAACCGTGCACTTGAACTTCCCTGTACGCCGCGAAAAACGAAAAGCTTCTAAATGTACGAGCTAGCCGTGAAAGTCGGCATAATTGAGGGCGCCAGTCTATTATTTATTGGAGCTCTTATTACCATATGAAAGCCGGAGTTTTTTTACCGTCGATGACAGGACGCATCGTTCTAACATTTTCATGCGTGTCGCGGCAGCGCGCCACCGGAATACGATAGTAGAAACGTCGTTGCACTTTTACATTTCGCCTAGACGCCTAGCATCGAGTGTCTCGCCGGGCGACTCAATATTTATGCCACCTCAACCTTTAACTTCCCGAGCGGGTCGACCAGCACGTGTGTATGACGGTGCACTTCTTGACAGACCTACGAATACTGCTCATGTGAGAAACTCGCGCTCGTTCAAAAGTCACGCTGGAGTATGTACAACCTAACATTCACTATCACCGTGATCGATACATTTTTTTTTTCACTTTCACATGTTCACAAATCTTCTTTCCCAAAATGAACGTAAAGACGGACTCATATTTTTGCACTAATAATTATAGATCAGTTTGACAGATTCACGTAAGGAAGGCGGGTTAAAAGTAACGACCCTCCGCTGCGGCCTGTTCACGTCCATCCAAAAAGCGATATGACCCTCCGAGTGGCCAGTAAGCGTATGGTTGATGAACAATTAAGTAAAATGTCACACGATGGGCCGGCAATTTGTTCGACCACTGAATACACCGAGTTGAATAACCAAGCAGGGAATAACGGCCAGGAGACGTAATTATTGCTAAATTCCTTAAGGGAAAGAAAGGGAAAGTAGTGCACAGCCCAATAAAAAAGCGGAGCTCGGTCCGGGTCCTGATCCGTGTAGTCTCATTTCAGTTTTCTTTCGTCCCACTCCCGTCGCGTCGGCGGAACGCCCAATTTTACACTCAGCTGACTCATTTGCATGCGGAACTTGCTGTTCCCAGGCATGCTGTGTGTCCCCCTCCTTTTTCTGCCTTGGTAAAACTATTTGCAATTCCAATGCTACTCTGTGCGCCGCCCATGGGTCGTTTTTGCGAGCGCATTGAAATGCAAAATATTTGCGATTTTATGGTCGTTATGTAAGGAATTCGTGTAATATGCCTAGCAGTGACAGATCTGTTTCTATCGGCCAGTAAATACCTTCAACTTCGATGAAATTACTTCAATCGAAGCGCTTCGAAATTCGCATCAAAGATTTTCTAGCGTTATTTGAACTTTTGAGCTGCGTCAAGAATTAAAATTTATTGGAAAATTTCATGGTTTTGTCGATTTTCGTGTAGTTTGTCAGTGTAGGGACTTTTCCGTGGAACTCTCTCCAACTTTCGTCTGGTATCGAGATAAAAATTAGAAAGACCTCGGACCTGAGGTAGACAATAGGCAACAAAGACTCGTTGGCGTACACGGAAGTCGCACGCCTCGAACGGAACACCTAGGTGCAGGGCAAAGCTGCTACACGCGAAGGAATTTAGTGTTTCTGATTTCTCGACATTTTTCACTCCTCGAGAAAAGAAATTTTACTCTGTACTTCTCGAGGAGTCTTGAGAATATTTTGATAATAGTATATATTGATAAATTCAATTCGCTTTTGCCGCAAGTGGATATTGAAATAATCAAACATCACTTTTTTAAATAAACATATTGTATGTAATAACAATATTTTATTTAAATAAATAAAGTAGGACAATATACGTACAAGTAATAAGAACTTGATGTTTGATTATTTTAATATTATGAATATATCAATGAAATGAAAATTGCTAATCAAAGAAGATTCAGACGTATATTTATTTGCCTTTAAATTTCGCGAAAATCCCGACGAAATTGCTAGCATCGAAACCACGCACTCAATCGCTCTTTCCCTTGCACCCTAAACTGTTGATATCTGGTATCAAAATTTCCTCTAATCTCCTATTTTTTACTTTAGAAATTTTATACGATATTTCTCGAACAATTTCTCGAGAAATATTTCGCGAAATGAGAAATCAGTAATTTTATTTTTCTTCGTGAAACTCTGGAGAAAATGGTAGGATGACATTAAAAATACATGCTCGCTTCCGCAACGCAATGTCGTTAATTTTTCTTATCGTTTTCACATTGGCTGATATAATGTGCATTATGCAATAGGATTGAAAAAGACGTATCCCTTGAAAAGGAAGCCGCACAAATGCTGAATTGGTAGGCACTGTTGACTGTACCTTGTCGTGCTTGCTCTTATTTTTCATCGACAATCGCGCAAAACTTTCATTTCCTCCGGTTTCCCTACAGCCAGCTGCAAAGTTTGCTGCTCGTGATTTATGCTCCGAATGGTAATCATTCGTGTCGGCAAACCGATCTGAGACGCGCCGTACGGGCGACCGCCAGCCGAATATCTATACTGGTGACGTTAAGTACGGTTTAACGTACGCTTTAGAGCGCGTTGGCATAGTCGTAAAAATGCGGTGTTGTGTTGCGTGAAACGTCGGTTTGCCGACGTAAAAGAGGAGCACACGGTGAAAGGATGGGGAGCCAAGTGAGCGTGAATTAATTTACAAATTTTGACGATTAGCGCAACACGCTGCCGGGAGTTGAATATCTGCATTAATGTATCACAAATGAATCAGCAGCCACGGGGTATACCGCGGAGCCACAGGGACGTTTCTCTTCTGGCCATTATCTCGCTAGATCGATGCCTTTTAATTGCACGCTCGATTTTAGACGAGCAGGAAACATGAACGCTTATGTATTCGCGGAATCGTTTCTGTAACACTGCCACCGCGGTATAAATGGCAGATCCTGTTGTTGCGCACCGACATTTCCTTATTGCCCGATAAACGCGCGTCTGTCGCTTGCGACAGCGTTTCCAACGAGGCAGGAAATAAATTCCAAAGGTATGCAGAAGAAAGCACAGCGAAAAGTGTAATCGGTGGATCTCCTTCCCTCCCCGAAAGCCTCCAGCGTTACTCCGAAGTGTTTTATCGAGTTTGGCAGTAGGTGCGTATAGCGTGGCTTCCTAAGATGATAAATCTCATTGCCTTCCCAGTGTTACTGAGTATTATTTTATTATCAAGTTTATGACGAATTTATGACATAAACGTTTATACAGTTGCATGCAGCTTCTTGTTACTCTCATCAGTCTCATCGAGACAGGGTCATTATTTCTACCCACGGATTCCATGTAAGATAATCGCATTAGCATAGCTCGAGCACCTGGTTACGTAACATTATGCGTATCTGCGCGGCAGAACCAATAAAATGTAAATAGATCAGCGTATTTTTCGGTCGGTTTCAACCACTTTCACTGATATCCATTCCTAGTATGCAAGCCATGCAGCAACGTTACATGGTTTCGAACACCGCCCTGCTAACGAAACCGCATTTCCTACTTCGTTTTAAAAGGCAGCGCACTTTTCTCGTCGCCATTTGCATCACAAAGAACGTCACTGTCGTGTCGCGCGAAAGGGGTCGCGAGCACTACTTGTCATGGTACAGTAAAGAATCATTGGCGAAACAATTGGGGATTTAATTGGACGATTACTTGAAGATCAAGGAGTCTGGTGACCGAATTGTTTAACGTGATGTGTCGAGGAAGAAGAAATTCAGAGCTAAATTACATGCGTAGACGAAAATGGTAAAAGCAACGCAGACGAATGCAGACTCAACCACCGGGCGTTTGGTAAAGACATAACACACATAGATGCAAGCAACGAACACCTAAAATGGGAAGAATTTCAGAACTAGTTTAGTGCGTGGTGATAATTATAATGTATTTCCAACATCGTAACATCGCGTAATGTAGGGTAGGCCGGGGGCGGTAGTAACACTTTGACATTGGAATTCGTTTGCGCAAATACTATTACAGTTACAGGAACAGTTTTTTTTACGAAAATGTTACTTAATTATCTGACATTATTTGAGCCACAACAGTTTCGCTGTATGTCAAGTAATATTCCGGTTATTAATAAAACATTAGAAGCGGAGAAAGGGACGGTTGTAACACTGCATGGAGTTGACAGTTGCACAAATTTAATTTTACAAAATTAAAGTATTTATTGATTTTAATTATAAGAATAAATGAAACAAGTAAAATTTATAACCAATTATGCGGTGTCGCCATTGTGACAGAAGTAGAAAACGTTTTGGCTGGTGCATTCTTCTTGTGATCAATCCTTACATTCTGTACATTGCACCCATTTTTTATTTAGTTTGCTTATGCTGTGCTATAGGATTCTATGCAAACAAGACAATATTATTAATCTCCTTTGTCACTATTCGGTTCTGTCCCGGTACAACCGACCCCGACTGCCGATGTTACAGTCGCCCTCGAGCAGGTTTTCGAACTTAAATTAAAAATTTGTATTAACCAGACACTTAAAAGTGATGAGTAACGATCAGTATTACTTAAAAAGTGGCCAAATTAAATAATAAAAAATAGAGAAAACACGTACTTGCGAAGGAAGTATTTATATTACAATTTAAAATCAGTAAGGAAAAGTTACTTTAGGGTATCGAAAACTTATTTTCTTCGCTATGCATGTCTATTGTGTATCTATACTGCTAGGATATGGATGTGTGATTTCGAAATGTCATTCTTCATCGTATATCCAAAATTTGTGTTAATATCTATCATATGTTTTGAGATATTTAACGTGTTACAATCGCCCCCCTGTTACTATCGCCCCCGGTCTACCCTAAATAGGAACAAGTAACATCTCATTAGTTAATTCTGAGGCGATAAGTTGATCTTTCTTAGATATGTCCCACTTAAAATGTATCTATAATCAATTCTCTACACTTGTAACTGCCAGTTTCGATATTGTAAAGATAAGTGAGAAGCTCATCCATCATTCTCCAGCCATCGGTTCACCATGGAGCTGGTCTGTCGTCCAAGGAACGATCAGCGACGTTCATCACGCCCTCGCCCAAAACACGTGTCCCAATTCGCGATACCTACACGATGCCTCGATGCGTCCTCTACTAATGTATGACAAATCGCTGGTCGTGCGTGCAGCATGATGTGACAGGAATAATTCTATATTCGGATCTGATTGCCATTTGCCGACCACTCCCTGTTCTTAATCCGCAACAGAAAGGAAAGTGCAACACTTGTAGCTGAGATGCCGAGGATGAGGGGTGCAAAGCGTGGCCCATCATTATCCACTCATTCATTAGACAGTTTTACAATGTTCTCGTAATGACAGGAAACTGTCGAGCCTTAGGCATTCCACGTAGTGGACCTGAAGCATGAGCCGGTGCATGTGTAAGGACAGAGTTTCTTCTGAGCAATTCCTTATAAACAATTAGTATAATGATTGGGATTAGGTGCGTTGCAGTGAGCTTGAGGACCTTCCGGAAGTAAGGTAGCCCGTGGCAGGATAGGCCAAGGTTTAAAAATTTTCAGCGGAGGTCACGAAAGCTAAGGATACGGTGCTAGTACGGAGAAAGTTGGAATTGTGAAAAATCTTCGCCTGAATGGGAAGTCGCGCGTAGATTAGGGGCGGGTACGTTAGATTATAAAGAGAGGCTCTTATTCTCTTCTATCGCGTGGGCCATTCATCCTCTCACAATAGCCCGCAATAAAGTTCTACTATCCACTGTTCTATCTATCCACGTTCTATCCACTTGCAAAATATTGAAACGTTTCCTGCGGCAATTCCAGTCGGTTCACGCGCTGCTCGCGTTACTGTGCCACGGTGGACGGTCGGAGTAACACGGAAACGAACCAGAAAAGCTCGCCCCCCCTTTCTCTGACGTTCAGATTCAGATCGATGACTCGCTGGAAGGATGGAAAAAAAACTAGCCTGCCTGGGGATTCAGATCGATCCGTACCAAATCACGTGGTGGGCCATGCACTTTCCTTTTCAGGGCAGTCCGCGAACGTGCAAAAACCGTTTCGTTGCCTGCGCTGCGTTGCTATAATAGGGAACGGCACCTGCCTCTCGTAATCCCTGCATTTTTTCCATTCCATCCCCGCGGTTCCCCGAAATCTGCGGGCGACCGCTTTCCCTCGCGGGACAGGAACGATCGTTTCGTTGTTAATTGAAAGGCTTCGTCCGGTGGAAAGCATCGGCGGTTCTACTTGCCAGGAAGACAAAGAGGAAACTGACTATACTAATTACCCTGCCGTCTAAGAATGGGTTCATTAAGACGCGCTCTATCGCAACACTCTTCATTATCCCGCACCTATGTGCTTCTAATCCCAACGTAAACACATTGGGAAAGAACATTAAGCGATTTATAGCTGGAGAAGACTGTCACTGGATTGTCCTCGTTCCAGCGACGTATTCGTTAAGACCGTCGCCGTGAATCGCTGATTCTGCCGGCAGATAGCGTGTAGGAACAATCTTTCTCGAGCAGGTCCCGGTATCCGCAAGAGAAAAGACGTTGGCGTAGAAAGTGCAAGGGGATCAGATTATCATACAAGCGCAGATTCATTCAGGCCGCCAGTCTTGTACCCGGGGAACGAGATTCGTGTTTGATCTGACGCATATGATTCAATTTCCGTTCGCTTTCGTTGGATCAACGAAACTTTCCACTTTCGACCCATGTCTCTTAAGGATGAATAATATTTACCTAAATCGAGGTGGTATTTTCAAGCGACTCGATATCAATTTCCTTGGTTACGGTTAGTTACGGTTCGCTTCAAGCAATTGGATGTTTTATTGTCCGTGGTATTGTTTGATGTTAGCCAAAAATGATCGAACAATACCACGCTCAATGGCTTGAAGTTGTTCCGGGTAACCCGACTGGTCGAAAACTAACAGCTCCAGTTACGGTGCTAGGGCCACGTCAGACGTTATCAACAGCACCTTCAGAAGTTCTGTTCCCGGACGTCGATGACCCACTGGTCCACCTGCGATCGCTACAGACGTCGAAAGTAGGCCAGGCGACCGATGGTGTCCGTTAAGGGGCCAAAAGTTAAGACGCCCCAGCCTCTCCTTTGTACCTTGGCCGACAACGGAAAGTCCGTGCCGTTCTCCACCCAGGCGGCAGGGAGATACGCCTCTCAGACGAATTTCGCATATACGCTGACCTATAGTTCCCTAGAACGCGATTGATATCGAATCGAGCGACTTGATATCATGTACAGTGTGCCCAGCGTGCCGTAATCTTGCACCACCACCTCCTTCGCCATTGAAATCACGCGTGCACGCGGGGGTCGAATGGATATCCGGCTTGAAATATGGGTCAATCATTAATCAAAACATTGGAACTTGGATATCTGTTCTGATAAATTGCGAAATCGTTTGATATTAGTCTGTAGGGTTCGCCACCTTCCTTGAATTATTGCAATTATCAATTCTCGTTCTGTACGAAGAACTGGTATTACAAACGATAGAAATGTGAGGTATAAATGTGGTAACTAGATGATCCAGGGGGGAATGATTAAACGTTGATTTATAGTACCCGAAGCATTGTTCGTTTCGCGGGGATGTTATAACAGGTGGACGCGGCAAAACGGATAAAGATTAATTGATTTCCACGGAGAACGAAAAAGCCACCTAATTGCCGTTGATTGATTTCGATGTTAATGCTCCCGAGTCCCGATACGAAGCTAAAAGGAAATATCTATCGATTCTGGTTTATATAAGACTTAATTGACCAGTATTTTTCTGCGTGCAAGAATCAAGTCCGATGCGAGGAGCTCCTAAACCGGTAGCGTTAGGGCGAGGTGGCTGGCGTGCATACACGTATGTACTTACGTGTAACATCGAGGCAATTTGATCAACAGCGTGGCCGATCTTTCTGTTAGGCCGTTACGAAATAGGTATAATTGTCTTACACCCTGCAGAGTAATTGCTGACACAGCAATAATTGCGATAGTTATCGTAAGGAAAGTATCCTTCCGACCGGTAAAACGATTAAAATATCGCGAAACAATATTGAGCTAGGGTCGAAAGGGCCGAGCCTAACCAGGCCAAGAGATGAATTAAATTCAGTTGCGTAACAAGTAGAACGAAGTCTCGCGCGCACACCAGTTGAATTCATCGCTGTGCACATCGAGGTACCTCCGCGAAGCAACCATGTAATTAAGATTTTAACCTTTCCGATGGCATCGACGATAGTCTCGTGGGAGTTGAATTCAATTATATCAGGAGAAGCGGTGAGGCGTAATTGAAATACTTGACTGAGGCAACATTTTAATCGGCCATAAATTATACGCTGGATAGAGACCGCCGATTGTTCGAGACATGCTGTCGTGTTCTTTCAACGCTGCTATCCTTCCATTTTTGCTCGCGATATGCATCGCGAAAAATTTTTGAACGCGCGGCGCACGCACGAAAATTGCAAACGCGACGTTACCCACGATATGCACGCTGAAAGGGGACCTTTCCCTTCGTGCAACGAGAGCTGAAATCAGCTGAAACGACCTCACGAAACTTGGTCGATAGGGATCTAGTGACCTTTCATGCGAATAAGTTTATTGTGGGTTGTACCAAAACTGTCTCGGGGGAATGGGAATTTTTAGAAGCTCACTGAACCGTGATGGCCACGTCTTATTTTAGCCACAGCCGAACACCACCTTCGTGTGTCACGGGTATCGAGTGCTTCGCATGGATTGGTAGAGTAGACGTAGATGAAAGTCCGCAGCGGGTAAAAGTTTGCACCATGTGAATTTCATTGTTTGAGTTGTCGCAGTTGTCAATGGTGATTAACAGGCAATTGTCAATCAAGGTAGAGTCGACCAGTGTCGAATTGTGTAGCTGTGCTTCTTTCTGTTATCGTACAATGCGGCAAGTACTGATTAGTGCGGTTCGTTCTGATGTAATATTTTCATTTTTAGGAATCAATATTATTCCGATAAATTAATTACTAAATATTTTAATTAATACGTCGTTTGAAGGAGCTGAAATTCTACTTTTCAAAAGTACTAATAGAAGTTTTCAGTTCTCCTCACAGATAACAGGATTGGTTAAAGCAGAGCGTTGGAGCGGAGCTCGGAGCTGGAGCGCGGAGCAGTGGAGCAATGGGGTTTTACCCGAAGTAGGAGCGGTGCCGGTGAACGGAAAAATTTTACTGCTCTACTGCTCCAAATTTTTTTTATTATTTGAACTTTCTTTCATCTTATAAGAGCAGATGAATGAAATGTTTGTAATAAATAAAAATTCTCAATTTTTCATCATTGGAAAAATATATCGTAGGGCCGCGCAGCCCGGTGTTAAGGGGGAACACCACCGTGACGGCCGGAAAAGTAAGTCACATTTAAGAATTTTTTCAGGAATGATTTACAATTTTCATAGAAAATTTTTATTACCTACTTTTAGTATGCTGTCTTAAGATGCTGTACAAAAAAATAAATAGAAAAACATTCATAAATTTGAATATATTAATTAATATTCTAGACATATCGGGTAAAAGTTCGCGTTTCACACTTTTTGGAAATATTTATTTTATATAAGTTCTGACAGGTTTTACACGAAGCCACTGCCTATCGAATAATAAGGGATAGTAGTCATTTCTCACAAAATGATATGTGCTATCAGTGTAATACCAAGGATTTTAGGATAGTCTAAACTTTAAGTGCGCACTCTTGCCCCACAATACTCTACGTTGGTGATCGGGGAACTTATGCAAACGGCTCTTTCAGAACACTTGTGTCAATTAACAGTGTAATGTATCGATTCGACCATACTCAAAACGATCTTTTTCCAAATTTAGTTTATATTGTTGGTTAAACTCTACACGACTAAAAATCATATTAAACATGAACATATGGAGTAAACTTTACGACGCAACCATCAATTATAATAGTATCAATAGGGTATTTGAATTCTCGAGTGCAGAACGCAGTAGTGCCTGTTGACTACCGCCTTTACTCGAACACAGGAGTATTGAGAAGGCGCGTTTCCCTCTCAGATCTCAGCCTATCGTCCTTTCGTTTGTGGAGGCCCTGCATAAATCAAAGTCGAGAGGAAATGCACTGGTCGGAGCAAAGTTTCCTCGCCTCGCGTTCCCAGTCTCTTCTCTCGTGTCTCATGGCCATTATTTCCCATCGTTTCGACGTCGCAACGCTCCGATTTCGTGCGACCGTTCACCGCATTCAAATGGCTGCGCGAAGATAATAACGATCAGGATAGTTGCGTACGTGTTGCGCATAATGGTTTGACGGGCAGTCACTTCAATGAAACCACGGTCGCGGCTTCCACGGCTCCGGGGATTTACCGGCTCCAACCTTACGCGGATTTGTCATTAGCGCCTCTTGAGTGCAATATCTCGCGCGGAAGGCGCGGTTCCCTTTTACCCCTGTTGCAACTGCATTGCCTTTGAAGCACCGTAGCCTTGAGCGGCCACCAATTGGGCCCCATTTTTAAGACAGCCATAACGAACTTTCATTTTCTCCCGGCCATATACGGTGCACACTCTTCATTCACAATCATTCGCGAACCAGCCCCGTTTCATCCTGAACTTCAATCCGTTGCTCGCGGTTTCCCAAGAACGTGGCTGAATGCTACATTGGAAACTTAACTAGATTCCCCAGCGGCTATGCTTCTTGGAATGGGAACTCATCGAGGGGTAATAATCAAGTGGCGCGAAACACGGCGCGGTCTAACGGGCAAAATGATAGTAATGATGTCATTACCACTTTTCCTCTCACTGTGCAGAGCCGCGTTAAACCTCGCGCACCGGGACCTTGCCACGGACAACGCCCAGCTCTCGCAGTTGTTCGTACGGGCCCACGTGTCTGATTGTAGATTGCTCTTGAGCGATCTCCCGGGCAATTTCCAAACGAATTAGTAATCTTGAAGATATTTGCTGGAGATTCAGGGTCAGCAGCGGCGAGTGACGCGGCCGTGCTTGCTGTAGATTATTATCCGGTGAAAGGTGAAATTTACGCGATAAACTGGGGAGAATCTCCACGCTGAATCGGATTTAAAGAAAACAGTACGCGACTAGCAAAATTCCAATTCTGCGGGTATAACTTTTATTCGATGCTTGCAAGAAATTTTCAAGCCTAAACTGGAATTAAGGTAAGGAGCTAGGTTTAGCGAAATTCTCATCGGGCGAACGATTAAATCGAGGATTTCCATCGTTGGATGTGCCAATGCTGCGGGATGGCTAGTTCATTGAATTTGTTCGCAGTGTGTTTCAGTCGCTCGTTCGCTCGTAACAAGGCAGCTTTAACTCTGGCTTACATAATGTTTATTCCATCGTTGTGCGTCGAAACTCGTGCTATTGTGCCGATAAAACGTGTCATTGGGCAGGCAATGAAATATTTCAGATGAAAGTGGATGTTCCTCGATTAGGAAATAGAAATTGTTCAATTAGACGTTGGATAACAGCCCCGGCAGAATTAGTGCTCGGAACGGATAATGATTCCGGAAACGCGGCTCTCTCGGTTGCGCGTGTTTCAATAAAATGTAGCATGTGTTCCTATTCAATCAATACAGCCACGCTCAGAATGCCATTGTGCACGGTGGATAATAATTTTATAGAATTTGTACGTAACGATTCCGCGACGTTTCCTTGCCACATGTACAATAAAATATGCCGCATTGTTCGTGCTATTAATTGAACGTTTTAAAATGTTAGCGGCGTAAAAAAAAAAACCCCACCGCAACTATGCTGGCCCGTAATCTGAGGTATTTACTTCACGTTTCGCCAGCATTCTTCAAGAGGTTTGACATCTTGGCGCATGTTCCCAGAAGAAACGAGTTTCTTCTAAATGTTCCAATTGACTTTTTCACCGAAAATTACCATTTCTCTTAATTATCCCATCACATCCGCAGCCTCCAATTACTACACCAGGGATATTTCGCAGTTTCTGCAAAACATCGCCGTCGTTCTCACAGCAGCTACCCTTCCACGTGCAAAAACTGCGCGTTTCGCAGTGCCGGATGACATCGTGCGAACAGCCGCGTCGAAAGACCAGTCCTCTCTTTCTCTCCCCCTCCGGGGGAATCGTAATGCTGCCTCGCAAATCGGTGTGTGTGTTACAATTTGTTCACCGGGCGATGGAAAAGCGAGTTAAGGGAGCCGCTAAGCGTTAATTAAAGAGACCAACGCGCACGCTGAGAGATTATAACGGATATACCCACCCGCGACCTTTGCGCGCGTAATTCAGTAGAACCCGATGCCACCGCGATTAGATACGTGCGATAGGATTGTGAAATTTGAAACCCCGACCGCGATGCTTCCGAGCGCTGCATCGCTGTCGTAAAATCCTCCCAGCGTCTGGACAAAATTAATTAATAGGAGCAAACGATATCGTTAGGTGATTAACACGATTTAGATTGCACGTGTTGCGCCTCTGGTGCGTGATAATTTGTTCCGCGAGGGGAAAATTAATTTATGGCGATCAGATATACGCGCGGCTACGGATTAAATTAAACAGCGCGGAGGAAAGAATGAGAAGTTTCTCGGGATTTCAGAGGCGCCAGATACAATCTTCGAGGATCGCAGGAATCGGATAGAAAGTTTTAGGAATCCTCCGAGCATTTCCTATTAATTCGGCGTCTGTATTATTGCGAATGGAGCATCGCCGATCGATGCATCAATATGTTTCTGAATCGATAATAATAAACGTATTGTTCTCATCTTATCATTTTCCGCGCGATCTCCCAATCTTACTTTTTATCGGACTTTCACGATCGATCCTCGTGCCCCGTCAAAATAAATCGTACCTGCTCCCACGCAAAAATTGCGCAACCAACGTTAGCTTATAATTCCGTGACGTATTGCTTTCCTCCGCGATTAAAAGGCCGTTTTAACGTCCCTCCAGCCGCGTAAGGTAATCGCAAATCGGGTTATTCCCATGCTTTCGTAACGCACGCGCTTATAATTAACATTTGAAAAGCAGGTGTTAGAGGCGCTGCAAAACGAAAGTGTATAAGGGAGGGAAGAGATAGCGCGAAATGTTCGTGCGTGGGGCTATCAATTTTTACCAGCGTAGAACCGCGCAATTCGGTTAACGAAATGCACTGTAGGGGACACCGGGGCAAAGTGAACCTCGGGGTGAAATGAGCTTTCTTAATTTATTCTTTAACAGTAGAATATATTTACAAATTTTGGTGACGTAATAAATGTGTGTAATACCACGATGATAATTATGCACATTCGGATATCGAAAAATGGAAATTCATTTAAAGAATTAAAAATTAAGTTTTAGAGACATCCAATTGGTTTTCTTTACAATTTAGCTTTTTGGATAAATCAGTCTTAAATGTGTTATTTTAACTCCAATTTTTTCCTGCGTGTTTATAACAAGCTTATAAACATACGTGTACACGCGTTTGAGAAAACATTAATCCTAACATTATTAAATAATTAATTTTCCACTGAGTACACATTCCGGGCAAAGTGACCGGGCGTAAATTGAGCTGCAAAGAAAAGATGCGCGAGTGAAGTGCGCAAAAACCTAACGTGTCAGCTAGCTGGGAAACCATGCGGCGCGATGGAACGGAATCCAACCTCGAAAAAATGAAAAATCTGCCACGGTTTTTGACAACCACGGTTAAAAAAAAAAAACAAAAACTGACGTGCTACACACGTCACCCCAGCGTAAGGGGTTACTAATTACCTATATTCTTAATTAAAACTCGTATTTTATTTCACCTCACTTTACCCCAGATAGTAGCTCATATATGGGGTAAAGTGGTCGTTTTGGTATTTTCTTTTCAAGTCGAATTTTAATATTCTTTAAGCTTATTTTAAGTATTGCTGTTCGCCATTTATCAATAGATATGTTCAAATTATATTATAAATCTATTTCCACTCATTTTTATTGAAAGGGAAAAATTTTATTCGGCTTCAAACTTTTCTCGCGTCACTTTGCCCCGGTCTCCCCTATGTTCCGCAGAACCCTCTCGGATAGTCGTGGCGTAAAAATCGCAGACCAGTAACAGCAGCGCGCTATCTCGAGCGCATCGTTCGAGCAGAAGCCCGCGAGACCGTCGTGGAACTATGTATTTTGAATTAAATGCAACGCGAACAGGAAGTCGGCGTGATCGCGAGAAATCTGCAATTAAGACGCGCCACCAACGAAGATGAATCGCCGTAGTCGACGAATTTCGCGAGTCAAATAGCTGTTGCGTACAAGCTTGATGAGCCTAAACAAAACGGTTGCACGATCAGGACCGTCTAACGTCTCGAAAGCGTATTGTTCGCCGCGAATACTTAACCGCGTATCTGTCATCCAATGGAGCAACGCGGCACCGCCATCGACGTTGCGTTTGATCAAAGATCGGTCGACTAGATGGATGGTTGATTCCTGGCGAATTCTAATTGAGCCCCCCCCGTTTATGTGCAAAGTATCTCCGGTATCGTGAGAGCCAGGCTTTTCGTGAGAGTGAGGTTTTTCAATATGGGAGTCGTAGCTCATAGGGCATTCTGTCTCGAATTTTGCAATTTTTACGTAACGCGCTCTGCTTGCAAAAGATTTGATTTTATTACGGACGTATCTTCTTGGGCAACGCGATACCGGGTCGGTGGAAAGTTCGACAGCAACTTACGGATCTTCTTGTAAACTGGGGCTTCGTGTTCTATATAACAAATTTTTGCTACTGAACGCTTAGAGCCAATAGAGAAAGTAGGCTTTGATTAAACCTTCAAATATATATTCGAATTTCTATAATAAGAAATATATGTATTTGACTGAATGATTAATCGCATGTAAATATGTGCGCCAACTTAAGGCTCCAGAGCAACGCACACAAACCGCCCATATCTTACACCTTGGGCAGGAGTGATTGTGACTACCTATCTGTTACCGGGCACATTGAAGTCGTCCACGCGGAACGCTTACGTGACTGGATCTTTTTCCAAGGCGCGCGGTATCGCAAGAAAAATTATTAAACGGTAATAACAAGCGCTGCACAGAGTCTGCGCCAGGCAATGCGCCCTTCTATATCCACTGCAGCTGACAAGTAAAGCTGAGGCCAACTACGGGCACGGTACCTCGGTGCCGTTGCTGGTTCTCATTTTCAATTACATAAGAAGGGCCGGAAAGGTGTGCGCGGCACGTGAACACCATCGCGAAGAATTTATGTACGTCCATAGAGCGTTGCATGCGGTAATTAAGACTCCATACAGTGCTCCCATCGTTTTGACTCGCGTTAGAGCACAATCAGCACGTGCTCGCGCTTATACCAGAGCCACGCTCTTGAAACGAGGAAATCCTGGTAATTGCCAGTCAAAATAGAATTCTAACGACGCGCAATTGAAAAGTGTTCCTCGGGGAAGGATAGAAACGCAGGAATCGGCCGCAACTAATTACTCGGCTGCGCTTATAATCAGACACATTAGCTTTATCGCCTGTCTATCTATCCTACGTAGGAACCCTGTAACAGCTCATTAGCTCCTCCATATGGACTGCATTTTGCAAAAAAAAAAAAAGGAGGCATGCAAATTCCACCGCCGTGCAAGGTCCATTAAATATTTCGCTGAGAAGTGTAAATCTCGATAGCCACGAAATATCTGGAGGTATAATTAGCCGGGCATTATGCGGGATTCGTGTGGACGTGAAAAGAACGTCGATTAAGAGGTTCATTAGGCGGTTTCGCGATAGGGTATCCTTGATAGGAAATTTCGTAACGCTACGAACCAGTTGAAAAGCTGAGCAAATGGTGTGCGCCCGTGTAAAAACAATTCTGCCGACCGGACGCCGATTAATCGAGACATTTGCAATTCCGACGGCAGGCTCTTTATCATAGGTTCGCGCCGCGACATTTCTGGACCGAGCGATCTTGTCTACCGGAAGAAGGGAAACGCTCGGTGAAAATCCGTAGCGCTGTGGTCGGCGGCGCTATGGAAATCAGAGCGTACATGTCGCGGTACCTGGCAAAAGTGAGCGTTCTATCTTTGGCGCGGTTGGTCACTTTATATGGTAGCAGGTGCCAGCTGGCAAACTCAGATAAGCGTGTCTAATAATCGTGGAAATATCATTTAAACCTCGAGCGGCATTCCTGGCCAAATGAATATAAATTGGAGCGAGTTTGCGCAAACGTGGCGCGAAAGTGGGGGAGAGAGAGAGAGAGAAAAAAAAATAGAGGAATCACGGGTTCTAGGCCGTTTTGGCGTAACATTTGGAAACCTCGGCGTTTTCTATAATTTCGCGTTAACCTCCGCTGGTTGCGCGTCATGGTGAAAAGCGAACGATAGCTCGCATTCACGGAACCGTGCTGCCTCGCGGGGGAAAAAGTGCGTTACTTTGGAGTCGATTATCTAACTTGGGAGCGCGCGGTTCCGCGGGGAGCTGATATCACTCGCCGGCTGGACTGTTCATTTCAGCTTATTCTGCGTGGGTATCCTAGCTGACCAGCTGGAAGCTGAAATTCCAGACGTTCCCGTTCGGCAGGCTTTCCCGCCGCGAATATCTCAATCGAAGCGTTCTTCGGAGCCACGTTTCCACCCGTGGAAACGCGAGCTGTTTACTTAAATGATGCCAGCGGGGGTCGCTGTTTCCAGTGATTCAGTGCTGAATAGTTTGCATTTGTCAGGGATTAAGCGGCGAAGCAGCTGGTTATAGAAACGGGTTCAAGGCATTGAAATGTCTGTCGTAGTCATAAGCGACCTGTCGCTATGTTCCGCATAGGAAAGCAGAGGCCACTTCCATGTCCCTGGAGCAACTCCACCTGTAAAGAAATCGTGATCAGCATACCGTATCCCCATTTCAACCGTCCAACTTTTCCCTCGACAAATTTTCCTCTCCTATCCATTAGTTCAGCAAACACTCCCGTTCCGCGGTGCTCAGATCCCTTCCCAATGTTACCTGAATCCCGACCAACATCTTCTTCGTCCTTCCTTCACCCCTCTCTGGCACTTTCAAGCGTCTCAACTACCTATGTTCCGCTTCGCCCCTTTACGCAGAGGAACGTGCCTCTACCACTGCCACCAGTCATTTAAAGTAGTTTACTGTGTTCCTTTTACAGTATTCGACAGTATTCTATGCACATTTTCACCAAACGGGGGACAGGGAACTGGAGC
The DNA here is from genome assembly GCF_050908995.1 of Andrena cerasifolii. Classification (NCBI taxonomy): domain Eukaryota; kingdom Metazoa; phylum Arthropoda; class Insecta; order Hymenoptera; family Andrenidae; genus Andrena; species Andrena cerasifolii. The sequence goes on along the minus strand of NC_135119.1, from coordinate 12,363,549 downwards.
TTGCGTAATAGACTTTCAGAATTTCACTGTTCTTCGAATTACAATCAAATCTCCAACTCCACTTCCTCCGGTACCCCCTATTGTTCGATTTCTGACGCGTGCCTCTCTCTCTCTCTCTCTCTCCCTCTCTCTTTCACCCCGTGGTGTCGTAATGGAAACTGTTGGTTCGTGGGAGATACGTCACGAGTTGGGCCGCGCCACACCCACCCCCTGCCAGGCGTGGTGTGCACACGGTGGACAACTTCAATGCCAAGAATGCGGCGTAAAAGTGGTTCCGTTTCGTTCCGATCGAGCCAGTGGTTTCGAGCGGATCGGGCACGCGACTCGCTGGACTGACCGCACACCGCCGCTCGCGTTTTCTCTCCCCCGGCTCGCGATTGGTCGAATGCAACTGGCATTAAAGGTTAGATAATATCCGCGATCGTGTGTGCCGCCGTTTCGTTAGCTGCCCTTTTCCTGATCCTTGACGGCAGGCCTGGAACCGGGCCTCTCTGATGCGGGGAGAACGGACAGGAGTAACGCGTTTCACGAAGTACAGTATCGATGGAAAGTATCTTAGCGACACGTAGTTTAAATTTCGCAGGCGAATGCAAAGCGGGACGCGGATGGATCATTTTTTAAATTTTTAACTTACAAGGGAACACGCGAACACCGATTTTTATGAGACTGCAGATTTGCAGAATAGTGAAGAATATTTGACACGTATTTTTTGTTATCGGCAATCGTCCATGTTGGAGGGGTGAAAAGAGGCCCACAAGTTGGGGATCGGATACATATTTTGGGAAAGGCCACACAGTTTCTGGCCGAATCGGTTCAGCTGACTTTGATGGACCGCCCATGTTATACTTGAACTTTGTGAGCCAACAAGTAGGGAACTAACTAATGGACTGTCTTCTGAAAGGCCTGTTGCTTCTAGCAGTACTTACCTACGGAGGCTTTTTTCTATTAAGGGGTTATGCCTACTTAGTCAGCTGCCAAAAAAGGACGCGATTTTCGGGGATTTCATGTGGAATACCTACTGTATATTTTTATACAACTATTCGCTTATTTTAACAGTACATACATGCAACATCTCTCAGTAATTTTGTTATAGAAAAAACAATTAAAAATGAACGAATAACAGCCATTCTCGCGGAAGCTGTTTTGATATCGGTGAGCGAGATAGTTTTAAAACCGCTGCACCGATTGGCCGATTAAACTTTTGCAGACTTCTCTTATATACCGAAGACTAGTAGATTTATTTTAACAAAACTCTTTTTTTAATTAACGAAAAACGAACAACCCAGATATCGAAAAATCGTGGTTTTGATTTAAACGGCAGCTATTTTGTCAAAAATCGACTTTTTGAAAAACCCTTCATTCATCCAGTGAGTTCAACCATATATTAACAGAATCTTTTTGAAATTTCAATTTTAGATAATCCGTCTCAGAGGAATCGTACTAAGCACACAGCGCCTTTATCAAAACAGCTTCCGCGAGAATGGCTGTTATTCAATCATTTTTTAATGTCTTTCTATAACAAAATTACTCAGAGTTGGTGCATATATGTACCATTAAAATAAGCGAATAGTTGTAAAAAAATATACAGTAGATATTCCACAAAAAATTCCCGAAAATCGCGTTCCTTTTCGCCAGCTGACTAGGCATAACCCCTTAATGTAGCAATTGTCATCGTATGATCATTTAGTACAAAAGAAAGCTTTGACTCGTGTCCTAAATATGAAGCGTCCGCCAGCACTGTCTCCAGATGCGCGGTTGATCGTGCGCTTAATCTCTGCATCGGGTGACAGAAAGAGTAAGATTACCGTTCCGATACTCATTCACAGGTTATCCACACGGCAATGGCAATGTACTTGATTTATCACATCCTTCGCATCGTATTTATATCCTCTAACGATCAGCCATTAATCGTTACCCTTTCCTAATGTCTCAGTTCCACAACGCTGCTCCAGTTTACCTCGGGCGCGAATGAAGCTGTTGAATGGTACATCCTCTAGCGGTAGTGGAAAGATTCACTCGTTCACGTGGATGACACGGTCCGTCTCCCTATTAGTTGCTTAAGGAGTGGCACGTTCTAGAAGCACTATAAAAGAGTCTGTCCGTGAAGACAGGTACCGGGGACCATCTACGGGTGGCTTTAATTGAATTACATCTGTGTAACGAGCGGATAACGACGCGAGCGAGCGGACAGAAGATTCCCTTGAGCGTCAAGTTCACGGTGCGTCTTTCCTCGTCGGCCTAGGTTAATACAACTTGCATCATCGTCCATGGAGCAGCCGGCGAGGCGGCCGTGGATCGTTCAACCGAGCCGATTGCGCCACTGAAGATCGTTGCACCTTGCTGCTCGTCCTCGGTCGGGCAAGATCACGGATCGTCCTCGAGAACGCGGAGATCAGCCTCCGCTCTTCTGCCGTTGCTCCCTCGATAATTCCCCTGAGTCATCCACGGAATGACTCTTCGACGTTCTACGATCGCGTAACGCTTACAACAGACGTCCAACGCCCGCCGAGACATTGACAGATCGTTTTCTGATTAGTCAGACGCAGAGTTTCACTCTACCAGGAAATCGACGATAATTTTGGTATCGAGAAAACGGATGTCCTTTCACCTCAAAGGACTCGAATTAAAAGCACTGGAGTTCCGATTGAAGACCATCTGATAGGGGACTTTAGCGTTTATCATTGAACTGTTTGTGATAAGAACGATGAGTTTTTAATCTAATTATGCAAATAGATAGATGGGCAATTACTAATAACCCGTCATGCGCTTAATATTTCACGTCATCGCATCGTCAGTTGCAAATGTCGCTTTCATCAGACCATCGCTAACTCGATTGAAGGGAAAAGCCTGTTAGAAACCGCATGCTTGCACGAACCCGGCCGAAAAACGAGCGGATATTTACCCCCGTTTCGCCGTAACAAACGGTGCCCGGGGAAACGCGACCGCAGTCGGTATCTAATTAGAACGAAAGAAGAAAATAATAGGTTTCCGTTAAGTGCCGACGAGCGGATTATGAAATTTTCTAACGATCAATGACAGCGGCCTGGTTCGCGTTCCGTGGTCGAGGAAAGCCCCGTTGACGCCGCGCTGCAGCTGCGAATGCTCGCGTTTTTAATGAGCCGATCTTGCGACATCCCATCCTAACACCTCGGTCGTTAGTTGGCCGCAGGTGACTCGGATTGATCGAGATAGCTGGGACCGCACTGGGCAATCATTGGGCGATTCGTGAAACGGCTGGAAATCTTGATTATCTCTAAATCGCGATCGAGCTGCAAGTGGGGCGATTGTGCGTCGGACAGGTATCAGGAAGTTGATTTCAGATAGGATCTCGGTGAAATTAATAAACAGACGACCTAGTTGCCTGCGGAACGCTCGTTGAAACGGCAGAATGTTCACTGTTGTACATAGGGGCGCTTTTAGAAGATAAAGTAAAGCTTCCCGTTTTAACCTGTCCAATTTTAATGACAGAAATTTCGCAATAAGTAAATGCAATAGTGCTCTTCGATTTATATTGTCTAGCTTTGAAAAAAAATCTATAAATAAAATTAACGTTTTTTTTAACAGGGGGAAATCTTCAAAATAGACCCCGACGCCTCCAGAGGGTAATCCCCGGGGGGAAGGCAAGGTATTGTGGAATTTTTACTCACTAAAACCCCACCATGAAATGTTCAATAATTTACATGTAAATATCTCTATTGTCAAGGGTTATGGGATTAAACGCTCGGACACCTATTTACTTATTTTCGTCATAGATCCATCGCGCCAAGGCTAATCAAAATTGGTGTCTATCACATCCTGTCCTCCCCTTGTTAGTAAAGCCCGAAAAGATTTATTTCATTATATGTTGTAGGTATTTATTCAGAAAAAAAATCTTTAAATACAGCTTCATTTTTCGGCCGATTGAAGTAGAATGACCCCCTTAACAGACAATTTAGTTTCATAGGGTGAATGATTTCATATCTACTTCACTAAAGATACCAGTTGTACTTACAAGGGGAGGACACCATGTGGTAGACACCGATTTTGATGAGCCTTGGTACGATGGATCTGTGTCGAAAATAAGTAAATAGGTGTCCGAGCGTTTCAGCCAATAGGCGCCTTAATAATAGAGATATTTACATGGAAATTATTAAAAATTTCATAGTGGCCGTGGAGTTTTAGTGGGTAAAAATCCCACCCTACCCTGGCGCCCGCGGGAGATTCCCTTCTGGAGGCGTCGGGGTGCCTTTTGAAGATGTCTCCACGTCAAAAAAACTTTATAAATTTTATTTTATAAATTATTTTTTTAGAATTTTTTTTTAACTTGGGGAAATCTTCAGAAAGCACCCCGACTCCTTCAGAGGGGAATCCCCCGCGGGCGCCAGGGTACTGTGGGATTTTCTCTGGTGTCCTCCCCTTGTTAGTAAGGCTTCATTTACTTGGCATGAAAGTTTAGCTAAGAACATCGTATCTTATCGTAAGATGAATGATATGATCTGATTTTGCGATGATCCTCTGACCCAATTAAAGTCACCAAAACCGAAAAATATTGTCAACGGTCTGTTAAAGCCACCGAGATTTCAGAGGCCTCTTTACGACGCGAAGAAGATCGCAGCGATACCGCGACAAGCAAGCGGCGTACCGAGATACAGGTGCGAATTGCCCGATAAAACCGACTCTCACGAGTTAATACGATTCCAATTAAACGGACTAACGCGCGGGTAGGGAACGAAGGGAATCCCGCCGGTTGTATTTTAATTATGCATCGGCGCGTGGGACGAATCGCGAGTGACGCAAGGGGAGAAACTACGATAAGCCCGCGCGATTTTTCCAGGCCGAGAAACAACATCCGCTTCTCGAGCGAGAATATCGCTGAAACGCCGAACCTTGGGCCGCAGCCGTTGCGAAAGGAAATTTCGCGCGCGAATCATCGAACGTAATGGCGAAATGGTTGCGCGACGTCAAATCGTGAAAGTTTTAATGGCAACGAGCGTCAAATAGTACGTACGAGCGCTAATGATCCGCGGTAAGTGTAACACAATTCAGGACTTACGCAATACTTTACAGCAGTGGTTCTTAAATGCGGGTACCAGAACGATTCTGAGGTCCCTAGAAGCCCTCAAGAGGTCGGTGGATGGATTTCAAAAGGTTCGTGCTTTTCGGAGGAAAAATTCTTCCCCTGCACTTGAATGTATTATTCTGGGAAGATGATGATAAGCTTGACCAAGGTGTACGTGCAAAAAAAAGGTTAAGAACCACTGCTTCACAGGGTACGTTTAACGCGAGGAAGAATCGCGCTGATTATGTGTCCAACTGGGCAGATCAAAGACCTCAATATGCAAAGACATGTCATCGTGCTAATGTTACTTAATTGTTATATAAATCATTCGCGTACTGATAAGTGGCCTGGGTTAGGTCTGGGTTACACAGTTTCTCTCGTCCTTTCATTACGTTAACGCTTAATAGATGTACCCGGGAGATTAAGAGTTAGATAGAGCTGGGTAATCGGTCTTCTTCAAGATAATATTAAAGATATTGTTACTTAATGCCAGATACTATTCCGATTGTGATCATGAAAGGTAAGAAGATGCTTTACTTCTCTACGGTTATATGAATTTTATCAGCATGAAAACTATCATAAATATCGTAGCGCATTACTCAAGCACTTAAACCACCATCGTAACAATTATTGCTATAAGAGACACTATGCTAAGAGAGTGGAATTCCGCGAAACGATTATTATTTCTTCAGCTGGCGGCTAATGGACAAGTAGCGAGTTCAAATTTTCTGGTTTTACCGCCTATTCAAACACTACGAATGCCTACGCTGAGGTCTCGTAAAACGTTCGCTCTCTTTCGCGTTCGAGCGTTTCGCAATTTCGTGACTGTTTGTGTTGCTGTCCACCTTGCATTGATTCTATGCAAAAGCGTTGCTGGCTACATAAACTTCACGCATGCTCTACAAGTAGACAGGAGTACGCGACAAAGGGAGAATAAATTTTCTTTCACATTCTCGTTGGAAATTCCTTCGGAAAGTCTTCGGTATCATATCAGTTCGACCTTTCTGTGTAAAGGTGCAAATCCACGAGACAAAAATGTCGCGTCTCGCATAGAGACTTTAAGGGGGCAGGCCACTGTAAAAAATCGGAAAAATCGGTTTTTTCTTTTTCACATTTTTTTCTGAAGGACATACGGTTCAAGAATGCTCTCTCCAATTTGTATGAAGAAATTCTTAAAATTGACGGAGATACAGTATTTTCCGTGAAGCGGTATCAAGCGCGCGACTCAGCCAAGCGGAACTTTGAACGCGTTTTTTTCAGAACGACATTTTTCAACCGTGTTCACAGTATACAGAGAAAACTATACGTCCAATTGACATGAGCAAAGCTATTTATTGAAAAACCCGTCTCTATTACGTGACGATCAGTTTTTTTTTTAATAAACGGCTTCCTTCTATTATTTTTATCAACATCTTTACCCCAAAAAATGAATTTCTTTTCTATTTTGTTATCTTTTGCGATATTGATTTTTTATCGTCACGTAATAGATGCAGGCTTCTAGTTCCTAAATATTTTTGTCTTTTTTAATTCGGATCAACCATATGCCTCAGGCAATGTCAACGCCACAGGAACAACTTTTGCCGCATCGCAAATTTTGACAAAGAGTATACCGCAAACGGATTTATGAATTTAATTGAAAAAAAATTTATTTACCCTTGAATATGTACATATTAACTATACTAAGCAATACATTGATTTACTCGCGTTGTTTGGTTGAAAAAAAATCCCCAAAACACCCTTACTTTTCAGACCATTACAGTGGTCCGGGTTAGTTGTCTCTCCACTTAAACTCATTAGACGATTATTTAATTATTTTATTATTTTTAAAATCATTTTGTCATTAGTGTCGCGAAATTGGACTCTCATGAGACAAGTTTCATGATATATTTTCAAAAATCTCATCTCTCGCGGCTATGTCCGTTATTTAAATTTAGTTGTTGCTGAGATTTTTGGTTACTATCACTAGATCGCCTAGTTTGTTTTATCAAACTGGACCTTTGGAAGGGACATTGCCCCAGTTATCTTATCTACCTAGCTATTCTCTAATGTAAGGAGTAGCAGTAATGTATCCACGAAATTCTAGAACTGCTTAAGCGCGCAGAAACTCGTTGATATCAGGCGCTAGCGACACATGCAGCTCGTTCTGCAAAGAACGCATACGGTATCACATCGGGGAAAGTGGTCGGCGATCGTCGGACCGTGATGTCGGCTACCTTAATACACCATAAAAATGAATTGAACACGTTAAAGCTGTTGACGCAGAATTTGCGAGCGAGTTATCGTATAATTTCAAAGGAACGAGTTCCCCTGACAGAAATTGGATACCGGCTAAATTGTATGTCTATGATCGGCGCGGGAAATCGGTTCCAATTTCCTCGCGAGCGACTCTAATTCACGATTCGCGTCAATAATGGCGCGCAAATGGTTCGTGTAAAAAGCATATCCATTTCACCAACTCTATTAGCACGTGTCACTCCATTCCTTGAACCCTTCCCCGACAAATTCTGAACGTTAGAGCTGTGGGATAATTTCAGAGACATCGATGCAACGGGACTCGTCCTCCGCACCTCACGAACCCTCGTCTGGGGTTCCCCAAGTATCTACAACTAAAGTGCGATGCTCCTCCAAAGAGAATCACTTGTTTTCGTATATGTACACCGACAGATGAAATCTTGTTCCAAGACCACAGTGGAACGCGTCTCGCGATTCTCTTCTGCGAATCCACAGAACACGGGCACGCGATGCAGGAAATTTTTCTCCACGGGAGAAAATATTTTCTAGCGTGCCAACGATGAATAAAGAAACTCCTTGAATATTCACCGACCATGTACCGTTTAACAAAACATCGGGATAATGATCTGCGGAGTTTAACGATATGTTAAAAGCGATCCGTCCTGCGCGCGTTTCCACGGGACCTTCGTTGAGGATGCCCCGACGTCGAACGAAGTACAACAGACATCTTCTTGGCGTTCCGCGTTGTGGCCATCACGTGCACTTCGAAATATATCCAAATTAAAGGAGAAAATTTCACGCTGCGGGCCTAGTGGACCGATCTGATAATGTTCGTTGCTTTCTCGAAAGCGAAATCGGATATAAAAGGATAAACATGGAAACTCGCGTGCGCCACGGCCGCCGGCCGCGGGAATCGTTGTAAATTACGCCCCGACGACCGTGCGTAATTGCTCTGCGCACGAAAACGCATAGCCAGGATAGAATAATTTCGCCGATCGTGGCTTACACATATCGTTTACTGCCCCATTTCGTTATCTGACAACGCTGCCTTTAATTATTCGGCGAAAGGGGATTCTGTGGGATATTTGAAAGCTGAATCATGCGAGCCATTTTTTACCAGAGCACGGATAGCCTAGTTGGGACTAATTAACCACGCCTGCAACCTTACGCGCCTGAACCCAGCCGAATTTACATACTAAGCTCGTGACCATAATGCGTTTTAGTTTACGACTCTTTGCATGAGCCCAACACTAGAGTCTCGTGAGGCCCCTGACCGTGGTTGTAATATCAGTTAATGAAAATGGAATCGACTGTACTAAAAGGAGGGGTTTTTAGGTGCCCGCCTCCGATTGCTTTGGATTTTCGATGTGATTTAGAGGACCAAGAAAATAAAAATGCGTGACTTTTTATCTTAGCCCGTTTGCATGTTTATGGGTGAAACTACCCCTCAAAGTTCATAAGAAGAGGTACAACAGTTTATATTGTTAGTTTAATCTTCACTCTGTGGACAATGGTGCAAACACACCCCAAGCTAATAAAAACGTTAATTCAAAGTTACGAATGGAAACTTTCCTAAGTGTCTTTTAGGAACGTTATCTCTGACATTTTCCCCACAGAATTTGATAAAAATTTCATTGAAGTCGCTGAATTTGAATGCAGTAGTAGCCTTTAAAGTTCAAAGGCACCTCAGCGCTTAACCGTGTATTGGGGTGCATATGCATGCAAATGCATGAACATCGAAATTCATGATGATGAAGAAATATTGCAAACCGATTCTGACGGTGCATCTTAAACTTATTTTTCATTATTTATATACAACTTTTAAATTTTTGTATTTTAAATTAAATGTTATAATTCTTTCTTCACTTATCTTCTTAAAAATTAATAAAACTTCACAAATACTTACGCAGCTACAGTTTTTTCTGTACATTTGGGACTGAAAACGCGTGGGGTGTAGTTACACCCCTGTACACGGTTCGCGTTAAACTATTAGTACACAGAATGAAGGTTAAAGAATATTATAACATTGTGTTGAATTGAACTTGATATACAGTGGCGGACAAAAGAAAGTTTACATCCTCTAAAATCGCATAACTTTTTTAGAATTGGTCTAAACGACTTGAGTTTTTTTTTTGAGAAGCTAAAAGAATTAGTTTACTAAATGACGTGTTTCGTCGTTTTGAAAAAATGCAGTTGATCCAAATAGCGAAAAAAATAGTAGAGACCGTTTTTCAAACTTTTTTTCAGAGCCTGTAATGAAAATTCAAAAATTCCGTTTGTAGAGTTCAGTAAGTTGTATAAATGCCGAAAATTTCATCAAAATCGGCCAACGTTGCTCTGAGTTACGAACGCTTAAAGATCGCAGAATGAGGTCGAAAATCGCGAAATTCCCGAAATCAGTGATTTTAAAAGATGTAAACTTTCTTTCGTCGGCCACTGCAAATTTTATTTTCATGATAACTTGCTGTATGGATGGCATTCTTGTCGCCAGTCACTTTTGTACCTCTTATGAACTTTGAGGGGTGGGTTCACCCCTTAAACATGCAAGTGAGCGAAAATAAAAAGACGTATATCTTATTTTTTGGTCCTCCAAAGCATATCCAGAAACGAACGCGATCGGAGGCGACACCGAAAAACCTCTCCTGTGAGTAAGTGAGTCTTGTTTTAAGACGAAGATGGTTATCGGTGGTCGCAATTATTTCGTTTATTGTTTCCTTTACTTCTGTAAAGCAGGCTGATTGACGACACGAGGCTGAGAAGTATACAGGCATGGATGGGCCCCCTTGCTCCATTTTCTGCCGGGATTGCCAAATTACGACTATTTGCAGTGAATTTAAGGGGCACTCGTGGAACGATCCTCCTAGTAGCGAGCACAGTAATTGAGCCGACGCGACGCGAGATTGTACTGCATGAGAAGAGTAACGACGTGCTTCTGTAGCGCGTTAATTCCACAGACAATGCCACGTTTCAGTCGGGATTATCCACTTGGGGAAAAAACCGTGTCGACTGGTTCTTAAACACGCGTGTACGTGCCACCGTAATGTCCAAACCGCAATGCATATCTTCTGTCTGCTGTCTTTCTATCGACTGAGTGATTCAGCAGGCAGCATTCGCGCTGCATTCCGTCTCTTGTGATCTGCGGTCGTTTAAACGCAGCAGAAGTGACTTCCTTGATGGGTTCCATTCACTTGGAACTCTTTCTTCATACTAGAAATAAGCTGGAAATTGAATTGTAAAGCCAGGCGTCGAAAGCAAAGCATCTGAATCCTGCTTTAGATCCTGCATCGCGAGCAGACCAAAGAAATAAAATGGATTCTTATATTTAAGTAAATCCTAGCGTTGTACGAAAGTTCACAGCCTGCATACGTGTACTTGATTTCATATTTGCAGCACGTGCGCGGTCCTTTATTCAAATTCTTTTAAAATTATTGCCGTCTTTAATCAAGCAGGCACGCGGTACTTGCGTCACGAAGAATAACTGGCCGCCTCGATTTGTCGCATTCGTTTAATCGAAATTTTCCACGGTGTCCCGCCTTTAACTATCGGCCCAGAACCAAGAGGGGCGATTTACGAGCATCATTATCTCGTTGGAACCTCGAATGGTGTAACAATGGCTGCGTTCCACAATAATTGGACAGAATGCAAGATACGAATACGATGCATATATGGAAGGCTCGCGGGAGGCAGGGGCGAAGGGTTCCTCATTACTCGTGTCATAGCGCTTGTTAGTTGTGCGTTCGTACAATGAACAATGATGTCATTGTTCTAAGTAAATATTTCACGTATAAAAATTTCAATGAAGATGCACAATAGTAAGCTGGATAACACCGCAGTGCATGGCACGACGAGTTCCAAGAGGGAGGCATTAGAAACAAAAGACAACAAAAAATATTAAGGGAACGACTGGATGGCCAAGGTCGTTAAATCAAGAATCAACGTTGTACAGTCTCATGAATATTGAATTACCGTACGAGCAACCGGGAATGCCTCCTTTCCTTCTGCATACCTACCCCAACTCGCGAATTAGTACGAAACGTAAGTAGCGAGAGTTCCACCGTTGAGAATCACAAGAAGATTTATCCTCGCGCGGCGCCGATTCCCACAACAAGAACAAAACCGTGGCAATTATTGACCGGCGTAACGTAGTAATAAATAGGTTTGCTTTCCCGTTACGTGCTATCTGATTCGCCAGCGCGCTTACGCAAGCAGCCGAAGCAGGGCCGTTTCGTAGGCTTATTTCCTCGACAACGTATCACGGCATATAGTAATACGAACGCGATCCGAAGGAGCGCTGCTCAGAACGCACGCACATAGACTTCGCCGGGCATGCTAACGTAATGAAGGGTGCCGGATCGCCGCGGTTCTATCCATTACGTCGGTCTGTCACGCATTTTGCGCAATAAACGCGCTACCCGATCGGTTCCATTAAAACGGTAATCGAGCCGCGCGATGTGATCGCGTCCCTCTCGTATTAAGTCATCGTAAAACACCGGCTACGCGTATCGCTCGCGTTCCATTCATGTTTTCCCCGGTCCCTAAGAAGGGAACGGCGCTCGCGGAGACGGCCGGGTGTCAATCAGTTCCGTCTGCACTCGCGAAAATGGTAATGGCCCGTTGTCCGCGCGGCCCGTTAATTTCCGCGCGAGTTACGTCTCGCGGCGTTTAATATTTCCTCCGCGGACGGGTTGAGAAATGGCCCGTGAGCATCGATCGGTCCCGCTCGTTCTCGCGCGTACCCGCGGGATTCTTGTAATTCCTCCATCTTTCGAAACCGGCACTGATTTTCTTCGGCGCCTTCCATCTCGTCCGCGTCACCGCGCCAGTGACGCAATTAAAACGCACGAAAGCTGCGCCGTGGATCGTTTCTCCGCGTGATTCACGCGCAGGCCCGCTTCCTGCCCTGGTACCGTGCTCGGTAGGCTCGGTTTGGCGATCGAAAGTGCGGCCCATGGTTTACCATAATTGGGGGAATCGTAGCTTCAGGTACTCCGGTTTATTCGAGGTGGGAGATGTCAATGGAACATTGCGTTTTATTATAAGCTTAAGGGGGTACTCTAGTGTAACTGCCCGTTTTTCAACGCCTTCTTCGGGGGTTTCTTTAACAAAAACTGTAAGTCTATACTATCTGGCGTTTTGCCTGTATATTATGGTAGGGGGAGCGGGGACAAAAGTAACATTTTTTACATTTGGCCTAGCTTACAATTACCTTTTATAGATATAAAAATGACAATTACACACCTTAAGATAGTATGTTTCTTGGCCTATCATTTGAGCCGAGATTCAGCTTTATGTGATAAGTAGTCCTTTGACTTACTAATTACCTTTTGTAGATATAAAAATGACAATTATACCTTAAGATAGTATGTTTCTTGTAGCCCTTTGACTACTTATCACATAAAGCTGAATCTGGGCTCAAACGATAGGCCAAAAGTAAGAACTAAAGAGCTATGACAGTTTTCCGCAGTGACTGTCATTGTAACCTTTGTCCTGCAAGGGTAGGACGAAAGTAACATACGGTGGGGGCGAAAGTAACACTAATTATTTTGAGGAAAATTAAGTAAAACACTTCTTCCAACGCAAAATAGGATTTTTTATTGTAAAAAAACGATAGGAAGAAACATTTAAATACACATATTTTAAGTGACGATAAAAACAAATAAATTTTAAATAACGAAAGGTAGAAAGCATAACCAGCTTCCGACACTTCTTTGGTATTGTGTATTTAGTTGAATGATAGGTATTAAATTTTACATACTCCGAATTAAAATTAAGACGAAGTAAATAAGACAGAGAAAACAATTTGTATACACCAAATTTACATACAACTTTCGAAAACATATATGTATAACGAGGAATTTATTGCGACCCATTTTTTTGACGATAAAGTTTGTCGCTTTGAATAGTCGCTTGTTTACTGATTCTTAAATTCGAAACGATACGCCATCTTCTTCTAGCTAATAATTGATAATTTAAAACAATGCCATTTATGTATCAGATGCTACGCTATTTACTTTACAGGAATTTTGTTTAACTTTTCGCGTGACCGATCGGCAAAAAATAATGTCCAGCACTATATCATACTTTAATTGCGATCACTGTATCTCATAAATTTCATTTTGCAAATAAATCTTTTCGCTATCTGGATCGACAGTAACAAAAGACTCGCGTGTGTGCGTACGCGTTACTAGAAAGGAAAGAGAAAGAGAAGATCAAGAGGAGAGAATTTCACTGTCCGAGACACACACGTGAGAGTGTCACTGTTTTTTGTATCGGCCAGTTTATTAATCACCCAGCCACGATAACATCTGCGCGGCCCCGAAGGCGTGTGAAACTACCACTTCGGCATTCTGTGCTTTATTTCTAGATAGAAATCCAGCCTCCGTGGAGGCGTCGCGGTTGATTTAGTCCACGCGCCTCCTAAAATAGCAGAAGTTGAGGCTCGGCGCCGCCCCAGATCCGACATAGGATCGAAATCATTTAATTCTAGAGCCTGTCCATGGATCATACCACCAGAGAAGCGATACATGGTGGGATACGCTTCGATCAGAATTTGAGTGCCAGCCAACTGATTGCCATAGTGTAGGAATTACTCCAGACAGATGAGATCACGAAGCAAAATCGGAATCTATGCGAGGAAAATTAATGCACCTAAAAGAAACTCACAAGGAAACATTCGGAACCTGGAAATTCGAAAAACTCTGAAACTTTGTGAATGTGTAGGGAATTTCCTCCTCATTACAACGCATTTTTTGTTTGTTGCCCAAATTCACTCTAAGCGGGTGTACTTGACCGCTGAAAATCCGGTTATTTTCCGATTTTGTGTTATAACTCGTGGACTGTAAATTAATTTTTTCACCAAATGATAGATCTAATTAAAAGAAGTAACTCTTGTCTTCAAACTTTTTTCCTACCTCTTACAGATTGCGAGTTACAAAATAAAATCGGAATACACCCGAATTTTCAGGGGTTAATTCCACCCGCTTAGAGTGAATTTGGGCAGCAAACGAAAATTGCGTTGTAACCAGGAAGAAATCTCCTGTATATTCACAAAGTTTCAGAATTTTTTGAATTTTCGGCTTCGGGATATTCCCTTGTGAGCAGGATTACACTTTCAAATTGGGCACGATTCGTTGTCCAGTGTTTTACTGCTCCGAAAAGGGGGGACCTGGACTTCGTGAAGCTCTTGAAAAAATGCAGATCTTCCATTATTTTTGCAAGAGCAAATCCACGCTGAATGGCAGATTTGAAGCGCTTCTCCCAAGATTCACCCAGTTCTAGAAACTTCATTGGCAAACCTGGTCATGTATCGTCGGAACGTAGTTGCACGATTAATTAGACGTGCCCTGCCTCTGGAGAAGTTGCTAACTCGGAACTTCTTCGTGAAACCTGTTGGCTCTATCCTCTTCAGCAACAGCTCCGTCGTGTCTATTAAGCAGACCGTGGCGTGTATATCGCTTACAGGCGCTTTAGCTCTTACATCAATTAACTAGCTGCTATCCACTGCTTGCTGTACAGACATGCAGCCATATTTTCCTTCCTGGACGTCGATCACAGCGTAGAATCTCGAGTTGCGTATATGTACATGCTTGTGGAACTCAAGCTGCTAACATCGACGCACGGCTTCGTCTCCCTGCTGCATTTCGAATTCCACTCTCCTCGCATTTCGGGCGTGCCAAATGGCAACTAGAAATTGCCTACGCTTTCACTTTTGCCTACCCTGGACCAGCTTCATGGCCGATCTCGCTGGCTAATTATCGATCGGTTCAAGCCTAATGATCTGTTCGCATCTGAGCGTCGCGTGCGTCGGTCTCTTGCTCCCATTCATCGATTTGTTCGGTGCAGAATCCTGTCAAGTAGGCAGCGATTTCTACGGGCGATCTGAGAAGTCGAAGGAATGGCCGACGGAAGCGGAAAGAATACGAAGCTGAAGCTTTTCACGGGTGGATACGCCCGGATAGGTAGTATTATCAATAACATTAACGGAGCTGCCTGTCGAACGAGGCGTTTCGCAGAGGATCATATGTTTAATTAGTATTAACGACTGGTATAAATATTTTTAAATTTATTTGAGATAAACGTGTGGGTAATTATGATTAAAGTTTATACTGTGTTGGGAACAAGATAAAGTGACAGGTTGTGGGCGATATTCTGGCAGTTTATTTGCTTAGACCTTAATAGCTGAGACAGACAAGATAATTAAAAATTTATATCTCACTTTTCGTTTTGGAAATTTCTATAAATTGATGGAAGTGGTCAGTAGCATATAGGGTAGGTGTCTCAATTACTGCCAGTGTCACTATTACTACCACTTTATTTATTTTATTTAATAAAAACGTGACGTATAAAGAATAATGTTCAAAAAAATTTATAATTAAATTGGGACTGTTCTTCTTCTTCTTCTTCTTATTATTATTATTGTACATGCACTGTTATTTATACGTTACGCTTTTATTAAGTAAAATAAATAAAATGACAGTAATAGGGACTAAGTAAGTATCTATGTCTAAATGACAGAAACAACATCGAAAAAGTAGAATAAAACATTCTTGCATCGCACGTCTTTCCACATCGCAAATGTAAAAGACAGCACGTAGAAATATAGGTAGCGTTGCGTCGTTCGATTGAATGCGCATGTGCTCGAGCTAGCGAGCGACCAGCCAAGGGAAAATAATCAGATTTGTCAGACGGTAGCGAAACGCAGCTCATACAAATCGAATCGTATTCAAGTCAGAAAAACCATTTCTCGGACTTATCTTCTGCCTATTGTCCATCAAAGAGCGGATGTTTTCGACCGAATACTCAACAGAAGAAAGCAGCCAGCGAACGAAATGAGTCATTTGAAGCGGTTATATTTGGAAAGTTGTAAACATCTTCAACGATACAGACATTAAACGGCGCGAATCGTTGGGGCGGGTGATAACGATCAAGCAATAAATCCACGTCTCGAAGGCGAAATTCCTTGATAAAGATAAGGTGGTCGACTATGTAGCAGTCTAATAGAGGATTATCTCGAAGACGCCTTCTATCGTGTCGGATCCGATACCATCGGCCTTGCATCTACTGTGCGTCGAGGAAAGGGGGGAAATAAATTAAAAGGAGTGAAAATTCTTTTTTTATGTAAGAGTACAGTGTACAGGCAAATTGGAGGGAGTAACATATAAGTGGACAGTTTTCTAATTAGTTTGAGCAGCGTGACAAAAAAGTTACACCGTCGGTTGCGTGTTCGGCGATTCGAACATCGGGGACAGAGAAATTTGTGAAAATTATCTGGTGAAAGTTGCGGAGCACCTAAACTTCAATCTCGGGGGATGAAAATTAAAGGAAAGGAAGGATTGCGTATTCGTAGGCGTGTGTAGTGGCAAAGATATTTACACCGTCGCTGTCTGATGAAACATAAGCAACAAATTGCTAATGTGCATACATACGTCAAGCTTGATTGAGAAATACACAGTGTTTGGGGTAGGTACTTGTACCGAGTGTTCGAGGCGCTGTTTCAGATACGACATCGCGTAACAGCTTTGAGGCCGCGAAAAATTTCTAGTTAGGTATCGGACTAAAAGGAAGAAGAATGTTACCTTGAGAATAAACAACCGATGGAGCATAACGCGGTTGACTGGGATAGATCGATGCCGCGATGAAAAACGAACGTCCCGCCAGACTATAAATTCCGATACGTGCATTAAACTCATTTCGCTTCGATTCGCAAAGCAACGGAACTTTGTTGATCAAGGTTTCACTCTGCCCCTATAATTCACGAGCTGCGCCGCAAAAGCGGTAACAAGCTAATAAGGAATTAAGCTATTTCCCTCGACGATTACGATTCTCCTAATTACAGGCGAAAAGTAATACACGAAAGTGGTAGATTTACGACTGTCCCTATCAGCAGCGTTATTAATGTATTTTGCGTCGTGCATATTTTGCCTTGTTTCTAAATTAAGCGAGCCCCTGTGGTGAGAACTCAAAGTTCTAGAGGTCTGATCGAGTCAACGATTCTAGTTTCCTGCATCAAATATTAAATGTACGAAGTCTACATAACACAGAGTTCAAGACTGCAGTGCTGAATAGTTAAAAAAATGAAATAAAAAAATTTAAAACAAATTAAAACCGACTTGAAAAAAATTAAAAATGCAGTAAAAAGTACAAAATAATTTTTTTCCTTATTTAATCTACGATTTTCATATTTTTTAAGTCGGCGCCAGAAATCACACAGTGCAAATGATGAGGCGCCGAATTAAAAAATATGAGAGTCGTAGATTAAATAAGGGAAAAAATTATTGTTTACTTTTTATTGCATTTTTATTTTTTTAAAGTCGGTTTTAATTATTTTATTTTTTTTTTATTTTTTACTTCTTCATTTTATATATACTGACACAACATGCTGAGGAGATATGCGCGTACATACACCAAGTAATAATAATTAGGTGACAATAGTCTTTATTATTAACCAGAACTTTTATATATATATGTATATATATATATATATATATATATATATATATATATATATATATATACATATTTTTATCCCCACATAACTCCTCAGAATATGTACCGATTTTGATGATCTTTTTTTATTTGAAAATTAAATATCTATATATATATATCTCTATATATATATATAAAAGAAAAAATACATACGGGTCGAATCTATAACCTCCTCCTTTTTGAAGTTGGTTAAAAATGAAAGCGATCGATAACAAAGATTACGGTTGTAATTTAGATTTCTATAAATTTCGTCGATCGTCCGGATTTACTGTGACTTAATGGATCCAGAGAATCGAGAGCAAATGGAAATAATAATATAGCCAGTCAGAAAGTGTCATGGCTACGAGTCATGCACCCCGCGTAATAGGTTGGTTTCTAACCCGGAAAATATTAAGCACCTCGATGAAGTCTAGGCAGAAAACATGAAAAACGCCCGTAAAGAGCGTTGTGCTACCTGGCACGAGAGTTCGAATAGGTCTTTCAGCAAATCGATTCGTTAGGTAAATCGTGTCGCTGAATGCTACACATCGGCGCTTCTAATCGGCGAACTAATCAAGGTGGGGCACTGCAACTTAAAGGACAGGCATAAGAACACGGTTTAAGGAACAAGTCTGGTTTCGATTGTGAAATCATCCGGCTGCAGCTGTTAGCATGTTGTACTGCGGGTGCGCTGACTTTTCCTTGCAACTATAACGTTGTGACCGAGCGCTATAAAGCGAACGAAAAACGTGTGAAATCCCCGAAACACGGTGCACACTTCTTCCAAGCGGATGAGGCTAAAAACGTCACGTTCCAGGCTTTTTCAATTTCCTGTCAACGCATTACAATGTGGCAAGACCCGTTTCGCAATATCCGTTCAATTGCGTTGCAACTATCCGCTAAGGATATCTGCCTCTCGATCATAAAGCAAATCTGTCGTCGGTTAGAACTGGTGCAAACGGTGAAAGTTTCGAACAATTAAGGCACGCTTAACAGCCGTCTGAAAAACCGGCCAATTATTAATTAATCGCTTCGATCAGCTCGCTGGTCGTTGGCGATTAAATTTTTTCGGAACGAAGGACAGTGAAATTGCGACCAGTCGATTCAATCGGAAACCTCGAGCGCTGAATGGGCGTAGCTAATAAAATCATCTCGATAGTCGAGGTACGAGTCCGGTGCGGTAGCGAGGAAGCCGAGAGGCGGGTAACGTTTCTGCAACGGAACTGGAAATTATCCTTGAACGAGTGTGCATTATATCTTGCACGCTGGATCTAGCGATCGGCCAAGATCCTCCCTCCGGAATGATTCAGAGATCAGACTCTTTCTCTTTTTCGATGGAAACCCCCACGCACCTCTCAAGGTGCCGAATTAGAAAGGAAATTCGCACAGCGCTTGCTACAGGCGCAGGCGGCTCGCTAACATTTCAGCGCTCGTGAAAGCGCGGACAGACAGGGCGGAGTAGCCTTGTTCGCACGATTCCCTCAAGGAATCACGCGAGTGATCAACAACTTGGGAGTACTTTCGCGCCGATGACTCGTCAAACGTGACGTTTACGAATAACGGATACACAGACATCCGATATGGAGTGCCGCGGTTATGGCGGAGTGTCCTTCGCGGGCAGTCGCTGTGTACCTATCGCTAACGAACGTGGATACCAACAGGCGAGACTCAACCCTTTCATAGCTGGTGACTGTAATGGCAGGCACTGGGCGCTTGGAAATTGCTCTTTAAGCACGCTTCGGCAATGGCTAAGGCTGATCGAGACTGTTGATTACTGGAAGCCACTTAGATGGAAGTAGTTGATAACGCTAGGGTACGCTACCCTGGACCAAGTGCTTTATTAATAAGCTCCAACGGATTGACGTTTCTCGAAGTCTTTCGTAACTCAGTAATGCAGAGCATTGCCGGATAAGGAATTCATAAGACCTCTTTGCCCTTCTTTACCATTGTGCAAGTTCGATTGCACACCTTTCGGGCGCCCTAAAGAAACGAAAGGTCCAAAAGGAATTCCTCAGGGACAGTCGATACAGGACGATAACTTACCTGGCTGAAATTCGCCGACGATTCTCAGAGGATATTCGACGGCGAGGGAGTGACAAACACTCGATTCGAATGTAATTCGCGCATACCACGGCCGAAGGTGCACGCGGCGGGGGTGTTAAAAGGCCTGGAACTCGAGCAACTCCTTTCACCGCGTGTGCGCGAGCAACGGGGCATGCTACAGGCAGATCGATGCGCCGAAGCTGGTCGACCGGGGCCGTTGTCGAATGTGATTCACGATCGATCCAGATCCACTGGCTGGCCAGCTCGCTTGCCAGGCTCCTGTACGAAATTGAATCCGTCGGATGCACGAGCCACCGCTCGATAATGGGCTTTGCGTTCCACGAAACCGTCGTTTCCGCTGATCACGTGCCCGCGCCCCCGCGTGCCCGCGAATCTCGCGACAGCCGTAATTACGACGGGGAATTACAACGTATCCCGTGCAATTACCAAGCGAGAAGAGTAATTACGGAATTTCGTCGAGCTAGTTCGGCTCGCTAATCAATTACCGTGGGCCAGCTAATGATTCCTCGAGCTCCTCCGAAGACTCCAATCCCGACAGAGAAAACGTGTCCGCGATTATGTAGAAAGGCAAATCGACTGGCAAGTACGAGCAGTTACAATTCGGTCGTGCTGCTTTTTTTTCGACGTTTCTCGAACTGCTGGATCGGAAAGGAAATTACCAGATATCAAACCCTCCATTTCGGCAGCCTGGTCCCTTTCGGCTGGAAATGATCGATCAGAACAGATGTACTTAAGGATCGCTGCTGGACCCGAAGTCTGCTCTTATCCTGGTGAATTTTATGGGCATTAAGGGGGTACACCCGCTTGAACTCTTAGAAAATGTGTACATTTTGTGGATTTTTTTACAAGTCAACGGCTTGATGAAGATTTCCCGTTTTTTTACTATCTTTACAAAGTATTATGAACTACTTAAAAAAAAAGTTTCAGTTAAAAAACTATTGTTTTTTGGAAGTTATGCATACATATCCGAAAGTCTCTCGATTTTAGACGGCTAAACGGTGGGCCTGAAAACAGCTGTATGTCGTGTCTTAAATCAAAAACAATAAAATCTTCTTATAAAGTATGTCAATAGCTATCGTCCAACGGGGCCGATTTTGAAAATTTGCAAAAATAAAGAAATGGTGAGAGATCAAAGGTAAAGTTACATTTTTCTAAGAGAAAAGGCCACCTTTTTTCTTTATAAATAATAAACGGGGAATCGGAATAAGAAAAGCCCTCGTTGGACGATGTGGAATCTTATTACGATCCTGCATGCAAAATTGGAAGTAAATTGGTTGAATGTAGCGCGAGTTTTTAGGCCCTCCGTTTAGTCGTCTAAAATCGAGCGACTTTCGGATATGTATGCATAACTTCCGAAAAACAATAGTTTTTTAACTGAAACTTTTTTTTTAAGTAGTTCATAATACTATGTAAAGATAATAAAAAAACGGGAAATCTTCATCAAGCCGTTGACTTGTAAAAAAATCCACAAAATGTACACATTTTCCGAGGCTTCAAACGGGTATACCCCCTTAAGTGGGACAATTGACGAGGAAAAATTGCAGATAGACTCTTTCAGGGACCTCGAAAACTTTAGAATACCAAGTTTAGACCAAATCTGATATTTTTTGTTATACGCATCCGCCATATTGGATCCGCTATTTTGTTTCTTTTTCCCCGTTTTGACTTCAAATTCGTAATCAGCGACGTCGAAAACCCGTAGTATACTCATTTTTGTAAATATCAAAGATCACCTTCATATTTTTGCCATGTTTCTAGGATTTCAAACCACTGTGCGTCGGTAGGTTCGGTACTTGTTGCGCGTTTAACCCCGCTCCACGACCCACCTTGTTGGTCGTCTTGTTATCGATTCAACGTCTCCACTGAACGGTGCAACAGTTTCTGATCGATTAGCCGCAAGTTCGGAATTATTTACGGTCGACTTGTACATGTATAATGCCGATCCTATCTCGGCGATAACTTTTACTTTCGTGAACGGCGAGCGTTTGTCGTTCCACGCTAATTCTCACGTCATGATCGACCTTTAAAAAAAAGGAGCAGCCACCGTAATCATGCTCCGTTTTGATCTTATCCAAATTGGAATTATTTCACGAAGGGGAGAACCGTTAGATACTTTTCCATTTTGCAATCCACATGAAAATCTGTGTCTACCTTCTTCGATCGATAGCTCAACGATATTTTCAACTTCCCTTGTATCCTATCGAAGCCGATACAAATGAGAACCTTGCAGCGAGAGCGGTGCAACCCCATTTTGGACAGTTTTTGATTTATGACGCGTAATTTACGTAAAAACATTCTAGGTACAACGTTTGGTGCACGTGTGATGCAAATCCGATAACAAATGATCGATTTATTGCAAATTTTAAACCTGCAGCCATTACTGTTTTGTGCCATATTTTTGTTTTGGGCGGCTACAGATTTGAAAAATTCGCATAAATAGAAGGAAAAACTATTAAATATTTTTATTATAGATTATTTTTTCGCCAAAAATAGAAATAAAAACTTATCGATTCAAAAGCTACTACTTATTGTGTGAAAAAATATATTTTTCAATTAGTGTTCTCTTTTTAACGTTAACTCAAGGCAACATATATATGGATAAAATATTCTATTCGACAGCATCGCACTGATCCGACGAAAACTCATGCCGTTCGTTACTCTGATCACGCGCCGCGGTACTTATGTTCACCAATCACTTTTACTTTAATTGTGCTATTGGATACTCGCAGAAACCTGATTAGAGTGGCTCCAATTGATTTCGATCTTCCAGTTTGCCCGGACCGATAAGGTAAATTGAATTATTCCTGTTCCACAGTTACAGAGGCAATGCTAACCGCCTTCGTCACATAAATTATTTCGTCGGCGAAATTGGAGTCGGCCATCGTCACAGACAATTTAGCCGTCTGCGGGATAACGACTTCGTTGCACTCGTTGAATTAGTTGAGCAATCGTTACGATGAGCAAAAGTAAAAGGTGGGAAGTTAACGCGCGAGGCATATCCATTTATCGCGTGCTTTTTGTTGAAAAAGAACGGGGAATTATCGAATAGCAGCCGCGAAGCATTACTTCTTCCTGTAGATCGTGTATCACAGCCATTTGAATCCATCTGGTAATTCTAAAGTCACAGCCATTCACTCATTCGCCTTGCACTCTTTTCAGCATTTTGAGGAAGTTCGCGCTTTTTTCCTGCGATCAATCCAGTTCCCCTTTTTATTAATAATAATAATAATACTTCGCTTGCTCTAGCTCTTAATGGCACCAGTCTATCGGCTATTAATCTGCCTTCGACATGGGATAATTCTCTGTGCAGCGAGACACTTGTACGAAAGAGGGGAAAAAAAGGGTTTCGCTAATCGGTAAGGTGTAATTAGCGTATCTCTGATTGAAGGCTGTTAGTCGGCCTGTTCGTTTATTGTTAGATTCTCGCGAGCGAGATCCGCCTGCGTGTGCAACGAATTCGATTTCACAAAGAAACGCGATCAAGGCCGTTACGTTACTGGAATGCAGCCAAGTTTATAGCAGATATCGTCTATTATCGATATACGTATATTGTGTAACCGAATAACTACCTGCTCGAAGAGTGGATGCAACTCTATGCAAATGCACGTTGCGTATGATGTCACAGAACAGTCGGTAGTGTGTTTTCCTTCGCGCGTCGACTGCATTCCTTCAAGTGGTCTGATTTTCACTCGACCAGGCATGGACTAGTAAACAGCGCTGATTATTCATAATATTTTATCCACTGTGCTGAATCCACAAATGTTTCTTGCACAGCTGTACCTACTCATAAATCAACTGGAGTGCTTGAATGGAGAAACTGGCAAAAGAAACTCAACAATAGCGATTGCTCGACGATTAAACGTCTTTTCGCTTGTGACTCGCATGAAAATTGAAAATTTCATATGCCTAACCTTGGATCCACTTGCGATAGACAGGCGTCTCGATCCACGATAATGGTGAAAATATTGAATGCGCAGCGCGGAGTAATTAATGAATCTTCAGTTGCCAGAAATATATCCAGTGAATCTAAGGAAAATAATTCCAAAGTATCCTGCTGCCCAGACAGAAATCTGTAGACCAATCTTTTGAATACGGGACTTGCTGCCGCTACTGTTAGCATCAAAGTCACTAATTGCACGTTGATCGGGCAGCTTTTAAGCAGCGGCACTTTCTCGTTGTGGGCCACGCTTCGTTAGAAAAGTGTAACACTCGGAAGATTGCGAGTAATTGTAGCAAATCGTTCCCTCTAGCCTTCACCCACTTTCTCCATCATAGAGAGAAGTTAAGCCAAACAATCGGGTGTGAGTCGAACGAACGAATTCTAGCAACGGGCAAATCGGTGGTAACCGTGCGCCTGTATTTAGAAACTAATAGCATGGTACCAGCCTCCTGAGTTGGTTCAATGCGGCGTAATCGCATCATTAGAAAATTAATCAACTGTGACCTGCTGTTCCATGTAATTCCTGTAAAGACCGCATTAGCTCCCTTTGCTTCGAATCAGAGTGCCTTAGTGATCAGTGTCTGATATATGTTGGAGAAGGTTCGATTCAAGAGCTACTTGCTGATCCAAGTTTCGCTTTGCCAATTTCTGTACGTTTTCCGTGTTTCGAGATGAAAGCGATAACGGAATCCCGATAACGATAACTCTGGCATTGGCGTTTCCACTGGCTTCAATTTCCTCTTCAACGGTTTCGACGATTTATGTAGCGGTAGGGTGATTTCTATCTCGTGGATTAAAACTCTTGATATATGGAAGAAGAACCTGCTCGGCGTCCATTCGCTATCGCCTCCATTACCTTCGCGGATGAAATGATTAAATTGGCGAACCGATCGGCGAAAAGTGGAAATCTCAATTGCATTCCGAATATCTTGGAGCGAAAGCGCTCGTAGAGGAAACCACGAATTTCATCCGCTTCAATTTCTCAATATTTCACATGGAACAGTATAATTATCATACAGCAGATGGATCGTTCGTGATGAACTATCTAAAGCGTGATCGCGAGTGAAAGAACGTGTATCTGTACTAGATCCTCTTAAATCTGCTGCGCATCTTCATCAGATAGATCGATCTGGACCCTTAAATTACTTATAACAGCTGGGAATTTCTGGATTTCCTACGGAACGTTAACATTTCTCAAAAACGACTTCATCAAGAACCTCAGTGGTCAGATAAGTAGGTGCACCTAATTTTAATAATTCCATCGAACCACTTTCTCTTCTGTTACTCTATAATTTCGTCGGTTTAATGCGTGAAGAGATAAGCCGAAGGACTTAATCTAATGCAGCCGAGAATTTTGTGTAATCAATTCACATCAGTAACCAATAAAGATCGTCGCAAGTGATCGCGTGCAATAATTGTCTCGCTTTCACAAAACAAGAGCAACATCCGCCGACGATTAATTAAATTTTAATACACATCGCGCGTGTATAATTTCGCCTTTAATGCATATATATTACTCCACCGCAACCGGGACTTCGTTAATTTTTATCCATTACTGTTCGGTCGACTGTAAATGTAACAGTGTCCTGTTCACTGGAAGGTGCTCATTAAACGCTGACGGATAAGAACACTCACGAGAAACGAAATCCTTAAGGGGGTATACTCTTTTGAACCCTCGGAAAATGTGTACATTTTGTGGATTTTTTTACAAGTCAACGGCTTGATGAAGATTTCCCGTTTTTTTACTATCTTTGCATAGTATTATGTACTACTTAAAAAAAAAGTTTCAGTTAAAAAACTATTGTTTTTCGGAAGTTATGCATACATATCCGAAAGTCGCTCGATTTTAGACGGCTAAACGGTGGGCCTAAAAACTCGCGCTGCGTTCAACCAATTCACTTCCAATTTTGCATGCAGGATCGTAATAAGATTCCACATCGTCCAACGAGGGTTTTTTTTATTACGATTCCCCGTTTATTATTTATAAAGAAAAAAGGTGGTCTTTTCTCTTAGAAAAAAGTAACTTTACCTTTGATCTCTCACCATTTCTTTATTTTTGCAAATTTTCAAAATCGGCCCCGTTGGGCGATAGCTATTGACATACTTTATAAGAAGATTTTATTGTTTTTGATTTCAGACACGACATACAGCTGTTTTCAAGCCCACCGTTTAGCCGTCTAAAATCGAGAGACTTTCGGATATGTATGCATAACTTCCGAAAAACAATAGTTTTTTAACCGAACCTTTTTTTTAAGTAGTTCATAATACTATGTAAAGATAGTAAAAAAACGGGAAATCTTCATCAAGCCGTTCACTTGTAAAAAACAACGTTAATTTTAAACATGCAACACTAATTTTAAACTTATCAGAATTTCCTCTTCCATCATTTGTCCACCCCACTTTCGAATTTAAAGTGAAGAAGCAATTTTCACAGTCACTTTGTACGCAATGCACTCGGTCCCACCCGTAATTAATACCTTCGCTGCATCTAACAGAAACGTCGATGCAGATGGGATCGTTCCGAGTCGCGTGCCTATCGATTTCAGCAACAAGCATCTCGCTGCAAGATTACACACGTCGGTGAAAATGACTGGCGTCAGGGCATCCCATTTACAAGGCGAATCGGAACTCTGGTAGGCGATTAATTAAAGGTTCCTCGGGATACAGGTATCAGGAGATGGTATATGCTCGTGCGCGGCTCGTTGCATGACAATAGGTAGTCCTTGGAAGCATCGCGTGCAACTGTGTTGCGGTTTGCAACGCTGCTACACGTTCATTACCTTAAAAAACAGCGTTTGCTGCTAATTGAATAACGACCACACAAACTGCAATTTGTTTCGATTTCCTTGATGTTATAAATGTGGTGTATAATTGCGGTCCAATTGAGATACGATATTCGTGGCGTTTTATGCTAATTCAGGATAACGTCCGGAACATTTACTGGTGTTATATTAATTAGAGTTGAACAGGATCATAAAGTTGTTAGGACCGTTAGGAGATTTCCATATATTTAGACACTCTTTCTTAATTTCCACATTTAACGCGCGGAATACTTTTACAATTCTTCTACTACTTAGACATATCTCGATCGCGAAATATTAACAAAGACCGCGTTCTCTAGTAATCAGTGTCACTCGTTGTCTACGAACCACGTTCCGCAATGTTATATTTTACCGTAGAGCCTATCAGTACCAACTGGTCGAGCTTAGACAGTGAAAGGCGAATTTCTTTCGGTCGAAATATCACGGAATCGCATGTACGTTATCAGACTTTATCCGATAAACGGGCTCACCGATAGGAACGCCTGTAAACCGCGGAGTTAATGCCACTTTCGTTTGCATCGTGACAACTGGTAGTTTTCGGGGCGAAAGATCGTGAAGTAGTCATTAGATTAACCTTTAGAGGGCCGGGATTTTTTCATTGAAACTGTAAATTTTATTTACTTAACCCGTCGTTGACACACCTCTTTTTTCGTTCAGCTTTGACATACCTGGGTGGCTCACACCCAGAACAAATTTTGAACGACTGCCATTCTTATCTGAAGAATCTAATCGTTATGAAAAAAATCATGGGTCAATTTCAAAGTGTAGAATGTATTCTAATAGTTTTTTTTTATTGAAATTTCATCACAGTTTTTGTAAAAAAAAATCTAGATTACCATATGTCGAGAAAACACGAAGAAAATCTCCAAAAAATTGTAACTTTTACAAATTTCAATATTAGGAGCTGAAAATCTACAGAGTTGTTGTTCAGATATAATATTTTCAGAGAAAAAATAGTTTGTAAGTTGGCTTTGGAAAAAAGGTATTTATTTTGCAAATAGAAGATACAGAGCGTCAAAATCAGCTTATGGGTGGCGCACACCCAGAGTGTCAACGAAGGGTTAAAATTTATGCATATATACCACCAAAATGGCCGGCAAAGTATGCAAATTCTTAGGTGACTTAGCCCGACCCTCTAAAGGTTAAGGGAAGTTGAGGCTAGTCGGCTCAGCTAATATAAAAAAGCTATTAAAGCTAATACTGATATTATTTATTTTATCAGAATAAACCTAATGTACAGAATTGTATGCCAATTCAGAAAAACTGTCCAAAAAACAAAATTGGTCCTAATCCAATTTGTGTACAGTGTGTTTCAAGTATTACTGCATATTTAGTTAATGATGATAAATTTTAAAGTGCCTTGACGACTTTAACCACCACCAGTTTCTGCCTGACTCTTCCCAGTGCCACTGTTTTTTAATCTTCGTTTCCACTAAAATAATGATCAG
This sequence comes from Andrena cerasifolii, assembly GCF_050908995.1. NCBI lineage: Eukaryota > Metazoa > Arthropoda > Insecta > Hymenoptera > Andrenidae > Andrena > Andrena cerasifolii. The sequence continues at coordinate 12,335,541 of NC_135119.1, read as the reverse complement.
TGCGAATCAATTACAAGCGTTTCCTCCCTCATCGTTGCTCCCCTTTCGTGCAGCCAACGAGAGAATCGCCCAATATAACGCAACCTGTTTGCCCGTCGAGCATTCCCATCGCGGCGATGTGAAACGCTTAAATTCAATTTGCTTGGTCCGGAGCGAAGTTTATTCCGTCCACGAAAGGATTAACGCGGGCCGTTTGAAAATTCAAGGATTATAGAAAACCGGATACGGTTTTACGAGACAAACCTGATTTACGACGGTCCAACGTGTACATTCGTGCACTTCGGATCGCGCGTGCAGTTTCGAAACACCTTTCGTTCGCCATGATAATTCCCTCGGTGGCCAGTGACTGGCCGAGGTATCGCGGGATATAGAGCAAACTTTATTGGGTCTAGACCAGGCATTTTCACTCGTTGCTGCTGATTGCCTGGCAGGCATCGTGGGAGTTAGCTGGATAATGACATCTCCGGGCTGCTCAGTTATTCCCGTTTTGGTATGACTTCTGTCGGCCACGAATCCGTTCACCGCGCGATTGCTGCTTTCGATCTCCGGACAGGAAATTCCAAATCGAAGACTCGAACCCCAGGACACCAGGAAGGAAGCGATCTCGATCGAGAGCGGACAACTACTGTGCCGTTTCTACATGAAAGGATCGTATTAAACGGGGAGCAGGTTTTTAAGATTCCGCGCTCTAGTTACACAACCGCATTGGCTGCAAAATTCATATTCATAGGCACAGATATTTAATGCGATTTGGCGCGCCCTTGATTTGGAAATTTGGCTGGTGTATCCAGTGCATAGAACATTAGCTCTGTGATAAAATCACTCGACGACGAATCGAGCGAATCGAGGATCGAGAACAGGCTGCGGAGCCAGTAAGTCTGTGCCAGGGACGCGCTTCTCTCGCGAGTTAATATCTTCATTTTTTTCAGTTAACATCGACGCACGCAATATTAATATACTGGTGTCCAGTGATCGAAAAATAATGTTTGAAACGTTTCGTTTGCTTGGCTTTGTGATCGAAAATGCTATCAGAATTATGTTAGCGTGGGCAGCGGACGAACGAATTTGAGGAATGAAGTATAGAATGTCGCGAGTGCGAACAGGAATCTATTAAATTAGCATACGTATGGGCAATTTTCGTAGGAGCGAGCGGAAAATTGAACTTGCACTTACAAACACGTTCGGAACGAACGGCTGCCGAGAATGTCGATGTTCGTTAATCTATGGTCGCACCCAGAAACTGTTTCCTTAATTATTATTTACCGCGGAGCTCGTTGTTAATCGCGTTCGCATTAGCTCCTCGCGATCGACTAAAACAGTAACATGTCTGGCGAGTCTGTCGAAACGTCGCGGTTGCGAAAATTCTGTCGAATTATTTTGTAATAAGAACTGATTTTTCATAGAAAAATGTGAATTTATTACGTGGTTACATTTGTTAATGATTGAAATGTCGATGCAGGTAAGCAACGCCCTGTATCGACAGTCAGAGAAGCTTGGTAGTCATATAATTGTTGCACTTCGTGGAATTTTTTCATTCTGTTTAGCCACTTGTTGGTATTTCTGCCTTACTGCCCCGTAGGTACCTTTCACTGTACGCGCGAGTGCGAACTCGGTTGCAGCGGTTCAGGCGGCGAATCGATACGGCCAGCAGTACCACGGCCGTGGGGTCTGCACGGGCGTTATTGATTTTCATTTACGGCGGTGATTACAGGGTCACAGGCGACGGAATATTTTCTCTAACGACAGTGCCGACTGTTTTACACGCGACTCGTTTCAGTCGAAGGAAAAAATCTCTTTTATGTTTGGGACCTTTATTGAACCACATTTCCATCTCCGGGAGCACAGTTTTCACGACGAGGTGTCAGCGACACTCTGTTCAGCGCCTGTTAACGTTCCAACACTCGCCATCTGACTACGAAGCCCGCGATAGCAACACCAGGAATGCCGACCGATTGAGCTTCCAATCCTTCGTCCTTAGAAAAAAGTGTAAGGAGTGTTCGCGTGAATCGCAGTCCATCCCAATCGTTCACCTTCCGATCTAGTCATCACCACCAGTCATGACTTCCATGAACTCTGAAATCGACAGTTCGGAAGTGAGGAATAACAGGAAATACCCTGCAGATATGTAATTACAGTTACTCCGAAGAATGGCCAACACTTCGGTGACATTTACCTCGCGGCAGGATGGCGGGTTATTTGGAATAGGTAATTGATGTCGATTAGAAATAGAAAGGTTCATGTTTCGCCTCTAGGGACGCCGCAGGGTGTCGGAAGCTTGTAGCGATCAGCAGACGTTAGTCTCAAGCGACAGGCGTTAATTAATTAACGAGACTGATAGATTCTTGGCAAGCCGCGTTAACTGTTCCGTGTAATTTTCAAACGCGCGGCACGACTACCGACGATTCCGCGTTAGTTGTTCTTGGCATGCTGGTGCTGAGGCCGCGTTGGTAATTAGATTGATTGACGGGTTATGAAAATGGTAGGTTGTAAAGCGGGCCGGAGCTTACCGTCGAAATCTAGGGTTCCCGAGCCGTCGGCGTCAATTTCCTCGATCATCATGTCGAGCTCCTGCGGCGTCAGTTTGTCGTCCAGCTCGTGAAGAATGTCACGGAACACGTCGGTAGTGATGTAGCCGTTTCCTTCTTTGTCATACAATCGGAATGCCTCGCGCAACTCCTGTTGCATCGCTTCCGTGTCCTCCTCCACCAAGAATCTGGCGGCCAGCGTGCAGAACTCCTCGAATTCCAGTTGACCAGATCCTGGAGGAAGAAATGGAGAATTTCAAGCGAAGTTAGACGTGAAGCTAGCGAGGATCGTCTCGCTGCTAAGCCCCGTATTCGAAACGACTAGAAAATTAAGCGTAAAGCCATTGAGTTTTAAGCGAAGTCCATTCGACACTCTCTTACCATCTTCGTCAACTTCCTGAATGATTTCCTTCAGAGTCTTTTCGCTGAGCTCGTAACCCAACATGGTCAAAATGGTACCCACCATGTCTGTGCCAATGCTGCCTTTCTTATCGTGGTCGAAGGCATCGAACGCCTTCTTCAGAACTGTAACGGGAGCACAAGTGTTAAAGACTCTTAAGTCGATGCAAGACAATCGGGTCTGGAGTAATTGTGGTGAATTACTTACGAGCAATTTGGTCCTTGTTTAGGTCATCCTGCAACCATTACATGTCAAATTATTATCATCCACCACACAACTTTCACTTGGTACATGAGTTTAAGAGAAGTTTCATCAATTAACTTTGATATCGGTATCGACTCCGGAATTTAGATTATGCTATTGAATTTGAAGGATGGAACATAATTTGAAATAAAAATCGAATCACAGAACATTCTCCGAGTATATAAAGCCCAGTAATCAATGAAACTCCTTTGGATGTTCACGCTGGAGAATTATTCACAGGAACCCACCATGGCGGAGTGAGGCTTAGGCGTTCACTCTAAGGTGCGATGTTAACACACGGCAGCGTCGACGTCTTATCCGGGTATGCACCAGATTCTGGCTGTGGACTTCTGTTTTATGTGGACATAAGGATGATCTTCTGGCACGTGATTGACCGGGTAATATCTACGTAGGAACTCTAGCGGTTTTCAAATTCATCGAGGACACTCCCCACCATGCTGCCGCGGAAGCGGAGCCACAAATTGTGCGAATTCCGCGGCAACGTGCTCGATTTTGAAATTCTTCACAGCTGGCTTCCTGGCCTCCTCTCTCTTGCATCGGGTTTACATTTTTCTGCAAACGGAAATGTTGCGCGCGCGCGAAGAGTTTATCGAAGGAACGTCGGGGAATTGACTGCAAGCATTAAATGGCAGATTAATTAACGGGTAGTTCGAAGATTTATAGTTTTACTCCGACACTCTGGAGCGTGGAACATGAGCTATTGTATATTTTAATAATTTTTATTCGGTGAAATTCATATTTACCATTGCGTGGCAAACGAACCAGCGCCAACCAGTTGTAAATGATAATATAATAGGCATTCCGTGACAAACGGCAACTAGGAAACGAAACTATTTAATCTCGTACACAAATCATGTTTTAATTGTGCAAGTAAATACACTCATCAGGATAGCGCAACTTTCATTTTCTCTTTTTTCTTTTTTTTTTTTTAATCACGCGTAATAACTGCAGTATAATCGCCACAGTTTCGCCAGGCCATTAACTTTAATTTCGATTCTGCATTCGGAAGCGTAAACGGCGCGTAGGTTACGTCATTTGGCGGTTCTGCTCTGTAATCGCGTATAGAATTCATCGCCTCGAGAAATCCTTCGGTTTCTGTAAAAGCTCCGGTTTCGCAAGGGACAAGCTGATGAAGCTACCGCGAGGGATAATGTGATTCACAATCAATACGGCGGGGGAAAGTGACGCGACAATGGCCCAAGTTGGCTCACCGCCGGACATGACGACGGGACGCTTAAGACAATTCCGCGTAATAACCGCATGTGCTTGTATTCTTAGGCAGCTAATTATAAAGCTCATAAAGCCTAGCGGCAGCTATTATATTTAAGGCGATATTAGCGCCGATTATTCCGACATATTGCTCGTTGCCACATCTTGCAGCACGCTGTTATCTTTATGCTCAGCTGAGCTAGTGATCTCTAGGGCCTAGAGACAATGATGACGCGTGGATTGTGGCCTCAGAGTTATATTTATATGTTTAGCCGATTAGTCATGTGTTGATAAGATCCACCCGAGCCTCGTGCCATCTCGAGGATGCAATCGAGGACGACCTGTTTAGTGTTTCGTTAGATAAAGTCCTCTGATGTCTCTGAGTACAGTGGCTGCAAAATAATTGCTCATGGTATTAGTGTAACCACTTAGAACAGGAGTTAATAATATGTACAGACAGCTTTCAACAGAATTTCTTTAATTCACATGGTATTTTACATGATATTAACAAACTGTGTGATCGATGCTTTGCATTGACCGTAAATGCCGTGGCCACAAAATAACGGGACCACAAACGACGATCAAAGGTAAAATAATGTGCACAAGCTTATTTTCCCATTTTTTTAGGGTACTTTTATTACTTATCCTTATCATACGCAGTTACTTTGAGCCGATTATAGTTATAATTTCCTTTCTATAGAATAGAATCACTTATCAACAATATCGCTGTTATAATTGCACGCGACGCGGGTAAAGTGCAGAAGTTAGCAGGTTGACAGGTCGGATCCTTAAATACAAGGTATTCTCTGTGACCGTAGATCTCCGTCCTCTGTTCGGCAACGTAGAACAGGGGGGAAGAAAGGTGCGGCAGCGTAGAAACGTCGATTGATATCGGGATCGATATAAACCTGTTCCCAGCAACGATAACTCTGTGTGCCCCGTGTGTCGGTTAATTCCGGCATAGATAGAAATACATTTTAGCCGATTGTGAGCCGGACACGGGCGGAAATATTCTCCCAGCTATACACCACGTTGCTCGTACGCCTTCCTAGCAGACATCACCTACGAACCTTTAACTTCATACTTTGCCAACGCCACATACAACTCCAATAAATCGCAGCTTCCACGTGTAGAGCGGGCGGCCCCGGTTGCCCGTGGATGTGGCCGACACGAGGGACGACCGCTTCGTGCCAAGGTGATAATTTAGCCTGTCATGACCTCCATGAATTCTGCAACGCGAAACGTGGGTATCTGTAGCTCGCGACGCGCCTTCGTAATAGAAACGACTGGCCGCCGATCGATCCACGCTGATAACGCGTACCTTCGAAATCTAGCGTGCCAGATCCGTCAGTGTCCACCTCCTCGATGATCATGTCGAGCTCCTCGGGGGACAGTGCATCGTCCAACTCGTGAAGAATGTCCCTGAACACGTCGGTGGTGATGTAACCGTTCCCTTCCTTGTCGTACAACCGAAACGCTTCTCGTAATTCCTGCTGCATGGCCTCTGTGTCCGTGTCCTCCTCCATGAATCGGGAGGCCAGGCTGCAGAACTCCTGCAAGTTCAGCTCCCCGGATCCTGGGATGTGCAAAGTTCCACGGGTTAAAAAAAACATCTCGCTTGCTTTCCTATGTCTACCAGTACTTCGCGAAGCAGCTCAACGCACCGAACGGGTCAGCCTCGGCGATGACACTGTTCAATTGCTCTGACGGGATTTTCATCCCCATCATCCCTAAAATCGTGCCCACCATGTCGGTGTTGATGACTCCCCTCTTGTCGGGATCGAACGCGTCGAATCCCATCTTGAGCTCTGCAATTGACGAGTCATTAAGGAACTGCGTGCCACTGAACCGGAATCGAAGGATGTTAATCTATCTTTCGCGCGATGTAACGTGACGTTCATTCTGTGTTTATTGCTGCAGGAAGTGCCTGATGGAAGTGAATGGCTTGCTACGGAGAGAGTACTCACGCGCGACTTGATCTTTGCTGAGTTGGACTCCCTCCATGGGGTTGGACTCCTCCTGCGGGAGAAGATACAAATCATTTTACACTGACTTTATACGATATCTAAATGTATAGCTTTATTAGGTCACTTTCGGTGAGACGAGAACAAAATCGATCAACGCACGCGCCGAAGGAATACAATACTTTCATTCATTTCGTGTCGGAGAAAGCATTCAAATGCTGCCACGGTTTCACAGAATTTTAACGATTCGATATGACGTTTTGTTAATCACTCGCGAACCGTTAAATTAATTTCGATTTTACGTCGGACGTGTCCCGAAGTACGAATAAATTCCCTTCTCGCAGGTCGAGTATCGGAGAAACGATAATTACCATTGTGACTGGGTATAATTAACGAGAGTTTACGTTCCAATCGCAGTTATCACAGACGTAAATGATTCGCGGTTCCCTTCGGAGCTATCGCTTCTGTACAACTTACTGTACCGATGAAAATGTCACACTGAGGCTTAGTAAACTAATTAGTAGAGCTGCGTGGACGCAATCCTGCATTCTTATTAGCGTCGACAGGTAATCACCAATCATCTGCGAGCTCGAACACACTATAAAAAGATTCTTAATCGGGACCCTTTCATGGAGCACACTTTGCGAAACGGTCTCGACTAGTTGACGCAACTGTTGAATGGTCAATTGTTAAATCGACGATTGATTCCCACTATACGATCGCGTACACATTTAGATTAGCGTTCAATGTTCATAGAGTGAGCTACGAACCTGATCAAACTAACCCTTATTAAATTCTACTCCAAGGCAAGGAAAATGGTAAGTGTAGGTACATATCGGATCGTGAGAAACTCTGCTGCGAGTAGAAACTGTATGGAACTGGAAAAAACAAACGTTTGCATTTAAATATAAATGGAACAGGTAAGTTCGTAGGGTAGGAGACCAAGGGATTGGCGATAAACGCGGGGCAGTGATTTCCTCGCGTTTGTTGTTTGGTTCAAAGTTCGATAGACCGTTTTCCTGCAAAGTAGGAAAGGGGAGCGCGATACGTTGCTGTTACATCATTCGCCAATGTCAAGCTCACGCGAATACGGAACCGCAATTGGCAGCGGCCGTAGAAAGCCAAGTGACGCGAGTCAGCGTATAGTCGACCATTTCCACTGCACGCGTACCAGCGGTCAGGCATGAAAACGGTTATACCGATTCCAACCGGGAGCGAGCAGTGCAGCAGTTTCATATTGGCATTGCGTCCTTTTAGAGGATTGCAGTGGATTGCCAGAAGCTGCGCGCACTGTAAAAAAGCTCACCTGGCAGCCACCTCCGGGGGCTAGACGCGGCGATGCTGTGTGACCTCATTGGCCAATCGGATAGAGCTTCGACGCTAGGTACGAACTACTGACCTAATCGTCAGAAATAAACGGACCGCGGTGGAGGTGGCCGGTGATAATGACCAACGATTATTAAATCGAGACCCGTCGCTTCGACCAGGAGGATTTATTTCTGTTTAGTAACCTCCGCTGGTAACCATTTAATAGGATCTAGGCTTCGGCGTTAAACTTGATCGTTGAAACTGACATTGACACCGGTACCTCTGGGCTTCTGGCCAGCATCGGCACGATTTAGGCCGATGAGACCAGAATTATTTATTTTCCTATTGCAAAATGTATGGAGTCTCCGGCTAAAGCGTATATAGGCAATACTCCTCAAGATATCGAAGATACAACAAAGCTGTTCCATTCAGTCCATTTAGCGTAAATGACTTTGAAATCGGTATTCAATTAAAAAGGAATCATCTATGTATAATTATTCTTAACTGAATGAGCAATCGAGCGTCTTATACAATTTGCCAAGTGTAATATTTTACTACAGAAATGCTTCATCCTAATTCATTAAGTTTAACTGATAGATGCAAACGAAAGTATTAAATGTTGGAGGTCTCGTACACAGCGTGCTCTTCCTTCCAGTCCACCAGAAAGGACACTGACGGAATCGTATCAGAAGGGTGCGGCGGCAATGGCGGAGCTTCAGATTTTCGTTTCTCCAGCTCGAGCTCGTTGTTCAATCTATTCAGCCTCCAAGAGGCCAATTGCGTCTCCGTCGGTTCCACCTCCAAGACGTAACTGTTCCAATCGCTTTGCGCACTCATTCTAGACACCCTTCTTCCTCGCGGGGCAGGCCAAGGAACAGGGGGCAAAGGGGTAATATATCCGTCTTCCTGCCGCTTATTCATCGCGGCCACGTTCCCACATCCTCGCTTCCCTTCCTCCACGTTAACCCCCTTCGGCAGAACGATCGCGTCCACGTTCCGTTTCACCAGCATGACGCGCTTGCTGCCACGCAACAACGAAGGATGCCTCCTTATCAGCACGAAGGTGGAAAAGGCACTTATGAGGAACAGCAGGACCATCGACGCCACCAATAACGAGCAAACGACGGTCTTGTCCGCGTTAGTCAGCCAAGTTCTGGACTGGTAAGCGAGAATGGTCGTCACGGCCAAACAATTGAAGGGAGACACGCTGCCCGCTTTATCGCTGAGCAAACAGATCGTGTAGGTGGCCCCCGAATCGATATTCCGCACCAGATAAGAGTGCTTGACGTTTTTTGCACAGCTGGGCGAGCCGTCGACGTCATTGTTGTTGAACCAGAGCAACGTCACCCCCTCGTCCAAGTCAGGAAGATTGACCAGTACGCTCTCCTCCATGATCTCCGCGACGAAGAAATCAGGGAAACGCGCTGGGATCTCTAAATCAGTGGACGACAGCTTGTAGGATCGTTTAGTGTGAAGTAAAATATTTGACGTGGCGCACGTTAATAAAAGATCCTTCTCGGTGGTCCCCGGCTTTTGAGCTGTGGCCGTGTTCAAATCTTGTTCCGTAGACACGTCGGTAGTTATATCAACAGCACTCGACGTTGTTACGTTCGACGGGCAAAACTCTGCCCTCGCGAACGATTCCCCAGCATTTGTCCCTGGGCTGCTGCAAACTGGGACAGCGAACACTGTATTTGGCTGAGCCTGAATGAGATCCTGCAGCCACTTGAGGCTACACTCGCAATGCCAGGGGTTGTTCTGTATCGCCATGCGGAAAGGTCGATTGGAACGCAGTATAGAGTCGAGGAGGCCCACTGGCAACGAATGGATGTTGTTATCGTTTATTATTAACTGCAAAATGGAAGGAGCCATTGGTTCCAGCGCGCCTGGCGACACAGTGTTGACCTTCGAGTACTCGAGGTAGAGGGATTTCACTGTTGGTACACCTTCGAATAATTCACGAGTAATCAGAGGTATGGAGTTCCCTCGTAGCGTCAGTATCTGGACGTTCAGAGTTCTGCTCCCGCCTGTTATGTTTCGAAGGACGTTTATATCATTGATTACACCAGACAGCTCCAAACTGGTAAGGGATCTGGCCACGTTGTCCAGTAAATTATATTCAGCCTCGTTGATCATGTTTTCTCTAACGGCCAGTTCTTCTAAGGAGCCGAGGCGACGGAACACCGCTCTGCGCAGAGAGGTGACGTCGTTGTTCAACAGGATGATCTTCTTCGTTGTCTCGTAAATGGGCAGAGAAAAGGCTTCGTCCTCTATTTCTCTCAGGTAACACTTGTCGAACGTTAACTCCTCGATCGACACGTTGGTCCTCAGCCAATTCGTTCGAAGTGCGTTCCCCGGAAATTTGCAATCGTTGAACGACACCTTGATGGATTCCGTGTTCTTGCAGTCAACCTACACAAAATTTTTGCGCAACATAACATCGCATGGTACAAGTGGTATTTTTACTCGCCTCAGTACCTTGAAATCGGTTTCGATGAAGCTTGACGCAACCGCTCCAGGATCGGAGCCCCCCGGGATAGACGAGCAGCTTATGGTCGCGCAATCCTTCATCTTACAGTAGCTTGCACTGACACTCTGCTCGATCGAAGCACCGAAGACCTGTGCGACTTCCGATCGCGTGACGTACGTATCCCTCTTTGAAGATACGTCTATGTTCGTCGAGTAGTTCTCCATGTTCTCGTCGATCACTGCGTCCACTGGTTCGTGGCGTTTCCAGAATAAGAATCCCATTACACTGACTACTATCACTGCTGCTAGAAGCTTCTGCCATGCAGCAAAACTGCATTCGTTAATTCATTAAATATAGCTGATTGTGTTTATATTGAATCGGGGTTTCAGGCGTCAAACGATTCTTTAAGAATAATTAGTATCGGAATCCAAAGAACTTGGAAATCAATGAGTTTAGTATAACAATAAGTTGATAGCCTCTTGACACTATTCGTGCTTAGAAGTTCACATATCGAAGAATCACATTGCTAAGGGAAAAGGAAGAAGATTTTTTTTTAATTACCTTAGTAGTTCCTGGGACGTAGGGTTCAAGCTTTTAGATATCTTGAATTTTCCAGTAAACAGGTACATGGTTTCGCCAGGGCTCCACGGAGAAACGATAGTTACGACCATCTGGCTAACCTGGTACCATAATCTAATTGCGCTACAACGCATGTCAATCGTATCTACGTTTCTCACTGATTAATTTTATCGCGACTACTGCTAAATGTGCTGTTAGGGAAAAAGGGGTAGACAAGGAACTAGACTCTCTCGATAAAACGTTATTTATTAATTTCAACAACTGTAACGAACGGAAGATCGTGGTTTACTTAGTTGTCATTAGCGTAATTGGTGAAATTATACGCCCATTTGTGCTCGATTTTGCCTAGCTCCCTTTAGACACGCTTTAAAAGCCAAAGCTACCTCGCACTCGTCCTCCATGTTTTCCACTGAAACGTCGAATAAGATTACTGCGCATACGATATTAAATATAGTTGCAACTGTTCAGAATGAGTTAATTTACCAAGGATTGCACACGTCTCAACATTTTTCTGCCATAAAGAGATCAGTTCCGCGTTATCGGGGTGCTTCACGTTGATACGATCCATTATCATTTGCAATTCCAAAGTGGAGCCTGTCATCTAAAGTAACAGTGAATGAGAAACGATTCATGAGCGCGTCTCTTAATTTTCAAATCTTATTTTCCGAGATCAGTCTGCGCATCGTACCATGCCGTTTTTCTGCCAAAGACATGCTATGAAGCAACCATACTTTCCGACATTTGCTTCATTGTCTTCCGATTTAGCATTATGTTCCAACGAATCCTGACGCTCCATTTCTGCAATCATGGGACTTCCATACATTCAGATACTGTAAACGTCGTGTTATTATTGTACGAGGACAGATTACTCACCGATTGAAAGCTGTATATGCTCAACGCACTCTGTCACATCTTCTATAGGGAGATGCATTACTCTTGCGTAGTGTGCAATGAGGTTTCTCGCCAGAATTTCCTGAATGGAATATTAAAACTCCTTACAATGACAAATGTTGTGAACTTTTGTGTGGGGGGAAAGGTTGGACAATTCCTTGAAATTGATTATCAGTTAGGATTTCTTCTAAAGATACTACCAATTAAGAGAATTACTATGGAAAAGGTTACATAAGGAATTATTTCTTTAAGCTCTGTATGATAAGAAAAGAACTCCGGTTGAGGCAAAGTGTCTTACCTGGCAGAAAAGAAAACAGGCAAGCAATATGAAATTCTTCATTTTCCTAAGTAGTAAAGAATACCTGAACGCACAGATTCCTTCGCTGAAGTAAAAATGAACGGTCACATATTTCTTTAGGCCATATTTATACCTTTTTTCTTTCTTTTAAATACCGCGTTATTTAAGTTTCACGTACGTGACGAGTGAAATTAGAACCAGCCGTTCGAGATTTTTATCAGACACTAGGCATTGTCGATGTATCTTTTGTATAGTTGTATACAATAAGAATTAACGTGGGCACAGCATTGTTCTGCGACCGATTATGATAGTTGCCATCGTGATGTAACGCCAGGTGACGAGAGAATTATTCGCGCAGAACGGCTAACTCCAGTAGAATTATCACTCGATTGTCCTCGAGTTCCAACAACTACATACATTAATAAAATTCGGGAAGAAAATAGAATTCCAATTTCCTCACCATAAATACATAAAAAATTTAATTTCGTTCTTTTACAATCGGGTTATCAATGTTTTTTCGTTTTCAAAGCGATCTTCACGTGTAACAAATCGTCGAGCCCCTCACATTTTAAACGATCGACGCGAATATACAAAATACTCTATTATATTTAAGTGTTTTATCAAATATTACATTGCCGTTTTAACCTGGAGGCGAAAGAGGCGGCCGCCTTAGGGCCCCCGAGCTCGGGGAGCCCGCGAAAAATTGGAAAATAAAAAAAGGGTTTTAAAAGATAGAAAACATTTGGAAATAGGCCCTCCAACTGTAAGGGAAAGAAAATAACGAATACACCTAAATTTAGATTCTAAAATGAGGCCCTTTTTTCGTGGAACGGACCCACGTTTAACCTTATTTATTTAATTGTTTTAATACTTATTCATTTCGTGTGTTACCGCGGTATTTTTAATTTTATTTAATTTAGAATATTTTAGAAGGCCACATATGGAGCTCGCCTCATGGCCCCTGAAAACGATGACACGGCACTGAAATATACCCATGAAAGTGGTACAAAACTTATCGCAATAGTTTATACTTATGCTGCGAACGTTGCGTTTGGAGATGTAGGTACGCAGATGAGAACACTTTACCGAGAAACGTTTTACCCCTCTCAGGCCAATTGTCACCATATTAAGTCTCATCTACATTTGCAACAGTTGGACAATGAAACATTCTCTCGTTCTTCAGTGACTTCTTCGTCCACACTGTTTGCCAGAGGCCTGCCACGCGTTTCCGGTAATACTGCACACAGAAGACCCGCCATCAGGGTTAAAACACCGCAGAGGGTAGTTGGTCCCCACCAAATAACTGCGCCCAATAAATCAGCGACGTAAGGTGCAGCCACGCTTCCGACGTGAGACATAGCGGAATTCGTTCCGACCCCAGAATTTCTGCAGACCTGTTTCAAAGAAAATTACAGAAATCATTCTAGTAGACATCTTTGTAGTAACATCTGCGTGAAACGTGATTACACCCTTCCCATACCATTATAAATTGAACTAGCAAAATACCCCCGCGCTTCGCTTCGGGCCTAAGAGATATTAAGGTCTCCATGAAAACACATTTTATCCCTTTTCACGCCCCCTCCCCCTTTAGGGGTTGATTAGGGAAAAATGCTGAATTTGGTTTTTAGGCATTTCGGTGGGTAACCTTTGTAAGTAAAAACCAAGTTGATATCTAATCGGGCCTAACAAATAATAAGGAATCCGAGAAAACATATTTCACCCCTTTTTACTCTCTCCGGGTTGAAATTTCAGAAAATCCCTTCTTATTGAGCACCTACGTCGCAAAAGGAATATACTCTCCGAATTTCATGTTTCTAGGGTCAGCGGTTTGGGCTGGACGGTGATGAATTAGTGGCACAACGATTATATAAGTATAGGGTAAAGGACCCAATTACTGTCACCTTAAGCTATTTTACTTAAAATAACGAATAAATAAACTATAGTATATAATCTATAGTATAGATTATAGGTTGAATTACATAATTCTTTCTGTGTATGACTTTACAACGTTTATTTATTCGTTATTTTAAGTAAAATAGCTTAAGGTGACAGTAATTGGTTAGATGTCAGTAATTGGGTCGTTTACCCTACCTAGATGTAGGTAACTGAAACATAGACTTACCGTGGGGAAAAGCTCCGAGCTGTATAGGATAACGATACCATAAGCAGCTGACGCGCTGAATCTTCCAATCAGAGATATACTCATGATCGCATCGGTTTCTGTTGTTGGTATTATCAAAATGCACATCAGGCATAGCCCTGCAATGATGTACAAAGCCATGCTTCCTTGTCGCCGTCCTACGACCATCAATATTGGCGTTGGTATCAGGTATGCTGGTATCTCGGTCAGACCCATCACCAGGACGTAAATGTATCGATTTGTGGAGAAGTTATTCACGTTCAGTGCTGGAACAATGCGATTTTATTTTCAAGAAGAAAGGATAGGGTAGATGTACCGTTTCTGGCCATTGCACTGTTTTTGGCCATGTGCATAATCTTATTTTTAAATTGCTTGCAGATCATTATTACGTGGAGAATTTCACATCATAAATATTTTGTTTAGTATACCGCCAGAAATATAAGGTTACATTTATTGCTTACGCGGGAAAATATTATATTTTTTAAGAAGTAGCCAAAACTGGTACAATACCTTAAAGTGGCCACGAATGGTGCATCTACCCTATTTGTATAATATTCGTTTCATATCGGGGACACTGTTCAGGATTCTTCTGTTTACGTGCGACGAAAACATTCTGCCATGCTTCTGAATCGCATCGTTTTAACAGAGCACAAGTGTTCAGTGGAATGGAAGCTTTATAGAATGAAACTATGGGGTAGATTAATCTTTCCTCACTAACCTAATGCGTAATAAGAGAGGGAGGCTACCATCCAAGCGAAACTCGTGATGATGATTCGTTTCCTCAATTCGCTGTTACTGACTAGGACTCGAAAACCTCTGACGTTATTTCGTAATCGCTCCTTGGTGGACTCTTCAGCGGCCGTCTCCTTTCGTGGAATGATCGCGTCATCCGAATTTTTCCAATTCTGACTCCCTATACCTGAATTCAGCGCTGTCGGCGTCGCTGCGGTTGAAGCTCTCTTGCAAGCTTTTTCGATTAAAATCTTCGCTTCGTTGCGACGATTGTGCGCTATCAGCCATCGTGGGGATTCGGGCATAAACCTGCAGGGATTTAATGAAGTTATAGGTGCCTGCTTTACGAATTGCAAACTTGTGAAATTCGTTTGCATATCTGTAATCTAGAGAGTGCTCAGTTTCAAAGAAAAATGTGCGTAAACGATGCTTTAATCGCAAGTTACAGATAATTGGATATCAAGTGCTTCGAGTCAAGTATAATGGTTCTTTAAAGTGATTTAAGATAGCAAGAATCTACTTTCATCGATCGAACAAAGTATTTAAGAGCTTACCACAAGTGTATCAGCAGGAGCAGAGCTGGTAAAGAGATCGCTAATTGAATGTACCTCCATTCGTATAGCAAATAAGCTATACCCGGTATAATGACAATTCCCATAGCATAGCCTGTGTTATAAGCTATGCCCATCCATTGTCTATGTTTCTCACTTGCTACCTCTGTAACTGCGCCACAGAAATCAGACTGTTTCACGACCGCAGATGAACACGAAATGAGCTCAACTATTTACTACACTACGATTACGAAACGAACGGAGATCTTTTTGTACACCGTCCTTAAAAGTTGCATTGAAATTGCAGGAATAACACTTACGCCAGCGAGTGAACTTTAAAAACACCACTCACGTGTCGTGAACGAAGAGTACTGTATCGCGGCATGGCTAACGCCGTTAACCAGCCTCGAGACGATGAAAGCCCAGTACCAAGGAACGACAGCTCCCACTGGGCCGGATATGATCAACAGAATTATACCGATCACGTAACTGATCTTGCGGCCATACTTGTCCGCGAAAATCCCGAAGAAGGCGCTGCCCAATAGTTTTCCAAGGGACAGAGCCATGTGAGTGCTCGAGCGAGCCGCAGTGTTGTCGCAGACCAGGTCCCACTGCAATTAATTCCCCAATCAATTAGCGTGCTCCTAATTCGCCGCGTACTGGGACAAACGCTGAAATTGAAATGCTTTAATGAAACGCGATTGGTCACGAGGGGAGCAACACTCACGTCTTCGACGAGGGAACTTCCATCCAGGTCGTGCGCGAAGCTCCTTACTTGGCAAGTTGTCTCAGCAGGTAGATCGTTTTCCATTTTGTACTTCAAAGCTTGTTCATACCCAATTTTCGAGAAGTTTTCGTAGTCATAGGTGTACATGGTGCACGGACTAGCCGAGGAGATGTTTCTTACTTGATCGTCCGTCCAATTCGCGGCGGTCAAGCTTGGTACCGAGCACCAGTGAGTGGGAACCTTGGTAATGAAAACTCTGTTACATGGTGCGTCTGTGTATTCGTGGTATGATTGTTTAGCTTATTCTCCGATTTTTAGTGATAAGCAGAAACACGTCGCTCTTACTTCAGCGATGAAAATATAGGACATCGAGTGCATTCCATTGAACATCGTCGGCGTGAGTGTGAATATAAATATTATCCATAGAAAGTTGGAGCCGCAGCCGAGCTTGTCGAGAGCCTCGATCAGAGGATCTGTCGGCTTCGCTGTCGCGGTGTCGTCCGTTTGTTCGTCAGACATGTTTCTTTCTGCAAGTAAAATACAGATGCATAATGCTGCATTGGTATGAAACGCAGACTTTTCAAGGCGAGCGTGTTAGTAAGATATATTTTGTGCCTGTTGCTTTTAATCGTAATGGCAATCTTTCGGATAAAGAACTAATGGCTCCCTATTCCTATTTCTAATAAAAAAGGAACTGCTAATATAAGATCTGCGAAAGCATTGCAAATAACTAACTGAGCGTCACATGAATTCCAAGGTCGATCACACTGTAAAAGCGCTCTGCATACCTTCGTGTTCAAATTTTAAACTTAATCAGCAGTTTATGTTGTTATTATGTCACACCACATTTGCACTTTGCTGAACGCATCACAGCATTTCATACAAGGATTCATTCACCCATTTCTTCTTATCGACCTGTATCCCCTATTGTGCACCTGTACACACGCGATTTCACTACATGCTTCAATGTTTCCTTGGGACAAAACTACCCACACGATCGTATCTGAGTGACTGACGAACGCTCGTTTCCACCTCCACCTATCTACATAGATAAGCAACTTTCTGATTAGGTATGGCTGTATCAACGAAGTTACTCCGCTGGTCATCATACGATAATGGTAACTGTAGCTCGTTCAGGCACTCAGCGCGTTCTCATCGTTATGCTTTAAGTGACATCAATGGGTCCTCAGTTCATTCGGTAATCCACCGTTCTCCCTGGCTGTTCTATCATAGAGTTTCTCATTTTCATGCAAATTACAGTTCAGCTGTTACACTAACACACCTTTCAGCCGTCTTATTTCCTTTCTAACCCAGGAATTTCAGCCTGCCTGATTTAGGACTGTGTGACGAAACTAAAGTACTGTTCATTGCCCAACAGGCTTAAGAACTTCTGTCAATATCGCGAAACCGCGAAGTTTATTGCTACTTGTTAGCGACTTATCGGTAACGTTTAAATGGAAATGTTTCTTAAAGGCCGTCGTTGGAAGTAATTGGTGTTTCACGTATTGCGATATCTACGGTCTTACTTTTACAGAACGGCGTTAACCGTGGCTGTGTCTTCCTCGGGGAAGTCGCAAAACGAAGATGTGAATTGCTGCGGGGAATCTTTACCTGCGATACGTTTGGCAGAATAAGATAAAATTAGTGTTACGAAGGCCGCAGGTGGCACGATGTTCTTTATTACGTAACGAGGAGCGTCTCGCGGGATTCTTTAAATGCAATTGAACAGGCAATGATACTTGAACCGTTGCTACGACACTGGCACAATTATCAAGATCATCGGATGCACTCACTTGCGGCTTATCAGACGAAAAACTTTATTACCTCGATACGAGCTATCGCGCGACTGTTCTAGCCGTATCTTCTGAAGACACGCTGCACAGGCAAAGATGCTTAATTGCATGCCGCAAGCCCGTAAGCACGCTACGAATTCGTCTTTAAACGATGTCGATATCCGTTATCGTCTCAAGAACTTGTTGGTTAGATACCAATCAGTGAGTAGCGACTGTGAAACCACTCACAAGGGAAAATCCCGAATCTGAAAATTAAAAAAATTCTGAAACTTTGTGAATATGTAGGGGATTTCCTCCTGATTACAACGCAATTTTTTTTTGCTGCTGAAATTCACTCGAAGGGGGTGAAATTAACCCCTAAAAATTCGGCTATTTTCCGATTTTGTGTTATAACTTGCGAAACTGTAAGAGATAGAAAAAAAGTTTCAAGACAAAAATTACTTCTTTTAATTAGATCTATCATTTGGTAAAAAATTATTTTACAGTTCACGAGTTATAACACAAAATCAGAAAATAACCGGATTTTCAGGGGTCAATTCTACCCCCTTAGAGTGAATTTTGGCAGCAAACAAAAATTGCGTTGTAATCAGGAGGAAATCCCCAACGTATTCACAAAGTTTCAGAATTTTTTGAATTTTCGGGTTCGGGATCTTCTCTTGTCACAGGAAAATTTCTCGATAGACATAATTATCAGCTGCAAAATAAATGCTTGGCCCGCGTAGATCGAACGCGAAAGACCAAAGCGTTAACAGTTTCTTCCGTTCTTGAAGCAATCGCTGGAGCTATCACTTTTCTAACACACTTCTTTCTGTACAATTGTGGTTACATTGAATTTTCTTATTATTATTACAGTATAGAAAGCAGATTTGTTTTCTTACAAATTGTTGGCTCAGACACGCGAGATTAATGAAATCATATCGTCATTGCGATTTCGTTCAGTTTTTACAGTATTTTAGACAGTAACGAGTAATCGAGAAAGGTCGTCGGCTGCTTATCCTCATATATACGTTAACTCTAAAATATAATCGCAGGGCGATGCTTTAATCGCTTGCATATTTTGCACGCGAGTTCGACGGTCTTGAGATTGATTTTGACCCACGTTTTTGAGTTGTTTTACGTGTGTTAAGCGTATCGGAATGAACTATTGCAACATACTTCCTACTCGTCGATTTCTTACATGTTTGGCATTGTTCAACATCATTTTATTACAAATTGGTCATTCAATTCGATCGCCGGCTTTGCTATAGGCGTAGTCTTTTCTCCAACTTTATTTCCACAGTTTTTGAATTACAAAAGACAGACAAATTTCCTAACTACGATCTAATCTTTGGCTCTGCAGTATTAAATTCTACATTATATACTTATTATAGTTGACTTTTTATGTTCGTTGATGTATCGTAAATAACAATCTGTCTTTGGAAGATCTCTCCTCAAATTTAATATACACGTAAATTCCTGAATTCTATATTGCTTAATTCAACGTAAAATCTGCTTGAAATAATTGTACGTTAAATATTAATCACTTTTGTGTCTGAAATGGCACCTTTCACCTATATCTCGTCAGGTATGAAAATAATTTCCCTAGTCTCGATTTGCTCTTAAAGAGTAGTTGTAGTATGCATCAGAAATGCAGAGCTGAATTTTTGGAGTGCACTCATCCGCAGTTAAAGTTATTTATTGATGTGCACGCGTCGCACCATCGGTACGTCGTAAACTAAATAGAAAAATGCATTCGCGATGTGATTCATCGCTCGTACCCAGGCTTCGATCTTGTAATTGATCTCCCTCGCGATTGGAGAAACTCCCCTCGGTGTTTCAGGCTCGATTCTTCTGTAAAATCACAAAATATGTCCTTGATTTCCAATCCAAGGGCTACGTAATTTATTCTGCCTCAGTAAACGCAGATCCATGGAAAATACAATTTTAAAATGTCGTATATACTAAACTACAAATATAATATTTGAATTGCCTGAAGCCTAGATTCTGTGCAGGGTTATAGATATTAAATTTGGATTCATATATTCATGATATTTGGTACGTTATTCACAACAGGGGTAGGATACTGTTTAGCCATCGTGAAAAATATCTGAAGTTATTTCGCGAATTGGTAAATATTTGATATTAAATAATATCGTGCGAAATAAAACGCGCCTGCGTATCGAAGAATCGTGTTATTGAAGAATATACCTGTACAAAACACCATTAGTATTTAATGAGATCAGTGAAAAGTTTGAAAAAGGGGGAATACCCATCTGTTTCCGACTCGTCCTTCTTCCGATTATTATAAGTGTACATGTAGCAAGCTGGATAAGCGCTGGTTGTCTTCACTCGATGAAACTGTTCTATCTTTATCGGTATCGATGATCCTTTCGAAACAATAACGCTATTCGGCTGTTCTTCGTCGCTATACGTTACTTCACCTTCGAGCACAGTCAACGTGACGTTAGTGAAGTTTTTAGCGATATAATTGTCCAGGTGCATTCCGGGGAAGTCAGCAACGAAGAGAACGTCCGTATCGTTCGACCAGGTGTAAACGTGTTGCTGAATCTCTTCCAGTTTGTATCTGAAGACATCGCGAGAGTTTGGTGAACAGAGTAGCAAATGTAATTTTTGCTCGGATTCGAGAATTTTCTGTGTAATCTTGAATTTAAGTTCCTCCATTATTGCTTTATTGCTATCGGTTGTTGTGTCAGGGAGCAGTCAGTGTTTAACGTACCTGTATGAGTTATATTGCGAGAGGAGTGGCATTAGGAACGAAATAGGCTTAAACGGGTGCCAATCCACTGTTAACAAGTCAACATTGGGATCAAACATTCTCTGCTGGAATCTCCCGTTCAGCGAACACCACACATCGAAGTAGATGCTCAGGTTCGAAGACAAGCGCGACCACTTAGCTTTCTTCTGGAATTGGAGATCGCTTTTGGATATGTGAGCCTCTTGTTCGATTAAATTGTCCTGCAAATGTGACGTTAATTTCAGTGAAAAGAAGTTTCTTCTGGGTCTATTTGCTGAGAATTCTTATAAAAACGTCCCCAACTATTATGTCCATTACGTGACACGAATTTATTGATAAGAAAAACACGGACCCTCAGGCAGGAAGCGTACTGTTTGGCCATGTCGCCATGTTTCTCCCATCGGTCGGTTTGCACCCACGCCTTGGGATCCAAGTAACGATCCTCATTGCTCACGTTATCGTGAACCTTGATTACGACGAGTATGGTGTCCCATACGTGGACCATCATGTTCCACGAGTATCCGTACATCCCTGGTACCCAATTATTGTAACCCTAAAGGCGAAGGATGTTTAATGAGGAACCATTAGATACTCCATTTAAGGAATTTGTATTTTGAAAGATCCGGTGTACCTTCGTGAGGAAGTGTGAGTACGGAAGGAATACCTGCAAAGCCACATGAGAAAGCAATAAGAATACTACGAATTTTCGTTTCCTCGTCGCTCTTGTCGACCTGAAACTGATCTGCTTCAAGTCTCTGCAAACAGCCCTCATGTTCGATTGTCGTGTCCGCACTTGGTGATTTTTAATTTCAGCGGACGTTTCATTACCCGCACCGTTATTTACTTCCTCGCAACAAGCTTTAATTGTTTTTCGATTCGAAGCCACTTTGCTTGATTTTCGAGGAGTTGTCGAAGGAGTGACGAAAGTAAATTCTTCTTCGAGGGATTCGCCAAACGTTTCCAAAGCTACTAGTGATTTAGTGCAGCTGCTGATATCATGGTCTTGCGCAAAAAATAGTGTTGCATAGTACTTGACGTAGGAAACAATCTTTCGAGGCCAATCAACGTTACAGAAGAGGGGCATTGTCGCTAGGCATACGTATGGAAACATTCCTGGGAAGAAACACTGAAATTAATTACGTTTTTACAATGTTTTACGAACCAAGGCTGCAACACATAGTACTACGCGAACGATAAACACTTACCTATGCTGAATAGCCTGGAATTCATTAAATGGAAGATTGTACAAAGGACCATCGCGGGAATGCGAGTTTTCTCGAACAACATCCAAAATCCCACTGTCAGATCAAAGACAAATCCAAACCAGTGGACGATGAAGAAGTCAGTTTGCTCGGTGGTTAAAAGTAATCTGAAACGATCCGATAAAAGTGGAACGTGGTTGTTTTGTCAGTCACCCATGATTGTACTATGATATACTTACTTAAACGGATTGAAAATCCAGTGTCTCGACAAATTCGTCATGGCGTAACCTGACAGCCATTCTGTATCAGATTTCTTTAACCCGGCCATAAAGTACAGTACGAAGAACTGAAACTTTAGAATGAAATAGTTCCACAACGGTACTGTGCTCTTGATTGCCTGCAGTTTAGTAGCATCCAACGCGCTGCAAGAGGCAATTAATTAATTTCAAGCAGTGCGAGTTACGTGACTCTAATTCTTAATTTATAAAATGAATGTTTCAGTATCTCCCTATCACTCATAATTGGACGAGCCATCTCAATAAGGTGAACAGTATCGGTTGATAATAACAGATTAACTAAACGCACTTAGATTGCGAGTGTTCTTTTCACAATCAAGTGTCAGGCAATAGGGAATGATTCTGCCTGGTCGGTTGTGAAGTGTCTCTACTCGAGTTTGAGGCTTTCGAATTTTTGTAGTTAGTATTTACAAGATCCTGACTCACGTCTCCGATCACGAACCAGTTTTCCCATTCAGACGAGACATTTCCTGTTCAAACTCACAAGTACTTGTTAGCCCCTGTACCCCAGAGGAGAGTCGCAACGATTCCGTAAAGGTACGTGTGATTGTTCCAGTTGCTTTTATCCAGCAGGAAGATGTACCAGTAAGGGAGCACGAAACAGGCGCAAGCGACTTTGAAGTGTAAGCCCAGCATGATCCCGAAGGCACCCGTCCACATTATGGTATATATCACTATGATCCATGGCAACGATGGAGGCCTCATTCCGTCGATCAATGGGAAATGACATTCCAAAGGATCTCCCCACTTTATGTCGATATCTGCCAATCCCCTTTCCTCGATTACGTCCAATACCATGCATAGCCCTACAAATGTTTCACTACTTATTATTTATTTGTTATGCATCGATGGGTATACTTCGTTTAATTCTCAGGCACTTCGACAGGCAGTACATTTCTCGATTTTACGCGATAAAGGACTGCTTACCGAAAAGTGCTCTAACAACTCCCAGGCTGGCTGGATCGGTTGGTTGGTACAAAAGTGTGGTGAACTTCTCGAAAGAAGATAAATCGTTCAGTCGGAACCCCCATAACCTTCCAATGTTCTCCTCGATCGAATATCGCGTTCCGAGACTCTGGTTACCGAGTTTGTTGCATTCCTTTTTGGTCCCTGGTGCATAGGCTTCGGAGCTAGCTAACTTTCTACTTTTCCTCCACATAACTGGTGAACCATTGAACTCGACTACGAAGTGGACCTAGAAGTAACGACAAAATTATCGCTTAAAATGTATGCTGTATTCGTAATACAATTTACAATACTCGATGGTGCATCAAATGTTTGGAAAAAAATTCGAATACACTGGTAATCGACCCGGGTTGGGCCCAAAATCCTCTTTATAAGTAATACACAAACTACTATGCAATACCACAAAAGCGCAATTTACTTTATCAAAATCAATTCGACGCCATGATTCCGAAGTTTATCAAATTTTGCCCGTAAACTCCAAAGGGCACCGATAGAAGCTGCCACTAGAAATTAAGGTGAACAGAAGAGAACCTCTCGCAGGGCACTGTGCGAAACTGAAATCAGGCGATCTCAATTAAAAATTACACTTACTTGAAAGTCGGGGAGGGCAGTGTCGAAGCCTGGATGGGTGGAACCGGTCCGATGAGGATGTATCGAAGGTTGCTCGCCTTCTGCGCGTTCAGCAGCTGCAGGAGTAGTCGTCGAAGAAGAAATTCCGGAGGCTGAAGAGAGAGCAGGAACACCGTCGCCAGGCAACGTGCTCGATTATTGACCCGCGCCCGCGCAATAATAATATATTATTATCGGGCATTCTTCTGCACTGTGCTCAGGTTCATCGATGCACTTTATCGAGCGATACTCAAAAATGAATCGAAAGCTGCTTCTCGGGTTCATTCGCGGCAACGATAAGGTGAAGTTTATCCCAGTTCTATTAATAGTCCAATAAAAGTAATAATTCCGTACTATTAATATAGAATTAGAGGTTTCTGTGATCTTCCCAGTAATATTCAACATCTTTGTTGCCCCTCGTTTTTATTTTATTGTATCTGGGAAACGTGTGTGGCACTGATAGTTTGATTTTCGATTGGGAACAATTGGTAGTCTTGGAGCTGGAGTTAATTAAATCGACACACCGCATTTCCCTCTGTTGTCTTTCTTCGGAAGTACGGAGATTTCAAAATTGCGCATGTGTGACTTCGTATTTGAAAGTAAATCAAGTATATATCGAGTGTAAGCGAGTTACACGCTGTGCAGCTATGTTTAAAAATAAAATATCTACGTATACTTATCTCGGTCATTACCAGCACAATGTGTAATTATATAATAATGTACGTGCAATTTATTGATATTTTTAACGGAGTAGCGAGGCTATACGTGGAATCTTTATACGATAGCATATATTAAAAAATTTAAATTGCTACAAATTAGCATTGTTTAAAATCTTCTGAAATCCATTGAACATTCTACAATCTACATTGTAGAAAACGGCACTTATTTTTTCAATAGCTTGTTCTTTTTCAGCTAAACTTGTAAATAATGACTTCTGCTCATCAAGATCAATATAATAGGGGTGCGAGGTAATCAGGATCTCGAAGGGCTACCCATTACGCCCAAGATCCTTGCTTTTCATCAAGAAGGTCCTGAGGGAACGAGGATGGAGCCCGAAAACATTAATTCGAATCATTTCTGCTACAATGCGTCGCTTAACCCCTTCTCATCAGCAACGTTGATGACCCGTCAACACGATTATTTGTTCAACGTCTTATAACTAATCCAACCCTGGCTCCTGAAACTATTATCACAGATGTCACTTTTATTTTTACTGTTTATTAAAAAATCCTCAGCTGAAATCAGTATTTCCTTCTTCACGTCCATTATAATATTCAAATTATGTATGCATTATTACTGAACTATTAATTGATTTATTATTAGCACCCGCGAGGTTACCGTGTCGCTCGACGTACAGTCGTACGAAACACAGTAGCCCGTGCCCTCTACTGTCGCATAAGAACAAATTCCTTCTGGTGCAAGACACGAGGGAAATGGTTGAACGGTATAACCCCTATTAGAGAACCAACGATTACGCAGTTTTTGAATGCGCCACCGAAGCCTTTTCGCTCTCGCAGCTGGGGTGTTTTAATGAATGGACGTAACTTCGCGTTCTAAATCCCCAACGGCCGTTTTAGAGCCGTAAAACAAAAGGCTGATTTATTTCAGCACGCCCCTCAATCTGTCTCCGCGGACCACTTTTGATTAGTGCTGCCTCTTCAAGGTTCAAGCCTCCAAAACTGCCGTCTAGTAACGCACCCCTGTTTCATTCGGTCCCTCGATACCTTCTCGCGATAACGGCAATAAGTAAAAGATCTGCAAGGTTTGCGGTGTAATCACACACGCAGTATTCGATGCAAATCGTAGCCTGACAGAATAGAAGAGGAAACGTGCTGTAAAACTCATTTCTTTCGCGCAATCCTGTGATGTATAGAGAGAAGCAGGGAACCGGTAATATATTTTTAAGGGTAATGAATTTTAGAAGCAGAATAATTTCCACGTATGATCAGAATACTCTCGAGTACGCCATTGAAAAATGGGACACGTGAGCGAGGAAATTAACGCCAGTATTTGCTTACGCGCGCATAGGAACCCCATCAACCCCCGCGCGATATTTGCCGAGCGTATTTGTTCGGGAATATGAATCAGTCCACCTGGAAGCGACCAAGGAGAGGAGCCCGAGGGAGAGAAAGAGGAGACGGGAGAGGCGAGCCGTACGAAAGGAGATCCGCGATTGTCGTACGTATTTGCCCGGCTATTTATCACGGTTTATTATTTCCTATTGTCGACGGAGTCACGCATTGTTGGCGGACGAGGAGGGCCGCGGCGAATTTCTAAAACCGTGCCCGATCGAATTTGCATATTTCGCCCCGTGACGCGTGTCTGGCGTTCGATTACAGGCCCTATTAATTGCGGTTCCGCATTGTTCTCCTCGATAATTCGAGGGTCGATACAATGTTTTCTCTCGCAATCCTCCTTTCGCGTCGATTCGCTTTTCCAGCGTGGTTCAGCTTACCCGTTCCTGAGAGATGAAGGTTTCAATGCCACCACCTTACCGTTGGGAAAATTTGGGGGTGAGCTTTCGACTGCCTCGTCAACTATCAGAAAGTTGAGTTTTTCCTCTGGGTGGTGTTAGAGAGATTTGCCGAGATTAACATGTTGATGGGAGAACTCGAGGGTGGCTTGAAATAGTCCTGACTCCTGGGGTTATTTGAGAACTTTTCAAAGAAGCAGATTGGTATTTTTCTTCAGAGAAACTATTGTAGACAGATGTCCTCCAGGAATAGGGGTTGCAATACCGGTAAACCGGTAAATCGCGAGGAATGCCCTCAAATTTTTACCGATAATTCGATAAATTACGTATAGCAATATAGCGCATATATGCGTTCATTAATGCCGTCGACATCTACTACGTTATCAGTGGAAAAAACTTCAATTACTAATAAAGACGAGAACCGAAGTATCTCATGAAGAGCGAGATCCAAAAGAAAACTAAAAATCTGAATCAAGTCAGCAAAAAAATGGACGTATTTTCAAGTAGAAAAAGTAAGGAGAAAATATATACAACTGGCACATGATTTCTTAATGACTACCCGACCAACAAGTGTAGAATCAGAGAGCGCTTTATCCGTGGCTGGATTAATTTGTAAAAAAAATTAGGTCGCGATCAGGAGACTAAAGTTTAGACAAATTAGGTTTTTTGCAAATTATGTTTGTTTGTTAAAAATAATAGTTGAGTAAGAAATATTTCATTATGTATGTAAGTTAAGATACTTTTCATTGTTTTCGTGGTGAAGATCCCTATTAATAAGTATTGCTATAAGTTATACAAATATATATATTTTGTGTTATTTCATTTTATATTTAATGCTAAGAATAGTTTCATTTGCATATATTTTTTATAATGCGCGATTAGAATTAAAAAAAGTTTCTTTTTTGTAATGTTTACTCTTATATTTTCAATACCTTAAAAAATACCGGTAAACCGGTTTTGATTGAATGTTTTACCGAATTACCGGTGATTGAAAAAGATGATAAATTTGCAATCCTTATCCCGGAATTAGGAAAACATCTGGGTAAACGAAATTAAGATCAAAGCGTGCTGAAGAAGTCAACTCTGTAGGTGCAATTTACCGAGCACTTCGCACAAAGATTTCAATACACGGCCATAGTCTTTGAATGTGTGATTACTCAAGATTCAGACGACTTAACGTCCATAGACCCACGAACAATGCAGCCTCGAGTAAAAGAAATTAATCAGAGGTCTGCGAAAAACTAAATTACACACAGTGGTCAAAGGAGCTGCGATATAACGTCTCTCTGAATGTATTTCAGCGTAGCAGTCGTCGGGGAGAGAGCGTCTCAAAGCATTATTCAGAAAATCTCGATTAAAAGTGTAACCCCAGCTGCATTAGGCGAGCCCATATTCATGTGATATGGAGGAGAATCGGAGGAGGTTGTGGAAAGCTCTTTGTACGTGAAAGAGCGGGGTGGAAGTAGCACGTGCCTGATTCAGAGTACATAATCCACATTCTGCATATTCATAATTTCCCTTCGGTACTCGGGAAACGGCTCGAAGATGACAACTATACCAAAACCTATACACACATTATGATTCAACAAGCTTCTTAACAACGATTCTTACTTAGATTATCAATTTGGATATTACAAACACTTTCTTCGAATTGAAAATCAAACGTAAGCGCACTAGGGATTTAAAAGTGAGCGCTTCACCCCTACGAAGAATTCCAGCGGTAACGACCGTCGCCCGCCGCGTCCAAATAGTGAAAGGGGTGGCGGGGATAGATGGAGTGGTGGCAGCGAAAAAAATCCGGCATAAAATTAACAGTATACAGCTTGCAGAATGCAGTTTGTTGCTCGCCCGGCAATATTTCACGACGGTCTCTCCCGCGAAGAGGAAGGGGAGAGGGTTCGTTCTCGAGGGGGGTGTGCAACAATGGAACCCTTTACCCAGCCCCTACCGCCCAGCCAACATCCATACATCATCATTCATACAGGAAAAAAAACCTGGGGGCACCTATGGCACGGTCTACGCTGGAGGGGCCTTCGAAAATTTCAAAGTACCGAGTACGCATCAAGTACTTTCTAATGCTACCCTGGATTTTACGTTCGTCTTGTTCACGGAGTCCGAGCCGCACCTTCGATGGTAACAATTTCTAGGTTCGTTACTACGTATTGTTCTATTTTCAATTCGAGCTGCATTATACATTATGCAAATTATTGGGCGATGAAATGAAAAAAATTGAGAGTAATAGACTTCCATGTATAAAAAGTGGGAACGTAAAAAATTCTGAGCGCAGAAGAAACACGAGTAAGTGCCACCTTTATATGTGCGCCATTAGTTATTGGAGTACACGACAATTCTATTGTTTGGTTCGTATGGGGTGTGCTATAAATTTAAAACATAATAAAAGAATGGAGAATGTTTGTTTTAAATATCAGTCTGTCTCGCGCTTTATTGTAAAACAGTAGATAGTTAAGTTTGGAAGAGAGGTAAATGATTTATAGACCCCGAGCGTTAAAGGGGTGAGTTCGACCTTTATGATAGATAAACTTGATTTTAGATACACAAAGAACGGAACGGCGTATCGAATCGCAAGCAGAAAAAAAAACTAAAACCCACAGAGGTTTCCAAACAAAACCGTGAAGTTCTTGCGGTCATTCCGTTTTCAAAAACCGACTGGCATCCTTTGAAAAACCACCACGCCCCGGAAAGCCAAAAAGGGGTTGTGCGCGGTAGTAAACAGTGACGTGCCAAACTAGCGCGGAGGGTAAGAGAAAAAATGAAGCGTCGGGGAAAAGCGTAAAACCGTTTTCCTGTTGACGAATCTTTCACCCTCCTGAGAAACTATTTTCACACCCTTCGGTGAACGAGAAGCAGGCACAGAAGGCTTACGAAAAATATTATTGTTCACGTTACACGTACCAGTAATCAATTCACTTCCCAAATTGTCAACATCTTTTCCACCATCCCACTTATCAAACTAAAAAGGTTTCTTATTCCTTAACTTTCACAATTCAAAAATTTGATGTGTCATCCCCTCTGCATAGAAGACCTCCTCCAATTGCATTCAGCTGCGCGAGCACCATTTTGGCGAATATAATCAAGGGATGGTCCATTGTGAGGTCAAAGTTCATCGATCAAACGTCGATCAGAAACTTTCACCGGTACGTCGATTTGTTATCTGGAGTGCGGAAGGAAAAGCGAGAGGTAGCAGAATGAGAAACGTAATCCGCTTTTCGGAAAGAGGCAACCCCTTCGACGAGCCGTCGGTCGTGTCACAGCACGGGTGACTGATTGTAAAACCATGGAGTAACCCGCAAAAGGGTTGCCCGGCCGAAGCGTGAGGGAGACAGTTTAAAATTGAGCCTCGTAATCGACGTGTAATCCTCTAAAGCCGTGACAGCCCGGAGATAATGGAGCACCGATCAACCGATGGGTGGCCAGTTTGTTTTCCACGGCGGTGAGATCGACGAGACGCTCCATAAGGGTTACCAGCATTATGTAACACGAGTTCCTTTGTTTTTTTAAAATTAATAAAATAGTGAAGCGCCTACAAAACCAAATACCAAATCGATATCCCGCAATCAATATACTTTGAACCATCGCGGTGTGCTTGCTGCAGCTGTTCGCAAAGCGATTGGTGCAGGTGCAGGTTTTTTTCAGGTTCCTGAAAAACGAGACGGTGTGTTGCTACTATTTTGTCAACCAAACTTCAGCATGGATTTTCACAGCTAAGTTTTTTGCTTCCACCGATAATCTCTCTATTGTCGTGCGTGTTACTTTGGGCAATCTGGTGCCCTGATGATCGCGAACACAGTAAACGTGCAAAATTTCGCTCGAGGTTGAACGGAGCTTTTTATACGGCGCTGCAACGCTCGTGCTGGGATCAGGATGGAATTAAAACTATTAGAAACTGATTAGCATTTCTCTCTTCGGTTGTTCGTGATCTCGAAAGGGGGATGGAGCGACGTTCGCATTATCACGTGCGAACGGTTTTCATTTTGTCAAAGCGTTCGGCTGGAAAGACACTTTTGGGGTGACGAAAACGGTGGGGCTACAGGTAGCGGTGCGTGTGCAACTGAGTCTGCCATGTTGTCATTCGTGTGATTCATTTTTTGAATCTGTCTGCACGTCATTAGAACAGTGCGTTCGAAGGAGTTTCGAGGTTTGTGTTGCTGAGCGATTCTGAAGAACAAACTGGATCTCAGTGATGAGGGGAATAATATATTTTAGGTATACTATATATACTAAAGATATATTTTAAATGCCCGATGCCTTTGGACAGCTGATCATTTAATTATTTCAAGCACATTTATTATTTTGACAGAACAAAAGAGATTCTTTGAACAGTGTTCTATTTATCTGGCGTTGATCGCGATAAAAATTATTTTTATCGATTCACTTGGTTTGATACGCGCAGCGATCGAACCGATTCACCAGTCAGGAGCTGGTTTCCAGGGAATACCCTGCTGAGAGATTCTTTTGTCCGCGTAGATGGCAAGGATACATCCTCCTTTGTCCCCGGGGAACCTTCGCGTATTATATTCTAGCCTTCCCTCCTAGGAACGATCATTATCTCTTTAGAAGCCCAACGTCCGCGATATGAACCAAATAATCTCAACGTTATCCCTTTTATTAAGAGAAAATGAATCCACCAAATGTTTGGAAGGATTGGGAACATTGCACGATACTTGTTACCTTCGTCCCAATTAGATCCTACTTTCCTCAATAATGAAACAATTTGGCAATGAGAAAGTTGTACTAAGAGTACGTATTTATCTTCATGGAGGTCTGCGATAGAAGTACCCACGTTTCTTCCCGTCCCAAATTGTAAAACAGAAATTTGAATTGTAGGTAAATACTTCAGCTGTGCGGAAGACAAGAGTGACTTTGTTCTCCGATTTAGAATTTCCCTTTCTCACGTGTCAAGTTAAACAGCATCGTGCAAAGGGACCGAAAAATAATGATAACACTTTTGACGACCCCCTGCAAAAAATAATTTCTCTCCGTGTGTTTATTTGTGTACACTGGCCCGACAGGCTTGCCACCCTCTACTCTTGCCGTGCCTCCGATGTAACGTTCATAGAAGGTCAATGGCGCGTGCAGCCTTTTTTTCTCTCCTCGATATTATTTTACCACGAATGGCAACTGTACTACTTCTGCTCAGCCACCGGGCCAAGCCGGTCCACTTCGTTTTTAAGTGGCAAGCACCGCTCCACGGACATCTGCGGCCATCTCTATCGAATCGCCCAAACAGGGACTTCGTGTTCCTTTCATTTGCTCCGCAATCGTTCTTTGCGATATGGAAATACAAATGCTACGATACTTCGGTATCTTAAATCGTAGAAACTTAAGCAAAATAGGCCTGCACCTTACTCCTACGAAATAGGCAACCGAAATTTTCGTAGGCCGAGTTTTTACCATTTCAGATTTCCAGGCACAGATGTTAATCCACATATTGCCATCCGTCGCACAACACGCAGTAAAATGAAACCTCTGAAATATTTATCACCACAATCGAAGGGCAATCAGCGCTTTCCGACAATCCATCCGCCACCGACATCGCGTTCCGAAAATCGAAACGGCCATCACGCAGAGTTAACGAATCCGTGTGCCACAAAAAAGCAATCCCCGTTGTCGATGTACCATTAGATAACTGAGACAATAGAGTGATAGCTGGAGTGCAAACATAATGGTAATGGGCTGCCGGGTAGCCAGGAACTAGGATGGCAGATTAAGATCTGCCATTGTAGGCCGACTGCGTTTATGGTGGCCGCGTACACAAGAGGCCTGGCGTTAACGTCAAAAGGCGTTACTCGCTCGAGCTGGCTCACCTGGTTGTAACAGAAAGGTATCTGATTATTCGAGGCAGACGAGATTTAGAGTAGACTTTAATGGGCCCCCATTGTTTCTCTGTTTCCATTCATTGCGGTCCACCCTTTCGGCACTGGGGACGCCGGTTGGAGAATTTCGTCGGTTGGGGTGAACTCGTGATCGAATTATTCCCTAGCAATGCATTAAGTAACTTGCTTACAAGATACAATTATTAAAAAGCAACGAATTCCTGTATGAAATACTAAAATCTTCCTCTGTATTGATATTCCATCACGGTCGTCCAGAAACTTTCCTGAATTAATCGGAGTAGGAGGTATAATTCCCAGCACGTGGGAGGGACTTCAAAGGAACAGTGCATAAGTGTCCTTAGACGAGTGTAGAATTACACGCAAAGTAGGGTATCCGAAGGTTATTGCGTTATCGATCGGCTCACTCGATCGAATTCCTCCCTTTGATGTCGGTGGGGTGCATCGAGTGGCCTGGTTCCTAGATAATACAGTTTATTGTCGGTCGTAGGGTACGAATTCGTTCGTACCAACATGCGAGAGATTCGTTATCTCGATCGGACTTAAGCGCGGCCGCGCACGATCATCCGCATAGGGGTGGCTGGGTGAATCTCAATTTTTTCTTTCCGTCGCAATTTCGTTGGTGTTATCGCCCGTAACGGAGTGCAATCCAAATTGCGATCAAATCTACTCACCCTCCCCCTTCTTCAGAGGAGGGAGAGAAATGTAACAGTAAAAGATACGGACGATAAGTATTCAATTTTTTTGGCACTACCCTTGCTATTAGCGTCGTTAGCGAGAAGAGGAGCGTACGCATATATGGATTATCTTCGGTGTACCCGTAGAAATATGCAAACAGACAATTTTTATAATCCCCCTCGATGCCCTGACCATCCGCCTGCTCACTGACATCGTGTTTGTCCATCTCATTGACGGCTGAATAATTTCATTTCGTCGTTGCGCGGTATCTTAATTGAAAGGCTCTGCACACTGCTACGGGCGCTTCACGTGGGCCAAACATTTGCTAGCCAGGTTAAATATCCCCAGGCCAGTACTCGAACGATAGTTCTGTGCACACACTTCTTTCGGCTCGTTGTGGTCTTCTCTCTGTGGCTGGCAGTGTTGAAAATGTAACTGTCAGGGACGTGGGAAAGATAGGGAACTTCGCGCGGTAAATAAGAGTTTATGCATAAGTTATTAAATTTTAATGTTGCATGATTAATGTCTTCATTATTAATTGCGAGCCGCAGACGTCATTAATATTCTTATAAGAGGCGGAGTATTTTTACTATCCGCTTGTTAAATTAAAAAATTTGCCTTCAATCTTGCAAATGACAGTTTCTGCTGGGCTAAATACGCTGCAATGACATGCTTGAAAATTTAGGTCAGGGTTTAGAATATATTCTACGCGTCCCACGAATTCAGGATACGTCCCAGGAGCGCACGTGTCATTCGCCGATTCGCACGTGCTGAAGACACGTGCCGGAGCAGGGTGCAAGTATTCGAATTAGCTAGGAATCTCTCACCGATCCAAAACCGCCTTTTGTATCTCGATTACGCGTACTTTTCCACGCCGCTCCGCCGGCACGTGTCGTGACCCAAGATTGGCCGCAATCGATTGGTCATTGCACCGCTCGACGTGTACGAACAGGATGATCACCACCTTTAAAGATTACGATATCTCGCGAGCATATAATTTTGGACACTTCGTATCGGCTGCCTTCGTTATCAACGTTGATTTTTTCTTTCACTTCCCGATCGATGGCGTCAACTTTTATGTGATTGCATCAACTAATGGAATCGGTACGAATACAACGCTTCGCTTCACTTTCGATATCAATTTTATGTTATACATTATTATAGAACGCAAGAGCTTCGCGGTGATTTCAAGAACTCAATAACTTTCTGCCAAATGTCTGTATTGAGAAATATATAAACTTGAACGTTTAAAAAATACCAGCCACTGATTATAAGTTGTAGTCTGTTAATGGTAGCATGCGCGTACTGTTAATACTAATGCTGATGCATTATATCAAATGTAACTTAAGAGGATCAAACGTTCTTAACACGATTCTAAGGCCACCACTATCGAATTAGCTGGGATTCCCTTGTCAACGGGAAACTAGCCATGATATCTCAATTACGCTCGCTTTTACACGGTGGTGGGCTAGCATGTGAACCCTGGTGCGAAGTTCCCTGCTATCAATTTCTCAAAGCCAACCACCCTGTGATAAAGACACGTGTCGGTGGCGTTTAGTCGCGTTTCGGTCTTCCTGCTCACGTGCCGGCTGAATCGGGCACGTGGCCACTGTTACACACAGCGATAATTCGTGGTATTCCTTCCCATCGAGGGAGGAGGATCGATCGAGAGGGTGTGACAAGATGATCTAAGCGTTGAACACGATAAAGAGATAACTAGGTGAGAAAACGATAAAGGTTCTCTAAAACATTTCTGAAATGTAAGAATGAAACTTTAAGCCAGTATTTACTTTGTGGTTACTAAACCAGAAAATAAACGCTTGCAATTAATACGTAACACTACCTTTACAAGCCATCAATGTCCTGAAGGCAGAGGAAACAGGCGATCAGGAAATGAAGCAAGAACGTCACAAAAAAGCTGCAGCACCTGGAAGCATTTTTTTCGAGCCGGAAGCGATTAATATTTCACATAAGTAAAACAGTGGTGCGATTTGTTTAAGAGCCTACTTCCGCGCTTCGACAGAAACTAAACGTCCATGAAATGACTTTCCAGTTGATACCCTGTGCTTCACCAATCGGCCACGTCCGTTTTTCTAGGACCGAGAGGAACAGGGGGTGAACGAGGGAAAATCAAACACCGTGGCTTGTCGCGACTACCATGGCGAATCGATCTTAATGCACCGTAGAACGTGACTTCGGGGGTGCGTGCCACCTTTGTGGACCACCGGTCCTGCAATTTCAAGGTATTTAGGCCTCCTAACGAGGCCGTCACCCCCGATTTTCCCTTCGTGATGTCGCATGTAGGTTGTGGATTCCAGGGACTATTCCTGTTACTTAAACTTCCTACGTGGGATAATTGATGATCGATAAGTCATGCACAGAATAAACTACAGCAATTTAGATAAAATTGCCACGAATCTCACTTCTATCGCAGTTGATAGAATGATAATTTCTTCTTTGACTATCGATAAGAATCGTATAATATCTCCATTCAGTTGTACATTTGCCTCCGGGCGAACAGGAGTTAACACACCTTCGAAATGGCAGTTTATCGTAGCTTAAAGTAATTAGTAAGTTATTAATTAGAAGTTCACGAAGTGCGAGCTGGTATGTGCTATCACGCCCGACTACAACTAACGATCGCTTCCAGCCAATCAACCTTATCCACACGTTAGCGTTTCGAGCTCGCGCCACGTGCCGGCCACGCGACCGAAACGCATCCTTGATGCACCGCGACACGTGCTCAATTCGCGCACGAGACCTCGCTGTTGATTCAAGTACGGATTACTCACAGATGACACCTTGGTGACAAAAAATGGAAAGAACAACAGCAACGAAATGGTAATCCGGTCATTGGTGGCTAAAACGTCGCGTGCCACCGTGAGTGCTTTTTCGGAAGATTTTAAAGAAACGCCCATGGGACACTTCAACGAGGATTCTCTGTCCTTCCTGTGGAACCTCCAGGGATAATGTGTTTTAGCATAAAACCTGAAGTGGTACCTACCCATCTGTTCGATACTCAACTGAATCTTAAAGCGAACATACAATTTTTCAAGCGATTACGTGAGACTGAAGCATCTGCATTAGGGATTGCGAACCGGTAAATCGGTAAATCGGTTTGAAGTTTTTTTTTCACTGATAAAGTAGTAGATATCGACGGAATTATGCGTTATATATATTCGCTACATTGCTATAATACAATTTTTACCGGTAATTCGCAAAATTTTTACCGGGAATTCGATAAATTACGTATTTCTCGATATTTACCGGTAAATTATGTATTTCTCGATATTTACCGGTAAATTATGTATTTCTCAATATTTACCGGTAAATTATGTATTTCTCGATATTTACCGGTAAATTATGTATTTCTCGATATTTACCGGTAAATTATGTATTTCTCGATATTTACCGGTAAATTATGTATTTCTCGATATTTACCGGTAGATCGCGAGAAATACGTAATTTACGCGAATTACCGGTAAAAATTTGGCGAATTACCGGTAAAAATTTGGCGAATTACCGGTAAAAATATGTAGCGCATATTTCCGTCGATATCTCCTACGTTATCAGTGAAAAAAGCTTCAAACCGATTTACCGATTTACCGGTTTGCAATCCCTAATCTGCATGCTAATTCGTGAAATTCGGGTCGAAACCAATACGATGACTACCAATTTAGAATCTGCTACTGTAACATGGTACCGTTACCGTTCCTAAGCGTCAGTAGCAGTCTCATGTTCCCATTGTGGTTTTCACACGAGCCTCGAGTTTCTCACACGCTGGTTTCTCTGACCGTTTAATACGCTTTTACGGAATTCCTACGGACCACCCCCGCTTTCTTGGGCCACCCCCGATTCCTGATGGAGCGTGCGCCCGTTTCACGGTCATTTCTCGCAACGGCGGTAAGGGAAAGCGGGTCGGTCTCTTTGAAATTCACCACTTCGCGGCGAGGATCAAAGGGAAACCGCGAAGGAAGGATTTTCGCGCTTTTGACCCTTCAGAAACGCCACTTCGGCAGATTTTCACTCGTTTTTCCACGATCCTTCGGCGATCGACGGATTGCTTGCGTTAAACCACGAAACGCGGATTCCCTTTGATCGATACATCCAGCCTCCTTTGATCCATCCCGTGGCAGATTTAGCTTGAACGTGAGATTCTCGAGGGTGGACTTCCTAGTTTCGTTTCAATGAATTATTATACTTCCTCTTATAATTCCGCATTCAGAGGGAACGCAGCTTGCGTCCGGATAGCGGAGCTTTTTTTCCGATGGGAACCCAAGGGAGACAGGAAGTCGCGGTTGAGATTTATGGGGCTCCCGTTACATTCTCGTTAGTGGGAGAAAGGGTTGCGTAAAAGTGGACACCTTTCCTCATTTTTTCTCTCATTACAACTGGCGGTGTATTTCACTCAGGCTTTAATGAATTTGACACTTTTTCAATATTAACTGGTAGAAGCAAAAGTAGACGCGTCCCTTGTAAATATCAGGTGCTTAATGCAGATCAACCTCGTACACCTTAATTACATTTTTCAAGGAGCTGAGGGAGTCGCGAAACCTAAACCCCAGCTCGTTAGCGGATGATTAAACACAGTGCTGAAACCTTTGAACGAAATAATAGGCTGGCGGCTATCTCGAGTTACTGGGTTGAAAAAAGTCGATCAATTATCCTCAACGATGACCACTGTCGTCATTAGTCGACAGTCCTTATTGTAAGCTATCTATATTTCCTCGTAGCTATTATATTATTATTCGCGCACGTGGTTTATAAACCCTACTTATATTCTTTACTTTCAACGCTATGTACCTAATATAAATTGTATTATATTTTTAAATGGCCCGCCCAGTTCGTGCATGCGCGGTGTACAAAGTAGCACCCTGCCACGCTGAAAAAATATAGGAACAAGGTAATATCTACTATCAAATTTTCAGCGCCAAAGTCAAATCACGATTCCGCTGTTAACTGATGGCTTGTCTGGCGGAGCGTGACGCGCGGGGCATAACATTTATCGTCTCGTGCACGGCGCGATTGTTATGAAATAGTAATGCGGTGCGTAGTATCGTACTCGGAAACGGGGTGGTCAGTAGGAAAGGGGTGAGCGAGCGGCGGGGTCGAAACGATCACAATCAAAGCAAAAGTCGGTGTACGTACTGGTGGGACACGTCACTTTTCTGTTTCCGGCGGTGCTCAATATCCGTGACTCGAGTTAGGTGGATAATGAAGCGCAGCCAGGAAAGGGTGTTAATCGCGGACGGAATTGTCGATCGGCTTATACCAGTACGATAACTTCTGTTTCGTTTCGTGCAAGTTGATACTTAGTTAAAGATTTAATTTATACAACCGTGAGGGTATATTCTAGGGAAAGGAAGCTTAACGAGCTTGGATCGAATAATTTAGATAGGAAACGGTAATCGATGCAAAAATGTCCCTCGATCCTTCGACACCACTCAGCCTCGTTACCACATCCCCGTAGGGATCGCTCGAGGACATCCTTTTGATACGAGCGAAATCTCGTTTTCTTGCCCTCCGTTGGGTAGTGATGGGATCGAGCCGATTCTTGCGACGATCGAACAATTCTTCATCCATAAGTGTCTTAATTTTTATGACAGCAGATAAATTGATTAAGAATAACAATCACTGAGCACCAATTTATTTCTGTGTTTAATACGCGGACACTTGATCGCGTGTTAGGAGTTCGAAACTGGAGGGTTGGCTGCTACGCGAAAGGGTAGAGTTCCCATCGCTACGTGCAAGATACACGTTGATATGAACTCCCGCGTGGAGTGCATCAAAGTAAGAACCACTGCGATTCGTACTCCGAGCACCAAAATACGGACAGATGGCTCGTTGGATCTGTTCGGTGATGGTGAACACGTCGATGAACGTCCGTTCGTTAGTGGTCGTGCCACCTATAACTAACACGTACAGGGTGCAACAATAATCGTTGTCGAGGGTGAGAGATCCGCGATCGTTGCGTGGAAAACTGTTAATTCCTCAATGAAAACCTATTCTTTAACTTCGAACATTAAGTGTCAATTAACTATTCCACAACTTCTTACAGTTTATACATAATCATGAAGTGGAAAATGCAACCCTTTAAAAATGGTTACACGCCATGCAACTAAGATGCTGACTATTGCCCAAAGAAAGCCTCTTAATCTTCAAAATTGTTAATACAAATCATTCAACATTCGTAAATTTTGTGAAAGTACCATGGCGACAGACTGGCTTCGCAAAATGGTGGAACTTTTATCCACACCCTGTGCATTCGTCAACCGACACAGACATGCGAGCCAGTCGTTCCCCTCGTGGGTGATGACGCACACAAGCTAGCCGAACAATAGTTAAATCAGGGTGAGGGGTGGGCAAGGGGTGCTGTGGGTGTTTAATGAGCTGCCAGCCAGTGACTGAAAGGGGGTACGCGGCGACTGGGTGGGGTACGAACGAGGGGGTAGAGGGATTTTTCGGGGTGCGAGGAGAACGGTGAAATCTATGGGGCACGAGCTACGGGCACCACTTGACTGTTTATGGGACCGGCACCGTGTAAAGTGTAGGAATAACATTGCATATGTTTAAATGGACCCCGGCTGGTGCTTCGTCCATTCGCTCGCGACAACGAATAAACAAGCGTGCAAAATTTCTATCATGAAAAAGAAACCAATGCAAATTGTGGACAGTATTAGCACACCACGAGTGATCGAATCTTTCTTTCATTGTACAGCCGATAATCCAGTAGAATAAAAACGAAATCCTCCATTCCAAGCTTTGTACTCGGGAAAATCCCGTTCGGAGAATACTATGCACGAAGAACTATGTTTCAGATATGAAATTTATATCTTTTATACAGAAAGCACCTTGTGCAACGATCTAAAATATAGTATTACACGAAATGGAAATACCTTGGGTGCTTTAACCATATTATGCGAGAGAAATCTTCGGAGAACCGTTATTATTTCATTATGCGCGTATCTAGAAGAGGATCCTGAAGGGTATCTCAGTCGAGGTTGACTGATCGCTGACCTACGGCCACGTCGATCAACCGAGCATTCATGGAAGTAACGCTTCCGTGAAATTAGGCCGCTTCTTCCTCTATTGATCCTCCTTCAAGAAGCGCCATTCATCATATTAAGTTACTATTTGCCGGCGATTTAGAAATTTCGAAGGGTGCACCGATTGCGATATTGAGTTACTATTTGCGGACGATTTAGAGAATTAGGGAAAACCGTTTGCCCAATGAATCCATGAAACGGGTCAATTCGACCATGCAGAATGAAACTCTATATCCGCCGCCGTTAGCTTCGCTATCGTCGAGATGAGCCTTGCTTATTGCATTCGTCATTTGTAATTCATGAAAAACGGAGCCCGTCTGTTCAGTTCTTTTTCACCTTGGTGTCTATTTAATAACAGAGCTTCTTGAATAACTGTAATTTCCGTATCTAGGGTGAACAATGGTTTAATCTTATTGTCGTCATATTGTGTATTTCTTGTAATATTGTTTTCATAAATCTCATATGAGATTAACAAAAAAACAGATCTTCTTGGAGAGTGAAAAGTAAAGTAGTCGCACAGAGGAATTAAATGAATAGCTCCAGTTAAACATTTTCTAATTCATTAATATTAATGTTCGTAATAGATGCAAAGGCGGATCTGCTCGGTCAACACACGAAACTATTTCTGAGTGTTCCAATAGGCTGTCTTTAGAGCTCGTCGAATTCGAATAAAGCGCACACAGTCGTAGACGATCTGCAGATCAAATGTGTTTTCAGCGCGCGTGTAATCCTGCCTAAGCTCACCCTACAAGCCCAATAAAACGCGTGCTCCTGCGAATGCTTCACAATGACGTTAAATCAATGATTTGTCCAGCCGAGCCTGTGGCACGGGTTTTAATCCCGGTTTTACATGTGATTAAGGGCTGGCATAAGTGTCAGACCAATTGATGTAGTTAATGAATAATACCGGTAGTGAATCTTTGCTTTGTTACCTCTTTAGAAGTTCAAATTTTATATATTTGCATTGAAACACATTTGTCATTAGGAACAATTCTCTGATACATAGCTTGGAGACACTTTTCACATCAAGCGAAAAAATGTAAAAAAAAAAACGTTCGAACAATTTACAAAATCAACGATCAGAAACTGTGCTGAATTCTATGTTAACTTAGATTTGCCAGGTGTGAAAATTAGGATTCCATTTGGAAAGCACAGAATCGTTAGCATTATCGTTGATCGTCGGGGATTCGATGATTCCCGATCGACTTTGGAGGACTCGCTGCTCCCTGGACCAGTAATCCACGTCATTCCGGGATGAATGCCTGGCTGGCGCGGGCATTCTTCAAGTAAATTATAGTCTTGAATGGCAGCGCAGTGGGGGGTTGGTTGGCACGCGTACATTGGGGTACACCTGCCCCCCGTAGACATCTGTCCCCTATATTTCCATCGCGAGAGTCAAACCATGGCGTGCGGATTCTCGGCAGTTGTTGTTAGATTCTTATTAACAGCACGGAGAGCTGCCAAATTGTTATTTCTAACTCCGTCGTGTACCTTCATTTTTATAATAGTAGAAACATGACACGTGCCAAAGAAAATAACATTGTTATCTACGCAGCGTGTTCCACTTTTGTTTCCTCCACTCTTTTGCTAAACCATCGCTACGTCTTCTCGAAGCTATAATGCACATTCGTCTGCAACATCTTCGCAGACAGGGTAACAATCAACTTTCACGCCCGGCCCTCATTAATTCAATTTATTCTTGGCAGGGGCGTCGATCTGAAGCTCAAATAAGGCTTTCCATATTTTAGCGAACCACCACGCTCGCACTGCAGAAAGAGAGAGAGAGAGAGAGGAATGGAAGTATATGGTGTTCGCGGGGTGTGTCCCATGACGCAGTGGTCTAACCGGCATTGTTCGTGGTTTACCACAAAGGCCTGCAAATGCCAACTTGCAATGAAAAGCCCCGCTACCCCACGCGCCGCGTCTAAACAGATGCCGAAATACGATGCCGAAAGATGTTTGTCCGAATCTTCTTTTTACACCCTCTGCTATCTGTCGACAGCCTTTTCGGATAAACAGGCTCGGGGGTGGTTCCGTTCCTTGATCGACGTCGCTTTTGTCCGACTTAATTCTCTATCGCGGCGCATTTTCTCGCTGTATAGAGTTTGGCGCAAATTGAATTGCGGATGGAAGGTAGAAAATTGAACCTTGGTCGCTAGTGAGCGATTCCAAATAAAACTTCCTCAGAGAAGATTCGTTGATTTTAATAATTTCACAAGTACTACGAATTAAACAGAACATACACATTCATGGCTACTTCAACATTTCAATGTTCGTCATCAATCTTGGATTTAGTGCTCGGTGATCGGTCAAAGTAATTTCCCGAGTTTCCAGGGATAAAATGCACAACTTCTCCACGTCCGGCAAAGCTGTCGATTTTTCTATTTATTCGACCCGATCAATTATACCATCAGGAGGGTGTTTCCGCGTGGCAGCGACTCGCAGCCATTAATCTTCGATTAAGTGTTCGGCGATCGGTCAAGGTAATTTCACGAATTTTCATGAATTAGGAAAACTGGTCTCCCCCCTTTTTCCAGCTCGTCTGGGGGGTACCCTCGGCTTTACCCGTGCCCTCTCCACGGGGGAGCACCTCTGTCAGCCACCAGTATGTCACCATACAGACCAGCGCCCCGGTACAATGAGGGCCCTGAACGCGATCGATATGTGCACTCGACGGAAACGACCCAACGAAAGGTCGATCAAAGCGAAATCACTGCGCCTGGAAATGCAGCGGCCCGACGTTTATGGGCTGTAAAAAATTCCTCCATGAATCTTTGTTTAAACCGAGCGGGCTACCCGAACCGACGGAGTAATTGTTCGCCGGGCCTCGTCGCGAAGATCTGCAGACGATTAGAATCGGATAAAATATCGTTTGAACCGAGAAGTTTCCGTGAAAGATTGGGAATTTCATTCCTATGCCTTCGAGTATTTATACAAGTAATAAAGTCTCGAGACAAAAGGTAAATCAGTTTTTTAAAATATGATTTTTATTCAAAGTTCAAGCAGACTGGAGATATTTCTGAGCGTGCAAACCCGCATTACGTTAGCACTTGTTAGCATAATTCCAGAAGATAAATGACTGCTGTTTCCAATTTCTTGCTTTCCGCTGTCGCACCCCTAGAGTTGCAAGCAGTTACGGGGTGCAGAGGCCACGGCAAAAACTGATTGAATCCCCCCAAAATCCAACACCTTTACTAGCTGCTGGCCGTCTGTCGTACTGTGCACACAGTTATATGTCGCCGACATAATGGTTCCATTGAAGCATTACCATTATTGGCGAGATTTGGGGAAACGATCGAGCGTGCTAACGGATTCGTCGCAGCTTGCAGCTTGTTTGCAAATAGGCCTTGTATACGAAATTATTGATCAACCGGTTGAACAGGCTGCGCAATCACTTCGTGCAGAAACAATTTTTTTCTCCCATCGACTTTCAAAGCTCCTGTGCGTGTCTTAACCCAGCTGAAGTTGCTCCTTCATTGCTTCCGTGTTCCCAAGGCCTAAGGGCCTAGACAAAGCCGTCAGATTTGAATAATTAAGTGACGACGATTTTAACAGTTCG
This sequence comes from Andrena cerasifolii, assembly GCF_050908995.1. Lineage (NCBI taxonomy): Eukaryota > Metazoa > Arthropoda > Insecta > Hymenoptera > Andrenidae > Andrena > Andrena cerasifolii. The sequence goes on along the minus strand of NC_135119.1, from coordinate 12,292,275 downwards.
CGAACTCTGATGCAACTCGGGAGAAGCCAATCAATCAGCACGGAGCACCACTCCAGCAGGAAAATAATTTCCATAACGAGAACAAGTGGGTGTTCCATTGTCGCGTTACGGTGGCCAAGTGTTAGGAAAATAAATACGCGACTTCTATCGTTCGATCAAATGGAGAGCAGACGGGTTGGTAACTATGAAAATAACTGAACTGTTGCATTCAGGATGGAAAAATAATATTTGCCTGGCATTCTTGCAATTTCCCTCCCGCCGTCGCATCGGTTCACCCTTTTCTGCCCAATAATATTTATTCGGACATGAAAATTGCGAAATTCCTATTTCGATGCTATAGCTAATCGAAATTCTCTTTCTACGTGATTTCATAGTGCGCAGGATAAATATTGGTATAAATCATTGCGCGGGGATCTTCAGACTGCCAGTCCTATATATTTCGTAGAATTTGCTCGGATAAAGAGAAATGACGCGCGAACGTGGCGTTAAAGGGAAGATTGTGTACGGTGGTGTAAAATAGCAGGTTGTAAGGTCGATTTTTTAAATCACGACCGATTTCGAGCTTTTCAAAGTACCGCTGCTCGTGTAATCCTCCGGATTAGGCGGGTAGGCGTAATTTCAGGCGCAACTTGTGATACATCTGCCCCGCAGTGATTCCTACAAAGGACACGTGTCCTGGCACGTGTTCGTTCATTCTTGAGCAGGACTTCATTCCTGCAGAGTGGCTCGAGCACGCCTGTTTTCAAGGCGATATAACTATTTAATCGGAACTTTCGTGTTTGCCTATCAATTTGCACTCCCCTCGAGGATAGCTTTATTGCTGAATTGGAACGTGGTTTATCTGCCATCATTTTCACGCCACTTGGTCCCACAGAGTATTTTATGGTGTGCTAAATAATTCGTTCGGAATACTTATAATTTTTACATTGCACGCGATTTCAGTAGCGGAGGTGATGAAGCACATTGTGATTAGGTAAAATATGATTTATTGGTAAGATATAAATTCTGTACAATATATATTCCCTGAATCGGTGGTTCCACGATCCGATAAGAGCACTGTCGGAGATGTACGCTTACAGTAAGTAACCTAGAAACAAAGGATGAGATCAAGCGTTCGAGATCAACCTAAGAAACATCGATGACTAGAAGGAAAAGGAACGCGATTTAGTACGTGTCTATGAAACATACAGCAATCGTATCTCTCGATACCTTTTGCAAAAAAAAGGTAAGAAGTCGAGAGACATCAGAACTAAGAAAGGTCTTGCTACGATCTGCTTAATGCTAGTTTTAATCCTAATAATTCGTTGCAAATAGAATGCTCTCTTACAAAGTAAATAACGATCATTTCTCACGTACTGGCCTACTCTTTTCTACAATCACGCCCCACTCGGCGACGCAAATTAAGCTCGAGCGACGCACCATACCGCGAACCATCGAGCCGCATCTTCAATTTTCGCACGCGATATGCAAACTCTTGGCGATAGAAATACAATTTACACGCAACAGCAAAGCCCTGTTGCTTGCAAATTGTGGCACGTATTCTTGCATTGGAATCTTGAAGGATATAGAGTTGGAGATGCGCCAGGTAACGATGGATTCTGTTTGCACAGATGCAAGGCGAATTGTTTGATAGAAAAATTTGTCTAAAATTAGTCTCAGGGCGCTGTCTGTGCTGTTTTACACCGCGACGTAGTGTTTGTACAAAGAGTCGATAAATTCTTTGGTCTTCCTAGTTCATAAATTATTACAGGCTATGTGGAATGTTCCGAAGCTTCAGCTCGACTATCTCAAGGAAGCCTATTTTAAAGCAAGATCCTGAACTTGCGATTACAAATTTCAGCCAGCAGAATCTCGAGCACCCAAATTACCTGTTCAGATATTTTCGAGCGGGTCCAGAATCATTCACTGTCTCACATCACACTGATCCATTTGAGCAGTCCCAGGGACATCCCTGTTCATTACAATATTACAATGGACAGCGATGACTCATACAACTTGCAGTTATAGTATACCCGTCGACGATGTTACAAACTTTCCTTGCTATCATTATTTTCAATTTTCAACGTTCCCTGCAACTTCCACTAGTCAGTCCTCAAAAGTTTCCACTCAAAAGAGTCTGGCCAGGAATTCGTGTCGCCTTCAAGCCCCAACAGCCTCGATTCTACGCCATCGAAAGTCCCTCGAAATCCCCTAAGGCCACCGGTGGCAACGAACTTTTCTAAAGACACTGGTACATGCTGTTGTGCGGCATGTGGTGAGGCGCTGGAAGCTGATGCTGCGCGTGATACATCCTCTGATCGTAGCAGGGTTGGTACTGCATCGGCGGACTGACACTTTGGTCGCTGTAGCAGTCGTACTCCTGCCATTCGGGGACGTATCGCTCCTGCGGATAGGGGAAGCCGGTGTGCGACGGTCCGAGCCGCTTTTGCGCGGCCACCGCGCAGCTTCCTGTCGAGGATGTGATCATGTTTCCGTTCTCGCCGATGCTCACCGTCACGTTCCCAACGTTCACAGTGATCTCGCCGGCCTCCGTGTTTCCCAAGGTCTGCGACAGCGCCCAGATGTAGTTGTGGGCGAACCGGAGGGTCTCGATTTTCGTCAGCTTAGTGTCTTCCGGGAAGGTCGGCAACGCCATCCTGAGGCGTTCCAGGGCGTCGTTCAGGGTGTGCATCCTGTGCCGCTCGCGATCGTTCGCCTTTATCCGACGGTTCCTTTTCAGCTTCAGCACCTGCGAACGAATGAATGGTTCCGTGCGGTGATTTCGATCGTTCCATTCTGTCTCGGATTTTTTACGTTAGTTTTTTTTGGAGGGAGAGAAGGGAAGGTGAATCGAAGGATGAGTTGGATTAAGGAAACTTGAGAGCAGCAAGTACTTGAGCAGAGGGGATGGAAAGTGTCGCTATAGGTATTATTGTTTAAGGGTAAGTGTTTGAAGGATGACTTTGATTAGAGGGAATTTGATGTACCTGCGTGGGGCTCTTGCACCGAGTGTTTCGAGCCTTCTTGCGTTTCTCTTCTTTCGCTGGTGGGAAGAGGGTGTCCGCTTGTATTTCGTGCTTGGGAGATTCGAAGCTCACGTCGAAGCCAGAGTCGGAGGAGCTCGAGAGCTCGTCGAAACCACCTTCGCTGCAGAACGAGTACTCGGACGACATGGTGGATGCTTTCTGAAGGGAAAATTGAATCAATGTTACTTACGCTATCATCTACTAATAATTCACGAGATACTTGAAAATATTTAACTTTTGGCTATTATTCGGAACAACATACTTCGCACATTTACGTGTGAAATGCCAGAACCTCCACGCTTTATGGTGCCTGGCGCCAATATTAATTCACCGAGCACCGTCTTACCTGATGAATTTGTTAAACGAAGAAAGCAATCCTCGTCGGATCTATCCAAATCGATCACTTTCACTGTTATCGGTCTGTATTACGTTTCAGAAACGCGTGCGCGAATGTCGTCGAAGGATTTGATCACGCCATAGCCGTACGACCCCTGGGCAGCGAGAAAAACGAAACACGACTGTTCTAGGCGGGGTACAATTTGGTACTGCGAAAGTGGCATGGGGCTCTTAGAGCATATATACCGTCCCGGGGGTATTTTGCCCCCTCCATAAGGGCGGTCCGCCTTCTATGGGGCACCGTACCAAGAGTTCACCCCATAATCATGACGGAGGGGCACCTAACGTTCTCCCCACCACTTTCTGTGTATGCATTAGACGCGTGCCACGGTGATGTAGCCGTCCAGTTTAGGAGATTAGAGGTTTCTAGGGCGATTACACCTCTTTATGGACCTCATGCAAAGGTGAACACGGAATTTCCTGAGGTATTATTAAAAGTATCGTTTCGGTGCGTCATGGCATGTAAATCGCGCGGTTATTTATCTACGATCTCACGAATGTTATATGATTTTAAATATTATATAAAGCACAGCTATCGCGAAATGGAAAAAAATGTTTTTTAGAAATAGTGGTTTAGAAACTGTAACGCAACGAAGTGGTGACTTTACGCCTTGCGAAGCTTACCCCGTGTACTTCTACGTACAGTGGGGCATCATTGGAAAGGCGCTGTGGTAGTACGTGCATGGCATGACTTCACCACGGCTTCTAGACTGCAGTTACTACTTTGATATTTTATAGTTTCACACGAACAAGTTATATTTAAGCACTTCATTTGATACGAATGATAGGAAATGTAAAATGTATTTATGAAACTTACCTAAATTGTTGGACCGAAACGCGAGTGCAGAGTGGTCTCCTTCGTTCACCGTTATCGAGTCTCGGTAAAATTTTCAGTCTCAGGTCGTCGTCAAACGCTGCCCCAGGATGTGTGGTGGAAAATAAGTGGACGATAATCTAATAAAACCAACCGTGGCCATCTGTCACATTCGCTAATCAGCTGATAATGCTCGGGACATCGCTATAGAAACGAGCAGGTACATCAGCTCCACTATCCAAGAGTGACTTGTACAATTAATCGATGGCTAATGGTTCTTTCCTTTTCCCCACTTCCCTACACGCTGCTCCTTCATTTGCAATTAGAATTACTTGAATATTACACGTTGCTCTTCAAGTCTAAAGACTGCAACGTTATTTTAAACAAATCAACCCCCTTTTAACAGACAAATTAAACTATTGCTTAGAAATATTCGGAGATCCTTATTACTCTACTTTCCCCATTACCCAAACGCGTCAATTAGTGGACGACGTCTCATTAATTTACCATTCAAGTTTCACGACGTTTAATTTCTATGTACACGCCAGGTATTACGCGTCACCTGACAGTCAATCGTACACACCACGAAGAATTAATCCCAGAACGAGTCCTCGTGAAATATGTAATTCCACGGAAGGGCACGCACACTTCCCCGGCTCCCACGGAATATCAATATGCAAAGGGATCACCGGTAGCACGATAGGACAAGCGGTAATCAATGATTCCTACGAGTATTAGCGTCCATCAATCACAGACTTGGCAATTATTTGACATGTCAGCTCGATTAAGTAACCGAGCTGGGTATTCCACTGTCGCGTCGATTTTATCGTGCCTCGTCGGGCGTCGCGCTCATTTTCCGCCGCGGCGGACAGCTCGAGCGACGCGCAAGGATCGCTCGAAAAGGGAAGGAAAAAGTATCGGGACCACGTGTCACGTGTTTGCATAACGATTTCTTATCGACGATAATAATATATTCGCGTGTTCCAAGTGTACTGTCAATAATTTATTCATTGGGGACAAACAGATTTTGCGCCCGACCCTGGAAATCGGCGCTCGCTTCCTCTCAGGAGCCATTCCCCATGACTCCCGGTCAACTTCGATATTCAGTGTCGTTCCCAAATGAACCTGATCTGTACGAACGACGATACGATCGCGTGTAAGGTTAAGGAAATAGTAAACTTCAGTGTCTATAGTCTATGAGCACCGAGGCGAATTGAAAGTGAGTAGTCGATAGAGATTTTTCTCAGCCGCATGGCTGTCACATTTGTGACCACCGATTTATTTAATTGATCATTCTTTCTCGCGCATGGCGACATTAAAATTGTTTTTCTGTAAATTGAAAGCTTGCGAAGAAACTGGAAGCTACTTACAAGGGGAGGACACCATGTGGTAGACACCGATTTTGATGAGTCTTGGCACGATGGATCTGTGTCGAAAATAAGTAAATAGGTGTCCGAGCGTTCCAGCCAATAGGCCTTAATAATAGAGGTAAATTATTAAAAATTTCATGTAAATTATTAAAATGTAAATTATTAAAAATTTCATGTAAATTATTAAAATGTAAATTATTAAAAGTTTCATAGTGGCCGTGAGGTTCTAGTGGGTAAAAATCCCACACTACCCTGGCACCCGCAAAAGATTCCCTTCTGGAGGCGTTGGGGTGTCTTTTGAAGATGTCTCCACGTTAAAAAAAACTTAATAATTTTTTTTTATAAATTATATTTTTTTATAATTTTTTTTTTAACTTGGGAAATCTTCAGAGGGGAATCCCCGGGGGCGCTAGGGTAGTGTGAGATTTTTCCCCACTAAAACCCCACGGCCACTATGAAATTTTTAATAATTTCCATGTAAATATCTCTATTATTAAGGCCCATTGGCAGAAACGCTCGGACACCTATTTACCTATTTTCAACATAGATCCATCGTGCCAAGGCTCATAAAAATCGGGGGCTACCACATGGTGTCCTCCCCTTGTTAGTCAACTGCTAATGAGCTTTTTACAGCGATTTATGCTTCTAATTTCTCTTGAATTCTCAAGTAAGCTGGTAAACACTTTTAACATATTCTACGCGGAACGACAACAGTTTCTCTTCTGTCGAAGTTCTACCGATGCACGATAGCAGTTTAAAACACACAAGAGCGCGTGCATTGGCGTTCGCTTTCAGCTGCCGGTTTTTTGCGATAAATCTCTCTTATACCGTAAACGGAAAACGGATAATGACGCGTTTAATTAGTGAAAATTATAAAACCGTCCTGCGATAGGATTTTCATAATTGCAACACTTTTTAAGCAAACTCTTCTCTGCCAGTTATTGTCATTTAAATTTTGACGACCTATATTCTTCTGCAACAACCGAGACATCGGCATTATGTCAAGAAGTGTCATTATATATGAGTTTCTGGAGTTTTCTTCTTGCTCGACTGTTCATGAATCTACTGTTGCTCACGTTTTCATTTTCCACGCGAAGAATCACGTATTTAGAAGTAAAGTAGACAATGGCCATATCCATTGAACTCAAGCACGAACCATTAATGGTATTGATGCCACCCGATTTGCATGATACGGTTCGACACGATTCGATAGACTCTATTGAACCAACGCTAAGCGAAAGCCGTGCATAATGGCACTTTTTATGGGTCGCATTTGCATCTAAGGTGCTCGGCGATTATGCACCGACGTTAGGGAATGCATCACCTTTCAGAAACATAACTGTCCCCTGTCCTTTGATATATTTTCACGTCTCATTGGCCTGCTGAGCGTTCCACAAACTGCTTGGATTGATACAAGTGAGTCGTAAAGAGGGTACGTTACTGCGATTTCCCTGGAAGTGTTTAAAAGTTTCGCGTTTAATGATTCGAGCGAAACGTTTATCGTTGAGAAAGCCCAAGTTATTGGACTTTTACGACGAATTGGTCGCAAACATGGTGGATACTGCGAAAGTTAAGAACTGATAAATGGTCGTGCTGTTCTTTATGGCGGGGAAAATGATTTACCGTGAAATTGTGAGTCTTAGAAGTTCTCGATCCTTGGAAACTTATATTGCTTGGTTAAATATTCAATGTAAATGTCCGTGGTATGAAGTGTGTGGAACTTCCACACCTCGAAACTCGTATTTACATTTACCTGTTCTCTTTTCTTGCAACAGAAGACGCTTGTTCTTAACGATCCGTGAAAATATAAGCACATATGTACGTACGTATAATTAAAAACCGTACTTAGACTCCTACTTCGTGCAATAACACGGTTCCTGGATGTGTTTGTATAAAGCTACTTTCTCTTTGCAATCACGTTATTACTACGCGTGCCCCACAGTGTGGAATGCTTTAAAAAATTTAACGAAAATCGTTCCTGAATTTGATTAACTTCTTCATTCCGTAGAATGGAAATGAACATTTGCAAAATAAAGAACACAGCGAATAATATATCCACTGTATTAAAAATGTAGTACACGTATAATTCAGTCCAAAGTTTTTCTTAATCCTTGCGGTAAATATAGTTGCTTGTGTAAGAACCCATCGAGGCGAACTTCCATCGATCGCGGCTGATTTTTTAAACGACTATCGAGCCCCCAAAGTGGCTGATTTGCCCCCTCCGGTGAAAAGGGCCCCGTAGTCGCCGACCAACCCTTTTCACACTTTGAAAATTCGTGCCCGTTTCGCGGCGATAAAAGGACGCCGTGAAATCGACACCGTTTCAGGACACATGTTCGATCTGCCCGCGGAAATATTGGGAATTACACGAAAGATTTGCTACCCGGTGCGTGCAGAATCGAAAATCAAATAAAAAAAAGAAAGGGGCGTGAGGCACCCAGAGAACGAGGCTGTCGATCTCGGAAAAGGGTTCGAGGAACGCTTCCCGAAGCGATTCGCTCTAATTGGATAATTTATTGGCCACGTCAATAAATAATATTGGCCCGGTTCGTCGCGCAGACCTCGCGTCTACCGAAACTGTTACAATACTCAGGAATCTATTACGTCATTTACAAACTGCTGAAGGCTGAAGTTCCAATTTTATTCTGTTGCGCATTCCACCCATTAAATTCAATAAAGCGAAAGAAGTTAATTAGTACACTGATTTGCGAATAAGTTGTCAGAGTTTTAATTGAAGGGAATTATTATTCAAACATGTCCCAATAGAAAGGAACTTGCGGGGTTACATACACCTAGAATGGTTGAAAAAATCTATTTTTCCAGTAATGAATTTGCAGAAACTATAACGTTAAGGGAAGGTCAATTCTATGGCCCTGGAAACGAAGATTTTCTGTGAGTTCAATAAAAAAATTATCTCACTTTAACATGTACCTACCTTGAACTTTAAACACTTTTCTCGAAACTATGTTTTTCAAATCGGTATCAATGATATTTCACAAACTACTGAACGGATTTGAATGAAACTTGGCACGATTATTTCTCACATGAATCTCTAGTCTTTATCATACCGGTTTTTTGTTTTAAAGCCGCAGTTTGTTTTTAATCATTAAAAAACTGATGAAATTTCTCTAGAAATTTACACTAAATTATAATCATAGAAAAACTGATGACATTTCTCTAGAAATTCACTAGATTTCTAAATGTCTAAATTTACTAAATTATAATCGTTAAAATACTGACGAAATTTCTCTAAAACTGTAGTAAATTTACAAACATAGTTTTCTAGAGAAATTTCATCATCCGAGTATCTGTAGAAATTGTCATTGGTAGGTGAGCGAGATTTGGAACAGAATTTCCAAGCAGTAGAAACGGTAACTTCCTGAAAACTGTTCCAGCAGAAAAGTAGCTTAGGTGTTGCAGGCTCAGAGGGGCGCGCAAACAAGGTGCGCTTCTATTAAGAAGGGATCGCCTTAAAAGGTTTTGCCTGCAAAAGGCGCGCGTCGTGAGAAGTGGGTTAACTAACTGGCAACACCCATGTTTCATATAGTTCACGGGAGTTTTCCCAGACGTGTAACAAGCGCCGAGCGAAACCTCCAGCGAAAGGAAGAGAGAAGACCGACCGTTGATCTTTCTGCAAGCGACGCTTTATCCCACGGCTTTCTTCTTCCTCTTACACCCGCGCAACAATGCAGCCGTCTATGTGCGGGATGCGATCACTTACGTGGCTGTCATTTTGTTGCACGTGACACCGTGGTATTACGACAGACGCGAGGATAAAGATGAGGTAAGTAATGACGAGGCGTGCGAAGGAAAAAGAAGATCCCTGTACCTGCCGCGATGCTCCAGAGGTATTTAATGACACTAGGCAATCTAAGGGTTACCATTATGAATTTTTAATCAAATCAGTACAAATTATCCATAATTGTAATACTGAAAGCTATTATCCCGTGTGAGAACGTAATTTTTCGAGAAGAATGGCGCACTGGACGGAAGTGCACGCTGGTTATTCCTGTACACCAGGAAGAAGCAAATTTATAAATCACAGTCTAATAAATAAAGTATCGTTGCGTTAATCAGTGTATCATATTACTTTAGTTTCCTTCGCAACTCAGGATAAAAAGATTGCTTCCTAGCGTGTTACAGCCCCATCACTCACTTGTTTTCCCATCCTTTAATTTCAATTTACAGAATAATACATTCTAATAAATATATCAATGTCGTTTTAATTCCCATTTGAGATTTCGCACCTCATTATACATCCTTCCCTTACTTTTATTAAGAACTTATTAAGTGACATTTAAAGTTACATTGAACGTGCCTGCAGTAGAAGCACACCGCTGAGAATGTCTCGACCTTCGGCGCTGAAGCGCGGTGTTCGCCTATCGCCGATTACGTCCAACTTCTGCCGATGATAACGATCCGTGGCAAATATGCCTAACGAAGCAGCCTTCTTTCGCCGAGGTACGAGCGCTCGGATTGCTGACGTCCCCCATTCCCCGGCTGGAAAAGCCGCGCGGTCGATCGGCAAAGCGGATGCATTCGGAATCGTCCTGCTAACAGAGGGAAAACAATCTCTCTGTCCGACTTTTTAGCGTCTGACACTTTATCGTAGGAGGTGGAGCTGCTCGCCTCGGCCTTTGGTAACTGTACACGTCCCCTTCTCGTCTTTCCAACAGCGTCCTCCACGTTCTATTCCTCTCGTTCCTTCTTCGACGTCCTCCTTCCCGCCATCCTGTTTCCACGACCTTTACACCAGTCACGGATCCTTCTATTCTCTGGTCTCTGGCCGGAGAAGCGCGAATTGTCGGCGAACTGGAAAGAACCGAGATGGCGAACGTTTCTCATGCTCCTCGCTGATGTTCGCTGTTGGGAACATTCTCTTTTTCGTTTCACGATTCCTCGGCTCGATGCTGTTCGGGATTGAAGCTACTGTAATGGAAGTTTTAGAAGAAGCCTGGGGCGTCTGATAAAATTTGCTGGGATTCCCTGCGGTTCTGATGGAAGACGGTCCGCAGGAATTTGTAGAATTGTAAATACATGGAGGTGTTTGTTAGAGTAACACGACTAAAGTATCGTGTAAGACCCCTTAGGTAACCGTGTCTACCTTCACTTTTTATTTTCACTAGAGAAGAGACGAAGAATGGAGGAAGCCAAGTCGGAAGTGGATTTCACTTCCGTCTGTGTAACTTCTTTCCACTTGGGTAACGTTTTTCCGTTTATCCTTCCATAGCCCACTCTTCAGACATTCTTCTATTTTATTTAAAATGCAATTATTCTATTTTATTTAAAAAGTTAATTCCTTTCTCTTAGAACGTCTTTATCCACTTTTCGCTACCTTTCCTCCTCCCCAGTCCACTATTTACCTGTCACAAGGAAAAAGAAAGGAAAGTCTGAAGGCGAGAAAGAAGAGGCCACAGATAATCTTGTTCTTGTCCTTTCGCGACTACCTCCTCTGTCCCTCTCGCTTTTCAGCGATCTTGGGTGCAGTCGTCTTTATTCCGCTTCCTTCGCGGAGCCTGCTTTCGATCCTCTGCAAGAGGGGCAAGAAATGGAGAAAGAAGGAGGCTGCAGGGTGGCCTGACGGCATTCGAAAGTCTTTTACAGCCTACGCTCGTTACGTTGCTCGGCCTGGATCTCCGACGGGGACCCCTTGAACCGCCCTGATGAGAAAACCGCGAAATGAAGCGAGGAACAGGCGAACGCAGCTAGCAGCTCAAGCGCGTCCACGCATGTCGCCCGCGCACGCGTGCGGTTTCAAGCGTGCACGCTCGACACTACATGTTACCATACGTCGAGCTGCGTGGATCCTTGCTTCCTTCTCCATGAACGGTAGAATCAGTGTTGCCGGCCATGTATTAAACTTGAAGCAAGCCTGGTGTAACTTGGACTTGGAGTAGAGTAGCAGCGTGACGAAGAAGAACATCAAAATCGTGACTCAAATACTGGTGCTATGAAATACTTGCAAAACAGAAAAAGATCTTTGCTTCAAGAGAAGTGGAAGCTGGCTCCCTTTCGCAAAAATGCGAAACCTTAAGCCGAGAATCCACCGGGAAGCTAAGCTATGCTATGCTATGCGATGCGATGTGATGTGATGTGATGCTATGCTATGCTATGCTATGCTATGCTATGCTATGCTATGCTATGCTATGCTATGCTATGCTATGCTATGTTGTACTATGCTGTGCTATGCTGTGCTATGCTGTGCTATGCTGTGCTATGCTATGCTGTGCTATGCTGTGCTATGCTATGCTATGCTATGCTATGCTGTGCTATGCTATGCTGTGCTATGCTGTGCTATGCTGTGCTATGCTATGATGTGCTATGCCATGCTATGCTATGCTATGCTATGCTATGCTATGCTATGCTATGTTATGCTATGCTATGCTGTGCTGTGCTATGCTGTGCTATGCTATGCTATGCTATGCTATGCTATGCTATGCTATGCTATGCTATGCTATGCTATACTATGCTATGCTATGCTATGCTATGCTATGCTATGCTATGCTATGCTATGCTATGCTATGCTATGCTGTGCTATGCTGTGCTGTGCTATGCTGTGCTATGTTTTGCTATGCTATGCTATGCTATGCTATGCTATGCTATGCTATGCTATGCTATGCTATGCTATGCTATGCTATGCTATGCTATGCTACGTTTTAAAAAAATTAGCTACCAATACATTCTTATGGAACCGTTTCCACCAAAATCTACGTTAAAACATAGCACAGCATAGCTTAGCTTAGCTTCCCGGTGGATTCCCGGTTTAAGGGTTCGCACTTTTGCGAAAGGGAGCCAGCTTCCTCTTCTCTTGAAGCAAATATCTTTTTCTGTTTTGCACGTAATTCATAGCATCAGTACTCCGTAGTTAAATTTAATAAAATAAATTTTACGTAGTCATAACATTCCATCCGTGAATTCCTTTGCTTTACCCCTACCGAAACATGCTCCTCGCATCTTCTGCTTACGATTATCCAGCAACGTGCATGAGTTACGTTACTCCTGCGACATCCATTGATTACCCGCGGCCTTAACTATTGCTTATCATTGCCGATCGCGCTGTTTCACGCAGGAAATGCCGCGGAGGCTTCATCATCTCCCCGAGTGCCGTAGATTTTCCAGGAACGCGTGTCTTCCTCGTTCGACCGGTGGCCGTTATCGACGATCGGGATCGGATGCGCTCGAAACGTTTGCCCGCGAAACGACGATAAACGCCCATCGACGGAATTGCCGGTTACTCGTCTCGGATTATCGAGGGAACGCACGCGTCCCGCAGGATGCCAGGAAGCTCTACGTGCAAGTATGCCGCTCACGTGGCTTCCGTAAGTGTGTCGTGCACCGTTTCCGGTAGGGTGTCCCTCTGCTTTCAGGTTGCAGGCATCGCCGCGCGTGTATGCGTGTCGCTCGAGGGGCAAACTAGTTCTGCAAAACGCGTGTATAAATTAAAGTTAAAAAGCAACCAGCGACCGACCACTGTAAGACACACCGTAATTGCCAGTGACACGTACTCGTTGCGGATCGAAGTTCTTTCTATGAGAATCACGTCGCAGTTGGCGCGGTCTCAAAGGCAAGACGGTGCGACGAGAATGGAGCAACGACGGCATTAAGAATCTGCTCCATTGCGGGGATAATGAAGTATTTCGCGACGATGATTACTGCGTTTGGATTATACGAGGATGCTCGCTCCTTCTGTCGCTTCGGCTTTCTAAGTCCCGTGCAGGAGGAAGGTAAGGAATAGCGAAATTGCTGTGAACTTTATCGTAGATGGGAATCTTCTTTTGTTCGAGCAGCGTTCGAGTGCTTATGTAATAGTGAAAAGATGGCTTTAATAATCAGTTTCCGTGGCGCTGGTTAGGTTTGGAGTTACTTAATATCGATACGTAATCGTTTACTATTATTTATTGCAACCCGCTATTCGCGATGTAATTGGAGCATGAACATTTAGAATTCATGAAATTCTCTGGGATTAAATTGTTAACCAGGTGGAAATATGCAGAGTTTCCAGTCGCATCGATCGGTGGCTAATACTTTTGAAGGTGCGCCTTTTCCACGCGCGTATCCAGCCATGATGGAACCACGAAAGAGGCTCACCTGGCACGTCGAGGCACAAAAGAATCAAAAAGGTTCGCCCCCCTTTCGCTCGCAGTTACGGGGCACGGACTGTAGGCTCTCCTTCGACGAGCTGTTTCTCTCTCTCCATTCCTTCCACTCCCATAGCAGAGGCCGCATACCTCCTTAGGATGCAGTGTAGACCTGTCCATTGGCTGGCAGACATCGGTTCTTTTCCGAAACGGCGACTCATGAAACCGAGAGGATAGGCCGGGCGTACAGTTTGTACCAAGGTGGTGTCGGTGCGTCATGAGGTTCAGTGAATACGTGAACGTTCTTTGAACCGTCAGTGATTCGAAAGAATAACACGTGGCTGAGTGATGAGTTGATACGGTGCTGCGAGGAAGAAGGATCTTGGACCGACTTTATGAGGTAAGATCCTCGCTCTACTCTACATTTTCTTAGACGACGCGAGTGCTTCAGTGGGTCCCTATGAAATCCAAGAATGAAGTAAGCTTCAAGTAGATCTCTTCTACTCTAAATAGACTGCGTTCACTAACTATAGATGGAGAAGCAAGGTGTCTTTATCGTTGGACTACCAGAAATATTGCACAAGAAATCTTGAGGTGACGTTTTCTACAGCAGATTTGGAGCATCGTCTCGGATTCTAATTTCATTAACGCTGGGATTCTCTTTGGCTTCCTTTCTCTTGACGTAGTCACGTGTTGAAACGGAGCAGAGCCTTGGAGTTTACCTTACAGCGCAAAATTCTTTTAAAACAGAACCTGTTGGTGTTTCTTCAACCTTCGATGCTTTAATATATACAGAAGCACAGTGCTCAAAACGATACGTGGCTTTTCTACAAATTCGTTGAACTCCCGTGGCGCCAATCCTCGATTAGACTATTGGAGTGGGGGCTGTCAGAAGAACCGGTATACCTTTCACAGCCAAAAACATCATTCACATTCCTCCATATTTGTCCCCCGTAGAACTCAACTGCAATCACGCTATGACAATGCCTTGAAGCACGCGGATCTTACCAAACTCCGTCATCGTTTTCGCCACATCTACGGAAACCAGTCTGACCAGCGGGTGCACTACTCGAAGTCTCGGTTTCAAGGAACCGGTGTCAAGTTCGTGGAGCAGGAAAAGCTGGAACAGACCGCCAGTTTAGAACTGGATTGACCAATTTTCTCGCGAACAAGCAATTTTTAACGGAACTTGATAGACACCCCTACAATGGGAACGTATCGCGTGCTGGGTTTCTTCTTCGTACTTTGACGTTGAGCACCAGCTTAGTACGCAGCAATTAAAATGTCTGAACGAGAGGCTTCTCTGTGCTGTATTAAATACCAACCAAGGGATTATCAGCTGATAAATGTCGCTCGAAAACGGGGTATCCAGGCTCCGTCGCGACAGATCCTGTTCTTGGCGAGAAAACCAGGTCCCAGTATCAAAAATAAAGAGGGAAAACAGAATGGAGCGCGTGGCAGGATGCTACTTTTCTTAGTCATTCATCCTGGCATCACCTGGTCACACAGTGTCAGGATTCCAGGCGCGTAACGTAATGGCGGGACGGGAGTAGGGTCTTCATAACGGCTTTTTTTTCTTCCTCCTTCCTCGTCGTTCCTCCGCGGCTTTCTGGCTCCTCTATTTCTCTGCCTTTCTCGGCGATTAACGAGTCTAGGACGCCGAGGCCCGTACGAGCAGCCGCGGAACAGTTAGCCGCGCGTGCTCGTTCCCTTTTCGCGCGGTCGAAGGGAGAAAATCGGTTCCGCGGACGCGAAAACTCCACTCTCTGCCACGAGGAGTACACGGTCTTACGCCAATGTCGCTGGCCTGACCGGTATCGCGACGATGGCGGCACGCGAAATTTCATAGAGGCCGCGGTTTCGCAACCTCCTCGGAGTATCGAGAATCGATTGCGAAGTGCTCGTATTTGGCACACGTGGTCGAGCACATGTAGGTCGTTTAACGAAAGTGTACTGCTTAGACGAAAATTGACCAGGTAACGAGATGCGCAGAGAGCTTAATTCTTCCAGGTTCGTGTAATTATAGCTGAGATTGCTTGGTACCAAACTGTACAGTTCATGAGCATCCAAGGAGGAAAGTATCGGTAGAGTACCTGGATAAATGGTAATTGGGCCCTGACCCACCTTAAGAGTAAACATTCACTTATAGTGAAGGGAGTTTCCCTGTTTGGAATATATTTTTTAAAGTACTCATAGTAACTAAGAAATCTTGAAAATTATATCTGCAATGGACCTATTTTAGTCATGCTATTGAGGCGTACGCGAAAAACTGTAAAATCCACTTATTTCAGAATAATTGGTTGAAACCTGGCATCTGTATGTTTTTTGTGGTGCTAAATCCGATTATGACGTTATTTTTTGTGTAAAAAAAAATCCTAAGGTAGTTCTCTTAATAGAAAATCGTTTTTTCTGGAGATAATTAAAAAAGGAACGGCCGAATAATTTTTTAAATATTTTTTTCGAATTCCTCGCACCAATTACTTCAAAATCTATGTTTACCTGTTTTTAACTCTCAGGCCTCTAGGGCAAGATACCAGTTCAACGATCTTCACATCGACTGCCCTACCGTGTTCGAATAAAATTGTAAGTGTTTTCGTCATGTTTCCCCATGTTAACTTTGAAGTCGTCTATTTAAAAAATTCCCCGGCCTTTCCTTTTTGAGTTATCTCGAAAAACCCGATTTTTTATTAAGAGAACTGCCTTAGGAAATTTTTTTTACACAAAAGATAACATCGTATTCGGATTCAGCACCTCAAAAAACAAACAGACGCCAGGTTTTAGCCAATTATCCTTAAATGAGAGTGTTTTTCTGTTTTTCGCGTACGCCTCAATAACATGAGTAAAATAGGTCCATTGCAGATATAATTTTCAGGATTACTTAGTTACTGTGAGTATTTTCAAAAAATATATTCCAAATCGGGAAACTTTATTCGCTATAAGTGAATGTTCACTTGTTAGTACGTGTGTAGCCGAGTGCTTGGGTGCTTGGTGCCAGGGTACGCGAGTACCTCGGTGTCTGAGCTTTTGTGCGTTCAATTACCTTAAGTAAATTGGTATTTAAGTGTTGGAGTACCTGGGCAGTTGTGGATACCAGGCATTGGGGACCTAAGTATGTATCTACATTCTGATTTCAGTGATTAGGAAAGAGGGTCAGCTGATGGCTGGCATTTCTGTGCGTGGCATAATTGCACATTAAGGTGCTGAGCGATGATCGACTAAATAGTTCAAGTCTCATTGGTTACCGTTGAAATATGTTTGTACGAGCATCGCGGCAGAACGGTGTATTATACCGTGACACGTTTTACCACGTTTTACTTCAGAGAATTCTATTGCGGCTCATTACGCTGCCACGGCAATTCCTACGAATACCCTTTTTATTCATGGGAACCAGCGCTCGATAGCGAACGCATCAGTAAGCGTAAGAAGAACTGCTTTCTATCAGACGTTGCGGAAACTAATTGCTGCGGGATGTAATAAATGGCGGAATACTTTTAACCGGTGACGAAACCGGTTTGCTTATTAATTGAACAACAGTCCGTGAAATTGAACTTAACTCGGTGCCACTATTTCGTGCTTTATAGAGTAGGTATAGTACGAGGGGGTGTGGTTAATTGGATCCGGACTTGATATGTTTTGATGCTCACTCGAGAAGCTGGGGAAATTAAACATGTCATCGCATGAAATATTGACATTGGACGCTAACGAAGAAAAAGAAGGGAGCTCCTTGAATTCCCGTTCTTCTGCGCACTCCTCTTCAAGTAGTGCAATAAACTAGAACTCGTATGGAGACAACATTTTCACGTTCAAGATTTCACAGTGTACATGATTATATATATATATATATATATCGATAGGTTGCAGTAGGAGAACGTAGTTGCAGTTGTGACTTTCTGGTTGAACAGGTTTGGTCCATCATTTAATTTCACGGTATCATTTCTGGTTTGATTGAATGTAACTGCCAAATGCTGGCCTGTTAGTTCAAGAGCCTCCTCTGAATAAGCACGACCTAAATAACGGAATCGTACTGGTTGCACTTTCAGGAATCTTTTATGCATTTCCTATTACATTCATTTTGAGGTGATGGATCTCCTGTAGAATATGGAAACATAATTCAGGAGAATATAGCGAGCTATGTGAATAGAATGGCATTTTTGAAGACCTTATTTGCAAAAGAACAACAGTGCACTTTTCTCCTTGAGCCAAATGGGCCAGTCAATTTTGTCATTTCACATTGATTGAAAGTAACGACCACTTTTATTTCAAGTCTAGAGCGCGTGGAACGTTCTCATCTTGTTATTTTGAACGTGTTTCGAATCATTGTGACCCATATACCGAATCTCGGCCAGTTAAACTTCAAATAGCAAATTGCAGGCAGCATAAATGTTACTGTTAAGTTGTTTATAAGAAATATTTACCACAGAGGTGCTAAAGGGACATATGTATTTATTAATAAACTGTCGCATACGAAAGGCTCCCCCTAGATTAATCAAAATTCTTTTCATGTCACTACTTGATCATTCCTTTTCAAGGATCCACTGCCTATGCTATCCTAATTTAACACAATTAAAGAATCCTGCAGGCCAGAATTTCATTAAATATCATTCCCCGTGGATCTTCCTGTGTTCAGTATTCGATAATGTAAATTGAACTCCAAACATTCATTTAACCCAATTATTAATGTTTTGTTTTCTAGTTCCTTGAGCCAAGAAACAGTAATCTCGTTACCGATTTATATCAGACTTTGATTATTCGCGGTACATTACGGATGCGCAATCTATGCAGCTCTTCCTGGTTGCAGTCCAGACCCTTGCTTAATCTCGCAGTATCGCTTTACACTCGCTTGCTAGTAATTGCCACTTCTGTTTAAAGTTTCATGTGGGCATCCACACGATAGAAACACGCTTCGCGTCATGGACTTGAACGCTCCGTGCTTTTCCGCGTTGCACGCCTAGCTGTGGAAACCGTACTTATACCGATACAATGCAAGCGTCTAATTATGATTGCTAATACTGTGCAAGCAGCACGCTTGGGTTCACGTGAAAATTCTGGAAATTCCTTTGAAACACTCAGCGGTTATTAACTTTCACACTTTATACATAGGTACCTTAGCAATTAATTGAATAAATACTGCATCCGCGCCATAAAACGGTGGCTGCAGTTATACAGAACCCGCGGTACAATTGCAACGCATCAGCGACTCCCTGCGAGTCCCATTTGCTTCATAATTACGTTTCCCGAAGACAATCCCTGACAACCACCTTCGGGACACGGAAGTCAACCAGCGGCATGCAAGAAGACACCGGCAAATTACTGAGGAATTGTCCCCCGTGATTGTTCGTACGTCTCCGCGGAGTGATTAGTGCTCACGCGTTGTTTTCAACACGGTTCTACTACTCTACAAAAGTCGAAACCCAATGGGCTTCTTTTCTAATTCAACGGAAAGTGCAATTGCTCTGCTCGTGAAGAGAAGGTGGGCAATTTATGCACATGCTCGTGCGCAGAGTAGTGAGTCTTCCAAGTCACGAATTAACAAGTTCGATAAACATAATTCGAGTTCGGTGTTAAGAGATTCACGATTACTGTACAGTCTGATATCTTGGCCGCGATTTGCTCTAAATACTCGACGCCTGCATTCCAAAGTAACACGGTCTGAATATTATGGCGGCTCGGTTTAGGTATAACTGGGAAATGTTGTTGGTCGAGTGGTTTTGATTCCGTATTAAACTGTTGCCGCCCCGAGTGAGAGTTATGACGGAGGGAGAACAACGTGGAACGCGTTCTACGTTTATCTCAACCGATGCTGTTGTGCAAGACTTTTGTGCGGAATCTGTCTGGAGGCTCTACTAGAAAGTTACCGTCGTAGATCGTAACGGATCTGCGCAACGCCGATACGGGATATTCATTGGCCCGTGAAATTTCGCGACTTGATCTTGAAATCTATGTAAATTACAATTTCCCGTGTGTAAGATTTATGGAACCGTTCAAAGGACAACTGTGGCGTGAAATATTCTCCAAATTTATGGTTTCTTGTACGGAATCCTCTAAACTTGAGATTTTTCAGAGAACATTTTTTGAATTTTGGCTTTTTCACGCGAAGCCCGCGAAATTTGTTCTCTCTCATACGACATCCACCAAGTTCAGAGCTTGTTGTATGGTATTCTCAAAGTTTACGCTTTCTTCTACGGTGCCTCGGAACTCTGGTCTGTTTCTTCCTCACGCCACGTTGTATATTCGACAAGAAGGATAGAGTTGAAAGAAAAGGGGTGGAGATAAAGGTTTCACGTTGGCGTAACAGGACAATTCAATTTACGGATCACGACGAGAGGTTCCGCGAACTCCTGAAATGGAATCTGATTTCTAACGGCTTTTCACTGACCGCACTTAGGACGGGTTGAAGTCATTCAAACAGTGCGCGCGGTGGCTGCAAAGCTCGTGGTTCGCCTCAAGGTATTTTTCTTCAATACCGCGAAAGAACGTGGCTCGACGGTGTCGTTTTATACGGGTGGAAACCGGTGGCTCGGATAGAACGCTGCATCCTCCGCACAGTTTAGCTATTTCCTTCCTGCCCACACGTCTGCGGTCTGCTCCTTGCATTTTTCCATCAACCGTGACCGTTGATCCCTCGTCTGCGCAATAAATACATGTGTGCTCGCTTCAGCTGCCTTTCTACTTTTCGCTGGTAAGTTTTAAGGACACCTTCCACTGCGAAATGTGTATTATTTTGAAGTGACACAACATTGGTTTGGGTGGTAAATTTTGATACGTTTCATAAGGAATAGGAGAGTTCCAAGTTGGTAGTTTTTATATATCCTTTCGCTGAATGTCCTGCTAAGTAGTACGACTCTTGTTCAAGATACACTGTTTCGATGGCCGGAAGTGAACGGAATCGTGACGAACCATGGTATAGGAAGTGTTCGTTTGTTACGCAAGAGAGAGCGTAGTTTTATACATAATACTTTTCCTTAATTGTTTTATTCCAATGTGTCTTAATGAAAGTTCCGAAGAAACTCGTAATTATTCTCATTAGGTACCCATTCTTTATGCTTAAAATTCAGTTGTCGTAATCTCCGCTCGACGTGTGCAACCTTAGCTTTCATCTTGACTGCCAACAATGCTAATAGCAACGCTCGTATACACGCGTCAGTAGATGTCATTATACTTTTTAATTAGAGTGATCGAATCACACGCAGAAGAATGTGCGAACAGTATGCATAGTTACATAGAGGATACTTGCATACATTGTGTTTACACTGCTAATCATTTAACAGAATGAAAGTATTATTAACGGAAGTAGCACGTCTTCGAATATTCCAGCTACTGTGATACTAGCAAAATGTCAGAATCACGTTTTTAGAAAAGGCACCCTTGCACTTGGAAACATCGGATACCTTTCATCGCGAGAACCCATACCACGAAAGCTTCCAGAGTAATAATTACAGCTTTAAATTGTAATTGCTTTGTTTAGGTGTACCTATTGACAATACGCTGGTTATGCTCCTTCGCAGGTGACGATGTGGACGTTTCTACTCCTCGCGCTCTCCACGTGGTCTTCATCATGGGCTCAGGTGATCAACAGGGCACCACACTTCGTGCAGGGCGGCGACATGGCCAGGTTGGCCGTGTCAGAAGGTACACCGCCGGGTGCACCTGTTTACACGCTTCAGGGGGAGGACCCAGAAGGCTCTAAATTGCATTACTCCATCAGCGGGGAGTACTTCACCGTGAATCGGGAGAGTGGCGTGGTGGTTCTGAGAAAGGCGTTGGACAGGGAGATGCAAGACTTGATCGAAGTCATCATCAGCATAACGGGTACCTACTATACTGCTCTTATTGGTGTCCCGTTACAGTGTTACGGTGGAATATCAATGGATAATCGACGATATGTAGGCCACCAGATAGGATACGCGATACACCAATCAGCTACCGATCATTCTACTGTGCCATTGAATTTTTATGAAATTTTAAGATCAGCACGATACAAAATAAATCCACTTTCCCATTTTCGAGACAGTGGGCCCCAGAAATGGTTTATTTTTATCACAAATAATCAGTGGCGCACCCAGTGCGGCCTAAGGGGACCTGACAACCCCCGAAGAAGGGGCTTTGTAAGAAGAAAAGAAATACGGATTTTATTCTTTAAATAAATTTTTATAATCACCTAAAGAGCTTTATTGAATTTGCGTTAAAAATATTTTTATCCGTTCAATTCGGCTCCCCCAAGATGAAATCCTGAGTGCGCCACTGCAAGTAGTTATTAGTACACTCTGAAAGAGGGACAGGTGAAGTTTTAAGCGAATCACTGCTTTAATTCATCGTAATAATTCACGTATATTCTCCTAGACGAAGGGATCGCGGGATCAGAGCCCAACACGGTGTCTCTTCGTCGCGAGATAGCGGTGCTGGATGAAAACGATAACCCGCCGGTGTATCATGGCAGACCTTATGCGGCTAGAGTGCCGGAAAGTGCACATGTAGGTGGTCCCTTAGTTCCTCCTGGCACGATCACGATCACTGATCGAGACGGTGGAGTAAACGCGGATATTCAAGTGCAGTGTGTCCCTGCGTCGCGGGACGACGATGTTTGCGATGTATTCAATGTTTCCACAGAGAAGGTACATTTAAAGCACACTTACAAATGGTAGTGATTTTTCAATCCCTGGCTTAGGAAGAAAAAGATCTATGAACTTCGCCATGTGTAGTATTCGAAAGTCTAAAATTCAGTATGCATAGGTTAATTGATAGAGCAATCTTTCATGGACATGAATGGTCCAGATTCAAGTATCGTTATTAGATAGGTATTAGACTCGTGTCAGCAGGCTCGTAGTAAATTGAGAACCATGCATTCAGCTGGCAGAGGGGAAGTACGACGTGCAGATCACCCTCGTGAAACCGCTCGACTACGAAAGAAGGAACTCTTATTTGATCAACCTTGTCGCGGTGGACGGCGCCAGCGACGTGTCGAAGAGGTTACAAGCTAGAGCAACCGTGGCCGTCGACGTTCTCGATGTTCAGGTAAGTGGGTCTCGACCGTAACCGAGGTAACTGTAAATCCACCGCGACCATTCCACGCCGGTTAACGAGATCGTCGACGATCAAACCTAGCCGCGAAGATACACGATGCTACCTAGTGACTCTGTTTCGGAACATCCGACTGGAAGAGTATTCGCGATGCAACTTTCACCGGAACGGTAAACCTCTTATTATATCTGTTCGTTCCTTCTCGACCTGTTCGCTTTACAATTCTTGAAATTCGCCGTTAAGTAACGGCCGCACAGTGTTAATTAATTCCTCAGAACTTGGTGAATACCTGAAGCACCCAGCTAAACAAAAATCGGGCACTTAATACCGATGATCCTCGAGTTTTCGATTTCCAAACGATTAAACGCGTCGCTGTCCGTTTCTACCAGGCCGTTTGAGAATTCCCCCGATTTCAGGATCAGCCACCCGTATTCCTGAATGCACCGTACAGTGCAACGCTTCCGGAGAACACAGTGGCTAATCACACGGTCCTGACGGTCCGAGCACGCGACGGCGACACCGGAGAGCCGAGGAATCTGCTTCTGACTTTGGAGGAGGATGACGCTGGCCACTTTAACCTGGAGGTTTCGCGCGAAGGCGACATAACGGTCGGCAAACTCGTCACCACGGGTATCTCCCTCGACAGAGAGGATCCCAGGATTCTGATGAACGGGGGCATTTACACGTTCCAAGTGAAGGCGACGGAGCTGATCAACAACGAGATACCAGCAGACACCGCGACGTCCATTGTCACGATCGTTGTCACCGATGTCGATGACCTTGTCCCTATCTTCAATGAGAAATACTTCACGATAAAGATCTCGGAGGACATTGGAAGGGATACCCCTTTGCCAGGTGAACAATAGGGATTGCAAACCGGTAAATCGGTAAATCGGTTTGAAGTTTTTTTTTCACTGATAACGTAGTAGATGTCGACGGAATTATGCGCTATATATATGCGCTACATTGCTATACATACAATTTTTACCGGTAAATCGCCAAATTTTTACCGGTAATTTGATAAATTACGTATTTCTCGATATTTACCGGTAAATCGATTTACCGCTAAATTACGTTTTTCTCGATATTTACCGGTAAATCGATTTACCGCTAAATTACGTTTTTCTCGATATTTACCGGTAGATCGTGAGGAATATGTATTTCTCGAGATTTACCGGTAGATCGCGAGAAATAGTAGCGCATATATGTAGCGCATAATTCCGTCGATATCTACTACGTTATCAGTGAAAAAAAGCTTCAAACCGATTTACCGGTTTGCAATCCCTAGTGAACAAACTCATAAGTTAGGGGCATTGGGCGATTAAGAGAACGAATAGATGATTGGTTGGGCAAATAGTAGTTAAAGTGGTGCTCGGTGCCTTCTTTGAAGGATGCCAGCATTGCAACATATTTCAGAGAATGTTTCATTAAATGTTATTGAACACTTTCTGTAGGTGTTTAATAATTCTATGATAATAAAGGGACGTTGATCGACAGGCCTGAATATGATCGTCAGTGATGGTGACGTTGGCGAGAATGCGAAGTACACTTTAGCCCTGAGGGACGTGCCAGGATATCCTGGAATCAGTAAAGCATTCACTGTCAGCCCTAAAGAAGCTCAAGGTCGCGTGCCAGTCGTGGTGAAAGCTAACGATGTCAGCGTATTGGATTACGACGTGGCTGAGCCTGCAAAGAGGGAGCTTGAATTTGAAGTGGTTGCGCTCGTTGCGAACGAAGCGGTACAGATCCTTTCGTTACTTTAAATCAACCGACTAATGTAAGTTTCCTCAGTCTATTGGTAGAATAAAATGTCGTTCACGTGGGATTCAGGTAGCTGCAAGCAGAGTTCACATAGAATTGATGGACGCAAACGATCACAGTCCAGAATTCTCTCAATCCATGTACAAGCTGTCGGTACCCGAGGACGCTGAAATTGGGACTCGATTCGGTAACGTTTTCGCCAGAGACTACGACAGTGGTGCCTTCGGCGAATTAACGTACACGTTGCGCGGTTTCGGCGCCGATAAATTCGAAACCAACCCCAAAACTGGCGGAATCTCTGTCGCGAGGACGCTGGACTATGAGTCACAGAAATCGTATTCTTTGACCATGGAAGCGAAAGACGGGGGTGGAAGAGTGTCTGCTGTGAATATATTAATAGAGCTTGACGACGTCAACGATAATAAACCCGTATTCGAGCAGGATGAGTACACTAGAACGGTTCGGGAAGGTGCAACGAGCTTCGATCCTCAGATGTTCGTCAGGGCCACGGACGTCGATGGTCCTATGCAAGGAAATGGGAGAATAACGTATTCTATAAGCTCCCATAACAGTATGACAAACGACACTTTCAAGGTACGTGGAAGAACAGACTTTTGAAATGGGAATTTGTAGAATTTTACAGAATTACAGTATAAAGTGTAACAGCGCTATGCAGTTCTCCCAGAATATATCCAGAGATGTTCCATAGATAAACGCAGATACAGGAGAAGTGACAATGTCGAATCCAGTCCGTTCAGGGGACACTGAGAGAGGCATCTACGAGTTGGCAATTCGTGCCACAGACGCTGGCACACCGCCACTATACTCTGAGGCGAAGTTTTCGGTCAGGGTGGGGGTGCCCGGAAATCAAAAGCCCATTTTCCGTGGGAATTACAAGTCGAATTTACCGGGGCCCAGCACTTATCGAGCAAGGCTGCTGGAGAACGCGTCACCTGGAACAGAAGTCATCAGAGTCGTAGCTAACGATCCTGATGGAAGAGACAGCTTGCTGCAGTATCATATTGCTTCTGGCGCTAAGGACAATTATGTCATAGACTCTAGGTGACTGTCCCTCCTTTTTCTGTAGCCACATTTTCGCAGTTCCCCTTAATGTTCTCCAATATTAAGCGACTCAGTGATTGCGTCTTCTATAAACTTCTGAAGTGGATGGTCAACGTTTCAGTTCTGGTGTCATCACAGTTTCCCCAGATGCTCGCTTGGACCTGGAGACAGGTGGTGAAAAGTACGAGGTGATAGTTTACGCCATCGACTCTGGCACACCTGTCAGAGAAACTGCCACCACCACGGTGACGGTGAACATAGTTGACGTGAACAACAAGCCACCGATGTTCAACGAATCCACGTACCTAGTTTACGTGTCAGAGAGAGCGGCCATTGGTAACTCGCAAATCATTTTGTTTCTTTAATTTTTCTCAATATACACGAACAGTGAACCAAGTATTCTTCTTGCTGCTGACCTAGCGCTAATTCATTGAACAGGTGATCCTGTGCTGAAGATAGTAGCAACAGATCCCGACTCGGACGCTTACCTGGAGTACTCCTTAGTGGAGCCTATAAGAGCAGTCGACAAAACAGGCGTGGCTCTCAAGAGCGCAGCTGCCTACGACTACAAATCAGCGTTTCGTATAAATTCCACCACCGGGCAAATAACAGTGAATCGCGTGTTAGACTATCAAGTGGTGGCAGTTATAATCCTCACGGTCCAGGCGCAGGATCTGAACGCTGTCGTCGACAAAGAGAAACAAATTACCACGGTGGAGGTGACAGTATACATTCAAGCCTACAGCGATGACAACCCAACATTCACGAATCCTGGATGGTCGCCTAATAACCCAACGATCAGGATTTCTGTGCCTGAAGAGCAACCTCTTGGTACAACTCTGTTGATGTTGTCAGCCAAGGAGCCCACCACCGGATATCCTGTTCAGAGATTCGAACTGGTGAGGGAGGATGACGACGAGGGGTACGTTAACGTCGGTGTTCAGAGTGGGAACGTCGTTTTGAACAAGAGACTGGACTATGAAGCCCTTAATCAAAAGGTACAGTTCAGATTTCAATGACCGAGAGAGTGTTAGTGTTTAGCCCGAGGAATGTGCCAGTCTAATACTTCTGTCCATTTGTTCCTTTCAGTTTATTCGTTTTAAAGTTCGAGCTCTGGCTAGGGACTACGAAATAACGCGAAAGATGTCCGAGGCAAATGTGATCGTCGAAGTCCATGACACCAATGATAACAACCCGATCTTTACTCAAAAGGATTACAAGATTTCGGTACTAGAGTCGGAGAAGCCATTGAAAATCGTGCTGAACGTTCGAGCTACAGACATGGACAGTTCTAACACCGAGCAAGAAGTCAGAAGAGGGTATGGTGAAGTGAGGTATTCTCTGACTGGTGAGAATGCTAATATGTTCGAGGTGGAACCCATAATAGGGAACATTCAGGTAAACCATCCTGTCCTTAAATATTTTAATCGAAATATCATAAGCTTGTAGTTACCATTGAAACGATCCATCTTACAGATCGCTACGAATACAACACTTGACAGAGAGAAACAGTCGGTTCTCCGCTTCTACGTGGTTGCGTCCGACATGCCTCAAGGTGGTGCAGAACAACGGAGCACCAGAGCTCTAGTGACAGTCGACGTTCTAGACGTCAACGACAACACTCCAATGTTTCAGCAAGAGTTCTATACAGCTGTGATTCCTGAGAACGCTCCTGCAGGGGTTAGTGTTGTGAACATCACCGCCATAGATCCAGATGAAGGCAACGGTGGTACGATTAACTTCGAAATCATCGATGAAGGAGAAGCAAATGGTAGGGGAAGGCATGGACCCGTGATTAATTAAAATTATCCTCCATTCTTTAGAAACTCTTCCATTTGGTGTCATAATACGATGAATTGCAATTTTCAGGACTGTTTAAGATAAATCACACGACAGGAGAGATTTATTCTGGCCGAGCGCTGACGGGTAAAGGAAGGACGGAGCCGTATATTATGCGAATTAGAGCCCAGGATGGTGGAGAGCCAGAGCTGTATTCTGACGTAATTCTGACACTGTACATTGGGGACGTAGTCAGCAACGACGGTGTCCCTCTCTTCATAAGGCCAACCCTCGAGGAGGTAGCCCATGTAGCTGAAAATTCCACGATGGGCAGCCCAGTGTTCCAAGTCGTAGCTTCGGATCCAGACGACCCGAACTTGCCAAATGGAAAGATCACGTTCAAGTTCCTAGAAGATGGGAATTTCGGTAAAGACGCGAGTGCGTTCAGGATAAACAGCGAAACTGGGCTGATTACAACGAGGAAGCTGCTGGATCGAGAGGCAAAGGACAGTTACACTTTGATACTAGTCGCTCAGGATCTGGGGAATCCCCCTCAGCAGGCAACCAGGGTGCTTCAAGTCATCGTAAACGACATCGACGATCACAAGCCACATTTTAGAAGGAACTTGGATAGTCCGCCGATAGAGTTAACCATCTTCGAAGAGAAAGCAGTTGGAACAAAGGTGGGATTGATCGAAGCGATCGACGAGGACATAGATGAAAATGGGATGATCGACTACGCGATCGTGTATGGTAACGAAGCTGGCCTCTTCGTTGTAGAACGTCTTGAAAACAATTCAGCTGTGATCAAATCGAACGGTCGCCTGGATCGAGAGGCAGCTGACCGTCACTTGTTGACTGTAAAATGCTTCCCGTACTCCACTAAGAAGTCTGACATCGTACCCAAGCCATACAATCGGCAAGATCCCTCCGAGAGGCAGGTTCTCGTCAGGGTTCTAGACATCGACGACAACAAGCCCAGGTTCAAGAAACAGAACGTCACTCTAGGCGTTCGATTGAACGTGCCAATTGATACTAGTCTGATCACTTTGGAGGCTTTCGACGCTGATTCTGAAGCCCTGCTAATAAATTACAGCATGGGAAAGGCGTCCTTCACGTCTCTGGTCGATCCCTCCATGTCGAAACGCGAGATTCCATCGCACCTGTCTCTAAATCCCCAGAGTGGAGAGCTTAGAACAACAGGCTCCATGTCAAACTATGCTGATGGCTACATGGAGATCGTCATCTCTGCCAACAATTCGATAACACCCGGCAGGGAGACGAACATCACACTGAGAATCTTCTTGCTGCGTGACAGAGACATGCTGAAGTTCGTGTTCTCCAGGCCGCCGGTGGAGGTCAGGAAGACGCTGGAGGACTTCGAGAGAGCTGTGCAGCATGCTCTGTCTCTTCCAATCAGCGTCAACGTTTACGACACTCAATTCTATTCCAAGGAGGATAATTCGTTGGACTTCTCCTCGACCAGCTCCTGCTTCCAGATGGTTGGCAAGGAGGTGTACGATCTGGGCGAAATGAAGGCACTTCTTACGGATCCCAGGAACGAGGAGCTGAAGAAGGTTTACAGGACTTACCACGTGGAGAAGGTACAGCACTGTGCTGCTGTGGTGGCCCGTGCTGACGCCTCAATGACGCAGATGTGGGTGCTGGCGATCGCGGCTCTTGTTGGGGTTGCTACTGTGGTATCCAGTTGTGCTCTTTGCTGTATGCACGCCAAGTGAGTGTCGTAGCTTTCTATTTAATATAAAGTAGTATTAGACTCTTGATTGATACTTAAAATGAAAGTAACTTACTAAGTAAAGAAATATTATATCTTATACCGTTTTCAGATACAAAAGGCATGTAAAGCACGCACGTCTACGTGAACAGCCTCGTCCACCGTTGAGCTACGTTTCCTCTGGTCCAGGAATGGTCAGTGCCACCTCGCATACGACCTTAGGTCCTGGAACCATAGTTTCCTTAGGACCCCACGAAGGCCCGTACGAATGGGGTGCTGACACAACGCTCTATCACCCGAGCACCCTTGGATCTAGAACGTAAAGGAAGCGTGAAATCTCGAATTAGGCTATGACTTAGAAAACAGAAGCATGGAATTGTTAGTTATGAACTGGAAAGTATGAAATTGCATCGAAGTAGATTGTCCAGGAGTGTGACTTCGATCGATGAACACCTGTATTAATTCACAGAAGAAATTAGATGCTTCCATGTGGAATTTATTGCTCACGTAATTTGCAACAGGAATCGGGGAGACGTTTTGATGCAGCTGATCATTAATATTCGGTGTATCAACATCTTTATTAAAAATATACTAAACAAGTGTGAATACAGAGTTGGAAGTGCCTCGAAACAGCAGTGGTTGCGAGGGCAAATCAGAAAAGCAGTACAACGAATTTTAAATTCAATTATTTTCTCAAGACTATTCGACTGACACAAAATATACATTTGTATTTTAAGTTCTTAAAGTTCCAAAAGTATAAACGTTCAGGGTACGCGCTACAAGCTTCATTCCACGAATTTTGAGATGTTTAAAGTCAAGCTATGGTATCGAGACCAGCGTGTTTTAATAGTAGAAGAAACGAATGAACGAAATTGTATGTGATGTTTCGATCGAGTGATTAGTACAGTACATTTTTCGAAGGAAACGAAGGAAAGGCTGATACGTTGTCAATGAATTGTATTATAGACGTTCGAAGGAATTGAACTGTAGAGATGAAGTCATGTGACTGCGATCGTACAACGAAGTCGACGGTGTTCAAGTCAATGGTGCTATAATGTAAGATGTTTAAGTGCCAAAATACGGCGACACGTGCGAAATGCAATGGCATTTCTTAGATTAAGCGGACTAACTCGCGTGAATTGTATATTTCTTAGGCTGTACACGAATTCTACTCACAACACTCGCGACATTATCGTGTTCTATTGTAATATATGTAGTATTTAAGGACGAAATAAATCTGTACATTTGTTTATAGCAAATGGTGCCCTTCCTACACGCTTCACAGGTTAAGTTCTGTAAAACATTGCAAGATTACACTTTAAGGAGAGTATCATCAATGCTTTACATCAATTCTATTTCAACTTGAACTTAGATTCTAATATCCGTAGCATAGCAAAAGTTCAAGTTTCCAAGGAAGCACGAATCTCCTAAGAGTTCCACCCACGAATTAGCCTCACGAAGATTTTCACGGTTACAGGAGGAAAGTTTCAGAGCATCGGTGTGTGGACCTGATAGGAAATCAAGATAAACTACTATCCAACGATGGTATTATCAACGATGATAATTTCATTTTCCATTCGGGATTTTCTGTGTAAGTCACGACGTGTCTGTGTGGCTACCAATTTTATAGTCCGCGTTGGCCTATTAAGCAATCGCGCGATCGACGAATATCTTACGGTTGCACGAGCCGAGATCTTGGAAGATTCTCGGACGCCCTCGACGAAAATGTCAAGGCGAGGTGGAGCTCCGAAGATAATTTGATCCCGTGGAACGGTGAACTGGGAAACACGAGGAGATCCCAAAGAGACTGTCAGACCAGGTTTCTATAATCACCAGTATTCATCATCCTTGGAACAGAACAATCATTCCTACGTGCAAACAAATAAATCTTCCAGAAAGGTCCATTCTCCATTGTTTTATTTAAATAGATCTCATCTTTTACAACACTCTGCCTCATGTAGAACCAATTTCGGTTCAATTACTTTTGGAGACACTATCGCTGAATCGTTTGAACCCCTCGACAGTATCGATGTCTTTCGAAACTTCGATGCCTTCAGCCGCCTTAGTCGTTGCCTCCTCCGGAATCACGGTGGTATAATCGTCGCATTCACTTTCGGTAGTAGTACCCACGATTTTCTGAGCTTCGAATTCGTATTTCTCGGTGCTGGCGTAATCGTCCTCGATAGTTGATTTATGATTCGGAGGAACTGTGAAGGCTTTCTCTGGGTCGTCGAGACTGGACCCTGAAGGATCGTTTTCTTGCTGGTACCTGACTCCTTCGTCTTTATTATCTAGAAGAGTTTCTTGATACCGTGTGGCTGCTAAATCAGGGCCTCCTTCTTCTTCCATGTACTTCGATCTCTCCACTGCCAGGTGCTTGGCTATCGTTTCTAAAGGTGTCCATACCTTCTTTACAAATTCCTGTCGTTCCTCCGGCGCCATGGACTCCGACCTGTGAATTATGTCGTGCCTGGAAATGAAAGTTGCACATTGAATACGAGTGTTTATTAATTCGGAAGGTTTGGGGGGATGTAGTTTATTTTTAAATGCAGACAGGAAAGACAGGGAGCGTAGATTTTATTGAATAAGATTCCTTGCACTATTCTATTTATAAAAGTATTGAATTAAAGACGTTGAGGGATGCAAGATTTACGAGATGCTCCAATCTCGAAACTAAAATATTCATGCGATTAGAACATAAGCTCAGTCATCTTCGAGGTTCCAGTAGTGTTTGATAATAATCTAACACGCATCCCTATGTCGAACACGATTGCTGACCGAAACATGTGTCCAGTTATTACGAAACATGTATGGCATGTAAAAACAGAAACAGAATTCAGCTAGAAAATACTACATATTGTAGATTATCCACTTTTTAATGGTGATAACTTAATATTGAACTATTAAGAACAGTTTTTTCTTGCAATTCATAGATGCACGTTGTATCCACAGGTTTTTTTTTATATTTTTATTCAGAAACTGGCTGTAGCTTGTTCTATTCTTGTACCATCACCTCATATCTACAATAATTTTGTACTTTATGACTGTTTTTGTATTATATATTTTGTAATAAAGTTAAAAGTGTGTAAAAATAAAAAGCCAGGTGTGGCGAGTTCTTCTACGCTTAATAAAGCGAATCCATTATGCGTTTTATGGAGCAAGCTGGCCATTAATTTGAATTTGCGACAATCATACACCGAATTTAGCCAGTGACCTTTCAGGTGGTCGTCCTTAACGAGTCTCTGAACGGTTTCGTTCGATTTCTTTTAACGAACCGGTGATGCTCCCGCCGATGCGGGTCGTTGGATGAAAGTCCTCGAGTGTTTGTCGACATTCCTGGCGATTTTGCAGATAGTTCTAACGTGTAACAGTAGCGTGAGCACTAGTGACACGATCCCACGATTTACAAGTCGATATACAAGGGAAAGGCCACGTTTCGTCGATTACACACGCGTAAATCTAGCGGCAATCACGGCAGCTCGTTATTATGTAATCGAAGTTAAGGGAGACAGCCATCGAGTCAGTAATGTGGTTGGCGTGGGTGGGAAATTTACATAATCCGGTGTTTTTGCACAATCGTACGCTTAAAAAGTGCAGACATTATTTATAATCTGTGTATTCGTGTACCTGCATCATACTGTGAATCAAAACTCGATATAAATTTTATTCTCGAAGATAATTAAACCCAATAATTTCACGCTGTATTTCATTCCAGAATACCAGTTTTCATTTTGTTAATAGAAGTTGAAATTAAATTTATTATCAGATTTTTGCAGCTTTTGACCCACTGTGGCTATCCTATTCCAATTAGTTCGATCCTAAGAACTAACGATTCTACCAGCATTCATCAGATTTATTTCGATAAATTTATTTCAGCCTTCACCGTTAATTCGTTTTCATACATCACCTGTTCATCCTGTTCTTCTTCCGAGGGTACAAGTTCAAATGGAATATCATTTGCTGTCGCTCCTCTTCGTCGATCGCCGCCTGATTAGACATGCCCCCCATCGTTTGCGGGGGTGGCGCGTAGAATTTCGGCCCCCTGTTGAACTGAAGCGGTCTCCTCATCTCGTAATCGTCCGAAGGAGCTGGCGTAGGCCTAGCAGTCTTCTTGTTTTGTTCCGCGACGTCCGTGATCGGGTAAATGTCCAGCATAACGCTGAATGGCTTCGGTTTCCGTTTCTTCGCGTGAGAGGGTGGATTCTCGTATTGCGACTCTATCGATGATGGTTGCTTGTTATAATTCACTGGACGCCCGTACAAGTCGTAGTAAGGATTGTATCTGTGGAGTCCCGACGGAGTGAATCTACAAAACGAACGCGTCAGTTGCGTTTCCATATCGACATGCCTCTGTCTCTATTTCTATAGACATTTATAGTTATAGTTGTAGCGAAAATCAAGAGATTCCAGTACTGAGAGAGTATACATATGTAAAGGAGTGTATTCAAGAGGAAATTAATTGAAGCAATAAAGAATTCTCATTGATCATTTATCATTACCCAAGTTTAAAGAAGTCTTGGGATGTCTAGCGACGATAATTGAAAATTCAGGAAGACAGGAAGCATATTAGATGACTTCTTCATTTGAAAAATTTCATAAACCAGTCTACTGACCTGACGTTCGACGTAGCCAACAGATTGACGTCTGCAGGGTGCTTTGGCTTGTACTGATAGAATGGATCTTCGTTCAACGGATAAGACGTGTCTTCTTCTTCTGATCTGTCGCTGTTGGCCATCATCTCTCCTATCTCGGGAATGAAGTCGTACTTCTTCGGATTCACGTAGACACCAGTGAACTTGATGCCTCTGTTTGGCAGGTCTACGTCGTTCGTCAGGTACTTGATGATGTCCTGGATGTTCCTGGAGGAGTGTGGATATCTGTATTGAGAGAGCTGAGGGTATTTTGATCGCTTGAAGGCAGTGGGCTGTGGTGTCTTCAATTCCCAATGAAAGGGGGCTGGCCGACTCTCTTCCGAACTTTCGTATTCTTCGTTCGAATCTGGATACTTATACCTATTCAAGTGTTAATTAATTACCGCAGTGCATTTTCTTTGTTTTTAATATACAGCAATGTAAGTAATTTATCGCACCTCTGCTTCACGCGATAAACAACAGCGTGATTGTCAAACAGCTGTTTGCCCTCTGGTCCCTCCACATTACCTTCCACGGATTTCAGGACCCTTTTCCTCAATTTATAATTCTGCAGATTTTGAGACCTGAACTCACCGTCCGACAGTCTATGATTGTCAGTCCCATCGTAAGGGAGCAGGTTCCCTTCGTCTGATCGATCTTGAATATAAACAGGATGGGTTCTGTTAACTTCAGGCAGAGCAGTAGAACTGGGCAATTTTTTCGTGACGTTGGATGGCTTCTTAAGAGAATTTTGTAGTATGTACATGTGCTTCGTCTCCTGGTTCACTTTGCTCAGCGTTGTAGCAGACGTGAAATCATAAAAAAATATTGCAACCTGCAACAGAACAATAATACATACACTTGTTAGTCTAAGACAACCGATGTGGCGATTTTGTGTGTTCAGTTGAAATTCCGAACAAGTTGGAAATTCCACTAGAATTAGAGCCGTTTAAAACAATAATGATTCTCACTGAACTATCGAGTTCCCTATTGTGCACCCAGAAGTAGAACTATAATAAGAATCATTGCCAAATTTGCAAACAAGCGTACTATTTCCTCTTTCCCATTCATTCACGAAGCTTCAATGAAATCAGTTCCAATTCCGCGGATAACGCAAGTTAATTTGTGTCGAAACACAGTTAACGCCCTATATGTGAAGCGCGCAGAAATCTGCTTTGACGCTTGGCTCCCCATGCATGGAAGGGGTATACATAGTTTTGCGGTGAAATTGTGATTTTCAGCATCGCCACTGTGCCTGTTACATTAATCATGGGGAGAAAACTCGTGAGATGTAATTGCTGCCATTGTTCTCCGCGCGGGTAGCTCGTTAAGAAGCTGCGCGATAAAGACTTTACTTTTCATGAGACCATTTCTCGTCATCAAGTAGACCGTCATTCTTCGTATTGTTAGACATCGATAACCAAAGCTAAGTAGTAACTGTTCCAGCTTCAGATAAACTCCAGAATCCGAAAGTCAGCTTTCTAGTGGTTTAGAAAACTTCGTACTTCCCATAACCTAGATCGAAACAATTTGCACAGATTTTAAGCGATCTGTAATTACAAGGCGGAATTGGAGTTCGCGTGGTTCGTAGCCCGTTAAAAATTGATCGGCCTTCGAAGAACAGGCGCTAGAGCATGCAAACGAACACGGATACTGTTCGAGCACGATACATCGTCGTAGATCGTTAACGATCGATACATAATGCTCTGATATCACGCTGGCCAAGTCGTTGACCCAGGCGGATGCAGCAACAGGAAGGTGCACACGAATAGACAGCTAGCGAGATGTGTGGCTTTTGTAACCAGGCGGGCATAAAAGCAGAAACTGGTCCTCGTAAATGCAAATAACGCGATATGTAGGTAAGTAGCGTGTAAATATTAACACGGCGAATGAGAGACGGTAATAGCCTGACTGGCTAATGATCCGTGGTAATCCTTGCAGGAATGTTTCCTTTTCCTTCTTTTTTGTTCGAAGAAAGGAATAATGGAAAAACAATATGTAACTCAATTTAAAGATAGCAGGACTGCACTTGCACAGCTTTGCTCGAGTACTCACTAATATCACTGCGACCACCACCATAACTCCTATAGCGAATTTCCTGGCAACGGAACCGTATCGACTCCTGTTATCTGGATCACCGTGATCGGAGTAAAGACCGAGTTGAGATGTACTGATTGCAGTCCTTCGTCCTCCTTCAAGCATGTCCTTCCACGGGATCTGTTGGTTCTTACCCGGTACAATTACGCATTCTCGATATCTGGTAACGTTAAGTTAATCAGCTTACCGTAGACACACTCAAAAATGGTTCGCAGTCACAGTCCTTTTCATTCGTATAAAATAAATACAGCGGGAAACACTATTCTTGCACGGAATGTATTCCAAACAGCGACGATGATTCGAATTTGCAATGGAGAGAATGAATGTTCAGTGACGGGGAATCTTTATTTCGTAGTATTTGTTAAATTTGGCACGAATTGAAAGTTTGAAAGAACTGCTCTGTGTAACACGTATTTTGGAGGATCACGAGACGGTATTCTTTCGAAGCTCCATAAGCAACTAACGAGCACTCATTTCGCGCAACCGAGTTTTCACTGGTGATTCTATCAGGAACGTAGAAAATCTCTTTGTACGTGGGGGAGGCTCGTTATGGTAGTAGGAGCCAGGTTATGGGCTACTTACTACGCCATCAGGTTAAAGTCAAATATCATTGCACGATATCTGAGGAGAATGCCAATGTCACTGCTCTACAGTGACTGAGTCAGCAAATGACATATCGATGGCTTGGTGCACAAATATTGTACGTCCACTTTTAGCGTTCTCAAGAAAAACACGTTTAAACAGGGACTTCTACCAAAACTGAAAAAACTGTATGATACCGGTATTTTTCGGTTCCATCCCCTGGTTCCGTGATACCGATATATTTATCTATATTTACCGGTAATTTTTTCGGTTTTCGGATTTTATTACAGTTTTCAAATTATTATTAGACAAGAATGTATATTCTGAACGTATACTAATATATTGGTATATTTATGAAAAGATATTACGTTATGTCGGTGTTTTTACAGCTCGAATTAATAAGGATTATGAAGATATTACTTTAATCTACTATGTCACCGAAAGAAGAACCGGAAAAATACCGGTATTTATTTCGGTTTCGGAACTTTAACGATTTCGGTATTCATCTATTTCGGCACGGTTTCGGCACTCGTCTGTTTTGGTACGATATCGGTTTCGGTATAGCTTTGTTGACGTAACACCGGTATCAAACTTATACCGGTTTAAAGTCCCTGCGTTTAAACATGCAGTGGTCCATAAGATTCAGGGACATACGATGAACAAAAATATTATTTTTGACAAATTTATGAAGTAGATATAAATGTGATTTTTATACAGAAACAGTCAAGAACTATTTGCTACATATAAAAACTCAAATTTCGCAAAAAGTGGACATACGATATTCTTGCACTAAGCCATCGATATTATTGCCGTTGTGTTGTATTTGACGCGGGAGAAAAAACAATATGATTACGACTAACTGACTCATTGGAGGTGGTGTAATTTTTCTTACATTATCATTATACTTTAAAATGAAGCAGCGTAATTAAAGTGAATATAATTGGAGTGAATACGTTAGGAAAGGATCTCAGGTGGCTGTGAAAGTAAAATATTTGCGACACGCATTGTTTGCTTGAAAGACACGCGTTATTTGGGAAGACCGCTTTATGCAAAGCCGTATTTCATAATCATTAATATTCATGAGGGAAGAGGATATCGTAGGCGGAAAGGTGACTCTTGAAACCCTCTGGCGAATCAGGTGGTTGATTCTTCGCATTCGTTCACGGTCTCCTAATGAATTTTCTCGGTGAACGTCACTCCGGAAAGATCAAAAGTGCAATCGAAGTTAACTGACAGGCGTGTGCATAAAGAGAAACTTAAAACTTTCTCTGCCGAATATTATTATGGAGCATTAACAAAGGACATTTTTTTCAAATTGGCGCGAAATAGAAATCTAGTGCACCGTGATCATTTCCTCCACCTCTCTCTTGCCTTTATCCGCATCTCGCACGTCGTGAACCAATACAGCGATTACTTTTCGTACAAAGTTCATTTATTCCGTTGTATGCATGTGTTACATATACGAGTGTCTTGAAGGAAACGATTTATAA
This sequence comes from Andrena cerasifolii, assembly GCF_050908995.1. Classification (NCBI taxonomy): domain Eukaryota; kingdom Metazoa; phylum Arthropoda; class Insecta; order Hymenoptera; family Andrenidae; genus Andrena; species Andrena cerasifolii. The sequence goes on along the minus strand of NC_135119.1, from coordinate 12,254,457 downwards.
AAGTTCATTACATTTTTATGCATATATTCTTTTGCTTACAATCTCACTTTCAGTCATTGTCTTACTTTTTACATGACGAAGTACATGGTTGGTTACAATAGTGTATGACACGTAACGCGATATTATTACTTCTCTAATTACGCCCTAGATGCACCAAAGATACGTTAAAATGTACAAATTTTTCGTTCCATTGCATTTACTGCAATGTTCACTGTCGTCCTAGATGCACGCACTTGATACAAGTAACTGACGAGACAGACATATTTTTTCCTGTTAATCTCACTAGCGATATAGCAATTCCAGATTGTTCCTCATTAATTCGATCTCCTATGGCGTTCCATAAATAGCTCCTATTCTATACATATAAAAATTAAAAAAAAAAGGAAAATGTAGTTCGTGACTGTCAGTTCATCTAAATCGCTCGTCCTCCTCTTCATCGTACGAATGGCGGCAGTTCAAGTGGATTCTCTGGTACAAGGTAGAAGTAACCGAGGGGTCTCTTCGTTGTTGGCGGCAACGTAGGGGGTGGCGCCGGGTTGCCAGTTGCTGGTACAGTGTATTCGGTTGAAGTGGGCGTGATAGTGTATATCGGCGTCGGCGGAGGTGGTGGCGTCACCGTAACGCGAGGAGTCGAAGGGGTTGAGGGTGGAAGATAAGGGTCAGGTCTCGTGCTTGGTTTCTTACCATCTATAGGTGGCAGATAAGAAGACGGACCGTGGGATGTTGTCACGGTTGTCGGATTGGTATATCTAGTAGTGAAAGTAGCTGGCACATAAGTTACGGCTGGTGTAGGTCTTGTGGTAGTGAATGGTCCAGGAGTTGGCCTTGGTGTAGTGACGTAGGTAGACGCAGTGAACGGATTATAAGTACTGCTGGGGGTAGTAAAGTGTCCGGAGGTAGGTCTAGGAGTAAAGTATCCAGTAGTAGGTCTTGGGGTAGTAATGGGTCCGGAGGTAGGTCTGCGAGTAGTGAAGTATCCAATAGTAGGTTTCGGGGTGGAGAAAGTGGGAGTTGTCCGGTCTGGTGGTAGATAAGTATTTGATTGCGTGGGTGGCCTAGGTCGTGGCGGCGTTGGGCTAGGAGGAAGGTATGGTTCCGATACAGGAGGTCTAGGTGGCCGCGGGGATGGTGGTGGTAAGTATGGTGGTGGTGTAGGGGGTTTAGGTGGCTGAGGAGGTGAAGGTGGAATGTAAGGAGGTGGTGTTGGAGGTCGGGGTGGGAATGGAGCTGGGGTCCTTGGCGGCTGTGGAGAAGGAGGTATGTAAGGTGGTGGTGTAGGTCTTGGTTGTGTCGGAGGTCTAGGTGGCTGCGGTGGCGAAGGTGGTATATATGGCGGGGGGCCAGGTGGTTTTGGTGGTGTAGGAGGTCTAGGTGGTTGTGGAGGTGATGGTGGAATGTAAGGTGGTGGTGTTGGAGGTCGGGGTGGTTGTGGAGGTGATGGTGGTATATATGGCGGTGGTGTATGAGGGCGAGGTGGTTGTGGAGGTTCTGGTGGAATGTATAGCGGTGGAGTAGGTGGTCTAGGTGGCTGAGGAGGTGAAGGTGGAATGTAAGGTGGTGGTGTTGGAGGTCGGGGTGGTTGTGGAGGTGATGGTGGTATATATGGCGGTGGTGTATGAGGGCGAGGTGGCTGTGGAGGTTCTGGTGGAATGTATGGCGGTGGAGTAGGTGGTCTAGGTGGCTGAGGAGGTGAGGGTGGAATGTAAGGTGGTGGTGTTGGAGGTCGGGGTGGTTGTGGAGGTGATGGTGGTATATATGGAGGTGGTGTAGGAGGGCGAGGTGGCTGTGGAGGTGAAGGATGTATATATGGTGGATGAGGTCTAGGTGTTAGCGGAGGTTCTGATGGTACGTATGGCCGTGATGTAGGGGGTCTAGGTGGCTGAGGAGGTGAAGGTGGAATGTAAGGAGGTGGTGTTGGAGGTCGGGGTGGGAATGGAGCTGGGGTCCTTGGCGGCTGTGGAGAAGGAGGTATGTAAGGTGGTGGTGTAGGTGGTCTTGGTTGTGTCGGAGGTCTAGGTGGCTGCGGTGGCGAAGGTGGTATATATGGCGGGGGGCCAGGTGGTTTTGGTGGTGTAGGAGGTCTAGGTGGTTGTGGAGGTGATGGTGGAATGTAAGGTGGTGGTGTTGGAGGTCGGGGTGGCTGTGGAGGTGAAGGATGTACATATGGTGGATGAGGTCTAGGTGTTAGCGGAGGTTCTGATGGTACGTATGGCCGTGATGTAGGGGGTCTAGGTGGTTGAGGAGGTGAAGGTGGAATGTAAGGTGGTGGTGTTGGAGGTCGGGGTGGGAATGGAGCTGGGGTCCTTGGCGGCTGTGGAGAAGGTGGTATGTACGGTGGTGGTGTTGGTGGTCGAGGTGGCTGTGGAGGTCCTGGTGGTATATATGGCGGTGGTGCTGGTGTTCTTGGTGGCTGCGGCCGGGATGGAGGTAGATATGGCGGCAGTGTTGGCGGTTTTGGTGGAGGGAATGTTTTTGACGGGACTGGATAATCATAACCCGTTGGTGGTGGCCTTGTTGGCTGCGTTGGAGATGGAGGTATGTATGTCGTAGGAGTTGGCCTTGTCGGTAGTGGTGTTCTTGTAGGTTCTGGATACGTGTACCCCGTTGGTTGTGGCCTTGTCGGTGGTGGAGTCGGCCTTGTCGGTGGTGGAGTCGGCCTTGTCGGTGGTGGAGTCGGCCTTGTTGGTGGTGGAGTCGGCCTTGTCGGTTCGGGATACGTGTACCCCGTTGGTTGTGGCCTTGTCGGTGGTGGGGTCGGCCTTGTCGGTGGTGGAGTCGGCCTTGTCGGTTCGGGATACGTGTACCCCGTTGGTTGTGGCCTTGTCGGTGGTGGGGTCGGCCTTGTCGGTGGTGGAGTCGGCCTTGTCGGTTCGGGATACGTGTACCCCGTTGTTTGTGGCCTTGTCGGTGGTGGAGTCGGCCGTGTCGGCGGTGTTCTTGTAGGTTCTGGATACGTATACCCCGTTGATTGTGGCCTTGTGGGCACAGTATAAGTGTAACCCGTCGTTTTCGTTGGAACTGTATAACCTGTTGTCGAGTAAGTATATGTAGGCCGTGTTGCATGGGTTTCAGTTCTTGTAGGCGGTGTATACGTTGGCCCTGTCGTATATCTCGGTGTTACTGTTGATCTGCATAACAGGAAACCATTTATACGCGCGTTACACTTCATAATTTCATCACTAATTGAATTTCACTGTGTATGGGGTTGATTCTTTAATTTGACTTCTTACCGTGGTGGTAAAGTGAATATCTCGTTTGGCGGTTCATAGTTGTAGCCTTCAAAATGCTGCTTGCTTGCTATTGCTCTTTTGCTTCTCTCACTGGATGCTTGCGCATGATGAGTGGAGAGCACTGCCACTACCGTGGCAATCCACAGGATCCGCTGTGGAAAACAAATATAATATCCATTTACATTAAATATATTAATATGCCATTATCAGTGACGAATACAGGGACGCGATGGTTCTACGTAACCTTGATCACTAAGCGCGATAGTTTCTAGGTAAATTAAGTCAGGGACTGCCACGTAATCGATTATAATATATCGAAGATTGTGTTCGTGGGATTATCTCACGCTTCACCCACGTACGTCTTACATAACTCGTCTCAAGCGTACCCTATGATGTATTGGTGATCGTGAAAGGTTCATCCGTGTGAAATGCGGCGTACGATACTCTCATTGATCACCATCTATCCAACGTTAAGAAGCTACGTTATTTGACCCGACCCCTCTATCGACATCTTATCAATGTACCCCCAAAGTGCCTTCACACTTTCTACCTTATAAAATCAGCATAGTGCAACATTTTGCACTCAAACAATTAATTTGTGTTTCTTAAGTCAATATAGCTAGCACTTCAAATTATGCTACGTACATACATACATACATTCGTTGTCTTCTTCCCATCCCTAATTAATCCCACTTGAGAACAGTTCGATGCGAGATCGAGATTTCAGGTTATCGAATGGTGTTTATTACCGTATCCCGCGCGATCCACGTATATACACCTCTTCATGTTTCAAGTAAACAGCGTTCCATTCGACGCCTCGGATTAAACGGAGTGCAATAATGCAACCAAAGACCGCAATTATCATTCGCTCGTTCGACGAGCTTCATAAATCAGTAGGGTCCCCACGAGGTGGAAACCTCTCGTTGTCCAGAAATTAAAACCGTCTTATCCGTTTACGACATCGTGAACGCGGCTACGAATGATGGTTCTAGCTCGAAGAAACGTCCAGTGACCTTTAGGCGTATAATTTATATAGGAGGATCACAAGCTGCCTATGGGGGAGAAAAGATTCTCCTCAGCGTCTTTCGCCAGTATGTGAAAGGCTTCTGATGTATAAGTGGTGTCACGACGCCTGTGCCCGCGGAACACGCGATACAGATCGCAAGGTTACTGTTTCTTGAGAAATTTTCGAGATCTCACGGTTCCGTTTGGTTTTTAGCAACCACCTGCAAACAAATCCTTGGGTTCGAGAAGCGTCACGGTAAAATGGAGTAGGCTTCTCCAAGTTCTGCAATAGGACATGGGAACCCCTTTTATTCGATTGCAATAAAGGGATTAACATATAATTGAAGACGGCTATCTTATGCAGTATAGACCGAAGCAATCTTTTCCAGACCCCTGACCTTCACTTTACCGCGATTCTCCGAATTAGTTGAACCTTGTCGTCTATAGATTGGAAATCCAAGCTTATGATCAGTCCGAACATGCAACGTTTCACAAGCACTCCATGCCAAAAGCGCAAACAATTTGCCACGTCTCTAAACGTTCGATGACGTTTAATTTACACCCAGAGAAAGTGGCAGCTTCATATACTGAAAGGCAGTGCCTCCGGTCACGACGAGAAACCAATGTGACAACAGATCTCTATTGGACAGCAATTCGCGCGACTCAAGGTGCAAAATTCTGTCGCAACGGAGGATCGGACATTGCAGCTACTTATGGCTACCGAGTTCGCCACTGTTAACGGTGCAAAAGAAAAGCATCCAGGAGGATTGAGCAAACAAGCTGTTTCTTGCGATTCCAGATAATCTGATCGTCCTCGATACCTTCTACCTCAAAACTGTCTCGTACAATACAATCTACCACTTCGCCCAAGGCGCAAGATTTAGAAATGTAATTGATTACGAAAGTTTTAACTACCGCCTAATTTGCCGACGCTCAGCTTCAACCTCTTTGACGAGCCTTGTTTAATGAGCGAACGGCCACGTTAACTATCCGACAGGTGTAAAAATCACATCTTGCATAATAGAGAGTCGCAAGTTGCGTCTTTGGTACTAATAAAGTGCGAGAGCAACGTCTTCAAGATACGGCTTTCTAATTATCTTGCCTCGTTTGCCGCCGATGCCCGCGCTTGTTAACGAAAAAAAAAGCCGAAGCGCATCTATTAGGGTCCGTCGTAACTTGCACGGAGAGGAACGAAAATGGCGGTGGTAAAATGAAATTCGTTTGCGTCAGAGCAGAAAGAGAAGAAGTCCTAAGTGGAACACAGCGGGTATATCAATTAGAGATAAGGATAATCAACAAGACTGTACCTATCGAGTATCGATGGGCTTCTTTCAAGTAATTATCGACTAAAAGCCCTCGCTGTACCGTCGGACGAAACGACAGAAGTGAATATAGAATTGGCATGAACGGAACATAGGATCAAGGCAAGTCACTACAGGTAAAAGAAATTATAGGAGATATGCACCAAAGTGAACTTTGGACACGTCATTCCAGCTATTGGTGAAGACAAACATCTGAAAGATGATGAGCAGACATGGTGATTAGTAAAACTCTAGCGTACTAATGGGGCTGAATAAATAGTATGTAACTGTTACACCCGTTTTCCTTTCTGGAAACCGCGTTCTGCCCTATTACGGCGAATTTCTCGCGACGCGTGCCGATGAATTAAGCAGAGCGGGCTTCTTGTCACAGATCGTGACGCGCGAAAAGAAGCATGTCGCAGGAGAAAGTTTCCACGGTGAACAGCGGCACGACTTATCTTGTCCGTGCGCCTCGTGCTCCTCACCCACGTAATAAACGTGTAACCGCCGCGAAACCGAGGAGGAATGCGGCGAAAAAGGAGTCTATTGTCGGGCGACGACAAAAGGTCCGCCGTACTTTTCCTAATTAACATAACAAAGATCGCGTCTGTTCTATCGGAACGGTAGAAGCCGCGGGACAGCCGTTCGCGAGGATGCAAATGACGTTCAGCAAGTGGCAGGTTTATCGGGTGACTCGATAGAGAAGCACGTGTAGGAGTGTGCCCTCGGTGTGCTACGAAATAAGGTAAATATGAACGATGGCGACTAGAACATAGAAATGCTTTTTCCATTGAATCATATTGAGTTGTTTCCTTGACCAGCTAACTATGATGCAATCCATTTGTCTTCCACTTCTGATACCAAGCTATGGAGATGAAATGAAGAAAGAGGGGTGCAGCTCCACCTTCACCAACTTCGAATAAGTTAGAAAAAACTGTTTATAAAATTATTGCTTTGACTTAACATTAAAAACAGAACACTATTTGAGAAATATATATTTTCACAAAATAAGTAGTAGTTATTGAGTTGATAAGTTTTTATTTCTATTTTTGGCGAAAAGATATTCTATAATAAAAATATTAATATTTCTATTTTTATTTATTTGCAATAAATCGCTCATTTGTTATCGGATTTCCATCAAACGTGTACCAAACGATGTAGTATTTTTATTTTACGTATATTACACGTGATAACTCAAAAATGGTAAAAATTGAAGCTGTACCCATCTTTCTGCCTCAAATGTTTCATGCTCGCCGAGAATATCTGTGTTAACAGACATTACACGATGAGATACGATATCCTTCAGAAGACGGGGGAAGAGACAGAGCACGACTTCGTCATATACAATTCCCCTTCAATCATAACTGTTACACGATGAAAGTTTTCTATGTATAATTCAACGGTTTCGTGCAACTATATAACATAAAAATTTTTGCATAAATGGATGTCGACTTGTCGACGCGTCGCCAGTTACTGAAATTACTATTCCAATTAAAAATTCAATGACGCAACGTAGTCGGATCAGAATATGTATGCCCACGAGTCTCATCTCTCTGGTCACGAATTGCCAAACGAAGATCCCCGGTGAATCCTTTTCGGGGAAAGGTTGAAGGTTCCTTGGAAGAGTAACATAACTATTGCGTAAACCAAGTTACAGCCCGATTCTGTATGTCCAGAGCGATAAGCAAGAAACGTTGCCGTGACTTCGGATGAAGAAAAAAAAACAGACGACAGAGGAGCCGGCCGAGTATTCATCATTCTTCATATGAAAGGGCACAGATCCTCCTGAAATTTATTGATCAATTTGGTCGAGCCACGGCCGATCGTTTCGCAATCGAAATGCCGTGGTGACGATCTGGCGTTCGATTTGATCGGCACCGGCGCGAGGATGATCCTTAACGATCCTGCGGATCGATTCGCTGCATCATCGAAACGAAATCATTGTTGCTCGTTGCGTAAAAGCTTTCAAGCCGATCCTATCGTGTCGCGGTTTTATTGATATTTTGACGGCGAGGCTGTCAGCAAGTGTATTCTCAGAAAATATCACTCGAGTGTGAAAAAGACGCGGAGTAATCGAGGAACGTGTAGGATCAGTAGTACGAAACGAAACAGCAAATTGACGTTTCTGCGATCCACGCGTTTCTTACATGTGCTACGTTCGCGTTGCAAAATCGCGAGGTTGTCAAACGACATTTAGTTATGCAGTAATTCTTAAAGGATATAATCTGTGACTTTATTGCCTTCGCGTTGACATTGATTTTTAGCATCGAGTAAAGCGTGAACTGGGACGCCAGGCTAGTAAAGGGCATTGCTCTTAGGAAAAACTGAAGACTGACTTTTGGTAATAAACAGATCGTTCTGTAGCATGTTTATTAGTGATTCGTATCTGCTCGGACGTTCAGAAAGTGAAGGTGTTAGCGGGCAGGACGCATGTAATTACATTCGATTAAATAAAGTATAACTCACTGACCATGTCTGACTATTTCATGCTCGTAATCCCTTCTTCGTCAATCATCGGCTCTTGCACCTTTTCCCTTGCCACCATCAGCACCACCAATTTCGTAACCTCGATTACACAGGGCAGCTACTGAATTCACCAATTCTACAGAGCAAAATCGGCCACCCTCCCGAGAGGTCTCTAATTGAAATCTCCGCGGTGATGCTTGAAGGAAAGAACGCGCGGAATTCAGACGCTAGACGTGCACACATCCTTCTCATCAAGGCTGTATTACGGCATACAAGGGAATACGGACAGATGGATATACAAAGGCACTAAACCTCAAAGCGCGACCATCGTCGAGCATAAACGAGCGGGACAGTAGCGCGAGGCACAACAAGAAGAGGAGTCGAAGAAACTGAAAGTTGTTTGCTGCGGATGTCAATTGCCCCATCTCGATGATGAACTATCATTGACCTTCGTCTTACGTTTTCTCTCCACCTAACGCTGATGTGCCTTCGGGTGCTCGTTATCGAGACCCCGAATGTGCCCAACGCATTATCTATCCAACGTAGCCTTGAAAATAATCAACTATTAGATCAGTGTTTAATTGCACCAGGGAATTTCAATCGTAAAGGTAAGCTTGTACTTCAATAGCTGCAATGAGAGTAGAGGGAAGGGCGCACAGTGGTGAATTTTCCCGAAATCGTTGCCAAAACTCGTATCTTCAAATCTAAGTTAAATTGTTCAAATAAATTACATTAACATTACTCTAGAAAAATATTGTAATATATTTAAAACATTCAATTACACATGTATACTTGTATAATATACATAATGCACATTCTACGTGATGTTTAATCGTAAATAATAACTGTCGTAATACAATATTGAATATATGCAATAACATACACACTCCTGTTTAACTATAGAATTAAAAATTGTGGACAAAATTAATATTTACAAGTGACGACAACTGGTCGCAAATTCTCGCAGTTAATTTGAATCGCAACTTCTCCTGTGACCTTTAAACTTTACTTTAGAAAAGAAATCGAAGTTTGATACACGAGTATTTGCTCAAAGAAAGAAAAAGATATATAGGTCTTGTACCTTTATCTACCACAGCTGTAGAAATATTAAAAAAATAATACAATTACTGTAAATATGAATGTCGAGCATATTAGATAATACCAACATTCACAGGTTAGCTTGTTACATCGACAATAAATCGTAACATAATTTCTAGTTTTTCCTGAAAAAATCCACTTTCTCATGCTGTTAAGTTTGAAGTTACATATCTCTAAGAGAATTGCAGCTAAAAAAATAATTTTAATGATAAAACATGCTCTGATATTTCATAAACGAAGTACCATTCACAGATTTTTAAAATAAATAAATTTTTTTACTTTAGCCATGATTTCGGGCAAATCCGCCACTGTGGGACCCTTGGAAACGAGGAAACGAAGGGAAGCACATATCCCTTACCTCGGACCAGAAAGCAACGAGATGAAAGATCCATCTGGGGGAATCGGAGTAAAACCTAGCCAAGGATTTTCAGAAAGTGCTATTAGACGGTCCAGATTAGAAACTCGCATATTCTACTATACCAAATTTGCATAAGTAGAAAATGCTCGCAATGATTCAATGTCTCCATGCCTAATACAGAGTTCGCTGGATGAGCTCTGCTAACGAATCCAACTCGTAAACCCAAGAAGGAACGCTCGAATCCTTTCCATTTCCTTTACTTCCCAGCCCTCAATGCACATAAAGCCGCTAAGTAAGAACTAATGAGAACCCCCTGATGACGGGTGTTCCCACAGCATTATCAACAGAGATCTGACTCGTTGGACAGTCTCTACAGACACGCGGAGCAAACTGAGACTAGGTAGGTACATGCTTAAAAATCTCTATTGATATTAAAATCACCGTTCATTCCCCAGCAAATGTCACTTCTGCGAAAGATCACCTGATTACTGCTCGCTGAGCATTGTTCGTCACCACTTATAAATGTCAGCTTCGGCAGATTAGTAATCATAAGCTCGTCTGTGGACATGATCGTGATGGCCGAGTGGAAGGAAAAAATAAACATGGCAAGGGAAGAAGGTTCTCTGTGACGAACGTCTCGTTCTATTGGCTACTTTCCACCAGCCAGGCCGTCTCGCGATTAATTCATCATATTTCAGTGTTGCAGGTCGGATCGAACGATTGGCAAACTATGAGATGAGAACGACTCGACTTTCGTAACGGCCTACCCTCGTAGTAATTGCAACGGTTTTTATTGCGCTCTCAGTGACGCAAAGCCTGCAACGATCGGCCGATTAGATGAATGGTAGTAAATATCTCGCGATTACAGGATAATTTTACAGGTTCTTTCGAAACAGCCGAGGAACCATAGGTGCGTTAAGTGAATGCTACGGCGATTGGCGGTCGTGCGAAGAGGCGCCGTGCGTACGAGTGTGAATTCAGAGGTGCCAGTTGCATTCCGCCGAGTCATGCAAATTCCTACTTTATTATATCCAATTAACGTTTCGGTAGCTATCAAAGGAACACACAGTCGATTTCGTGTTTATTGTGACGCCTGCGGAAACCTACTTTCTAAACGCGTTTTGCGAGATATTTACGTTGCCCCTTTTTTCTCTTCCACGCAAACTGGCGTCTTACGGTCTGGAACACTTCGTGGGAACTTGCTTTGCATGAAATTGTTCTCCGCGAGTTGCCAGATTTGCCTGGGAAATTCTAATGGGATTGGAATTCTTGAAATAGTTCACATTACGAAATTAATTTACATAAATTCTGTATTCACATAGCACGATAATTGATTTAGCTGGATGAATAGCTTTCTGCGTTAGTGAAATTTGGTAGTTGAGTAATTCGTACTGCTTGAACATTTTAAATGCAATTCGGATTATGAAATTGTTTTGCAGAATTTGATAATAGTCGTAAAAGTTGAAGTTGCAAATGAGAGGTCGAAGTTCCTTTTTAAGGGTGCTGCTAATGGGGAAAATCCGACCTTAAGTAGCGCTGTGTTAGAACCCAATGACATTCGATCGTTTATTCTTTTATTTTGATTGACACGAGCAAGACACTTTTATACGTGGTGTGAGCGGGTGCACGTCGCTGTGACACCACCGATCGAAGAACTTGTACAGGTAATAATCAACCTTTCAGTGGATAAGCGAATTTCAATCGCGTGATTTGACCAGTTATTCTCGACGATAATTAATTACTAAATCAGCGAGGTTGATGACTATTTAACAAGTTGGACGTGCCTATACCACACAACCTGTGTAATCCTTTGAGAACGAGAGTGGCGTAATTAATACCACTTAGAAGCTTAAGAGAATTGTGTATTCTCGTTCCTCAGGATAAGTAAACCTAATTCATGCTTTGATAATTAATTCCTCAGTAGGGGGCAGATTTGACTCGCACTATTTTTAGTCTCAGAGGCATCCCTCGGCGATAGTAGTGCTTTCAATTGAAAAGAGGATTGAATTGTCATTGGTCAATAATCCTTACAGGATATTTAGTGTGTATTGTTGAGTGATGTGTCTATCGTCACGTATTGAAGATCTTGACTTCTTTCATTGAGTCTACTTCAAGCCGAACAAGGATCGTTACATCATCGACTCGCTGGGATTTCTAATGATGCACGAATCGAATATTTCGTCGGGAAATTTTTACGAAAGAATTACGAGGTTGACCTTTCGCGGACAAAAATTTCTACGTTACGTGATCGCGAAGATAGCTTTGGACAAACGCAGTGCGAGTAAGAGGTGCACGATCGTGCATCGGGCTGCTATTAAAATCAATTTCAGTAATCGCACTCTGATGAATGAAATCATGCAGGAGCACGAGGCTTGCGTGTGAAAGTATCTTAGTATTGTAGATTGGAAATGTACTTGATGCAGTTGCACAGTAAAGAAAGGACTTTTAGTTAGACTTTATTCCTCAGGTTCTTATCGTGCATCGGCACCCCCTTATTATACGCGTAATTTTTGCGGTAGCAAGGATGCTGACGACGATTACCAGAAGAAAGTAAATGTTTGAGCACACAGGCACCAGAAAGGTGTATTTCAAGTTAAGAAACAATGATAACCTTTGATATTTAGCGCGCCAACAGCTGGCTGTCGCTTGAGTCTCGCTATTAATTCTTACGTGGCTGTGGATACGGCCGTACGTGTAAATACCAAACGCTAAGCTCACCGGTGGAAATACTGTTTTGCAGAAACGAAAGTGATCGCGGCTCACGAACTCGAAAATTGCACGATGGAGTGCCCCTGGGATGCTGGGAAGAGTGTCACGTGTTGGTATCCAACAAATCCGCGACTTCCTCCTTTCATATTAATAAATCACAGAATACAACCGACTGCGAAAAGAACTATCTGCACCGAAAGAAAAAATTCAAATACAAAAATAACTTATGAATGTCAAAAATAACTTTAACCAAAGAGCAACCCAGTAGCAGGACAATTTTTTTAACAGAACGATGCTAATAAATTAATAAAGTTAAATTGTACTGAATTGGTGAGTGGTTCTCAGTTAAAAAATATGACATCACGATGAAGTAGCAGTAACGTTGGTTCCGAAGCACAGGGTACGAGTGACCATTTCCCAATGTCGAAGAGGCACATACTTCTACTCCACCTCGACGATTTTCTACTCCACCCTTCGAGCCCGCAACGAACGCACCAACAGTATCCCCGAAGCCACACTTTCGGCACACAGAATCCTATTAAATTACGTTCCGAATCTGTGCCATTATCGCGTGCACGGAACCGCAATGGCTGTCGTCCAACCCTCAACCCCTCCCGTCCTTCCACCCCCGGTCACGAGCGTATCACTTGACCCCACGTCGCACTTACTTACCATTTTTCGTGATCGCGATCTAGATCCCGGTTCTGCCGAAAAAAAAACGGCGACCGTGCGTGTGGAAGGAACACTTCAAAACGGACACATGTCTCACGGGAGCTTGCTCGTTCCCGGGAGAGGTGACTTCTTCGTCTCGAGGAACGTGGAGAGCATTTATAGGATTCACCCGATTCGCTGGTGGGGGGAGGGCAGAGCGTTCGGTCCATGCGATTATTGCGAGCCGACGTCCACGGGAGGATGCTGTAACTCTTCGTCCCGTGGGTGAGGAAAGGAGAGAAGACAGCCACCGCCGTGGGGAAGTGAAATGGCTAGAGGCGCAGGGGGAGAGAGAGAGGGAGAAAGTGAGAGTTCTCGGCTGGTGAGAAGGACGGGGCGATGTTGAACGCCGCCTGAAAAGGTCCAACTTCGCGGTTACGTTGGACGATACCTGAGGACGTCTAACGCTGGTGGTAATAGCGAAGGACGAATCGTCCTTAACGCTCTCTCGCCGGCAAACCGGCACAGATTTCGAGGAATTAAATCGACTCAAGGATGAATAATTCGGTGTGCCCGTCTTCGCCGCGCTGTGATCTATGATTAAAGGGTGTCGCGCGACACTCGCCACAATGTAGCGCCTTCATTCTGATTACAGGATGAGGTAACGCCGATCCCGGAGTGCCGCCATCGAAGGACATTGCCGGTCGTTAGTTAAGGTGGATGGGAGCCGGCGACACCAACATTTTTACGACACCCGCCATTAAGATAAAATTGATCGATGACGAATGATGCGGTCGGGCTTTCTTAATTGGACGCATAGTAGTACCCTCGAATTTCAAAGGAAAATGGGCTGAATGAAAGGCTGGACCTATGAACCGAGCGTATCGCCGCGAATAAGGTAACTTGTTCGATATTATGTTCGGTTAAATTATCTTAATTGAGCTCTAAGAGGCTTCGACATTTGCATACATCCAACGATTCTATTCCGATGATCCTCCTTGTGTCATTCATCTCAAAACTGGTAAAAATCCTCGTTAGGACCTGCGTAGAAAGTAGCCCCGCAATGTTCTGTAATCGTGTAACACAGCGCCGCGTAAGTGCTGATACAGTGTAATTAAGTTGGACGTGTCGCCGAACATTTGACAACGGTGAAGCTTCACCTCCAATGAAGAAACTCGGATCGCTTATCCCGGTGAAAAGCTATTCTCGCCTAATTATTTATTAGCATTTCCGCGAGCATGGAGAGCGTCTACCGCCGCGAAATTACCTGGATAATTGAGCGTAATTGAGTTAACCAAGGCGAAGATGAAAGAGACTGTCGTGGATACCTATCGCCGTAATTACGCGGCAATACATCGACGGGACAGCATCGATAACAATTCATGAATTAGAACGATCATACAGATTCTTTCTACAGTAGACTGGGTGGTGGATACTAGAGTCTGATAATGTTGCAATGGACATTGCAATGCGAGTGAAATGTGGTGCACTTGTAGCAGAGATTTTCCATTCCCTACGCAAATTGAAAGTTTTCATTAAAATTCATAAGGGAGCATGCAGAGAAAGAAATGATGATGATATCTGGGTTAGATGTTGAGTAACGATCTGATTTCAGACTGAGTCAGTTCTTGAGGAAATGGCTCAACGATTGTATTCGTTGGTTTATCGCCGAATATTGTATAGTATATCCTTGTATGAATATATGTGACATATGATTCGAAGAGGTAGGATTCGTCGAAAACCGGAGAACAGGACGGCCGTAGGATAATTTCTGTTATGCAAGGTTTCACTTGAACCAGCGTCATCGAGATTCACGCAGACTCCCATGCAGGTGAAGAACCTCAAACACAATGATGCTCGACGATCGGCTGTAATCACTGCAAACGTTACGTGAGTTCATCGTTCCCGGTGATCCGTGTGTACACATATTCGCACCTGCATCCTTCGACGATGTCGCCATTGTAAGTTACCGTAACAAAGACGGTCGCCGCGCCGGGCGAATAATGAAACAAACACTCCAGAAGCGATTGGTTGCGTGCAATTATATGTATTAGCGTCCATCCAATTCCACGTTGCGAAATACTGTTTCATTTGCATCTGCTTAAAGCGATTGTTACTCGGCTTTAAGACCATTCGCATCGAAGGGACTTCGTATTAAAGAAAATTGATATGTAGGTCACGGAAAGTTACCGATATCATGGAGGCTAATTTATTTATAGAATACTCTCAGAGACGCGTTGCCGTGAAGGTGCAATTGAATATAATTGGCAGTTAACATGGGCCATCCTATTTCTCTTAAGCAATCGCAATCGTTTAACACCATCCCTCTTCATTGCTCATAATGGCTGATCATAAAACGCTGTGCGCGCAAGATTCCCTTCGTGAAGACCTTGAAGGAATCTGGGAACACGAGTCGCTCCATTCGCGGATTCGAGTCAAATGAGACGTTTTAATTGCTTATCAGTAATCAATCCAACCTATGACGCTGGATCGAAGGTCGCGTGCACCATTCTTTCGACCTTTTTACATGTACGTCCTCTCATCAGCACCCTACTCGTTAATGAACGACGAGAAGAATTAGCGCCACCTTCAGACTTTTGTCTCACGCGTATTAACTTTATAATACCGCCTTTTTAATAACAGCCTTTAATTAAATGCTAAACGTTTCTAGCATTTAATTAAAGGCTGTTTCTAGTAAAGCTCTAAATCCTCAAGGATCACGTTCACTATGAAATTAATTTTCATTCGATTAACCATGTTTTGAGGACGAAGCCTCGCATTTAAACAAATGTGAATGTATAATAACCGCACAAATTATATACGGTAAATTATGAAACGTCTGATCTCCTCGGAAATAGTAAATAAAGTCTTTTGGTTATTCTGAGTTTTCAGAAATGTCAAGAACTCTCGTATACGATGAAATATTGAACACCAGTTCGAAACTCAGCCAACGTAACTCCGTTCTTTCCTTCAACTGGTACTGCAACTTGAACTTTACATTAAATTGCTAATAATAATCGCAGCTGGCATTCGTTCGTAAACATTATCACCGTTATTAACTACGTTTCTGCATTGTTCCACCATCATGTTGCATAAACATGGTAAATTGTATAGACTGCATAGTGGTTGTACCTTATGGCAACTAACTTCCCACGATTATGAAAATGGCGACGAAGGGAGGTAAGTAGGTACTGTATCAAGTAGTGCAACCTGACTTTGGACCTACATGTACGTATACATGAACAATATTCCTAATTTCTTTTAGTTAATAGTAATTTTATGCTGAAACCTTCATCCAAAGTTTACTTTAAAATGACAATTATTAAATAGGGGAGAGTCAGTAGGTTTGGGTCGTAGGAGTTTTGGGTCAGTTAGTGTATTTCCATCCTAATTAGACATATCTTATTCGCATACGTACTATTGGCTACAGCAGTAGTAAGATTATTCCTAACCAAAGCAAAAAGTTTGTGGCAGTGCGTATTAATCTTCTATAAGTAAAAGTGCATTTTCGTGGTATGTTTAATCTAAAAATTTAGTAAACAAACTTATATTTAAACAACAGTTATAGCTTATAAATTGTAACATAAAACACGTTGCTTGACAAACACAGGTGCCTTATTATGAACGTTCAGATGCGGGATGCGTGGGTCAGAAGTATGCGGGAGATTTGAGTTGACCCACACATTCCCACTTTCTTTTTAATGAACCGCTTTAGCTATTTTTTACAGGCCTACCATGCCACTTATTTATAAAAGGAAGACTGAGAGAAAGAGAGAGAAAGACTCCTGAGCAAATATCGCATAAAAAAAATATTGCGATTAAGTCCTCCGAACAACGATCACTTCAATGTTGACTTCAATAGTTTTGAAAATCTATAGTGAAAATTTAATCAACTACTTTCGATATGTTTATGCTTATTAGGTTATTTAGAGCTTCTATTTTATTTATTTACTTCATTACTTTTATACGTATACATATATTTTTACATTGTAGGTAATAAATACATATACACATATATAAAAGTCTCCTACATTTACACCAAAACTAATAGAAAAGTTAAACGACCCATTTATCCCCGACCCAAACCTTTCCACACAATGGAGGTATGGGTCAAATAATTACTTTCAGAAACTTTTATAATTTTAAAGATTTCTTTGAAATAATGAAATGAAATGATGATGGAACATTGATGGTAAAACCTTACTAATTATAAATGCTCGCATGTAAAGCCTGTTTCTCTCTCATTTTGGTCAATTTTAGAGATTAATTGAATTCTGACCCAAATCTGCCCACTCTCCCCTTCCCTTCTGAGTGCTGCCATTGCCACCGAATCCTTCTTTCTATATATGAATGAAGTCGTTTTCCTCGTGAGACTATCCTTTCTCCTAGTATTTAGTTTTCAACTGAATGAAGGGGCTGCGACGACCACGGAAAGGTCGTAATCACGGTTCGTTTGACCTTCGATCTTTTCCTTGCGTCGGATAACATAGTTAACGATGGTCGTCGAACAGAACTATCCTCTGCTGATAGGAGCACCTTCGATTAAATGATAGATTTCGGGGAGACGAAGTGCAAATATTCCTCTGAATGTATTTCTTGTTAAAGAAACGAAATCCTTTCCCCAATTAAGATCTGAGCTCAGCAAACTACAGGTCTGATATGATTTATTACCTACCTCTGAAAATTATGAACAGAGATGGGAGCAATGCGAGGGGAAGTTAATCTTTGATGTGCAAGTTTTTTAAGTGCACTTTGCCAGGTGCTTTTTTAAACGATTCTTTAATACAGTACGATTCGTACAGATGATTTATATTTTATTTACGTCCTTGTTCATTCAATTGAAATCCTTGTCCCCGTATTAAATAAAATCGAAGATGTTAACCTTACAAGAATTACCGCATGCTTTATCCACGCGTATGAAGTAGAATTTTTATTAGTATACTTAAAAAAAAAAAAACACGTCGAAGTTTGCATCATACAGCAACCTTGGAATTTTAATTACAACAAATTATATTGTATCATTAGTGAATCCGACTACCATTATCAAGGTAAACCTGAAGTGTCGGAAAGGATCACAGACGATTTCACAAGATGTACATAATATACTACAAGATGCCTCGTGCAGGCGGAGCGAGTAGAAGATTATGTAATGCTCTCACGAATTTTTATTCAAAACGTGGGTCAAAATATTCGTCGAAGGACGCATCGCGATAAACACCTCACCAAATCTCCATCATTATTTCCTATGTTTTGTGTCTTTAGAGAATACATTTGATATTTGGAATAATATAGAAAATTGTGTGAGTGTAAAAGAGATAGTCGTTTCTCAATGGATTATACGCGAGCAATAATTTCTTGCTTCTTTGCTGTTCGAAATGTTGTGTTGCAAAGGTTGAAGAGGTAATTGCTGATTTCCAAGTGTCCGTTTTCACATTTCATTGAAAACGAATCAAGGATACCCGTGATAAAGTGTTATAGATTGATGGTTGTTAAAGTTTCAGTCGCAGTCAATGTGCAGTTAACTTGTAAAGTAAAAGTCTGGGTGACCTGAAAAGTCTCGTGTGACCCCTGCACCTGCACATACGGATCACCGCAGTGGCATTCTCTCTTAATCGCGGCGACGTTGCCCAATTAAATGGGATTACACAGAGAAACAGGATTTTACCAGCACTTCCCTCGCGAAGTGCATCTCCGGCAGATATTAACATATTCCAGCAGCTCCCTTCGACATTATAATTAACGTACATAGACTTCTACGTTCAAACGGTATACATATGTTACGGATTACATGTGAGATAAGGTGTTCTGGCGTGCTAGTAGTCAATACTCTTCTCCAAATTACTTCAATTAAGTGAAATCAACCACAAGATTCTAGAGAGAAAAGTAACAGCACCAGGTCTATCATTTCTATCGTATTTCTATCTCTTCTCGGCACCAAGGAGATCTTGTCCATGAAATTGAAATGTCGTAACAAATTCCAGCAAAATATGCGAAAGATATTCTTTCCACTTCTATCTATTTAGGAAATCTACAAGATCAAACACCCTGGAAGTTTCCCTGACAACAGAATTCTGACGTCTCAGCAGTATTAGATATTCTTCAAAACCTCTTTTCAATACAGCAAAGAATTTAAAATTCCCTTATATTGCAACGATAGTATCTTTTTGAAACAATTGCAAATAGGAATGAAATGAGGCTCCCTTTTAAAAATGAGAGTAGCAGGAGATAAAGATGAGTTTATTTGACAAACTCAGTCATAACACATTACTCGGCATAAATAACAGTTTTCTGTGTGTATTTAGCTGTGTAATTTTATTAAGATTCGTTATTTAAGGAAAGTTTGAACAGGTCTCTACAATAACACTCCGCAAACATGATATTTCCATTAAACTCTACGTTTTATTTATTCGTTTTGCGCAATCATTAACGACGGTGAGAATATAAAGTTTCGTCAGATTTGTTCTGTTAATTTCAGAAGAGTCTTTATCATTACTTTAACAGCTACGATTACTTTGCCGCGATTTAATATAAGAGGCGATAAATGCAGTTTATACTAGAGGTGTAGACAACGGGTGTCTTCGATTATCATTTCGTAAAGCACAGTTCCAATGTTGTAAAACAAGATTACGACAACAGAATCGGTACTAAGTTCTGTCTAAACATCTCTCCTTTCCAAATCGTGTATCGTGGTATCCAAAAGGTCGTCTTTTCGATTAGTAATAGCCACCAAAGTGACCGAATCCATGACCATAACCGTAATGAGGGTAGCCTAAGGGGTAAAAGCAAATTAGGATGAGGGTAACGTTGATGAATATTTTGTCTACATCGCGATCGATCTTGTGAACAACGTCGATGAATAATTCGTCTACTTCACGAATTCGAGGAAAGATTTCATAAAATGCTGTATATAATGCACGGCAGTGTTGGAAATTAATAATTCCGAATACTTTGACACATCTCGAAATGTCACACGAATTATCGAAGCCATTAAATGGTTTACAAAAGATTCATTGACGTTGAAGACAGTGCTGTCGCGTTCTACGTTTCGTCATGCAATGCACCAATGTTCTCTTACCATAGTGTCCATAACCATGCCCAAATCCGAAAGACGGGTACTTGTAACTATAAACGTAAGGGTAGTAGCCGCCGTATCCGTATCCACCCAGGTATCCTGGCTTCGCAGCTACAATGCCAATGATGACAGCCAGCAGCAGAACCGTGTACTTTGGGAATAAGAAAAGGAAAACATGAACAATGCATCCAGTGTATGCAGAAATGAATTACAAATGACATGGTCGTAACACTGCGCACCGCATGGAATATAGAATATCAACAAATCAGTTCACAATGTATAAATTAGTTTGCGAATTAATATTGATAAAATCTTTAACTGCGATTACGCGGCACTACACACTGCGCATTATATTGCATAGCAATGACTCGAAGGATAATTAAATGTTGAATGATTAAAAGTTTGTCACGAAGCTATATACGCAAGTAATAATTGTGAATATAAAGAATTGTAGATAAAATGACTCTGATACATTCCCAGATTGATAAGTCGTAACTTTGACTACAGTCGTAACTTTGAATCGTCTCTGAAGGTGAAAATCCTAGATGAGATAAAAATATCGTGTCTCGCGTGGAGACAATTATTTAATTATTTTATTACTTTCTAATTACTTTGTCATTAGTTTTATGAAATTAGTCTCTCACGAGACAAGTTTCGTGATGTATTTTCAAAAATCTCATCTCTCGCGACTGTTCCCATTATTCACATTTAGCTGTTGCTGAGACTTTCGTCTCGCGATGGAAAAGTCTCAGGCAAAATCTCGTCGCGGAATCGCACCTTAAACGCTTGACAGAAATCGATATCGACCGCTGAAAAACTGAACTTGGATCACTTTTTGTTCCCGGTATCGTTACTTACAAGTTTCAAGCAAGCCATTCTCTGTCAGGTGACACTAGCCTGTCCGTTGCTCGAGTGATTACACCAATTTTTCCTGATCGATCAGCAGAGTATGTACCACTGTCCGCCTAACGTCGGTTTCAGTTTCTTTTATAACAAAGGCGGGGTCCCGCCACGGCCCCCGAACAGCGATTTTCCCAGCCTTCGTATTGGCTTTCCTCTGTTAACACTAATAGCAAAGCTTGGCATTGTTACCCTGAGATTATGCGGATGCAACGCGTCATTATGAAAGAGACATACGAAGCAGGGACTGCGATGCTTTCGGGACGGTCGCAACGTGCACGCACTATGAACAACGCCTTGACATCCAAATTCGTTGGGGGGCTCGGACGTACCAGCAACGTCCTATTACGTTTCCCAATCCTTCTTACATTCCGTGATACTCTAAAAGAAGAGGACAATGGTGCACGTTGCAAACGCCGTTGTAACATTTTGGTTTGAATTCCACGAAACCGGGATATTCATAAAATTCATTCATACTTTTCATTCTGGTGGCAGAAATACAATACGGGAATATGGAAATAGGATCCGTAGCTTCTTCTATAGAATGCAAGTTTCTTTCTGACGAGTAATTTCGCATCTTCGCGGTAACAGTGAATCGCGTGTTTGAACGTGGCAGCTGAAATTACCAATAAGCAGGCATTTCTTGTCATTCTTCTAGCAAATGTCGCCATTTACGAGGTACCCGGGCAGGCCGTCGTAGAAACAGTTACCGAAACCCCTCGCTAAGTAGCAGGTACACAAAGAACCTTGATTAAAATTGAATTATCATTTAATACTTCAAACGTACAAAAGTTACCTATTAGTCCAAACTTTTGCACTCCGCTGTCAACAAATTGGTTAATCTTGTTTCAATTCACTGCTTCGAATCAATCAGTTCTACAAATGCTGATTGCGAGTTAAGGGGTTACGCCACCCTGACGCGCTCGAAACAGCACTAAACTAGACGAATTTTTTTACTGATACTATGAGGTTGAAAATGATTTATTTTCTTCTTATGGGTAGAGCATGTATTAGTGCATATATTGTATAAATACTGTACAAAAATATTAAAAAATGACCGAGTTATTTGTTCTCCCGCGAAGCTCGTCCGCCGTTACACGCGTGACTAACCTAACAAATTATAACGAACATGTTCGTCTGAAATCAAAAACCCGATGATTTTCGTGTTTCTTAATAAAATACCTACGATGTAGCATAGGGATTTGAGAAAAAAAAATTATTGCACAAATGAGAGCAAAGTGAAAAAAATTATACGTTTTTCACATGAAAAAACGAATTTAAACCATTAATTATATACGAATGGGGTATAGGATGGAAAAACTGATATGCTACATCGTAGATAATACCATTAAGAATATGCGTGCCAAGTTTGAACTCAATCGGACAGATAGTTTTGGAGATATTTGATAGGTCATCTTTGAAAATGTAGTTTCGAGAAAAACGCAAAAGAAGAAAAGTAGAATGGTAGCTACCTGCTGCGGAATATCGACATCCGCGCCTCGTTTAAAGTCTCCAACTCGGCTATTTTGGGGAATTTTTGCGTCCACCATGGCTTAAATTATTCTTAAAACTTTACGTAATAAGAAAGTGCAAAGAAAAAAAATCGTTTTTTCAAAATTTTCAGGGTGGCGCAACCCCTTAATTGACTTCCAACCTCTTGAATCATTCTAAACCATGTCCACTCATTTATAATACGAAACTTATTACGATAAGAGAAGAAAAAGATGAGGGATTGCTAGCGGGCTATTACAGCGCTAATGGACAGTTTAATTACCATTTTCAAAGGGACAATGGGTGTGTACGGGAATGCAGGGTCTGGGGAAGCCAAGTGATGGCACCATGAGTACCGTAATCGAAACAGAAAGAAGAAAAGTCTGAAGCTTACGTAACGAGGGGGAGGAAGGGGAATATCATGTTACAAAATGGTGAGATTACATGGTACACGTCATGGGGGACGAAATCGTGAAAAAAGAACGTTGGGACACTCGTGGTACCGAGGACACGATTATCATTAATTACGGTTAATGTGTAATGCTTCCAAGTGTTATTGATCGTAGCGTTGCCCAACGAGCTGCCGAAAACATTTAATCACACGTACGGGGAGATATGAATTTTTTATTAACGAACAAAGCCTTTCGATTTGTCTTGCAAGTGACACGAAATCACGCGCGCTCGCAACAGCGTGTTCATTTTCATTTAGACGAGTTCGGCGAATTTGTACGAACAGCATTGTAATTAGCCGATGATTCGAGAATGGACGCCTCGCATATGTATCGCATAACCGATCGTCGTGCACACGATAAGTAGCTACTCCGTTTCGCGAGGAAAAAATCGCGTGACTCGGTGAGTCATTAATTGCGGCCTGATTTTCTTCGTCCCATCTATCTTGTACAGCGTGCGAAGTCGTTACGTTTCTTGCTTTGTGCATTTTAGCGGTCTTGTTAACTGCAAGGGAATAAGCCCTTTAGAATTCAAGAAGGACTCAGGATTTCTTACACCATTAGGTATATTAAGAGGGTAGACTACTGTGACGATGACGGCCCGAAAAAATAGGAAATCTTCTGATGCAAATTAGAGATCACGGGTGAACCTATCCTTCTTCTTCCTATTATCCCTCTCACTCTGTACTATCTGCGTTATGTATGCATTTTGTGTGCATAGATAACTTCACTTGCCTGCACTATACATCAGAGATAGGTTCACCCGTTACTTCCCTCTTCCTCGAACCGGCCGCCGTTGCTCCGTTCACTCTCCAGGTATTTTTATAGCTCAATGCTCGCACCCTAAGATTTCCACAGGCTAGAGAGACACTGGCTCACATGCTACAAGACTCTATGGAGCTGAAAAGAGAAAATTCAACGATCAGAGGGACACTAAAGGGAGAAGAAGAAGGAGCGAAGTGGGTGCGTATGATTCTGGAAAAAAGGAGAAGAAAAGAAGGACAAGATGAAGGAAGAAATCAAAACGAAAGCACAATCTTTAGTTAAAGGAAAAAAAGAAGAAGGAAAGAAGAAGCGGAGTGGATGCGTATGGTTTAGTTAAAGTTAGTATGCGTTTAGTTAAAGATTGTGCTTTCGTTTTGATTTCTTCCTTCATCTTGTTCTTCTTTTCTTCTTCTTTTCTCCAGAACCGAAAGCATCCACTCCGCTCCATTTTCTTCTCCCTTTAGTATCCCTCTGATCGTTGAATTTTCTCTTTTGAGCTCCTTACAATCTTGTAGCATGTGACCCAGCGTCTCTCTAGCACAGCTGATCGACCAGACTTCACTGTAAACGGGTGCATCCAGATTCAACTTCTCGTGACAAACGATTTTCCCTGACCCATCCAACGCCTTCCGTGAATCATCCACTCGATCATCGTGTCGGAAGCAGCATCTAATTCTGCCTATTACGTAATCTATTTTTTTTCCTGTTTTCACACTATTTCCCCAGAATCTGCGATCAATGCGAGCGCCGAAGGACTTTCCGCGTATTACGTACCGCGACATATTCACCTTGAAGGTGTAACGTTGAATCGATTTTTACTGCGCGGTTACCTGATGTCGATCAGCGTTAGGAGCGAATGATCGCGCCGAGGGCAACAGTTTCGGTGAATTGTTTCGCTTATGGTTCCCGTTCCTGACGTCATCGGTGGCTGCAGTCATCTGCCGTCGTGTTCGACGATCATTCACGTCGATACGGCGACACCCGTATGCAAAATCCGCTCCCGGAGGCCACGAAAATTATCAGACCGTAGTCGGCATGCATCGTGGGCACGGCTTGTAATTGCGGGATAAGGCCAGCCAGAGCTGTGGGAACCTTTTTTGTATATCATAACCATGGGAATGTTTCGCTGATCAATGCCAAGTTACGGCGCGTGTCGTCGGGAACACCTCGTCGGGCCACAATTAAACATCTCCGTTTATCCGCGGGCGTAGCGATCCGATCTGTCCGCGATTCTTCCAGCTCGTCTTTTCGAGAACGGCGGAGCAAGGACGCGACACGAGACCAGCCGCGAAGCTGGTAGTTACGCGGTTATTTGTTTTAATCATTGCGCAAGGGAACTGCCTCGCGATGTCCTTCGTGAATGGACGAAGAATAGACGATATGGTAATCTAGTGGAAGGAAAATTGAAGGGTGCAAGTAAATAAGCATTTCTGGAATATCATTCTCCTCTCCCTTACAGTAATTTTATGGAGATTTGCATATATTATTATATTTCCGTTGATATAAATATTTAAATTAAATCTTACAATTAGGTAATACAGTAGGGCCTCTCTTATCTGAATGCTCCAATACTTGTAATTGTGAGATTCAAAAGAGGGCTTCTGTGATTGGGGCTCCAGGTCCAGAAGGATATAATCTATTTCTAGTAATTCAGGTAATGAGGTTCCATTATATATATTTCTTTTAATTTGAGCTCAAAGGAACTTTCAATAAAAAGTTATAAAGCTTTACATGAATTTTTTACATTTCTTTAATAACCCATTGTTTACCTTAGCTTTGTTCAGTATTGCAAGGAACATGATGTTCTCAGCGACGGTTCCACTATATTGTATGTATCTTACTGTATTAAGACAATTGCTTCAGTGTTTGTTGAGGCTTGAACTTGGATTCTTTGGAAACGGGCCAAGGGAACAGAAGATTCCCGCGTCGATTCGAAAGCAAGGCTTGAACTATATCCGAGCTGCCTTCAGAAATCACTTCTGCGTCGCTGTTCATAGGCGATTCAGAGGTTGCAGGAGCATCACTAACACTTTTCTTACCATGGTCGGGTTGATAAGGATTTGGAGGAACATGTGAATAAGGGACTGGTCTGTACCGTGGGATCAAGGGATCGTGGAAAATGGGACCGAAACGATGGTATGGTAAGCCACTGAAGGGGAACGGAGGATATGGCAAGTGGAAATCGCCGTAGAATGGACCGTGCGGTGGAAATCCATAAGGAGGACGATTAGGGTATCCGGGGGGAAAAGTACCGTTCCCTTGACCATTAACTTGACCATTAACTTCACCATTAACTTGACCATTCCCCTGACTATTCTCAGGTGACGTTTGCTCCGCAGTCCCCGAATTTTCGGGCGGATTCTGAGGTTGGGCAGGTTTTCCATTACCATAGTAGTTCGGGTAATAAGGTTGATAAGGGCCATTGGGATAAAACCCATAGCCATTGAAAGGGTGTGGCCCATTCGGGAATTGCCCATTCGGAAATTGCCCATTCGGAAATTGACCATTCGGAAATTGACCATTTGGAAATTGACCATTCGGAAATTGACCATTCGGAAATGGACCATTCGGGAATTGAACATTCGTAGAATTGTCAGCCGGTTGCCCCTGGTACCCTGGATTGAAGGAACCGTTGAAGGGACCATTATAGAAATCCGGAGGTCCATAGAAGCCATCGTGATAAGGCGGTCGATAGGGAAAACGAGGATTGTAGTCGTATCCCGCTAACGCAGATTGTCCTTGATTCTGATCATCGGATAACCTAGATGGATTACCTGCGTCCTGCTCGCTCGCGGGTGCTAGATGTCGACCATTCCCTTCAACCTGCCCACCATCAGGATAGTAGGCACCTGGATGTCTGTATAATTCTGGATGCTGAGCAGCATTGTAAGGACCGTTGTAATTAAGATTATACGGCCTGTGTGTTAGCCTGGCTAGCTGAACGTCCTCGTTTCCTCCTGGGTTAGCTTCGCCCCCTTCTGCAGGTTGTGCGGGATCAACTCCAGATGCCTGGTGAAGCTGGTAATTGGGAGGAAAGCCGAAGTGTCCGTGGTGGTTCGCGTTATCCAGCGGATGCAGATGATCAGCATTATACTTGAAGTCAGGTGGATGCTGATAGTGATTGGCATAGTGGAGGGAAGCTGCGTTTATGTCAGCGTCGATCGAGTTCTCTTTGCTGCCGATATTCTCTGTAGCTAGGATGCTGGCCCCGTCTTGAATTCTTCGGTCACGATCCAGTATAAAGTGGGGGTTGAAACGTTTTCCGTACTGTGGATCGTTGGAGTTTGCATAAGCATGTTGGAATCCTCTTCTCCTCTCGTCCAGAGCCTGATATTCCTGAGCGAATCTCTTGAAGCGTTCGACAGAAGATTTTGCTGGAATGTCCGAGCCTTTGGGCTTGATTGATTCGATGCTCGACGCGTGTGCTTCTTGTGCCTTTTTAAGAGAAGCCAGATACTCTACCGATTGGTTCGAAAAGGTGTCGTGGAAGTCGCTCAGCAAGGTCGATGAGAGGATGGACGCGACGTTCTTCGCGAACGACGTCAGGACATCGGCACCTGTTACATAAATGTGTAATTTAGAAAGTGTCCATTCGATGTAATATAGATGCTTGAATCTAATAGCGAGTAATCAACCAGAAGACAGCACGTACAAGCAGATACGAAGGTAAAACATTAAATTTAGAAGATAAAATATTGCAGCATCCCTTCTACTAGTACTCTCCCATTCAAATTCATGCAAACAGATGTAATTCATTGTTTTCTGTCGCACTATACATATAATCGTTGTTTGCGTCACGCAAAAGCTCCCTATCCATCACACTTCTTTGGACCTCAAAAAAGTGCTTGTCGTTTTCCTTGAACCCGTGCGGTTTAAGATCAAAAATTATTTTTATTATTCTACTACGAGACCGGGATTCCTCATTAAAAATTCCCTGAATGTTACTAAACTGCCCACCACGCAGCATACAGTAATTTATCATAGGTAACATACTATCAGATCCGAAAGAATCGGGAATCAGTTTCTTTAATTCGAGCTGAAAAAAGTGGACCCATTGCCACACCGGGCAACGATGTACGACGAATATCATCTTTGCAGTTGCGAAATAGCTAGTTTCTTCCTCTAGCAAGCGAGGATCCTGTTAGCGTCCGTAGATTCTCGTGTTTGCGAGCGATGCACCGTGCGTGCAACTCGTGATGGCTAACAGGCATACATCATGCACCTTGTCATTTATACTTTCTCCCATTAAATGCTCGTGCCCCGATTCAGTTCATATAGCACCGACTAATTCAGCAAAATGGCAGGTGAAAATGAAGTCTCATTTGTTTCATTGACATTTCAGTTGTCGTTCCTCTCATTCGTGTTTCACATGGATCGCTCTCGTGCCTGCCGATCGTTCCTTACCACGCGTTGAAGTCGCCGAAACGCCAGCAGCGTTTCCCAGTGGATATACGTGCCACTATAACGTGATACATGGCGTAGAACGATGATATTCAAAACGTAATACAGACCATTGACCAAAAAAGAACATTTAGTCGTGGCGATTTAATGTCGATTACGATCAGTAGGCATTTTGTTCCTTCGCTGTTCGACTTCTACGCAGAGTTTTCTTCACCTTTTGCTCAGTCCTGTAAGTTTATTTCTAACTTATGCGAGCAAGGGAAGCTCTGAAATCCCACCGCTGGCATAATAAAGAGAAGGCAAAACTAAAAATACATGCTAATGCCATTGTGTCCTTTTAAAAGTAATTATCATTGCCTTAGGAATTAGTTCAAGGGCAAACGCGAGGATAATTAACAGTTTCCCAGAGCGATATAACAATCTGCTTACTGACTCCGGTTTTTGCCGCGTTCACATCGTCTTGAAGGATCCAGAGCCCCGCGCAGAGCACCGTTATCTACGACAGAACAAAAGCGAGAGTTAGAACACGGGAGTCGAGTCCCTCTCTTTCTCTTTGCGTCGCGAAAATCCCGGCTTCCCTTCGAGCTGCGTAACACGGAGCATGGTAATGAGAGCCCGCGGTGCGCGTGCCCGGCAATTTCCCGTAATACGATGTTTTATTTGTCATTGCGTGACGCAAGGAGCGTACACGCGCAAGTCCGAAGATCAACGCATCGTTTCATACGTGACACACTTACTTTTCGAGCTCCTATTGTAGTCGATTATGAAAATTTCGAGGGCGTAATCGCGAGGATTGTAAACCGAAGACACCTCAACCATTCGCAGACACTTTTAAGTTAACAAAAAAAAAACCTCAAATAGCAAAATGTTTCGACTCTTGAATATTCGCTTTCCTCTTCAATATAATTCCATTTCAACTTAAAATGAAAATAATTTCAACTCCGCGAATGACTCCACAAGGGTGAGGAAATACAGATACGTACATTTAGGTAAGATTTGCAAGTGCTTGTGCACTTATTTCCTTTACGTTGTTACAGATGACGAACGTTTGGATAACAATTATATTATTTAGGGTAAACAAACACGGGTAATCGGAGGAGAATCTCAGCTATCCTTATTCCGTCATAAAATACAACATTCCCCTAAAGGGAAGTAATCAATGCTGTTCGTTCGCGCTGATGGAACCTGTTCTTCACGTTGTTGAAACGCTTGACGAATCAATCGATTGCAGACGACTTATTGCTTCCTGAAATTCACAGAATTCCAGGCACGATATGCAGCGCATGTGGACGAGAAAATAATTGGTTTGTAGTTATGCAATATCGGGGCTCTATTGTAAAATACGCGGCACGCATAAAAGAAAGCAGGAAAGTGGACAGTAATTATTGCGTTGGTCATTATGGATCATGTAAGAAAATAGCTTCGCAAATTACTACTTATTATTTGCGATTTTTTATACAAATTCAATCATAGAGTTCTGCAAGCAGAAATTAGTCTGAATTATTAATACCTACATACTCAGAGAACACCCCTCTTCGACAGCATTCACTGAACATTGCACGTGAAAGATGTAAATTCTTGCAAATTTTTTTTTAAAGAATTTTTTATCAAATGGTTGTCTCTATACTTTGATCTTATGTGAATTTGAGAATTCTCGTGGAAATAGATGGGATTCTTCGATGACTATCGATTACCAATAAATAATTCATGCTGAAAGTGAAATGGGTAATTGTTCCGCGCTTCATTCATCGCTCATTCATTGACGAGGTTGATTCCTACCAGCAACGTATGCCGCGGCCGTAATAAAGCACACGTGGTCATTCACGATTTATACGCGACGCGATTCTCGTGAATGACCACTATCGCGATCAAAAATAAGTTACAACACACTCACGTTTATAGAATGAAATTCAAGTCGAAGCAGGTGGCACGCTAGCTTTCTTAGTAATCGAACGAAAATCAATGAATGATCCATATTTCGAACGAACAAATTTGCACTTTTAACGGTAGCCTGCAGTATTTAATTACACGTACAAATTTAGAAGGTAGTTGTTTCTTATCGAAAATTAAGAAAATGATATAATGCAATTGATATTTATAGGAACAATACATAGAAAATTATCTTCAATTGCATTCAGTTGAATGGATTTCAAGTGGAACGCATTCTCAGTACAGAAGATTTATCTTATATCACATATTGTTATACTCGGATCGCAATTAGCATAATTATGCAACGATTAATCCTTTCTTCTCGCAAGGACGTGTGCTTTAGAACATATAAATAGGTACGAAGCTCGTAGCAAAAGCGTTATAGAAGGTTTATTAAATTTATCTGACATTTGCAAATCTTGAACAACACCTGTGCCACACGTTTCTCACAAATCACAATAAATTATCACGATTGCGCAAGCCCTGCCCTACCAATTACGAACAATGACACCGCTTGAATTAGGTGGTTGCACTGGACACTAATAAATTTCCACAGATTCATCTTCTTTAATCGAACAGATCACACTGCGTCAAGAAAACATTTTTATATTCCACGAGCGATGAAGTTACCCTCGTTATTTATTATTGCAAAACTGGTACAACTGTGTGAGTGCACATGTTATCTTCCCCTGTTGCAACGCGCGATGCACCATGCAGCAATAAATTGCTAATCGCTGGTGTTTACGAAATAAACATTTACACACTGTAGATTTCAATCGTTTCCAATAAACAAATTGGTATATCATACTTCGCTAATACTGGGTGCACCATCTCTACGCTACTTTTAAGTTTTACCTACGCTTCTTTTCACCATTCAAAGCAATCAAGTTATAATATGCTTTAGAGCTAAATATGCATTATTCAAGACTTTGAATTTGAAATCCCGAATAACTTTGGACAAATGAAAAATCGAGTATTGTTCAATTATTTATTCCAAAAAGAGCCAATAGCTGAATTAGGAATGCAACGAACAATCCGTTGCGCAACCGC
Organism: Andrena cerasifolii; assembly: GCF_050908995.1. Classification (NCBI taxonomy): domain Eukaryota; kingdom Metazoa; phylum Arthropoda; class Insecta; order Hymenoptera; family Andrenidae; genus Andrena; species Andrena cerasifolii. The sequence continues at coordinate 12,223,582 of NC_135119.1, read as the reverse complement.
ACAATTGTTTGATACGCGTTGTTAGGTCGAAACAAGACGAAAATTGATTTTCTTGGCTCGTGTTCGGAAGGTAGCCGGGTCGCAAGAGACCAATATTATCTCTGCAGTTGCAAAATAGTCTCTCCTCATTTTTCTTTCTGTCAACGAGGATCGTATTAGCGTCCATATACTCACGTGTAGAGGGTAATGCATCGTGCGTGCGACTCGTCACGACTAACAGCCATACACCGTCTCCGATGTCATTTATACTTTCTCTCCTTAAATGCTTTTGCCCTAATTCAATTGATACGGGACTCGCGAATCTTCCATATTATATGTATGAAAGATTAGCATTATAAAAACTGCTTAACTCGAACCTAACTCTCGATATTTCCCATCATACTTCTTCTCTGCGTGGACTACTTTATACTTAATCAGCATCTTCCGTATAATACCTCGTTAATATAAGATATTTCCCACTGTAGTCGAGTAAATTTCAAATCTATGTTATCGTGATAATAATTCCTCAATTACTGACTTCGAAAAAACGATCTAAATAACCATTTTTCTATGCTGTATCAACCCTTCGAAGTTGCTTATTGTCTGTAAACAAAGTTTTCATTTGTTGCGTCCGTCAAGTCAACTTAGAAGATACCAAAGTGGCCTGGTACCGTAAGAATAGAGTATCGACTAATGTAACTTGAAACACTGACATGGTATTTCGTAATAGCATTACGGTAGACGCTTCGGAAATATCATTGTCTGATTCATTTAGCAGAGAACCGTTCATTACAGCTGAATCCAAACGAATCGCTACTTGTCAGAACATCCGATGCAATCCTTTCTTCCAGTTGTTACACAGTGATTGAGTAAATCCAATTGGAAGGAGATATTCCTTCTCCAATAACGTGATTACGAATTCACTGAAAAGAATCCAACCCTGTGAAACATTCGCACATATATACGCAACTGTAATCCATTTATTGGGTATTCATAGTTCTGGGTCAAAATGCCTTCGCATCAGAACTCAAAAACAAGTTTGAAACTTCAAGCAACGTGGTTTAATAGATTTTATGATCTGATACAACTCGTTCGGATGATCTTCATACAGGAGTAAGGAGAATTGTTGAACTATGACCTTTCTAAGAATAATAATCGTCCTAAGAATAATTCGATGTTCTTTATCAACCAATTTCAATTACCGGCCGAAACACTTCCATTGTATTCAACATTGCACTTAACGTGCTTGATCAGTAACCCGTTCATCGCACTCAGAAATACGTGTTTACGTGTTGCAATGAAATTAACCGTTTAGAAGCCAGGAAACCAGTTTTCAGCGATACAAATCTCGCAGATTACGCTGGCTTGACCTCTCTTCTAGCACTCAACCATTTGTTAAATATTTTTCATGCATCCAGGACAGCGAGTTTATTATTCAAAAGTCACCTTCAAATTCGTACCCAGAACGATGTCGTTTACACTGTTGTAATTCCCATAGGCAACATTCCCCATCTCTTCGAGGATGCTTATATTCTTACTATTAATGCCACAATTCGAGTAACGTGAACCGACTAATTCTTCTCGATGGTAATTTAAGAAATAACAAATAAGGAGTATCGATTTGTCAACCATTCATAAATAGACTTTAAATATACGTGACAGTAATGATGAACAGAATTTGTATAGCTTCAGTAACATGGTGTAACGATACGACGATAATGGGATTGCTGATGTAGAGTCGATACGTTGAGTTCAATGGATATGCAAGACTCTAGAGTCATAATGGAACTTTTGTACGTCTCATTTCTAACGCTTTGCTATTAGTTATGTTTAGTATCGTATGCGGCCGATCGTGCTAAGAACGCCAGGAGCAGCGACACCGGGAATGCTGTAAACCTGCACGGCTTGCGGCTGCGCTCCCACTAAGCGGGTAGCTCTAAAATTTGGTGCGACCACCAGAGGTCGGACAGCCCTGAAACCGTTTAATTGTCGCGCCTGAAGGGTGTTGATCTGCTGTCCCATGAATCTCGGATACTTTGCTAACATTCCTGTGACGCTTCCGTACGGGATGCCACCTGCAACGAAATTCACAATAGTTAGTAAAACGGCGAGGTGAAAGGTCAACTGAAAGCGAGCTGCAACTTTAACGCTTCAAATGTTTCTAGGCTGAAAATTCAGCATGAGTAATATTTGTCTTACAGAGTAGAATTTTGTAAAATTTGATGCGTTTGGGAAATTTCAACTGACTTGCAGCGAATTCGGCAAAAGAAGTATTGAGTAGGGAAAGTTTCACAGTAAACAAGAATCATTTGAGTTAGTATGCTAGTGAAGACACTTCTTTTTCGTTTCTCGTGCTTTTCTTGTCTACTTTTATATTTTCTAATTGCTTTCCCAGGAATATCGTAAAGTACACTCATTACACAGTTCGACAGCCATCTGGACTTGCAACACTCAATAGCCGTTTCTTATAGCCTTCGGACGCTGAAAACGAATCCGTAAACCGTTTGTCGCCATCACCCTCAGTTTTTGAGAAATACGATTTTGAAGAATACTGAAAAATTTCAGCTTTGAACATCTTTTGTGTCGAAAAAATAATAGTTATTTGGTTGCTTGTTCCGTCAAATTATTGTATGAACCCTCCCGAATACAAGGGTATAAGTTATTAGTGCATTATGAACATTTAAATATGTTTAAACAACGATCACACGGAAAAGAACACCCGAAATGCACCCCTTTTTGCAGATATCGACACAAAAGATGTTCAAAGTTGAAAATTTGCAGTTTTTTTTTCAAAATCGAATTTCTCAAAAACTGAGGGTGATGCCCCGAAAACTTATAAGAAACGGCTATTGAATGTTACAAGTCCGAAAAAAGTCAAATTTTGTCGAACTGTGTTATTTTCGTAAATATTGAAGTCTCTAAGTGACAGATCCTATTTCTTATGAACCCTATGCCTGTAACAGTTCAAAAGTGAAGTAAGGTTAATAATTGTTCATGATCTGCATTGTAGTAGTCTATATAGATTAATGGACCCCCTTTCCCAGTCTCTACTTTAAACTTTCTGTGCTGAGAAGTGAAAGGAGACAAACTCCAATGGTCTCGAACGGTGTCGTCCTCTACCGTTGCACAGTTGAGTATAAAACCATAACAATTACTTTTACAAAGGTCAGGACCAGTTACACTTATGCGCGTACAGGAATAATAAAAAATTAGATGTAATTCTCGTAATGATAATGGTGAAAGGTGGTAGTACATTTACATAAACTTTGCATTGCATGAAAAGGGAGCAGACTGACTTACCGTACGCCAATCCGTTCACCATTTCCACGATTCCTGCGCTGTCGGGTGCGACCGCCGATAAATTTAACAGACCGACCAGAGACAACAGCAGATATGTCTGTAACTAATGAATTATTAACAACAAATGTATCATTAATTTGCATGGCTCTACCACTCCACGCGTGAACATTTTCGAAGTATTTCGAAGCAAATACAAAATGTAAAAGGGTGGTTTCTTCTGATATTGTGGCAAATGTTGTCTTGTTAATAATGTAAATTTTTAACTGGATAAATCAGAGAATTATCAATGTAACGAATGATGATTCATTCCTGAGTTGACCCACCCAATGGCTGACTTAGGTAAAAGCAGCGAGTGACAATAGCAGATAGAAAGTGTGCCATTGTTTGCATTTCAGTTTTTGCTTCGTGCCGTACTCCTTTCAAATAAACAAGCAGAATGCTTCACCAGTGCCTGAGCACGAGTTTAGAAATTTCGCGAAACATTGATTAAACACGTTCGAGGCGTTATCTGCTGGACGTTAAATATTCTGGCTTTCTCCGGTTACTTCTTGTGGAAAAACGACTTGATTTGTGCAGCTGAGGTACCTTCGGTGGCATGTACGATGCAAGTACTAGTGTTTGGCACAAAGTTTTTGGTATCTTTGGAAAATACATGTCTGAGATTCGCGTCGGCGATTCAAGGACTAGTGAAATAGGAATGAAATTGGAGCACCAAGTGGAAGATCGAATTATATACGCCGCGTAAGATTACTGTTGGTCAATAGGAGGCTAGGATTTCGTTTCGAGGATTTTCGCCATGGTAGACGATTAAATACAACTCGGTAATCTTGAATCCCGAAAACGATACATATACAACTGTGCCAAATTCCTCTCCCCCGTCGAAAGATTTCAATGGACTTTGGTTCTCAGCATTTGATTGGAAAAGGTTTAATGAATACAGATCTAACATTCACAGAACTCTGAAACATATGGACCTTGAAGAACGCAATCACCTCTCACGGCGTCACTCACGTGATTCGTATCGTGCTCATGCTTAGCTCTTTTCTCTTTCTGTTCTATTTAAAACGGCTTATCACCATAGTTCCTAATTATGTGAAACATTTCCTCCATTGAACTGACAATAGAAAACGCAGCGTGTACCTTTCGGAATCCCTTTTGTTACGACCCCAGATTCAATTTTAGAGTACTGTATTGGTATAGTTAACTTAATCGTACCCAACTTATGTGAGCATCTTTTTCTCATCGCTGAAGGATATGAAAATTTTAAGAATAATGTTTATAATAAAATAATATCATAGTGAACACTTTACTAATGGGCCTGAATTATTTCGTTCTCTTCTACTAGCGAATTCCCTTCTTCGAAAAACCTAACGTAACTTCGTAGCACTTCACCGAAGATATAATTTGAACAGTGTTTCGGTGAAAAAGTTCACCCTTCGACATCGATACACCGCACCATTGGTTCGCACTACACCTTATACACATTTGCTCGCAGAATCACAGGTAGAGTATTAGCAAAATTTCGTAATTTCCGTTTCAGCAAACGGAGGATTAGTAAACGGTAGTGCTGACGTACCTTTAATGATAGCATATCGACCTTTTCGTAGTCGCGACGCGAGGATAGAAGGAAACTAAAGCACTAAAGTAAAGATCGAATTATATACGGGGCTCGGCCTCGCAGTTGACCAATCAAAGCCAAGTATTTCCTTTCAGCACCGAATGTTATTCATCGATGCAGGATTTTATTAGAATGCAGCACGTACCTAAATGGAGGATATCGTCCACCTTAACCTTGGTGAACGCCTAGCCTACCTCTCACATCGTTTACGGCTGATCAGGAATAAGCGAATTATATCCCTTTTTCCTTACGTTTCTATAAAAAAAGCATCACTTTTAAATAATACACGATTCCTTTCACATTCAAATCAATTTCTGCATTTTCCAAAGGGTACAGCCTAGAGTCTAGATGAAACTCCTCAACGAAGCCAGAAATTACTTCGTTCTATCTCCAAGCACTTAATTGCTCGTTCATTCTGGCTTCAATGGTCGTATTAAACGGTAATTAATCAATTATTTTGCCCACACAATTTTCTAGCTGTAACGGTATTCAGACCATGAAGCCCATAAACGTCGCTAATTAAATGAAGTGATTTATTCCTAAATGTAGAATAATTAGCGTACCATCATCCCGATAGCCACGCGCCATTATCCTCAGTGTGCACAATGCGTCGTTAAATTAATATAAATGATTCTCCCTGAAGGAATTATCAGTTGACCTTCCACATTTACTAAATATTTATCTACCACGATTTCGTGTACTATCATAATCATACAAATTATAATTGACACGCTGTTAACTAATTGTAAGTTGCACAGAGAGTTCGTGACATGCTAGTGTTTTAAATTAGATCAAGGATATCCGAACCGGGAACGGGGAACATAATTACGAAATAAGATGCATTGTTCAGCAGTTACAGAAAGAACAATAATTAACACAGGGTTGAATAAATTTGTAAGTTTACGAGCAGAAATACTTTCCAAGGAGTTTAAGAATTTCTAGTCACCATATTGGCCTCCATGCAACGTCTATCTTTATTGAAAATAGTTTGATTTATGTACAACAACACAAATAACAGATAAAGAGCTCGATAAAACAGTAACAAGTATATAACACGTACACCTAGGAAAAATCTCTAAAAATGAGTACCTAAGAAAATGGAATATTTCAGTTGCATAACGCTGAAATATATTTTTTTTTTGTCAAGATTTCACTTTGCAGTAATTTTCCAGATAATATTCCAGATAACAGTGCCGAAGCAGCATTATTTACGACGCTCCACGTAATAGTAAAGTCTGCGTTCTGGGTCTTTTATAAATTTTGCTGGTGTGTTACTTTCCCTTTTCTTTCCGTCGCCCTTGATATCATTCTTCTTTCCTTCGTTTCCTCGATCCTGTAACAATTCGATTTTCACGCTCTTCATTTCGTTGTTCTCTTTTTGCCTTGTGACATTATGATTGCTTTCATTTGCCTCTATTTCAGAGTTCCTTTCAAGCAAATCTGAAACAGTTCCCAGCAGGTTGTCCTCCAAGCGATTCTGAAATTGATCATTTCGTAAGCGCGCTAAATAATCGAAAGAAAGTCTAATTGAAGACTGTAATGGTACCTGCATCACCTGATCTATTTCACTACTTAAGTCTATTCTATATCAATGCTTACTAAATGGAGCGATAGCAATTTAAGTTAATACTTTAATGAAACTTTCAGTTTTCCCTGACTCTCGTTAGTTCTCAAAGTTAATGGAAGTGGCTGGTATAGAATAGAAAAGCGTCGTGCCTTAGAAATCATAATTCTCTGATATCCAGGAAACGGTAGAAACGATTTCCCTCGACCCTTGCTCCGATAGCTGAACAGCCCTGTTCGGTGGTATAAAACTTACATCTGACTTCGAGATACCTCCGAACTCATCGTCATAATTGTCACGGTCATCGGGAATAGACCTATCGACGTCACTGTCATCTTTAACACCAATACTCTCGCCTGTATCTTTGATAGAAGGCAACCTCTGCTCAAACTCTCTCGATTCTTCGATCCTTCTCGCATCATCACGATAGAATTCACCTCCAATTTCAACAGATTTCCTTTCCGTGCTTGCATTCTTCGCATTCTCTCTTTGGCTATCGCTATGCTTATTCAGTTCTCCCGTTTTTCTTGAACCATTCACCTGTGAACTCTGACCTGCCGTGCCTTTCGTCGATTCGATCGATTTTCCATTCGTTCGACTCTCTTTTCTGTCAACCTTCTCTTTAGATACTCTAGAACGCTGCTCCATTCTACTTTTCAACGTTGAAGTTTCTACGCCGCTGTTACCACTGTTACTTAAGTTACCTTCGATCTTAGCGACAGTATTCTTCTTTGAATCTTTCACTGACTTCTGCTGCTTTCTTCTGATCACTCTTGGCGCTGGGGTTGTACTTGTCGAAGAAGTGGGTGTAACCACGACAGTTGTAGATGCAGCAGGTTTCTGTCTTCGTCGACTTCGATTAGCTTCGAGCACAGGCTTCTTCGTAGTTTCCCCAATGGGAAGGATATTCTTCAGGGGTCTGCGTCTTCTTTTATTCGACTGTCCCGAATTCAGTTCATTCGTAGTGTTCGTGTTTTCGCTAGCATTCGTCTTGGACACTGGCATTCGAGATTCCAAATTATCTATAGCACCATTTTTTAATGCACTCGAATTTCTGTGTCCTTTATTTTCGCTCCCCGTGTCAGTTGCCATTCCCGTAGAATCAGCCGTGAAAGTCCTCGATGTTTCCTTTCTCCCACCTTTCCTTGTCGGTGCCAACGTGACATCTTCAGGGACGATCATGCCTCTAGAGATTCCTCGATTCTTATAAGACCCAGCAGGTTTCCTATCCCGAGTACTTGGCTTCTCTTCAGCATCGCCATCGAGAACCCTCTTGATGGATCGACTTATTTCTTCCACGCTCCTCGACCTAACACTCATCGACGTCTCGTCAAGCGGCAGCGTAGAGTTTTTAGAATTATACCTGCTGCTGTACTTCATGATCGGCCGATGTTCACTGTTGCTCTCCGCGTTGTCAGAAGTGTCTTCTTCGGAAGAGTCCTCCTTCGTACGGTTCCAGAAGCGATACTTTCCGCGGGGATAAATATTTCTTCGATATTTCTTCTTCAGCGAGGTGTCGTCGTCGTCGTCATCTTCATCGTCAAAGCCTTCCGTGAATCGCTTACGTTTTCTGTCTTTCCTCATTTTCTCTTCCCGCTCCACGCGTTCTCTTCTCTCCCAAGGATACTCGTATTCGACTGTCGACTTACTGCGATATCGATTGCGTGCTGCTTTCCTCTCGTCCTCTTTGTCCCTGTACCAAGGAAACACGTATTCCCCTTTTCCCTCGTCGCTCTCTTCAGCCTCCTTTGAGTACTCCTCGGAACTGGCTTTCGGCTGAGAACCACTGTAACTGGAAAATGAGAATGGTGGATGGAAGAACGGTGGCTTGTTCACTCGTGGGCCAAGATCCGAGTACTTTTCGTCCTCGTAGTTCTCCGCAGGGGAGGATGGCCTGGCCTCGTAATTGAAGAACGTTCGATCTTCCTCGGAATTGCTTTCCTTAGTAGCTACTTCCGACGACTCTGTGCTTGGCTGCACCTTCGTATTCGTTTCTACCTTCTCTGAAGACTCCTCGTCGGAGAAGTACGATCGATGGAAGCTCTTCGAAGCGTTGCCGCCTTCTTTCTCGCCACTTTCTTTCGAATTTACCGAATCGGAACTAGCGTTGAAATTTTTGGTGTTGTTACTTGGAGGGAAAAGGGACTTTTTGAACTCCTCGGAAGACAATTCTGTGTACCCCGGGGGATCAGAGTTCAAGAAAGCCTTTAATCTGGACAGCTCCGGCGGTTTCTGGGTTGTTGTTGCACTTTCGTTGATATTTTCATGGACAGCATAAGCGTTTCCAGTTTTGTTCGATGTCTGATCACTTGAACGTTCAAGGGAACCTTCCCTAGAAGGATCGTCGATTTTCTTAAGCAAATTCGATGCCTCATTCTCAGTATTATTGGCGAAATATTGGATCTCTCGATCCTCTTTCACCAGCTCCTCATTACCGACTTCAATATCTCCATTTGTACTCGTTGGCGTGACAGTAGAAACAGTTGGTCTCGCCCAATTAATTTGATCGGTAGAATTCAACGATCTCTCTGATGCAGTTGAACCAGAACTTGGTGGTCGTCTTCTTTTAATATAACTGTACCTTGGTTCTTTTCTTCTATGATCTTCCTCCACCTTCGTCTCATTTACGAACTTCCCAGTTTTCCTTAACTCTCCCTTCGGTTTCGAATACCTAATCCTGTCCCTGATCGTATACACGACTTTCTGTGACATTTCTTTCTTCTGATCTCCGCCATTTCTCGATAAAATACTAGTTGAAACACTTTTCAGTGCTTTGGACCTCCCTTTCGAAACGGGTGACGTCGAAACTGTGGCAGGTGTTGTCGAGTCTTTCTGAGTAGGAGCATTTATACTTTCCGTTGTTGAATCAAATCTATCGTCTAGATCTTCATTTAACAATTTACTATCATCCTCAACGTCGAAAAGACTGTCCGTTCTATAATCCTTCTCCAAAGACGTCATTTCGATAGAACGCTCTGCAGATTCTGCAATATCCCCTTCATCCGTCACACCTCGTTTATAAATGCGAATTTTCTGTCGATGATTTGCAGCTCGAGGTCCAGTCATAGGTTTCTGCGTCACTTGTGCTCTTGTTCTATTTCTCTGCGGACTTCTGTGCCACTTGTAAGCCATACGATGTCTGTTGAAGTACTTCGGCGGCATCAATCCTTCGATATTTATATCGACGTTATTATTCGGATGTTCAACGATGTTTATTAACACACTGTCTTTGCCTTTCTCCTCGCGACTCGTCGAATTCGTGGACGCGTTCGTTTTAGTCTCGTTGGATTCCCTATCAGTCACTCCAGCTTCTTCTGACGCTGGGGACGTGGTAACTTCGTGAACTTGGTACGAATTCGCCATGTTCTTAATGGTCCCCATAACGTCCTCGTAAACCTGGTTCTGATAAGGTGTATACGACGACGATATCTCGCTTGCTGAAGAGATTGGGCGCCTTATAATCTTCTGAGGCCTCCTAGTTCGTATATACCTCGTTTTAGAACTTTTTATTCTATACACACGAGGCCTCCTTGTTATCACCGTTCTGGGGTACGTTTTGTAACGAATTCTTCTCGTTCTCTGAACCCTTGCAGGAGCAGGGTCTGGTTTTCTCTGCCGATTATAATTTTCTGGCCTCTTCGAGGATTTCTGTACCACGTAATCGTCGTCTTCCTTCGGGAACAACATAATCCTGGAGGCAAACTGTTTGCTGCTGAGTTGCAAAGGGGGCATTGGTTCCTCGACTTCCTTCTCTAAGAACAACGGATTGTCGAACGGGTCATCATCGAAGTACTTGGCTTTAAAACAGTCGAGTTTGTCCCCCAAGCCACGAAGACGCTCGGAATTCTCGTGTGCACCTTTATCAGCGTCCGGCTTCTCTTGTTCCGGCAGCACTTTCAAATTCGGCTCCACTTCGTCGCAGTGTCTATAAGCATCCCTCGAATTATAAAACTCCATGCCACCGTACGTTTTTTTGGGTATTCTTCTAGGATCCATCGCGTATTTCAGGGCAGACGGAGTGGGTAACCTTTCGTTCTGGTAAAAAGGGTACTTCTCCGCGTCCAAAGTGGCCTCTGTGGTAGTGACATTCTCAGGATCATCTTCTTCATCAAATTCCTCCACGTAATCGAAGCCTGGCACTTCCACCTCGACCTTTTTCTCCCTGTTCCCCTCTCCCTCTTCCCCTTGGTTCTCGTTGAAACGAGCGTCGATCTCTTCGTCCACCACGTCACCCGTTACTCTAGGCGCTTCTTCCAAGAGTTCCTCGTGATTCTTCCCCCTCTCCTGCACTTCCGACCCTTCCTCCACATTCCTCTTCTGCTTCGCCAATCCTCCCTCAATCCCATCCTCCAATAAACCCAAATCACCCTGGGTACTTCCACTTTTCCCTCCATCCTCCAATAAACCCAAATCACTCTGGGTACTTCCACTTTTCCCTCCATCCTCGTCCGAAGCGTGCCCACCGACGCTTTCTCTTTCCATGCCAGAGACACTCCCTCCGCTCGGCGATCTAATCGACCCTCCCCCGCGATCCCTCGCATAGGATCTCGATTTCTTCTGGACGGGCCGCCTAGTATCCGGCACGAGCCCCACTTCCACGCCGAGCCGCGCTTTCCGCGGCGAATTTCTCTCGGTCGTCGTATTTTTCGCTGCTCGTTCTATTTCACCCCGATTCGACGTGCCATTGTTTGCCACCGTCTCGAATACTTTCACGACACCGCCGGTTTCGTCAGCCATCCCCCGCCCCGCGGATCTTCTTTCTCTCCTTTTTCCGCGGCTGGACCGGGTCCCGTCGAAGCCGATCGACGCCTGACGGAACGGCCTGAGAACGTTTCTGCTCTGCTTCGGCATGTTTCCGGCATCGGTTAGGTAACCGTTCGTTTCTTTGTACCTGGCGTACTCGCTGCTCGATGACGGCGCAGGCGGCAGCAGGTCGACAGCTGGGGTCGAGTGCCTTTTACGCGGGGGCTGTCTGGCTGCTGGAAACGAGATGGGACGAGCGGAGGGTGCTCTGGGATTCGTGTGACCGTGGCGCTGCTTCCGAAGCGCCTCGTTCTCCATCGGTCTGCTTGGATGGAAGTTGTAGTACCCGGCTACGTTCGCCTTCTGCGGCAACGGTGGCCGTAGCCTCGTCAGACCGTTCGCGTCGTCTTCGTTACTCGAAAGAAAGTTGTTCCTCTGCGGGGCACTTGGTCGAGGATGCCTAGCATTGTCCTCGTTCTTCAGGTGCATGAGGACTTTCATGTAGTTGCCGTTTAGCATGACGTTCTCGGCTGGCGGGCTTTCACTCGGGGTGTCGTTTATGGGATTCAAAGTCGATTCCTGATTTGCGGACTGGTAGATGGGAGAGTCGATAAGCTTCTTCGGCTTATGCCTCGTCGTCATCTTGTACCGTGGTTTACGGTTGACGAACGAAGTTAGGGATCCACCCAAGAAAGGGTTGCCGAAGTTCTTGCTGTTCTCCTCTTGACTTGCCAAGTTTCTTTCAGAATCTGACAAAGAAATACCTGGAGTGTACTTAGACGCTTCTAAGGACTGACTGTGATCTGCTGTGGGTGTTTTGTGGGTGTTAATGGGCTGCCATAATTCGTCCCCGCTCGTTAGTTGGTTACTCTGACCATTAGTTTGTAAGTAGTTTGGATTTGTCAAGGTTCGAGCAGATGCAAGATTCTGGGGATTTAAAATCGCTGAGTCGATGATGGGGAACGGCGTTGTTATCTGTTCCCCCTGAAGGGAATAAGGTAGAAGGCCGTTTGCGTTCGCTATGAAGGATGAAAGATGTAAAAGGTTCGGACTCAGGGTGGTTGACTCTAAAATTGATGCAGGTTGCATCGTGGTGAATTGATCCTTCCTCGTTTTGAAGTAATCCCAGAAGAGTTGACTGTAACTGACGGTTGTTGGACTCTCGTCTGCTCGTTGAAAGTCAATTGCTTCAGTGTACGGTGGAGAATTCCCGTCAACTTCGTATCTGTATAGCTCTGAAGGATCATTCGCAAAATTTTCAGTTATTTCTGATAAAGTTGTAGTTTCGTGTGTTCCTCCTTCTGTTGAAACGCTGTCTTCATCCATTGGAATGCTCGTTGTCGAATAATTCTCTACATAGACATCGTCATTTTGCAAAGCATGAGCTTCTTCCAGCTTCTCCGCATGATTTTCTTCGTGATCTTCACTGTGTTCTGTCAACGATGCTGGTCTCTTTCGTTTCCCACTTCTTCTTCTCTTCTTCTTCTTTTTTCGACCGTAATCAACATTCCTTTGAGACTCAGCCAGATTCTCCTGATTACTCGAAGCTTGAACTGTCCCCAGCTTATTAATCTCACTGCCTCTCTCCATATCCTCAGCTTCCCTCGCCAAATCGTCCTGCAGCCTCTGTATCCCGTCCTCAGCGACCAATTGTGGATTCACTCTCTCCTTCCATTCATCTATTTCACTCTTAACATTACTGTCAGCACCATCTACTAATCTTTTATAGTCCGTCGTGGCCTCATAATGATCCCTGTAATCTTCATCATAGTCTTTGAACTCTACAGGCTCAATCTTTTCGTACTTCTTAACCTTGCCTCTATTTTCTTCTCCGTCGTTGTCCTCGCCGGCTTTAGGCTTCTTCCTGTGATCCATTTGCTCGTGCAGTTTCCTAGCGTAACCCTCGTGAAAATCAGCGTCCCTGATTTGTCCGGCATGGTCGTAAGCAGAGTCCTCGTAGCCTTCCTCGGTGTACACGGTGTTCACCTTCGAGTTCCTCACCACTTCCCTCAATCTCGCAGCGTTTTCCTTCTCCTCGTCCGTCTCCGCGATCTCTATGGCCTTTCTCCGGGGCAATCTCCTCACCGTGTGAGTTCTCCTGACCTGGGCCAGCAATTTTAGCGGAACATCTTCCGTGGTCGCGCCTCGGTGACTCGACGGCTTGGCCCACTCGCCCGGAGCGTTGTACTTTGGCTTCGTTGGGACATCTCTTGGAACCTCGTGCTCTGAATGCGGAATTACGTGATCTGGAGGACCTTCAGGGTCATCGTCGGAAGCCGAGTACTCTTCGTCATCGTCTGGAGGATTCTTGAACCTGTTGTAGACGATTGTCTCAGAGGATTCGATGGGGTCTTGATCCAGGTTAGCCGATGGCTCGTTCACTATAAAGTTACTCCTTGGGCTGTTAATTACTGTTCCATTATCACCGCTCAAAGCGACACTGGGCAATGTTCTCGAAGTGTACGAACTATCCACCAACGATTTCGCGCGCGTCCCGAGAATTGACACCAGTAAAATGAACCACAGGCGACTAATTAATGATACTCGACTCATTGCGTTATTCTGATCTTGCCATTGCACTTTGTTCTAATGGACACACGATTCTTAACGCGAAAGTAAATCGATGAAATGACGCGATCCTTCCCCACTGATTGTTATTGCAGGAAGGGGATTAACATCGTCGTTAATTTATCAGAGATAAGTTGCCTCGCCACTCTCACATGATACGATCTGAATATACTTTTAGCTGCAGCTCGATTAATCAACACGCGCTTTCGTAGTGGAATTGTCGCACAGCGGACCAAAATGGTGCAGGTTCATCGCCGTCGAGATTCAGCGCGGTGAAACTGTTTTTTTGCGAATGCTACGCGACGGTCTGCGGTTTCTAATCATTTTCGAACGAGAACCACCATCGAACTGTTCGCGGCACCGTCCACCTGGCCTAATTTATATTTTCCAGCCAACTGAAAGGCAGAGGTAGGGTCCCCAGGCGTTGTTGTTCACGGAGCGTTGCGGGCCTAAACGCTCAACGGTTCTGTCACTCTCGATTGAATCTCCCTCGGTGGATCGTTTCACCAGAGAAGGGAATAAAGAAACCCGCGATCGAACCTGTCCTCGTGCACACCGGTCCCTAATTGCACCGGCAGCTTTTTCCCCCTGCGCCACTTTCTGCCGATTCGGTAATTTGTATCAAATAGCCGCGATCTATGTATCGGAAAGTTCGCGCTTCTTACTCCCCTTTTCCCTCGATCGGTGTCGTTGTTTCTCACGACACACTTGTTTCACTTTTCTGCGGACTTTCGACGCCGGACAGCCTCTATCGGCGCACACGTTTCATTAGATAAAGTATAGATTCCGATGATGCCTTGGTTCAGATCAAGTTGACCTCGATGTGCTTCGCCTTATCGCCCGAGGAACGAAATAATTTCTCAACCGTTAAGCTTTGCCTTCAGTTTTCTGTGACAATGCTTGTACTGGTCCTCAGCAATTATTAGTAATTAAAGTTTCGAAAATGAGTTGGGGGATAGTGGATGAAACGCTCGCTTCTTTCTTCCCTCTATGAGCTTCGAATCAGTTTTGAGAATAGAGGAGTCTCGCGCTAGTGTATCGTTAAAAGATAGACCAGAAAATTTACTCGCAACTCTTGGTATTAGCAGACTAACGGAGCGTTTCGTTTCTTTACGCTAGGAACTTCCGTTATCCAGCGTCAATTCGATTATAATGAGTGTAATTCCAAAGCAGCCGATGCATTCCAAAGTGCAACAATGATAAGAGCCGCCGCGCAATCATTTTCATTTGATGAATCAGTTCACTTTACCTGGTGTTTAATTGAAATTCTCCGTATAATGTTCTCTTAATTGAATGACGATCGTCATTAAGGCTGCGCAATTATTTCGCCCGCTCATTAAATGCCACTTAGAAAACGTTTCAACGCGGATAGTCATGAAATTTCATTTCGAATAGACGTTGCTTCCGCTCAGATTTCATCTACGTCAAATCAAGCTGTCTAATTAGAGTGTGAAATTAAACGTACGAAAAAGTTTCGGCCGTCGACATCGTTGGCGAACGAAAGAAGCTTGGAAATAAAGGATTCGATTCAACAATGAACAGCTTCGTTTCTAGAATTCGAAGTTCAGTAACGTTTCATCCGAGGCCAGCGAAGCGGAGAAAACTGTGGCTCGGGCGACACGCTTCGCGACTCGACGCGGAAAGGCGACGCGCAATCGCTTCGGCAGAAACTTAGCGAGCGAAACAAACGATTCACAGGCTACTGATGTTGGAATATTTTAGTAAGGCGATCTGACGGATGAAACTTTAAAAATTGTATTAACTGTATCCAGCCTCACATCTTAGTACACGAAATTACTGATGGATTATTAAAACATTCTGATAAAAGAATAATTCTTATTCGAAATTGCTGATGGATTATTAAAACATTCTGATAAAAGAATAATTCTTATTCGAAATTACTGATGGATTATTAAAACAATCTGATAAAAGAATAATTCTTATTCGAAATTACTGATGGATTATTAAAACATTCTGATAAAAGAATAATTATTATTCGAATGATAATTGATATTGGATTATTCTTCGCTCAACGCAGAAAATTTGTTAAAATCTAGGCTTTGAAATCGTGCTCTAAATTGCTAATCGGTTACTTCACCTTGCGAATGTTTTTTAGCCAAAGCAGACAATTTGCTAGAACCCAGGTAATAGCCTTTAGAGCCTCACGCGAGATTCCTGAAATCTCGATGAATCCTGCGATGCACATTTGAACATTACACGATGCCTACTTTCATAGAGAATCGTTTGTCTCTTACAGCTAAAAATTTAATAAAATCTAAGCTTTCGAATCCTACATGAAATTGATATTTTGGTGTACTTGGACTCTTCAGCCTCTCCTTTGAAGTCTCTGGTCAGTCTACTTTATCTATTCTATCTGCTGTCCTTGGTCTGTCTGATCCTCTTGGATCTCCTGTGTCGAGTTTCAACCCCCCATTCAAGGAAATTTAAAGGAATTTCTTAGGTTGTTTCTGGATTCTGAAATCGAAGAGATCTAAGCTCACCCCTTGACCATCCCCCGTTTCCACTCATCACTAACATTATTTAATTTATTTTTCCAGATTTTCGGATAGCCACCAGACTAAAGGAAGCCATTGGAAGAAGACATGCAAGGAGACATTGGAAGACGAATATGTTCTAAGTCGTTCCTATTAGAGACCATTAGCATATGTATGTTCGTCTGCAACGGTTACAATAAAATTCTCGTGACTAAATAATGCATAACAGTGTAAATTGCAGTCGAATCGTTTCTACATCGATTTATTTAATGATCCATAAGCTTACGAACGTACAATTTCTCCTTAATTCATAAATACGTAAAGGTAACAAACAATAAATATATTAGAGGGAAATTCGCGCAATGGTACATAATTACAATGAGCTCGCGATTGCACATGCCCAACGTGGTCATAATACTTCCGCAGACACTGAACCTTCATCAGTTTCGTCGCCACAAAACCCGTCGAAGGGTCTGCCATAAGTCTGTCTAAAATTTATGCATCACGAAGACGAAACATCAGTGAAACAGAACCTTAGCTAATACGAATACTAACTAATACGTATAAAAATATATATAAAATACAAATCTACATCCGACGCGAATACTATCGCCTCCCTACGGTCGACTAACGTTAAAGCACGATTAATATTCAGTAGCTACGATTCCTCACAATGAAGAAAGAAACGATCAGGTACTCCGAAGAAAGCGAAATGTCATTCAAGACGATATCACCGGTTTCCATGCGCTGGGATCATCTTGAACCAGAGGCGGCTGCGTTTCAGCCGACTGTAACATCGACGCCTCGGGTCTAAAGAAGTCGATGATAGGATGATAATTGTAATTGATTCGCCTCTGTGGTTCTTGGTACTCGTCGTCGAAACCCCCATTTTGTAACCGCGACGAAGCGTCCATTTCAAGATCGTATGGCTGACTGTATCTGCATGTTAAATAAAAATTCACTCGTGACAACTGCAACCTGAGATTCTATGAAAAGGATTTCGCTTTTAGTCAAGTACCTGTTTCCAACCGAACTGTTATTCGCAGTATCGGCATGTTCATCGGCGTGAGACGTGGATTCCCTTCTGTACGGTGGCCTGCTAGGCCTGGTTGGCCTGGAACCCTTCAGCAACGGTCCAGTGTATCCTGGGGCTCTAGTGTTCGGCGCGTGTTGCTGCGGCAGCTTGTCGAACGGCCTTGAATTCGAGGACGATGGCTTCTTTGGTCTCGGTCTTATAGGAAGCGTAAAAGTCGGTCGACTCGGAGTGGCTTCCACTACGGGCTTCTTGTTGCTTGATCCTACTGACCCAAGGAATCGAAATTCGTATTCATGCTGCTTTATCGATACAGATCTAATAATCCTACCACAGTAATAGGCTTGTGCAAATCAATGAAACTTCATGAATTTCATCTCTTTTGCATACCAAGGGTGGAGTCCAAACTGGCCGCGAATTTGTTCAAATAGTTTATCTTGGAGACTTCCTCGAAATCGTCTTTCTGATCGCTCGTGGTGGCGAACTCGGATCCTGGAAAGGATTCCTTCATCTTGGAGGGTGGATCCTTTTGGTGGGGTGGAAAGATCTCAGCGTAACCGTGCACGTGGCAGCTACAGCAAGATGGCACCTTGAAGATGTCCATGTGGAGGCCCAGCTTGCTGTCCCAAGTCAACAGTCTGTGGTAATTGTACACTTGCACGCAGGACGACCGATAGTTCTCCGAGATGAAGGAGCAGCTCGATTGTGGATTCCTGAAACCGACAAACCTTAATGTTATTCCTGCTTCTTCAGCGAATTTCATCCTTTTTTCAGGAGATTCTGGTTTATCCCTATCGCCGCAGGCGAAAGTGAAGAGTTTTTTTCACTACAAAGAGTACCTGATCCTTCTACCGCAAACAAAGTACGTATTTTGTTCACTCGTTTGTGACCGAGTGTCCAATTTCAATTGCTACGACATGGTTGACGAAAATCTTTCGGGAAAGATTTGTGGCGAAGTGTTAAGTGAATCGGAAACTGAATATTTTGTTCCGTTCAAGTACAACTCGGCAACAATGACAGAGAATTCTTCGTTAAATGGAAGTAATAAGGTTTCGGGTTGGTACTTAAGGGGAGAAGCCTGTATAAACGGCTTATTTTTGTATCAGTGTTTTAGAATTTTTTGCAAAGTTACTAATACGCTAATTCTTTTGGAACTTTAAGGGTACTTTATTTAACATTATAACAAGTAAAAAAAAATTATAACGGTAACATTGTAATAAATACAACAGAAATAAAGCAGTATCTGAAACAGGTTTTTTTTTAAATGCAAAACGGCGCCGGTTGTAGCGGCTCTGGTAGTTATGTGAAACAGACCAATAATTTTTTTTCAATTTATGTGCCAATTGTGAGAATATGAACCACAAATGGTGTAAAAGAATTGTATATTTTAAAAATGGCGGAACTTGTGAGATTTTCGCAAAAAAATCGCGTTTTATTTGTTTAGAAGCAGTGGTTAAAATTAATAATTTGGTTAAACCTTGTGGTTCATATTCTGAGGAATATTTTAAACTAAAAGTATGCAAATTTTGAAGTTGATTGGTCAAATAGTTTTTGAGTTATCCCCGACGCGAATTTTGAAAACACGGTTTTGAGAAAAACGCGTTTAAAATGCGTTTTAGGTATGCTCGGCGGTCGCAGGCGCGCTGACTCACCAGGCTACATTATCAATACGGAGTTGAATTTCAGCCTATAACTTTGAGAATACATTTTTGAAATGTTTTAGAAATGTTTTTTCTTCGGTTGATTTATAGTATTTTAAATTGTATAAAGTGCCATTTAGATGTGCTCGCCGCTCAGAGGCGCGCTGACTCACCAGGCTACATTATCAATACGGAGTTGAATTCCGGCCTATAACTTTGAGAATATATTTTTTAAATATTTCAGAAGCGATTTATGGAAAAAATTTATGTTTTTATTTTTCGTTCGATTTATACGGTCTTCTCCCTTTAAACAATTATTTCACAATCGTGATAACTGAAGTAAGATAATTGTAATTACACTTTACTTACGAACACTTCTCCAATCGTAAAGTCTGCGTGTGTTCGCCAGTGTTTATTATGTACTTCCACATACCGGAAGCGGCCCTGGCCAATTGAGGGCGCGCATACTTGATGGCAGAGGGACACGTGAAGCCTTCTTCGACATTTTCGAACGGTGAACTTGTATCTGATCTCCTGAAATCAATGGATTATTTATTAACTCCCTCTAATAGTCCCGAATTCAAAGAAAAATTGGAAATTACATATTCCTTTCTAAGCCACTCGTACACTTTACTTCTTCCTAGAAGCCTGCAGCGTGTAATGCACTACTGCACAGCGGGCAAACGTTCTACAGGGGCCTGATATACTTTGTGACTTATAATTGCAAGAAAATGTTCTGCAAAGTCTGTTTTTCTTTGACAATTGTGAATTATTAATCATCTAAGAACGTCTATACTTATTCGAATTTCAATTCTATTTCTCCGAAGAGGGACTTGAGCTTAAAAATTCACTTTTTAAGTGATCCAAATGAATTGTTGACTTAAAGGATAGTGATTTTTAGGAGATATACATGTCTTGATTAGCATATCAACCCACCTTCTAATTTCATTGCTCTCATAGCGGCTCTCGTACCGTCCATCGTACTTGTTCTCGAATTTACTCTCAAGAGGCAAAGAGACAGGAAGGCTTTCACCAGAATCGTCGAAATCCTGAGACTTATAATCAGTCAACAATGCTGCAACCATCTCCTTGTTGCTCCTCAAGCTCCTGGTGATCGCCTCGCTAAACAAATCCCATACAATCTCAACGAATAAACCGAGCGAACCAAAACTAATTAGAATTCGTCACGAACTTGATTCAATTCAAATTAGTTTCAGCACGAGCTTTCGAATCCTCCAAATCGCATTAAAATTATCCGGACTCTAGACAATTCCTTTGTACACTTTATAATACAGTTCACAAAGCGAAGTGGGGGCAGGAAAGAGGAAACGAGAGTACATGCTTTTGTTATTGCCGCGAGAACTTCCTTTCTCGGCCGGTTCCCCATAACTCCCAATTAAAATAATGGTTATGAGAACGCGAGGTCAAAGAGTCATTGCGCAATAGACACTCGAACGTGGAGAATCGCGGGAAAGCACTTTCTTCCACTTTCAACGAGCCCACGGAATTATGTCGTTGCTATTGTGAAACGACAGTCACCTAATTAACGCCAACCCCTGCCTTCTTGTTCGAGAAAGTGCGTTTAGATGCACGCTAGCGTGCCGATTGGTTGCGCAATGTAGTTGCATCCCGGTGAAATGACGGGGAAAGGAGTGATAGGAGACTCACTGCGGGTAATCAGTTGCTTCGAGGCACACTGTCTTCGAGAAGAAAGTGCACTCCTTTTCTGTGGGGTCTCTCTTCGTTTCCGTCGGTCGTCTTGGCGGTCTTATTAAATGCGGCCTAGACAGATCTGTAAATTTGCATTCGCTTCTGTATAGAACCGCCACCGCGACCTGATTATCGCTAAAAGTTTTCAAAAGCTGCACCGAGCGAAACCAACCTGCATAAACATTTCTTCGGTTCGGAGGTGTCGGTCTTCTTGGAGGAGCAGGTCGATAAGTGGGTCGTTTTCGCAGATTGGGTCTAATAATTTTCAATTCCTGTGCCTGCGAAGACAGAGAAGAAAACTGTGTCGAAAAGTTACGTTAAGTTACAATTTTACGATGGGAGGTTTTCTTTTTTCTTTAATTTCTGATTCGTAATAAGATTCCTCGTAAAAGAAGTTAGGACTGAAGAAAGTCTGCCGCGTATTTTTGGAACAGTCCATTCGAGATCCTTCAAGAATTTATACCCGTACTGTAATAAAATTCATCAACTGCAGCCACGTGAAAGTGGTGGTGTAAACACGTGGACGTCACAAACGAAAGTGTCGTGTTGAAAATTCTTAGATTCGAAGCGATAAAGAGTCACGGGGAAATTGCTGTGATCCCACTTTCATACAGGCTTAACGATGCGTAGCTCTCGATAGATTAAATATTTATCGGGGACAGAAAAATATCGTGGTGAAATTGAATTCACGATGGACTTGCACGATGTTAGGATCGGTATGGAAGAAAAACAGCTGAATCAGATTCAACATACTATTAACACGTTTCTCGTATATGAAACCTAACGAGACGTTTGTTGTAACTTTAAAAATGTTTTCCTGTAAATAACGTTTATGAGCAGAAGACTTTTAAAGAAATCGTTTGCACACGATGGAAAATAGATGCTGTCAATCCTTCGTTAATAATGTTGCCTTTGAAATCTCGTCTTACGACGATGAACGACGATGGCTTTGAGTCAGTGAAAATTAAACCTCTATCATCACCATTCAAGCTTTATCTTTACCTCCGGCAATTCTTCTGGGCTCTCTTCATCCCCTGTAGCGTCATCAGCTATAACTTTCGCGATGTCTTCGCTGATCGGTAACGCAAGCTCTCTGGTAGCATTCTGTCGACTTCCACTGCTGAAGAAGGACCGCGTCTTCTCGAGCGACAAAAAGATTATCTGATTACTTAATATTCTCATGGAAATAAAAAGCGCTGTGGTCAAATTTTGCATGAGAGCTCCTTCTTCTTTCGAACATTCGGCACTCCAAACAAAATTTAATAAGAACCCTAGTAATTGAAACAGAGCGTGTAGAGGAGGCTAAGTATAACTTTGAAAACACTTGTGCCTCGTGCCAATTAATTTCTACGAGAAGAAACACCTTCTCCGAATGAACTGCGAAAGATTGCAAATCAACTTTCTCTTCTGAATTTCTACTCACATTTGCATTGTTGCGGTGTTAATATTTTGGTTCTAATTAATGTGGCGCGCGTACCACACATATATCTCGGGAAGATAGAAATCTCTTTCACTCACCGAAACCACAGTCGTCGTCCCATTCTTGGACACTTTGTCGCTGGTCTCGACGGATGTGACTGTCGTCTCGTTGCGTTCTCTACGGTCGTTAAAGTCTCCGTCATCTTTGTGATCCTCCTTAGCGCCGACATTAATCGAGGATAGTAGCACGACTGCCTAGAGAGTGAAACGGCCACGATCATTTCTGCCTTTGTACGCACCAAACTTGTTATCATCACTGAGAATAAGATTTTGAAGCAGGCCTTGAATAGGTTTCGAAAATAACTGTTTCAAACTGTTATATAAAGGTTCTGACTGAAAGAGTTACGAAGAACCTTTATTCGGAATAACCGTTATAAAGAACCTAAATATCGGACTATATAAGTATAAGTTACGGTTCCTATGTAGCAATATAACTTTTATTTTTTAGGTTCTATAACTTTTATTTTTTAGGTTCTATAACTTTTATTTTTTAGGTTCTATAACTTTTATTTTTTTGGTTCTATAACTTTAATTTTTTAGGCTCTAAAACTTTTATTTTTTAGGTTGTATAACTTTTATTTTTTAGGTTCTATAACTTTTATTTCTTAGGTTCTATATAAGTTATAAAGCGGTTATAGAACAGATTCTTGTAACGATTGTACAGAATTTTACAGTAAATGAAATCACAACATATTACAACTATAGATTACTGTGTGTAACCAAATTGTTTAAAAATTATTATAAATAAGTAAGCAAATATATATTATGTACACATTTGTCCATTTATAATAATTTTTAAACAAGTTGGTTACACAGAGTAATCTATAGTTGTAATATGTTGTGATTTCATTTACTGTAAAATTCTGTACAATCGTTACATGTTCTATAACCGCTTTGTAACTTATATAGAACCGAAAAAATAAAATTTATAGAACCTAAAAAATAAAACTTATAGAGCTGTATAGGAACCGTAACTTATACTTACATAGTCCGATATTTAGGTTCTTTATAACGGTTATTCAGAATAAAGGTTCTTCATAACTCTTTCAAGAACCGAAATCTTTATAATAACGGTTTCAAGCCCTGTTTCGAACCAGCAGAGGGGTTCTTGTCACACCCGCCTGGCCTCAAGCTATTTCCACGTGCCATTGCACTTGAAAATCATCGCCTGCCGATCTTCCGCCAACGATCAATTATTTCACTCGCTTTCGACGTCTCAACTTCAGATTCGTATCGATTTTAATAACGCGAAATATATGCGCGCAAGATCCGCGGTGGCTTCTAAATTTGGAAACTCGCTTATAATAGATTGCGAAATATCATTTAGATAACTGTACAAGTGCCCCAAGGGTATTTATATTAATATTCCAAACAAAGACAGCAGCTAGACACAAGCTGATAAATTAATCAGTGCCGTTAATAATGGACCAAATGAAAATTACGGTACAACCAGCGACCCTCGCTAAATCATAACGCGATTGAAACGAGATACCAGAGTTTTGCGAGTTTTTCAGTCGTTTCCTTTCGGACGGGTAATTAATTCTTCCCCGTTTAAGGCGAAATTTACGATCCCCTTGAGACCGGAGGATAAAGAAAGGAGATTCTCGATAAAAATTCATCGCGTCCCAAAACTGGTACCGCCTCCTTTTTTCTCCCGCGAATTCTTTTCAGAGTGCGTCGCACTTCGCGTGCCTTATCGCTTCCGGGCGATCGTTTGTACGAGACAGATCCTTTCCCTCTCATAATCGTGACCCGCGCGCTTTGAACACCGTCACGCCAGTTCCCGAAACAGACAATAGCACAATTCCTCCGTTACATGCGCGGGAATTGATCGCGAGGAAGCGACCCCCGATCGCCCGAGTTCCCTTTCGCGGATTTTCGCGACGTCGCACGCCCACAGACCTGCCTGGCGCTAGTTCACTTCCGTCGAAGTTGCGAAAGAAAGGAAGTTTTCTCAAACTTCCAGCTCCTGTCAAGAAGATGGATCAATCGTTGCGGAAGAAAGCTTTCTTGCTAAGAAGTTGCTAAGATGCTTCTTAAGGGGTTACGTACACCTATGACCGTGAAAAGAGGGGACTTTTTGCGAATTCTTTTCACCCACAAGTGATTTTGTTAATTAAACATCGTAATATGCACTTGGAAGCTTTTAGTTTATTTAGCTTTCAGTTTACCTTCCTTCGGTGTTTTAGCTTCTGCGAATCCTTTATTGGAAAAATCGATTGTTTCGACCGTTCCAGGTGTATGCGACCCCTTAAATTCGAGAAATGAGAGGGAGCTCGCGAAACGAGATGGATGTTCCAGGAACGAAGTCGAAGCCGTATTATTTCCTTTACGTTTAGGCGGAAATGAAATCGCACCGCGTTAACCGACGGCGTGCAACCTCGTGAAATCGTCGTGCAAATTCGTGAAGGAGATTTAACGACACGGTTGTACGAGCACGGTGAAATTACCCGATTTTCCGTGTTGCACGGGACACTGCGGAGAGAGAATGATAAAAACAGCGGCGATTCCCGCGGAGCATGTACCGGAGAAAGTTACGCTGTTTCGAGTGCGCGGCTAGTTTCGAGCAAAACGATCGTTTACAGTCGCATGCCACGATCGCCGTTAATTAAAAGTCTAATCGAAAGTCAGCTCGGGATGCAAAGACGCTAAATTGTATAGGATTCCGTTGCACGCGGTCGATTAATTGTCGATGTCTGCTCGGGGAAGATTTTCATTTATTACGGGCGCCTAAGTAGTTTCTCTCTCTCTCTCTCACGAATTTAAATAAACAGTTGTGTAACTTTCACCCTAGCCCGTAACAAGGGTACTTTCTAAAATATGAATTTCTCACAGCAGCGGAGTGGCATGTTCCGACAGTTTTGTATTAAATAGAAGACGATAGTTAGAGCAGGCGTTAAGGGGATCAAGGGGTCGCCTATCTGTAAGGTTTGAAAACACAAGTATTTTCGGGATTTTTTTTTTAAAAACTTGAAGATTTTTTTATCCAAGCGGTTGTATATTTGATAGCAGATATTTTAAAGTTCTTGTAATTTTTTTTGCAATGCGATATCTAAATAAATAATGGGATTACAGGAGATCTCCCGACAACTCTTTTTTGTTATTTAAGCACTTTACGGTGACCACTGTAGCTTTGACCTGGTTGATCGGAAATAAAAAATTCGACCAAATTTAGTTAGTGTATTAGATTATCTAGTCCTTAATCATGGCTTTTTCAATTCCGATCGGTAGTTTTTATTTTACAAATGAAAAATAATGAAAAATGAGAGCGATTCGGTGGCGAAAATCGATACTTTTGCTGTGAGAAGCCGCAATTTTGTAGCAAATTAAGTTTCCGAGATCATGAACTATTAAGAACTAGATAATCTAATATACTAACTAAATCCCCGCGAATTTTTTATTTCAGGTGAACCAGCTCAAAATTAGAGTGGTCACCGCAAACTACTGGAAAAATCGCTGCCGGGAGATCGCTGATATTTCTTTTATTTATTTATATTTTCCAGCGCAAAAATTACTACAAGTAGTTTAACACGCACACTTTCGACTACATAAAGATTTGGTTAAAAAAGCCTTCAAGTTTTTCCCCCAAAAATTCCAGAATATACATGTTTTTCGGACCTCACAGGTAGGCATAACCCTCTGAACCTGTGCTTCCATTGAATTCAATGCGAGACCAGCATAACGATTTCGATGAGAGGATCTTGAAATTAATATATCCAAAACCATATGTTACTAAACTCAGTATGAATCCTTCCAGTGGATACTTTGAATTGAAAGGTACTATCCGATTGCTTTAGACTCAAGTAGATTCAGTGACATTAAATTTAGACCTGGACAGACAACATTATTTCATGTGGGACGAAATGTTGTCACTCTTGGGTGGTCCCACATGTCCAGACAAGTGCCCCGGGGGTACTGTCTCGAACATATCGGATTCTGATGTCAGCTACGTCGCCGCGAGCACTCGTGGTGACATCGATGTACATATCTTAATCTGGAATGACAGTTTTCACTAAAGTTATCACCGTACAGCAATACCGTGCCAATCATCTTCTGACTCAGTCGAGTCTACTCTTAAAAGTCAAGTCTAATTCTAAAGCACTCAGCCCACTCTGTTCAGCCTCTGCTGAGTATGTCGCCACGTTTCTACGCGGTTCTGTGTCACAGACGTTCCAAAACACTCGGAGACCACGCAGAAAGGTGTAAAATGAAGTTTTAACGTTGCCGGTTGCAGGAAGTGGAGAATGTAACAGCACATAAGGGGCCTCAGTGGATTATGCCACGTGAAATAACCGTAAGAGTGGAAATTCCAACATATCCTCTTCTGTTTGCAATCAGCGTTGACCCAGTAACCATGATGCTCACCAGAAGGAAGAGCTACGATTTCACTGAGTGATCCTTTTTTTTCTTCCTACCTATCGCGGCTCGTCATCAATTCTTAGCTAATGGCGTACAATTTTTCAGGATATTTCGTAATCCACACCTGCACTTATGACTGTTTATGTGAAACAGGTGTAACGATCTTTCTCAGTTTGTTGCCTGGAGCGTATTGTTTCGTTTCCCTTCGCGCCCTGTCGCGAAACGGCGATAATCATAGCACGGGTGTGAAATAACATCGATTATCCCCTCGTTACATATATTATAACTAATTTCAATAATCTCGATCTCACACGGGACGGACGCTCAAAGTCCTTCATTTTCTACTTAATTGATCCCAAAACCTGATTCTCAAGACTCGAGGGAAAGGCAAGGGAATAGGCAAATTAGCTAACGAGATGTGATAAACCAAGGAATAATTGCCGACTCTCGTGGAAATGAGAGATCAACGATTGCAGAGTTACTATCTATCTAAACAACGATTTCGTGTGCACATTGTTCATAAATCTTTCGCTCGCCGTCACGCGAGAGCGAACTCGGCATCCTCAGGTGATTAAGGGGAATCTATTTACTTTTCCTGGTTCCGGGCAGGTTACCAGATCAAGGCCACGCAAAGGTTGCTCCACTTTATCTCGAGAAGCCCGACTGTACGTGCTTCAATCAGCCAGTCACCTTTCCAATCACGAGAAGCCGATTCAGAGATCCCCTATCCACAAGCTCGACAATGTTTGCCTTGAAATACGACACGTTTCCCGCTATTCTATGCCCAGAATTAAATGCCACAAAGATTCGCCTAGCTGTCAAATAAATTTAGCCGATCGGCAAGTTCTATGAAAAATTTAATTTAACTAAATTTAACTACCGCTTTCTGAAAGCCCCCGAAGAAAGTACAATTTTCACGGATAATGTAGGTCTATGGAGTACATCGTGCAGCGCAATTTCTATCTTATAGGTTCATTTTTATAACGATCGTAATTACACCGCAGAGAACGATCATCGACCGAATGATATTTATGAAAGCTTCTCGTAATTACGAATCCCTGACAAATCGGCGAAAGTGCGATCGATGGATTTTCTCTGGGGACCTGCGTCTATCGCCAGGCAAAGGTGTGAAAAGATTGGGAACCTTGAATTACGGCAAATCATATATTTTAATCGTCCCTCTCCAACGACAAGACCACAGTTCCTAACACGACTGATAAGATTCTTCTTTGGAAGTACGAATTCCAAGTTCTAACTTCTTACCACCGTGACCAGAAGTAATCCCCGAGCCATCATCCTTCCTCCGTTTCATCAACGTTTTCTTCTCACTTCTTGTCGACGCACAGAACAACATTCACTGTCACCATCAATTTTCCTGGCCCCCTTTCCTCAGCTCTTCTTGCCCGCTAACAAGCTCGTCACCTCTTCATTCCTCCAGCGCTAACTCGAAGAGACCAACGAGTTCCACTAATGAACCTCTGATCAAGTCGTTGAAGATTCTTCCTAAATTTCTTTCACGTGGAATGTAGCTTCCCCAGTTTATCTCAGCTCCCAGTGTCTGCCCCGTCGATTCGTTAGGGTCCTCGAATCAGCGAAACGGCTCGGACGAAACTGTTGACTCGACGTGGACGATCGGAAGTGGAGGACTGAGGGTCGGAGACGCGTTCGGGTGATGAAAAATTCAGCGGTCGCGGAGTCGCACTGACTTCTCCTTTGAGCCGGCGCGCAGCGCGTATGGTCCTCGTCTTCATCAGGTGGAAGGAGACGCCGAAGAAGAAGAATCGTGCCCGATGCCTGGCGGCCCTCTCACGTGGGGATAATGTAGGAACGAGCGTGGTTCGTCCTGCGTGTTCCCCCGTTCGTACAGCCGTGACCGAGAAAACCGGACGGCGGATAAGCGTGTCTTAGTCGGGAGGAGGAAGAGAAGTCGGCCACACGACCTCCTCCTTCCTCCTCGGCGAAGAACACAGCTCTCTTTACTCTCGGGGAACAGCTGCGACAGAGAGGTGGGCCGCCATCATCACCCTTGATGTGACAGCACGTCACGTTCTCTCCGCGATATCGTCACTTCTGATCAACCGATCTCACTTCCCGCTTTATTCTTTATCCTGCATACCGCCCTGCCTTCATTAGTACCAGCGTGGCGATAAGAATAATTCATGACCGTGAGCAGCGGGGGTGAAAATTGAACAAATGTGTTCGGTGAATTTTTTAGATCGGTTCTTCACTTTCGACGTAAACGTGAATAGATTTAATTGCGACATTTTGGGGTGATAATATATGGATAGAGAACAGTTTGAATAGTAAAAGTTGTGCAACGAATAAAGAAAGCTCCTGCTATCGCGACGGAGTTTCTTCTTAGCTCGTTTGCAACAAACGCTGCGTAATATCGAAATTACTCTCCAACTGTTGGTCTTTTAACCAGAATAAAGCAAAGTAAGAAAAGGAAGCACTTTCAATGAAGTAGCTGCATCATCGTTAATGATTGTAATCCATGCAACAGATGGTCGGTGGTATTTTCGTTCTGATTTCCACGATAACGCCCCAATAAGAAGAACGCGACGATCTCCACCTTTCTAAATATTAACCCACTGAGATGACGTTAATTTCGGGAGTAAATCCAGGGATCGGCGTCACGGCCGGGAAAGCGATTACGAACGTGTGGGAATACGAAAAGTAATATCAGCGTAGAAAGTAGAATGCGATGTCTTACTTGACTTCTTAGTACTGTGTAACGAAATAAGCGTAAATTATTGTTCCTATAAAAATAGCAATTTGGCGAAGGAAAAGCACGAATCTTCAGTGACTTTCGTAGCAACGGGAGGCAGTCGAAATAAGAAGTAGCCTACGTAAACTTTCAATCCACTTTTACATGAATTTCTCATGAAGAAGTGCGATGGGAGTAATTTTATATTGAAAAGCAATTCGACTTTCATTCGATGCAGGTACTCTTAAGAGGAGAATCCTATTTTTGGGGCTAAAAACATAGCAAAATTAAGATTTTTTTTAAGAAACTAGCTAGATTCGATCCATCTGAATTTTGTTCAATATATTTATGCAACTTTGAAGAAGTTGCATTTTTTTTATTAATTTTTAATAATAAATCTAGAATTCAGATGAATCGAATCGCTAGTTTCTTCGAAAACAATTCCCAAACTTTGCTATGCTTTTAAGCCAAAAAATAGAATTCCCCCTTAACTACCAGGAAACACTGGAAAGACACCAGAAGACGAGTTAAATTTACGTTTCTGCGTGTAGCGAACGATCTTAATAAACCAACCGTAGATACCATCAAGTTAATTCGCTCCTAAATCGCCACACGAATGTTGTCGTAAATTGTAGCAATTAACAGCGAAACCATAGCATTCTCGCGTCAATAAACATTCCTCGTCGTACCTTAAATCCCGATACCCCCCGTTCGAAAATCGTTTTGCTTGCGAGCTAGCCAAGTTTCTAATGGTAGACCTCTGACGTATCGAAGGGTGAAAGCGGCGAAGCGTTTCTGGATTGGACAGGATGGGGTTTCGTTTGAAACACGGTCGTCAATTTGACCAAGCAATCGGCGTTCTTCAGCCTCACAACAGACTTTCAAGAGAGTTTCTAAGGTAGCCTTGTCTATACCCGTGCTAGCCTGTAATTGGCGACATTTTATGCGGAAATGTCAGGTGCCAGCAGTCGTTAGGGTGTTTAACCTAAGGTTTAACGCGGTGGAACTACCGGCAGAACCGGAGAAACGCTCAGGGAAGCGATTGATATGGGATATCATTACTAAAGAGTCCCAATGAGGAACTTCGTTTTAAGACGACAGCAAGACGAGTTCCATAATTGGAGAATTGTAATTTTGTAGAGAGTCCGTAACAAAATCAACAACCGTTGAAAACTTTTCGCAGTGGACTTTGATAATAGACACGAGGAAGTACCAATTTCTGCGATCATGTCAACCCCCGACTTTCACTAAACGTCGTTCCCCAGTATTTCCAGTCCACTGTTATCCAAAGTGCTCAATGGATCACCCTGAAAGTTTCCGAGTAAAACACCCTGAAAATGAACCTACCTCAAAAGACACTAACGAAGGAACACTTAACTTGCACTCATCGATTGGAAAGCAACTTATTGTTAGTGGGTTTATAGAGTACCTACCTCAAGACAAGAACAGCGGTATATTTCATTCGTGCCTAATCGCCCTTTAAGGGGAGGTTCCGATCTAAAAGTCGATTTTTTTTATTTCATTTTTCGAATGTTCAACGTTTTAGGAATATGTGTTTAGAAGGATTTTTTGAAATTCGTAAAATTCTCGAAGTTATAGGCATTTGGGTAGCGGCAAATGCATGGGCAACAAGCGGCCACTCGGCGCCCACGTAAAACTTTAAACGCGTTTTTCTCGAAACAGTGTTCTCAAAACGGTGGGACCTGTATTTCCAAAAGTTATTATCCGATTCGACTGAAACTTCTTTTATTTTGAAGAATATACTTCTGACTAGGAGAGATACCAGAAAAAATATAAAAAATTGAAAATTTATAATTTTCAAAGCCGTTGGAAGGGTGACAAATATAGGGAAAAAGTGATTTCAAACTTCAAGTGTCGTTATTTTCTAAAAAAATGTTATGTTTGTAATTTTTCTGATTTCCCCCCTAGCCAGAAGTATATTCTTCAAAATAAAAAAGGTTTCAGTCGAATCGCATAATAACTTTTGGAGATATAGGTGTCACTGATTTCTTCCGTTGTCTTGTACTTTAGGAGACAAAAAGTAAAAATTTTATACGCGAAACAGTGTTGGGTCACTCTATAAACCCACAAAGTTGCGTTCCAATCGGTGAGCGCGGGTATTCCCTTGTAAGTAAATCTTGCTTTAAACCCCAGAGCTTCCATAAGGTGAATGTCCCAATTTCTGCTGATTTAAGAGGTAACTCGTCATAAAGAAGTTGTAAAAAATTTGTTTGTGATAAAAATTTGCAGAGTAATTGATTAATTCTTTAATAATAAATCAACCAATTCAAAAACTATTTAAGAAAGATATTTCAAGATGTTGAACTATTAGTAATTGAAAAATAGCGATGTATGTATTGCTCCAAGCTCGCGCAACACTCGCGTAAATGTTTAAATAATTTAGAATTATTTTCTTGCAACTGTAGTACCAACGTAACGCATATAATAATAAGAAAAATACGAAATGAGCAGAAATGGGGACATGAGCAGAGATTGGGACATTCACCTTAACGTCCCTAATTTTACTCCATAAATACACGCACGCGAAACTACCGCGGGCACGGCGTAAAGAGTGACGGGATACGAGGGAGCAGGCACCGTTCCCATTGTCCAGCAGACTGCTGCACGGCGAATCTGCATTCCGAGACGATAGCCCCGCATAAAGATCGCGCGAACGCGACCGTGAGGTGCTCCCCCGAACGGTTTAACGGCACCCCGGCGTTTGCGGCGCAATGATTTCCTGTGTGGATATTTAAGAGAGTCCTGGAAATAGGGATAAACGACCGACGAATCGATCGCGAAACGGTCGCCGAGTCGGTTAAGGCGATGAAGGAAATGGTTATTGCTTCGGTATCGACGGTTTGCACGCGTTGCGACAACCGGCAACGTCTTGGGCGCCACTCGTACCTGCTACGTAGGCCACGATTTATGCATTCGCGTGTTTTAGAACCGCGATGGGAGCGGACGACATTTACGAGCCGTTTCTGTCGTTTCCGCGTGAGTTAAATGAGATTTGGAAAAGGATTTAGGATGTGACTTCTTTTCCCGTGTACATACACGTACGCTATTTATTGAAACGCATTTATTGGCACTGTGATAAAATTGTTACAAATTCATATAACAGTATGCAGCGTTATAAATTATAGTTTTATAGCAAAGGGTTAATCGACCGCGACCGTTTTCGCTTTCGATGGTACTCTTTTTATTCCTCAGTGATGGCATCACGTATTGAAGTCTGTGGATCGTTAATGATCGTTAAGTTGATTGTTCTATTACCTGAGAGTACACGTAAATCAATTCATAGCGTCGGCTGCATCGAAAGTGTGCAACAATTTCACGATTCTTGCGCGTGTCTTCGCAGGCCCACAATTAAGTTGTGCCGGAGTACTTTTCTGCTGAACCCCGTTAATTTTGTTGTTTCAGGTTACTGGACGTCACTTTCACTTACCAAGCTTCTTTGTTAATCGCCTTGCTAATTCGCGACAATACAATTCACATTCTGTACTTCAAATTGAGGAAATTCTTCCGAGTAGCCCCAGTGAGTGTGCAAAAATTTGTATAAAAAATTAACATTAATTTTTTATTAATATCTCGGAAACTAATAAATACCCGAAGCTGGAATTTTTTATTTAGGGTCCACACACCCTCCCCTCAAACCTGGTGTCGATCGACCACTGGGCCATTCGGAAGTAAAGACCTAACGGATAAGTGAAACAGCATAAAAAAGGGAATACTGTTGCAACGAAAGATTCTCGATCCAAGGTTTCGGTATACAATAGTTATGCGTATAAACCTACTTCCTACAAAGGATTGAATAACACGCACTACGTACTACGCGAAATTGGAAGACGCGGTTACTTCAAAAGCCTTGGCGAGTCTCTCGCATCTAAAAAAGGCTGACACAGCCTCTGGCGGCGTCTTTTATTCCTTTAACAGTCACCTCTTCGTCAGTGATTCGTCGCTAGCCACCATTTCATGATGATCGAAACAGAGATTGTGTATATTAAGTAGCTTCCAGTTAAAGCTACATACTCGGCCACATAATTTTCCACGGTTGCCGAGATGACATTCCCGATTCGTCGCGCGCATTCTGCACTCGTGCGGGCGAGATTTCGGGTGAGGTGAAAACGCTCTCGTCCCGAGGTACATTTGGGTCAGGGGCTCGTTAAGTTTACTATCAAAAGAATGGACGGTGATCAACGAGAGGCAGGAATTTTCAGTCGGTAACGAACGAAAGTGGAACGTGTCGTCGCGATCTTACTTTTGATTGCGGCTCGGTTCTCCAGAATGGAAAGGATCTTACGAGAGACACCATGGAATTCTGTGGGATCAAGGGAATCCTCTGAAAAAAATTCATATTCGCGGCATTGACTCATTTCGACGACTATTGTGCACAGTCTTAAAGCAAGCGAAGGTTTATCTATTCCTACTACTAATTGCAGTGGCGCACTCAGGATTTAATCTTAGGGGGAGCCGAGCTAAGCAGATAAAAATATTTTTCATGCAAATTATAAAAATATATTTAAAGAATAAAATCCAGTTTTTTTTTATCTTTCTAGAAAGCTCTTGAATTACTTCAGTCGTGGTTACATTCAACTACTTTATCCTCTTTCTTTGGGGGGTGCCAGGACTCCTTGCCCGCCCCTTCTGGTTACGCCACTGACTGATTATCAGATACCTACAATTTCTGTTTATTACATACATCCTTCGATATCTCTGTATTCTATGGAAGCATCCAAGTAACTACTTTTTAATAAATGACTGGAATGTTGATTAGCGATTGATGTAACAAGATTCACCCTCCACGTTGCGTCAGCACCCCATACATGTTTTTCAATTATCGAGTACATGAATTCTTTCATTATGCTCTTTACTCGCCTGTCTCGATTTTCAAATCACTTGCGAGCATCAAAGCCTCGATTTAATAAAGTGCGATCGAAACCGCTGCGAGCGCTGTTTATATGTTTTCGATTTTCATTTTACTCTCACGGCGTTACCTCGACACCGTTACTCGATTTCTAGGCGAAAGTCTTTCCTATAGATAGCAGCCACGACCTAGACACATGTTCCCAGAGAGAATCCTCGTACTCTCTGCGTGAAACTTACCCCGCTGACCTTCGTGAAATTACTAGGCATCGTGACTGGCTCGTTAAAGTCGTTGACGTGCGGATTTTCACCGATCCCTTCAGCGTATACCAATTATCACGCCCCTCTCCCACTGCCGACAATTACCAAAGATGATCCACACGAACACTGTGTCGATACTCGTACGTAGCCAATTAAAATTCACTATCCTAATTCTTTCTTCGCCGATGTAATTTCCGACCCTCGTACCAGACTTTCTCGAAAGTCCCGCGAACGAAAACCTCTTCTAGGCATAGATTAAAGATAAGGAAGCCCATCCTCCTGGCACAGTCACACAGAGCTCAGTCCGCAATCTCCTTCAATCTGAAATCCCCAATTGCCTTAACCGCGCGGCTTCAATATCCCCTAGAAAATCTGCTCGGTCTGCGAGAAAATGAGTACATTTAACTGATGAAATTCTCATCACGAGAGCGTGCAGTTGGGAGAAAGGAGAGTCGAGAGTGAGCTGCGAGAGAGAAAACTCTACACAGAGAATCGACCTGGCGAGCGAACTGTAGTGACGAAACTTATGGAAATTTATCGCCTGCCGTGGAAATAAATCTGTTGGGCGAAAATGATTGCGATTCGACGGAAAAGAAATCGGCGATATCTGCAGAGGGTTGCTGAAAACGTGGATGCGCATCGCGAATCGTTTAAGGGGGTATTCTACTAAAAAATTCTATTTTTTTTTGTTTGATTTTCAAATATTTTAGGGTTTCGAAAATATGTCTCTAAAATATTAAGGTGAAATTTGAAAAACTCCCAGAGTTATAGGGGCTTAAGTATCTAAAGAGGCTATGACTGCCAGCAGAGAAGAGAGAGCTGCCTAACGTGATTTTTTGAAGCTGAGGAAGGTTTCCTCTACGGTCCTGGTATACCAGATTAGGGATAAGTTACAGAAATTAGTTGTTATCTACCGCAACTTCAGTCGTATAGGTCGTACTGCATGAAAAACTTTAAACGCGTTTTTCTCGAAACAATTTTTTCAGATCGGGCACACATTTTTCTCAAAAACTACTGGACCGATTGGGCTAAAATTTGACACACATTCAAAGTGAATGAGTACCTATAGCCGGAACTAGAATTATATCAATAGTTATAATACAACCTCCCCCACACCTTGTTTTAGCTCAAAAAAATTCGAAAAAATCAAATATAAATTTTTAAACAGCTGCGATTTCGGTAACAATATCCAGACTTGGTTACATCTAGTTCGGGCGATAACTACACTCATATAGATTAAAAAAATCTTTGGTACTTTCGTTTCAGACGACTAGGACGGCCGCAGTTCGTGCGCCCGATGGGGCCGGTTTTTTGATGACATGACCTACGCTTCGGCGTGTAACTTGTACAAATTTCAATATAGTGCATTCGAAAAAATTGTGTTGATAGTTCAAATACTACTAAGTATGTGTGCAAAACCCCTGCCCTGTAGGAGCGATAGGTTTTACAGAATTAATTTCCAAATATCACCTTCAAAAACGAGTGTCTAGACTAGAATACCCCCTTAACCGATTTTTTCTGGAGACGTTAGATCTCTTTCACGTCCGACGGTCCTGTTCACCGATGGCTATAAAGGAGACCAGACGTTTTACGGCTGTTTCAAGATTTCTGGAATGCGATCCAATTTACGATAACGATCGTTACCCCGATGCACGTTGCGGGGAGAGCTCGACGGCCCTTGCAGAGTGAAGACAACTGCAGGGAACGTTCATATGCCATCCACGCGATCCCTACTGACAGGCTTCGAGGATCGTTGGAGACTCTGCTCCTGGATATTTCCGTCCGGAAAGATCACCCAGGTGCTCGTTAACTTCGTTCGTAATCGAATTGTGCGAGTCAATTAGACGGGGCTACTGTTCAGTACTTGGGCATCTAAAGAGCCTCTATCAATGTTTTTGCATATCACCCTTTCGCTACTCTTACGCGGCATAATACGTTTGGGTATTAAACGATGTCCACTTAAAATGATCGAAACTGCTGAAACGAGCGTCCAGTTTTTCGCCGGGTCGCTGGAAAGCCAAAGTCCTCGAGCTACTCCGCCATGAATAACGCATAAAGTTCGTAGGATAATCATCCCGTTGGATCTCCCGTAATTTACACGGCCGTAAAGCACCGCGAGGATTCAATTAATACACGAGCAGCCACGGACCTCTGGATATCCCGAGGTGAAGGACAACGCCGTTACCGGGCTGGCGCGATAATTCCTAAAATTATGCAAACGACTCGCCGGTCGCAGCACCTTTTACGACGCAGCCGCGTAACGGAACCGAGTTTTACCGAAATTGTGAAGGGAGTTTCCTGTTTGGGCGAGGATCACGCGGCTGGAGGAAGCTCGAGGTTAATTACGAGCCGGTGGCTGACTTTGCAACGATAATCGGTCTCGATTGGGTGCTGCGGGCGAAAGTAGTCGTGACTTTGCCGGGCCCCCTGCGTCGAAACGGTAACGGAAGCTGTAATCAACCAGTTCGGACGAAAATTGTACGATTTAATTGCATGGGCTTTAGTGCGGTAAAACTGATTCGCCGTAACACACGATATCTTATCGCGGAAGCTGCGATCCCTCTTCTCGTTATCTATATACGAAGGGGAAAAACAGGGTATGTCACGAAACAGCTTTTTCGAGAAAATTGAGCGTTTTGTTCCAGTGCAAAGTAGACATCACCTGTTCTTAACCGGTGTGCTCAAACTTTAATGTTATTTTACGGGGGAATTTAAACTTTATAACACTTTGTGATTCAACAGTTCTGTAGTCCCAGGTGCCACCGACAAAATATGCTATAAATTGCAAAATTACGAAATATGACCATTCCTCGTTTTTCTCCGTATCCTTCGTCATATATAAAATCGTTGGGACACTCACGGATTCAACAACGTCCAGACTAAACAGCTGAACCTAGAAACATGAAATTCAGAGAGTATATTCCTTTTACGATGTAGATGCTCGATAAGAAGGGATTTTTTGATTTCCCATCCCCAAGAGGGTGAAAGGTGTGAAATGTATTTTTTTCGGACTCCTTAAGGGGACTAAGTTGAAAAATCGATTTTTTATTGCATTTTCCGGGAGTACGGAAAAGCCACGATCGGTTAAGCGATATTTTCGCGTTCACGTAAGAGGTTTCCAATAAAGCATCGAGGCGACGGTGTCCCATGCGGTCACGTGCAAGAATGCGATTCCTCGGACGCATCGATCCGCCCGTTCGCGAGTTAATTAACGTACGCGGTGTCCCGTTGGTAATAATTAAGAAGCGAGAAAGCACGTAGATGATATCATTACACGCCCACGGATGCACTCGCCACGGCACGACAATCCGTTCGTACGTTTTCGCAATTAAATCGATGCACCGCTGAGCGTCGATTCAATTAGTTTAATTGAGACGTGGCCATGCCCATTCCCCAACGATTCACTTTATTAAGACACTTTTCTGTCTTCATCTCGGCGACGCGCGCTAATAAACAGCAGTCTCATCAAATTAACGCTCGCTTTTCATTTATTTGACACCGACGTTTCCGATGTACACTGTCCGAATTAATCAAATTTCTATTATGGATTACAGCCCCATTTATCGCAATCCATACGCCCTCCACGGGCAATAAAGATGGATAAGGTCGTGAAGCTTCTCCCGAAATCAGAATAACAA
This sequence comes from Andrena cerasifolii, assembly GCF_050908995.1. Classification (NCBI taxonomy): domain Eukaryota; kingdom Metazoa; phylum Arthropoda; class Insecta; order Hymenoptera; family Andrenidae; genus Andrena; species Andrena cerasifolii. The sequence goes on along the minus strand of NC_135119.1, from coordinate 12,185,622 downwards.
GCAGAAACTCATTACTATTATCAAAATAAAAGGAAATAATTGAAACACAATTCTGTATGCAGATATCCAAATAAGAAGCAACCTATGGAAAGAATGTTTCCAACTTCCAACCTTCCACTGAAATTACTCTATTTGTCTGCGGCTTCGCCTCGGCGATGCGGACATTTCTCAAATACATTTTGTCCCTCGCACCGACCATCGTTCCTTTCTCGAACCTTTAAGCCGGAGACTTTGATAGAACGAGCCCAACGTACCGTCACGTTCAGACTTTCGCCCTTATCTCGCTCCCCGGTTTGCAAATTTATTTGCGTCCCATGCGAACGCGGCTCGATTAATCAGGAACCGAAGGGATCCGCGGTGTCGCAAGCCTAATTCAACAAACGCTGGTCACCAAGGAACAGAAGGGAACAGAAAATGCGATTTACGACAACGTTTACTGACAAAAGAAAGAGAAACTTCTTACAGTAGTTGAGTTTACATAGGATAATTCCGTTGCATCTTTTTTTGTTGTTGTGTTGCGGAAGAGGGAAGGGGGAATGTGTATATACGCTTGGATTGCAAACTGCGCGGAGAATAACACCGTGATAACATCGGGCATCGAGAGCCTCGCTTCCCTCCGATAATGCGGATGCGGGGTCGCGATACCTCGAGGGGAAATCGACGTGTATAAAATACAAAACTTAATAAAAATAACCGACCGACAATGGCGGGGCTTTAATCGGCTCTGAGGAGCTCTCGTAATATAAAAAGATAGAAGATAGAAGGTAGTACGCAGATATCACAATACAGAATAAATTTACACGCGCTTCCATGCTAATGTATTAATATTAATAAGAACCAATCGCCACCCCAGACGCGTCGAGAGAGACTAGAATGATTAAGAATAAAAACGACGATTGGAAACTTACAAAAGTACAGGCTTAATTATCGATCAATCGGATATCAGTGATAATAGAGACGATAATAATAATCCTCGATACGATTAGAATGATAGGGCGATAATGGAGGAGGTTCGTCCATTTTTTTTTTTAGCTTTTTGATTGACGCAGTGCGTTACAGTGATGCGATTTTATGTACACATGCTTCGAAATGGGAAACTGTCGCGATGCAAGGCATATAAGACGAGTACAGAATGACGCCACGCGTCATTTTTGCTGTACCACGCGATTAATGTTTTCGTGATGAGATGTATAATTGATCGTTCGTATATCGGGGTTTCTCATTGGCGGAGAGTCGTTTCGTTGGAATCCAGACTTCTGTGCAATTCCACAACTGCCGTTGCCAAATAAAAACATAACTCGAAGGCGCAAATCTTCTTTCACCAATCAGACAGGTGTCTCCGTTGTATAAGAAACGCCGATAGGAACGAACATTTAATGACTGGCGCATTAATTGAAAAACGCTAGATACATAATAATACTAAACGAAATACCTTTTTAAGCTTCTTCTCCGCGTTCGAAATACAGTGAAGAATGTCTGTCGTCCTTAACTACACAGACAGTAGATTACTTTATCTTCTTAGTTGCATTGCTATCATTTTCTCTCGTTTCGTGCAAAGCGATCTCGCCTGCTTCTAAATGCCAAAACTGCTCACACACACACACACACACATGCCATTTCACACTTTCACGAGCTCACATTATACATTACGGAATGTTTGTCTCTTTCCACGTGTGTCATACTGAAGTATTGAATATTAGCACTTCTGTGAATCTTGAGAGCACCTTGAGGAGATTGCCTCTGGAAAATATTCTCGAGAGGATTCAAAAACAAAAGTATCACTGCCAAAGGTGTTCTCAATGTTTGCAATATGAGTCAACAGCTCCTAAAGCTGTCGAAATATTCTTTCCTACCAAATTTTGCTTCTCTTATCTGTTATATTAATACAAAATATTCTAGCAATGCGCTCTGGACGGAGTCTGATTTCGTTTTAACTGCCGACGAATGAATCAAGCAGTTCGTTTGATAATATCTTGAGCATCATGATTAATATTCTTTTACGTCTATTTATTGCTATCAACGTTGAAAGATTTTGCATTGCGAGTCTTTTCACTTCAATGTGAAACGAAATCTACTAAGAAACCTGACAAATTACAGAACATATACCCAAATGAAGAAGCTACCTGCACCATTGAAATAAACCTTCCCTAACCAGACTCAGAACATGACGGTGCCCTATTCGATTGAGAACCCAAAGTATTACCCAAAGAACTGCCTCGCGTCTTCATCAATCACCCTCATTCTTCGAGCTCATCCACCTGTGCCTCAACATTCCACTCATACAAACGGACTACACACAATCCAAGCTAACCAGTCGGCTGACAAACTACATCCAGCCCTGCCTATAATACCGCACACATTACTCCATAAAAAGAGAGAACACCGATGCATAGATCAGGCTCACGCATACATCAAACAATCCCCAATTTCCGACGACCCCAAACTCCATCGGAAAAGTCAGTATTCTCGGACAGTTCGGGAGCAACTGCATGCTCACCGTGTCCGACTTGTTCCGCGCCAAGTGCGCGGCAAATCCCATCTGGCCAGTCGATTAGATATCTAACTGCGCCGATCGATCGCGCGTCGATCTGTCGGGATTCGTGGCTCCCTCCGGATCCAAGAAGATCAGAATAAGCGAGACGATTTCTGAGCGATTTCCCGGGCTGATTATCAGTCAGTGCACTCGGAGGCGAAGCTCTCGAGGTCCACGTAATGTCCGTTCAGATTGTCCTCGAGCAGCTGCGCCAGGTCCCTCCTCAGGGTCTGGAATTCCGGCCTGCGGTCTGGATCGGCGTGCCAGCATCGGGATATCACCCTGAACAGCTCGCTTCGGCAGTGCGAAGGCCTCTCCAGCCGATAACCGTTCTGCACGTTCCGCATCACCTCCCGTGCCGTCATGTCCGGGTACGGTGTCGAACCTGTGGACACAGTATTTTTCCCGTCACTGACAGCCTGCGAGTAACGAGCAGCGTCGCTTCGAGGCGACCATCTCACTTCCGCTTCCGGTTAACAGAATGTCACATAATTGCGACGATAAAGGAACGTTGAAATAGATGCGAACAGTGGCGGATTTAAGAAAAAAGGCCCAGGTGGCAAACGTTCTGAGGGGCCCATTTTTCGGGAAAATGAAGAGGTAGTTTACTAAAACCGGGCAAGTGTAGTAGTACGGAAAAAAATGTAGTGCTTGGATACCTACACCTAATCATATTTTTAAGGGGGAGATGGGGCCCTGGGGGGCCTTCTGGGCAGGGGCCCAAGCGGCAACTGCTCATCAGCCGCCCTGTTAAATCCGCCACTTGTTGCGAATAGTTGGGAGGCAAAGCAATAAAATTTTGTATTACAATAGGAAGCTTACCTAGAGTGACGATCTCCCACATCAGGATCCCAAAGCTCCAGACGTCGGTCTTCGTGGTGAAGAGGGAGTAAATTAAGGACTCGGGTGCCATCCACCGGATGGGCAGGGCGTTCCTGCCGTGTCTCGTTTCGATCACCTCCCCGTCCTCGTTCGCAAATCTGGACATGCCGAAGTCCGCGATCTTGCACAGCTTGTTGTGGTCCACCAGCACGTTCCTCGCGGCCAGATCCCGATGGATGATCTGCGAAAACCATGGGCACAGGTTCATCAGCGACCGTCTCGTTTCTTTTCTCACGAAGGGACCGCAGGTGGACGTCCTGTTACGCAACCGCGTGCGACGCGGTGTCGCGTGACAGGACGCGCGAAATCGTATCCTTCGACTGGTCCCGAGCAGCCAGGAAACTCGACCATCCCAGCCTATCCGGGCGAGTTTACGAGACGAATTTTACGACGATGAGGAATCCAATCGCATAGATGGCGTAATACAGCGGCAACGTCGCGCTACTGCTTCAATGTGAAATTATTATTACACGCGCGTGATTTATCGCGTGTTTATCGCCGCGCGCCGATGCCCGCCACGGAAGCTCAGCTTTGATTTATTTCCGCGTTTACCGTCGGGCCAAAGCCACTGAAACGGAATTTACCGTCTGCGCCTCTCAAGCTGCGGGACATTTAATTATAGCCCGATGGGGATATCGAGGAACAACGTAAACTATCGAGGTACTTCAGTCTTCTCTGATTTTTCAGTCAAATATGAATAGGTATATATATATGATGCGAAATTCTATAAAATGGTCAAGAGTAAAGTTCGAAGACCCTTGGAGCTTCTATTACATCGATTATACAGGGAGTTACAGACCAATACATTCCACAAACCACTGTATTGATCTTTTTCTCTGACCTCTTGGATCATCTGTTTCCATATTCAATGATCGTCGAGATCCCCCAGCTCTAATACGAAAATGAAAACTATGTAATATGGATTTAGAACAAGCTTCTAAGCCACTGAAAATAAGGTATTTTCTCATTGATATTAAATGTACGCCGTAGAAGCTGATGACCGCACCTGAACGCTACCAACAGAGCCGAGCATTTCTCAATATCGTATTAAAAATTCTTGCTCATCGAAGGCATGGAAATTGATCGTACTTTCTACCTGTAACACCGCGATCGTAGCATAACCTGTTCCTAACTGAAACGGTCCGCCCCGAAAACCGCAGGCGCTGGCGCAGAAGAATGGTAATTTCAAGGTGTTCGGAAAATCGGAGAACGAACTCGTCGATGCTAATGAACTGTGCCAGGTTCAATGTCAAGGGGAGCTGGATACACGAGCATACGTCTTTGCCGTTTCTTTAATGACTTCATCTTCTAGATTTATGGCGGCACGGTACGAACATCGGCGGCTGGTTTTTCGAAAAGGCTCGAACGCCACTCCATTTGTCGCCCCGGCGTGCTCGCGTTTTTGCACGCGCCCGGCGTCGCTTCGCGAGAAGAAAAATACCCTCCTCGCGGCAGCAATCGAGATTTTTACACGTGCACGAGCACGTTAACGTGCCCGGCATAGTGCGATGTATTTACACGCGAGAAAAAAAATACTACCTGCTTCTACGAAACCCCTGAAATCGTCACCTCCAATTTTACTTAGAATAGACTCTGTCCACATCCACTTGTGCCAGCTGTTTCTACGACTCCATTAATAATTAGACACTTTCGTACGCGTAACGCGGATACGTAATCCCTATGCACAGCTGGGGAAAAACAATATTTGCACATACACGTATTCGTAGTCACGCTAGGTGATTTAAGGCTTCTTTTAGGTGAACATAAAATTTTATGTGGCTTGACAGGTGACAGGTAAGAATACGATTATCTACCATGTTAATTTAGATCGACGAATTCAGTGCGGTGGTTTAAGGGGACATTCTACAGTCTTGGCTGAAAATTAGGGCACTTTTCGGTGACGGTTTTTATAATGAAATAAACACCTAACGTTTTCGAACTTTTGGGCCTGCATTGTATAACTCTTGAATTACAAGAAACATTCTTTGTTATTTGTTTATTTCATTTGATTACATAAATATTTCGCAGTGAAGTTGGCGTGTTCAAAATTTTACCCCTTGCTGGCGGCTGCAATTTCGGACGACTGGATCGTGGGAAATAAAAACACCAAACATGTTTTTAATTCGCAGGAGTATGGTTATCTTGTATACCACGAAAGAACAATTTAGGACAAAAATTATTAAAAACGGCGGTTAATCACAGTGGGAAGTACCGAAAATAGCATTTTTTCTATTTAATCGATATAAAAAAGTGGGGAAATATTTTAAAAAGTTAACATATTCGCGGTAAGCGGGACGGCCATACTCTTGCCAATGAAAAATATGTTTGGTTTTTTTATTTCTGATAATTCGGTCGTCCTAAATTTCGACCGCCACCAAGGCGTCGAATTCTGAAAATCTGAAGACGCCAACTCCACTACGAAATATTTACGTAAACAAACGAAATAAACAAACAACAAAGATTCTTTCTTGTAATTCAAGAGTTACACAATATACCTAAAAAATTTCGAAAACGTTAGGTGTTTATTTCATTATAAAAACCATCACTGAAAAGTGGCCGAATTTTCAGCCGAGACTGTAGAATGTCCCCTTAAAGGTATTGCAGTAGAAACATTTTACGGTGCTATTAAAGGTATAGCACCCACCGTTTCGATATTTTATTGAAGTTATCGCGCCCGGTTCGCGTATCACCCGCAGCTTCAATTTTCAATTAACCGTACAATGTGTACCGGCCTCGAGGAGAGCTATTTCTACGAAGTCGTATGTAATCTTCGATTGAAATCGACATCCTGACTCGGTTGCTCTTAAGTCGTCCTTCCAACGACGAGCACAGGATACTGATCCCAATCGAGGCTTGGTTCGTTGCTGCTTGACGCCCCGAGCGCCTCGAGTACATGTATCTCATAACCAGTCGACGATGATGCTTAACTATTTTCCATTTTTATTTTCATAATCGGCCTCAGACTGCTTCCGATCATCTAGGAACTCTTCGGATTCAATAAAGGAACATCCTCGTGTACAACGCGTACATAAAATGATTGACGGAGCTTTACTGTCCCCCGTGCTCGCGAATCTTTGCCATTCCAGCGCTCTATCTAATAATTTAAATAAGAACAGAGACTCTTGTAGTATCTGCAACAGGAGGCTTCGCTGTATTTCATTGACATAGTATGACACTATGCAGGGCATCTATCAGTTATCTATGAAGGTAAGTGAATGATAGTTTCCTGTTATGAAAGTTCCAATGGAACTATTTCACAATGGAACTTCTCTGTCCAAACTGCAGACGGGATCAGGATTTGTTACTCTAATACTCGAATGCTTTGACGAAGCAAGTCAGCTGGGATGGATGAGGTGACCCGAGCAAACCTCGAACCAGTTATATGAATTATGGAAATGAACAACATATGTATCAGCTACTTAGAAGGCTTTTATACTGTATAATTCTACAATATGTTTTATTTTTTTTTCAACATCTGCGCTTCTCGCTTTTAATACTCAATACGTTATAGGAGATTGGGTGTTCGGAACGTTAGTCTTTATATTTCGCTTTATTCGGCCGTACGTTTTAATATCCGATAGTGATCCGTAGACGTTTGAAGCTTGAAATGAAAAGAAACCTCCGTGTTCTTTCAGCCCGCACTGAGCACTACCATCTTCTTCCAATGGGCAATTATCGTCCGCTAACTTCAGAAAATCAGCTTTCGCGCGGCGATTCCTCGAAACGATTACGCGAGCGTCGGTAATTCGACATTCGAGGAAAATAATTACGGACGTGTTTCATTTCGCTTTCGTCCTTGCGAGAACCGCGGGGATTTCCTCTAATCGATGGAATATTGTCACCACTATTGCTTTTCGCGTAAATGAAAATCTCTGTAAGTGGTATTACTACATTTTAACGTGTTAAGATCCTTGATCCTTGAAACGTCCTCGGGACTTATTTTTACGCTGCCAAGTGCAATGACTTCAATTATGAAACATTTTACACGAAGCTTTATACGTTATTAGCGAAACAGCCAGTGGCAACTCAACGTAAATTTTATTCGAACGAACGGAGGAACGTTAAGATAACATTCACTGACGCTCGTCGTCGGGAGATAAACCTTAGTGGAACTACTAAAAAAAACACGCCCATTAATTGCCGCGAGGTGTGCAAAAATATTCATTTTACGATGCAAAACGAAGAACGTCATCAATTCGTTTTATCAGCTCTGTGTCGCGCGTTATTGCCCCAGAGGTCTCGAAAACCGAACAAAGCTTTGGACGCCGCGCTAATGCTTGAATTTTCACGCTCGGAGGCGCTCCTAGGTTCTCTGATTTACGCGGACAATTTATAATCATGAGGCTATTCTTGCATCCAGGTTCCAGATATCGAAGGACTTTCTACGTACCGAATGTACACTTCACTCAAAATTGCAACACAAATAAGCTAATCAGATGGTTCAAAAGTCCTGGTGCGAAAGATTGGAACCACGAAACTAGTTTGGAAAAGAACCGTGATAAAAGGGTCCTGGTCCAAGGCAAGCTGTCTTCGAAGCCTCGACAAAAGACGTACGGTTTAATTGATACAAACACCTTTGCGTGTTCTCGCTAATGTAAGTTTATTGCGTTTTATATACACCCGCTCTCAGGGTGGTCGGACGAGTAATTCCTGAATCCGTTGCTTTTTCGACTGCCAAAACACACCACGGACCACATTTTTGCCCACTGACACGAATTCACCTGGCAAAATAATCGTTCGTCGGGTGTCCCGTCGCTCTCGAGTTCTTTACGACACTGAGGAAATATTTGCGCACAAATACCGGTGACAACCTGTTTGTCAAAAGCGTCGCTTCTTCTCTGGCGACCTTCAACCATGGCATACAGCTATCAGCGAAGGATGAAGGATCGACGAGTCTTTATCTTGAAGAACTCTGTTGGAAGCTGAACGCAAGCTGCGAGATCTATCGTTCGTTAGAAACAAGAATCTATTTTTTGACGAAGGACGCACACTGTGGCAAAATATTTGGTTTCTCAGTTGTAATATATATATTCTTTAAGGGGTCGAAACTGAGTGGAAGAGGTGGTCCGTGCAAACTTTTTAAAATTTTATGCGAACGGTTATTTTGTTTTTCTGTCGAATTCTGTATTTTTTATCCAGTCCTGTCCAAAAACCGTTTCCCCCAAAAATGGTCTTTCTTTATCTGTGATTGTAAAGTTGAAAATTTATCGCCTAAGCTAGCAACATCGTATAAATAGAAAGAATGCCTTTTACGTTACACTGATGTACAACAAAGACTATAAAATCAGGAGGGGCAAAAAATTTAATCGCAGCAGGGGAATTCCGCGAGCGAAAGACGAGTTCCATCGGCTATTTATGCAATTCTTTTTCCTTTTTACCGACCATGATTTACGGACTGATCCAGATTCAAGAAGAATTAAGAACAGGTTCGACCTGAAGTGAAGTAGCAACATCGGTGGTAATACTTCCATATAATGTCGCAATAAATAGACTGACCGTTCAGCTCCAACGCCAAGATCCTTTGGACACGCGAGGATGCAAAATCGTAATAAAGTTTCACGCAACCCCGAGTGGTCTCATAAAAGTGATCGAAATACAGATAAGAGCAGCGTTCGTTCATAAAAGAGAAGGATCCACCCTGGATATCTCAAACTTCTTGAATCCTCAGTCCTACTTCATTTCATTTATCTATTTCACAGCAGAATCGAAGAAAAAAATTTTCTACCAACGTTAGCATTAAAAAAGGACCGTAAAAACCGAGACGGAAAACTCACCTTTTTCGATGCTAGATACTCCATGCCTCTGGCCACGCAGTACCCGAAAACAGTGAGATCCCTGGACGTGAGTGCTGCGGAGTCCTCGCTGAAGTTGTAGAAGTCCTGCCTGGTACGGTGATCACGCAGGTACGCCAGCAATTTCCCGTACATCACGTACTCAAGTATGAGATAATGAGGCTCTGCAAACAAGCGCGATTACATAATTAATTTCAGCCTACCTGGCCCCCTAAAGTATCGTGAAATTGCAGTTTGGCCAACATTAACCGCGGGCAGAGGAGAGAAGCGTGCAAAGGATTAGAGGACCACATGGTGAGAATATGAAGGGCTGTACTGTAGGGAGGCTCTTAAAGTAATTTAACCGGAGCACTTTCGGGCCCCCGTGGGTAGTATCCGGCTGATTGTAACTTATGGGCCCACTTTTGCTGGCCCCCCGAGCTCGTAACTTTCATATTAGGCTAGCATTACCGGCCTCCTAATAACTTCGGTTTGTTAAGAAGCGTTTCTTTTCTTCTGGACATTCGCCCCCCGCCGGAGGAGCCTTACAGCATGTCACAATATTTGCATGGCAGGACGTGCGCTGATATTCATAATTATTCGAGCTACAGTGAGCTCGGACTTAACAGCAGGCATACAGTACTTCGTCGAGTCGACGACTTTATTCTTGGCAGATGAATTATACGCATTATGGCACGAACACAGAAAGGGCAGTGAAATTCATTTAACCCTTCGTGGTCACGCGGGGTGTATCGCACCCCAGGCAATTTTTGTTTTCATTGCCAATATTTCTGTAAGTGTTTAGACCTTAATATTAAATTTAAAGATCTGGTGAATTTAAAAAAAAATCGCTGTTTCTATTACTATTTTTTTTACCTACAAATTTCGTCGTTTCGAAATTAACATTTCTAGAAATAAAACTATTACAGCACGATTGTATAGCGAATGTATAATTATCACTGGAAAATTAAAAGATTAAAAAATACGAAAATGGTAACACAAAATGACGCTGGAGTGCAGTGAACCCCATGCGACCAATTTGTGATTATAAGGTGTGACCACGAAGGGTTAAAGTTTGTCGAATTCGAAACCCTGGTCTGAAATATGCAATCTGTGGCTCTAAGGGTTCGAGGTCGTCTGCCCGACCCTCGGTAGATGCATCGTTTTGTAATTACGTAATTTTAACAAGTTAGATGTAAGTGAATAATTATAAATTATTGCCGCAAGCAAAACACGCGCGTAGGGCTGCTTTGCATAATCTAATGCAAACGACTGTCTGCTTGTTGGACAATTAGTTTCTTGGATAGCTGCCAATTAGTTTACATATATTCATGAGTACCATTTTCTGTCACTTGCGGCTTTAAAATGCGAGAAGGCTACCTACTGTTTATAGAGGAATTTTCAGATAGGTCTGAAACTGCAACGATGACGTCTCATTCTACTGAATTCTAATAATACCATTCTTGCACAGACACCAAACGTGTTCTATCATCGTGGCCGAGTGATTTCTTGAAGAATTGTAATCACACGAGTTTGACAAAAAAAACTCGTGTGTCACGATTAAAACAATAACTTTGGAGTCGCTTAATTCGATGCCCGTGACAGTGGGCGTTTGAATGCTATCATTTAACGCCGAACGAAGCGTGAATATATAAATGTATAATATCTTCCTACAAGTTCTTGTTCCCGACTCGTTGCTCGAGCTTTTTAGCATAAAACGAGAGGCTAGGATTTTACGAGACTCGCACGTGCCTGTAACTCCGTGTTTCCCAGAATCATTGGTGGTATGAGAAATGGACTGTCCGTTAGATGAAACAGCGCACCTCTTTCCATGAACATGACAATACTAGGGCCGGAACATTCTTCTTCTCGAGGTCTAATATAAAGCAATGATACGGGCCCTTGTTAGCAATCACCACAATGAAAATTATTAGTTTCAAATTAATACCACTCCCCAGAACCGGGAGCATCGTTCCCGGTATTATTTGCAGCATAAGAAGCGCCAGAGCTGCGTTCCAGTAATTAAATGTCCATCATCGAGGGATTAATTCGTTTCAGACGTCAAGGAATGCCAAAGAAATTCGTACTTTGCACCTGGCTGGCCCGAACGCGGTGCAACGAAACAGAAACACCACGATGGGACGAATAAACGATACTCTGCAACGTCGAAGCGGATCGCTGACATTTGTCATCGACAACCGGTGGCCCTCGCGTAATGATCGCCACGCGCGATAGTTTATGGCGGAAGAAAGAGGTTGCAATAACCGCGGGGCTGTGGCTGGATCAGAAGATACGGCGGAAAGTCGGGCCTTAATGTTGCTCCTAATTCATACTCGCTAAAGCGTCGAGGAATCTCGTTCCCCGCGAATAAATAAGTCGAGCCTCGATTAGACCGTAAAGGAACGAAAAAATGATCGAGGAAAAAGAGAGGGATCCACGGATTCTTCGAGGGCCCGCGGAGACTCAGCGGCCCCATGCGACACAGCTTCTTCGTTCTGAATTAATCTTTAACCGTCCACGGTGAATGAAGCTATCAAATGTGATGTTGAAATATCGAGAGTCTTCAGGAATTTCGATATGTGCCTAAAATCCTTTGGAATTAATACAGTAATCTCAGTTCTGAGGCTCTCGTCTTATAATTTTTCTTTTTTTCTAGGTCTAGGTAGATGGTAAGAAGATATTAGACAGTGAGGAATAGCATGCAGAAGAGTAAGAGAAGCTCGGGAGCACAGAATATTCTCGACACCCCTCTAGGTGGCATTTGAATTGTATTTTATTCCTTTATTGAACGAAGAAAATAATGGAACTCCTTGGAGCTGGGTGTGACGTTTCACGAACGTTTGATGCAGCGTAGTATTTTTTACGTTTTTGTCGAAAGTCGTTAGAAAGGACGTAAGCTGTGACGAGAGTCGAGCGTCAAGGGACGGAAACGTCGCTCGAGAGGAATTCGAACGCGCCCACCAGGGCCGAAACGATAAATACAGGGGGGAGCCGGAGATTCAGATGCCGTAAATCTTGCGAGTAGGTCCTCGCAGGCGTGTTTTTTCTTCCATGCAACCGGGACGAGGAGTCCTTCAAGGAGGTGCGCCAAAGGCGAACACGCTTCGTCCTCCGTGGACCCTAATAATCGTGGGCAATTACTGGAACGACCCTATCGAGTTGAATTTGTTTTTTTTTTACAACCGTGCGTGGCGTGGAAGTTTGAATTTTTTAGGGAAAACTCTGAGGCATTCCCTTTTGGAAATTTGCATAAGAAAAAAGATACTTAGAGATACATTTCAATATCTTTCTGCCTATTCGTCTTCTATATCTGTCCGATGAATACAATCGATTCTCCCTGATTTTTAGGCTCTTAAGTGGAAGACTAAGAAAGTAGTTAGTCCTTTTAAGGCCACGCGAAGCATTGAGTTCTCCTAATCTTTTCGAGAACTTATTCCACGAAGAAGGGTTAAATTTCACGTTACTACTAGACGAGCTCCCCACGCATTAGCATACAATCGCGAAAAAGAATAGTGCACGCATAAGTATCGAGGGGGGGAAGAACGGAGCAACGTCAAATCCAGATCGACGTTCATGGGGGCCGATCGTATCGATACCGGTATCCTCTCCCTCAACCCCATAGGGACGATCATTTCGCAGACTTAATAGACGTATTGTGCCATGAGGATCGTCGCCATGGGGACGCGTATGGAAATTTATACGATGAGAGAGACGATACCGACGAGCCAGCAACGAAAGACGTATAATGGGCCTTCCCTTCAGCTCCGCCGAGACTAAAACCACCAGATTGTCTCTTGTCCGGAGTTTTGATGTCTCAAGCACACATTTGTCGTTAATGGCAAAATGTGTCCGTGTGACGAAACGCGGGTAACATTGCAGCGGTCCACATGCTCCAAAGATGCCAGCAAAAATGTGAGGCGAACTGAGAAGTCTCTGAAGAATGAGCTGCGTTAAGAAGTAGTATCGCTAACATATTATTACAATTTATACTGAAACGCCTGTTTATCCGTTTATTACACCGAACACAATCATCGTCCATTAAATTCTCCCCTGCAGCTACGCAGAATCAATAATCGAAAACAAGAAAACACTTTGTTAGTACTTTGATTTAACGTTATGTCACGCTGATTATCCCGTTTCTAATAGCCAACGTTCTATTATATAGCAATTATCTAGAAAATGAAGATTGACAGACAGGTAACCGTTGCCGATTTTCCATCGCAGTTTCTTGGTGCGTGAAATTCCCATCGCAATGTTGCACGGTGATATTCTTCTTTTTCACACTCGGCGACGTAATTCAATATAACGCGACACGCTTGAATCGGAATGTGCTGAAGTTTGCGAAAATCAATGGAATGGCGAACGAGAGCGACGAATAAGTGGTGCATTCCTTCGAGCAGGTAAAACAAGTATTCAAAGTAATTTAAACTGCTCTTGCGACGCGTAACGTGAAATTCGTCTCCGCACCTGCCTCATTACGTATTCTACGATCAATGAAAAGTCCTATCCAATAATGTTCACAATTAGTTGTCTCATTATCCACGACAGACTGCGTAGAACTCGTTAATCTGTCCGTGTCGACTTTGCGGAGGCTGATTCGCCAGAGCCATTGCTCAATTACCAGCGGGATGACGGGGAGTAAACAGCCAGCAAGCTCGTCCAGGAGGACGAGGATCGATCCATTCCTTTTATTTGCAAAACAATAGCGCACGCGTGTAAATATAATTACGGTGGCCGCGCATGGACGAAGAAGAAGACAGCCGACGGTTGTCGCTGACTCAAAGACGAGGAATGCTCCTCTCGCGACTCCCTAACGATGACTTCAATATGCATTACGCGGCGATTCGCGGCACGATACGATCTTGGGACGATGGTCGAAAACGTGGAATCGTAAATAAATTGAAGATACATCAGTTTGTCGCGAGATAAGCCCGATTTGAGCTGTAATTGCGCTTCGAACACGTTGCTGCTGCACGTTTTATGCACGTGGTCTATAAGATTGTTGATGTTTCGCGACTCTAATGGCATCGCGCACAAAACTCCGCCCCCCGACATAGCAATTATTTTGAAATAATTAAGAAACTGAGGCTACTTTGTCAATAAAATTAATGAAGCTCGCGCAAGGAGGTGGTACGCCTTGTTACTTACACGAAAACTTCTCGGATAAAGTAATCCTGTTAGCCTGTGAAAATGAATTTTGAATCTGTTCATAAGCTGCGTCGATTCTACCACTTCATTGGAAGGCGTTAAACTTGGACAAATTCCAAGCTTGCTGCTTACTGTGCAAATATTGTGAAGTCAAGAATTTTGAAGGTTACAAGGAACTTAGTGCGACTTTTACAGAATTTTATAACGATCGTTGCAAAAAATTCAAGGGGCAAACAGCTGGCGTAGCACACTCGATGCCACGTTTTAAGCAAACGAACCACCTGTTCAAGGCTTCATTACTTAATCATCATAAGCTGCAATCTGCGGGTTCTCAGTAAGAGTGCCGGCACTTAAAACACTGCTAGTTTTTATATAGTTTTACGTCGCCGATGTCCATGCAGGCAAGGTCGGGGATAAGTGATTCGCATACTCGGTTACGAAGTAGGATGGCTTTAAAGATGCAGATGCAAAAAGGAGCGCGAATCCTAATATGCTGGTGGCAAATTATTATATGCCGCGTCTGCTGATGAATTCATGGTCTGACTCACGGTTTCATTCAATATGGAGGCATGCATATGGAGTTTGGCGAGAATGTGCAAGGCAAAGATGATTCTAGTTAACCTACCGTTATCATGGATTAAAAATCCAGCATTTTAAAAGGGTATTACACACAAAAATTCGATTTTTTTTTTGATTTTATAATACTTTGGGATTACGAAAATATGTCGCTAAAATATTAAGGTGAAATTCGTAAAACTCCCAGAGTTATAGGGGCTTAAGGCCGCAGCGTGGCACGTAATAGTTCCCTCGACCCTTGTATCTAAAGAGGCTATGACTGCCAGCAGAGAAGAGAGAGCTGCCTAACGTGATTTTTTTTTAAGCTGAGGAAGGTTTCCTCCACGGTCCTAGTATAGCAGATTAGGGGCAAGTTACAGAAATTAATCGTTATCTACCGTAACTTAAATCGTATAGGTCGCAACTGCATGAAAAACTTTAAACACGTTTCTCTCGAAACAAATTATTCAGATCGGGCGCATTTTTTTCTCAAAAACTACTGGACCGATTGAGCTAAAATTTTACACACATTCAAAGTGAATGTGTACCTACAGCCCGTAGCAGAATTACGTCAATAGTTTCGATACAATCCCCCAGACCCCCTACTCCTTATTTCAGTTCAAGAAAAGTCGAAAAAATCGAATATCAATTTTGTAAACACCTGTGATTTCGGTAACAATGTCCGGACCTGGTTACGACGGGTTTGATGACATGACCTGCGCTTCGGAGTGTAACTTGTACAATTTTCAAAATAATGCATTGCAAAAACTTGTGCTGATAGTTTAAACGCTACTAAATATGTGTGCAAAACCCCTGCCCTGTAGGTGTGATAGGTTTTTCAAAATTAATTTCCAAATATCACCGTCGAAAACGAGTGTCTAGGGTGTAATACCCCCTTAAGCATCTCTCGAAAAGTTAGAGCTTACCTTGCTCGGTGCAACAACCGAGGAGTGTCACAACGTTGGGATGACTGCCAAGCTGCTGCATAATTTCCAGCTCTCGAACTAGATCCTCCTTCTCCCGGTCGGAAGCACCTTCTTTGACAGTTTTGACGGCCACTAACCGAGTGGTTCCTTGATGGCCGGTCAGATCGTCGGCTTCAGCCTTCCAGACCTGAATGATTGAAAAATATCGCCTAAACACAACTTTCTAACAGGATTTTAATTATCAGCCTCGCCTTTTACGTAAAACAAGCGTTAGCCGTTCCGTACAGTACCACATAACTCTCCCTGTACAAAAAATTATATAATAAATTACTATTATCTAAGTGAACAGTCTTCAAGTCGCGTAATGCGTTTCCCGTTTTAATTAAAGTACCCTTAAACACCGCGAGAGAGTGCAATTCATCTCGAATCACTGTTATCTACAAGTGAAGAATTCGACAAAATTCCAGAAAGTATTATGCAAGAAGTAATTGTACAATTGTAAAATTCATGGTAGATAATCGTTTATGTAATCCGCGAGATGCTACTTAATTGGGGACGTACGTAACGAACATCCAAACGATCACTAAACTGGTAAACCCAACAAATTTCAAATTCCTGGCAAAGTATTTAACGAGTACGCGAATTACAGTTGAGTGCATAAGATTATGCAAGCGACGATTGTCTCTGGCGAACCGTGCACCTATACTTCGTGTCTAAAAAAATTAGTTGCTAAATTATGTAACTTGAAATTCCAGGTAATCCAGGTCCTCCCACGAAAGCACGGATTGCGACGCGCCATTTGTTTCCTTTGGGACTTCAAGGCAATTTCCTTTTAGAAAAATTCGCGGTTCTGCGAGGGCCGAGCGTTTCGTGTTCACGCGCGGCGATTTATTATCGCGCGGGGGTCGGGTGCCTCAGCGTTTCGGTTTCGTTCAAAGCAGAAGATAATGCCTTACCTGGCCGAAGTTTCCTTGGCCGAGGACCGTCTGTAACCTAAGCTTATCTCTAGGAAACTCCCATCTGGATTCTTGCGACGGCGGAGGCGGAGGTTTCTCCGCTTCGTGACACTGGGCAGAGGAAAAAAGCCGGTATTGAGTTGCGAATGATAATTATTTAAAAGTGCCTGACGAATAAATCTGCGGGCTGAAGGGTCCCTTTGAAGTTTCGCGACTCTAGTGGAAACACGCGCAGAATCCTGCCCGTCGACATAGCAATTATTTTCAAATAATTAAAGAGCTAAGGCTATTTGTCAATAACAATTAATGAAGCTCGCGCAAGAAGGTGGCACGCCTTGTTTTGCAATTGTCCAGTTTGAGACTTAAATTATGAATAAAAACTCGACATGATTTTAAGAACTCCTGGGATGGGGTCCTTGTTTTACGAGTAAAGTAACCACCCCTATTTAACGAGTTACACTGTGCTACAGGATCGATCCACCGTGTCATGTATCCCCTTTTTGTTGCGGCTGGAAAAGCTTGCTTGTGATTAAATATATTCAATCGTTAGAATTTATTTTACAGGAAAGCTGTGCTTACCAAGTGCTGTATCCTCGGTAATTTTGTTATTGCTTTTTCAATGGAAGTCTTGAAGTCGCCGTTTTCAAGATCCAGCGCGTCCTTCCGGCAGCTTATCTCCGACGATGTGTCCGACTCCTCGAGCACCTGTGCATAATTACCGTCATCACGTAGCACATTTTACCCGTAAAAATTTCCTTGTTAATTACACGCTTCACCGAGTGTTATATTATTTCGTTAGAACGGAGAATTCGTACGGACAAATTGGACGCGAATGCTACAGATAATTCGCGGCTCGGCGGACTTGCAAATACGCAAAACGGCCAGTGAATATCGCGAAGCCGATAAAAACCAACTTTGACGCAAATACAAAAGAAATACCTACGTGGCTGTTTGCATTTTTCATTCGAGAGTGACGTGTGAAATGGCTCGCATTGGTCATCAAACGTGAACGTATTTCATTTACAGTGCTTTTATTTGTATTATTATCAAACCTTTGAGCTTCCAGGTTAATCCGCGGAATTCCTTTGCTAACTTTTAACAGACGTGGTCTCCTGAATAGATTGCTCGCTTGAAAACTAGGTCACCCCATTGTTTTGCAATGAGACTCGATATCGAAGCGCGCAGGACACGTTCGATTCTTTTTTTTTTTCGAGGAAGCCCTCAAACGGGTTTGTCCACCGTTTATTCATTTGGTCCTTGCACCTTTTCTTCTTCCCTTCCTCCGCCAGCTTTCTTTTTTACCTTCACGTGACCCTTTGTACCACCGTGCAACTTTACACTCATGAATGTCCAGTTAACTTGAAATTTATACCCACGACTTTTACGACCCCTTTCGCTAAAAATACTCGAGTTGTCCCAAATATCTCACGGATCGAACACAACTGCGAAAGCGCGCGCGCGCCCATGAGCGTACTTTCGGGAAGAAGAAGCGAAACGGCATTGACCTCCGCCGCGCGAAGAAATACGTCTCTCTTATTCAAGCATCCTACTGATCAAAGCCGCGAATGATAAGCTAAGCCGCTGCAGCTTCGTGAATGAATCGTCCCCGATGAATTTCAATTGTCCAGCGATCGAGCTCGAGTTCGCTGCATCCTCTTAACGAGATGAGCGCAATTAAACACTCGTTAAAGACAATGGCGTGAACCATCGTTTCATTATATAATTCTGCTTCTATTTTCCCACTGGCTTGAGCCATCGCACTATCGAATGGATCAAAGGAAAACAGACAATCGTTTTCATACAATGAACCTTACGATCGTGATTGTCGACTGAACGATCATTCACGATGAATCATTGGCGAACCTTCGTGAAACAAGTTTTTTTGAAAACAGCTGACGATCAGGTTACATCCCACTCATTTTTATACCCTGTCAATTAGTGTACATATCCGATAAGAATTTTGACACTTCGATAGAAAGTTACGATATCAAAGCCTAGCATATTTACTACTTGAAAATCGCGCTGGCCTCGAAAATCAGCGTTCAAAATAACAAACTAAGGTCGTGCCTTAACGGAACCCGGATCTAAAGATTTTGATGGATAATAATAATAGATAGACGTCCAAGGACACACACAAAGGAAATATCAGTTTTGAAACGGAGTCCTGTTATAACGACCCGCAAACTTTCCATTACCAAAGGCCTCCAGAACACGGTCATTAATAAAACTTCAAAGTATCTACTTCCTAGTGCTTATGCCATTTCCCTCGCAAGAAGCAATCGTTCAGCAAGCCCGAGCCTCGATGATCCACGGAATACACGCCAACTGGAGCTCACCGCGGTCGTCAAGCCGCGATTCCACTCCAATTAATTTCTCGCGCACGACTCCGTGTCGTGGCGGCACTTTCCAACCAATTATCGGTACAGCTGGACGGTACACGCGGGATGATTTCGTGGCCAGGAGATAACACGAAAAGTCTCGGTTAATGGCTGGATGATAAATGCCCTGACTCGATGATAATACGC
Source organism: Andrena cerasifolii (assembly GCF_050908995.1). Classification (NCBI taxonomy): domain Eukaryota; kingdom Metazoa; phylum Arthropoda; class Insecta; order Hymenoptera; family Andrenidae; genus Andrena; species Andrena cerasifolii. The sequence continues at coordinate 12,166,326 of NC_135119.1, read as the reverse complement.
AGGCTGCGTAACGGTACATAAGTGGCATGCGATTTCGCGTCTCGATTTAACGATCATCAGCCAGATACGCGTTACGGTACACAAGTGTAAATCAAAGGTTTTTTTTTGTCGAGATAACGTTCTCGGTCAGCAGGGCCGAATGGAAATTACAACCGGCAGGCGAGATTCCCAGGGAATAAAAATGAAACGCTATTGGGGTTCAAGGGTATCATTTAAAGCGGGTGGAAGATTCGCCTTGATTCACTGAATCGATCAAATACGGCTAACGCACTGTACTTAAATATTTATGAAGCTTCCTCGAGGAAGATTCCAAACGAAATGTAGTCGTGATATGTTTGTTCCGATCTGTTTCACCTAGAAACTCGAAGGAAGCCACGTGAAAATCGATATTGGAGATTAAGAAGATTGCTATGTTTTATATTTATTTTATATTTATTTTAATTATTATATTTTATATTATATTTGAAGCTACTGTATTTTTATGTTCTTAAGGGGCCTTTCCACTGTGACGCCCTGATAAAGTACCGCTGTTTGGAACTTTTTTTTGTCACAAAAAGAATGTGTTTACTAAATTGAAGTTTTTTCTATTTATTCATATGTGTTTACAGAATTAAAAAAATTTCATTTTTTCTAACGCTTGCTCGCCCCAAAATAAGGGGGTGTAATATGCGCTGTGAAAAAAAGAAGCCTCGACTGCATGGTCGATTCTGAAGGAACCATGTATCTGGGACGGTGGTATCAGAGAGGTTTGTAATCAGTATGACTGTCGCTGTGGCCTGAACTAGAATCACACATTTTCGTTGCTTGTTTCTCATCTGTTGCGTCGCAGAATGATTAAAAAATTTAGCTAATTTCGATAGTTCAACTTTGGACGTCCGCCATTTTGTTAATTCTTCATCGACCTAATTAATCTTAGTCCCTGCCATAGCGACAGTCATACAGATTACAAATCTTTCTGGTTTTTTGTATCAGACACACGGTTATTCCAAATTCGACCACACAGTCGAGGCGTCTTTTACTTTACAGCGCATATTATTCCCACTTGTTTTGGCGCAAGCAAACATTAAAAAAATATGAAAAAAATAATTTTGTATTTTCAAAGCACGTAGGGGAGACCGGGGTAGGTTGTAACACGGGGTAAATTGTAACATAAGTAAAATCTTTTGAACGACAAATCTGGTAACCCACAGCATGCGAGAGTTGCTTGACGATATTAGCACTGTCGGTTTTAGTAACACAAACGAGCGTTATTTATTCATTTTGTGGTTATAGCCCAGAATTTTAGTATTTAGAGCACGTAAGTTAATGTTGTCTTTACACTTTTATTTTAATTAACCGTCATTAGGAACCGTTTGAATTTTTGCTTCGTTGTCGCAAACCAATCAGTACAGATTGGTTTATTATAATGAGTATGCATTTTATTAATTTGATGTTAAGTTTCTCGTTTGCTGAGGTAAAACGCAAAAATTCAAGCTCGGAGTAAATTTTAACATGTTGCTACTTACTCCGCTCTAAATGGTGATAAAGCAAGCTATTTGCTGTCACACCGGGAAAAATATTCTAGACGAACAACAGAACAATCGAGAATCCAAAAAGTAGAAAAAAAGTGTACAGGCAAAAGTAAAGAAAGGGAAGAAGATTTTGATAGAATCAGATGAATAAGCAATGATGTAACTCATTTGTATCAAATGTTTAATAATGATCTGTGCTTTCATTTATGTTTTTTTTTAGAAATGTTTATTTGTGTTCATATTTGTATTTAAATAAGTAAAACAGATGTGTTACAATTTACCCCCGACTGGGACACATTGTAACAAAGGTTCAGATTTGTTTAAGATGAAGCTAGATGTCTAAGTGCCCAAGATTTTGTCACGTACGTTCACGCAATCAATTCACCACATATGTAAGTAGTAAGTCCCGCAAATTATGTCCTGATTGAGGGAAACACTTTTGAGAAAAAACTGTGAAAACTTTTTTTGTTACAATCTGCCCCGGTCAGCCCTATTAATAAACAGAAAAATCTTCAACGCATTCTTTTTGTGACAAAAAACAATCCAAACAGCGGTACTTTATCAGGGCGTCACGGTGGAAAGACCCTTGAATGTTACAAGTTCTCTTAAAAAAGATTTCCAATTTCCTTTTCCTCGATGCTCGATAAACATGGAGATGATAAAAAAAATCATGAACATAATGAAACACGAGTAATCTTTAAAAATCTGTTTCATTGTTCGCACCATAGAACATTCAGCATGCATGCACGCTTGCGCGCAAGTAGAAGTAGCGCGTAATGAACAGGCACGCTAACCGAGTTCTACTCAATCGCTCAGCAACCCGATGAATCTTCATAACCGATTTTACAGAAAGCGAGGTCTCCTACGAACAAATACCATTCAACGCGACCTACTTGTTTTTCCCCCGAAGAATCTTTTCAACTGTACCATACGTTCAGCATCCTAACCTAAGCCCGTACAATGACAGAACGATTCAAACCGCTGCTCCGAAAGTAAGCAGGTCACTGACACCAACCTTGTTCCTACACCTCCACAAACTTTCACGCGAGAAGGAGCCTGGCCAGCGGACCAGAGGGCCAAAGACAAGACGAGAGACCACTTTCATCCAACGACCTATATTATACATGCATACGGGTACCAGTGCTTTCTAAGATCCGCTGTTCAGTGAGTCCAGCCGCTCTGACCTAAAATCCCACGCGCCACTCACCTTACGATTCCTAAGTATCAGTCTTCTGAGAATGAGTCCGACGCCGACAGCGATGGGGAAGACGACCAGCGTCGCCAGGATGTAGCTGACCACAGCGACGGTCTCCTGCGATGCGATGGCGTCTCCGTCGTGTCTCTTGGATATCACTTCACTGATATTCACCGACTCCCTGGAACTGACCGATATCAGTCCAGTCTCGAAGAACGTCCTGTTCAGTTCGCTGGGGTACACAGAGACGTTGTATTCCGGCGGGGCAGAGTGATGATGCACCGGCCGGTGCTTCGTCCTGTTCCCGTTCGCGGATCCTCTTCCTGGGCCCGTCGGTGGGACCTGCGAGGACGCCTCGCGACTTTCGTCGTGCTTGTCCTTCCTCGTGGGCTCGGGAACGGGAGCACGGCTGCTGCTCGAAGCTTCGTTCGACGTAGTTTTCGGTGTAACCGTGTCGTTGACTTTCTCGGTGGTTCTGGAAACCCCCGGCTGCTTCGCGGCCATCGGAAGCTGCGCTCGTCGTTCCGTTCCCTTGGAGAACGAGCTCACGGGGCCGCTGTTGTTGAAGATGTCCGAGGTGTTGTACAGATGCATTATAGGCAGCACGTCGTCTTTGTCCTTCGATTTGTCGGACAGGTTTCGCGCCCGTACTTCCGGGGACCTCTCGCCGGAAACGCGCTTCCTAGATTCCACAACCGCCGAATCCTTCTTCCCGTTATTCGAATCAATCGTCGCACTTTGGTCCTGCGGTAGCGTGGAATTCTCTATCTGCACCGTGGTCATTAACGTTGTAGGCGCTTCGATCGTAGTTGTCGTAGACGCTGTCGTAGTAGCATCCTTCGACCTGTATATCTTCTGGATCTCCGAGGGGTCCAGATTGGCCATCCCGAAAGGCTTGCTCGGCTCGGTGGTTTTGATATCCGTCATCTGGTTCACCGGCTCCGTCGGGCTCACGGTGAAAGTCTCGTTCTCGACAGGTGCTCGTGCCGTTTCCGTGATTATTCTGGGTGTAACTGGAAAAACAGGCGGCGGCATTGGTGTTGTGGTAGACGCCGTTTCTTTGGCCTCGACCGTTTCGACTGTCGCGGTCACTGTCACGGTCGACGAACCGCTTCCGTCACCGCTACCACCATCTGCGCCGCTCGTCCCGTTCTCATTCGACGCGTTCTTTCCACTCGCGGAGGCACTCTCCGTTTCACTCCTAGACGCGTTAATTCTGTCTATGGTATCAATCTCGACGTTCCCGCTCACCGAAGTCACAGTCTCAGTCAAATTACTACCATCCTCTTCGGTGGTGTTGAGCGTTTGGGTGGTCGGATCAACCGGCGACAAAGTCCTCTGCTCCATCGTGACACTCTCCGTCATATTTGCCACGGCGATACCATCGGTTGTGAAGTTCACAGCAAGGGGCACGGCTGCGTGAAATCCTCGTGCCTGCACCTCATCCTCTACTTTCACCTCCTTCCCCAAACTTTTCTTCTCCCCCGTCAAGCTAGACCCATTCGACGCACCACCGTGAACACCCTCCTCCGCGATCTTACCCCCTTTCACCCTTCTGCCGGACGCTCCAGTCTGGCCATTTGTCAATCTCCGCCTCTTACCGACTATCGCGGCACCGTCCTCGTCGGCGTTCGCGCCGATCCGCTGATTGAGCACCGCGCTGGCCGACTTCCTCAGGTACCGTCTGTCGCCGAATCCCTCCAGATCGGTGTTCCTGGCCTTAGTGTGATTCCATCGGACGGCGCCTCGGCTACCGACTTCCGTCTGCCTGCCCGTCGACCTCGGCCCGCTCTTGTTTACGGTCAGCTGCGGCGAGGTTCTGTTGACCGCGCGTTCCTCCGGCTGCCCCGCAACTGTGACGACTTTCCTCTGCCGTTCCCCCACCAGGAGAGCAGTGGACGCTCCACCGGCTGCGACTACCTCGACGGTCGTGCCGGCACTGAGTTCCGCCGGCGCTCGGTCCGCCTCTATACCACTACCGGCACGAGGAAGCTGAAGAAGAGACGGCGGCGGTGGCTGACGCCGCTGCGCCGATCCGGTCGTTATCTCGGTCGTACCGGTGCTTCTCTCCGGTCCTCCTTCTTCCTCTCTGCTTAGCCCAGGTCCGGTGTAGTTGCGCAACAGCCGCGTCACGTTCGTTATCGTGTAAGCGTACACGTGCTGCTGCTGTTCCTGATGTCGATGTTGCTCCCGATTCCCTTCATTCCTGCCGCCCCTGTCCACTCCGTGCTGTTGCTGATGCTTCTGTTCCCGGTGACGACCCTTAGACCTCGCTGTCGGTGCCTCGATCATAGGCGAGCTCCCATCGATCGCGCTACTGCCGCTGGACGCGGCGCTCGGTGCCGAGGAAGCTCTCGTAGTGGGAACATCGCCGGAAGCGGCGACACGAACTCGTTCCTCCGTGGAATCGACCGGTTTAACGGTATACTTCACCGCGGCGTCCGTACCGATCGCGAAGCTCTGCCCCAGGCTGCGATCATCCTCGGTTACGATTATCCTCAGGGTGGACGTCTCTGGCGATGCCCAGCCGATTCGAAACGGTTCGGTGGTCGATCGTGCGATCTTGTCCCTGGAAGTCGAAGTCTCGATGTTGTTACTTTCGCGGGAGCTCGGTGTACGCGGCTGGTCAGCATGCATTTGCTCAGTGTTCCTGGTAAATTCCAAACTACCGTTCGTCTCGTAAATGTCGATTCTCCTGATTCTCTGCTCCGTGTGGTCCCCGTACATTTCCGTGTCGGACGACGTTAAGGTACTAGTATCGTCCAATTTAGTATCCCCGCGTCTGAGATTGTCGACATAGGAAGCATCCTCGATCCCAGCCACGGTGGACGAGTCGTCAGTGCTGCTAGCCTGTACCTTCGCCACTTTGGACCTCTCCAAGCTGTCCAGTTTCTCGACCGTGTCGTTCGAGGTGTCCGTCGGACGATGCCGAAAACGGATTTCACTTTCCACGGACTGGTTGTCCGCGTCCGCGGAAACAGGCTGCCGGTACGGTATCTGGGTCGAGTTGGTAGCATTCCTCGTTTCAGCGAGCACGTGGGCAGTAGCACTTCCTCTCTCGTGCCGCAGCTGGTCCCGCGTGTCAGCGTGAGCGGACGGGTTATCGTCGCGAAACTTATCGCCGCTGGAGTCTGCTCCAGCGTCTGTCTCCGTGGCATTCGCGCCGGTCTCCTTCGTCGGAATAACATTGACAGCGACGATGGAATCCGTCGGCCTGGGCTTCCTGTAGTAGACGCCGTTCTCCGGGCTCCTGAACGCGTTCTTGATCTTGGACACCGTGTTCTTCTCGACGACCTGTCGTTCCACGGCGATGTTCATCTCCTCGTTGATGATCTCCTCCAATCTCGGCAGCGGCACGGGCGTCGTCGTGCTGAACCTCTTCATGGAGTACCTCCTCCGCGAGCTGGGCGCGGTCGGCGCCGTCGGTGTCGCCTCCACGGAATTGTTGCCGGTGGCGTTCTGCGCGTCCGGCTGGATTTTCTGGCCGAAGTAGAGGAACTGCGACATGTCTTCCACGGGGATGTTGCTCTCCACCGGCCTGAAATAGTTGTAGAGGGAGTCCGGCATCGATACGATCTTCTTTTTGCGCGTCTCCGTATCCGTAGCTTTCTGACTGCTCGCGAGCAGAGATGAAGACGTCGGGGCGGAGGGGACCGAGGAGGAATTCCTATGGTCGATCGAGTAATTGCTTCTCGAGTTACCGGAGGCCGGTTTACCCTCCAAGCTTGACGCCGCGAAGCTCTCGTTGCTCGGTTTTCTCGGCCCCTGCTCGGCCACCTGCTCGCTTTCCAGCTCCTTCGAGACGAACTCGATGTCCACGTCTTTGCCCCCTGAGTCTGCCACGATTATCCTGCCGGACGATTCTGACGGTTCTTCTACGATCCCGGGCACCGCTGTCTTGCCAATCGCCGGCGCTGTTACGTACATTCCGTGCCTGGTCTCCTGAGCCTCCAGCACGTCCTCCTTCGGCGAGGCTTCAGCTGGTCTCGGTGTGCGGCTCAGATTCCGTGATTCGATTGGCCGCTGGCTCAAGATCTGTCGTCTTCTAGCGGCGAGGATGCTGCGAAGTGCTTGCTCCCTCTTCGCCTTGGACGACGGTAGCTCGGCCTGGAGGGACATGCGACCCTGACGATGATCACCGGCCGGTGTATCTGCAAGCAAATATTTGAGGACGCAGGTGAACGAACCATTCTTGCCGTGGCAGCCGGGATAACTAGTTCTCCCAGCATCGTTAAACAAAGACTTCCAACGAAGCAAACAGCATTAGCACTCTAACGTATAATATTCCAATTACGAGATACGCAGTCGTGCTAATCAATCGACGTTTCCCAAACCATCGTGCCCGTTCTGCATCGCGATTACCATCGAATCGATCCGAGCTGCGTTTCCATCGAATCACGGAGCAACAGCGGATCGTCCGCGCCTCGTTCAATGATCCCGATGTGAATAATTGGCCACAGTAGCGCGGCACGGTATAATCACGACATGCAATTCCGCTTCGTTCCGGCACTATTCGTAAAGGGAAAGTTCGGATAATGTAAACGGATCTGTAACAATGCGTCTGAGAAGCAGTGGAACAGATAATCGTTACACGAGCCTCGAGCTAGGAACACCGTTTTTCCACCTCCGGACCCGCCTCTAAAACTACACGTGACTCGATAGATCTGTACGAAACTATCTCTCCCAAATGTCTTTCTCCGCGGCGCACGTTTCGTAGCGATAAACAATTCGTCGATGGAGAAAAAAGGTCCCGGAAATTTCAGGCAAGTCATTTAATCGCTGGACCGTTCGGTTTCGTGAAATCGTTGGCGAGGTAATTAGTGCACCGTTTCTATCGCCCGTTTAAATCGGCCGCTTTTAAACGATAATTATCGAGGAACATATCGTCCGTGGTAATTTACACCGCGTACCATTTAAATTACACGGTTCGCTATACAGCTGAAGGCGGGTAAACGGGACGTGAATGAGAACGTATCCGCGAGAAGGTTGTCCTTAAAAGAACGGGACACGTTCGTCGGGGTCGCGGATGGCTGAGTGGTCTTGTTATTTTTTTGCTCTCTTCGCAGGGTTCCAGGGACCCTGTACCGTTACTTCACGGTTCCGTACGCGACGAATGTTTGTTTCTTTGCGCGCCTCCTTCGGCTCCGTCATGCCTTGGTGAAATTCCCCGGAGTCACGATCCGATTAAAATCGCGCGTCAAATTCGAGCGCGGCGCGCGTGTGACCCGACGCACCGTTACATCGATCGCGTTAGAGACGTAATTATAAGCCTGTACCAGGCTAAAAGAAGATAATAAAACAGGCTGCGACCCTTATCCGTAATTTTATCGTGTACCGATTAAATAATATGTTCGGTTAATTGAAATTACATCGACTTCCATCGAACAAGACTATCCGATTCTAATATGACGTTGCAAGTTTCATTCTTGGAAATTCTTACCCTCTTTAGTGGTAGATATCGATTAAAAACTGAATCAATATACCTTGATCGATAATAATAATATAAACGTTAAGCGATATCGTCTCAAGAGCGATAAAGTAAAAATGAAGTCAGGCCCTTTTGTGATTAAAAACAGAAGAGGTGCGAAATAGTAATTGGAAATATGCGCGGAATAATCTGTACAATTGATAAAAGCAGTGACTCGAAGGAAGACTCTTCGGAGAATGATTCTGACGTTAATGTAACAAGGTTGCACAGCATGACAGATGCAATTATCCGTACAAATGATTAACATCAGCGACAGAAGAAGGCTGGTGGCCTGCGAGAAAAGAATTCGGTTGATCAAGCACCAGGGCCTTAGGTCAAGTCACTCCGTGCATGTAGACAAGAGGAAGACTTTCATCGTGATTGCAGATACGCTGGCAAGAGAAAGAGAAAGGATCCGATGGTACCGTTAGTAGCATCGAGGTACAGGACTCGTTTATCGTACTTGAACTTCCGATCAGATATTACGGAAGATTTTCAAGAGGAATCTGGAACACCGCCGTATCGTGCGCTGCCGAATAAAATATTGCCATAAAGAAGATCTGAAGATTAGTTCCTGGCCTCTGGTAGTATAATATGCCATCTTTTAGTCTTACATGTTTAAACTTATGATACCATCTTCGTTTCAAATTTATGGTCTTCTTATGATCCCACGGGAACCAAAAATTCGTTTTGAATCTTTTAAAAATCTAACTTAACATGAAACTCACTCATTCTAAAATTTTCATCATCACGAACACTATTTCATATTGAACCACATTTCTGTAATAATAATTACACGAGCAAATTTTTGTTATTCCTTTGCTACTATAAACCGAGCCAGATAGCTTCAATAAAAAAAGGGCATGGAAGGATACCATAGAATTCGTGAAGAGTAAAAAAGAATTCATCTGAAATACATGGCCTACGTGTGTCAGAAAATCGCAAAGAAATGGTAATGCTCGCTGTAACAGTTTCGGAGAAGGGAAGTGGGGTCAACCGTCGGGGAGCCTCCGAAGCTAACGGTCTCCTTCAATGAAGAAAGGATGCGGCTCAAGTCAAGTGTCAAGGTCTCGGGTCAAGCCACACTGTATAAAGACAGACGAGGAAGGATCTCCATCTCGGCGCGCGATGCGACAAAGAGGAAAGAGGAAAGGGTGTGATAACGTCGTAGCGGTATCTCAAGGTAATTACACGGTACCGGTTTCCTTATAAGCATTCGCAAATAAAAGAACCTGAACCCACCCGCCCCGGGGATAAACAATCCTGACGGTTCGCGACAATTTTTCCACCATCTCCTTTGCCAATCGACGGCGATAATCAACCATACTTCATCAACGCGACTACCTTGAGCATTATCGATTATACGCAGCAAATAACGGAGAAAATAAATATATCTCGCGCTGATTTCTTGATAAACTTCTCCTCGATCCTCTAACGAACAGAAAAGTGTTAATCATTGCCTTGAACATTCTATTTCTAGTTACGATTAGAGCGAATAAGAAATCCAACGACAGTGTAAACACTTCCCGCTTTGTATCACTGAGGGTAAACAGTTTCTGCGATTTTTCCCACTAAAGTCGAACGATGGGCGAGCGAATGGCGCATTTGGAAGATACCGTGTTGTCAATATTTGATAAGTAGATAAACATTCCCTTTATCAAATGGATCGGTTATTACAGCGGTGGTTATCGCCACGCGGTGATGGTATTATTAAAACACTTCAGATACGGAAGCTAGGAGATCTATTATAAATCGAGATAGACAAAGTAAAACGATCTGCTTTTTAATATCATTCATTTCTCGTCTCCGAGAACGTTGGATTCAGCTCGAAGAGGATGGAGCTCGGTAACACCTTCGCAGCATTACAATTAAAGGCAAGTAGTAAATCTCGCGATTCTTCCGGCAGCGTCTCCACGCGTTGCATTATTACCACGTTACCAGCCTCCACGGCATCGCGATAATTTACGCGTTTTTGCGCGAGCCCCTCTAGCGTGCAGCGACAAAATTTTATCCGTAACCTACGACTACGTTCCGCGGCGAGAATGACCGCATCAGGTACTCGCGTCCTCTACGTGTACGCGCATAAGTTACAATGTCCGCGACACGTGGAAAGCAGCCTTAAACGCGGGGCACCGCGTTCCTTCACAAATCATCGCTGACGGGGAAAAAGAGACGCCTCTGTGCGGAGTTAACACAGTTGTCTCGCTGTTTTCCCCGCAAACGTCAAGTTCGCATAAATTTCTGTCGTTTTTCCATAGCTCGGACGTCCGCCTTGACTCCTCCAATTCAGAGTGTCTCGCGGGCATTGACGCTAGTGATATTAACACGTCCGCCGTCAGACATGTACCAAGGGCACGTGAGCGACTAGAATCCCTTTTTGTCCAGTTGCTCGGAGTTAATAAAGCCGTTGAATGCTTTCTGTCTGTAATCAGCGCGCACCTGTCCAATTAGTCGCTAGTTCGGTGCCTACAATATATCAGAATCGCTGTATCTTTTACTTTAACGATTGGCTTAGGAAATGTTATAAAAATTCATCTGTTGCGTTCGTTCCACCTGTACAAGAGTTTCGCGAGCCTGCCTGCGGTACCGTTCGAATGGGCGCTCGTCGATGCAACAAAGGGTTTCGGTGAAATTATTTATGGAGGTCGAACATGATTGACTACCCACCCACCAGAAAAACCCGCACGTGCACATAACGAACCTACGCAGCAAGGCCTGTATACTTCGGGGCACAGTGTTTCGCGAGTCGAATCGCGAATCGAGAAAGCGCGATTTATTTTAAGGACTTCATTATCATATTCGCGGTAAGTGCGCTATACCATGTCGCAGAGAGCATTCTCCACGCGTTATTATGCGATACTGTGTCGGAATTGAACGACTTCGTTGTGGAGATATCTTATGAATTTAGGTGAAAGCAAGTGGTGAGAAAGTAAAGGTCGACAAAAGCGAAAAATGTAAAACTTTTGGCGCGTGTAAAATCTAAAATTAAAGAGTCCTTGTAGAAAACACTGTAAGTGCCAAGAATCAAATTTTTCAGGAGACAGAGAAAACTTCCCTGACTTTAAATTATTTACGAAATCTGATTTGTTTCGATTGATAAATATGCTAAAGTATACAGTAACCCAAATACATCACAAAATATTCTACTTTTTGCATTAATATAGTCCAAATTTGTGAAAAAAAATATTTGTAGAAAACCCGTTAAATATGCTACCTCTTAGATGTAGAGAAAAATGAATGTGCCATTCATTTAAATTCGCGAATACTGTAAGTACCATCCCGTTTATCTATCGCTTAATTAGCCGTCACATTGTTTTCTACAGTAGTAGCGTTGGACCTACTAGCAGTACCATTTCTCAGCACTATTGGTAACTTGTATTTATAAAGGGAAATTGCATTAAAATTCTTATACCATAGTATTACCATTGGAGAACATTTACCTGGTAGAACATATTTTCCGATAAAAAAAATAATTGTGGCACTACAGTGTTTTCTACAAAGACTCTTTAATTCTGAACAACTAAGCAATCGAATTGATTCGACTATCCATGCTTGAAGTAAATGCGATTCCAATGCCTCTGTGGAGATCGATCCTCTGGATGTTGATAAGTAATGTAACGAGATACGGTACGTCCACGTTACATCCTAAGACACAGGCAAAGAAAGCCTCGGGGATCTCCGTTCGTGGCTTTCTCACACGCGATGCTACATCGACGTCTTCCACCCTATCGTGCGGTTAATGGGCGATTCTCGTTTCGTTTCCCTTCGAAAAATGGCCCCCCTACACTTGCGTCGATGAAATGAATGGTTGTGCGGATCGTAGGAATCGGCCGCCACGCGATTACGCCATTTTCCTCTCAGGAGTTTTCCTTCGCGCTGTTTTCAGTAGCAATCGTGTAATTTCAAAGAATAGCCGAGGAATCCCCAAAATGACCACCTCAGCTTTCACGTCTGTCGTCGAACCTGCTGCTACTTCGTCTCGCGTGTCCCGTAACTGCAATTTCGGCCGACAGAAACTAATTTCGTCGCGAATTACCCAAGTAGTCCAGCGATCGAAAACTTGTTACCGAATGCAATGAGTGTACCCCACAAAATTAGGGTACGCATAACTATCGAAGATCGTCAGACCTGGTTTGCGGGACCGGAGCAAAGATGATTGCCACGTGAGGATGCTGTTCCTCTGCATGAAGCCGCACGAACTGACCACAACTGCTCAAACTCTGTTAACGAGAATGTTTAAGAGGGATGCAAGTGCAGTGGATTGAATGTACAAGCATTTTAGGCACCGAAACCTTTTTAACGTTTTTGCCCTCAGACTCGTCTGTTAGCCTCTATTACGATTCAACAGTGAGTAACCATTTGCGTCGCTTGATTTTATTAACCGCAGATACTATACCCAAGCAACTAAATCCTGAAAACGATCGGCGCGCTTCAAGGCTGACCAATTTATAACCCTTCGGAGGATCGTTACTCGAAGCAGTAACACCGTTGTAACCCAGCGTAACCACCGAATCCCTCGGCCATCGACAACCAGCAATTTTTGCTGGAACACGGGAACCGCTCGGAGGAAACGTGAGATCCGACACTGCCAGGTCCTGCATCCTGAGGTCCTGAATAATGCAGACCACCTATTATCCCTTCCGGAATCGCGAGTCATCATCTGACCTTCTGCGCTCGTGCGCGAGAAATCCACGTTGCACGGAATTCTAGAGGGTTACGGTGGGTGTCCTCTCCCTGTCCCGCCGTGAAACCGGAGGAACCGAGGCGAAAAAAAGGGGGGGGGGATAATAATAAAGGAGGGGGGAGGGCAAGGTAGTCGAATACCGTCGCGTAGGAGAAGGCACGAGAAGTCGTGGGTTATCGCCGCGAACGTGACCGCATAAAAGATCGTAATGTTTTATGTGAACACGTGTATAAGGGAAGGTCAGTTCTGCGCGCTTCTGTCCTTCTCCCGTTCATCCTTCTCCCCGCGGCCGCTCCGGCAACAGCCATTGTTTTCGCCGGGGGAAAAGGGTTGTCGCCGGACGATGTAGCGATTACCGTTTCTTCATCGATCATTGGGAGCCTTCGAAACCGCTGTTCCGTTTAGTGATGTATGATTGTTACGTTGCGAAGAGACGTTGCGAAGAGACTGGGGAAAAAAAAATGTGGCAAATGGACTGTCCAGTGGTGTTGAGAAGCAACAGCGTGCATAGATTATTAATTGAGGCTGTTCGGCGAATAACGGTCTTAGTGATTACATGCATTGGAAAGTTGGAATATTAAAGGGCAGCGGTACAAGTGGATAGTGATTATTAAGAGGAGTCCGCATATCGCGTAGGCACCCGCGTTCCCTTTGTCGTATCTGCCGTGGAATTTCGGTCGTTCCGGACGGAACGCCTCCGCGGGCGCGAGCGTACACGCGCCGCAAAAAGAGGATTACGAGCGGCGCGGCGCGAGATTCGTGCCAGATAGAAGTCGGTCTTGTCGTGCGCTACGGACTGACGTACAAATTGCTGGACGGCTACTTAAAACGAACAAGTGCTCATTACCCGACGTGATAAGTTTACCCGCGTCCGACTACGCCTCGTAAATTCATGCCGAAATGACCGCCTCGCTGGCGACGACTAAATACTCAGAAACGCAGACGTATCCTCGATTACTCCTCGTTTAATCCAACTTCTTCGCCACCTTAAGGCCTTCTTTATTGCCGCCGCCCTTATTCGGCGACACTCCAGTGCCTGTTATTATCGTGACTTACTGATATTGTTCGAACGTGTTTGTCACTGTCCGTGAATCTTAGACGTAGCAACGGATAATACTTCTTTTGCGTTCCATTTATAGAATTATGTGTTTCACAAGCTATCCGGTAACAACTTCATCGGCCACTCGACTTGATATTCGAAATTTTTAATATTGTTACTTGAACTACCTCGGAAATACACTTGTGTTTCAAAAGCTAAGGAAGCCGTTTTCCAGAGTAAATGAAATGAAGTGGTCTGGAATTAAGAATTTAGTGACATTTGTCTGTAGCTTTTGAACTATATAAGATATCGGAACGAAATTTGCGTTAAAAAATAGGAAAAAATTAGCTTCTTCTAATGATATGTCACTTAATTTTTTTACATTTATTTATTTATTCTGTTTTCATTTTTTTTAAGTTAATTGTTATAAAAACAAATTGAAAGCTGTTTATTTGGTAGTTTATTTAATGCTGTTTTCAGTGGTTTAAGTCGCATGTTGAGGAAACTTTTCGTTTTCAAGTTATAAGGAAAGTAGCCGAGAAAACAAAGTGGTCCGGGTTTTCCTGTTATTTCCATATTAATTCTTCAGTTTCGGGATATAGATTTTTTTTCTATTATATGATTTTATTCGGATTCCTGATATATATGGATTGGATGTCAACAGAAGTTCATGAAATATATCTTCGTTTCTTGATTTCCTTAACATTTGTCTGGTATTCCTATTTCTAATTTTTTTTAAAATCGTTGTGACGTGTTTCCTGTGCCTCTTCAGACAATTGTCCAATTGGGAGTAATGCGTGTTTTATAATTTCTGCACTATGCATTAATATCTTGTAGATAGAAGCTGGCATGTTATATCAGCCACAGTGTGCCACAAAATGCTTTGCAGTATCTTAACATAATCTATCTTAATACAGGGGAAAAAAGGAACCTTGTCACAATTGTTGAACACCAGGCAGGGTTTACGATGTTAGCAATTTGCTTGTCTTATTTTAAACAGGCCAGGATCATAATCACGCTTCGGTACTGTCCAAGCCTTCGTGCGCAGGATAACTGGTAGGGTTGCTTCGTATCTAGGAGTATTATCTCGGTATTTATGCCGAAGCCGTGACCCCTGTGACAACGTGGATGTCACGGATAACCTTTTTTGCAGGTGACTAAAGGAAAAATCTGTATTCCATACGCTCCAATCTTTCCATGCACGGTCCGCGTGGAGCTAGCACATTTGCAAGTGTAAGTTGATGTGTTCCTTAGGAACGAGCACCAAATTTTTTGATTGGGCACACTTTGGAAATTGAGAAACTTGGAAAATTGGGCCATATATCAGTGGTTCCCAACCAGTGGGTCCCGAAATATTTTCTGGGGGGGTCGCCACGGTTTTTGGATTTTTTAAACAATATTATTAAGTTAGAATTATAATATGAAATACCTATTTTTAATGTGTTTTATTTACCTAATTAAATTTACCTTACCTTATATGGGGGGCGGACAGGTTATTTACATATTAATTCTTCAGCTTCGGATATTATAAAATTATATTTTAGAACGATGAACTATTATTACTACTGCTTCAAATTCCTCTCTTTACTTTAAGCAGCAGCCCGGTAGTACAAAGAGATGAGAAAAAGTTGATGTGCTTCTTCTTTAAACGAATTATACGCTCCTGCGATGAGTAAGCAGTTCTTCTGTCTCAGGTATCATTTCAGAAAAAAAGCTTATTCCGTAAAACTATCCATTCATAATTGCACCAAAACATCTCGCGAATATCGTATAATAAGGTATTCATTAATCCCATAATAGCTGCGTTAATGGGCATTACTACTTGTCTGCGTAGAAATCTACTGAATCATCCCCGATTGTCTGGAGCCTAGCAATAAGATAGAAACGGTTCAGTGATCAGATGCAGAGTCGTTATTACGATCGTCGACCTGTTCCGGTTTTTTGCATTACGTCGGCTCGGTTGCAAACGCAGATTGTAATTACCTTTGGATGTTTATAGGATACTCGTCCAGCTTTTATCATGCTCGAGCAATGATTCAAGCCCAGCAATTGATCTTATACGAAGCTCAAATTCTACTAACCTCTTTCAAAATGTTCCATCAACATTCATGGTAAATAATAGGGATTGCAAACCGGTAAATCGATAAATCGGTTTGCAGTTTTTTTTCACAGATAACGTAGTAGATGTCGACGGAATTATGCGCTATATATATGCGCTACATTGCTATACATAAAATTTTTACCGGTAATTTGATAAATTACGTATTTCTCGATATTTACCGGTAGATCGTGAGAAATACGTATTTCTCGATATTTGCCGGTAGATCGCGAGAAATAGTAGCGCATATATGTAGCGCATAATTCCGTCGATATCTACTACGTTATCAGTGAAAAAAAGCTTCAAACCGATTTACCGATTTACCGGTTTGCAATACCTAGTAAATAATAAAGACTTCATATCGGTTAAATATCGAGTTATCAGTTACTGTGTTTGCCAACAGATAACTAATAACACGTGTTACCAACCGCAATTAAAAGTAACAGAAGAATTTAAACACCTAATAGCTCATGTATTGAGGTAACTGTGCTCGAGTTCGCAGTAATTATTAAACCGGGTTATTATGTAAATAATTGAATACTAAGTAGCCACCTGTGTACGATAAAGGAATCCAATTGGAACATCGCGGTTTAAAGAGGCGCACAATTGTGCCGCGTGCTCTTCCAGTGGCACACGAACGTATTCAATGCACATATGACGCGCGCATGTTGAACAGGCCTAACCACCTGCTGGACACATTTCCTTTGTTGTATGCCATTTTTCGGATGAGGCCGGACAGAACGACAACGCAACAGGTTACACGCTCCCCGAACACGCTTAACTGTATCCAAATGTTCATTACCATGCTCTGCAACCTGTTGAACCAGAGAAATCTTCTCGACTAGGCGGCAGACATGGTATTAAGACACAAAAAACGAACGATTTACCCGAACCCTACCATCAACGTTCAATCGATTTGATAACAGCCTGGGTATTCCCAGAGACTACCCCCGATTTAGTAACTCCAACTAATTATTTTCTGAATTCATTTGCCAAGTATCACGATACACATTAAATAAACTTAAAGAAAATGAATTTAGCTATTTTCCAAGGCTAAAAGAATATGAACCTGTGTTTGGTAGTCATTTTAAATCGATGCAAAGTGAATGAGACCAGGGAAACGAACTGGCACGGCTACTGCCTGTTGTATTCCGAAATAATGGAGTCCTGTCGATCATCGCGAAACGAGGGGTTCATTACATAATTATCAATGAATTATGCGTGTTCAGTGACCGGAGTGTCCTCTGCGGGAATCGTCCCGCCGGAAGCGGATGCACGCTTCACGAAAGACGGACACAAGTGAGACGACCCGTGTGTGTGCAGACGCGGCGCAGTAGATGCGCCCGTACGCGCCAGACACGGACGTACAACGTTATACGCCGCATAAAAGCTGGCACCAAACGTCTGTGGGAACTAGACGTAATTTTCTCCGCCCATTCTCGCGAATTCTCCATCGGATATTATTAAATTTCTATCGAATCCAGTATTAAAGAAATAGAAACGAAACTACGAAAAATGCAAGTTCCTTGTCTTTTCAAGTTGGCTAATTACTGCATCGTTGCAAACAGAATGGCTGTTATAATTGTAGCTACATAAAAAGAGCTTCGTTTTATTAATAGCGTAGAAATTTAAGAGACGCTAGCAACGATCTCTTCCTGGCGAAGGGTCACGGTCGTCCGCTCGACTATGAAACCATTTACGAACAATAAAGACGCGCACACGTTCGATTAATCCCGCGGTAGCAGTTCGCGATTACGCGTTGAAGATTGCATCGCTCAGGCTCTCCGTTGCATAATGGATCCTCGATCTTCCATTAAATCATACACGAGCCCGAAGAGAAACTGCGAGTGCATTTTCAGATTGCAAGACGTCGAAACTTTCAATAGACTTGTTGCGTTAAAACGTTCGTATAAAAGGTTCATTAAGCACGCTGATAGCTATCGATTCATTTTCGTCCGTGAAAGTTTTCATTGAAGCTCTTCCACGAAACAATTGCCACCGCTGGATGGTTTGAAACATTTACTGCTCACGTGTTGCGATTTCTAACTTTACAGGAGTACAAGAACAGGTTCTAAATCGGTAATGAAATAATTTCCTCCTTTCTAACCAGCTTCAATTCGTTTTTCCACTTATCCCACCACACGAGCATCGACTGGGCATGTCTCCAATGCTAAAAAAAAATTATTTAATATTGACCTCCTTCTAGGTCTACGATTAAGAATGTCCAGTCGAGCCTCGTGCACCGGAAAGTTGCTAACTTCGGTGAGACGCGTGTCAGGCGCTACCGATATCGCGTACCGAGCGTGTTTTACAAGGAATCAGAATTACAGCGGGGATGCATTTAAGGGCCTTCCGGTAGCATCGATAAAGTTACGCATGCGATTACGTGTCGAAGATGCTATCACCTTGAACGTCGTTACATAAGGTTTCCAGGGACGCACAATAGGGCTCCGATGTTCCATTAAATCGTATGCAAATACCGGGAGAACAATGGAACGCGGACGGTCGGATCGACGTTCGCGAAAAGTCAGTGGTCGGTTGCCGGAACGCTTCCTGGATGTGTGGCAAGCGATCCACGGGATCCCTGAAGAAGATCCCAGGAATTCAAGACCGTACCTTAACCCCCTTCTTCCTAGTACTCTGCATAGTAGCGCTTCAACCAGCGCTTCAGTGCCCCCGGGTTCAAAATAACGTCTGCCAAAAATACTAGACAGTCGGTGGTTCTAATCCACGAAGAACCTGATTTATTGTTGCAAGAAATAGAAGCAGAAAAATGAAATCAGAATACAAATATAGGGACACAATTTTTTTTGTTGTTATGAGTGACTTCTAATAGACTTGTCAAAAGTTGGATTTTATAATGATATTTATGCTGTCAAAATCTGAAATCTGAACTTCTTAGTTACGCCAGAGATGTGGACAGTGAGCGTGTTAAGACTGTTAAAAAAAATAGCACATACAAAACTTTAAAAACATGTCTTAAAAGCAAAAAGTTACCTAATACTTTAAGGTTCTTGCGGCACCTCAAACTTTTCTTTTTGCGGAATCTAGCTTTCGCGGGCTTCGTCTGTATCACTAAAACAATCACACAGTTTTTATTTTCCCGTTCCACCCCACCCTACACTTCTTCCTCGGTTCAAACAGCCGGCTTTGAAATGGAGATTCCTGCGTTATTCAAGAAAGTGAGACGCGAACGTCATTCATCATAGCAGTACGCCGAACGAGGAAAATAATGACTGCCAACAGCTGTTCGGTATCAAGCAATTCGTTAACACCGCGTTACGGCTATCTTCTTACAAAAGGAATCCCGCTACTCGCGGGTGTGGCTGATTGAATATAAATCATAATAAATTGTACGACAGTGCGGAATTAATTTATGGGGCCGATGATTTAAGATGTTGCGGGTCCTGCGTAATTGACGCCTCATTTCCGCATCCAGCCTCCCCGACGACCAGAGAAATCCATCTTCCTTATAGTAAACCTAGCGTCGTTATTTCCTACTAACGGAATTCAAAGCGCTTTCCTGCGGATACGTAATCGATCATACGCACTCGACGCGTTCGTTATCCCTAACAACACTGTAGCCCTAAAATCCCTCGAATTCCATACATCATTCCACAACATTCATTCACACTTTGTAATAGAAGAAACCGCCTGCAGAATTCTCCACAGAAGGTCAAAACATTCATAAACAGTTCTAACTTAGGCACTAGAAGTTCCCCAATGATTTTTCTAGGAAGGAAGGTATTCGAAGCATCTTGCAATCAGCAGCGAACGATGAAAATACCGGCGAACGTAGTTTTGCGTACCGTTCGAGGCGGCTTCCTTCTTTCGCCCGAGGGCAAACGAGCGTACCAACGATCACGATCAAGATCATTGACTTCTCACGAATGTAAAGCGATCCCCTGAAAGCCCCCGTACGGCCAGCGCGATCTTTCGTCCGGATATCACGTGGACACGGGGAAAGGAAGGAGTTATCAAAGTCGTGCATCGCCGCGACGTCACGAACTGGCTCACACGGAATTTTTTTTCTCCACCGCGACGACGTTTCGCTTCCCTTTCCTTTTCTTCCCGCTTTTTCAACACTTAATCGTGGAATTTCTTCTCGAAGGATTTAATTGAAAAGCGTGAACGTCACGTTCCGCGTAGCTCGTTCTACTCCGGTCTAAGCATAATAGAAGAGTTTATATAAAACAAAGAAAACGATTGTCATTTCATGAAATAGGGTAGGTGGGGGTATTACTGCGGACTTTTAAGGTAGGTTAACTTTGAAACCCTCGATACGGCGTTCGAATGAATGAAAGTTCCTCCTTCTTTTTTTAAAAGAAAGGTGGAACCTTAATAATTCCATAAAAAAATATGAGGGCAGGGTGATAAGCACAGTTAATTAAAAACACAGAGACTTGTCGATAAATGTCATTGCAGGAGTTACTGCGGACATGCATGTATTACTGCACCTAATACTGCGTTGAGAAATAAAAATTAAAACTAAAACGCAGGTGACTGATTTACTGTTTTTCTGAAAAAATAACTCTTACTCTATCGAGTAATAAAGCTGCATTACATGTATTACTGTTAATAACAAAAATATAAATGTGTTTCAAGTAGGTGTTCATGACCGCCATATCGGGAATCGACCGAAGTTTCGCCTTGACGAATTTCAAACTACGATAAAAGAATTAATAATAACTTTGCTGTACATATTTATTAATAATTATCTGTAATAGAGTTTAAAATAATTTTATCAAAAATTTTCAAGAGATCATGTACTTTCCAACATTAAATACGATCTGTTTTAGAATATCCGCAGTAATCGGGGCATCCGCAGTAATACCCCCACCTACCCTATGTTAGAATCTAAGGGTACATTTATGTTGGAGCTGCGATAAACGATCAGAGCGACGATAAGAGCGAGACGATTACATAGATGACCAACGATAGAAGCGTCGAGAAAGAAATATTTCATTTTCTTCGCTATTATCGCCGCTCCAACATAAACGTACCCTTAGTACATACCCCATTATGAGAAACATCCGCGAAACACTTCTCGAAATGAGTATCGAGAGATCTGAACAGCTCCCCGGCTTGGCATTATCGCGCGCGTAGCCACCAGCATCGCGAAGAAAGTTACGAACTGATAAAGGGAATAAATCGCAGCGAGTGCCACGATCTCGCCGTCCACTGTCGATCGGGAGAGAAAGGAAGAATGACTTTCTGTCTTCGCCGTATACTGAAACGCGCGTTCAAGGCTACCCCTGAAGATCACGGTCACGTCGTTAGTGCTGGACAATCGCCATCTGTCATCGAGGGTTTCGCGCAGTCAGTGTCCATCGCTCGCAAGCAAAAGAGGAGAAAACAGTAATACTCTGCCCTGATCGTCGAACCATATATCACTAGCATTTGCATTTCCATTCGGGTGGAACTCGGGGAATCCTTCGTTCGCGTCAATGCGAGTCACTCGTCGTTCGTATGAATAATCGTGCTCCGTTTCATCACTTTCTGTAAATACCTCTCTGCTTGCTTCATAACATCCACAAACAACGTCGATTGCGACGTGTTGCCGCGTTGTTTTCCTTTCGATTTCAGAGGTCCGCAAGGGGATTTCCGCCACAATCTTCTTTTCCTTATCGTTTATCCATTAACTCTATATATCCTCGCGATGAGAGAGCATTATAAAGCAATTATCACTGCGAATGTTATGATCGTCGACGAGGAAAGGGTGCTGCTCCTTTTTGAGGACTTCGCCGTGGACGGCGTACCGATGCTTAATTAAGAGATTATTTACCGCCCGCGATGTGAATTATTATCCATGACCGGTTCCTGAAAAACACGGACAAGTGGACCACTTAAACCAACCTCATCATCGTCGCAAACGATTGAAACTCATCCTCGATCCTGACGAGGCAAATAATGTTGTCGACGGATGAGGTCAAAATAAAGGGGGAGAAAAAAAATTAAAAAGCGTGTATCTTAAAAGGCACTCTCGGTACGCGGAAGACTCTTAATGGACGCCGTGAATTTCGTTGAAATCTCAGCTATGACACAACGCTTAATCTGACGTCTCGAATACTTTGTGTTTAACAATAGTCAGGCTGTAGCTAGAACCAGGAAACTTGAAGAAAAATACCAACGAGCTCTGAAACCACTGCTGAAAAGCTAACATTAACTGGCATTGACAATCAGGAGAATGCAAGAAATGACTCATTAGCAAAATAAATACAGAAACTGCAATTTCATTTCGAGAGAGTGCTTATAGCATGCCAGAAGGACGTTAATGTTTCTTTAGAAGGATTTAAAGTTACGATTTTGACGAGTGTCAATAAACCGATTTTTACAGACGGTGTTTATGGACAATTATATCCCTCTGCGTTCTCGTCAGGACGGATGTAATACCCTCAGCAAGGTGTTACACGAGACAAGGTCTCCGGCTGTACGATTCGCCATGATCACTGGCTAAGGTCGTCTATCTTGAGCACTCCGTTGCAACATTTTGTATGGACATTGAACCTTGATTACGAGGAGAAAGGTCGGTGTCGTGCAACGGCGTTGCATGCTAACGAACCTCGTCGTATTTTGTTATTTCGGTCTTGTTATTAGAGGAACGAACGCGCCAGCCTCGTGTACCACGAATCAAATTTTTCCGACCGTAAGTCAGATCGTGGTGGCATGCAAATCGGTCACCGACCGCAGCGTAGGAATCTATGAATGTAGATACCACTATGCTCTCGATCCAGGAAATAACAATTGAATGCTGTTGCTACATAATTATTGAGGGGCTCAGGGAAAACAGGCACATGCCACAAATGCATAAATTTTCGTCTCTTTTTACCATTAACTCGTTCCTGCAATGTAATTTAATTCCCCTGTAAGGTGAATGTCACAATTTCTGCTGATTTAAGAGGTAACTCGTCATAAAGAAGGTGTACAAAATTTGTTTGTGATCAAAGTTTGCAGAGTGATTGATTAATTCTTTAATAATAAATCAACCAATGCAAAAACTATTTAAGAAAAATATTTCAAGATGTTTAGCTATTAGTATTATTTTGTTGCAACTATAGTATAAACGTAACTCATATAATAATAAGAAAAAATTCGAAATGATGAGAAATGGGGACATGAGCAGAAATTGGGACATTCACCTTAATAGCATGTACGTTTCATCGAGCAGGATCATATTAAATTTTGTCCAAGCTGAGAAAAAACAAATCCGTACTGGAAAAGAGGACCATACCACTCGGCTCCATGGAACCTCGTGACAGATCTTACCTTGCCTTCAAGATGAAGATAACAGATATGTAGAGAAAGTAATTATTCATACGAAGTAAACACAGAAATAAGTGGTTAAAAACGTACTCGTAATTAGAATAAAATTGGAAAGGTAATGAAAGAAAATATTAAGAAATAGTGGTGAACACTATATACGGCGAAATAAAAAAAATTAAAAAGAGAATTCATTTTTCAGCTAAAATTTGATAATAATTATTATTTACCACCTAATTCAAGTACCGTTTAAAATAATTACAGTTTCGTACGGCATTTCCTATGAAAACAATTTGTGCTTCAGCTTGCTTTCCTCTAAAATTCTAAAACAGTGGCATGTGCATGTTTTTCACTAGGCCCCTTAATTGCAACCCGCGTTTCGCAAAGAAAAATTTGCAAGCAAGTTTGTGTTTAAGTTATCGTATCTTCCTTTTTTTCAAAATATAACCTGGGGTCTTTAAGAAAATCCTTACTCAACGTATTTAGTGGCTTTTATTCAATTTTAAGTTGCCTACTGACTGAGTTTAGACTTACCAAGTTCGATTTCGTAGAGGAAACCTCAAATCCAATGAAACTCGCCGTGGAACGCAAATAACGTCGGGGAACGCCATAATTTACAACAACCCGAAGGATCGTTCAAATAGGATGCATACAAATAGCGCGTCGCATTTACTTGATGATCGAACAGATCGTTGGCTATATGCACGCCGATCATTTACACGCGATCTTCTTCCGGCACGTAATACCGTGGCTAATGAGCCCACGTACCTCGAGTGCAGGTTACATAAACGTGGGGACGCGTCACGAGGAGAGAAGGGAGATAACCGACGGAGAGGAGTCGGTCTCGAAGACACACTTGTAAGACGTGGAGGAATAATTAGTCGTCCTGGGACCAGATACCATCCAGGCTTACTGGATTCTCTATTTGAAATCTACACACGTTTCGTTAATAGTACAAGATTAGAAGATCGCGAATACCGCAACGAAGCAATATCAGAACATTGACTGTCGAATGTAGACATCAACAGCATAACGGGGTCGAGCAAAGGGGACAAGAGAACACAAGTGTCCAGAAGGCAGAGACTTACAACGGTAAAGGAAACAGGGGTGTGTAAAGCTTGCAAGGAAGAATACCTTCCAGGAATCCATTTGGATGGGCGAGAAAAGGTTTGACAAGGAAACGGTGCCAGACGGGGTCGATCAGACGTTAATGGAGATTAATTTTTATACGGCCTACATCCCACGAACGCCTCCTCCCACCGATGTGAGACAAAGCCTGTAAGGATGCGGGGATAAGTATCGTTACATGTGCCAAGGCACAGGGATAGTCATAATGTAAGCATTGAACCGACGACGGTGCCTGAACCGTCCATTGTATTCCGTAGCCGGAGTCGCAGGTTCGGGCCAGCCTTGAAGCAGTGAACCTCCCAGCGCGACAAGATGATGCATTGTTACAATGCCCGGCCCTATACTTGCCCTTTAGGGTCACGCAGAAAATCGCAAAGGTTAAGAGGTATCAACGCCGTCGTATCTGCGTTTGCCGCGAGCTCTGTGACCCGGGGCTCGAATTTCGACGGTATCACGCCTCTCCACTGGAATATACAGGCGGAACAGAGATTCCATTCGATAGATTCCAGTAAGTCCCATGGAGGACACTCGTCGGGAGGTTACACGTGATTCTGGATATCTGGTGGACCTAAGTGTTTGCGGATTCTGCGGTAAGAGTTGGTTCTTCAACATCCAGGTGGTTGAAAATGGATTCCATCATTCCAAAGTGGTACAATTCAAATTCTGCAGCACCAAGAAGGTTCAAAGTGGCCTCCATCAACTGAAAATCGTCTGGTTTGAATATTGTAACTGCTAAGTGACCTGAGCCGAGTTTCTTTGGCGCAGGATTTACCAAATCCCGCCCGGAGACCTTCGGGTGATTCGATTCGGCTCCCCCAAACTGAAAGTGACCCGAGTAGAGTTACATACTATAAATTCAGAAGGTTCGGACCTTGGATACCCTGGGCCTAGGTATACCCTGATATTCTGCGCAGAATGTAACACATAGATAATCGTGTATGTGATTCTGTGATGAAAAAGGTCGGCGAGCAGCGATCAGATGCGACGTCTCTTCAAGGTTAATCCGAACCCACCTGACAAGATACGAAGATCCGACCGCACGAGCCTCCAATAAAAGAAACAGCAGGTCGTTCTGAGCGTAACTTTCCTGTGATTACCGGGGTGATGATATAATTCGTCGGAATTATGGTACGCGTACCATCTTTCTTAATGATACAATACTTAAGCAGCGTGTAAGGAGAGAGATCGAAGGGAGAACGATTGTAAACGTAAATATTGCTTAATTTTACCAAATGGAAGGCGTTGTGAGTTAGGATTATCTAAGAAGTTTCACTGGAAAACTGATGGAGCGCTAATGTCGGGGAAATCTCTGTGTTCTTCCAAGGACACCGCTGCATTTACGTATCTCGTGTTTGAATGACAACACGTGACGCCTTTAATTGCCCAGTGACGGCACTTGCAGCTCCAACCCGTATTTCAGGCAGAGATGCCTGGACGAACAGCCAAACGACTTATGCAATCAGAACGATGTCTCTATTTCAATGTGCTGCGATCGTAGACGTCAGTACCTACACACGGACGCACTATTTAGTATCGTACACCATGTAGATACCAGAATATCGACGAATGTATTAGCACCATTCGTTTTATGGAGCTGGCTAGATATCGCGGCACACGCGGTATCAGCTAATGGCCCACTAGAAACGTATTCGCCACGAACATAGAGATTTAGTGCTTCGCGTGGCGATAGGGTCAACTCGATGTATTTTCCATGCTTCGGTACCTTCTTGAATAAAACCAGAGATCTCCATAAATCCGTCGGACAGTTTATACCCCCTGAATGACAATACTATTACCCACACCCTCAACTTTCGTTCCTCGCAACTGAGAAGAAACCTAACCCAGACCTCCATCCAGGGACAGAGCATTTCGAAGCAACTTGCCACTGATTATAAACTCGATTTACGAGCAATCATTCCTCCTAGCGGATCGAACCAAGATCCACGCACGCATTCTAGAAGTGCAAGCTGGCTAGGAGGCAGCTGTACAGTTCGCCTCGGTTCGTGCAGGATTTCAAAGCACTGCGAGGTATCGCTTGAAACAAGAAGAACACAGAGGCCACGATTGGCAAGACGTTAGCACGAAGTTCGTGAAGATTCGCGTGCACTGAGGGGTGCAGGAAGAGGCTCAATAATGGATATCGATGATGTTGGAAGAGACATCGGCACGTCCGCACGCATTCCGGCAGCCAGTTATAAATCACTGATTCGTATCTCGGTAAGGCCTCCTTAACCAAATGGATGCTACTGTCGATTTGAATTACTGCCCTTACCTGGCGAGAGCCATTGCCAGCCGACATCCACTCGAAACGGTTCAAAGTTCTATGTAAACTACCGCCCACGTTTACATTCTCTGGCCACGAGAAGGCCCCCCTCCGCCGCGTCCCAGATCCCTAGACAGCCCGAGAGGCCTCTCTATGTCCGCAGCTCTTCTTCGAGTGATCTAAGGAAACGTCTTCGGGGCCGCGATAGAGCCGACGCTGTCGCTCATGGCTGCCGAGGATTTAGGATCGAGGGTGATAGCGACTGAATAAAAGATGAAGGAACAACCGCGGAAGGTATCGCTCGGCGGTGCAAGCATTTCGCAAAAGGTTCCTCCGGGGGTAAACGCGCGAAAGACGATCATTTGCACTCTTTTCTGCCTTTACTTGGACTTCGGATACTGAAAGGCTCCAGGCAGCAGCGGGAGCTCTCCTGTGGAACACGAGACGCGGTCAGGCAGGAAGGAACTGGTCGAGTGTGAAGATTGTCTAAAGGCTTCTTTCAAAGTATTCTTATTGCGACATGTTCGCGACTATCTTGAACTGCTTCTCCAGATAGTTGTCGTATAAATTCAAGCAGTGCCAAGGCTCTTACTGGACGTCCTCTATCTACTTGCGCGCTCCAGAGAGTCACTGATTAAAAGTCGCTGCAGTGTCTGCACAGTGTGTCGGGTTGCAATTGAGCGTGTTCCATGAAAAAGGGGCTGGTGCAACGTTAGTTTTATGAAAGTGAAGGTATCTATGCTGGGTACGCATAGAAGGCGACAGAAGGGTCAATTTTCATATTGATTGATTCTTTCACTTCGTTCACAGGAATCCTGTTTCGTCTCCGCGCGTCCATTCGGAACGCTAATAACCTCGCACGAGACCGAGCCGAAGGAAACCTTGCCCGCGGTAGCTTAAAAAGAAGTTCGGTTCAAGGGGATCGAGTGGAGCAGGCTGGGTTTCCAGAGGTTCTAACTGAATTTATGGCGTCACCTGCCTAGGAATGCGGCCGTACAGACAATAGAAGTCTAGTCGTTCCTTCTTGATCCTGCAGCCGCGCCAGGCTGATCCACGATCTGTAAATTGGATCAGGAACGGCCACTGCCAAACCACCCTTTCGTTCGGCGCGCTTCTCGCCAGCAGGCTGCGAATGGTTAGAATAGTTGGTGGGCATGGTGTCTGTGTGCGAGACACGCGCGCGAGTATGAGTCAGGTGCGAGACTGCGTGGGCTGCGGAAGATGCGTCTTGGAAGTGATTGTCTCCGTTCTCAAAGCTGTGTTTGGGCGAAGACCGTCGTGTCTCGCGGAGAACAATTGTCTATTGTGCTTTTTTAAGAAGCTGGAGTCGTTTAATGAATCCTGACGAAGGAACGACGCCGCAGACAGCTACACGCGCCATTCCTCTCGGAACTTTAACCCTGAAGGTAAATCTTAGATTGCATTTCCATGCACCGGGCACGAACCGAAGATAAACGTAACTGATCGAGCCAAAGCCCCCTGCTACTAAACGCCTCAGCTATGAATTATCTACCGCAGTTGCCTGGCGCCATTATCACCTGGAAACGCTTCGCAACACCCCGTCACGAGTCCTCGATCACCAGGAATGCCAAAAATCACCGTCCGAGGTCGACGCGCAGTCTGTCTGCCGACACGAGCCGACAAGTGTGTTTTCAGGGTGACTGCTTGCGCAACCGGCGACATATCAAATCGATTGGCATACATACACCGATAGCCCCGCGCAAACTCTGACCAGCGTCGTTAGTATTCAGGGAGGGCCGTCTGCAGCCGAAGCGGCGAGAAGTGCCTAGGAATTCCACTCAGGAAGAATAATTTTAGCTTCTCCCTGTTCCCCGACCTTGCCGGCTTCGCGAAACCTATGCTTTCAGGGAACAGTGCTCCGGCAACGATACAATTCATGAACTCCTCTCGAGAACTTGGCACACTCCGGCATCCACGGATCATCCCCACTTATCATCCCCGAAATCTTTAATTACGACACCCCACAATCACGTTCTACTTGCTTTCCTTTTGATGATGTTTCTCACAGAACGATGCTCTTCCTATTGAGAGATCTTGGATCCCCCCTCAGAGCTGCCTGCTTTTACAGCAAAAAGCAAGTCTCGGAGCTGAAATCTAAACGTAGGCACACGTGCGTAGAGAGTTGTACCATTATTCCGAGGGACATTAGCCAGAGGCAGCGTGGCTGTCGTGACAGCCACGGCTCTGAATCATTCATTCGTCCCGTGGCGTTGGTTCACAGCAGCCCAGCGCCCGTTGCACTTTCGTGGTCCTTTTGTCGTCCCCCCATATCGCGGTTAATATTGTACGTACACAATGCAACATCGTCTCGGGGCGTAGGCAGACCGCAGGAGGGAGAGGCTCTTCCTTCCAAGGGTTTTTACTTCTCTTACCTTCGCCTTTATTCCCTCCTTCTGGCCCTTTCACTTGTTCTGGCTGTGACGAATTTCGCCGAGCAAAAGCTCCCCT
Organism: Andrena cerasifolii; assembly: GCF_050908995.1. Taxonomy (NCBI): domain Eukaryota; kingdom Metazoa; phylum Arthropoda; class Insecta; order Hymenoptera; family Andrenidae; genus Andrena; species Andrena cerasifolii. The sequence goes on along the minus strand of NC_135119.1, from coordinate 12,137,212 downwards.
TTTGTACACTTCGTGGGCCCTTTGTGGCTTCCACAGGAATTATCGCTTGGATTGTGGCGTGAGGGAACATTGATTGCTCAACGTCGGTTCAGTAGTTACTGGCTGATCAGTGATATTCTTATTAGCACGTTAAGTGATGTCAAATCAGTCTAAGACCGTCTGAAGATTGATAAACGCTTTCCAACACGTCCTAATTTCGACCAGTGGCGGGCTGGGTTTAAAAATATTAGTCGCCAGGAGACAAAGGAGGCCCGCACAAAACTATAAAGCTATCATTTGAATTTTATAAGAAATGAATACAATTTTTAAAAAATATAAAGTAGCATCACCTGGCAAAAGAGTACAATTAAAATTTTTGTGACACAAAATTATATTTTTTAGTAACATTTAGTAATATTGTCTGATGTTTAAGAGGATCCACTTGCCATCAGACAAGCTGACACCCTGGCCTGTCCGCCAGTGATTTGGATTCCATCGAAGTTTGACGCTCATATACATAAGTACTCTGTCGCGCATTTTCAAGCAAGCCCTACGAAACCCGATGCTTCTCCCAGCTCGTACACGCCAGTGCTCTCCAGAACGACAAAATACTGTCCTAACAGACGCGCAGTCTATTCGACCGTCGAAGGGGGACGTAGCATTATAAAAATCATTGACTCTCGTTTCTTTCTTCCAAGATCTCGTGTATAGAGGAAAACGTCGGCGCGCTTGATATAGCGGCAGTTCCGCCCGGCGGAATCGCAGGACGATACAAACTGGAAAGAGGGGAAAAACGACGGGGGAAGAAAAAGAAGACGAGGCAAAGGAGAGGGGAACGAAGGAAGAAATACTGGAGCCGAGGGGCGCGCATGCCTCTCGTCCTCTCTGTTCCGCTCGCGAGGAATGGTGCGGCCGGGCTGAACTTATGTACCGGCCGCGCGGCAGCTCTCTCGCTACGGTTATAGCGCTGCTCGGCCCGGAGAATGCTGCTGAGGAATCATAGACGGACGTGCTGCGAGTGACGGCCACGCAAAAGGACATTAGAGAACTAGGCTCGGAGCCGCTCAGCCCGGTCGTTCCGTGACTCTTAGAATTTCCTCGCGACCGTGTACACATCCTTCACAGCCTGTTCCTCGTCTTTCTTCGCGTTCGACGGGAAAATTGAAATGCAGGCGGACGTCTCGCGGGGAGGGGAAGCTTCCCATCCACGTTGGAAGGGAGCCAGGAGTCCCTGTACCTCGTTCGATTCGCTTAGAATTCGTATAAATCCCAGACTTAGACGGCTCTGCGAGCTCCTTCGTCCTGAGGTGTGATCAAATACTATTTCGCCGCGTACGTGTAATTTAATTAACTCTCCTGACCTTTTCCGCCGATTCATTTACTCTTTTAGGGTAACGCTTTATACACGGTGCACACACGTTCGGAGTAGACACTTTGCAGCGGTGTGGGATTAAAAGCTGCAATGAGTGGGTACTCGAGGAAAGGTAACATAGTTGTAACGGGTTGCATTCAGCTGGCTTAGACATTGTACGCGGTCTTTTATGGGATTTAGAAGTAGCCAGGATATTGACAACGTAGGCTAACGTGGAAAAGAAGGCAGTAGGAATTTTTGGGGTTGGAATACAGCAGAATATAATCGAAGTAAATGGGCGTGCTTCGTTGTAAGAGTGCAAAGTTTCAGGTAGGACCCAAGCAGTTACAACTTCAACGCCGTTCCACCAGTCGGGGATTAGATTGTGCGACAAGCGTTTCGTGAACAATCTGCGACCTTTTAATCGTTCAATTTCAATTTCTTTCGCGACTCCTCCTACGCAGAGGCAGACACGTTACGCAAAGCTGTTGGAGATGCGAGTAAATACAACTGGCGAGAATCGATTGAGAAATGCCGCGGAATTAGCCACATCTCTCGATGTACGTGGTGAAATTATCTTACCGCGTCGGGGCCAGGTTCGCTGCACTCCCACGGTTGCACTTTGTTTCGACTGGGATTTATACGAGCCCGCTGATTGAATTATGTAATTACCTCTCGGTACGGCTTTAAGTGGATTACAAACTCGATTATGACGGTACAGAGAGCTGCCAACAACTCTCCGCGATCATTCGTCTTCGTTTGGCGAGTGGCAGCCTCGAATCACACAGTGTCTCAGAAACGGACGAAATATTGTACGAATAACTCACTGATTGACAGGAGATCAATAACAATTATCTTACGCCCACGATTGCCAGTATTTTCGCGAGAGTGTGCTCCACTTAACAAATACGTGGAAAGCAGGCGTGTTTCTACTCCCCGCAGCTACGCAACGAGATCCAACGATCGCAGCAAATAAAGACACAAAAACTTCCCAGCGATATACGTTCCCAGTGCGGCTAAATCACCTATTGTTCGCGGAAATAAAGATTGGATTCGTAGCCTCTCCCCAGACAATTCTTAATACAATAATGCCTCCTCGAAAAGAGAAAACAAAGACGTCCCGCAACACGGTCAAGCCGTTTAATGGATCGCCTCGAAATTTAATTTAACCCTACGACGCCGGACACCTTCGATCGAGACGCCGAGCCGTTCGCAGCGTGCTTAATTGCTTTCGCAAATTGAAATTCCAGACGAACGTGTCAGCATCGACCTCGATTCGCTATGAGCTTTCGAGCGAGCGAAATTGTGCTCTTAATTCCAGATGATGCAGATCGAATAGAAGCCTCGCGGCCGTGGACGAGGCGAAAGAAGAAGCTGAAATGGAAGCGGCTCGAACCAGCCGCTCTGTGAAATGAGAATCCCTCCGCTGGCTCGACACGCCTAGCGGCGACCTTGCGCCAGCCATCGGCTGGTCCTTTTGATGGCCTGCGATTATCCTCGCGGGGAATAATCGATCGTATCGTTTCATCAGGGTCGCATTGTGGCCCCGTGGAATGAAACGAATTCCAGCCATTTCACGTTCTCCGTACGCGCGCGAGATACGTCGTTCAATCGGGCCTAGACCTCTTTGAAATCCCGCCGACCGGAGATGAAAACGGATCGGACGAGCAGCCGGGCTCGCCCGAAGAGAAAAGGAACTGTCTGCCGCGATAGGACGTTTCGTAGATTATCGCTGCGAGGGTGTTTCGTATTCAGCCAAGAGAGGATCGGGTCTGACCGTACTGGACAATTCTACTGATTGTGATCGATACTTGATCTCGTAGCGCGATGCCTGTCAATGAGGACGAAGGAGCTCTAATGCCCCATCGCTCATTCGTTTACTTTCGATGGCCCTTTTTGCGTTTGATGAAAAGTAGACTGGCGCCGAGGGCTTTACGAAGCCACCTGGAGCGTTTCCTTTGTTACCTTACAGTAACAACTGTATCTCCCATTTTTCTAAAATCCTTTCCTAAGAACAAATAGATTCAGATTGCCATTCTTCATTGGAGACCAAAGGTGGGTTGTCAGTTCGCGAGCATTCCTGCGGATCTTCTTCCGCGAGGAAGAATGATCCCCAGCGCATAAAAGAGCGATCATCCAGAACGGGAGGATCTCCGGTAACGCGCGAGCGGGCTCATTCACTGGTTTCGTCTCGACTGTACGACCGAGATGATAACTCGGCTCTACGCTCCGCTGGCATTCCGTCGCCTCGGTTAAAGACCTAACCGACTTAACCTAGCCTAACGCACAGTCCCATAGAACCCTTCCTCCCCTTCGCGCTGGGCCCCAGCGAGCGGACGACCACCTAGAGTCCCCGTGAGAGCAGCCATTTTGTTATATAACTCGCACGCGAAGAGCCTCTGGCCTAGAAAAACGTCTAGACAATGCTGCGTTGCGGCTTCGAGCTTATAAGGACTGTCTAGGATGCAACGACCCTAGAGTAAGAATGCTTTCTATCCTACCATCACTCTAGAACGATCACAAAGCTACGTAGGCTATTCGCAGCGATATCTGGCTACTTTTAAGATACGGTGGACTTTGGAACCGTGCAAGCTTCGAGGACTACGACCACCAACCGCTGCTGTTATTCATATCTAACGCCGCTTGAAGCCCCAAATAGCATCTTGGGTGCAAGAATATGTAGAACGAAAACGATCTTGGGCCTCGAACGGGCGTCACGATGACTCAGCCTCGGAATTTACAATCCCCGCGAAATCGCGTTTTTGTGTAAGCTCGCAGGACCGCGAGGGAAGAACGAAACGGGGAAGAATTCGTGAACAAGCCTCGCCGGGCCCCGCTTTCGGAAAAGGAACAGACACGGGATAGCCGAAGGAACGGTGAGAGGCGAAGTACGATTCGAAGGAATCGTAAATTGCCTAAAGGCTGCGTGGCCATCTGTTCATCCTGGTATCCGCGCAAACCATTGTCAGCTATTTTTTTTCTCTCTCTCCCCCTCTCCTCGCCTCTTCTTTCCTCGCTATTTACTACCTAGGGGGACCTATAAGGGTTTGCGACCGGCCGCGGGCTCCTCTCCCGGCCGGATGCATTCCCCACCGTGGCCCCACGATGGAAAACAATGCTGCCGGCGGAACGAAAAATCGGCAGAAATTCTGTAATTGCCAGGCCTGGTATTTCGCGTTCGTGCATGCGTGCATCTATTCTGAAACGCTTGGACTCGTGTCAGCCGCATACTTTACAACGGACTCGCGGTAACAGAAGTGAGACGAGGATCTGCTCGATGTAAACTCGCCACTTTATCGGTGATACTACTGTTACACCGATCGCTCGAGGGAAACGTTCCAGTTGCTCGTTGCGGCTTCGTCGATCTTGGCTACGCGATTCTTCGATCCGGTATCAAGTTGACCGGGATGATAAATGGAGATTACGAAGATGAGGTTCAATCTCGAAAAAATTGAACGTCCAACTTGCAGCTTCAATTTCATTCGCCATGCGCGTTTTCCCTACCTCTGACGTAGACAAGAGGTAGCTGCGCGCTGGCCGAGCCTTTTTCTACCCATCGGGATTGCCCTTCGGCCTTCGCCACACCGCGAATCTGCATGTAGTAATGACTTCCTGTCGTAAACCGGCAAAATAATAAAAGCGAATGGCCCCGTTACTACAAACGCGCGCGTATCTACACCTTCAGAGATGTAACGAGATGCATCGGCGCCCGACGCGACCTTCCAGCTGTCTGTCAAACGGCAGGAGTACGGGCCGCAAATAGACGCCGAGAAATTAACCAATCAGCACCGCGTCGAGGAGCATTTCTTCCACTCCTCTATACCAATTTATAACGATACTAAACAACTTCACCATTCTCGACATCCTTTTCGAACTAAGTAACATCCATGGGGATAGTAAAGAACGAAATTTGCTAGGCTTGACTTTAACGCAACGCGTGATATAATTCTGGACAAATGCAGAGCACACGTTGTAGGATGATTAGAAGCTCAATAGTTCGCGTGCACAGAAACGGATAAAAAAAGAAAGGAAACGCGTAGATGTAGAAAATTAAATTCACGAATACGTGCAAAGTATCTAGAGCCACCAAGGTGCCACATGGAAGAAGGCCGTCGTACGAAACAATCGCGTATAAACGGCCGTATCGCGTAACATCTTGCGTGACATCGTGGCTGGAGTGGCGCAAAATTCGATCGTCGCCCTGTTGGTCGCGCGAGAGACGCCGCAGGAATTTCGATACAGGGAACACGATGCCAGATACGATAATCTGAACGCGATCTTTATTACCCACTCGTGAGCGCGCTCGCGAGCGCGAGCACCTTGCAGCCCGGCGATATCCCGCCACGGGGCTTTGTAGCTACGTACCTGCATGCATTAATGCGGGTACGTCATGCGGCGCAAGCAGAGCCCATCAAGCTGGTGTAGCCACCTCCGAGCAACTACGCCCTCCAGGTAGCACCGTTGACGGATGATAAGTTACGTCCCCACGGAAAAATCAAGCAGCCCCGCTAATTGCTCCGGACGATTAACCGGGGTAACGATCGCTCTTTGTGTGCTCTTCCCGCGGACCGCTCGCCTCGATTTCTTTCGACCGGTTCTACATATTTTCTCCGGGGTCTCCTCATTGCCCGTGTCCTTTTTCCTCCTTACGATCGAGAACTGCCGCCATTATGCTGCCCTTGATTAGCTTACGGCTCCTGTTCGATCGATCGTTTGATCAGCTCAGGAGGGAATGTTTAAACTCTGTGGTTCTGGCTGGGGTAATATTTGCAGAAGTTCGTGCGCAGATTCTCAACGGTGAGAAAAGTACGCGGAACATTCCTTCAATTCTCATTGGTATGGAATAACGTCCACTCCCAATTTCAAAGCCTTCTCTTTTTCGCCCTTCCCGCGAAACCAACACGTAACGTTACAGTTGCAAACCATGTGCAACTGACAATCGAATAAAAATCAAACAATGAACCGTCAATCTTCGGGTTAAACGGGAACGCCTCTCACATGCATCGGTACGAAAAAAGTGGTACTTGTATCGCTCGCGTCTATCTTCCCACATGTCTGAATGATTATGCAAAGTGCGGAGTGGCCGTCAATTCGTGTAGGCGCCACGCTGCACTCCGGTGGAGTTCAACGTCAACGGATGATGAGTTACGCGGGGTTGGAAAAATCGACGAGTTACTAATTACTCGAGCTGGGCCTGGCCCTAATGATCGCATTCTATCCTCTTTTCGCTCCTCCACAAATACCAGGTGCAGGAATGCGCAGCGAAATCCTTCGGTACGCGCTGGGTATATTATCGCGAACCTGTGATACTGATCCACTTGAACTCAATCGACTATTTATTTATTTATTTATTTATATATACGGGGAAACACTTTGGTACATAGATAATAGAGGAAACCAGTGGATAACTAAAAAAGAAATAGGGCCAAGATAGAAAATAAGCAAAAAGAATTTTTTCTTTATTTATTTACTGCTATCACATAAAATTCCAATACTACGCCATTTCACCTAAGATCATTCGTAGACACGTTATTAATAATATCCTCGAGATGTCCAAATGCTGGATGATCCACTCAGCAGATAGTGACTCTGAAGACTGACAAGGGGAGGACAGCATGTGGTAGACACCGATTTTGATAAGCCTTGGCACGATGGATCCATGTCGAAAATAAGTAAATAGGCGTCCGAGCGTTTCAGCCAATAGGCCTTAATAATAGATATATTTATATGTAAATTATTACAAATTTCATAGTGGCCGTGGGGTTTTAGTGGGTAAAAATCCCAAACTACCCTGGCGCTCGTGGGAGATTCCCTTCTGGAGGCGTCGGGGTGCCTTTTGAAGATGTTTCCGCGTTAAAAAAAAAAAACTTTATAAATTATTTTTTATGAATTATTTTTTTTATAAATTCTTTTTTTAATTCGGGGAAATCTTCAAAAGGCACCCTGACTCCTTCAGAGGTGAATCCCCCGGGGGCGCCAGGGTAGTGTGGGATTTTTACGCATTAAAACCTCACGGCCACTATGAAATTTTTAATAATTTCCATGTAAATATCTCTATTATTAAGCCCCATTGGCAGAAACGCTCCGACACCTATGTACTTATTTTCGACATAGATCCATCGTGCTAAGGCTCATAAAAATCGGTGTCTACCACATGGTGTCCTCCCCTTGTGAGAATGAGTGACGTCCCTCTGGCAAAACTCCACAATTCAGTTACTTAATTACCGCAGGACGGTGAACCCAGCTTACGTCGATGCTCGTTTTCACTCCAACCGAGAGCACTCTGTCCGCGCGTACTCACCTTGGCCTTCGTCGATCGTTCAAGGTCGCGCGAGCGATACGAGACCGACTTCGTTTTCTCGTAAATCATACTTACGATCAAAGTTCGTAAGTGCGCCGCGCACATTTCAATTATTCAGTGGGCCATACGCGTAAAGCGAGACGAATGCCTTCGTCTCGGTTGATCGGAAGGCGAAGCTCGCTCGGCCACGGGGAAAAATCTTCCCATATGAATGCAGCGCGGCAAATGTGGTTGATGAAGAAAGGTACTTGATCATGAATAAGCCACGGGTAGTACATTTATTTTCATTTATACATAGAAAGAAGAGCCTGGAAAAATACGATTGATCGAGTGCATTGATCAGCATCGATGCACAGTGGGGAAAATTTGCGATTTTATGGCCAAAACCACAAAAATAAATTTTTGAATTCAACAAAATAAATGCACATGACAATTGAAGAACTAATATGAGTATCAAATGCCACCAATTTTACTGTTAAATGTTTTAATACAAAGCTCGTATAGACTCGCAAATGTTTATGTTCATGTGAGGTTAGACCGATCGCAAAGAATTAATCCAGATTTTCAAGTTGCTTCAAACACTTATATTGTGTTATGCAAAGATCTGAAAAAAATTTGAAGGCTGGATTTAATTCCTGGTGGCGCTTAAGATATCTTTTTATCCTCAAAATAATTATGCTTCGGTTTTTAATACATAATTTATACAATTTTTGAAGTAGTGTTTTAGAACTAACCTTTTCATATAAGAATCAATTTTCAATACCTAAAATAGTTATCGATCCCATAATATCCTGCAATGATTATGCGCTACATATTGTTACCGGTAATTCGCCAAATTATTACCGGTAATTCGATAAATTACGTATTTCTCGCGATCTACCGGTAAATATCGAGAAATGCATAATTCACCGGTAAATCGATTTACCGGTAAATATCGAGAAATACATAATTTATCGAGTTCCCGGTAAAAATTTTGCGAATTACCGGAAAAAATAGTATGTATAGCAATGTAGCGCATATATATATAGCGCATAATTCCGTCGATAACTACTACTTTATCAGTGAAAAAAAACTTCAAACCGATTTACCGATTTACCGGTTTGCAATCCCTACGTGCGATGGTGCGAGGCTGTTGAAGAGGGCGCGGAAGAAACATTTGAGAATTCTGAAGGAAACAAGCGTCTAGTCGAAACTGATAGATCAGTCCTATCCTCTGACGTTCCGATTCAAAGTAAACACGTTTGGGTCGAGGCTTCCGACCGCAACCCTCGCAGACAGCAACCCTAATCGTCATGCTGGTGGGAGCCACGCATCGCCAGGGCACAACAAACTCGTCACTCGGCTTCATGTATATTTAAATGACACCTCGTGGCCACCTGATTCAATTTTCTTTCGCCTGATACGTGCCTGCCAGGCGCTACCATCCTCCCTCCGCCGGTTCGTCTCGCTCAGGGGCCCGTGTACCCCGTCTGTCGGGCCTCACTTTCACGTTGCGTTTTACGTCTTCAGCCGGGGATAACGACTCGGGCACTTATGTCAAAGACGGCCGCGCGAGGGACCCAGAATCCGCGAGACGGGGGCACCGATTATTCCGTCCGGGCCCTCCTCAATATTCCGCGCGCGCAGCTGCTTTCCATGTGGTCGATCGACGGCTTTTACACGCGCACGAAATCCAGAAGTCGCCGCCAGCCGGAGCTTCCACGAAGAAATAAGATTTCTCACTGGAAGCGTGACGCTTTTACCGAAAGCCCAGGCGTCTATCGATCCGCGATCGCGAAGGACGGACGCCGGCTTCCTCGAAGGCGTTTCTTGCCCGTCACTCGAGCAAATTGTTGGGTAAGTTCTTTGTAATCCTGGATTTCCAGTCTAACCTGTTACCTACTTGAGGAGGGTAGGTTATGTAAAAAAGTCACCTGGAAACGTGCAAATATAGCATCGCGTCCTGCGTGGCGTCTGAACGTTCAGTTCTCCGGATTTCACGTGCCCGCGGCATCGATTTTTCTCCCTCGATCGCAACGTGGCCGGTACACGGGCGCAGTTTATTACTGGCGATGTTCCTTCTGCATTTCGTATTCATACCACTCTATTTCTACGCGTCTCATTACGTCTCTTTGTGTCCCTTTACGTCCTCTCGTGTCCCCCCAGCATCGTCCAGTTACCGACGCACTTGGAGGGACTTAAAGCCGGCTGCCGTGACAGTCGCGGGGACATTTAAATAAGCTCCGGTCGCTACGTCGCCTCCGACAGGCATCGGATTAACACGCCAAAAACCGGGCGCCTTTCCTTAATAAACAAAAAGTCGGGCACGTTAACCGTGTCAATGGAGCCCCTCCTCGGTGCCCCGTCCACCTTTAACAACGTGCCCCGACGCAAAGATGCCGTGTCGAAGAGCCGAGCGTCGCCTGGGCTGGCCCTTTTTTTTTTCTCTCCCGCTCCCTTTTTCGAGCTGCTCGTAATCGCTCACCGGAGGAGAGGGTTTTAGATCGGGCGGCGGAGCGTCTCTGTCCACGAGGACGAGCGCAATTTCCAGAGGTTGCTCCGCAAGGAGCAAAAAGCTTGAAAGATCTACCCGCGTGTGTCGTTTGCGGCGGCCGTACGCCAGCGACAGAAGTGGTCAATGCCAGGGAGTGTCGTTAACCTCCTCCTCTGCGTGGCAGCGTGTGCCTTCTATATACCCTGACGAGGGGGCATAGGAAAAGGGGGCCGGGGACACGGCCGGAATCCACGGTGGTTCGTTCGCGCATCATAACGTTCGACTGGCTCAAGAATGCGTCTCAACGGCCCCAAAAATGTGCGCGAGCCGAATTGTCGCGGAGCCTGGCATCCGCCACTATGCAGGTATTAAGACGTTGCGTTGCTGAATTTCTCATTCGGCGAGAGCCTGCTCGGGCAAACTTTAGTAGGTACCGATCGAAGGGGACAAGAAGTCTTTAACGAGAATGGACAAGAGGCTGGTTTCCTTGAAAGGTTTTTCAGAATTCACCGATTCCGTGATCACCGAAGGAGATATCCGAAGTTAACCACTGATCAAAAAGTCTGTTTGATTAGAATATATTCTGAGCGTGTCGGAAGAACTCGATGGAACTGGGAGCCATGAATATGGACTTCGTTCCTCCTAGCGTGAAGTGAATGTCAGCCAGCCGTTCTCCATCCTCGAGTTCGATCGGTGCAACGACATCGGCGATCATCGCTGGCGCGAAGATGTGCAGAAAGAAAAGACGGCGAGAAGAGGCGACGGGAGGGTGCGGGGGGGGGGGGGGGGAGCTGACGAGATGCCGGGCAGAAGCACTCGGAACGGTGACAAGAAAAGCAGCGAACGCATTTATTTTAATTGGAGCCAAGGTAGCTGTACACGCGTGGCGGCTACCGCGCGGCGCAAGGACGCGCGTTTCTTCTGCCGTCGCCACGACGGAGGATAATTTAAGGATTCATTGTAAGTGTGACGCCCGAAACGAATGGCTTCCCCTCGTCATCGAGGTCCACAAGGGGCACCCTCGGCTCTGGGAACCTGCGACTCTTGCGGCAAGATTCGATGAATTCCTCCAACGTGCCATATTTTTGCGAAGTAATTGCGGGAGCCTCGCGACCACGTGAACCACGTCTCGCGAAACAGGGGACAGTTCAAGGGGACAGAAATGGGAATTTCGCAAAAATGGCTGTTTTAAAGAATGTGGTGCTTGCTTCAGGTTCGTCATTCACGTGTCCAACGTGTAAGGAACGCAGAAAATTAATATCGCTTAATATAAATTTTTAAAAATGGAAGATAGGTACTTGTTTACTTCTCTTCTATCTTTCAATAAATATTCATTTTTCATGGTAAATATAAAGTTTTTTGAGATTTATTTAGATACAAATTTTCTACGTATTCCACATTAGGTACCATCCTTTCGACTCGTCGCGTTTGACTTTTTTATATTTGTTTACCATAACTTCAAGACACTTAAACTTTTGCATAGTCAAATATTAACATACAAATATCTATTAATTTTGGTCGCGTTTTAACGCTAGTTTTATTGAGAACAAAGTATGTCTCTAGTTGTGACAATCTTTTAAAATCAGGGGTTCCATATTAGATGGAGTTACCCTAATTGAAGTCAAAGTCGAGAATATTTCGTTGCCAATGTTATTGCGTAACTTTGTTATGAAGGGGATAGAGTATAAGATTTTTGCAGTATTTGGAGTATTTCGAAATCAGCTGCCAAGTGTAAGACCGTTTGATGATGGTTTCGCAAGGAATTGCGTCATACGAGCCAAGAATTTCGCGAGAATGCTACGGAGGAATTAAAGTGGCCGTAACACGTTAACTATTAAGCTTGATCCTCAATAATGAGAGGTCGTGACGCGGGTAACAAGAAGTGCGGGTCGAGTATTTACTTTTAATTGGCGCCGCGTCTGCCGGAATCGCGGGAGCGTGCGGTTTCTTCTGCGAGTGAAGATAATTTAAGGATTCCCTCTGCGCGCTGAATGGAAGCACAATCGAATAGAAGACTCCTCCGATACCTGTCGCATTTTTCTGCTCATCGAGAGCCTTTGCTACGGGTATCCCAGGCAGCAGCGCTTCAGGTTTTCAAGAAGCTTGGTAAAACTTTGCTAAACCTATTCTAAAATTACTCTGCTTTCGTTACAGGTCGATCGAACAAGATCCCATCGTGTCCTACACTCAGAAATCAATTTTCAGAGTCCCCGTATTTCGTACACCACCAATTACTTGCTTGTGTACAAGAAAATTACGCAACGCACCGACATAATCCACTCTCGTTCCAAGCTACCGGTAAACGAGTGCATTTACCTCACGGATGAACTTCTTTGTGATTACACCCGAACTGCACGTTCACCGACCGATCTCATAACCACCTCGAGCTGAGTTTACAAGTAAAATCGAACCAAGGATGCGTGCACACCTTCCATGAATAATAAGTTCGTAACTTTCCAACAGAGACACTCGTTTAAGTGTATCGAGCAAACAATTAACTCATTAGACGAATATGTACAGCCTTGAAGAATGTATTAAAGAAACAATGCAACTGAAATACTCAGTTCGGGATGAATTATTAATCTCAATGCCTGCCCTTTTGCGTGCTCGGTAATTTTAATTTAAGGGGTCATGCTCAGTCAGGAGGCCGAAAAAAGGGTGGTCTTTGGAAATTTATTACTCAAAAGCTATAACACATTTCTCAAAAAATCTTTTTTCCTTTTAAGGATTGCATCTATTACCGTGCATCGTAATTTTTTTATTTAAAAATAACTAACAATAACTAAGTTATTATCCATCACTCGAAGGCTCTCTAAAAAAAACGCTTCTGCGGTGACCACTGCTGCTCGAAAGTCGATCATCTAAAATAAAAAATTCAAAAGAATTTACTTATTATATTATATTATCTAGTATTTGAACGAAGGATTTTTCGAAATATTGATTTGGGAAAAAATGGCTGATGTTTAAAGTAAAAGTTTCAATTTTTATCATAAATCGTGCCTGATCTTCGTCAATGAAAAGAAAACTAAGCATCGGATAAAAAAATCCTTCGTTCAAATACTAGATAATATAATATAATAAGTAAATTCTTTTGAATTTTTTATTTTAGATGATCGACTTTCGAGCAGCAGTGGTCACCGCAGAAGCCCTTTTTTTAAAGAATCTTCGAGTGATAGACAATAACTTAGTTACTGATACATATTTTTAAATAAAAAAATTACGATGCACGGTACTAGATGCAATCCTTAAAAGGAAAAAAGATTTTTTGAGAAATGTGTTATAGCTTTTGAGTAAAAAATTTCCAAAGACCACCCTTTTTTCGGCCTCCTGACTGAGCATGACCCCTTAAGACAGTAAGAGCTGTCCTGAGGTTACACTTTCTCGCTGGTGATCCCCTATTTTCTCTCCTTTCTTCTGAAAAGAAGCACCGTGTGGGTCTGTGGAGTGTACGAGCAAAAGAGACTAGCAACACGCGCGCACCGTCTCGTAAAAGCCGCCATTAATGCAATGGCGCATCACACCGCGCGGCTAGAAGGCGCTCTCTTCAGCCAGCCACGACAGAAGCGGCTATTAAAGTGATTACAGTGGTGGGTACCCCCGTAAAGCAATTATTATGGGGCTGAATTTACATTTATTCATTGCGTCCTGAGACCGAGGAGCTCATGCTTTATACATGAATGGTAGCTAGAACTCTACTTTTATGCGTCCACGGATAAAGCGCGCAGCGAACGATGTTCGTCCGAGACCTCTGGCTACATTCTGTCTTTCTTACTTTATACTTTCCAGGGAAAAGGGGATGCAGTAGGACTGTACAGGCCAAGGGCGAAATTGAATACCAGAAGGGAATCTTTCTGAACTGGCACAGCTATTGGCCATTAACTTCAAGTGGGACTGATTGCTGAAGACACAAAGTTGAATAGAGTGTGGTACAGATAAGATTGCTCCACTGTTTTTGGAATACTAAGTTTGCTACATTTCGGGGAAATTAATCAGATTCTATTCTAAAGAAACTGGAAGAATTAAGCCAGGAATCCACCTGAAAGCTATGCAAAGCTATGCTATGCTAAGTTTTAAAAAATTAGCTTCAATGAGAGATGGGCAAAATTTTTAATTAAATAAAATTTCGAATGACGAATAGAAGTTAAAAAAATTATTCGTCATGTGTCGAATAAAGTTAACCCTTATTTTGGATAAAGTTAAAGTTGAAAAATTACGAATAAAAAAATTAACTTTATTCGTCGAATAATCTATAGTTAAAGTAACTTTTATTCGATCCATCATTTAAGTAATTTTTTATTTAGTTAATGCCCGACTCTGGCTTGAATACATCCTTATGCAACCGTTTCCAAAAGCTAAGCTAAGCTGTGCTATGATTTTTGTGTTTCACAGCAAAACCAGACATAGCATAGAATAGCATAGCTTAGCTTAGCTTCCTGGTGGGTCTCCGGCTTTCGCACCAACATCCTTGTAAGATTCATGTCGCCTTAAAATTTCACAGCGAGCAGAGCAATAACCTGAAGCCTGAACACTGATAACTCATGATTTACGAAGTTACAGCCACGTTGAATCATAGAAATGAAGATTCCATTAATTTCTTCGTCTGTAACGATGTAAGCTCGTGTGCTGGTTGAATATTCGAATGGGGCTGATTGAAAGAATCTGTCGTCAGACGAGGATAGCTCCAAGATTGATCACCGTCCCTGTTGAATAATTAGCTGTACAGTTGTAGCCGGAAGCAGTCACTGATCCTGCCCTGCCTCGTCTTCATTTCATATTGTGATTTCTCCCGCGGAGACTGGCGGTTCCGTAGCGGTAACGTTGATGGTCTTACGTAATCGGAGCTCATTTAACATTTGACGTGTTCATTTCTGCGCACGAAATTCCTTTCGTAATTTACTCTGCCCCGTAAAAACAATACTCACATCTGGCTCTAGCTGCCTGGCGAGCACGTTTTAAGCGAAAACTTAACGTCTTCCGCATTCAAGCGCGTCACCGATATTCATGAAGACTCTTTGAAAGCCAGCCGGATGCGAAAGAAACAAAAGATCTGCGTATGAACACGTGACGTCAACTTTTGCCAACGTAGTTACAACACAGCAAATTAGGCGTGCGGGAAACATTGAGGCGACAAAGTGAAGAAACCGAATGCGTTTGAAGCTGTGACTTATGGAAACACCGGCTCAGGATCAATTCTAAGCAAGGGAGCAAAAAATGATTCTCCATTCGAAGGAAGTAAGAAGATTGCCGCCTGCCCGTCGTTATCAGCATCTGATAACCTCTGGGCTTCCACCAACCCGCTGTACTTCCGTGGTGGTTATCGGACAACCATCTGAGCACCGTTTATGCGTGCAAACGCGTTTCATCCTCGCGCGGAAAAGGTTACATCGTTCGCATAGAGCATCCCGGCCGAAGACGAATCTAGATAGGGGAACAGCCCGCGGCACGGCGAGCCCGGTAAGACGTCCAGTAAAAAGCTTTTTCTTTATGTAAATTTTATGCCCCGCTACTTTATGCTGCGCCGCGTACCGCGGGGCTGTCGCGATAATAGTGCTTCGCATTCCAGTTTTCGTGGAACGTGGCAGTCTTCGAGATAAGCCCGCGCCACTCGATACTGCTCCTTGCTGGCCCGGAATATCAGCAACGTTGGAACAGAGCAAACGCCCGTCATACAAACGACATTCATTTCGAATATTAGGCTCCTAGGAGCAGCCGCGCCCGGCAATTCGACCGACCAACTGGTCATCCCTCTAGAAAATATTTCAGAAGAAAGCTGCGACTGAACAGAGCTGCAGCTAGAACAGTAGACCCACACAGCGCGTAGTCAGCCAGCTGGAGTAGTAACGCCGAGCCGTACAAAGTACATACGTGAAAATTCGCAGTATGGCCGATTCTAAACAGGGTTCTAAACACTTTGCTAGAGTCTCCAGCGAGGCGACCATTGCTAATCCTTGCCTGCCCGCGGTGGATGAGGGTATATTGCATTTGCGTGTTACCTCCTCCCCTGGCCGCATATCTGCATTTATCACCAAGTTTTCTAGGGTGGCGGGGCTGTGTGGAGGAGAGGACACTGTCCCTGGCTCGTGTCTAGGTGATCGTGCACGAGCTCTCACCGGGGCATGAGGGTATGGTAAGTCACGATGGGCCCGACGACGATGCAGCGGAAACCGTATCGGCGGGATATGCGGGTCGTGCGAAAGTCGGGCTCGATTTGTCGATGCACGACTCACGAGCGGCCACGTGAGTGCACCTCGGACTGCAGACAGTATCCAGGTTGCATCTGTGTCTTATACTGTGACGAGATCGCGCGCTGGGTCCAGCTACACCCTCGGTACAGGTTTTTAAGCGCTGCGCTAGTAGCTCGTAGCTCGAGAGCAAGTGGTCCTAAATTTCAGGTGCTCTTACCACCATTTTCAGCGGTAACATTGTGCTTCGTCGAGGAACCGATACGATAGAGGGTAATGTCTAATTAAAGTGGAAGCTGGGACCTTTCAATTAAATTTTATGCTTCACCCGCTGCTACCTTCGATTACACCTTCCCCCGCAACGACCACGTACGAAGAGAAATTACGATCCAGAGGGAAGAAGTTGCCCGGGTGGTGGCGCAGCCGATCGTGTGAAAATCGATGGTCGACCTTCGATCGGTTCGTTAAACCGTCGCTCGTTGCACACGCGACAAAATGCAGCCGGACGTGCAACGTATCCGCAACATCGCCGTGCCACCGGTGCGCGGCATCATCGCTGCTTCGTATTCCTACCCTCGTCCCCGGAGTAATTCCAGTTACGATAAAAGCTTTCGTGGGGAGAATTCGTCCTTTGCGCTCCTTCCTGCGGCATTCGTTGTACGCTGGGCTCTGATCCAGAGCATCAAACAGCTTTGCTGCAGCTAGGAAAGCCATTCGTCGCCCGCTTAGGGGACAGGTAAAAGTTGCTCGGTTATCTACGCGCAGGCGGACTTGGCGACACATCCGCAACGCTCCGCGCGTTATCGATGCACGTATGCGCGTGCAACGCCGGCGATCCGGTCCCCGACGGAAGGTGAAAGCCCCACGGTGGAGCTTGAACGGCGAGGGAAATTGCGTGTCACTCCGTAACCTAATGAGCGTCGCACGACGATAACGCTCGGAGAAATTCGAGGAAAACGATCGTTACGTAGCGTATCGAGATCGCGAGACTCTGCTCCCCGACTGTTCGTCCCGGCCCCACCTTACATAAGACGAGTTTTCATACCGCAGAAAGCAGCGGGAACAATTTTTCCTGTCGTTTGCTTTACGACTTCCTGCACGAAACACCGGCCGGGTCGCGTCCTCCGCGCCCAACGAGTTCGCAACCGCGGGATCGGCGTTTTATTACTAACCATAAGCCTGGTAGCCTTCCCATCAATTACTATCGTCCCATTGCGATTACTCTCACCGTAACCGCTGTATCTGGTCGTTTCAGCGAGAACCATTCTGGAAAATCGCGAGATCGCTGGGGCGAGCCGCCTGCGTTCTCTCGATTTCAAATATCGAGGGGAAAGCGCATTTTTCTTTGGCAGATTTAGTGCCGTTTGAATAATGCTGTCACTTGTTAGTTTGCAGAAGAGTTTGCTTCGTTACTGTGGAATTCCTTGTCTGGACTGTTCCGAACATTTTGCAAATGAAAAGCTCGTGTTACGGCGCTGTAGAGCAGGGACTTCTACCGAAACTGAAAATACAGGTGTGATACCGGTATTGTTCGGTTGCGTCTTCGAAACTTGTATGGAAACCGAAATACGAAAATACCGTTTGGGTATTTTATACTCAATAGGGAAAATAGTTACCTACATTTTTCGGTAATTTTTGCGATTTTCGTATTTTATTACAGTTTTGATAATATTTTTAAACAAGGACCTAAAGTCGGTATAGCGAAACTGTTTGTACATGATACTGATACTGGCAGTGCTGGTTTTAGCATACTGGCACCCCGGGTAAGATTATTATGGCGCCCATCCAAGAACACGAAAATCAATTAGCAGCTTTCTGCTTAACAAATCTAAACGGATATAAATGAAGGAACTGGTGGGGGACACTAGGCAGCGGTTTGAATTCTCTCAAGAAATATTCGTCTCTATATATCGGTGTTTTTACAGCTCGAATTAATAAGGGTTATGAAGATTTTACTTGAAGGGGTTGCCGTCAGGGGGTAGAAAAAGAATCGATTCTTTGGGAATTTATTTAAGAAATTACATGCATATTTTTATGTAATGGTTTTTTTATTCAGATGAGGGACACTTTAACAGGTTATTGTATTATGTTTTGGTATAAAAATATTTAGTTATTGCGCAATTACAACTGATTTCCCGGAAGCTGTTTTTAGAAACACGCTTTGCGGTGACCAACATTATTCGGAACTGGGTTATCTGAAATAAAAACACGAAGAAGATTTAGTTAGTACAATAGTTTATCTAGTCTCTAATCGTTCCGTTTTATAAAATATTAATTTGAGACAAAATGGCAGATGTTTAAAGTGAAATGATCGACTTTCGTAGAAAAAACACTTAATTTTTCATCCATAAAATAAAAACTATGCATTGGAAAAACAAATGCTTCGATTAAAGACTAGATTTGAATGTCTAGAAGAAACCTACAAAGCTTGAGAAATATTGGTGAAGCGATTTTGAAGAAATCGTGGTTACCGGTCTAAAAACAGCTTCCGGGAAATCAGTTGTAATTTTGCAATAACTAAATATTTTTATACCAAAACATAATATAATAACCCGTTAAAGTGTCCCTCATATGAATACAAAAAACATTGCATAAAAATATGCATGTACTTTCTGAAATAAATTCCCAAAGAATCGATTCTTTTTCTACCCCCTGACGGTAGCAAACGAAGGAAGAACCGAAAAAATACCGATATTTATTTCGGTTTCGGTGCTTTAACGATTCCGGTGTTCACCTATTTCGGCGCTATATCTGTTTCGGTAACATATCGGTTTCGGTGTAGTTTTACTGACGTAATACCGGTATGAAAATCATACCGGTTTGAAGTCCCTGTTGCAAAGTGGAACCAACGACCAACTCCGCTTGAAATAAGGGTTCTGTAAAAATTCTACAAGTTCGCAGCATCGCGTGCTGGTACTCGATCGTAGGTGATTAAAGGAAGAGGATAATAGCCGGCTGTGAGGCAGCAGAAGGGGCCGTTTTGCGACATTCTCGGTCACGAACGAACTGCTTAATTATAAACGAGCTATGCGGGCTTGTTACTTAATGAAGTAACGAGATAATTCGGTAACAAACGCCGGGTGGCTTGTTGCGGCAATCAGACACAAGGCCAGCCTGCATTTTCACCTGCAACTCGCGGGAGTAAAATCGAGGGAGAAGAGAGGGCATAGAGAGGGAACTACGAGCTTTGCAACAATGCCTGACTAACTGTGGGATTAATTGGGTTCGCGATTGCGGACACTGCCTGCCTTTTGATGACATTGTTTGTTTGCGGTAATTACGACCATCTACCGTTGAAATTTATGTTAAACAGCCTACTGCAAACTAGTACTTCATTATCTCTCAATGTTCCACTACTCACAATTAGTAGCACTTTATTCTTTTAGAATTTTAATATAATTCTGTTACTTGCGTGTACAGATATTTGTGAAGTGTTCCTAGAAATCTTTCTACACTTCTAATCTGTCCCATTTCTTTTCGTTTTTCGGTGCTCGTTCTACATTTCCAAGTTATTTAGCACCTAATTACACCACGATTCCGAAATATTGATTCTTCCTTCCTTCTCAGCTGAAAACGGACGACGATTGTGCAAGTTCAAATAGACAGTACCGCTCGTCCTCGCAAACGCCTCAGACGTTTCCCGTATTGGTATTTCATCACCGTTAGATATCCGGAGATGTTACGAAAATTAAATATTGGAAGAGGCGAGCGAACGTATCAGTTCTGCCGGGTACTTTCGTAATGGTTACGTTCGTGCCAAGGAAATTCCCACTTCCGTGCGCGTCCACGAAACATTCGTTATTATTTCAAGAGTACCTTGATACGTACAATTATAAATGATTCCCGAAATCATAAGCGTATTTATAGCGACGCCGAGTTGTCGAGGACCGAGCCGGTCATAAATGTAATTTTCCAGCAAAAAATTGTGTAATCCCCGCATGATCACTCTGAAGAAGTAAATAAACATTCTTTTCAGCCAGCTCAATTTACGTACTCTTCGCGGCTAAGTACAGAGCATCGTAAACGCAAAGTAACCACGTCGAAAGCAACAGGTTCCCTTCAGAGCTCGGGGCAGATCGAAGCGAGCAAGAAGGGGCTTTTAAGTAAATGCATCATACCGCACTTCCGGCGACTCCTGATATTCTCACGCCGCGGGTAGCATCCGGTCAACGTACCTGGAAAAGAAGAGCGGAGGAGCTTTAATTAGACCGAGACGTCGTATCCACCGGCATAATTGCGGACCGTCTATGTACGCTCTTGCCGTGCCGGCGAGACTGCGGGGCACGAAAAGAATTCATAAAACCGTGTTAGTATGTTAGGGGCGAGACTTATGCTGCGCGAGCACGCCGCAGAACAATGAGCCCGCGACTTTGCACGGCGAAACGGACTGGGAACGAATTGTCCACCGGATGGAGTCGCTACTTACCGAGACGAAGGAAACGCGTGTTATGAATGTACGATGTTCGCGTGCGCTCTTACGGCGATATCGGCTTTCTTTTATTGCTGAAACCAGGCGGCGATCTGAATGTAGTGATTGATCTATGTAGCACCGCTTATTCGATCTTTCTTCATATCGGGAAGGCGGCGAAGGGAGAAGAGACATGTTTTAATAATAAAAGCAAACGACCGTCGATTAATTAATAACACCTCCTCTCGCGCGTAAACCGCAACGCGAGGAAGGTTTCATGAATATTCCATCGCGAAGAAAGACTCTCGCAAGTGAATTAAAGTGATGCGGTACGCCAAGTTGATTAAAATAATTACGAATTGTCTGGTTGCAAGGATTCTTTCACGGCTGGCGAACGCCTGTCGCGCGAAACAAGAATTCGTTCGGATCTAATGCTATTCCAGGCAGACACGAGGCGGACTAAGGTCGAAGCAACCTACCGTAACTGGATCAAGTCTGTATCATTTTCTGCAATTATTTGCAGCGGTCGTGAATTCACTCTCACGTGCCGCGCCGAGGGGTATGAAAACCAGAGTTTCCAGATAATTAAATCGCATTCCTATTAATAAGTAGACCTTCAATGGGATATCGAGCATCGCGCGATAAATTGATGACAGATAATGCCTCGAGAGAGAGAAAGTATCTCTACGCGAAAATATACGTTGACCTTTCAATTTCGTTTTGCTTACAACTCCGCAGAGCTATCTCCCAATTATAAAACTCCTTGATTTAGTATACTCCTATCTAGTGATCAGGTATGAGTCTTCGCTTTTACTATTCGCTATGCCTGATTGTTCGCTAATGCGAAATTCAGCCCCATTCTGTGGCACGAGAAGATTCAAAATAAATGGAGGATTACTTGCAGACGTTTAATCGGCGAGCAATCTCCTCCAACACTTTCTCCAGGCTATGAAACTCTCTCGATAACAGATTTAGAAGAAGAGGATTAGAAGCACGGAATAACACAATGGAACATTGAAGAATCGACCTCTGAATATCCCTCGCTCAAGTACTGAGGGGGACACTTGGTGTAATCGGCAGAAATCAAGGTGCTTTTTGGAAATTTTTTTGTAAGGAAACTGTACAAGCAATCTTTTTAAAACCTTCAGGCTGTATTGTTATGTATTTCGAGAGGTGAACAAATAATTTTTCATATAAAAATGACGCGTTGATTCCAAATGGCGTAAGTGTTTCGGAGCGGCCAACTTTTCCAACTGCGTGCAGTCTATGGTCTGCTGTAGTAGCCTGAAACCAAAACACCAAATAGTTTTGTGTTTTTAATAAAATTGCGCTATGGATGAACCTCAATCCTCGATCAATGTATAGTATCATTAAATTTAATAAGTTTTATTGCACAATTAACGTGAAATTTTTAGTGAAAAACGCATCTATTTTTTCAAACACTCACCATTTTCTTAATTTTTCATTTTTCGATGCGGATTGAGGTTAATTCACAGTGCAATTTTATTAAAAGCACAAAACTATTTGATAGTTTTGGTTTCAGGCCACTAGAACGGATTCTAGGCTGCTCCGAAACACTTATGCCATTCGGAAATAAGGCATAATTTTTAAATGAAAAAGTGTTTATCCACTTATTGAAATGCATAATAACATGGCTTGAAAGTTTTAAAGAGATCGCGTGTGTAGTTTCTTTACAAAAAATTACCAAAAGAACCTTGTTTTCTGCCGATTACACCAGGTTCCACCTCAACTACACTGCGTTCCATATAAGAGCGTACCAACGCCCCTACCGATTTGCGACCGATCTGCGCAGCTCCCACGGATCTGACACACGCGATTGGTCGCAGCACTTTCGCGATTGGTCGCAGCACTTTCCCCGCCGGTTTACTACCAATCAACAGTGTATCCCTGCGCGAAACGAGTACGCTCTAATGTGGAACGCAGTATACATACCCTCTGCACTTTCTAAACAACCCAAGGACAATAATTAAATTCTCCCCCGGAGGTATTCCTTGTAAAACTCCAACATACAAAGGTCCTGGGTAGAAAATCAATTCGTCGCACTGACACTAGAATCTCAATAGCTAATACCCAACGAGCGCTCGCCCTCTCCGCCGCGTTCCTATGTCAAACACGTTTTCACGCTGTGTGCCAGCCAGGGCTGCCGGTTTCAATATTACAGATCCGATAACGAGGCGCGACCGGACACCGGATCTGCATAAATCGCGGATCGGCGTGCCTCAAATCTCCCCTATCGGCGCGGCCACGCAGGGGCTCCGGCGCGGCGATTCGATTTTTACAGCGAACCGATCGAACGGGCTTCTTAGCGTCCCCCCCGCGCACTTGTCCCCGCGGATTTTGCAAATTCACCGGGCGTACCGGTTTGAAAAGAAGTGCCCGGGCTCGCAAAACACTGCACCGGTATGACAACTAGTTCTCGAGATTGCGAAACGGGTGGAGAGAAGGGGCGGGATTGGCAAGGGAGAGAAAATTCCGCGGCGCGGTGTGCACGCGAATCCACTTGTCGAGGCGCGCGTGTAAAGGCGTCCGATGAACCTGTCGCGGCCGCGTACACATGCGCGCGCGTAGACGCTTGAACCGCTTGGATTTACGTGCCACCGATCGCGCTGCGCGGACTGAATATTCCATGGACGACAACCGGTGGAATACGAGCCGGGTAATTTGTTCGAGATCGAGCCGGCCCGGGGGGGATGTCGGCCTTTAGAAAATTTGCATGATTAGCCGAGGTGCGACTACTCGGGCGTTCGCGCCGACGCGGGGCGAGTTGCGGAGCTATGGAAATGGCCTATGGGAGCCGGGGAGTAGGGCCCATGATTCTAATTGTAGGTGTAAAAACGATATCTAAGTATAAGTGTCTTGTTGCGAGATCCATACGTTGCAAAATGAAGGAAATCGCACGCAATGTCACCCTTTTTAAGCGACTTCAAAAAGGAGGGTGTTACTCAATTCGTCAGGTATATTTCATTATGTATGTATGTATGTTCACGCATAACTTCCGTTTATTAGATGCACCTGTGGGAGTGGTCCGTGAGGATGAATATTCTTGCTCACCATTAACAGTAATAATTACTATGTTTATTTAGAATGATACAATGATATAATAGAATCGCACAATTTGTGACGAGAGACCGACTGAGCGAAACGTCTCGCTCGACGGCTGGTGGACTTCTGCCGATTTCCATGGACGCCCACGGTCGTCCGGAAAGCAGGGAGTGGGTGAAAAATACCCAAACCGTTTTAAGGGAAAGTCCCTTTCCCACGATACCTTCAAGAAAGGCTCCAAGGCTGTCGCTACCGAACCGAGTCTCTGGCAAGCATCACTTTTATTGCCTACGCCTCGGTCCGGTTGCCGGCAGTACGCACTTGGGTGAGAGACCGTCTAACTCTGAGGAAATAAATCTTTCTCCGGTTCGACGGTCCGCTACACACCGATTTCGAAGATTTTTTTTTTTTTTTTAAAGAGTATCAGGAGTCGGTGGTACCATGTTAATTTTATTTTTATTTTATAGATACTCTAGAATTATCTAGAATTCCAGTTTTAATGTATGTTCGCGCATAACTTTGTAACACTTGGTACAATTATAAATATTTTTTAACCGACCTTAAACAAAGGTCACAAAAAATTAAGAAATAATAAACTTTAAAAAAAAAGTAAAAAACCGACTTCAAAGGAGCGCTAAAATGGATAAAATATTTTTTTCTTTGAACTCGGTGCCAAAATAGAAACAGAATTAAGTAAATTTCTAAACCTGCTTTATCAATTATAGTCCATTAGCACACTAACGCCCGGGAATTAGAGCGCGCAAAAATTTAGGGGGACGTCACGCGTCGAGCCGATTTAATTTGGTTTTTATTTTGGCACCGATTAAAAAAAATATATCATTTTTACCGCACCTTTGAAGTCGATTTTTAGTTTTTTTAAAAAGGTTATTTCATCTTCAAGTTTAGTAGGGAATAATCACCGATAATCACGATGGACTATAATCACTTTTTTTAGTGTAAACGATCCAATAACTTTTTATTATTTTTAACATAAATTATTCATAATTGTTTCTTTTATATTTAGTGTAACGGATTCTTACAATTAATAAATTTATTTTTGTACAAGAAAATATAATTATATTACACATAATGTAAGCCTCTCTTCCAAAATTTAATCCCGTACAAAATGTAGAAACTAGCCCCGGTGTCTTGCACCTATTACGGAATTAGCTCCCAAAGCTTGGCTTCTTTCATGGCACCCTGTATTTCAGTCAAGACGAAGAAGACTGAGTACGGTAAAAAGAAAGGAATCGGCTCCCCTTCGCTTATTTTATGATCTTGTGCGTTCGCTTTGTCGTCCCAGCGATAGTACTAATCAAGAAGCGTTCCTTCAACTCGCACCGCGGCGCTTAGGCCATTAACGTGTCTGGCCAGGACAGAAAGGCCGACTTTCACGCTAATGACAATGGCTGCGCCGCGAGTACGGCATCGTTTTCTGACCGGACGCGCCGGCGAGCGAAAGGACATGTTCGACGACAAGGCGCGAAAGTGAATCCACGTGTACTTCGAACTAATCGGCCGATAAACGCGCCTGAAAAATCGCGCGCCACGACACCGAGCCTTTCTCCTTCCTTTCGCGGATGTATGAAACGAACGCCCTTGCGCCAGCCTCTACGCTCCATCGTCGATTTACGCTGTCCCCGTAAATTTTCATTTAACCAATAGCCGCCGCGAACAGTCACAAAAATCTTCCCCCGAGCAACGGTGTGCTTATTTATGCAGCTGCTTCTGTACCTAATTATTGAAACGACTCCCTGTTAGTTACGGGGTAATACGTGCTGTCACGAGATCCTTCTATACTTCCGCACATAAATTTTCGTTTACCTTTAGGCGCACATGGCTAATTTTATAATTCCAGCCTTTGTGACTCGTGTATTGTCCTTTAAGGGGAGGTTCCGGTCTAGAGCCCCAAAAATAGGTGATATTTAGGAATTAATTAAAGGAAAACTACTTTATATAATTTAATGGGACTTTTTGCATTGTATTAAGGATGTCTTAGATTATAGAAATATATTTTTTGTTTTATAATTAATCATTGCAGACGGCCCTGGGTAGCCGTTAAAGTCAAGGCGTCAAAAAATTGATCCAAAACGGTGGGCGCTGTATCTCCAAAAGTTATTATCCGATTCGACTGAAACCTTTTTTATTTTGAAGATTATTCTTCTGTCTAGGGGGGGGGGCTAGAAAAAATTACAAAAATGACATTTTTTTAGAAAATAATGATACTGCAAGTTTGAAATCACTTTTCCCTGTATTTTTCGTCCTTTCAACGCCTTTGAAAATTATAAATTTTTAATTTTTTGCAATTTTCTAGTCCCTCTCCCCCTAGCCAGAAGTATATTCTTCAAAATAAAAAAAGTTTCAGTCGAATCGGATAATAATTTTTGGAGATACAGCGCCCACCGTTTTGAGAACACTGTTTCAAGAAAAACGCGTTTAAAGTTTTACGTGAGTGCCGAGTGGCCGGGTGTTACCCATGCATTTGCCGCTACTCAAATGCCTATAACTTCGGGAATTTTACGAATTTCAACAAATCCTTTTAAACACGTATTCCTAAAAGATTGAACATTCGAAAAATGAAATAATACAAAAATCGACATTTCGACCGAAACCTCCCCTTAAGGGATTCTTAAAAGAAGCTACCAGGAGATGGATTTTATTTTAAGTAGAGGATACTTAATTTTTTGTTTGAGACTTTTATAGAAATGTGATCTGCGCCTATGCGAAGCAATCCCTCCTGAGCGCTGTATCGAGGGAAGGTGTGGTGTGGCGTTATTATCTTCTAATGTTCCCAGACCCTGTCGCCATCCATTACCCTGTTTGTTTATTGCGTGCCCGTAAAATCGACTATTTACGAGTGATTGTTCAGAGAAGGTTGTAACTTTGAGGCTTGTAAAGAGGATGTTATAAAGCAGCATAAAGCAGCATCCCTTCGAAGCCACGCTTCGTTTACAGTCTCAATTCTTCTTATAATTCTTTATCACTGAACAATTTTATCCCTCGACAGCGTAAGTTACTATGAAGAACGAAGCGATATTTAAAATGGCATGGTAGCGCGTTCTCCACTGGACTCGAAGCTGCTCCCTTCGAGCGCGAACGAAATTAAGTGTCCACCGATGCAGGCGGACCGACAGACATTTCGCAACCGAGCGAAAAATCGCCGGGTGACGCGTGGGTGGAGTATTAATTGGGTGTGAACGCGCCGCGCCGAAAGTTCAAGCCTGGAAACGTCAATCCGATCGGGCAAGTCCGTTTCACGGTTCTCACGTGGCATTACCAGCCGCACGTGAAACGCGTCCTCTAGCTTCACGACCACCCAGGGACGAGCGGCTAAAGCGAAAAATTCCGCGCACGAACCCGTGAGATAACAATTACGCGACTGTTACATAAAGCGATCCAGAAACGCGGCGACGTCCTTCCCTCTTTGCGCACGGAACCAACGGAATTCCTCGTCGCGTTCGAGCAGCGGGCTGACCGTGGTATGCCCGATCCTCGCCCTATTCTTTCGTATATTTTAGACAGATCACCATTCAACCAATTCGATTTTTTAACCTTCGATATTCACTTTGGGGGAATTGATATTACTTTCGAGATTCGACTCTGATTGTGAGAAGATGTTTGAAGCATTCATTTACAGTCGAACCTCGATAACTCGAATCTCAAGGGAAGGGAAAAAATCTTCGAATTATAGAGGTTTCGGCTTATCGAGTTTTCGAGTAAGAGACACTCAACAAACGAAAATTCGACTTATACAGGCTTTGTAAGA
Source organism: Andrena cerasifolii (assembly GCF_050908995.1). Taxonomy (NCBI): domain Eukaryota; kingdom Metazoa; phylum Arthropoda; class Insecta; order Hymenoptera; family Andrenidae; genus Andrena; species Andrena cerasifolii. The sequence goes on along the minus strand of NC_135119.1, from coordinate 12,109,689 downwards.
CTGTTAATTTTTCGACTTGTGTAACTGTAAAGCGAGACAAAGTCAAGTTTTAAAGGTCAATTGTTTATTGTATACCTATAAACAAATATACCTACAATTTATGTACTGCATATATACCTACATATATAAAAATAATTGTAAGACACATTTTATGATTGAAATATTACTCTTCATTGCATATTAAACGAATTTGTGAATTTGCTATGTGATATTCTTTTCGTATTGCAAATCAATAGCATTTTTAATCGTGAATAATACAGAGAAAACATTTTCCTCAGTATTTTGAGATCTTTCTACGCGTAATACATATGTAGAAGTAAACTTCGACTTGTAGAGGTCGGAGTTCTTCTAAATTCGAGTTGTAGAGGTGAATTACCTAATTCAACATGCAAAGTATAGTTCGAGTTAAGGTAGTTTTATTTCAAGCTGTAGAGGTGTTTACAGCGGAGCGGAAGGGAATGAAGGAAATTTTCGTTTTATAGAGGTTTTCGAGTTATCGAGGTTCGAATTATCGAGGTATGACTATATAATTAAATATGATGTGATTCTTAGTGTAGGAGGAATGCTGGTGTGTGATGATGCAGAACAAAGAGCATGTATGTATATCCGATTTTTGTTTCTTTCTCTTGCAAATTTTTGGTGCCTTTCCGAATGATTCTCAGCAACTGCAGTTATGCCCCTTCGTGTTGAAATTCTTCGCACTACTTGAATGCTGTATGTGCTTCTTTGTTGGGCGTTTTCAATACCCTTAAGAACCTTTGGAGGAAACAAAAACTGGATACAGTTATTTGCTAAATGATGTTACACGTATGAAATTTCTTTTTTTATTTTTTTCCTCGCTGCTGAAATCTTTCTGTGCGCGTGTGTTACGAGCCGACGCACCGGTCCCCGATAACGAGGTTCCGGCTTACAAAAACCTTGTCACACTTTTGCGCCGGGACGTGGTGTAAATTAACGAGAAACGAGAGAAAAGAACTACCGTTCTTCCGACTACTCTTTTGTGTTCGAGGTACGTTAGGCTAGGCTCTTCTTCGGGAAACGAAGAACTTACGCACGTAGATTAGCCGCTTTATTGATCCAGCGTAACTGTACACTTCGAAGACCGGTACTTTCGTACAAGCCATAGCGCCGGTGGGTTTAATCGCTGATGAAAAAGAGAATGCCAGTTTTTAATCTCTACACCACTACGAAACCATATAGTCTAAAGCCGGGAATCCACCGGGAAGCTAAGCTATGCTATGCTACGTTTTAAAGAAATTAGCTTCAATACAATCTTATGGAACCGTTTCATTGCATAGCATAACTTAGCTTCGCGGTGGATTCCAAGCTTAAGGGTGTATTCCACTGTGAATGGTCGAAAAATCAAGCTATTTTTGAAGATTTTTCTCTCAGTAAATACAATATGTAATGAAATAAATCTTTTTGATATTTATTAAGCTACTCTTATATTATACCAACAAAATTAAAAAGAATTTTTTTAATTTGTTTTACTTCTTTTTTACAAAGCGTCAATATGGCACCTAAACAAAAACGCTATGTTCGGGGTGCAGGCGATTTCCCGGCTTAGGCTTATCTGAAACAAAAAAATATGAAAAGATTCTTAATCTCTACGAGTGTCGCTATCGCCCGTAGCTCAATTAACAAGTATCGTTGAGAAATAACAAAATGGCGCCGGGTTGAAAGAAAAATTCCCCAAAATGGTATTTTCTCAAATGTTCCCCGAGAAAACTCCCGGTTAATTTTCGACAAAAATTGTTAATTGAGCTACGGGTGATAGCGACACTCATACAGATTAAGAATCCTTTCGAATTTTTTGTTTCAGATAAGCCTAAACCGACAAATCACCTGCACCACGAACATACCGTTTTCGTTTAGGTGCCATATTGATCCTTGTAAAGAAAAAACAAGTAAAACAAATTAAAAATATTTTTAAAAATTTTTTTGGTATAATATAAGAGTAGCTTAATAAAAACAAAAAAGATTTATTTCATTATATGTTGTATTTACTGAGAGAAAAATCTCCAAAAATAGCTTGATTTTTCGACCGTTCACAGTGGAATACCCCCTTAAGTTGCAAATAAGTGGGACATAGAAGTCTAAAAGCAGGTTCCTTTTTCTAGAGGACGAAATAAATGAAAAAATCTACTGCAGAATACAACTGAAGAAGACCTCTTCTCGCTAGGCTCATGGGAAAAGAAAAATGCACATATAAAAATGCGAGCAGGTATGTATCTCAAAGAGGGGCCACGCAAATTGCACCAGACACCCCGTGAACGCGCAAGCTCTAAGAAATATTTGAACACAGCGTAGCTACAAATTTGCAGCTACGCGGTGGAAAGGGAAATGAAAGTACAGAGGGGATTACACTTTTCGAGTTTGGTATCTCTCAATCTCGTTTGCGTATCCGTGCGCGAGGGCAGATCGAACGAGGGGGGGGAATCTTCCGCGAAGTGGTCGTCACAGGAAAATCGGTAATACCCCGAGAAATTTGCATGTTTTATGCACTCGCTACGCCCAGCAATAAAGGGGAATGGGCGGGATGCGGCCTGACGCAAAAATTCACATGCCAGGCCGCGCCTCGGCCACGGGATATCCTCCCAGACCCTCAATTATATTTCGATACGCCGAGATTTAGGGTTAAGGGTCGACCCACCCTCCCCGGCCAAAAGGTACCTGAAACAATTTTCGAGTAAACGAGGGCCCCGGCTACTCTTTTTCTTTCTGCAACGCCGCTCGTGCAACCGGCTGCAATTATCTCCTAAAACAAATGGAACAAACGATGCTGGGACCACCCCTTTTATCGAGCAACGGGCAATTAAGTCGACTCGATCGGCTCGGTGGTGTACTCTGTCGCTTTTACGTCGAGCAGGGCGGCTCGGCCCGTACTCTACGCGATTTAAAAGAATCCTTCGCTCCTTTAGGCGCCCGTGGGTTTTTAACGAAGAAGAATACCCGACGCTAATTCATCTCGCTCGTGTCGAGCGTGGCTTTTTTCTGTGGGCGTTGGACAAGCACAGATGCAAGAGGCAAAGAAGTTCGCGGCGATTTTTCCGTGGACTAATTATCATGGTAATCAGTGACTGTCGCGAAAGTGGCACGAGGTCAGCGGTTACACGATTCACAGAGCCACGCGTCGATGGTAAGCAAAAGCATGGTTGTTTCACCTGGACGAAGATCATTGGCTGGATCGACCGCGCGAACGAGACGCTCGTGACATAACGCGGTGATATTCTCGTTTCTCCCATTATCATTGCGTTGCGCTAGTTTTTATAGAATGTTGGACGTTTCTCCTTGATCCGGAGGCCTTGGGACATCGCAACAAGCGACAGAAATGTGACAAGCGACACGAATGCTAACGCAGTAAACGCGTAGCGAAGGAGAGTATTAATTATTGATCCGTACTACTTAAATATAAGGCTCCGTCCAGAGTACAAGGCAGTAGCCTTTAGATTTTATCTGTTCCTTGAAAAAGGAAGCTCGGGGATGTCGATCCAAGAAAGTGTAGGTAAATCCAGCGCGAGCAAAAAGCACTGTAAAGGAAACGCTATGGTATGCAACGTGTTCCCGACACAAAAAGGAGATAAATAAATGGAATCACGTAGCTATCCTTAGCCGGGCGCAAGGCGTTCCTTAAAATTCTCCGGCTGGTAAGTAACGAGCCGATTCTAATCAATACGATTTGTTTCGCGGCCACTTCTCTACGCGCCTGAGACCGGGAATTGTATCTATTGAGACGTTACCCTTTCTAACGAGCCTCTTGTTCCCCTGGAAACGCGACCGAGTACACTTTCGATTCCACGGTCGTGAAAAGTATTTTCGGTGAGTCGAAAATCAGTATGCACGAGCTCGTTAAGATTGCGATCTCATCAAATCGGTTGTTCATCCGACAACGGATGCAGGTCGATTTAGAGATCGCAAGCTTCAATTACAACTAACGCATTTCTCTCTAGTGAAAGTAATTTCGTGAAAGACGGAAGATACGAATGCAGAATGTCGAATTTCACGGGCAATTTCCTCTGGATGTTATCTTATTAGCACGGTATTATTATCCTACGAGCATCAGCTTTCAAGAAAACCTTCCGCGACTTCGGATCGCATCGAATGATTTGCATAACGTTTATGGTGGCGAGAGGCTTCATTAACGAGCATTCCTAATTACATACGAATTACATACGAGTTTACTGGACTATTTTCATAATCGTTCGATTTAGTTGCGATCGTATCTCTGACGTTCCGCAACATTTCCCCGCTCGATCGTAAAGTTTCCTCCGAAACTGATTCGCCGGCGTCTGCGTTGCTTCTCGTACACAGCGGTACGGAACATAATCCAACAATTAAAAGAGAAGCATAATTTCTCCGCTATAATAAACCCTGTTGCCGCAGGGGAAACTCGTTCCCATGAATAATCACTTCGCCATTCTACGTCCAAACAATGAATCGTTTCAGGCTTAAATAAATAAAGATCCAGTTAAAGAATTTCAGTGAGAATTTTAGGGAGCCAGCCTCGGCTTGCGCGCACCGTAGAGGAACCGATTAAACCCGACGGACTCGGGGACGAATTACCTCATCGTAATCGTTCTCGCGCGATATTCGCAGGCTTGCGCGCTGAAACCGCGTTCACGTTCGTCTCGATTACCTGGCGTACGTTTTCAATTAACCGTACGAAGCGCCGCGCGGCTCCTCCGCGATATAATCATCCTTTCTCTCCGTGTTACCCGGCCGGGCAGCGTTTCCTGCTCGCCGAAGGAGCGGTCGCTTCTTTTTGCGCGGGAGCGGGCCGAGGCTCGGCTCGAATAATCGGCTTAAATGGGATGGGATCCCGCCGAACGAGATCCAAAAAACGAACAGGAACCACCGGGAAGCTGCGATGAACCGTTACGAGGCTCGGGTCATCCGGGTGGCTGCGGTAAACTGCGCGGCATCGAACACGGCTACCGAGATGCCGTAAAATTCGCTCGCATCGTTTTCCCTCCGTTGCCCACCACCGCGGCGAGTTCGTCCTTCCGCCATGCTGGATTCTTCTCTGGTATTATCGGTACCATCAATTTTTGACTTTCCGGGACCACTTCGACCGGTTCTCCCTTATATTCGTAGCGGTCGGTGATGTAACAGCTTCCTGTATACGGGGTGTCCGACTGTTCTCTGGTCGAATTTCTGGCGAAGAATTCTGGGGTGGCGTCGGGAATGTAGGTAGGCCTTTCTCAGGTCCTTTAAAAGCTCTTGTATTTGTCCCCGATGAGGATCGGAGGTACTGAAAATGGGAATACCGAAAATCGACACATCTTCGATCCCCAGGTAGTATTTTCACGAGGGAGACCGGGGCAAAGTGAACCCCGGGGTAAAATGAGCTTCCTTAATTTATTCTTTAACAATAGAATATATTTACAAATTTTTGTGACGTAATAAATGTATGTAATACGACAATGATAATTATGCACATTCAGGTATCGAAAAATGGAAATTCATTTATAGAATTAAAAATGAAGTTTTAGAGACTTCCAATTGGTTTTTTTTCAATTTAGCTTTTTGGATAAATGAGTCTTAAATGTGTTATTTAAACTCCATTTTTTTCTGCGTGTTTATAACAAGCTTATAAACATACGTGTACACGCGTTTGTGAAAACATTAATCCTAACATTATTAAATAATTAATTTTCCACTGAGTACACATTCGGGGCAAAGTGACCGGTGTAAACTGAGCAAAGAATGCAATGCCAGGAGTGCAATTTATGGGCTCATGAAGAGTGCGTTAAGCATCTTATTAAAACATCGTTATTTTTATGTGAAACCTGTCTGCCAAAAATTATTGAGCGCATTTGAAAAAAAAATTTAGATAGAAAAATATATGTTTTGTGGAAAAAATTATTATAAGTACGTATTTTATTAAAAATTATGTATGTATTTGTTTTATTTATAATATTTCAGACTGTTCATGTAAACAAAGTTCCTTTAAAAACACATTTTCAGAAGAAAATGAGTTTAGGTCAGTAACACAAAGTACAAAGTTACAAAGTACAAATTATTAACATTAAGCTTGTATTAATGAAATATATTTAAAAAATAAATAGTTTAAATAGTTTAAAAGTTCTAATAAAGTTGATTTTATAATTATATCCTTCATTAAAACACGTATTTTATTTCTGCTCACTTTACCCCAGAGAGTAGCTCACTTTACCCCTGAGAGTAGCTCACTTTACCCCATATATGGGGTAAAGTGGTCGATTTTGCATTTTCTTTTCAAGTTGAATTTTAATATACTTTAAGTTTATTTTCAGTATTGATATTCGTCATTTATCAATAGTAATGCTCAAATTATATTATAAATCTATTTCCACACATTTTCATTGAAAGGGAAAAATTTTATTCGACTTCAAACATTTTTCGTCCCACTTTGCCCCCTACGATCGGAATGTTCTCGAGCACCCCGTACAGGACCGATGTAATACGCCTCGGGTCAGTGATTTATAACAGAGGCAAATGTTTGACGGTACTTGAGAGTCTCCCAGTAAGGTGGACAAGAAAAGTCAACGCACCTGAGGCAGGTGGCTGGCGCTCTTTCACGTATCAGGTTTGAAAGTTTGATGGCAATTCCTGTCGGTCGGGAATTCACGGCCCGTGGAAGAAATCGCTGCGGCAATGGCACCGTGTACCGTTAGATTGGTCGTTTAAATATCTCTGCATGCAGATACGAGTGCGTATCTCCTGCGTCAACCACGATGCACGACTTTCACTTCGTTTTTACGAATTTTAAATTCACCAAGTATCCGTGTACTTTCTGCCGGCGAAGCTGCGTCTTAAAACCTCGTACACCACATTCGGGCATATTTCTTCAACTTTCTTCGTACTTCCAGTTAATTAGCACGTCGACATCGGTCCATTACTTCAGTTCTCCAAACGTTCTCTCATTACTCTGTCTTGCCTTCGCTGCCCGCTGTTCACAGCCTCTAAATTCCATTGCTACGCTTCTTCGAGATGACTTTATTGCGGTTGGATCAGTTCAAATCAGTAATTACGAACTCCGAAGCGCGTTAAGACCTTAATGCTTTGCACGAGAACGTGTTCGATTCAGAAATGAAGTATTCCGTGGGAACTCGTGCAGTGATCTGGCTACATGGATCATTTATGACAGTCGAGTGGCGTGGATCCGTAACGTGGATGCAGGTAAGGACGTACTAGGTACATAATTAGCATACGTGTCGATACGTGCGCAGATGGATTGCTCGTCACGCGCAATGTTACACCATGGAGTTATCCGAGCCCGGACGCTTATTAGGATACAAAGATAGACGGCAAGGGAAAAGATAATTGCACAACTGTTCTGTCTTTCTTTGTCATTAAGAAATCTCACGTCTTCCGTGGCATTGTACCTTTTTCCAGATTTGCGAAGCCTTGGTAGTAATTCCATTACAAAACCACTGATTCTGCTTATTACTTTCCGCCGCCAATAATAACTTTCTTAGGATTATTAATTTGTAGTACTGGTACCACTTATTTCACTGTCAGAATCAAAATTTAAGTGGAAGTTAATTCCAGAAGTGTTACACAAAGTTTCTGATACACTGCTTAAACATTTCAGTAGAGTAATAATAATGACTCTATTGTTTTCTGGATCCTGTTTGCCTCGAGAATTGTCTTACCGTCAAAATCTATGTACGTAGTTCTGTAAAATCTCGTACAAAGTTTCTGTGAAATGTTCGTACGTTCGAATAAGGGTATAATAATCTCTCGAGCCCTTCTAGGCCTTATAACACCTTCTTACTTGCAAAAGTAATATTAACTTTCTTCCTCACATATTAATTTTCTTCCATTCATTAATCGTGAGATAACGTACTCTCTAGGTATCGAGTGAGGCTTCCGTCCTATAGCTCTATGGCACGCGGTCACGCGTAACGATTTCTGGACCTTTGGTCATTTGCCGTGCAGACGAGATGCAAAATTACACTGCGCAGAATATCCGCTCAGAAATCATTATCGTAACGTACAAACGACTCGTAACCATACCGTTAAAAGACCATAATCCGAGGGAGCTGCTGCTTGATGTTAAGAAATGACAAGTCGTTCCGTGCTTCTCTCGAATTAAAAAGGGTAATTTGTCCCCCTGACGTCCAGTCTCTTTTATGGCCTTTCATTACAGTGGTTGTTCGTACAACTGTTAGGGATGAAATTAAATCGCGCGCAAATGAAATCGTGCCGCATTTCAAAGAAAAGCGAAAAGCACCGAGACGTGTTATTTACCTTTTTCTTTTTTTTTTGCTACGATTTTAATCGATACTTGCAGACTCCGATGTTAATGGATAATAAGGTTCGAAAATATCCCATAATCCAAGTATCATTTGCATTCTTCTGCTGACCTTATAATAAATTCTGAATCCCTACGACACTGCAATTAAAACAATTACGAGCATCGCAACCGGCATGTTTTCTCTTAATGCAATGGAAAATAATATATAAAATGTAGCCTGGATTTGCCTTAATTGATAACTACGGTATATAATTAGATAATTCTAAAGGAACTAAAGTTTCATTATGGCTTTCAATTACACCGTCCCAGCACTCTTTAAGCACGCCAAATTATGCAAGGTCAACCAATCTTCACCCCATTCGTCGAACATTAAATGGTTTTTATATAGCCTGCTTCGATTATTTATGATCGATATAAATTACCAGTTTATAAAATATCACGGAAAATCCACCCCTCCTTTTCCAATTACGTTATGGACCGCGCAGGTTTATAGCTACCACGAATACGAGTGGGGAATATTAATGCGATAATAACGCACGATTACATTAAATTATAATCCCCAGAAATCTGTTCATTTTCTCCTTGGATATTGAAAAGCAAAGGTGAATGTTCAGGCAGGTTCAACGGCACGGATTGACGAAATTACTTTTCGAGAATGGTGCGTGGGAGTGCAGACCAGGTGGAAAGAAGAAGTCGAGAATCGATAATGAAGCGAGTGTGCAGGCGCGATACTTTCTTTTCTCCTCTGCCATCGGATACGAAAATTTTTCTTCCCTGGCATTTAACCGATCCTTTCCTTAGAGGCTGCTCGAAGATCGATCTGATACAAGTTCTCGACAAAGTCGGGGAGAATATTCCGCGGAAAGGAAGGAGAGACACGAAAACCAGAATGCACGCACTAAGGATCAAAGAAAACGAAGATATTTTTAACATTTAACGAAGCAGGCTACTAACAATGTATTCAGCTGATAGTAGAATGATAGTGACATGAACAAATCTTAGCGAATAACTCAAATCTGTATTACAACCGCATGGAAGTTATCAAACTGCCAGTGAATACGGATGCGCGTTATTAACGCTCACGCATATGCCTCTCAGATCCGATCTCGAAGTATCCACGCCGGAGAACAGTCTGGCTCGCCACTTCCGAGAGGAATAAATAATGCAATTGTGATGGAGGCTGAATCACACGGGGACTATCGGAGTCATTTATCAGACTGGACGCAGCATTGTGTGCGCGACTTCATAAATTCCTCTTGCAAAATGAACGCGCACGGACAATTTTCCCTTTAATTTCATTCGATTTTAACGATTCGATGCAAAATAATTTTCCACTCGTCACAAACATTCGACGAACACGATCAACGTGGTTTCATCACGCATCTCCCAAGATAATAAGTTGCGTAATGAAGCGGGCGTTACTCGCGTATCCATTGTCATATGCGCTTCAAATGTGGGTTAAGCTTTTGTCTGATGCACATGCAAGAGCGCATCATTCAGGATTAATCTCTGAGAAAAATCGACATCTACCGATTACACGGACGCGTAACGAAATTCTGGAATAGTCAGGTCGTTTAGGGACTCTACAGAGCACGATTATGACTGTAATGAGTGGATATTAAACCACGCACCATTACCCTCTCATAAAGCCCTTGGCGAGACCTTCAGTTCTATACAGGTAATGCATTTATAATCACCACAATTAAGTGTACCCCCATTCAACCATCTCACGCCGCTAGTTACAAAATCCTAACAAAAAGCCCGCGACGTCATCGAGAAATTTGTTCGTGGCTCAAGAGAAATCGCCTGCCACTTACATCCAGGAAACTCGAAAATCACTAGCACCCCTACTTCGCCAATAAATCTGCCAAAGTTAATCTTTAAATCCCTCCGCGCCGCGGTGAAGAATGACGAAATCCTTTCCCTCCCTCGCTCTGCAATTTCGTTCATTATCCCCATTGTTGCCAAGGGAACCTTGCTTTCATATTCATCCGCGGACAAAACAAATCATCTATCAGGCCCGAAAAATTGAAAGGCGAAAATAGGGGAATTCCTTGTGAAAAAAAGGTAATCACGGTGGTTGCCGTATGCCCGACAAAGGGCCCCGGCTACCGAACTCATTTATCCGCGGGGACGGGGGCCACGGTGAAGCACCTAAATCCGCGATAGCCCCCGAGTCCCGTGCACGAACGCCACTTTATCACGGCGTGGCTTTCGCAGGTTGCCCCGTTGTTGAAATTAATAAGCGCCAAATAAACGAACCCGCCAAGACAAATGGTGGCGTATTGTGCACGGACGAGCCGAGCCGTGGCCGGCTTATTTATTTCGCCGTGCACACCGCCGCAAGAACGGCCCCTCGAGGCCGAACACGGCCGCGTGATTAAGGAGATGAACGGATACCGCGGCGCCGATTTTCTTCCTTTTTTCCAGTACCATCGCTCCACGATCTGTAACGCGCCTCCATTTGCCGCGATTTGCTCCGACGCTCCACCACCTCCCTGGTGGTCGAGTGATCAGATTTCTTTCCAAATCTGGTGCAGTTAGCTGCTCCAGCAGGTACTTCGATTCAGAAGTACAAACGAAGAGGCTTTAGTATCCATCCATTGCGCATTACTATTCGTACATATTGGAACGTCAATTAAGGGTGGAGCCCCATTTAGGACGCTAGGAATAAGGTCGTCGGAGTTGCAAACTTGCGATTATGTTGGAGGCCCCAATTCTTCCCTGAAATAAAAAAGAAACAAGGAGTTTCTTATTTCTGGTATAATTACATTGTCGATGAACCTGACAAACGAAAAAAAAAATTATAAGTTGGCAAATTGGTGGGACTTCAAAGAAAAATTTACGATTCTGCTCCAAGATATTTCGTACTATTTATGGAAAAGGGTTGCTCGATTCAATTTATTTAACAAAGTTTTAGACTCATCAACAATGTAATTATATTAGAAATAAGAAACTCCTTCCTTGTTTTTTTTATTCCAGGGAAAAATTGGGGCCTCCAGCATAATCGCAAATTTGCAACTCCGGCGCGCAAGGTCCTACGATCGTGTTCATATATCTCCCTTTCTACCGAACACTTTGTAATGAAAAAAATAATTTTTATTTTTTGAATGTGGACTAAAATACCCTAAAAGTTTGGAAAATATCCGCTTAACAGTTTCTTAGAAAAAAATTTCCTAAGAATCACCTTATTCCTAGGGTCCTAAATAGGGCTCCCCCTTATGGCAGAAGCTCTATATATATATATTTATTTAACTTATACGGGTAAGAGCCATTTCTTAACAAAACTGGTAATAAACAATACCTAGTAGAGGCGGACATTACACAGAAACGAAATAGAAGACCAAAAGAAATATGTCGTGTACAATGACTGTGAAACCCGAGAAATGCGCATAACTATCAAGACACAGCCGTGTGTGCCACTGCTCTATAGACACTAGTCTTAAAAGTGGAAGGAGAGCCATGAAAAAAAACCAATCACCGTACAATACATGTTAGCTAGATTACAAATTCGGCTTCTGGGGCCGGTACGACCAAATCTGGAGGTGTTCACACGTACCATTTGTTTGGTTTAAACTTTAAACTTTAGAGCCGTCAGTGTCAGTAATTGACACGGACACGCGTGAACTGCTCCATTCCAAATCAGGGGAACGATATTTTCTAAGCCCGAGCCACGGAACTGACATACGCGAATCCGCCTTCAGAACGCACAAAGTCAGCTGCCCGAGACACATGTTCTTCAAACGTCCAGGTCTTAAACGATGAGCCCTTAACGATCTCTCTAGATAAGAATCGAAGCGTCCCCCTGCATACGAAGAAGCGAGCGCAGCCCTGGAAACGCGCGGGCCTAAAGAAAACTCGCATTCCATCACAAACCGTCGTTCCATCGATTCTCTTTAATGTGGCGGACGCGAGCCTATCCGGCCAAGTCGCCCGTCCCACCACGAGAAGCTCCCTCGACGCGAGAAGATTCTCTGGAAGCTGGCCCCACGGGACGTTTCTGCGAAGAATGATTTTTTGCCGCGGACCGAGCGGCACGATCGAACGTGCATAGCGTCCGGGTACGCGTCCCGCGTTATAGATCGGAATCCTTCGATGCCGGGGCTATGTGACGCCCTCATTGCAACGCAGACGTGGCATAAGTAGAGGATCGGCCGGGCATAAATCACGGACGGGGAAATAAATGCCAGACTGTACATTTCTCCGACTGGATATACGAATCGAGGCTGCGCTCTTGCGTTCCTATAAATCAGCAGATTGTCCGTGGAAAGAACGCCGCCTGGTAGTCCGCTACCTCTGTCCCTAGATACGTAGAAGCGTGTCTGGTATCGGTCAGCCCGGTTTCGAGCTGCGCTCTCCCACGATCGGCCCTGATAGCCAATATTTTGAATGTATTAAGTGGTAACGTGCGCCTGTCCGACGGTGCTTGATGTTGACGTATCGGTTGCGGCAGCCACTTCTAATGGGCCCGCCGGCATTTTGAAATCTTGAATTCCAGGAGGGTTTAGAATGCCACGGGAGTCGGGCACTGCTTTGGCAATTAGAATAGGCGGGGAATAGGAGGGGTCCATTATAATTAAGCGTTAAGAGTGTAATTGTTCTGGCTCCATTTCGACGCCCCAGTTCCCTGTAATTAACGAACAATAAATTGCCGATCAGCGACGCGACACGTTACTAATACGAATCGCCGTTAATTACACGTCATAGCCCGGCTATTGCCGTTGACTTGGACTACTTGGGATCAGCCGGCCGAGCGCAAACACCGTAGACTACACGGTGGGACATTAATCACCGCCGGTTATCGTTAGGCCCGGCAAAAACAAGAAACCGGAGGGCATTGCGTTCGCGATCCCACAGCTATCGCGAGGGGAGCCGGCGCGGCGCGGCCGCCTCTCGGTGCACACGCCGCGAATATCGAGCAGCGCGGAGAAACGCGGATGAAAAGCTCAATGGGGCTAGCTTGTATCTCCGAGTCCGTCAATTAACGAGTCGCCGCGTCTCGCCGCCGCGGCAGCCGGACCTTTTTTCCATTTCGCAAGATAATCAGAGGCTAGTCGGGAGCACCGAGGCTACGGTATAATTAGAGAGAGAGGCCGGAATCACGGAGTTCGGTTGAAAAAATCGATTCCACATTCTTCGAAGCGCATACCATCCGCTCGATAATCTCGCGGCCAGCTACGAATCCTTGTGCAGCAGGTATTCCAACCGTGGAGCGTACCTAAAATCAGTAACTCCGATCCGTCTGTACGTACCCCGGCGGAGCTCATTATCGTCCACCTCCTTTGATGCTTCTAATTGCTCGAGACCGACGCACGGGACGGAAATCGGCCAGATAGAGAGGGAGGGAAACTCGCAGATCAGTTTAACAGATACACGCCGTCAATCGGAGTAATTCTATTAGAAACTAGGCTGAAGGCTTTCAGCGTAATTGATAGGAGAGATATCTGATTCGTTCCTCGATTATCTCCAGCTGGGTGTCTCTGAACAGAATGGAGAACGAGCAGCCTACCGGTTGGTATTATTCAATTCCAATTTGAAATGGGCAGCTGGGGGTAGTATAATACCATTCGAATTGGTCGTCACTCGAGTTGATTGTAAGAACGACAGATCGAAACTTCCAGGAACGTCGCGTCGATTAGTGAATTAATTTGGAGTTTCTTCGACACCAACGATGGTGAAGTAAAGGTGAATGTCCCAATTTCTGTTCATGTCCCCATTTCTGCTCATTTAGTATTTCTCTTATTATTATAAGCGTCACGTTTGTACTATAGTTACAACAAAGTAATTCTAAATTATTTGAACATTTACGCGAGTGTTGCACGAGCTTTTAACAAGAAAAACTTTTAAATTGAGAGACTCGTGATTTTTCGACCGTGTTTTAGCTGGTTGTGGTAAGGAACAGGGTCAGTATTGGTATTCGATAATTGGGCAGAAAATAGTTTTTGCAGTCAAAATTCTTATTTATTAACGAAAACAGATACCGTATTGTGCTCTGGATGTACATTTTTCACTATTTTTGATTATTTTAAGTAGAAAACAGGTGATTACGTTTAGGGTCAAGTGAATCACCGTCGTGTCCGCATTTCTACTCACCAAAATTTTTAGCAACATACCCTCGCAATTCAATATATGCTGTAACCTCTATTTCTACTCGAAAGCATTTTATTTTTTGTTTATCATTATTTCATGCTTTACTGTTGTGTTATAAAACATCTCCATAAAAGATGTAACTTATTTTAACCTGAAAAGGGAACATATTACGTGAGCAGAAATTGGTACAAATGGTGAGTAGAAATACGTACATCGCTATTTTTCGTGAGAAGAAATACGGACATTTAAAGCATTGTATTTAATTACAAATTACTAGTAATTAAACATCTTGAAATATCTTTCTTAAATAGTTTTCGACTGGTTGGTTTATTATTAAAGAATCAATCAATTACTCTGCAAATTTTGATCGCAAACAAATTTTTTACACCTTCTTTCCGACGAGTAACCTCTTAAATGAGCAGAAATTGGGACATTCGCCTTAACTCCGAGTCAGGATGCTCGAAGTGTAAAACCCGCACTAATTTCGCGCAAAATGCCTGAGCCCGTTATAGGTTAAGGTGACCAAACTCGACCGCGGCCAGACACGAGGGACAGCCGCAATAATCGTGAATCATTCTCCTCTCCCTTCATCTTTCTTGATGCTGGGATGGCTCCCCTCGTTCGGGATGAAAGAAATTCGAACAGCGCCTACGCACCGCCGCCTCAAATTGTCCTACAGTTTTACGGCCGTTCTGCCACTTTCCAGAAGCGATCCCGCCTTTTTCCCTTTGCGGTTTTACGCCCGTTTAATGGGGGCGAAGCTCCGAAGATCTACGACCCCTCTGGTAGTCCGACAGCTTCAAAAACACGAGCACGAACGGGTTGCCAGGCTTCCTCGGTCGATCGACCAGGTTGTTTCGTCGAGCAGTGGTATCGGTAAGAACGGTGTACTCGCGGTCGAGGAACGGTCAATTATTTCCATGGAGTAGGGAGACTTTGTCATTAAAGCACCTCGTGGTTCGTGCATTGTAAGAAATGTGGAAGCTTGTATAGCATTGAGGACAGGGTGTTTAAAGTATGAGCCATAGAAAAGGGATGAATGTCTCGAAGTTAGGGGGTTTCCAGGGTCCTAAGAAAGATTCCCAAGGATACTTATCGTCGATGATAGTGCAAAACCGCGTATGAGCAGTTTGTAAATACCGCGGTTCTGCATTTTACAGGAGGAAGAAAACAAACTTAGTATTTCAGCCATTTTAAGGGGGTTTTCTTTGATTGAACTTTTCTAGGACAGTTTTAGCATTCCTTGTAATAAATAGTAACATCAATTCATCATAGAAATGCTTAATTTCTGTGTAAAGTCACTTTCACGCACCAAAAGTGCCGTCACTTCACCTGATTTCTCTGTAAATGCGCGGTTTTGTTGCCAACTTGCTAAGAATTCTCTACATATTCACGAAGTTTCAGAATTTTTTTTGAATTTTCGGATTCGAGATCTTCCCTTGTAAGTAGAGAATTTGGAAGGAAATTCATCTCAGCATGAATAAACCGGCAAAGAATCACTAACTACCTACTTCGACAGCCTCTCTACCAGCGACCAGCCTCTCTCGAAACAGAAAGTGTTACAGTATTTCCCTAATCGTCGACTCGGTTTAACCTTCGCCCGTTCCCTGGGAATTTGAATATTTCATCGGCGGGTACAGCGCAACAGAGCGGAGGAAGTACGATCGCGTGCGACCGTAGCTGTATGAAGCTGCTTGGCAATTCAAATACCGCGACTCAAAACCCTATCAGCATGCGCGGAAACTTCGCCGAATGAATAAGCAGGCTGAATGGGAACGTCGGGCTTTGGTAAGAACCTCTTTGGAGCCGAACCGTGATTTCTTATTCGAATGCAACCGCGGGTCAAAGGCTCGCTCGCCTTCCTCACCGCGGAGTTTCCATTTTGCAGCGGTTAATGGGCCGCGATTCTCCTCGATTAGTCTTTAACGGCGATACCCAGCGGAGATCCACTTTCATTCTCGGCTTGTCCTAAATCAGCGGGGGGGCCGATTGCCCGCCGAGTCCAGCGATCCACTGAATTTACACGCATAATGCCACGCAAACAGCAACTTTTACGCTTCCTGCAATACACATAAGTTTCGTGGACGATGCTTAATTCTCTGACGCCTCCTTAAAACAATGAACCTCGATCGTTTTCCACTGATCTGCACGAGTCTCGGTTACACCGCGGTATCGTGAATAACAGCCACTTCTTTCATTGCGCGTATGTAATGCTAATTACCGACTCTTGTTAAGAGGTGGCGTGCTGATTTATAGAGCACTGCGCGGAGCGTTCCGTTCAACAAATTTGTAGATCGATTACATCGAGATTAAGTGAGCGCTAATTGTAACGCTGAAAGCTGACTCTATCTCGAAAGAGTTAACATCGTTCCTAATTTAAGGTAGTTCCAATATTCTTCCTGATTTAGTGATCGCTTTGTCACTTCTTACAGAAACACGCGATTCGCTCGCGTTAACATAATTTTGGCGCTGTAACAGCCCTAAAATTTCTGCCGCAAAATCTAGAGTTCTTGGGGCAGAAATTCGTAGATGAATCCTCGGGATCTTCGAGCCACGATTTCTTAGGAACTTGGCGCTACAAGAGTAGATGAAGACGTCGCAGCGAAGAAGAGCAGACTTTTTCCCGCAGAGCAGAACAAATTAGCCAGAGGAGAAATTTACCACGCGGCACTGGCCTTCGCGCAAAGAGGGAAAAACGACGATCGCGGAAGAAGCTCTTTGTTTGCAAGAAAACAAGCGATCGCGGGCCGGAAATAATATTTCACCGGGAGAAGAAATAACGAGTGGCTCTCTTCGGGGGCAGGACACGCTCCATGTTCCTCTTGTTATGAGATTTTACGGCGGATGCGCACATTATAAGATTTTTGTGCGTGCGAGGAACGAGCAAGAAGCAGCGTGCAGTATATAAAGCGAACGGTAGGCCTCGGAGCAGCGTGTTTGCCAAGAAAACATCTCTTCCGGCGTACGAACGCGGGCACCGGGCCTTTCAGCAGCTTTTGCACAGTTCTTAAAGCAAATTGGCTGCCAAGGGCGGTTGCGAAGGATGAATGCAAATTGCAAACGCAAATTCGAGACCCGGCTAACGCAACATAATTGCACGGAGAACGTGGACTTTAATTCGATGCGTTATTCACTCGTTCCGTGATCATCGATCGTTAACAAGCGTATAAATTAAATTATTTACCTAATAAGTACAGTTTACACTCGAGCCAGTAACGACAGGCATGAAGTGTTCTTATGTTTTGAGAAAGAGCATAAAGAGGTAGAGATGGTGGACAATGTCCAGCGCCAAGTACTACCGTCCGTTTCTACGACCTTCGTGAATCCATTACTTTCGTCGCCTTGGGAGCGCCATCGACAGCGTCAAAACGCGGACGCGGAGGTATCACCCTTTGAATCTCCGCTCTCGATCGTCGGTAGAACAAGCGTGTGCCGATCGCGAAGGAATCGCGAAAAATGCGGTTGACACGGGCGGAAGGCCGCGTCCGACTGATTATTTCCAAGGATGCATCAGCCGTGTCCGAGATGGATGTATCTGCTGGATCTCTCCGGTTGGTTTGCGCTACGTCTCCATAGCCCGAAGGCCTTCGGTCTGACCTCTCGACCGGCAGGCGCGCAGGCTGCATAAAAGAGCCGGCCGACACGCGTCGAGCGGCGTCGTCCCCTTTGATTCGATAATAATTATCGTCCTCCGCGATAGAGACGAAAAGAGGGATATCCGTAAGTACGCGCGTGTACACGCCGGGAGGAAAGACAATAAAGCAATCTGCGACGCTCCAGGTGGAACGTTCCTTAATGGCGTCCAAAGCGGTCTAACCTCGAGTGCTGAACGGGATGCACGATGGCATCGTTATGCAGACGAACGGCGACGCGGCGAATCTTTTTTTTAATGCTAATCTTTGGGGATAGTTGTTGATGGTGGTTAGGGATTGCAATGTTACCGAATTTTTCAATTACCGGTAATTCGGTAAAATTTTTAATCAAAACCGGTTTACCGATAATTTACCGGTATTTTTTAAGGTTCAAAATATAAGAGTAAACATTACAAAAAAACTTTTTTTTAACTCTAATCGAGCATTATAAAAAATATATGGAAATAAAACTATTCTGAACATAAAATATAAAATGATATAATACAAAATAGATATGTTTGTATAACTATTGATAATATTTATTAATATGGATCGCCACCACGAAAACAATGAAAAGAATCTTAACTTACATACATAATTAAATATGTTTTATTTAACAATTCTTTTTATCAAATAAGCACGCAAAAACATACCTAATTCGTCTAAACTTTGGTCTCCTGATCGCTACCTAATTTTTGTACAAAATAATTCAGCCACGGATAAAGCGCTCTCAGATTCTATACTTGTTGGCCGGGTAGGTATTAAGAAATCATATGCCAGTCATAGTATATATTTTCTCCTTACTTTTTCTACTTGAAAATACGTCCATTTTTTCATGACTGATTCAGATTCTTAGTTTTCTTTTGGATCAGAGTTGGTTCTTCATGAGATACTTCGGTTTTCGTCTTTATTAGTAATTGAAGTGTTTTTTTTTACTGATAACGTAGTAGATGTCGATGGAATTACTGAACGCATATATGCGCTATATTGCTATATGTAATTTATCGAATTACCGGTAAAAATTTTAGGGTATTTCTCACGATTTACAATCCCTAATGGTGGTGGCGATTTGGAATCTTTTGACTGTTCCTCGTTGTTCTTTTTTTTATTTGGTAATGCTGTACAAGTGGATGTTACTGTGGAGGGAATTATAGATAGAAGAGATTTCGATTTTCCACCAACATGTTGAGAATTTTGTATTTTAACAGCCATGTGTGTGTGAATTTTGCCAAGTTTCAATTAAAATATCCCCTGTCCGGGGAAAAGGATGATTATAATGTAGGATCATGTTGAATTCAACACGGAATTCGTTACGCCTAATAAAACAGGCGGAGCAGAAAATTGCTAGTAATTTCAGTCGCGTGTTCGGTTTCGCTAAATTGCGGAAAATAAGCGACGCCATTATTCGCGCTGTTTTTAGCCGCTTCCAGCAGCCAAACGCGAGGAAACGATCAGCATCGGCTGCGACTCGATCCTCTTGACCTCGACGACAGAATAAAATTCCCAGGTGTCGATGGTATTTTTTCTGGAGAGAGTCGATGACACAGAAAGTCCTTAAATACCGCCACGAGCGACGATAATCGAAGAAAGGAAAATTATCGTACCGAAGGACGTCCGTAATTATGGGAATTGCAACGCGGATTATAGGCACTGCATTTGGAAGAACTGTCGGAGGGAAATTGAATTGAAAGAGCAGCGTTCCATCTATGCTGAAGCTGTAGAGATCCTTCCTTTGTTGCCCTACGCGATTCTCTATGAGTCCAGAGTCTCTGGCGGCGAAATTCCGTCTGGACGGAAGC
Source organism: Andrena cerasifolii (assembly GCF_050908995.1). Classification (NCBI taxonomy): domain Eukaryota; kingdom Metazoa; phylum Arthropoda; class Insecta; order Hymenoptera; family Andrenidae; genus Andrena; species Andrena cerasifolii. Next base: position 12,089,926 of record NC_135119.1, on the reverse strand, counting down.
GAAAAAACGAGCTGCACGTGCATCCGAAAACTCTTCAAGTAATCTCGACGAGGTCCGAGCGCGCCCAATAAATTCTCATCTCGTCAGCCGTTCCCCGAAAGAAACGAAGACGACCGAAGAATCCGCTGAAAAGATCCAGATTTACGATCGTCCAGCACGAAAGTCGAACCAGCCAGGAATATAAAAGTTCGCGACTATTTTTCCTCGTCCCATCGAACCATCCGCCGGAGCGTGGATGACTATTGCGTCGCCTCACGTTCGAGCCCGAAGGACAAGCCAACCATGGGGGGATGGGTTCTGCGCTGCTGATGGTCGCGAAAAAATCGGTTCTGCCGGTCGATTGCAAATTACCCGAGCGGAACCGTGCGGGACGGGGCGCAAGGAAGAAAGGGAGGAAGGAAGAAAGGAAGGATGGGTCCGTTTCGAAGTCAAAGGTCCGGCGGCGAAACGAAGGCTAAGCAAAGGGTAGGTTAGAATGATTGCACGGGATGCTTGGGAATTTACTGCGCCATAGAAGATCTCCCTGGGGCTGTTTTAGAATCGCCATTGCGGTGCGATACGCGCTCAGAGAAGTGACGCGACCGTGCTATGAGAATTGGTGAAACGTATAGCCACCTATACATAGGTACCTTGCTCTGTCTCTATTGTCGTTTCGCTTTTTTTTTCAATCGATCACGTAATGCTGCTCTTTATACACTGCATTCCACTTTAGAGCGGACTCGTTCCGCGCAAATCGGTAGGGGCGTAGGTCCGCTCTTATATGGAATGGAGTGTAGAATTTAACCAGCATAGCAGTTTATTACTGGGTACATAAGCTTGAGGGGTTAAGGTACGTTTACACGAAGACACTTTTGTGTTTAGATCAAGTGTATACGACACTCAAAAAAATTTCCGGAAGACTGGAAACTGCCTAGAGCAGTCCGCGACACTGAATTTGACTGCTGATTTTTTTTGCAGCTAGAGCTAGACTGAAGACGCTGCAACTAGCTCTAGCTAGACACAAAAGACACTTCATCTAGACACAAAAGTGTCGTCGTGTATACGTGCCTTTAGACCACCTTGGCCAGGTCAAGAAATATCGCATCTTTGTGAATTTATTTCTAAGGCAAAAACACTTTTATCGATAAAATTTTTTCAATGAAGATAAGGACATCTTTGAATAATATAAACAATTTTTTTTTCAAATATCAAAACATTCCGAAAATTTTAAATGCTTTTTTCTCAAAACCACGTTTACCGAAACGGTGTACACTGTAATTTGGGTAACACTCTATGGATCTTCATACAATTTTGCACAGATGTTCTTAAATGTATTATTTACCGCCCGACCATGATTTTTTTCGATATTTTATTTTTTACCTGACTTAGCGGTAAAGAAAGTCCATTTTCTTACATACGAAAATGAGGTTTTTACTTCAAAGTGTAGCTATTTTGTTATTTTCCAAGCAATCGAAAAAATTGACCGTCGGACGATAGAGAATATATTTAAGAACACGTGTGCAAAAAAAAATATAAAAATCCATACAGTTTTACTCAAATTACAGCGTACACCGTTTCGGAAAACGTGTTTCGAGAAAAATGCATTTAAAATTTTCGGAATGATTTGATATTTGAAAGAAAAAAATTGTATATATTATTCAAAGATGTCTCTACCTTCATTGACAAATTTTTATCGATAAAAGTGTTTTTGTCACTTAGAAATAAATTCCCAAAGATGCGATATTTCTTGACCTGGCCAAGGTGGTCAAACCCCTTAATATTTTAAAATTATCCGACCTCTTCATCCCACCTTCCATTTCCTCATCCCCTCTACCAACCACTCCTCGATGAAAGGAATACGAACTGCATTATGATCCTCCTTTCCGCACTCAATCTCCATCGATGCTAAACCGATAATTCCCTCAGCTTTCTAACGATCATCTCTTACTTCTAATTAACCATTCGCGTTTGAACGCACCGATACGAGGGAATCGGCCGTGGCTCCCAGCGTAATTTCGTAATACGCGAATCGCTGAGATGCAAATGTTATTAGAAAGTAGCCGAGCCACGGGTCGTTCCCCAGCGAATCGTGTCGCGCGACAGAAGTTGGCTCGGCTCGGCGAAAGGATGCGCGTAATTGCGACGGGACACCCACACGCCAGCCACCCTCGCCCGTCGACGTCGCGGCCAATTTCGCGGCGGCTCTAAACGTCGCGATAAATCGTAATTAATATCCTGTCCGGTTGCGCCGATTTTACGAGCTTCCGCGTAACGCTAACAACGCGATAGATAATGGACGCCGTTCGACAATAAATTGAATGGACGCGACGCCGGAAAGTCCGCCTCGATCGCTTTAAGGAATGCGTCGATGCGCTATCGCACAAAAAAAATGTATTTGGTTGGAATAGCGAAAAGAATAGTAAAGGTCGATTTTTAAACTTTTTTTTGCGAGCTTGTAATGAAAATTCAAAAAAAAAACGTTTGTAGATCGCGAAAATTCCCGAAGTCAGCGATTTTCGACCTTATTCTGCGATCTTTTAACGTTTGTAGCTCGGAGCAACGTTAACCGATTGTGATGAAATTTTAGGCACGTATACAACTTACTGCAATCTACAAACGCTTTTTTTAACTTTCATTACAAGCTCACAAAAAAAAGTTTAAAAATCGACCTTTACTATTATTTTCGCTATTCCAACCAAATACATTTTTTTTCAAAACGACGAAACGCGCCAGTTAGCAAACTAATCCTTCTAGCTTCTCAAAGAAACTCAAGTTGTTTGGACCAATTCTAAAAAAGTTATGTGATTTTAAAAAGTGTCCGAATATTAATGCTAGTCACTGTACATAACATATGGAAACGCGCACGCAGAGACGACTGGACAACGATCAGTCGTTCAGTCGGCGGGCACCTGCGACTGTTTCGGATTTTTAAGTCGGCCGACTCTCACAGGATTTGCGCACGACTGTCGTACGACTTAAAGTCGCATGTGTCTTCTTTTCGAGACTGGCGTGGACGGGCTAAGCGTGGCCCAGTCAGCTAGTCTGACGCGAGCGATCGACAGAACCACGTCGATATTATTATTTTACCCAAACTAAAAGCCTACAATTTTGATTTACATTTTTATATTTAAGTTTCAATTGTATCCTTTCAATATTCACTGTCAAATTGGCTATTATCTTCATTCTATATTAAGAAATATAAGTTGTTTTAAACACCGGTCGCGGTAGGAATAGGTATACATGAAGCGTCGCTAGGTTTAGTGTTAAGGGAATGTATCTGGCGTTTCTGCACTAGTACTAATACGCTTTAATGAAAAATAGCTTCTTCTGTGTGACCTACCTCTATAAATTCGTACCTTGGTAAATAGTAAGTGTGTAGATTTGCAGTGCAGGGTGATACTTTGCAGTTCTGAAACATTAAGCTTGTGGAGGAAGGTCTAAAGAACAGGATGCCACTTTTCGTTACAAGGTGACATGCGGTAACAATGAACGATAACTCACGACAATTATGTAACCCCACGCGCTTCCGCGATGGGTGCTCGAAATCTGTAACAGTTCCTACAGCAATGAAACGCTTCATACCTGGAACAAAGAAGCAAATGCTGTGTTGGAGCAAGTACGTACAACGAAGCAACGTTTCTAATACATTATCATAATGCACTGTGCGCTGAAATAATTCCTGCCACGTAGTTACAGCGTTCGCGTCTAGCATTTAGACAGTTGGAAAGAAAAACAGGCTTCGTTACAACGATACACCCATGCACTTTCGCGTTGGATACGCCACGCTTCGTCATACAGAAGAATGTCGATATATCTCTCGCTAGGCTGCAAACAGCCACCTGCGCGGCAATGAGAGACTGGAGTATTCACGCGACACAGGATAAGGATAATTAATTGGGGAGCAACGTGCTGGAAAAACCGTCCCCAACCTCGATTACCATATCACTATTCAGGCCTGAGTAAATTGAGTTGCATGCAACTTAACAAGAAAACCTTTCTACCTTATCATTCCATTATTGTAACAAGTGTCAACGAAGGGCGAACTAAAACACTTGCAGTGCTCGAGTGTTTCACAGATTTCAGAATCCCAGCAACAAGGGCAGTTTTCCAAAAGTGGAACACTTATATCTATCGTCTTTACATACGCCTGAACCATCGAACAAAGCATCTTTGAAAACCGCAGAGGGTCTCCATTACGCCTATCGAAGATAATTCTATTCTGCCGCGCAGTTCGCAGCTGCAGCAAGACATACGATCGCGGGGGTATCGCGTCAAAGGGTTTTCCAGCAGGAAAGCGCGGCTGGACGCGTCCGCTGTTAATGGCGTTATTAAGAGGATCCCGGCGGAGGGAGCGTGACGCGCAGGTGCGTACAGGGCGTTGCAAAAGGTGCAACGCGACCGCCGACGATTTTATCGAAGCCATGGAAACCTGTTAGAAGAAGTGTTATTGCGATGCGCCGGTGTATCTGTGTGTACGATCGCTAATAAATTCCAACAACTCTGAGCCGCGCGGCCTCTCTCATTTTCCACAGCTACGATGCACCATCTCTTTCTCGTTCTCTTTATTCGCGCCTCCGTATCCCTTTATCTCCCAATCTGATCCACGATTGAGTCCGTGCCACGTAATATCAAGCCGAATGTGTCTTCATACATTCCAAATATCGGATATGGTACCGCTTATCCCTCCCGTTCCGTCGCGTACCTCTGCCATTTTGTCTCGTAATACAGTCCGCCGACTGAATCTGTGTTCTGTTAATTCCGACGCAAATCTGTCTACCGGTTCTAAGATTCCACTACTATTCAGGGCCCGGTCTATGGGGGGGGCAAGCAGGGCAACTGCCCGGAGCGGCAAAATTGGTAGAAAGAGAAAATTAAAATCAATAGCACTAATGAAAATGTAAAACATTTTGAAAAAGCGGTAAAAAAGTAGGTAATGCGTGTTTAAATTTAGTATCAAACTTATAAATTGTTTTTTACTGATTTTTTTTAAATAGTTTAGAAGAGTTGCGTTCTATATTTAAAAAAGAATTAAATATTAAAACCGACTTCAAAGAAATAAAAATGCACTACAAATTTAACCTACGACTCTCACATTTTTTAAGTTGACGCTAGATTTACACGATGCAAATGATGAGGCGCCGATTTAAAAAATATGAGACTCGTACGTTAAATTTTTAGTGCATTTTTATTTTTTTGAAGTCGATTTAATTTTTTTTTTTAATTCTTTATTTTTTAACTTTATAGTAGTTAAAATTTTATTTATTTTTAACTTTCTAGTTTTATATATAGTGACACAACATGCTGAGGAGATATGCGCGTACGTACATAAGATAATAATAATTAGATAACAATAGTGTTTATTATTAACCAGAACTGGCAAAATATTGGGCCAATATTGGTGCAGTGTATGCAGGGCCGGCGCGAGGATGGTTGGCGCCCCCAAATTGTTGCACCGGTTTTCTATTTAATGTTTTTCCTTTACGGAGTACAGTATAAAAAATAATTATATTTACATTTTGTTTATGTGGGTGTTGGATTCTTTTATTACTAAGCGTGCGATATATGTATGTTTTTTTAGCGCCCCCTTCAGCTGGCACCCTTATGCAGCGCATAACTTGCATAATGGGTTCCGCCGGCCCTGAGTGTGTGATGGGACCACCGGGGAATCGCGCTCTTTCGAATAAAAAAAAGATCATCAAAATCGGTCCATATGCTGAGGAGTTGTGCGGGAACAAACATAAAAAAAAATATACAAGTCGAATCTATAACCTCCTCCTTTTTGAAGTCGGTTAAAAATAGGTACCTACCACCTCCCTATACCTCTATTCCATTCTGTTTTTCTACTGTTCTTTTTATGAATATCATTTTTTTTATAAAACAAAAGGCTTTTGTTATTCAACAAATACCTACGAAAAATTCCACTCACTGTGATAAACTATATTTTAAAATAGCATTGATCGGTGAAAGAGCTGGATCGAGCCCTGCTCGTACTCCAGAAATCGAATGGAAAGGGTTAAGGAGAGTGTAGGTATCCTGAGGCAGCAGAATATTCATATCTAAATATCCTGCACTGGTTCCCTTAGTATATCTAAATTGCACATGAACTAGTTTAATTTATAGCTACAGAACGTTCCATTTCGCGGTGATAACACCCCCAGAAGCGTTCGTCATGTACCAGCACTTAGCAGCTTCGATGCAGGTTAATTACCCTCCCCTATTCCTTCGAATGAAAATTTAAATATCGATAAACCCGAACGAACGTTTGCATCGCTATTCTCGGTAATTACCATCCCAGATATAGAGCTATAAATACACGCTCGGCGAGACGGTTCGCCCGGTATTACGTTTCAATTAAAATCGTCCTATCTTCGCGCAATCCCGAGGTACACGTTTCGAGGGGAAACTTACACCGCGGTCCCCTGAATAATCTCGTAACTCTTATTTTTCCGGGAACACAGAGCCAGCTGATGCTTCTATTAAGTTTGATTAATAACGAAGAACGGTCCCCATTAGGCGCCGGCAACATAATGCCACGGAAAAATCGCACCTGTTTCATTAAGCCTCGATCCCTCGATCGCCGCTCGCGAGCTGGTTTCAAGGTGAACCTATCGGGGATGCGCTCGATCTCTTTTTCTCGTTGAAAACGATTACCAGGCCAGCTCGCGATCTGCGTTTCACGTACACACATACGTAACGAATCCTTATCGAGATACGAAATTCTCCTTTTTTAAACAAAATATATATATATAATTAACAATCTAATAAAAAAAAACTTTAATTGTCGTTTCTTTGTTTTACAGGTAGGGTTTTATGTTTGTAAATAGTGTAAATATTATGTTGAAGTGTTAAATAAACTCAAACTTTGTTTTACAGAGCAACACAACATTGGTTATTTTGTCAGAAATTTCCTAAATATTAGAGTTGATCTTATAAAACAAAGTTTGAGTTTATTTAACACTTCAACATAATATTTACACTATTTACAAACATAAAACCCTACCTGTAAAACAAAGAAACGACAATTAAAGTTTTTTTTCTATTAGATTGTCAATTTCCTTATTATCTGTCTTTTACAATTACGATTTCTATTTAACTTTACACAGTACGTAAGTTTCTTAGCACGTGTCTTTTATCATACTTAACCTACCACTCCAAACCCAGCCGCGTGGGACGATCAGTGGTTTTCCCTCGGAGCGTGGCAAATTTAAATTGAGAAAGTATACTTTTCTTACATATATATATAAAACAGTGGACGCTGGGATTCCATCGCATCCTTATCCCTCGAGTCTCCTTTCCCTCGGGAACACTGCTGCATCGTTATTGCCGGTTGCTTGAATCGATGCTTTAAAATTGATACCTGAAGACTATCTTCCATTCCTATATCGTATTTACTCCAAAAGACGTCGTCACTGAAGGCTGAATATAAAATCCCCTACAACCTCAGCGATCTTCGTGCCACTGCCTTTGGTTTACACGTTCCCCCGAAGCTTTAATTAATCGTTCCCGCCGAGGACAGAATTAACAGATAGGCGGATATATTTATGAAGACATCGGCGCGCTTTTTTTTCCACGCTGGGAACGCCGATAAGGGGGAGGTTCGATCGGGGGCGTGGGAGGTGAATGAAGAAACCACGAGTCGAGTGTGTCGATATGATTTGTTGCTCGCCTCCTGCCTGGCCGATGCCGGAGAACAAAACGTAATTTACACTTTGAGAGTCGAGCTGCGCGGCTGGCCAGTGTTGCGTGCAGTTGTCGGATGAAAAGGAACCTGCCGAGGTTCCTCCACACCTGGTCAACGATTTTGCGGATCCACGCGACAGACAAATAAATCAAAAGTCCTGCTGAATACGAGGACTGTCGTGTTTATTAGCCGGTATGATTACCGTACCACTTGACACCTTCGGCAACAATGGGATCCGTTGCAAAAAACGGGGCAACGTCCTACGTCCCTTATTCGCAGGTTTTTTCAACTGCACATATATCAACGTTTAGCAACGCCACCAGACCGTCTTAGGAATGACGATCCCGCAACGAGGCGTCCTACTTCTCGTCCAAGCGATCATTGAGCAAGCATCGAGTTAATCTCCACGGAATCGTGAAGCACGGCTACCTCCTAGCTTCGCTTCTACTACAATGAACCGCTCGCTGCGGTATCGATGTCTCCACTGCCAGCAAGAGGACTTGGATCAATAAAGGACTCGCTTATGTGTCCGCTAGATCTGCGAGCCAGTAGTATTCGCTGTATTTCATAATTGACCGTCTTGGAAGCTGTAAAAGCAACGGGACAAACGTGTAAAATATGTGAGAGGAAGCTGGTTCTGAGATAGGGTTTGTTATTCCCATTAGAATTCTGAATACTCGATCGTTTGCCGTGGAAGACGCAGAGAAAAAGTAATACCGTAAAGGTGTCTCAGGGACAGAATCCACAGGCATCGCGACCCACTTCCAAGGCAGGCGTTGTTCGAAGTACCGTAAACCTCGGCAAAACTGATAAAACCAGGTTTCAGAGATGAGCTCGGGCCTCTATGCTCCTCTCTGCAGCTGCGAACTCGGTTTACAGTTACTTGGCCTGCCTGTGTAAGAGACGTTCAACCCGTGTGTATACAAGAATGTCGCGTTATCGGGGACTGATATCAGCCGTTAAGGAGGATGAACCTGCACGGATGCTCAGATACCCCTTTTACTATCCACAGTCGAGCTCGTGCAATGGGAGGATGTATTAGAAGCAGCGTAGAATTCTTTGAGTTTTTGCGCAGAGGGCAGTTAATATTATTTACCGCAAGCAAAGAAATGTTATAGGCACTACAAATTTCTAGCTAAATGAAGTCTAGATAGAGGAATACCTGTAGTAGTTTAATTAAAGAAATCATGAATTTCTAGTAAGCTTTGGGGATTGTCATTGCGGCAAGCAATGAGCAGAAAATGTCAAATGGAATTCTGTAAAATTTTCCACAAGATATAAATTGAATTTTGTAACTCTCCAGACGTTAACTAAGAATTTCGATGCTCCCACAGGTGGCACGGCAGTTGTACCCTTTACGATTGCACGATCCAGCGTTCGTGCTTCAACTTCCTTCGCAGTAAATCCCACTTTCGCCTCTCGAACGTCAATTTCCACGTCTCTTGCGCGCTGGACCGAGTTTCATGCAAATGGAACTGGGTTTCGTTGCAGACGTCCTCGTACGACGTACTCCGGCGCGAGCTTGAAGGAGATGGACACAGCTGCACGTGACTTCCTGCAACGTACAAGACGCAGCACGATCACAATCGCAACGTGGGCGTCTCGTGGCTTTCACTCAACAATACACCATTGCGTACAGTAATTGGTATACACGGTGATCGTCGGTGGACGTCTGACTGAATAGAAATGTCCAATTTTGCAGTGGTAAGAACTTATTACCGCCTGCCTGGCGTGCCCATCGTGTTTTCGTAGAACTTCGGCTGAGATTGTTTGGGCAAATAACGTGACCTGTGCTGCAACTTCGAACGAGCAGTGTAGGTGTACGTGTTAATCAATTCCACAAAGTCATTTATAATTTAGACGGAGACCATAAATTTTAATGGCCATAGTGGTAATAAGCTTGTTTCCACCATCCTATGGCGCGCGCGAGAGTAACGATCCTGTGCGATCAATCGCGAGGAGAATGCAATTTCGTTTGCTTAAATACTTCAGAATAGTATTATAAAGATAAATCTATTTAATTACATTTTCTGTCCGCTTCACTTTCGAAGAACGCCGCTTTTCATTTTACCTCGTTGTCTTGCTAATAAATCTGCACGATACGAATCTTAATTTTCCAGTATTAATTTATAGATTTAGCACCTCGCGCTACACGCTTAGAATTGAGAACCTTGCAGCAACAGGGGTGCAGCTCCATCTCTACCAACACCGAGTAGATTATAAAAAAACTGTTTATAAAATTATTGCTTTGACTTAACATTGAAAAGAGAACACTAATTGAAAAATATATATTTTCACGCAACAAGTAGTTAGTGAGTTCAGAGGTTTTTATTTCTTTTTTGCGAATTTTTCAAATCTGGAGCTGCCCAGAACAAAAATATTGCATAAAATAGCAAAGCCGGATATCCTACGACAAGCTAAGCTATGTTATGCGATGCTTTGCTATGCCATGCTACGTTTTAAAAAAATTAGCTTCAATACATTCTTACAAAACCGTTTCCACCAAAAGCCAAGCTAAAACATAGCACAGCATAGCGTAGCTTAGCTTAGTTTCCAGGTGGATTCCTGGCTTAATGAATGCAGGGTTGAGAATTTGCAATCAATGTGCACCGAACGATGTACATTTTTTTTACGCGTAATAACACGTCGTAACTCAAAAACTAGAGTTAAACCCTTGCTGCAAGGTCCTCAGTTCCCGAGTTTCAAAGAAATTACCCCGATTCCATGCAACTGACAACTTTCACGCGCTTCCCACCAAAACCACGGTGAATAATTTTACGAGGCAGCACAGAATGCATACACCGTAAACTGCCTAAAATACTGATCATCCTCTCGCAGTATCTCGCTTCTGGCACCATGGCTACTGTCAGTTCTATTAACCAAACCCAAGCAACTACCACCGTCACGCGTCAAATAATTCCTCGTTACAGGCAACTTTTCGCGAACGGGAAAATCAAGCACAGGCCCCGCAAAGGTCCCATCGAGAGCGTGGCGTCAGGCAACGGCTAACCCTCCTAGGGGCATCGTTCGCCAACAACGTGCTGGGGCTCCCCGCGAAGGGACGCCTGAAAACGGTGGAAAAAAAAAGGAGAACGGCCAAGTGCTTTTCAATAAAACTTATAGTCCTTATAAACCACGGGCCCCGGACGGCTCGGCGGCGCGCGGCCTGCACGCAAGGGGTACGAACATGCACTTTATAATAATAGTAAAAATGACGACGGCAGCGGCGCGGCGGCGCGCAGCATGCGAACTTGCATGCAAATGGATTGCAGGTAGGCTCGTAGGTACACCTCCCCGTGTGCGACACGAATATATATTTATATATACGTTGCTCGGTACCGACGCGTATTTCACCGGGCTACCAGGCGGTTCGACGCGTCTTTCACTCCCCCGGTGGCTTCTCTCCCCCGTCGCAAACGGCCCGGCCGGGCCAGCTTTATGCACCGATTATTGAAATAATTGTAACGCCCACAGCCGTCGCGCGCCAACACCGCAAACGAGGCTTTATGGCGTAATTATTGTCCAGCGAATGCCGCCGCTCGATCTTTACGATCGCGTTATTCATGCTGGGACCGCGAACGAGGCTCGCTCTGTCCAGGCTTCTGTCGCAAAACTCGAGCGCCCTTGATTCACGAGTTTGCTAGAGAGATGTCCCTTTGTGATTCCTAAGGCCCGTTCCACACCATCGGTCCGGTCACGGCCCGGTCTCGATCAAAATCATATCCGTGAGCGTCCACACTAACAAGTCGGACGGCTGTGGACGCTCAGGGATGTGATTTCGATCGGGACCGGACCGGGACCGAACCGATAGTGCGGATCTGGCCTAATTCTTCCGCCGTCAACGCTTATGCGCGCCGATGGACAAGTAGAATCAGCCGATGATAGGCAGACGCACCGGCCAAGCCGTGCTCGATCTCACGCCTACGAATCTTACAAATCGATTATCTCCGATAAAAGGCCTCCACGAAGAGATTTCACTCTACATTCTCCATTTACTATTGCGCGAAATGCCGTCCGTGTACGAACTATGCGAAACATCGGTATTTGCATATCGAGCCCCCTCGTAGCTCGGATTTACCGCAGTAATCCTCGAAAAGTGCCCAGCCCTTTGTTGTTAAAATCCATCCCAACCCCCGGCTATCGGCGGAAAGTGTATTTCACGGGTGATCCTGAACTATGTTACATAAATAGCGCGGCATACGCGTATTGTAGCGATCGGCTTCTGGAACTACAGGCGCATTCAGGCGACAGCACAATATGGGACAGACCGCGAATGCATTCAGACGCACCGGATCGTGCTACAGCACCGGCTTGCGTCCAAAGAGGCGAGTACCCACGCGCGATCTGCAACAGGCAACGTCGCTCGAATCTATACGGTCCTCGATAAGAAGAAATAGAAGAGTGGCCGCGTGTAGCCGCGCTGCGCGGCACAGTGTAACGCACGCGTTGCGCAAACGCGGCAAAGAATCGCGAGTAACGACACGAGGGTGCTTGCGTATCTACCATCGGGAATAACGATCACCGCGATCTCTGGCGTTTATCCCTCTCTGATCAGCCAAGGAAAATATAATTTCGGATCTTCGCGGTATTAAATCGATTATTGAGAGAACGCGGCAGGAAAGTTGCACCCCCTCCGACGCTGTTACCCTCGCGTTCTTTCTCCTTTGCTTCGTCAATGTGCGGGAATTGCCTTGAGCAAGGCGACAAATATTTAAATCGACGGAGATTTAAAAGCACCTTAGATTTTTCCTCCAAGCAAACGCGGGGCTTCTCGAAGCTCGTCATAGCTCGTGATGTACCGTAAAGGGACGCGAATAAAAATTGAACGACGCTGGTCTTTCTGCCTCGTGCTGCGCTGATCGCGCTTTAAGAAGCATTTAAACACCACGGGCATTGCACATCATCGAATATACTCGAGACGAGTCACCGGTGAACGCGTGCGCCGTTAATTGATCCGACACACGCGATTCTCGTATTTACGATCGCCTCGCGCTGCCACGGAACGCGCGTTGCTCGCCGTGGATCGTTAAAAAAGCAGGTGGTCCGGTGCGCGCGGATTTTTGGATCGTCAACGGGGATAGTCACCGTGTGCGTCGCGACGCTCGTCAATCGACGAATAAAGACTTCCGTGAAAGATACTCGGCGCTAGTGTATGCGCGCTTAATGCCGGCAGCTTCGTGCCATCTTTGCAAATCACGCGCAGAAGAATGTTCCGTTGGCACGTGTTCGTTGGTGGTCCATCGACTGGCGTGCAGAAGCGATCGTAAATGGGAAAAGTCCCGTGTCAACGCCACGGTCAAGTAATATTCATGACGATAACAGCGGGTACGTTGGGTTCCATCGCTAACGAAGCAACGTTCTGGCAAGCGTGGAAAGAGCTTCTGACGTCGGGAGGGAAAATTTAGGAAGATTGCAAATTATATTAATCAGCGTGGGTAGGTTGGGTGCTCTTCCAGAATGGAACGACAGAAACGTTAATGAGTAAAGTCGTGCCTCGTAGTGTTCCTGATTTCTCCATATTTTTTGTTTCTCGAGAAATCAGAAATGAGATCATATTTCTTGAGAATTCTCGAGAATTATCGAGAAATTGAAAGAAATATTGCAAAAATTATACTTTTGGAATAATGTTGATAATATTTATCAAAAACACAAGAAAACTTTAACTAAATGGTTATTCCTGTCTAATTTATACAAAACTTGTGTAACTGAAAAAATAGATATTAAATATAATTGGTAAATTTATTTATTTAATAAAAAATTTACTTTAAAAATTACTTTTTGATTTTAAAATTTATTTTTAAATATCACAATGCGACTAATGTAGCGTCAGCGAATCTATTTCTTTTTTGTGGCAAAATCTGTTACTGTTATATTTTCAAATATATATATATATATATATATATATATATATATTTACAGGCAATATATATATATATTAAAATAATATTAATTATACTACTCACTATTAAAGAACCCATTAAAAAGCATTGCAAAAGAATAACAAGAAATAGAATATACCGAATAGAAATAAAGCTACTTTTCTTTAACGATGAAAATCTGCAAACTAACTTTACTCAATTTCAGATCATTGAGAGTTGGTAGCTTTCCGCATAACTAGGCCCAAATGTGACTTTGAGCTATTTCTAAATCACTAAAACCACAGAAACAAGCATCCCCGAGACTCCCAAGACTCCAGGCTCTAGATGCATTGGACCATGGAAGCTCCAACTCACTTAGCATAAATTTATTGGCTTTATTGGCCACGTTCCTATCAGCATCGTGCTTTACACGAAACCCACGGATTTATGTACTGCACTCTCTGTTTCGAGACGTTATTTAGCATTTCATGTGACCGTTAGTTGGGTGGTACTCACGCTTACTGCCACGAAGAGTTTTCGTTGCCGTGGGTGGATTATATTATGCAATTTCACGGCCGACACCGGCGAGATGCAAGCAGAGGGGATTAGGATTGTGGCACCGTATCAAAGGAAGCGACCCGCACGGCCACGTACGCCAGTAGCTCCCTGTATCGTGTAATCGTCGTACGCAGCAAATACGGTGGATGCGGGAATACCGAGTCGAAAGATAAATTTCGTCCGCGATAATCGGCGTGACCATCCACGATTGCGTTTGTATAATTTGATGTCTTCGATACCTCGATGCCGACGGCGTCCAGATGAAACGACATAGTTGCTTGATAGCACCTTGGCATTGGGGCTAAGAATGGCGCAAACAATCATAAGAGATAGAGAATTCTATCTTCGATAGAGATACGAGCATCGTGTATTTTCCACATGAACATCGTATTACTGTAATTCAAATTGCAAGAATCTTTAATCATACGATACGATCAATGCCATATTGAGGTCATGATAACAAGATAATGAGTAAACGCAAGGAAAAGATTTCTTTATCGGCCCTCTTCGTGCACCGTTTCCTCGCCAAATAAAAGGGGCAAGTGGAAGTGTTCGGTACACGGTCAGACATAGATCAGTAGTGCATACCACGAATATGCTCAACGTTACACTTCGAATTGGCTTGCACATAGATCATTTTCGTATCGATTACAATGTTGGAGATTTATTAGCTAGATATTTCGTTACACCTTTTTTCACACCACGAATCGAAAGCTTTACTGCTGCATATTATTATTATTATTATTAAAATTCGTCTTTATTACTTGACACATCCAGAGAAGAAAATAATACATAAAGACAAGCGAAGTAAACGGCGAGGCTGCAGTACAATACTGTTAGAAGCCTAACCATAACTAAATAACTAACTAAATGAGTAAAAACTAACATTAAGAAACTAGAAAGTTATTGTGACGCATAATGTAACCTTATATATCGCCGAGCTTTACATTTAAAATCAGGAAACGAATTCACTGTTTTGAATAATAATTTTGGTGTTACCTCGACTGCGTATGATTATTTTACTCCTCTGGAAATGGACTACACTTCCTTGTGTAATTACGAAATGATAGATTGAGTAGGTATAGTGGATACAAAGAAGACTCTTCGACGGATGCGCCGATCAGCTTTCACCCAGCTGCATTTCGCTCTCGTATCACGAGAGAGAATCCCGAGTAAGCGGAACAGGCCAGCGAAGAACAAACGGAAAGCTGGATCATCGGCGATTTTGCTTTCCTCCAACCAGACCTTTCTTCCTGCCATTAACCGGCGCGCATGGGAACAACCGTTAGGTGAAAGGGAATCGCAAAGCGGCCCAGTGAATCGAAGAAACTCTTTCGCGGCTTTCTGCGGCGCGAGATTGTCTCGCAATTCACCCAGTAGGTGGGTGAGCACACACCTCCGATAGGGACCACAGGCAATAATTTATGACGGCCATACCTCACATTCGACCGTCACGGAATCGTTCGATCGCGGCCGAGGGATACCTTTCTTTCGCCCCCCTGACACTAAACCTCCCCTTATCCTTTCGAGCCGGCTTCTACGCGTGTTCTGCCAGCTTAAGTCGATTAATTCCCCATTGAATGGGAAGTACACTTCTGAACGTCTAGCCACGAGCATTCAGTGTCTGTTACCGATCTGATGCACCCTTCTTAATCGCGTCGCCATTAGCGTAACCCGTGTCCCCTTCCAATCCTCTGGTACGCGAATTCCACCCCGTGCAAACGCGCACGGTATTCAAGTGTAAAATGAAAAGCGCAAGAGCTATCCCTCGAAGAATACTCACTAGTCAAGGGGACGCAATATCATTGGTCACCCAGCGTGCGAGAGCAGAGGAACGATATTTATGTCGTCCCGTACCTGGTCGTGCATTAAAAACAATAATTAATTGAAACTGCGTTGTTCGATAAACGATACGGTTCAAGGGGTCCGCTCCTCGCGCGCTCTAACGACGTACGAAAGTGTTCTGGATGATGAACACGTGGAAAACACACTACTAATGGGATATACGAGACCGTGGGGCGAGCGAAGTAATTAGAGCCCGATCGTTCCGCGCGCGTACGAAGCGGAACTGAGACGACGACAGTCGGGAATGGACGTGCTTAATGCGAAATCGAAATTGAGAAATAAGAAACACGGAACGGCACGTAGCGGTGTGCAAACAGATATCGAAGTGTTAATAAAAAACTGCTGCTTAATTATGGGCCGATCCCGATCGCTTTTGAAACGGGCTTGCAGGAAGAACGGTGGCGAGGGGCACGGCCGAGGAATAAGGAATGAGAGAAAGCAAGCGCGATAAATTGTGCGACGATATTTCGGGGGTAATTTTCGCGGCGGAGTAGTTGAAGAAAGGCGAAATAAAAAGGCGAAACGTGGATGAAGGTGAAGCAAATTTACGTCACAGCGGGGGCACTTACTGTAATGTATGTACATGATAAAAAGTTACGGAACAATTTCGGCATAATGAAAGAAATGAGCCATTTAAATGAGGTAGTGGGCAGAAGAAGCCGAGGATAATGTTATGGCGTTTTAAACGCCGCTGGTTTATTGAACACCTCTTCGATCAATTTAAACGCTTTTTTTCTCAGGCTTCGGGGAACGTATTCAACAACGGCAGGGCGAGTTAAAAGTCGAGTAGCTTTTTTTATGAATCAAGGAAGTTCGAAGTAGAAGTGGATGATGATCATTTAGCATATTTACACAGGGTGGGTAGTCAGTACCAGACAAGAGTCAATAGGAAGCGAAAAAGAAATTAGCACGCAATTTATACTCGGTAAACAGCAATTTCAAGGTTGAACAAGTGGAATAAATGTGGTGACCAAAACCTCGAGGCTGCGAAATTCCCTTAGCTATTTTTTTAATAATACTAAACAGATCTTCGGTGATCTTAGTGACTGGCAGAAATTCCGCGAGCTTCCCCTCTACATTACACGTTCCAATGTCTCCACAGAAGCAACTTCAATAGGGGAAGTTACCTATATCGTACCATTTAAGATATTTTACGTTATATTTTGTGTTTGGTACTAATTTGAACGCAAGTTAATATTAGATATTGTAGCTTGATTTTTTAGGCACCTACTATCTGATGTTCAAGCTTTTGTACAGAACTAATTCATTTTTTATTAATCTTTTCGTGACATACAGTAATAGGTACGATTTAGGCAACCGGTCTTCTAAATCGTACCCCTCGGTCTCCAAAAGCCTATCTCTTCTGAAAATAGTATCAATAACAAATAAAGAAGAAAATATTACACATAAAGTAATGATTATTATGTAGATCACCCACAGATCGCAATCAGAGTTGGGCATTAGTCTAATAAATTTTTATTCGACTAAGTTTTTATTCGAATGACCTCGAATACAAATTTCGAATAAAATGAAGTTATTCGAGACTAACGAATAAATTTGGATTCGATTAAATTTTTATTCGTTATTCGTTATTCGAAGGACTTCCGTGGCGAATAAGCGTGGGTCGGAGGCTCGGGTTCCAACCTACCCTTATTCCTGACGCTTAGTCACAACGGAGGTCCTTCGAATAACGAATAGGGAATAAAAATTTATTCGTTATTCTCGAATAACTTCATTTTATTCGAAATTCTTATTCAAACTTTATTCGAAGATTATTGGAATAAAAATTCTGTCGAAATTTTCGAACGCTAAACTCTGGGGTCGCTGAATGTGTCCCAGCTCATTATGCCTAGCTAATCCAGACGAATGTGATTATTTTCCCAGAAAAAAAATAAAAAAATTTATAAAATCAGAATCTAAATTTCGGGCGAAGCCGAGTAGTAAAGACTAAGCTAAGTAGTATGATATATGTACATAACCTATAAAACATGAGTTCTCAAATCCTACTGGTCTGACTGTAGTGGTACAATTTAGGAAACATGATCAATTTATTTATAAATATCGATTTAAACTTTACAATAAATGTGATTAGATACATAAAATGAATATAAAATATTCTACATTAAACCCGCTTTTAGAAAAATACAAAAATACAGGATGAAATCGCATTGTTTGATTATTATCAGCTAAACTAAACTGGTAAAAAGTTCCATGATTTCCTTAAATGTTTAGAGCACCCACAAAATAGGGTGTAAGCTAGAAAGGTTTTGTTTCTATTTCTCGTTTCACATTCACTTGATATTTTCACCATTACATGTCGTTTATATTCACTAATTATTAAAAAATCGATGAGGTACGATTTAGGGGACCACTAAGATATTAGCAAAACTCTGTCTCCCCTGCATCAGAATCGCAAGCATCGAACCTCACCAACGGAAAACAAGCGACTAACTAGCGCAGAGCCGCGGCTGGTGCCCCCGACGCCTGCCAGGGACGACCAAGCGAAATCCTCGGGTTTCCCTGAAAAATCCGCGATGTCCAGCCGCGAAACTCGTTTCTGAGGCGGCGGAATTCGCGTTTGCGAAATGAATTACCACGTATTAACGCGTTGCGCGCAGGGTCGCGAGCACACCTCCTGCAATCGCTCATAAGGCGCATTAACGCCGACTGACGCGTCCCGTGTTGCGTATACCCGCAACGGTCGTACACCTGCTTTATTAACGCGGCCGTATCTTCTAGAGCCAGCGGAGGTCGCATAGAGTGCACCCTTTGCACACCTCTCGCGCGCACGATCCCGCGAGCCTCTCTCGCCTACGAAACGAGAAAAAAGAAGGGCCGCGTTAAATTATCGGCATAGCTGGGGTGTCACGTTCGCGTACGTGTGCGCGCGGCCACGCGTGTATATTTTAGTGGCGAGCAGGCCTGGCTGCTCGCTGATCTCTCCTCGAATACGTAGCTGATGTTACCGTGAATGCATTGCTGGTGCAGCGGCTGCACCCTATAACACTGGCTTTTGTATAATCATAAATCTCGGCCACGGCGAAAAATGCCCGGCTTATTCGCGCCGTCGGATCGGATGTCCCGGGAATGTTTATCCATTTACGGTTTCCCCTGATAATTTACCCCAGTCGTTAGTCCAAGGGCGATTTTTACAGGCGCCGAACCAACGGTCAGATTGGCTCGCGCGGCCGCGCACAGGGAAGTGCATTGTGCGGGACGCGTACAGCGTGGCTGTTTGCTTTCCGTGATTCTTTTCGGGGAGAGAGTTACTTCAAGGGACACGCGTACAGGTGCGTCCCTGTGGCACTCAATGGCGGCGATTAAAACTGTGGTTTAAACACATTAGGTGGAAGGTGAGTGTACGGAGACACGTGGCATGAAAGCTTAGGGTGGATGGACACAGGACTGTTCAACGACTAAAATCGACGATTTCTTTTGGATTGGATTGCTTAGATACCAAATAATCACCATACGGATACTTTTCACAGTTTTTTATGTACGCTTCTACAAGTATTTTAAAAAAAATTCAATAGCCCTACACCCCTTTAATGGGGGATTCTCGTGTAACAGCCCCTAAAATGTATAATTTTTTTTAAAAAAAACTATTGTTAATATTGATTAAACTCTTTTGGGATATCCTTCTTTTTATTTATCGTGGAATCGTGTTAACCCCTTCGACGATGTTAGCGTCAGGTGTAGTACCTGTCACAGTCATCTGATTGCAGGAAGAAGAAATTTTTCTTAAAGTTAAATAATTTACGCTGGGACTGAACCTAAAATCTTAATTTCAGTTTTTATTTATAATACTTTTTTCGTCGATACAAAGAATAATATGAAAAATTTGCCCAAGGAAAAAACTTACTTTTTCTTTCAAACGCTATAACTCTTTCAATTTTTCATTTTTTTCTTTAAAGTGGACCAATCCAAGCGTAAACTATCTAACTTTCAGAAACTTCTATTTTTTTGGCAATCAGATAATTGTGACATGTGCTACACATTCCGCCAACAGGAGTTACATTGTCGAAGAAGTGGACAAGATTCCACAACAATTAATAAATAATAAGATGGATTGACATAAATAAATATTGTATGCAAGTTTAAAGATGCCTCCTTATATCCTAAAAGAGTTTAATCCAATATGATCAACAGTTTTTTTTTTTTTTAAAATCTTAAATATCAGTTACTTCTGGGGCTGTTAGACGAGAATCACCCCTTAAGCAGTCGCCAGTTTTAACACTCGGTGCTTCGGTACACCCGGGTGAAATTTTCTCCAAGGAAACTTCAACGGGGTATCCTAATTTGCGAAGAGAATCGCAATGTTATCTTTCGAATATGAATTGAAATTGCGCAGATCTATCTCGCTTCTCATGATTGTAAACGTCGCGTAACGTGTATAGAAGCCGAACAACAGGCCCAGGAACTTTCCCAGGCATTAAACGCCACCGCGAATACCGGCAAGAAGTGACAGATCTTTCGTTAAAGCACTGTTCCGCAGAGTTCAAAGCGCGATGACTTGGGAAGCGATTCTCACCGTTCGCTATAAACACCAGAAAGTGCTATTTAAGGTATTTCAGCACTCCTTGGAAACGTACGTCGAACGATTTTCCTTTAAACGCGTTGGCTAACGGTTACGAAATCGAGTGGCTTTCTGAAAGGATCTCAGTAGCGTTTCAAATCTGCGTTGTTATTATTGTTAACCGAGCGATAAAAATGCGAAAAGGAAGGGGATACTTTCGAAGCTGAGGAAAGGAATCTATCGACCTAAGAGCCAGCAGAATCCTACTTTGCTCGTGTTAGGTTCTCCGTCGAACAATGCGCTCCTGAGAATTGAACATCACAAAGGTAATTCCGTGAAAGGCGAGACAACGTTGGGGCCGAATAGATAGGTGGAAGTAATATAGCGTGAGTTGCGGAATAACGTCGAGAAAATATCAATCAAAATATACAAGGACGTGGGGCGAGGAGCGGCTAGAGAGGAGACGGATGGTCGGGCAACCACAGAGGGAGCGGATATACGCGAAAACAAGCGGTTACTTCATCGAAGAATTCCTATCCTGGCGAGGATCTGTGGTAACTGCCCATCCGCGTTTGACGATTCGAATCCTCGTTTCACGTGTTTGATAATCATCTTAACGCGGAACATCGTGCGCCGCTGCACAGTGCACACCTATGCGCATCTATGCGCACGGAGAGCCTCGACGAACGTGTACGTACGCAATTTCCACGCGGCCGGGTTGTCGAACCTATTGCTCTCTCACGAGATCCCGCAATCTCGCGGCGGAAGTGCGAACGCCGCGTTTCTACCATTGCTGAGTAACTTTGATTATCCAGCCGCGGTACCCTTCGGGCGTAGGGGATTGGAAGCGATTCGACGCGGGAACATTTGAAGAATTCAGTTGGGAGGCTCTTCACAAAACGATCCCTGGAATTGAGAAAAGAACCCTCTGTTCTCTGCCCCACGAAGGTAGCTTTTCCTGCAGGTACGCAGCTGGACGCAACGTCAAGAACTTCAAAGTCGATTCCCTCGAAAATGGAGCGCCGTATCAAAAAATTTTATTCCTTTTCCTCGACTTATTTACTTATTATAAGTCGAAAAGAAAGAGTAACTTTTCTTGATATCGCGCTTCATTTTCGAGAAAATCGACTTTGAAATTCTTGACGTTGCGTTCAATCGCGCG
Source organism: Andrena cerasifolii (assembly GCF_050908995.1). NCBI lineage: Eukaryota > Metazoa > Arthropoda > Insecta > Hymenoptera > Andrenidae > Andrena > Andrena cerasifolii. The sequence continues at coordinate 12,068,327 of NC_135119.1, read as the reverse complement.
TAGATGAACGAAGGATTTACATCGGCGATAAGTTGGATGACCTGTCGTAAGGTGGACCTAATCGACTTCCCTCCTGTAAAATGCAACGCATCGATAAAAGAAACATTTCTTTTCGGACGAAACTCCCACGATTTAATCGCTACATTCTCTGAAATCCTCGCGAGATTGAGAGTTATTGATTTTCACGATCCCGATCGTTGCGGTCATTGCGTTCGAGCTTTATGATTCATCCGTACATTGTGATCGTTGAACCTAATCGGCGTCTCTACGTCACGGATATGGCGTAACAGTTGGCACGAGGAAATACAACAGAGAGTTTACCGCAATTTCTATTATTCCCGTGATTTATGAACTGATTTATATCGCGGCTAGATCGAAAACCGCCCGCGTACGACGAAATGCTGCCTGGTTATTGATCCTTTCGGGCCGAAAGGAGCCGCTCGTTATTCCCACGGTCGGACACGGCAGCAGATAGCGGGAACATCCTGCCGATGATTGTGACGATAATGTTAAAACATGGCCCGCTCTCACGAAATTAACGACTCCCTACTGGCACGGTCTAGTCATTTGTAGCCCTGTATAGAAGGTCATCGAACTTGGTGCCCATCGGGCGGTCTGCTCCTAAATGGTTGTTTAATTATTTATTTATTTATTTATTTATTTAAATAATTATACGGGGAATGCCCATTGTTTACAAGAGACAAAGCAGAGAAATTAACTAGAGAGTCTATACAATAAATAAGCCAAGGATACACGGCTAACAAAGTCAACTAAACTGAACTAAAAGATAAACAAGAACTAAGAACAAAAACTAAATACTAAATACTAAATACTAATACTAAATATTAGGTTGTCACATTTCATAATCCGTTCACAGTGGCTAAGTCTTTCCGACTTCTATTCGAGTTAATAAAGGAAGAAACATTGACTATAAAAATTAACTAGGAAAATCAGCTGTAATAATCGATACTTCAATATTAATCGCTGGACTCCTTTAGTTCCCCAGCCTCTTTTCTTCTAAAGGGTTTACCCGTAAATAAATAAGTAAATAAATAAATTAATTAAAATACCAAATACTCCAGCATCGAAATTAGAACTCGACCACCGTTTTCCTAAAAATATCATGAAAGAGCTTTCTTACGCGCATAAAGGGGTCTTGGTACCTCCCAAAGAAAAAGGGAAAAGGAGATTAATATATCCACGTCTGAAGTAGTTCAAGAGCTTCGTAAAAAGAAAAGAAAACTGGATTTTATTCTTTAAATAAATTTTGATAATCACCTAATGAATCTTACTGAATTTGCATTAAATGAAATTGCATTAAACAAATTTTTATCCGTTCAACTCGGCTCCCACCGAGATTAAATTCTGACTGCGCCGTTGTACCGAATGCTGCTCGAACGAGAGGGAAAATGTCAGCCAGGTGAAAACAAAAAAGAAAGCTCGGTAAGAATATTAATTCCAAGCTGTTGCACAAGGTAAATAATCGCAGCTTAACGAGAGCGAACACTGGAGTCGAGGACGACACAGGCCCCGATCTTCTTACATTTCGCGGAGGCACGTCGATGGTGTGCGAGCATGGAAAAGAGAATCGGTCTCGCCTCGTTACAGCGAGATCGGCTTTAGTCATCGCTAACGAGCGATTAGCCGACATTGGCGCTACCGAGCGAAGAAACCGCTTGGTAACGAGGTCACGAATAAGTGCAGGGGACGATGCCTTGCTCCTCGCTTTCGTTATCGCGCGCACAGTCGCTAATTACATAAGCCGCTCGACAGAGAACAGCACTTTGCCTGTCGGATAGCAAAAAACCAGTACTTTGCGAAATGACAAGCTTGAGCCGAGGAGTGTGACCACGCGGCCCCCGAGAGGAGAGAATAAAAGACACCAGCTGTCGCGTATCTTTGACAAGCTTCTCGCATTATTTCACCCCGGTCAACTCCTTACTCCTCTTTTTAACGGTTACCCTTCTTTTTAGAAACCTTTCATGCATTTCAGACCGACTACACCAGACGTTCTGCACGGTTACCGGAGAACCGAGGTGACGCCGGTCTATTCGACGCTACTGCGATTTCCATCAGGGAATCTGTTACGCAAAATCCAGAGGATCGTACTTCGATCCACGAGTCAAGTTGCGAAGACTAGAATAGTAAGAACTGTATTTACCACGATAGCGCAGCATCGTTAATCTTCTAATCGAACATCTACTTCTTCGTCGTACATTAATTTTTTCACCCAGCGCTACGCCGTCTCCCAGAGGTTACTCAATTTTTAATAAAAAGAAAATGAAACATCTCAGGTAGTCACAGCGATTAAGCCACAGAACATCTCGCGAGCGTTAAGTATATACATAAACTCGAAAAGCGATATCCACAGCTGTTGGCTTTTAAATTCCTCTGAATCTGGTCGGAGCTAATCGCAGGATGCGGAAGATCGGTCCTCTAATGCAATTTACGTAATCAACGCAGAGGAGTACACTTGGTTTTTTACTACCGACGGATGCACCTCAGCTGGCCTGCAATTATTCCGTCTTTACGCGAGGAAATGCAACCTTCCTGCATTTATTCGCGAGCTGTGCAGTCCTCTCGAGCCGAGGAAGCATTAGTTGCTAGAAGAAAGTCGAGGGCGTGCACCAGCAGCCTAAATCAAAGCGTTAATCCGTCGCGCTGACCTACGGATCCTTTCCACGGTGGTGGGGCGTGATTATGGCTGGTGAAACTCATGGGAAACGGACCGAGGGACTCATGATGCACGAGCGTACGTTTCCAAAGATACTGTTAGCTATTTATGCGCGCGTCTTGGCCACCAAACGGGCTACACGGTGTGTTTAGCCGATATTACACGGTTTACGACGCTGCTCGAGATTGTTGAGAGGGTATTAGGATTATTGGAAGATACCGTGGAGGGAATTCATTTGGCCGGAGCAAGACCTGCTACTAGAACCTCTAGAGGCTTCCGGGTTGTCGAAGGTTCCAAGGATTTACTTGATCAAGTTTCATCGTCATCAGCGAGTGGCCACTTCGTCGGTGATTTCCCTGTATTTACTTCGATATGACCTCGACGTTATATATTAATGCTAAACGTTCGCCAAATAAATTGTGTGCAAATTACGAAACGAATCGCCCCGTTGTGCGCACCGTGAGAGACGTGAACTCGTGCTCCCCGCACGGCAACATCAAGAACGATGCAGAATCGCCTTCAGGAAGTGTGGATAGATGAACGCGCTATTACGCCCGCAAATGTCGCGGCTGGAATTCCCAGTGCGCCTAGACGAGAGACGCGAGGAGATTTTCTCAAGGAAACGTCGAAGCCGGTGCACACGAGCAGAAGCTCTCTGTATGCATTACGCTTATGTTCGTAATAATGCGCGCTATGTTCCACGACTGGTTTCGCTGTACCGTACGCCACACCGATACCGCTACCTTCGTGTTACGATATTCCGTAACAGGCTAATATTATTATAGATACAGCTTCCGACACTTGCCCCCCCCCCCCCCACGTCGCGCGTTCGACCTACGTGCACCGTAGCTTTGTACACGATTTTATCAACGAGTTTTATCCCGAGTAGCTGATAGTAGTAGAACAGCAGTAGCGGCCATAAACCCGCGAAGTCGAAAAGGTGGAAGTGAATTGCAATGAAATTTGCAGGCCTGCGCGAGTACCCGGAACTGACTTACGAGCTGAGCTGAACTCGGTTCGATTTCTCGAGCCGAATCGAGCGTTTGAATTTTCCGAGCTGCTTGAAATTGACGAACTGTTTGAAAGAAATTCGAGCTGAGGTGAATGTCCCAATTTCTGCTCATTTAAGAGGGTACTCGTCGGAAAGGAGGTGTAAAAAATTTGTTTGCGATCAAAATTTGCAGGGTAATTGATTAATTCTTTAATAATAAATCAACCAAGAATAAATCGAGAACTCACACACCCCTAGAAATGTCCTACCCTGTATTCTAGTCCCATGTTCGCCCTTTTTCTTCCCAATCACAATATTTTTTATTTTTACTTTATTATACCAATCACAATATATTTTTATTTTTACTTTTATTTTACTTTATTATACGGATGACTCCTTTTATATACAGAGTTTTGTAAAGTATCGTAAGGAAACAAATGAATAGAACGTTATTCAGACGCTGTGACTCGTCGCGCTTGTACTTTGAAGGAATTAAGTGGAAATCCAAAAATATCAGTCTGTCAGCATAGGCATTAGCTAAATTGCACACCCTATTAACCGGATCGGTGTGACAAAAAGAGGTAGAATATAATTTGGGCTTAAACAGAGGAAAGCTCCTGACTCGTCTTTCAGTTGCATTTAAATTAGTCTGCTGAAGAAGTTGTGGGCAGTCTATTTATCCATTCAAAAATTTAAGAAGAAAGACCAACTCCGAAACCGCCCTTCTGCCCTTCAAGCTGTGCATCCCTAATCGCGTCAGAATTGGCTTATACTTATGGTCGTCAAAAGCCATCGGTTGACAATATCCAAGTAATATAATTTAATACACATTCCCGGTGGAATATCTCTTCGATAAGAGTCGACACTCTTATCGATCGCCACTTTCCATCGGTAGCGTCGTCCTCTCGAGTAATCGCAGCTTACCACTCGCGAACACGAGGCAATTAAGGACGACCAGAGGCGAGGACCGCCGCGGTATCCAATTCTCGGCTGGCACAATGAAAGTGCGTGCCAATTTGCGTTCACCGATCCCCCGTCGAAACGCTATTCATTCGCGGCGTCCATCGAGCGCAATGATTCACAATAGAGTTACAAGAGTTACTGCCCGATTGCCACGCATTATCCACATTCCTTGTTCCGGATCGAAGTGAGTCCCTGGGCTTCCTGGTGAAACGCAATACCAGATTTCAATCCGCGGAGCGCGTGTACCCGACGGGGGCCCCGGTGAAATCGAGATAGCAAGCCGCTTATCTGGGAACATCTATCAGGGACCTCTGACCCCAGTGATTCGTCTCCCTTGTCGAACGTGCCTACATACCTTTAAACTTAAACGATTCGTTCCGTTCCCTCGCGCGCACCGTTCACTGGGGCCGCTCTCTGTTCGCGCCCAGAGCATCCTCTCTCACTTTTATTCCGTCGCTTTTATTGCCCCCCGACCGTGTCTACCTTAGACGCGATAGAAAAACCCTCTACGCGCTGCTCTTATTGTTAGCGTATTGAGTCATCGATTCTTGATCGCTGGTCTTTGTGCTGCGCTTTTGTTAGGGAACGCTCCATTCTGGGGCGGGCAGTCTGCGCAGTATAATAGGTAACAATGTGCGTTGAACTCTGCGAACCATCGGTGGATAAAAGGAAGAGTCCTGTCAGTCGAGTTTACTCCTGATGCAGAAGACGCAGAGGAGCTTAAGTAAGTCGATTAGAAGATTGGTAGGAGAAGGTGAATTTGAAATTACAAGTCTCTCGATCCCAGTGTTTAAAGGCCGTTTTAAAACCCGCCTTTAGCCAGTGGAGGTGGACAGTGATCTGGAGAGAAATCGTCGGCAATTTAAACGACGATCGAACCACCGTGAGAAGATACCCGCAAGTTCGTAGCAAGCGCCTCGGCTATTTGATCGCTCTTAAGTGCTTTCAGGTCGGACTGATTGGTACACGGTGTACTTGGTGAAGTCATCGCACTTGCGAAAGCTTCGTGAGACATTAGACGCCAGTGGAAAGCAGAACGACGCAGCTGAAGCTAGGTAAAAAAAAATGATTACATATTCTTCATAGTTACAACTATTCCCTGTGTAACGATCGTACAAAAAGGCTTGCAGCCTTTCTCTCTAAACATTATCTCACGAGGATGATCCGTTTCAACATTATCCTTCGTGGATTCGAACAAAGGTTTCGTAACTATTGTACCTTGCCCTGCTCAATGAACTATAACTACCTCTAAACACTTCAATCACCAGAGAAGAGAATAGTACAACTCTACAAACCGTTGCATTCATTTGCGAACCTTCATTGACGAAGAGTAACCTCGAAGAACTCTGCCATTACGAGCTCAATGGAGGCCGAGGAAGCCAGGTGCCCGCAGAATCGTAACCGCGGCTGCACCTGTTACGTCCGGCGCATTTTTCCACGCGTAACCCGCGAACGAACGTCTGGCGGACGTTTTCACGGCGTTTTAAAGGCATCCGGCACGCTGGAACAGAGAAAGTTGAAGAGGAAACACGACCAGCCTGCCTGCGTGTCTGTGCGCGCGATTCACGTCGGGATGCGCCTCTGGCCGCGTCTCCGCGTTCGTTCCAGGACCAATTTCACGGCGATTCGTAACGATGCCCATAAAGGTCAAACCCAGAGGAGCTGGCTGCAGGCAGGGCGTTCGCCAAAAATGGTTGGCTAGCTAGCGGCGGGTTCGCCAACCGCGATTTACGATATTGATTTTTAAAAACCACCGACGCGGCGCACCGACACGGAAGCTTTCGAAAACTCGTTCCGGACGCCAAACTCTGGCTGGGTACCTGCGGCTTATCAGCATGCCGAGCTTGCTGCCAGGAATGCAATCTAGGAATCTCGACGAGAGTGTCCGTTCCACGGTGCGCCTCGCCAGTGTCTGTTTCGAGACTCGTTACGTCTGCGATCGGGTCTCGAAGTGGTCCGCCTTCGCGTCCAAGTTTTCCAGTTCGAGCGGCCAATCTGGTAAAATCTCTTCGGACGATTCTTCAAGCGGAGGAAGGTCCCTGCGCATTCCACTCGGGCAACGAAATTAATTCACGTTCCGGTGGCGCGGCTCGAGGATACGTTAGAATGACGAGCGCACACGGGCACGTTGATTAATCAAGTTTAAATCGCGCACCAGATAGCAGGACAGCGCGTAAACTCGCTCGTCCTCCATTACTCACTATCAAGGAGGGCGAATTTGTCAGCGTCGTGAGTCGTTGAAGCGAATAATTAATAAGCCTACCGCGAAAACGCGGCACTCCTCGGTGCTACGGTTATCGGCGATACTCTCCTGACGAAATTCGCGGACCCCTGGCAATTAGAAAGTTCATCGCACCGCGCGGTTTCCCGTGAAAACGAGCCGGTGAATCATCGGTAGGTGGACGCTGCGTGCATTTCAATGAGCATCGGGCACCTACGGAGGCCGGGAATGAAAAGCTTCTGGCGGATAGCCGGCGATCTGGTGAACACTTGCTGGATCCAGCGCTCGTAATTTATTATAGCCAGCGCGACGTGGGAACGTGTAATTTAGGGGGGGTCGATTTGTTGCAACATCTCTCCACACACGTGCTATCTCATCACGCTGGAGTCGTTCCAGACACGTCGCTGTAAATATCAAAACTATCAGGAAACGGTTGCTGCGCTTCGCCCAGAGGAGACTTGTTCCTCAGTGGAATCCATTACACCCGGTGCTCGTCCGCTGATAACTTTCGAAAGTACAAGTAACGCTGAGTCAGTTGATACTCATCTGTCGGAGTATCGGGGCGAATGCGGTAAGTGAACGCGCGAACCCAAAACAGTTGAAAAGAATTTGCGTCGGGGAGATGAGTCAGTTGCTGACGCACCTCGCCGGGGAAGGTTATCTGCCATTGAAGACGACATGTCCAAGGCCACCGTTTAGTGAGGTTCGAATCTAGAATTAATTAATCGCACGTGGGAACTTCTTTGATCATTTGATGGACGGATACTTTGGAGCAGTGGCTGGAAGAACTTGCCAGCTGGGAACGTTCCACGCAACAGCCGAGATGGCTGCAGATCCGATTTTGTTTCGTTGCTCGACGAATTATCGCGGATCGCTTCGCACAGCCGGCCCATTATCGGCAATAACGAGCCGCCGTAATTTTGTCAAGCCAATTAAACAGTCTTACCGGCAGATAAAACTCGCGAAACGATACGCCGTTTCCCATAGAGCTGAACTGCCGTGAGAGAGGCTCGTAACTCAGGCTAGGCGAATATCAGGCCTGGCCGAAGAGGCGTTTCGAGCCAAGCACCGCCGATAGATTCGCCGAGATAACTCTTAATGCCGTGTTAATTATCCGTTGCTGGCTGGCAATTACTATCGGGATAGCAGCACGCCCTAAATTCCAGGCCTGCCAAGCCGTATGAAAAAACGTATCGCCGCGATAGAAGAACCGGACTCGATCGTGCATGATGATGCTTTATTGTTGTTCCCGTGGCCAGCGATCCAACGGAACGATACTTCGAAGACATTCTTGGTCTGCTCTGCTGGGACCTTGCAGCAGTTTCGTTTTTGCATTCGCAGGCACCGGCCAATTGGAACATTCAGAGAAAATATGTCTGTCATGGGTCTGAATAACTCGGTTGAGCGGAGCAGTTGTTTGGGAAACAAAAGCAAAACGGTCCACCGGCTCTTGTTCTCCTTAAGCATTCAAGTGTTAAGAATGTAGGAGATACGATTTATCGTGGAGACAGGTGGTGGGTCCTAGGGGTGGATTAAGGGGGGAGGCCTACCTAGAAATTTTCGAAAAATTCATTTTTATATTTTCTTCAGGTACAACACCTTGAAAATATTCCCTGAGTGTGTCAAGTTAATTCGACCAAAACTGACAAAGTTATAGGCGTGTAAGTAGGTAAGTGGACCTCGGTGTAGCGCTCAGACCCAAAACATTAAACGCGTTTTCCCCAAAATCATGTTTTCAAAGCCAGTGACACACAGAACTCAAAAATTAATGAACCGATTTACTCGAGGCTTTGCAGGCTTATTTTAGGGTTAAAAATCTAAGCGCTATCGCAAGCTTTCCCTTTTTTCTGCCTAGATTTTTTTACACTGCAAAAAATGAGCGACTTTTTGCCAAATAGCGCCTAGATAATTTTATATATTATTTTTAAAAAATCGAGTTTTCGCTTTTGAATGATCCCACACCGAACTACAGTTGTCACCGCAAAGTGCTTAAAAGAAGGACGCCTCGTATGACTCACAAACCTTTCAATACTTTTTACTACAAAAAATACTGAAGTATCCGTAAGATGTACTCTTTCCAATAGACTAATGTTTAATAATAAAAGTTTATCAGTTTTTCTAGAAAAAATTCCCAAAGAAGCATGTTGATTTGACCGTTCTAGGTAGACCTCCCCCTTTAAAAAAGGGAGATTCAAAATATGAGCACACGTTTCAAAATTCTCGAGGGAGTAATAAAGAATTGTCAGTAGTTGCACTTCTCTATTTCTCCATGTCCCGGTCAACTTTGTACGTGCGAATTGCAGAATTGAATGCCGACAATTATTGCATTTTAATCGAGCGCGAAACCAACTCTCCAAGCGACGTTAAATAACTAGCTCGAAAGTCACAATTAAAACCGTTGCCACGTGGCCGCGCGGCGCACAGTTCCTTAATCAAATTCCTGGCGGAAACGCACGGGAGAAAGTCGATCGGAATTGTTAGTATCATAATCGGTACACAGGGGAAAACAATTTCGTCGTAAATTCCTCGCAGGGGCTATTACCGTGGCCGGCCGATCCGCGTGAAAAATTCGAGGCACGCGTGTAATGAGAAAACAAGAGGGAAGGATCGTTCGCAGCTAATACTTCTTCGATGCCAGCCAAATCGGCCACTTAAGACGGTTACGTAGGAATTTGCGGTCGGAGCATTTGCGATGCTCGCACGCGGGAACACGCTTCCTCGCGATCGACTTTGGGTGAGTCTACAATCGTCGAACCTGCGAAGTGGTGGGATAAAAGAGGACACTGCAAATCTCGAGGGCCACCCCAGTGATTTCGACAGGTATTTCCTTTAGACCGTTCTGCTACACCTCTCGAAGAAGAATGTGAAGCGGAGAATGCAGACCTCCCGAAAGAAATCATTCGCGATTATATTCACGCGCAGTTTGAGAAGAATTCTTCCTCCAACCAACTTCTTCCATCTCATTCCTGCTCTCGAATAAATCCTGTTGCCGAAGTATTATAAGAGCGCAGGTGATAAGTCGACCCTTCCCTTCACTTGCAATTTCGTTAGCAATCCACCAATCGTTTATAGGTTGCGCGGCAACCACTCGTGCATTCCCTTACGGCGATGTAATCTCTTAAACGACGTATCTAATTTCGCGAATCGATATGACTCTCAATCAGAGGGATCGCGACTATAACCAGTGTTAAATTCGCGCAGGAGCGATGCAAGGATGCGTCGAGCTACACGTGATGCTGCAGTTCGTTGCAATTAAACCTCACTGGCAATTGGCGAGCCCGTCCTGTTATTACGATCAGATAATCTGAGCGTAACGTTCCACGAGAACAGGTGGATGGTTCAAGGGCAACCGTGTGGCCTCCGATGCGGAGAACCTATCTCGATTCACTCGCTTGCATTTTCACTTTCGTCCGCGCCGGCCAAGTGCCGCGTAACGCGGTGCACCCCGGGCGCCATTTCGGGTGGGAGTCGTACATCAAGGGTATCATCTTTTTGCGAGACTTACGAGGGTGGCCACGAAGGCGTAAAGTGCAGTAAGCATCCCTTTGTCGGACACGCTAAATTCCTTTTGCGAGCAATAAATTCAGCCGCGTTTCCTGGAACGGTTCGTGCGTGCGTTCGATATTTCACGAACGGCTATCAGCATTATCTCGAACCGCCTCGTCCTCTAATTATAAGTTGCCATTTATAGAGTACACGGGCAGAGACTTTTGCAAAGCCGATCCCTGCCTGGAGGAACCATTGTCCTTTGGAAACGTATTTAACAGACATCGCGGCGCCGTTAAAAATGAGCCGCGCCGACCGCCCCGATAGAGTCAAGCATCATCTCTTGCCATATTTCATGCATGGTTTCGGTGCGATACTTCGTTCATATTTCAGGCTTATCAACGCGTGCCCAGAAGGTAGCGCGTCTACCTTGCTCTCTCTCTCTCTTTATCCCCCTTTGCTTTTTCTGTCTACGGTACCCGCCAATTATAATCTGATTTTTTGAGAGAAACGTATGGAGATCCCTGGCCATTTTTATCCACGGCCATAAATAACGACGCAACACGGGCGAAATGTGTGTCGATGGGCATTTTTCGAGACGGCGCGGCGTCTTTCGCTTCAAGGCAAAGTCGTGCGTATCGAAAAAGGAAAGATGATTCATATATTAATACTGCCTACCCCCGTTTAAGAATGTATTTATGGCTTCCTTTGGAGGAGCACTGCGACCACGAATTCTTCGGACTGGAATAATTCAGAGAAACTGTGGCAGGAGTAAAACAAACGAGACGTGGACTTCTAAAGATTGCTCTGTGATTATAATCGAAAGAGTAATTTGCCTCCTTCTCAGGCAAGGAGACTCAGAGGTCTGTTATAATACGAGACCGACGTGTAACTGGATCACATTCGACGGAACGCTTTCACTAGGTTTTAATTATCCCTGATAGACTCTGTGCATCTAATACGTCGGCTTCGGGTTCCACCAATCATTGAAATACCAGATGTTGCAAAACGGCCAACAATGCTGCTCCGAGCGTGTGTATACGACTGGATCTAAAGGATTCTAAAGCAGTGATGAGCAACTGACGTTTGGCCCGCCAACCACAGACCTGTGGCCCACCTGAACATCGCTATCTGTTTTTCATGAACGAGCTTGACAATATTAGGCGATTATAATATGCAGTATATATTAATGTGTATATATTGCTAATAAACAGTACATCAAAGTTAAAGAAAAAAACATTTTATTGTAAATCAATGTCAGAAATAACAAATTCAGCCCATAAATTAAAATTCTTGGATTAGTTATATTTATGTATTTAATATTGCGGCCCGCGTAGAGTAGTAGGTTTCCATTTGTGGCCCACTTCTGACAAAAGGTTGCTCGCCACTGTTCTAAAGGATCTCGTTTACGTAATAACAGAAATATCGCCATTCGAGGCATGGACGTCCGCAGGGGAGCGGGCAAAAAGGGCAGTTTCCCCCTATGGCTTTTGAGAAAAAATCGCTTATTTTTCAAAACTGATCTTTATTAAGGTTACACTAAAAAAGGGAATATTTTTATATTTCGGTTTTAAATTTTTAATTAAATTGGCACTATAAAATGAGCTGAACGAAGCAAGAGGGGTATATTTTTCTTTACCATCATCCCGAAGTTGCCCCCTCCCCCTAGAAAAAAATATCTCCTGACACCCCTGATTCCAGGTGTTCAATGGAAGAATTAAAAATCTTCAATGCAACATAATTAGGTGAAAAAATCTCGAGAGCTCTAGATAAAGCAGGCTTTATTTTGCAAACAGAAAGAGAAATGAAACGTTCATTAACAGATGTAATAAATATCACTCAGAACGTTCCTTTTTCTGGTGTTTCACCAAACGGAGCAGCGAGGAGCTGCGATTCCTTCACTCGGTGAAACTTCAAAGCAGAATACCACGGATTCTCGTTCAGCGATCCACGCCTGGCATGATCTAAAAATGTTGGCGCTAATTATGAGCACAGATGCACGCGCAGAGTAACCTGGCACCGTGATCTAATTAAAAGGCTAGCCTTGAGCGCGCTCTCATGCAGCTCGTTCCGATTTATCGCCGTAAAAACATTCCCGATGCTCTCTGCAATATACCGCGCCACGTGCATCGTCCCGAGCATCGTGGAAATCATTAAAATAATTTTTAGTGGAATCACGCGTTAATCCCGCCAGAGTGGATTCGCGAGCCTGAGGTAAGTGGGCGCTTATTTTTTTTCTCTCTCCTAGGTACGCTGCACCTTTGAATTCTCCAATTTTTCTCCAGAAGCATTCCGCACGGTTGCGAGTACGAGTTACTAAGTTACACACGCGAGGTATTGCAACAGCGGCCTGAACTCCGCGTTGGAGGCCGCTAAACCGCTCGAAACGGCAACAGAAACGCAGCACCGTAATGGATGGGATCCAGCAGAAACGCCGTTGCGAGATCTAGTCCTAAAATCCTGCCGGCGCAAACGAGAGGCACCTGGCGGTCGAATGTTAATTGAGAGGCGCAGTCCGGCCTCCCTTAACGAGCAGATTAGCAGATTTGCGACGCGATACCGGAGGGCAATTTAATCGAACAATTCGATCGAATAGCTCTTCTTGCTCGCCGGCTCTCGATCGACTATTTAGCTCTTAACGAGCGACGCCGTTCTGCTAGCGAGGCCTCAGCAAGAGCGGTTTTAAGGAACGCCAGTGGGAAAAACGGCCGATGCTGGAACACACGGCCCCCGGACGAATAATTCTTATTGAATCATCCGGTTACACGCGATAATCTCGCGGCTGATCTCCCGGATTAAAACGTCGTAACGATTTTTAGGGCGAAATCCGGTTCCACGGGCGCGATAAATGCGTTTTAATTGAGTATCGAGGCTCTGGCCGGCGCGTTGTTTATTTTCCCTCGCTCCGCGGTGCGTTTCCATTATTCATTCGCCCCTGCGCCGCTCCTTTGTCAGCTCTCGCGGCGCCGTTTCGAGTGTAATAATAAAAGGATTTCCGTTTAATTTCCCCCCGCGGGCAAATGGCATCGCTGCACGCTTAAGGGTCGTTACGATACACCGGCTGTAAAGCACGAGGGTTGTCGCTTTATTTTACAGACATTTTTCTCAGACTCGTTGGAACCTCCGCTGCGGTATCCATAAATCTTCGAATGATATCGACGGTATATTGCATATGAACAGTAGAATACATTCCTCCGTGCTTAGCGGATCTAATTGCAGTCTGTTAGCCCCGTTCGCTGCTCGGAGTTCGTTAACGTCTCGCGGCAGCGGAGGTCCGTCGATCGGCAAAGGACGGATCGATTTAAATCGGGGATCGATAAGGCGCGCGCGACGAACAGAGAAAGGAGCACTGAAAGGTTTACGGCGACTTCTAAAGTTCAATAGCAACCGAAGCAGGCAAGGTTCGCCGCTATTTATTTTATAGAGGTGTGCTCCACTTGCCAGACCGACCAGAGAGCCAGCCTCCATTCACCGAAAGCCGTGGAAGAGAGAGAGAAAATGAGGGAGAGAGAGAGAGGGAGGAAAGAAGGGCTGGAGGGAAGTAGGACGGGGTGGGGTACAGAAAGAAATCAAGGTTTACGATGGTGCACTTTAGCTGTTTCTGCATGCCACCGCGGCGCAGCGAAACCGCGGTGTTGCGCCGCGCAGCCAGCCGATACGATTTACGCGACAAGTTTCCACGGCTCACTTCGCGAATCGCATCCGCTCTGGATTCTTTCCGAAGATATCTCCCCGTTCGACTTCTCTCCAAACAACGAGGCTACCCACATTTTTTTTCCTGCTTAGTTTATGCGCCCCGGCGTATGCAAACCGGTTTAAATTCTCCTTAAATGAAGTACGGATCATTTGCCAACGGAATTGCTTTCGGATAAAGCAGCCATTCAGTGATGAAAACACGATCTCCGCTGGGTGATCATCCTTTTGTTAATCCTCTGCCACGAGAGGGCCCGAGTGATGCGTGTCGTCGAGGAGCTACTTTTAAAACCTACTACTCATCCATGCACACGTTATTTAAGATCAAGATATTTGTACTTAATCATCCCGTTAGTGAATAATAAAGCCGTCATGTGCCTCACCACGCGCAGAGTACTATTGCGTTCAGGACACTCAGGCCTTTTTTTGCATGGGACGCGTAATTAGATTCCTCAGTCTTTCCTAATTCATATGCCCTCTAAATCGCATTGCCATGTCATTCAATCTGACAGCTGTGGTCAATTTTGGGAATCGATGTTGAAAAACTGACTCGAACCTAACATTATGCCAATACATCAACCTGAACATGACCACCATCTATGACTCGGTTTATGACTATATTTTTTCAATGTTCTATATTTCTCTCAAATATTATGCTATTGGACACAGTTTTCCCGTAATAAATTATACCTACTCTTCTGTCAATTGTGATTCTTCGAAACAAGCAGTATGCCCTGCACATCGTTCTATTTTATTCGGAAGTTGTGAAAAATCTAAGTTGAAAATGTTAATTCATCAATTTGAATAAAAAAAATATCGAAAAGTAACCGTTCACCTCGTCGTTTCATCGATCTTTTACCACCGCGTCAATTTAAGTAAATAATAAAAAAAATTCTATATTTCTCCATTTTATGCAAGAAGGGCCCGAGAGGGCTATAATTGAACTTAATTTCACCGATTAATTTATCACATAATTCCGATTGTAATAAGTTTTTAAATATTACAGACTGTTTTACAACAAATTCACTGTAAATAAAAAATATCTAACCTCGTAAAGTTTACAGATACTTCGCTCGAAACTGACTTTTGGCACTAAGACCCATCTTGTACCCAACAGTAGGTACAATTTAGATGGAATTCAAATTCAGTTGGAACATTTTAAACCGGCGGAGAAAATACACGACTCCTTACTCCACTCCCACTTTCCTCGAGCTCAATGGTTACTCTCCATTTGCTATCTGAAGCAGCGTCTGCACGAGCCTAGCATGCTTCTGATTACGAGTGACGTGGTACGCACCATTAATAAACGTCACCTGTAATCACTTTCCACGGTCGACATTCACCCTGTTTTCAGCCCCAGTGATTCAGTAGACGGGACTTAAACGGGGCGCTTTATCGTACCCGCGTACTACTGTGTACACAACGTCCGACCTGACAGTGCCACCAGCCGAACAACTTACTCGTAAATTGGTAAGGGTCCAACTAGCACGATCCGCAATAAAACCACCAGCGAAACTTCCATTACGCCCGGCAGTTATCAGCGGCCGTGACGCGGGGGCTCGTGCGCAACTTTAAAGTAAATGGTGCGCTCTCGATGGTGGCCGTGCTCACGTGCAACTCGTTCCAGCGTGTAACGCGTATTACCTGCCTGGCTTGTAACATTCCACTCGTGAGAAACTCGCTCACGGTTACGCGATCGGCCTCGCCGCGATGATTCGATTAGGTTAATGATAGCGGAGCAGGCACGAACCGGACGGTCAGTCGCGGGTTAATTCCGCGCATTATCGATGCAAAATGAATTGCATTCACGCCAGGGACACCGTTTGTCCGAGAAGAAACGGAGAGTTTGAACGCCTGGAACGCGGCCCTCCGTGGGACCGTTCCTTCCTCTCTCGCTGTCGACTTTTCGAACGACCAGACTCGGTTTCAACGCAAGCCACTTTTTGCCCGAGAACAATCGTTCCCATCGATCTTTCAATTTGTCCCCGTGATTAAGGCCTCTTAGGCTCGAATGACGCGGCGGTTCGATGCAACGGTGACGCGCAGAATTGTACAACGGCCGTTTACCACCGGGGCTCTCAGAGCCACCAATTATGCTTGATTTGGTAATCACAGCCTGCGTAATTTCGCGTAACGGGCGATTAAACGATTAGGACTCCTTTGCGCGGAGCCGGTCGATGATCCTTTCAGCATCGAGACAGGTTTCAGGGCACGACGTCGTGACGAGACGCTTCTGTTCCTGGCCGTTCGGGAAACAGATACCCCTGCTGTCTAAAAAGAAAGTTCTTGAAATGATGTGCAATGGTGACTAGGTTAAGGGGGTAGGCTACCCTCAACAGCTCAAAATCAGGCCCTTCTTCAAACGCATATTCTGAAGTACTAAATGAATATAGAGATAATTTTTTTTTTATTTTTAAGCGTCATTTCGTTGACTTTAATGCGTAAAAAGAAAATTTTAAATATATTTATAGGAAGAAAGTTATAAATATAAATGTGAGAGTGTGTACGCGAAGCACCGTTTGATGGTGAACACGATTCCGGACAGGTGAATTACCTAAAACACGAAGTAAAGGCATTTTTATAATCTGTAAGGCTGTCTCCATCTTGTGCAGCAAGCAAAATTTTGATAAACAAATTAATACAATTTTTATGCTGATGTTTCTGATTTATTCTTTTTTGTAGGAAAAATATTTTTTGTCTTTTTTTTTAAGAATTTGTATTGAATATGTGCTCCCAGTACATGGAGGGAAATCGTTTCCTGCAACTCCCTGTAAATTTTCATTCAAATCGTTGGAGCGGTTTTCGAGATTTCATGTTCACCGTTCTGGAAAACGTAGTTTCTGGGAAATCGCGTTTAAAGTTGGACATCGTTATCCGATCTCATGTGCAGGCTCCTACATTTTTTACTGTAACTCCTTCAATTTTTTAAATTTCGGGGTCCGGTTGCGCTTAAAATACGTAGAAAAGATGTAGCTAGCGGAATATGCAAACATTCTAAAAAACAATTTTCGAAAATTTTCAGGGTAACCTATCCCCTTAAGGCAGGTAATATGGAACACCTGATTTCAAAAGCTTGTCAAAAATAGGGGAATTGTTTTTTTTTTAATAAAACTGACACGAAGAAACGAATGCAATAATCATATTTACATAGTCAAATGTAAAAAAATCCAATTGTTTTGCAACTGTAGTAAAAAAAAACTGAAAAGAATGAAACTCAGCCTTTCGAAAAAATGGCACCTATCTAATGTGGAACACCTAGAAAATTTGTAAAGAAAACGGAAAAATCATTACTTTTTTTTTACTAAAAATGAAGCTTTATTAAGTAGAAGATACAAATAAACAAATATATAATAAGGAAAAAACTTATTTTCCACTTTTCAGTGAATTTTTATTTGTTTGAAGTCGGTTTTAATTTTTTAATTTTTTTTTATAATTACCATCGCAAAGTAAGCATTCCGCATCATCGTCGTCATCGTCATTATCAACTTCATCTATGTTACTCGGTATGTTCCATATTACGTAAATTAAGAATTACACTACTCAAGAAGAAAGTAACTTTCTTGGTAAACTATTGTTGAATAATCACGAACACGCATAATTAATGATAAATTATATAAAAATAATACTGTGTGACATACCTTCACTACAATATTTAACTGTTTGATGGCCCCTTCAGAAACTTTTACACACCACGAAAAATATAAACGTTTCTCTTTCAATAACGGATGCCCAACTGATGCTCAATTGTCAGTATCATCGTCTATTGTATCTAGGGATCTACTTAAGTAGTATACACGATTGCCTGAAGAGTTCATTATTTCTTTATCTAAATTTTACGAAGTTCCATATTACCTTTCTTTACCCTGTTTCAAGTCTCAGAATTAGTGCCTACGAGAGTCACTGATGATTCTCAAAAGCTGAGTCCAAGCCTTGGACGTGAAACACGCGTATTCAAAGAATCTTCTATCGAGCGATCATGAAGCCACGATCGATCATAGACGCGAGCCCTCTAATTGTCGATTAGCCGTTTAAAGGCTGGCAGGGAGAATGCCCTCGCGATACTGGGGGAGGCGAATATGGAATAGGTCGAGAAGGTCCCTTATTAAAGTACAGACAAAATGACCGGGTCGTCTTTGAGAAGCGAGAGCCGCTTGTCAGCTTATTGTGGCGCGGGGCCAACTAACGCAGCCATCCATTTATCGGTCTCCCATCAAGATAACAAGGCCTTTTTTTCGTATTCGTTAACAACTCTCGCGGGGCTGGTGCACGATCTACGGACAAGGCCCTCCATTATGGGCCTGCGTAATTAAGCTTTGTCCACGGTGAAAAATGGCCTCCCTCCGCTCCGCTTTAGCTGGCGATCAGCTTTCCTGCTATCAATTCGCAGAGGCGCGAGACACGCTGCGAAAACGGAACGGTGATCCCGCGCGCCGTGAAATTTTGCTGACTCGATGCAAATTCACACTGACGTACAAAATTCAATCAATTCACTTTCTTGCAAGGAGACACCTCGCTTTAACAATGCGCCCTTCGAATAACCTGCCGACTTGCTACTTCAAACATTATAACGCGTATAAGCCGGGCAGCTGATGGATCGCGGGCGATAAACGTTACACTTTCAGCGGGGCACCAACGATAACGTATTACGAAAGTTACGACCACCGTGTATAGTCGCCAGGATTGCGTCGTAAGAAGTTTAATCGCGCAAAGGCACGTACAAAGTGCGAATCAACTTTCATGTCACGGGCGTGCAAAGTGGCGGCGCGCCGTGAACCCGACTCGATTTATTTTCGTTTTCGCGATGCGCGCTCGGCCATTAACATCAGCCTTTCTCTCCCGTCTGCGCTCAAAGGTGACGTTCTTATTCGGAACTAAATTTCCAACCCCAGAATCTTTACCGTTCCTCGGTTGTCTGTCCTCTATCAATATCTCTCAGTAGACTATCGTGGAATTTGGCTTACCCGCGTAGAAATGTAACGAAAGGTGGTGCAGTTATGTAGCTCGTCGGATGTAGGTGCCTTAGTTCTCAGAAATTTATGTCGAATAAATGCTTGAAACATTGCAACGCGCTGTGCTCTTTGATCCAGTCTCTCGGATAGACGCGGCGAGGGAACGGGTTGAAATTTCCATTTGAAGCGAGAAAACGAGATCATCAGCGTCGTAACCTACGGCCTTCGCCTCGTTATATTTCTCCCCCGTATTGTTAACAGAGATTTACGCTTCTCCGTGGCAGTAAACCATCCGCGGTGCAATTTCTTGGCACTCGGACTGATCGACCAGCTTGCGGATGGCCTGGCACGCCGGCAAAGGATGCAGGGATTAACATGTTTCCAGTGCAAAGCGATACGTGTCTGACTAAGAACGTCCTCGGTCACTGCTTAAGCCGACACTGACGTCGTTATCAGTAGTGACACGTGGATATCTCGGTCACTTGGTACTTCGTGAAATATTTCAGCTTACAATGCTTTTATGAGCTTATGTAACAGCAGCTCTCGAATCAAATTTAATTTTTTTTATAAACTATACGAGTTTAGTTTCCGTTGTACGTACGAATTTCTTGATGGAAAGCAAATTTTTTTAAATACGCTCGAGAAACTGTCCATCTCGTTTGCGGATTTTCGAAACTTTTTCTTATAAAGCACACCATAGTTACAAAAATAATATGTTTAAAAAATTGGGACGTCCAATGGAAATTACATATCATATTTCCTTTTCATATTATAAGGACACTAAACTCATATAGTTTATAAAAAAAATTAAATTTGATTTGGGAGCTGCTGTTGCATAGCGCCAGCGATTTATTTTTTTTAAGTGGGGGTCTAGAAGATTAATTAATATATATATAACTTTATGCATGTTTTTCTATTAATTTTTTATCATCCCTTAAGACATGGTATTAAAAATAGGTAATACAAATTTTACACGAAAACTGTAAATTATTCCTGAAAAAAATTCTTACAAATAGACTTATTCTTCCGAGCGCCACAGTGGTGTTCCCGCTTAAGGAAGCTACTTTTATTTCAATGTAATGAATATTGCGCAAAGGGCCAACTGTGAGATCTGTTTCATCCAACCATACCAAGCATTATCCTTTCCCCATCGTTAATAACCGAACAGTTCATACGTATCCCGCTCGTTAATATGCTCTCCAACTTCCTGGAGACTAATTACCAAGAACTTACATTTAACACGGCTCTTCTTATCCACAGATCACCAATCACTGGGTAATAACATTCCTATAACTTATTACACAATCGCTGCTCATTTACAACGCAGAACGCATACTTCCCTAATTACGACAGCGACCGTTCAACAACCGCAACTGGGAAACGCCGCCTCCAAGTACACAGAAAGACTTTAAGGAGCATGGAATTTCTTCGCATGAACGGGAGCGCTGCAGTGAAATGAAAGAACAATACCGAGAACACTTTCATAAACACTCTCCGCGAACGTAAATCGAAACCGGTGAACAATCTGCGATTCTTCAATTTTCTTTGATTAAAATCCTTGAAGCCTCTTACTTTTCTTATCAACGCGTTAACAAGTTTTCCTTTATCGCCAATCTCGCGGCGGATATCAAGATAGCCTATTTCAACTGGCTTTATCTGTACATCTTTGGGCAACGGGGAAAAAATTCGAAACTCATCACGTTTTATTAGAGACAGTACTCGGCACTCGAGGAAGAAATGCAATTTCGCTGCCGAACGCTATCGTTCGTCAATTAAAATTCCCCTGAATGGTCATTACTAAACGTTACGGTGCAAAGTGGCAGGCAGTCGCGTGCAAGCGACTGCCGCGAAATACACGCCGGCCGTATCTCGAGCCTCGCAGCGTAATCAATGATCACAATACGATTATGGTTGCGTCAAGATCCTCCGCGAGATCGTATCGCGTCGCTCGTAGCAGGATCGTTACAACGTCGGGGAATAGTTAATAAGAATAACAGTGAGTAACGTTTCTCGCGAACCATCGGCCCCGAGCAGGTGAGCATATGGATCTCCTTACATAACGCTGTATCGTGGATAAATGTACAGGGTGTGTCGCGAATCCATTGGCAAGTGATTCACTCGCTTACCTGCATGCTTTCAAATACTCTTTTGTGAATGACGAGCGTCCGTGCATGGATCTTTTATAGCCGATTGTGGGATCACGTGCATTAGACTCGCTGGCAATTAAAGTCGAAAAGAAATAGGAAGAGATTCATGGCGTCACGGTGCACCCCGGTTAATCTCAGATTCAGATAATAAATGTCCTTGTAGAAAACACTGTGCCAAAATTAAAAAAAAATTATCGGTAAATGTTCAACGTGCCAATGGTAATACTATAAGATCTATAGAATTTTACTGCAATTTACCTTTCTAATTAAAAGATAGGTAAACAGGACTCGCACTTACAGTGCTTGCAAATTTAAATGGCACAGTCAGTTTTCTCTGCAACTAAGAGGTGGCACATACAGGGCTTTCTGCAAATACAATTCTCTTTTTCGTGAATTTCGACTATATTAATGCAAAAGATAGAAAATTTTGTGATGCACTTGGGTTATTGTATTTAGCAATCAAAATAAATCAATTAATTTAAAGTCAGGGAAGCTTTTTCTCTCGCCTGAAAAATTTGATTTTCGACACTTACAGTGTTTTCTGCAAGGCAAGAATTGTAACTACGTTCGTTCGAGATATTTATATTAGAAACGAGGATGATCGATGATTAATTCACAGCACACCCCGTATACCTATAACTATTTGCATGTGGAAAATGATGGTCTAACCCGGGTGAAACGAAATGCGCTTGGATTGTTAGCCACATTTCATCTTCGTCGACTGGCTAGGGAATAGACGTGCACGGGGTTCTGGCGAAGCTTAATAAACAAGTCGCCACCCCACGCGCGTACATCAACTTTTCCATTAATGTTTTCAACGTAGCTCGCAGACATTGTCCCCCTCGGTACCTACACCCACACGCAGCGTCTGCCACGCCATGGGGCCACGGACGCGTATTTCCCTTCGATAAGAATGCACGCGCCAGTGACGTAACGTTACACGCGAAGTTTACACGGATGGCCTAGAATCTGTTGCGCGACCCGGTGATTTACGGAATCCAGCTTTTACACGAAGCGCTTTGGTGTACGATCCGCGGTTACAAAACGCCGCGGGACGCGTTAACGCTCGATACCGATGTTAGCCTCCTTCGGGAACAACTGCTTAAGCTCGTTTGCACACGGGCTGTGAGCTAATTCGCTGTACAGCGATCAAGGAGGCGATTCCTTGTGGTAAAATAAGTGCGGAATGTGGAATATAATTTCGTCACCGCAGCAATTTTTGTCAAGGGAACTTTATTCAAAAATCTCTGAGAATACGGGCTACCGATCTAGGAATTTCGATGATTGTTACATAGCTTCAGGGCCGGCCGCAGGGGGGTGCACGGGGTGCAAGGTACCCCGGCCGCGGACAGTACCGGGGCTCCAGAAGAATGAAAAATGAAGAAAAGAAAAAATTAGAGCGTAATTTTTTTATTTCATTGAAATTAAGAAAAAAGAAATTAGAACATTTCTAATATAATAATATAAAATCACATAATATTAAGGGGGGGTTGCGCCTTCTTGGGCCGAAAAATAGGTAATTCTTTATGAATTTTTTGTACAAAAACGGTTCGACAAATTAAATTGAGGTTCGGCAGGCTGTTTTATTGTATCTTGAACTATTGTTCTGAATTTTTGTGCGACAGTGAAGAAAAACATGGCAGATACAGAGAGAGCGTTGGAAAATAATTGGGTGGCCCTGGCGTGGCGAAAAGTACTGTAAGGGTTATCCGAAACACAAAAGGGAAAAGAGATTCTTAAACTATATGAATGTGGCTATGGGTGGTAGTAGATTTATTGCCGTACCTGTTACCGTTCCTTTTTTATTTAAAGAAGTTTTCTCGATTTTGAGGCAAAACCTTTCACAGAACCAAATCAGGGCGCTTCATCTTCTTCAAAAGGCTGATAATTATTTTTTTTTTATTTTTCTTAATGCATCTACTATCACCCATAGCCACATTCATATAGTTTAAGGATCTCTTTTCCTTTTTGTGCATCGGAAAACCCTTACAGTACTTTTCGTCAACGCCAGGGCCACTCAATTATTTTCCAACGCTCTCTCTGTATCTGCCACATTTTTCTTCACTGTCACAAAAAAAAATCAGAACAATAGTTCAAGATACAATAAAACAGCCTGTCAAACCTCAAGTTTATTTGTCGAACCATTTTTGTACCAAAAATTCATAAAGGATTACCTACTTTTCGGTCCAACAAGGCGCAGTCCCCCCTTAATGATATGGCAATAAAAGAGACATGTATTTAAATATGTTAATGTTTTTGTGTTCATTTATTTTATTATTAATCTTCTTTTCTTTATTATTGATATTATTATCCTTTTTCGCGATTTCCTTCTATGAAAAGACGTTACGTTTTATACCGTTGAGAAATTCTTTGGGGCCTCAAAATATCTGTTGCACCCGGTCCCCTTTATAGAGAATGCCAGCCCTGCGCAGCTTATCACTTTTCTGCGCGGTGGACATTGTGGTGTGTTTACAAGAGAAATGTATCGCACGTTCGCGTGCTGAGAACTTCCTTACTTTGTTAAGTAATGCATTGTGTTCGATTTCTTTGGCGAATACGACGAGGGTGTGAAAATGCAGAGATCCATCGAGGACGCGTGGGTTTCTGGAAAAAGCTCGGATCGGACGGAAAGTTCCTCGAACTAATCGGCGACGGATGACGATTTACGTTGCTCGCAGTCGATTTGCATCGTTCAGCTAAGTCCACGCACCTGTTGGAAACCCAGAATGGCTGTATTCGTGCCAAGGTGTTCGCACCCGGCCATTTGTGTGCGACGACGCGATATACTCTTCGGGGGAATACGAATGCGACTATTGTCGCGGGATAGTTCCTTTCGCAGTCCTCTAGAAAGGCGAGCGTACGACGAGGCTTTTTTTTTATAGAAGACAACCGCGATACGGGACCGTGGAAACAATATACCGCGGACAGGTGAAAGTTATATTCGATGCGTTATGCATTAGCCGCATAGACAGAGATTAATGCATGAAAAATCCCGCTTCGTGTTTATTGTTTTGCTCGATTGTGCCGACGGTAACCGCATTAAATGGTCCCCTGACTTTTCATACTGTCGCGTGGAGCTGGAAGCTTTAATACCGAGAAGTAGGAAGTAGATTCGTCGCTATTTACGATTTGCAGGAGTGCCAGACACGATCTAGTTGCGACGTTGAATTTGCAATTGCCCCGATTAAAACTTTACGCTTGCGTACGATGGGAACTCGCTGTTATTACTTGCACAAAATAGCCGCGATGGTTTTTTAGCGGTGTTGTAGAGTCGCGTCCCGTCAATAGCGATTTATTCACGCGCTAATACGTTCTGCAAGCCTGTGTACTCGGGCGCCAATGACGAACACCCTCGACGTTACAAAGAAAGTCGCGTCGACCTTGCGGATGGCTCTATAAGGTTCGAAAAAACTGAACGCACGCCCCGAACGTGCAATTTATGACCTCGTCATTAAAATGTATAAAGGTTCTGCTTATCACGCGCTGCCTCGTAACGTAGTCTATTACGGTGCCGATGAAGCACCGAGTGTACCAAAGAGGAATCGCTTTTTCCCTTGGGAATATCCACAGGCGAAAATCAATTACCTCGGAAGGAAAAAATTTTCAACGGTCACCCTTTCGTTCTGGCACCTTTTCCCCAATAATGAATACACTTAAAATAAATTATAAATTGATGAAGCTTCGGGCAATGAGAACAGAGTATCTTTCGGAACAACTGATAACAATTTACTCTTATTTTACTTGTAAATAGTTATCAAGGAAAGTTTGAATAACTAAATAGTTGCGGTCAATATTTAGACCTTTATCAAGGAAAGTTTGAATAACTAAATAGTTATAAAGGTCTAAATATTGACCGAAACGTCGGAAGATGATACTTCTTATATTTGCAAATTAGCTTTTATTCTTTTAATTGACCGAAACTGTGCGCCGAAATCATGTTTTAAATTTAAAAAAAAAAATTACGGTCGAAATTCCAACTTCATTAGATAACAATTTACTGTGATCAAAAAGAAGCGAATGCCAACTAAAAAATTCCAATTAGATAAAAGAAAGACTGCGGTACAACGAACAGTTTAATCGGCTTGTTGGATTAAGTGAAGTTTAAAGCTCGATAGCTGAGTATATGTACTTGTTATATGTAAGATGCCATTTTCGGAGAGACGGAGGGAAGAATGACGAGGAGTTTCGTCAGACGGGAGCCACCCCGCGGCCTCGATGGCAACTTTATACGGCTGGCGAAGGAGCCTCGATCGAGGAGCGAGAAATAGAATTCCTACGATCGAGAGTAAATCCTGGCCTCGTTCTAGAGAGGAACGCCAGTATTCGAGCCGCGTAGGCATGCGACGAGTTTGGAAACGACACAATTATCGCCGCGCGCCGGGCCGAGGGCCGATTACGTTATTCCCGAAGAGGCTGCCGGTGGGTGCTGTAACCGTAACGCGATTCCATCCTTTTCCTCATTCACTCTGCGCACCGATATCGCCTTTACCTTCCATTGTTCTCAGCTATTACGTTGTGCTCCAGATATCTCAATGTCTTTTAGAGCCTGTTTGCCAAGCGTTTAACGGCTCAGGCACGCAGACACTTTTTCCGCTGCCGGGTCTCACCTTCGCTTTCGAAAACACCGATGTGAATACGGTAAGCTGGCGGACACAAACGTTTCTTTGACTATAGATCGTACAACTTAATAAACCTTAACCTTGTCACAAGTTCCACCAGGCCATGCACACTCGCACAGTGATCCTGAGTTTAGGTGAGCTTGTGTAATGCGAGGAGAGATGGAAAATTGGGTCCCCGCTAGGGTTGCCACCTTTTTTACAGAAAAACGATGTAAATTTGCTTTCGTGGAGTATAAAAAAAATACGCTCGAAATAACTATAAGTACATTTTAATCTTATTAGTTTTTATAAATGTTTTGTGAAATTTTTAGCGGCGATTGGATTGATTGGGACTTTTGACATGTTGTTTGAAACGACCAAATAAAGGCCCATACCAAAATTTAGCTTGCTGGGAATTATTGCATACTATAAAGCATGGTAGCGAACCGATGTGAGTCGGAGTGTTGATGGGAGTTCCCATACACCCACAGGTGCTCTAGAAAGCACTCTCTTCCTAGCAAAAAATTATGCTTTAGAACCAGTTAAGTTTGAACTAAGCTTTGAACTAAAACATAATTTTTTGCTAGGAAAAGAGTGCCTTCAAGAGCGACTGTTGAGTGTGGGGACTCCCGTCAACACCCCCACTCACATCGGCTCGCTACCTTGCTTTACGCGCCCCCGCGCTAATCTAGCTCCAAACCTATACCGATATCTCGTGACATATATACACTGAAGTACTCTAAAAATCGAAATAAGTTGTAACTATTGTTTTTATTTACTGTCTAACCTATCGCCAACCTCTCTATCCGAAACTTTAGAATTAAGATAGGTATGTACCTAATATCGAAACTGTTTTTGCGTGTATCTCGGAAACGAATGTCGAGCGGCGGTAACATGTATAGGAAAAAGTTGTTCAGAATCATGTCCCCGACAACATATTTCAAGGTCGTTAAAATCGATGAGGAAACACCAGTTCTGCATAATTACATTTATTTCTTCCAAACATATTTTTTATTGCTCTTAGCATTGCAGAGCCACTTTTTATCCTTTTTAAATAACTCCGTGGCAATATTCATATTAAAATATATATTGTGTTGTTATTTCTTCAGAGCAATTGATGGTGATTATGTTTCGTTATTTAAGTTTATTTGCAATACTATTTACAAAGTTCCTACCTGTGATCAAGAAACGACATTTAATGTCATTGATCACCCTGTTAATCTCTATTTCCAAGTTCTGTTAATACCTTTAATTTATAATTACTCTGCGTGAATTGCCACGTGCACAACTGTTTTCTGTTTACCCCCTCGTCCTTCGCACGCTCTACTTTATTAGCGCTCGATAGAGCGCGGCAATATTCAAATTAAATTAAAGGAATTACATTTCCTTTACAAATATATCAATAATTCGTTCGTTATTAAATTAAGAGAGGCCCTGTTTCTCTTCTCAGTAAATGCTGAGGTGGTAGGACTGTTCCAGACAGAAGGTAAGAAATTACTTTGAGACGATCATGGTTTAATATCATTAATCGCGAAATAAAGTATTTTCGCATACTTCATTGCTATTCAAAAGCGTAGAGCACATTTACGTATAATAACATAAGGTACTTCACTTTAAAGTACGGGTGGCAACCCTAGTCCTCGGGTATTCAAAACTCTAATCGTCGAATTGATCGTGCGAGAGCTTCTCTCGTAACCAGCTCGTGTTGCTCGTGTTGAAATCGAAATCGTACGGGTCGGGACGTTCGAGCAAGGTCGCGTGCATTCGTGTCGCAACCCTGCCTAACTGCATTCTTCTCCCGCGAGCGGGTCGTCGAGTAATTAACTGTAAAGGCAATTACGCACGAACGCGTCCACCTTCGGATTTATTGGAAGCGGGGCACGTCGAAAGAGGTAATAAGGAGCAAGGAGGGATCCCTCGAGGACCCTCCGCGACGACATAACGCGAACACCGCGAGTGTCGTTAATAGGATTACGGGCGAGCGCAATTAACGACCGTTCTGATTAATCGCAGCTACGCCCGCGCCTCGTCTTGGAAGCCAACTGTGCCTGCCCGACTCCGTTCGCGACCACTTGCAATTTTCCTAATCACTGTTCGCAGGATTCGCGCCAATGATTTGCCGCGGTCTACTTTTACTGGCATACCAGGCCAAACTTTCAAGCTTTCATATCAAGAACGTGTGGATGATTAGATGCTCGAGGAAAGAGTAAATGGATAATCCATTCGCATTCCTGCACCTAGCAGTAATTCCCCGCGGCAGATGTTACGAATTGGACTTTTATAAGAAGAAATGGAGTTCCTTCGTTTAGACGGTGCGTCGTTTGAAAAACAACCATACAATTCCATCGAATTCCTACCTCGGACGAAGTGCGTCAGGGGAAACACCGCGGCAAGAGGAAAGCAATATCCATAAGGCACAGTCGAACGCTCGTTCTTACCTGGAACAGAAAATATTTTCCCATTAAGTTAGAACCACTCGGCACTGATTTACATCTCTATCTATTTTCGCACGCTGCACGGTGCTTACGTAACACGTGCATTCGCGTTGCAGACTGTACCCCGACATTATCAATGAGAGAATTCACCAGCCCTGTCGGAAAGTTCTCTCTTCTTGCCAGACGAAGGGTGGCGATGACGGGGCAGAATAAAATCGACGAACTTGGAACTCGACCACTGCAGGAAAGGTGTCAAGAAACGCGGGAAATGAAATCTATTTCACTGGGTAGAACTAGGTTTAGAGCACTACGGTAAGCAAAGAATAAAGGCGCAAAAAATCAGCAGATAAATTCCCAGTGAAGGGATTTCCCAAGTGAGATCGTATCCCGTATCCTATCATTCCGTCCTCTCACGCGTTTTCCACTTACATAATCGCGGGACGGGTTGGAAGACCGTGTATACGCGCGAAACCCAGTCGATCGCCGTGCGACTCGGCTAAACGTCAGGCGAGCCTTCTCAGGGGTTCCGTTTTCAGCGATACTCGCGCAATGTTCGACACTGTTAATCCGTTCTTTTTCTCCTGGCCGCCGACAACGTTCGATCGATCGTTCTGGGCCTTCGAACCGAGTACATCGGGTATCGAGTTTCGACGTATACAACAACGTCCCGAGACAACTGGGCGTGTGATGTACCGGGGTCGTTTCTGCTCGCGAGTAATACGACTGGGGGCCATTAAGCGAGATATACGCGGCTACGGCCGGCTGGATTTCGTATGTTAATTTGATGGCGACGACACATTGAGGAACGACGATCGTCCGGCTGTGTATCTCGTCGGGATGTCAAAGATGCCCCTAGGGAATGCCTATCCTAAGACTGCACACGTGTGCCTCTCAACAATACAGTCGCTGGTCGCATCGAGCTTCACGTTACTCCTAGCTTCTACCAAAACGTTCACCGAGAAGCAGGACCCGATCTAGCTGTTCCGTCGCTCTGGGCAGAAAGGATCTTTGCAGCCCCTAATTGTAAACAATTATTTTAAAATATAATTTTTGACGAGTGAATTTTTTGTCGGTATTTGTTGAATACCAAAAGCCTTTTGCTTTATAAAAAATTTAGTACTTATAGGGGTGATTTGAAAATGATTTATAAGTTTGATACTAAACTTCAACATGTATTACCTACTTTTTTACCGCTTTTTCAAAAAGTTTTACTTTTTTTATTGATTTTAATTTTCTCTATCAATTTTGCCGCATCATTTTTGCCCTGCTCACGCCCCCTGTATCGGGCCCTGCCGAGAAGAGTAACCGTGTTAAAAATGCTGCACTTGCATCGGAAAAGTGGAATTTTACTTTAATGAAACAGGAAGAATCTGTAGAAGAGCGAATCCTAGATACAGCTTTCCTGTGGAAGTCTACTGAGAGGCAAACAGACAAATCTATTCCTCCATGACTTGAAATCTCCTAATCTGAAAATCTCCTTAACAAAGGAATATTTCGCTAGTGTAATGGGAAACGCGAGAATTGGCAATCCAGAATAAATTCCGTTGAAATCTCTGCTTAAAATTAGTTTACTTGTACACTTTCGTGGATGGTAGAGTGTTAGATATTGTATGTTAATTTGATAACGACGACGCATGGAGGCACGGCGACCATCCGGGTGCATATTTCGTCGGGATGTCAAGCGCGCCCCTCGGGGTGCGTATCGTAAAACGCCCCCGCCGTTCCGTAGGTTCGCGGCTCCGCGTCGGTTCGTCGATCATGCACGTGTAACCGCTGCCGTAGGATTGCAATACCTTACGGCACGAAGTCCCTTGTGCGGCCTGAAATATTACGGTTATAAAAGTATTTATACTTATCATTGACGCGCCACGATCAACGCCCGCGATGGCGAAACGCGAGCCGTGGTGTTGTTCATGGGCCATTCAAGAGCACGCTTATGCGCTCAAATAATGTATTTATGTACCATTGAGACATTGAACAATGAACTTTACATCATTTCAGATGGCGAGCACCGGGGAGGGGGAGGGAAATTTAAAAGCGAGGAGAAGGTGGATCGATGAAGGAGAACCTAGCAGATATTCAAAGAAGATTAACTATCTGACTGATTTCAGGATTTACTGGCTACAAATTGTGGACGATCGTGTATCGCCACACTTTGCGGAACGAGTATCGTTTATTCTTCGAAAAATTCTTCTTGTTTCAGATGCGATGCTTGCTTGTCTTAACCGCGAGGAACAATTAGATCGACTTCCGCGTTGGTCGCTCTGATCCCGCCGCAAGGAACGTGCAGCCTCGTTCCCCGCTATTGTTAAACAATTCAATCGTGCCCGCGCGCATACCCGACCTTACTCCTAGATCTGATTATTTCTTTCTCACGATTGACTGCTCCTTCGGACACGTTTGTACGTTGAACAATATGAACGGCACCTACAAGCTTCGCTACTTAACCGGCGATAGCTTCCTGAAAGGCTCGCGTTTCGCGTTCGTGAAATATGAGAAAGAAATTACCGACGCCGTGGCCGAGTCGAAAGTGCTCTTAATACCTGCCTCGTCAAAGAAATCACTTAGCAACTGCGCAACAGTTATACTCGCCTGTAGATTGAATTTCATTCACTGGAAACAAAACGTTTCGTGGAAAAGCCGCAGAGGAATTGAACGAAACCTCCACGAATTGAATATTGCATTTCAATAGACTGGAAGTAACGTCGTGCTTCATCTTGTACCGATGATAATATACTAAAGTCAGGTATAATAGCAGGAAGCAAATTATCGAGATTGCACGTTTATCGTTAATAACACGCTGCATGGAACATGTTTAATCCAATTAATAGCCACGCAAGAATATGATATACTGCGATGGAATTGACACAGGTATTATTCATTATTGGACTGCGGATTTTTATGCGCGTAAAATATGCCACGTTCATTATTATCGAATTTCTCGAGGGTAAAAAGACAGTTCCCAATTTCTTTATTGTGGCTGGAAGAATTTGTAAATGTGTCTCAATAAATGTTAAATTTTGAGCAGCAGTTGTAATTGCAACGAGATTATTTCCATTAAAAGTTTCAAGTTTCGACTGCCTATTTGCAGAAATAAAATGAACAGTGAAAATAAGTAATTGAACTATTTTCGGGTGTTCCGAGAAAAAAAGTGGCCAAACCTCTTTAATTTTATCGAAATTGTTTATTTGTATCGGGCGATTGTAATGAACGAGTAGTTAGACTCTACTAATGACTTATTCTATCGCATGATATCAACATCGGTACAAAACGTTGTATGCATTACGATTTATCTCTAATGTCACGCAACGGTTCGATAATTCATCTATGATCGCAACCAAATACAGTGAGATACATATAAAAGAAATATGTAACGTGAATATGCGTTTTGATAAAGCATATGCAATATGCAAAATAATTTTTGCATATCAATATATGCATTTGCATAAACGTCTGCAGTCTATTCATTATGTTGCTCGAGTGTCTCTCGGACAAAGCGAGCGCACTCTGCCGTTCTGCACCCACGATTAAGCAAATTATACCTGACACTTATCCCTGAATACCAGCAATTTACAGCAAGGACAACGCGATATAAACGTCGTGGGAGGTGATATTAAATCATTATAATTATCGACCTTACACGTATTATAACGAGATCCAGTAGAGATTAGGGCTGTAATGAATATTCGAATAGCAGAGAATTCGAATATTCGACTAGCAGAGAATTCGAATATTCGAATAGCAGAGAATTCGAATATTCGAATAGCAGAGAATTCGAATATTCGAATAGCAGAGAATTCGAATATTCGAATAGCAGAGAATTCGAATATTCGAATAGCAGAGAATTCGAATATTCGAATAGCAGAGAATTCGAATATTCGAATAGCAGAGAATTCGAATATTCGAATAGCAGAGAATTCGAATATTCGAATACCAGCGAATTCGAATTTGAGATTCGAATATTCGAATACCAGAGAATTCGAATATCAGATTCGAATATTCGAATACCAGAGAATTCGAATTTCAGATTCAAATATTCGTATACCAGAGAATTCGAATACTAGAGAATTCGAATATTCGAATACCAGAGAATTCGAATATTCGAATAATCAGGAGTATTCGAATATTTGAATTCTCTAGTATTCGAATTAGGATAACTATGGTACGATTTAGGAACATTAATCCTAAATCAGACTTTTTCCATATTAAAAATAAATCGATTTTACGAATAGAAGTTGATTACTTTTCGTTGCTTGAGTTTATAAAACTGTTTATTCTATTAATAAAGAGTTGATTACCATTGATTTTGCTTCGTTTTCCCTGTTATCTTTCATATAATAAGCATTTGTTCTTAATGGGTACGATTTAGGCAAGTTCACCCTACTTTCCTCGTGCAGCAAATTCCTCTGCCATTCGAGCTTGAATTGAGGAAAATCGATGGAAGTGGGCGTAGAGCGGAAATAAAATTCCCTTTCTCCTAGAACACACCGGCTGCCCTAAAGGTAGGGGACAAAGCTTGGTAGCAGTTTGTATCACAAATCACCGGTCAGCGAGGGTCACGTTCACGTGCACGCGTGACCGTGCGTCCACGTTCCACCTTCCATCCACGTTTTATCTCTCCTAGGCGATTTATGCCCGCGGGCCCCTTTCTACCATCGTCTCCTAGACGGCTTGCATAGGCGATACGCTGCTCAGCGGCCCCTCAAAGGCCACCGAATCCCGCTACGCCGGTTAGTTTATGGGTTAAAATCCTTACGGACGGGGCTTTCGAGGCGAGTGTCCCGCTCGTGCCGACAATGGCCCAGGGGGTGGCTCGAAGACCAATGTTCTGTCGCTCTTTCCATATTCTTGGATCGAAAAAAAATGCTGCGCTCATTAGCCGTTTCGCTATGCAGACTACGAATTAATAACATTAACACCTTCCGCGGTGATCAATTTCGTTGCGGACACACCCCCCGCGTTTGCCACAGTGCGATTCTCAAACGATTACTTTACATGAATTCTGTGCGTAACGGAGCCTCCACCACGGTAAAGATTCGTTCGAAAATCACGAAGGTTACTTTCCTGGGAATACATTCCGAAGCGAGCACGCACTTTATGAATGCAACGTTCAGTCGCGCCACGCAAGATAGCGAAGGGAAAGAGCCGACCGGCTCGAAGCGAAGGAGCATTGGAAATAAGAGCAGAAATCGTGGAAGCGACCGTATCTGCATAGAAACGGTGCGTACACCCGTGGATCGCCAACCATTCAATAGAGTATTTCCTTAGAGTTTACCACCGTAAACGAGCACGAGAAAGCAAGTGTTTTACGAGCGAGTTAGCTTGTCAGGTGGCCGCGACTTTTATGACGATCCGCAACATCCCCGTGTACTCTTTGTTCATTGTTCTAGCCACGCCTCCGATACAAAGGGGAATAAATTTCACGAAATCCTGGCCGATAACGGGAACATCGGCAATCCCTGCCGAAAATATCGCACTTTTTCCAGCGATTCGGAGTAAGGGAAGGGGGTGTGACATCAGAAAGCACGCGGCAACAGGTTCGAATTGAAACGGCGATCTGTGAGAAAGCAAACACTTCCCCGCTGCTGTTTCTTGCTCCAAGTGAGCGTCAAGCGTCAAGATCCAGTCCCTCGTTCATATTAAAAAGCAACGCCTCCTAGAAATGTGAAAGATTACGATACCATAACTCTGGGCAAGCGAGTTAAATCTCGCTTTGTGGATACAAATAAAATAAGAGGACACCAACGGTTGCATTCCAACATCCCTGCGTATGGTAACAACTCGTGTCATCGTAGTGGGTGGGGATCCTTAAAAGAAGAGCGAACACTTCAGCCCGACGCCCCTAAAACTGATAAAATCTTATCCTCTGAGGTAACACGCCCTACCAGAAAAGCCAACTCGTTGAATTCTTCACGCCTGACTACGATGATCGCCGTTAATCAAGAGCCTCGCACAGTGCCCATAGCTTACAATAAAACGGATAGGCAGGAAAGAAATGACTTGCAGAATAACCCAAATATTGCAGACACCAAGCGTCGATACCTCTGGCAGTCAGATCCTTCGACTTAAAGGAGAATAAAAATCCGCGACGCAACAGCGACGGAGAGCGATAGTCGGGACACGGTTGACGAACCTTCAGCGAGAAGGAGCCAAGGTCGGGATAGGATAAGCTGTCCGTTTTTCAGTCGGCTCGCCGTGCAGCCGGCGACACACTTAAGAGACGTTGACCTCCCGACCGGCTGTGTAAACACGGTGAATATCTTCATTTGCGTGTTTGTAGGCGGCCGTTGGAGCCGAGAGTGCCCCGGCCGTATGCACGCGGAATAAGTGGGCAGCTGCAACGGCTTTGCAGCTCGAATCCTATCTGGGTAACCCGGTCCCAGAAACTCGTTCCGCCCTTCCGTGGATCCTGCTGAACCGTACGCGCGGTTACTTAGGCAGCCAGCCAGGAAGTGGACGTCGAAATTCCTCCAACCGCACGAGTGTAACTCTTCGCCCCGCTGGGAGCAGGAGGATCGTAATCGGTGCAACAGTGGCTTTTGGGGTAGCTTGCACTTGGGATGAGAATGTTCTGTCAGGTTTATAGATTGCACAGGAGTTTCGCCTATTCTGGGAGGTGCAGGGGCGGTTTTGTGTGTAGCGAATTAGCAATAACTCATACGCGAGTTGCCAGATTGAATTAATTTCGAAATTGTATCGACTCTTTTAAATTAAAATATTTTATGACACTTCGCGGGAAGGGTGGTAGACACTTGTTAGTCTAGGGGCGCCGAATCTCCAAATCTGCCCGTGGAAAGGTAGAGTGTGTTTTAATACAGTGAATTTGAGTGATCTGAGATTCCTATTCCACTTACAAGGGAACATCCCGAACCCGGAAATTCGAAAAAACTCGGAATCTTTGTGAATATGTTGGGAATTTCCTCCTCAGTACAACGCAATTTTTGTTGGTTATTTTTCGATTTTGTGTTATAACTCGTGAACTGTAAAATAATTTTTTCACCAAATGATAGATCTAATTAAAAGAAGTAACATTTGTCTTGAAAACTTTTCCCTATCTCTTACAGATTGCGAGTTACAAAATAAAATCGAAAAATAGCCGAATTTTCAGAAGTTAATTTCTCCCGGTTAGAGTGAATTTGGGCAGCAAACAAAAATTGCGTTGTAATCAGGAGGAAATCCCCTATATATTCACAAAGTTTCAGAATTTTTTTAATTTTCAGGTTCGGGATCTTCCCTTGTTAGATCTCGCAACTGCTATTAATGGTAATGTATAGTCGATCTGACGATTATACATTTCTCCTTTTTTAAATTAAAATTTCTTTTTGAGTACTGTTTTAACCTACTCTTTTAACCTTCGATAACGATGTCCGCTTTTCTGGAGCCTTGGAGATATGTGTACGTTAGTAGAGATGTCATAATATGGATCGTGTTGGAGCCGAAGTGCTAATGCGAGCTGCCAAGTAGAATCAGTGAGCTAGTGGTCAGACTAGGAAAGAGCGTCCCACTGAATGGTTAGACAGCTACGTTACTATGGTATTGCGAATTTCTAACGCAAATAGAAGACACTACATATATTTTCTAGAAGCACTGATAATAGTAACAGCTATCAAAAGGAAGTTAAATGGATTTCACACGCGTTGATAAACCTGGCCTAAGGAATTCGATTTTAATTACAAGGTTCGATGACGCATTTACGGTTGGCAGAGCGAAGCGATGCGAGAAATTCGATGGAAGAAGATGCGAATAAAAAGAAATATGCAGCATTTCGCATCCTATGTGGGTAACCCGGTTCCAAAACTCGTTTCGCCCTTTCAAGGATCTCCTTGAAGTCAAGCTACGTCGAAACCTCCAGGAACTCCAGGAAGTAACAAGATGTCGTTTAACAGCATTTTTTTCTCCTGAAGTGGAACTATAGTCCTCAACAAAATATTATCTCGCGGAATAACATACGTATGTCACTGTGCCACTCTGAATATTCCCCACGAGTTGTGACTACGAGATCACAGAAGCAGACTCAACTAGAAGCTAGGAATAACGCGCCTATTTAACGATCGTTGCTTCGAACTTAACTTAAAGCTTGAAAAGAGATAGAGAACTATCCGGATGACAACATGTTCTGATAACACACGAATCCTCGATCTGTTAACTCGTTCTCGATGGTGCCGTTATTGGCAGAAAGGGAAAACGATAACGGTGCACCTCTCGATCCGCTTTGCCCGTGTCGCGTGAACACTTTCTCCGCTCGATTGGAAATCATGGAGGAGACTGGATCCCGGCAACTTGGAGAACGTGAACTTTCGAATGCGTAGGTTACTCCTGCGTCACCTTTCAGCATCGTTAACGCGAGCATCGTGCGGTCGATTCGCCTCTCCGGTTCGATCCCCCAAACAGAACTGCTTCTGCCTTTTAGCGTCGCCTTTAATTGATCTCTCGTGGCTTTTATAGAGAGGATCTTGGCGCTCTCCTTCCCTCGGCGATCAAGCAGTTCTAGTTTCGCGACTGTTAAGGATGGCGACACGGACTGGGCTTACGGTACATGGATGACCTCTCAGCTATTTTCAAGATTCAGAAGTTTACGCGCCATTTCACCTGAGGGCTGTGAATTTAATTAGTATTTGGCAGCCTTGGGGTCTCATCTTGCTTCTCAAACTCGAACTTTAGGAGTGTACCTAATGCAAGAGAGGTTTCAATATTGCAGTATCCATCATCCAGACGCAGCTGCGAAAAGGGAAGACTTAAAGAATGGTGGCTGTAAGGAACAGTCGTAAAACGAATTATGAAGAGCCAGAGGACGAGGCTATGAAAGGAGGCACGAAGAGGATTGGAAGTAGAAATTATTTGACAGGAGGGTTCCCCGTGAACTAATCTAAATAAAATAAATGGTAGCGAAAACGCACGGCGGAGGGTGCTCCCTAAGCTGCGCCGCGGCACGTCTTCATCAGTTTCGTCCGCGCGAACTTTTGTTCTTCTCATGATCCTCTGTCCTCGCTATTAAACGCGGCCATGGAAGTTCTTTTGGGTCGGGTTACATCGTCGTGCACCGTTATGGTGGATATTAAAAGACAGGAGATTCTCATCGGAGCGTAAAGCAACAAGTTTCTAAGAAAGGCAACAGTCGTACAGTAAATGGTAATATAAAAAGACAAATGACACAAAAGGGCAACGAAAACTTTCATGTACACATCAAGGTACATTACCTTCCACTGAGAATCCTCTTAAATCTGTGAAGTTTCAAGGCTTACAGAATAAGGTAACTAACACTTGGCCTTTTTCGGATATACAATTTCTGACAATTCTGAACCCGTCTCGTGGATGATTAATAATAAATTACGGAAGCTTCACTGTAAAATATCAAGATGCGGGGAACAGCGCGCTGAGAGCCGCAGAGACCAACTACCAGAAATGAAATCGCGGCGATCTAATTTATTGCTTGGAAGGGGGAGAAAGCGAGGCAAGATATCGCCATTTAGCCGTATCGAAGAAGATATCCTTCGTGCGAAAGGGAAGGATCGCTTCTTCGTCGCTCCCGTTTTAGGCGCGATTCTCGCCCATCTAATTCGCCAGGGGCGAGATGATCCCCGTCTATTAGCCGAATTTATAGAGGGCTTCGAGGAACCAGGACGCAATCTCGAGTCTTCTCCCGCAGCGTAGAACGTAGACTCGAGAAGAAACGTATCTTGAAGGAGGCACGATGCAGGGGGGGGACAGAAACGGGTGGGTAGAAAAAGAGGGGAAGTCGAAGAGCATCGAGGGAAAGGAAGAAAAGGAAGGATCGAGGTTCTAGGAACCGTCGTGCTCGCGCATCTTCATTATCCTCGTTCAGGGCCTAAGGGCATCCGTGTATACAACGGTAGAACCGTGCTTGGACTCGATCAATTAGCGTACAGACTTCGTGATCCGAAAGGGCGAAAAGGACCAAAAGAAGACGCACCTATAGATTCACTTTCCGCTTATGAAAGCAGCCTTCGTCGTCGTCAGCCCCCCTTGCATCGCTGGCACAGCTATACGGGGGGTATTTTGTGAAATAGCTCTGCATATTCGAGTAGGGGAGACCCGGGTTGGTTGTCTCAAGGGGTAGATTGACTAATTGTTAATAACTTAGCACCGACATATGCTTTACTGCGGAAAGATTTACTGTAAAAAAAAGTCACTTCTACTATGCCCTGCATTTATGTCCGACCCCGCGTAGCACGTTTTTTAACAGTTATCAGCGTTTGTCGAAATATTAACTACGTAAGTAAATATTTTTTCTCAAAGATTTGATGTTTTCACGCTCTATATAGTTACGATAGAATAAAAGTTAAGGAACTATTTTAAAGTTTGTTTATTAGACGATCTATTAACATAGTATTTTTGTTTATACATAATTGTAGTTTATATAGATTATTGAAGTCAAAATTATCGGTCGGGGCAGAGTGACTAATAACGTTAATAAGGTTTAAATTGTTATTTTGTTATTCAGAAAGCGATTTTTATTTGTTTCATAATAATTTATGTTTAAGTTGAAACAATTTTCAGCCTATTATTAAAATATGAAAGAAAGATAGTTTGTATTTTATAATGAAGCAGCTCTTGTGACATTGTGTTATTTTATTACCACTGAGATAAGTTGCTAATAACATTTTCTTAACTGATTCTACCTATAGTCAACTTACCCCGTACTGTAAGTCTACCAACCCCGATCATGAGGCTGGTTGACCAGCTTAATTGTTGTCATATTGAGTCAACTTTAATAATTTAATGAGATAGCCAAATGTATGCCCTATCAAATATACTAACCGTTTTAACGATATTTCGTCCACATAATTTATTAAAAAACAAACACTGAAAAACTGGCTTACCATCCGCGGTATCCTCTACAAATGCCACGAAGGAATTTCGTAGCTCTCGAAACTTGTTCAGTAATTTATAATTTCGTATCGCGTTCAATATTCTTCGAGCTCCCATCTGCTAAGCAATATTAACACACCATATTAGCCCAGAAATTCTACAACGTTGCTTCGGTAAAGACGGAACTACCAGAACGATAACTCCGTGCCCAACTTCCTCCATTTCCGAGATACCCGCAAGGATTCCTTACAGCACCGTCTGCTTTTAAAATTCCTGTCGTGTGTTGCGTCGCGCAGCTGTGACTTACGTCAGCGCATAATTGCCCGGGTGAAAAAAAATCAAAACACGAGTTATTTTTATACGGCGCCCATAAAGAGTCACCGTAATCACGTGAATGAGACATGCGGCAGGAAAATTGTCCACGCGACGAGCACGGATCGGCGAGCTGACCCGCGGTTAAATGAAATGAGTCACGAATTCGTGTGTTCCAGGGAACACTGTGTAGTTAACAGCATACGCGGCACTGACCGCAATGTGAATCGCACGGAGCTCGGTGACAACGGACTGTCACAAAGGATGTCCTCGTGCCACATAGCCTCGAAGAGAAACCACATTTTCGTTATCGACAAAATCAGTCGTCGAAGACAATCGTGAAACGGGCGGAATTTTTGTAATGCTTAGGTAAACGCATTCAGGTATGCGTAAAAGGTATTATTAAAGTAGTTTTAAACAAAGGAGATTCTTATTAACGGTGCATAGATTTCACAAATTACGTAGGTAGGTATGTATATCAGTGGCGCACCCAGAGGGAGAGCCAAGGGGCCCTGGCACCCCCCAAAGAAAAAGGGAAAAGGATATTAATGTAACCACGTCTGAAGTAGTTCAAGAGCTTTGTAAAAAGAAAGGAAAACTGGATTTCATTTTTTAAATAAATTTTTATAATTACCTAATGAATTTTATTGAGTTTGCATTAAAAATATTTGCATCCGATCAACACGGCTCCCACCAAAATTCAATCCTGAGTGCGCTACTGATGTATATTAGTCAAGAGAATCGCAACACTGTTGCTCACATTCTCTATGCATCGACCAGAATCGTTCGTGAAAGTTTTATCGAAGACTACTCCTATGCCAGCACCCGCGAAACGATTTCGGACTACCAATGAGTAAGGTCGGGCCCATGATGCATCGGTGGCACAGAAAATGATGATTGTATTCTGCTCACCTCGGGTCATTTGAAATTCATACAATAAAATCGACGTCGGATTGATGAAGTGCTGACTTCCATATGGTGTATACCAGTAGCGGATTCGTCACACCCCATTCAGAAAGCCTCGGACCTGTAAGACCTCACAGATGACATTCACGGATCAGTGACATCCGATGAAAGATGACCTGGGGTTCTGAAGAGCTTTTGAATTCTAACGAATTCGTGATGTCCTGGATGTAGGGTTCGGGGACTGGGTTGTATGGGGCTCGAGCATTGTCTCCCGATTCTCATGTCTGCATTAAGTCTCGTGAATCTATAATAGGTGTGCAAATTGCTTGAACTTAAAGCCAAAAAGTAGCGTGTAAGGGGAAAATTAGGGATTTTTTGGTCGTATAAATAAAAATATAAGGTTTCGATTTTTTTATACAGTTTTAAAGTATGTATCTTTATTCTGCTAGAAATTGTTTTTTAATGAAAAATTGTACAAAATAACGGCGAACAAAATGGCTTCCCGGAGCACTGCAAAAAAACTGACCCCCACTCCCGGGAATGGCAGGATCATCTGTGAAGGAAATACAAAAAAGATATATAAACTGGAATACATTATCTTCCACCTAGCGTAGGATTTTTTTGATATTCCAAATTAGTGGATTTTTTACAAGCATTTCAGTGCAAATTTTTATGTAAAAAATTAAAGTCAATTCTTGAAACTGCTATAATTTCCAAAATAATTCGAATTTTAAGAAAATCCTACGATAGGTGGAAGATAAAGTATCGCAGTTTATATATATTTTTTTGTATTTCCTTCGCAAATAATCCAATCATTCCCGGGAGTGTAGGCCAGTTTCTTTGCAGTCCTCCGAGAACCCATTTTGTCCGCCGCCATTCTGTACAATATTTCATAAAAAAAAATCTCTACCAAAATAAAGCTCGCTTTAAAACTATATAAAAAATCCAAGCCCTATATTTTTATTTATGCAAACAAAAAAAGCCCTAACATTGTCTTTTGTTAGTGGCTTCAGGGTGGGGTCCCCCCTTAAAGGACTTAAACGTATAATCAGTATGCACGATGTCTGATACAGAAGTTACAACGACTCTAATCTGAAATCATATTCGGAGCACGCTTGCAATCAGTTTCCCCGATTGTTTTCCGGCAAATCGATTTTAATCGACGATAAGTGCCTACCGCCGCGATACGTAACATTATCGATGTCACAGCCACTTAAATTCAACGCCACGGATATAATTATCGCGCGAGCACCGCCAG
Source organism: Andrena cerasifolii (assembly GCF_050908995.1). Classification (NCBI taxonomy): domain Eukaryota; kingdom Metazoa; phylum Arthropoda; class Insecta; order Hymenoptera; family Andrenidae; genus Andrena; species Andrena cerasifolii. Next base: position 12,026,864 of record NC_135119.1, on the reverse strand, counting down.
CTATCATTCGCGCGGTCGTTAGGCGGCGATTGTGCGTGCACCACGCTCGTTTCCACGCGCTGTATTCAAGTTTAAATCAATCAATCCGACGCGTGTGCCACTTAGCTTTAGCAACATCCCGCCGCAGCGATGTATCTGAGCCAGGCCACGTGGGCGCACCAACGACAACGGAACTGCTCAGAGCCAATTGGCCGTCTCTGGAAGCAGGTAGATGGACTTCTCGCTGCGAGCACGCGTGCACACCGGTCGTGCCAGATCGTTGGACATTGTTTGACGCCGCGTTGCGTCGCAGCCGATTTCATAACCGTGACCACGTCTGGCTACTACCGCAGCCGGTGACTTCGACGCTGGCACCAGCGCGGTCCTCTTACGTTCGAACTTCGTGCTCGTTCGCGAGTTGCGTCACTCGCGCATCTATCTTCCGATTTCAAGAAGTTTACGATCATATTCTCCCTTCACATCGCTCTGCTTATACAACTTCCATACAAATGTAAGCCTTCGAGGTGGCTTATCCTCGTGGCAGCGGAAAAATCTACGACCAAGAATTGTTCATCGATGACGCGTCTATTGAAATACGGACGGTATGATTACACCGCGGCCTGTCGCAACAGTGTACGAACTGAACCCTTGCTTCGATCTACGATTCTCTCGGAATGACAGTCCTGAAATGCACAATTACGGATTGATAATGGCCGAAGGACCGATGACAAATCGCTGAGTCGGGACTAGACGTGGCACAATCGTTCGTCATCGATGCTGACTTCGAATCAGTGGATATGGAAATGTAACGATTAGTGATTCTCCGGCACGAGTCGCTGAAATATCCCCGGCTTTCATTGGAGGTAAAGGATCTCTTTATTGACCGAGGGAAATGCTTTTGTAACTACATTCGCAGTACATATAAAAAAAAGGAAATATATATCGTAGACCTACCGTTGTTATTATTGTTACCACTTCTGTGATAATTTCTGAGGAAATACTTCTTACTTATTAGTAATTTATTTAGACGTGCAGCTTAATATTATATATAGGGTAAAGGTACCAGTAGTTGACTATGTATCAGTAGTTGACAACTTTTCAGAAAAACTTGTAAAATAAGATTGTTAGAAGTGCTACTACGTACTATCTTTTTTCAACAGCGTACCGCGGCTCTTAATACCCACAGTTCGCCACTTCTAAAAACCTTATTTTTCACGTTTTTCTGAAAAATTGTCAACTACTGATACATAGTCGACTACTGCTACATTTACCCTACTTAAGTTGTATTTAATTTAATAAATCAATTTTTTAATGAAAATGCGTATTTTCGGTTACCCGTCAATTTGAGGAGTGCTCGTAGAAATGGGCATATAACATATGTCCGTAAACCTAAGCAGGGTCAATGGGAGATTGCTGGTCGGACCAGACCCGAACCGTTTTAACGGATGGACTTCTGGAATTACGAAACTCGTATCGAGAAATTTATTCGGTGCTAATGACTCTTTAACGGCTTCACGGGTCGCGAATTCGACGCGGCGAAAGCGAGAACTTCATTGAAAACTAGGAGCAAGAAAATCATGGTTTTCTCTATTCTCCGGCGACGGAGTGTCCGCCATTTAGTTGCATGGGTTACCTCGCGAGATAATGATATAATTATCGCGCGCAACTAAGAGAAACTGGACTGGTTGAACGCGCAGCTTGGTTTATGATCCTGAAATTGTAAGGCACGAGGAAAGTACTTTCGTTAGCGTCGTCTTCACGGTGGCTGATTTCAGTTCTGCGGACGAGAATCGCGGGGAAAGAATAGCAGATGCCTGGCTGCGCTTCGTGCCAGGTGAAAACGGCGCTACGATCATCGAAGAACGCAATTTTTTACTTAATCAATATAACGCAGTCCGTCTAATTAGACCGAAGCCGTGAAAGTACCGAATAGATCAAAGCAAGCTATCGTTTTCTTACATAATCCAGCATAAAGTAAATTACAACGCACAAAACTAGAGGAATAAAAGATGAGTACGCTCTAACCACTTCATTCCTTTTCTTTGCCTAGAATCACTCTTACATTTCCAAAGTGCAATAATTCATTTCCAACTTCACGCACCCTGGCAGTGGCGCAAGGGGCCCTGGCATCCCCCACGGAAAAAGGAAAAAGGATGTTAATGTAACCACGTTCGAAGGAGTTCAAGAACTTTTTAAAAAGAAAAGAAAACTGGCTTTAATTCTTTAACGGCGGAAGCCACTGTGACGGTCGAAAATAAAGGCTATTTTCAAGACATTCGTTTATAAGGAAATGTAACTTTCTACGAAAAATCTTTATTACCAACTGAAAATACATATATTTAACTAATATTTTATGCTCCTAAATTTACAAAACGGGCGGTCGTGTAACTTTCCAACGTTTGCTCTGAATTGAAAAATTCGAAGGTTTTCTTAAAGTACATTACAATAACTTCAGTTAAGTGCACAGATTTAAAAAAATATTAATTTTTGAAGAAATGGCGGACTTAAGAAGACATCTGGAAGAAGAAGTATAAAAAATCAACATGTTTTTTCAACGTTACGATTAAATGAGTTATTCGATCAAAACACTTTGTTCGCTTAACTGATAAGCTCATAATCCCTCTTATTAGATACATTTGAATTCCTGGATATAAACTTCTCGCGCGATTGACACCAAGCTACCCATGCGTGCACTCGATTTTGAGCGCTGCGCAGTTTATACAAAGCCTTCCGTAGCTCCCAGAATTTTTCGAGATCAACTTTGAAATTGTGCAAGGTATATTTTCGAGACCTCGCGTATTATCAAAATGCACAAAAAGAAAAATCGGGAAAAACTTTCACAGTGGCTTCCCCCTGAAATAAATTTTTATAATCACCTAATGAATTTTATTAAGCTTGTATTAAAAGTATTTTCATCCGATCAACTGTCTCCTACCAAGATTGAACCCTAAGTGCGCTACTGCACCCTGAACATCCAACTTCCAACCCTTGCTTCGTTAGGGAAACGATTCTACAACTACAAAGGTGCCCATTTCCCACGAGTCCCTTGTCCCCGGCTGTTTTCCGGTCCGCCTTTTTACGAGCCCGCGAGATGAGCCCGGCTCGAGCGATGGTGCACGCGTGCATACACGTCGGTGCGCATATTCGCGGTGCATCGGTGCATACATGCGTGTCGGAGGAGCTGCAACGCGCGGCGGCGCGGCTGTGTAACAGCGGGCCCGTAGGTGGCTTAGTGATCTCATGTTTCATATTTATACTCTCATCTGCATATTACGAGCGGGGTGTGCCTAGGTGGCTGCTAGCCGCTCTCGTGTGCACTGACAGCTGGAATGCGCTGGATTAGATTGCCCCAGAGCGTTCCTCCTATACCTGCTGCGACTACGCAGCTCTTCGCCCCCTGTGACAGCCATCCTTCGCGGTGGGAAACCGTTTTCTCGCGTGACAGCTCCGGATGATAAATCTATTTAACTCAGCCGCCACTGGGTCCTCCAATACACGCTGTTAAGCGTTCAAAGAAACTGCGTCGCCGTCCGTTTGGCAGTAGGTAACGTCTCCTGAGTTTCCCCTGTGCGAGCACACGTTACATGCTCATGTAAGAACCATCGTCTTAACATGGAACAGCTGCGAGAAATTCAGCGTCGCCGGGCGAACCTTTTCTCGATTATTACCTAAAGCGTTACGTTACGACGGTTCCCCTTCGTTACACGGGGCCGGCGATTAACCTGTTTTCCACAATTAACGGAACCGCGTCGGGCTTTCAATTAACGGCCTCTACAAGGGTAAGATTCAGCCGACACGCAACCGGATAGACTTCGCAGCCTTAAAGGGAATAGAATGTCGAGAGAGACAGAGCACGAGGGAGAGAGAGAGGGAGAGAGATCACCTGGACTATGCTTGTTTACCGAACGAACGCATATCGCGTGCAATTACATCGCAATTTGTTCTGTTGTCTCGAATTTCAATGGCAACGGAGCCCACCGGCTCTGCCTTAATATCTCCAATGTTAGGTAACAGGGTGACAAGTGGAAATCTTAATTTACATGAAATCTGAAGAAAATCGGTAAGCCGACGCACGCTCAGATTATTCTTTTTATCAGGACCACATCAAGTTATGGCACGAATAGTGTTCCTAATTTCTCGAGAAATCAGAAATGAGATCATATTTCTCGAGAATTCTCGAGAATTTGAAGAAAATATTGCAAAAATTATATTCTTGGAATAATGTTGATAATTTTTATCAAAAACACAAGAAAACTTTAAGTAAATGATTATTCCTGTCTAATTTATACAAAACTTGTGTGAATGAAAAAATAGGTATTAAATATAATTGGTAAATTTATTTATTTAATACAAAATTTGTACAAAGCGAAACATTACTTTTTGGTTTTAAAATTTATTTTTAAATAGCACAATGCGTCTAATGTAGCGTCAGCGAATCTACTTTTTTTGTAGCAAAATCTGTTATTGTTTTATTTTGACGATTTAGAAATATCTATAGTGGCTGTTAAATGAAAAAATGCATCTTTTGACCCTTTTGGAAGAAATTCTGGATCGTGCAAAAATTTTATACGGGGTACAATAGTCTTATCTAATCGTTTCAATATTTCTTCTTTAATAGCCACAAGAAACTCATTAGGTACTTAATTCAGTATACAATTTTTCTAAATTTTTAAATAATAATTTCAGAGCACGTTCAGCAGTTAATAATATCGAATCTTCTGTACTGTGATTTTCTATTGGAATTCATATAGGTACTAATATTATTAATAAGATGTATTATAAATTGTGTTAACTAGTAATACATTCATTTACGAAAATGAATGAGATTTATAATATTTTTCCTAGACTTAAGTTTCTCGAGAAATTATAGTATTTCTCGAGAAATAAGAAATACGCAATTATAAAATTTCTCGAGAAATTCTCGAGAAAGAATTCTCGAGAAGGAACACTAGGTTTAAAGTTGTTGCACGCTGTCCAGTGGCGTTCGGACTGAAATCAAGATAGGAAAACCGAACGGCCGAATTCGTATTAGTGGCGGGTCCGATTTCTCACGCGAGAAACGATCGCATCTAGAAGAATCATAAGAATATTACGGCTCCGCGAGCGGCCAGTGCATAGACCACAACGATTTTTCTGCCGGACTCGTTGAACCGGAGTGAAATGTTACCTCTCCCTTGGTCGCTCCTCTCGCTTAACCGCGGTGTAATGTTACTACGTAAAGGTGCACTCCATAAACCCCCGTAAAAGTGGCCGGCATCTAGCCTCTCGGAACGCTCGCTCATGGAAAATATGATTTTTTATCGGGCCCGAGACGTGACACGTGCAGGAATTTAAAGTACAGCCGGTACACGCGGCCAACAAATTTACCTCGCGCAAGGTGAGCGCGGAATACAACGATATCTTACCGGTGGCATGGAGGAAAGGTACGAAATTGAGTAACTTATTGACGAAAGCAATAGGGACTATTGCAAAAGTAAGTAGATTGAACTATGAAGAGACTTTACGGCTCTGTCTTGGGGATCAAGGAGATCAGGAACGATAAATTATTTCCTTGACGTTCAATCCCAGATTGCTTTGGATTAAATACCGAATTAACCGACGTGATGAGGCACAAAGGAGCTGAACCCTTATTTCTTTCAGAGGCAATGGTAATTAAAATTCATTAAGTCCTACTCCTTTTTGTCCGAAGAGATTACGATCGCCCTGTTAAAGTTCGTCTTGCAATTTAATTGCCGTGCAACACGGAATCTAATGAAAAATGGGGCGAATGTCTGCAGCTGGGAGCAAGATTGTCTAGCTGGAATCTCCAGAGACGACCATCCGCTCCCTTTCTCTTGCTAGGACGGCGTCGGTAGAAATTTCTCTTTCATTACTTCCAAAACGACTGTAATTACGCGGGGAATATCCTCCTGAAGAATCTTTCGATGATGAAGCAGGATGCTTATTGTCGTCTCGTAGATTGAACCCTAATACGTGCCTGTTCATCTGGCTCTTAAAGGTGAATGCACCGATCGTGCCGAGTAGGATAAAGTATTAATGAAATTTTTGCGCCGCAGCATGCTATTTGTTAAAAGTAATTTGGATGAAGAAAGTCATGAAATAAGAGGAAGTACCTTTCTTTTAATCGAGGAAAGTAATACTGTTTCACCTCAGATTCCATTTAGAAATAAAATACCCGAGTAATACTTTTAAATACCTACTTAGGTAATAAAGAATTAGTTTCTCCCGCGTGCAATAAGATTGCGAAAGTAAACTCGATTTAATTATCCTGTAGGATCCTGTGCCACTTAATATAGAAGCCAGACCCTAAATGAGGAGCGAGCAAGAATGCTAATGAAGATGCTAACGCCGCCCGGCGCAAACCGTACAAAACAAAGCTACAAGCTCCTCTTGAAACTGTCATTACACAAGGCAGTAACAAAGTCGAGAAAATTAACTTAACGACCTGCCTGTTTCCAGCTAGAAGCAGGAAGCGCCGCTCCAAGCAGAAGCAAGAGAGGAAAACGTTATTGCTGTGGTCGTAATGAAAAATGAAGACACACGAAGAGGCAAGGTACACAATTTCTCTCTCCATTCTTCCCCTTCGAGCGAGCTAAATTAATTGCTCCAAGCTAATGAACCTATTCCGCTCGAGCCATACAATCCTTTTCATCCTCGATACGTTCACTGAACTCTCCAATCGTCGCGGGGATGGTCCGGTCAATTAATTGCGCGAAATTAACGAGCTGGCAGGATAGATGCGACCGAGCCAGCCTCTCCAAACAGGCCGAACCCCCTTTCACCGCCACTCGAATGAAAGTGTACACTTTTTAAGTCTCGGGACTCTTGTACCTCGTGTTGCTCGTGGTCCACTTCAAGTATCGCATATTCCTTTCTAACCATTTTTCGCGCTATCGACGGAGATGGACGTTGCGCTCCACTTCACTGAATTCTCAGAGTTTAGTTCCCACTTTTTGCATTGTTCCAAGCAGATGCGTTTTCTAAGAGGGATACATTACATATGTGCTCACGGAAATGTAAAATTTACTGGAGTTACAGACGCCCGAAGTTCGTTCGATCGACCGAAGGGGCTGGTAAATATCTGGAAAGCGGTGCAGTTGCTGTCGAAGGCAGAATAAAAGTGGACGAACGCACAAAGACAGAGGAAGTCCAGCAGGAAGGCGAAGGGAAAGGGACGCTAGAAAGCGGAGGTGTGCTCTTGCTAAGCAAAGCATGCAAGTGTCCCACAGTGGAACTAATGGCGGTGCCATTAATATAACTTTGCCTTAGCTTAGATGCAACCGCGGTTTGTGTACATACGCGTTTTGTACCAGCGAGGAGTGATGCATGGCACGACGCGATTCACGGTCCTCTTAAACGTCACAATGCAGCCCGTGGGATGGGGACATTAATCCTTTCGCCGACTTTAGCGTCTCGTCCCCGCGCCTCCCTCGCGGAGTAGCTTAGACTCTAGCGCGACTCGTGCACAGCTCGAAAGTAAGGACTCCGCTGCTCCTGGGGCTCGAGCCTCCCGTATAAGAGGATAAGAGGAGTTTCGTTACTCGTTAACGTTTAAGCACGTCACGAGAGCCTAGAGAGGCTCGATTATTCACGAGGGAATCCTTATTATCCCCGTACGTAGCGTATGATAGGCGCATCCTGGCCCTAGCCTGGATCCAATGGCGCACCTTGTGCGGGGCAAATGATCATGTTAAGTATTACAATTCTATGGAGTTTCAGTTATAACAAAATACGAGTCTCTGATAAGAATACCTGTCCGCCGACCTAGGAGTCAGTCCAGAGTTATGTTCTCCAAGTGGAGGTGCTCTCAGAGTCTTCTAATAAATAATTATCACGAGAGTGGAACACCTGTTCTCAAAGTACAATAGAGAAAAGCAGTGAATCAGCGATACCGCGCAGTCTCTTTTGGCGCAAAATTCGGGCACAGATGGCAGAGATCCGGCGGTGGAGAAGACGACGCACGGCAGAACACACACATGTCTTGTCCACGAGGGAATTTAATCCCCTCTGGGATACGAGTCCCAAGATGAAACGGCCGACACCGAATTCAGGAGAAAATCTCAGATACATTCTCGAGATAGAGCTTTCGGCGCGACACTTAGCCGCGAACAGAGCGTGAAATCCCATCGTGTGCGTGTTCCCTTGGCGAAACGCGCTCTTCTTCGGCAGCTGCTTGTCCAACACGGGAATCAGATGGGAACAAGTAGCCGCGTCCAACGAACCACTTCGGCCAGCCCCAAAAAGACGAGGAGCTTCTCCATCGACACGGTAGGCGTCCCATTTTCGGCGTGGTCGACGTTAATACCATGAAGAAACATGTCGCTACCAGTCTACTGTTTTTGGGGTTCGTAGGTCCTGTTTAGCTTCTGGGGACTTTAAGCGTCGCGCTCGGCGTTTCACGTCTACCTGAATCCTTCTCGCTTAGGTTCACTGAGGAATTAGGCTTAACGACAAAGTTTTGCACCTAATTCCACCCAAAGCTTACACGTTTAAATCTTTACCTCTTATCATTATCGAACTGTGAAACATGGAGCTAATTAGGGGGCAACATGCATCTAGGTGGCGAAAAAGTAGGATGGATTTGAAGAATTTTTCTTCGGTGAAGAAATGATTTTATCAAATAACTATTATATACATTAGAGAGGTCATACTTTTGTCTATGAAATGTTAAATTTTCATTAAAAAATTCTGAGAAGAAGCTGCGTGGTAGGTGTTTCCGTACAACCGTTTCACTTTTCACATTTTCAGTCGTAAAGTCCACTTCTATGTTCAAACCCCCGCCCTTTTGTGAAAAAAAAGAAGGAAAAAAAACAAAATTGGTTACCACAAGTACTAGTTTTGTTTGTCTACTTTAAGAATATTTTTTCTTTTTTTGTTTCAGATCAAAAGCAGTGAGGGTATGATGCTTACCGCAGACGCCTTTTTTTAAAAAACCGTTGTACGGAAACAGCTGCCACGCAGCTTCTGCGCCGAATTTATTAAAGAAAATTTCACATTATATAGACAGAAGTATGACCTTTCTAATGTATATAATGTTTCTTTGATAAAACTATTTCTCCACCGAAAAAGAATTCTTCAAATCCATCCTACTTTTTCACCTCCTACACGTGCGTTGCCCCATAAGGATACTAGGCAGTCGTTCCTGTCTAAAATGAAGCATTTCTGTTTCAATTAATCACAAAGAAACAAATTAAAACTGTGACTTCATCTTTGGCATGAAGTTTATAAACATCATAAGCTTTAAAAAAAACATGTTTGATTAGTCAAAAATATGCATTATATATAACACTACAGATGGATCATTAAAGAGGCTTTTTAAAAATGTTTCTTTTGTTTTGTAGCGATAACTCAAAAACGGAGGTTCCAATCGATTCAAAACAAAATCCATTTGTAGCGTCATATATAATGCATATTTTTGACTAAGCAAACATGTTTTTTAAAGCTTATGACGTTATTAATAAACTTCGTGCCAGAGAACAAGTCTCAGTTTCAATTTGTTTCTTTGTAATTAATTGAAGCAGAAATGCTTCATTTTTAGACAGGAACGATTGCCTAGTACCCTTACCACCAAAACAACGTTGCGAAAATTCGTTTGATAGATCGAGGAAGATTAAGTTTGCACGAATTCGGAGGAGGAGGGGTTAAACGAAAGCTTAATAGCCTCTTCGAATCACGTTTGAATTGACAAGTTGGAAGGAAACACGGTCGTGCATACCTAGAGGAAGATAATCACGGCGGAGTTCATTCCTAGAATAACATCAGAGATGGTCCCAGCGTCATTGTGAGGGGAGGGGGACGGTGTCCGAGGGGAAGCGGATACCCAGCTATTACAAGAGGATTCGCTGCGGGCAGAGAAGATATCTGTTGCATACCTAGCCTGGGACGATCGAGTTCATTGTTGGGCCTAACCTTCGATAAAGCCTTTGTCCCTGTCGCTTCTTCTCGAACGTCCGCCCGCGGCCATTGTTCCGAGTCAGCGTAATTAGTGGACCTTGGGGGATAATCTCTTCGTTCAGCGACTCGTGTCTTAACAGGGAGACACGATCCTTCATTCGTGACTTTTCGAATCGTTTGACGAGGCAGATAAGCCCCGCGGGTCGGATGAATGCAGCCGTAACCTCGAGGTGTACCTCTTGTTAGCGGAGATGCCACAGATTAAAGCGACGCCCGATGCGCGATTCTAATTTCTTGCGAAGCGACCGGCGATACGAATCGACGCGCAATAAATATGGAGGTCCGATTTACGATCTCTACTCGCGGGCGGCGCGCGCGCGAACGCTTGCTTAATGAGAACAAATGCGTGTAACAGAGGAGAGCCAGCTTTTCTCACATGTTTACCAGCCGGCCGATCCCCACCTCGCGCGGCTGAATAAAATTCGCCGTATAAATAAAAAAGGAATTAATTGCCCGTCGCTCCTCGGGATCCCTGGGAGAAGCGGTTAACGAACAGCCCCGCTATTTATGATACATCAAGCCTCGCGCAGATTTATGACAAACGCGAGCACCAGCCAACGACGCCTACGAGCGGATAGGATCCGGAATCTCGCTTGGGCATCAATATTCGCCTGTTTTATTTCGCTGTTTATCCGACAAGCGGATCTCCGGCGCAAAACATCGCCGCCCGTCTAATTACATTCTACTTTGTTTCGCCGCGTCCAAATGTAGCCCGGCTTTGTAGCCCGCTTTTGGATGAAAATAATCTGGCCGCGGATCTGCGGCACGGTCCCACGATTTCTACGGTCGTCCGCCGCGTTCATTAGTATCAAAAGATCCCCGAGCCACGAGGAGCACGGTGCCATGAGAAAATAAAACGAGATAACAAGGAAAACGGAAAGCGAGATAATAGGGAGTCGAAAGAACGCGAGAAGGATCTCGGGGAGGAGAGGCAGCCCCTAGCGGAGATAACGCGGAACCGAGCCGCTGCCACCCGTATTATCGGAACAATCGAACATCCTTTAGCGGAGGAAGCGATCCACAGAAGTCTATTATCTGTCCGAGTGGCACACGAGCTTTGGGGTGGAATTAACCGCAGGGGAGTGGCGTTTGGGGAATCATACGACCACCAAGTTTATACAGGATCGTTCCAAGAACCGTGCAGAGCTAAAGAGCTTACTCAGGAAAAGAAAGTCAGGAGGAATTGATAGGAGACACGGTGGTAAATAAGGCTTCCAGTTCTTCTAATTAGTGGAGGTGTAAATTTTTTTTCAGGTCCACAGGGGAATATTTACTTTGACAGGTGTTCGAGTTTATGCTTCGTTCAAATTCGTAGAGAACTTGCATATTGAAAACCTTAAGTAGGCTGGACCAGTGAACATGCTTGCTTGATACCCATCTCCATAATAATTCGCTTCTTGGAAGCTGGACCGGCTCGTTCGCAAGTAATCCTTTCTTAGTAACCTTGGGGATAAACGATCCATCCCAATTTGGCGATTCTCCGAATACACGCGCGCTCCAGGTCATCCCGAAAGTGATCACGAAACTCGTTGGAATTCCATTCGTTATAATGTTTACATTAACAGATTGAAACGTGGCTCTGAATTTCCGTGTGCCTCCGAACGAGAAGTGTCTAAATCCTTCACCTATTGCGCACAGTTTGCTATTCTTATGCTACGATCTATCAACTTTCGACGACAGCCATTCAATTTCTAGCAATTTACATCGCAATTCCCCTGCTCACTGACACCCCCAATTAAACGAAAGCTTGTAGAACATTTCACAAAGAGTTCATTAGCTGCTGCTATTATCTGATAGAAAACGAGGAACTTTCAGCCAATTTGAAGCGAATACTTTCGATATCGTGACCCTCTCTCCCGTGGAAAGAACAATGCTTACCCAGCGGAAACGCATCGTCGATCATTAATCAATGCCGCGAGAAAACATTCGAGCGTATTGCACCCTAGTACCGCACAAATGAACTCGTTGGTTCAGAAGAAAGGAACGGGACGCCGCAGAAGAGCATTAGGTAGTCTGAGCAAACCTTAGTTGATTTCAGCTCGACGATCGGCGAAAGCTTGCGTTGCGACGTTCCAATAAGATTTATTACAGCCGCGGATAGGAAATTGTCGATTATTATAAATGATTTACAGTTCGAATTCCTTATCGCCTCTCCGAGACACGATCGCGGCACTGGCGAGGACCTTGAAATCTTGTAATACCGAATATTCGAACGACGAAATGCATCATTAGAGATGTCCAAATATAGTCACTATCTCCTTAAAAAACTTCAGAAAAGTAAAAAAATTACGCCAAGTACATGAAATCAAATAAATCACAAAAAATAGAAGATAATAATAATTATAAAATAAAAAAAGATGTGAAATCAAAATGAGCTGCACGTGCATAAATGTAATGATAAATACAAATAAATATTTTTATACGAATAAACATTTTATTCAAAATACTTGAAATTGGTCTTGATTGAAAGCTTATATGCGGTTTACATAAGAAAAATGCCTTTAAATTTAGGAAATATTGCAGGGGTGATGAGATATTAATGAAATAAGTTTCAGGTTAGGTTGGAATAGCCCGGCGACGAGTAAATGATAGCGGTAGCGACAGTCGACATATACAGGGTGTCTTTCCTGTACTTTCTTTCCTGTACTCGGCGTCGAGACGCCACCGCGTCTCCAGATAGAACAAGAATTCATTTCAAAATTTCGCTACAGTATAAACGAAACAGCTGTCCATAAAAAAATAGAAGTCTTGCGTTACTCAGTTTGTATAAATAAAGAAGATTATTTCCAGCGTCGCATCCTAAGCGTTAGACCAAGGTGTGGAGCTGCAACAGCAACGAATACAAATTGCAACGATCGTGCAGGATCTTGGTATCTCTTACCGAGGCACTGAAAATACATATTCATCCCCATAGTGCTTAACGTTAACGCACGTTTCAATCGACGGTCTTACACAGCTCCGCCTGGAAGCATCTGTAAACACAGGCCTGATCTGATAAAAACGTCTTCTCGTTTTTATTTCAAGCGAGAAGAATATGTAGAGCGGTGAAGCGCAATCGATTTCGCTGAGCCCTGAGTGGCTACTCATTCAGGATGAATTGGCTAATCGAAACTAATTCCCTTCAAGGCAAGAGAAAGCCCGCTCAGCAGTCTTGCAAAGGTCATATTTCTCGCTGAGAACTACATAATCTCACGCACGCTGAACGGATCGATCATCCGCACGGCGAAGATTACTGTTAGGCTCGCTTTATCAGGGTTACTGTTACGAATAACTTTATCCCACGCATTCCCTTCATACGAATCTCCAAGACGAGCGACCCAGATGCGAGCTGATCGGTTGGCCTAGCTCCGATTCACTCGTTTCTGTATCATTAATCGCCACCTCTGAGACAGAGCGCAGAATGCAAGGCAGGCTATTGCGCCATTCCAACCTTCGTCGCTCTGCGATCGAAGGAAGACGCGCGATCGGATCTTTGCATAGGATCGGTGCAGTATCTTGTTGCCGGAATACGGTGAACGGAAGATCAGCTTTGTGGGAATGGAGTAGATCCTTGGGAGTTAATGATATAATCGAAGGTGACTTGTCGGCGACTAGTCGCTAACTCCCCGCCAAGCCGGTGATTACGGTTGTGTTTTGCGTGCGGAGGAAATATTACTTAGAATTTTACGATCGTTATACGACCTAATAAAACTGCTCAACTGTTTGGTAAAAATCGCCCAGACCTGAACATTTTTTATTCCCATTCTTCAAGTATTGGAACTTCGACAGCGAATATGATTCCCTTTATATGTATAATATGAAATATCTATCAATGTGTGTGGAAAAGTTCTGTGCAAGAAAAAGAAATAATTTTTCGTCTTATTAACCTCATAACATGTATTTTTTATATTTTCGCGTAGACTGCAATATTATTTTATTTTTTCTAAATGTATGATTATTTTTTCAATTCGATTTTAAATTGTTTATCTAAATGTATTTCCTTTTGCAAATGTATTTTTGTCCTTTATAAAACCACTAAATTTACGGTGTACTAATTGTTTAAAAAAAGTGGACCATCTCTCCCTGACTTACCCTATGATTTTATCCAAAGTATATTTTTTTTCTGTATTATTACACTGAGTCTGTTTTTAGTAAACTACCGCTTTATTATCCCGAAAAATGGGCCCCTGCTCAGCAGCCCCCCCCCTTGGGCCCTGTCTTCAAAAAGAAATTATGATTTTATCCAGAACTATATTTTTTTCTAAATTTTTTTGTACACTGTAGTTTTTAGTAAACTATCTCTTCATTTTTCCGAAAAAATGGGCCCCTCAGAACGTTTGCCACCTGGGCCTTTTTTCTTAAATCCGCCACTACCCAGGGGGACAGAATAAACTAACACAAGGAGTGAACGTTTGCCAGCAAATTTCCCAGAAAGTCCCCAGAAGAAATGCATCGAGCGCCAGCGCGAATGGCAATGCTATCGATTGAATACAATATCCTCGATTGCGTTGCCGCGCGAACTTCGCCTCCCATGTTCCCAGCGACAACGCGAGTCGCGTCGAACGTCGCGGATACATCGCTTCTGTCGCAACTGGCGAATTTTACCATATCTCCCGATTAATCCCGGTGGCGAACGTGTCCCCCGCTAAATAACTTGAAACATTACCATGGAAACGGCATGAGATCACGGTTAATTAGCAAGCGTGGCACGTAACGTGTCACGTTTTTCCCGGGAAATCGGCGGGCACGGGCAGGCCTTTGGTACGATTTGCAATGCTGATGCGCCTCCCCCGTCCGCGTGACTCTTTTGCAGCTGGAGTTTTTTTTCCCCCCCTCGACTCTCGCGTGCAACGAGCCCGGGGAGGTGGGGAGGTTCGAGCCTCCCTGCGGATCAGGATGCACGCCGCGGACAGGATCTTACGCTCGGCCATCGATCACGCCGATTATGAAACGGTACCTCTCCTACGATGATGGTTTTGATCCGATCGGCCATCATTAAACAACCCCGGAGTAAAGTCGCCGTGCCCGTGTGCAGCCGTGCGTGTGCATCGCGATCGCGGCACCGAGCGGGTCGCACCTACACCCAGAAGAGGAGAGGAGATTCGCCGCGCGGCATTAAGCGCCACAAATCAAACAACGTATCATCTTGTTGCTCTTCCGCATAGTCACGCCGCGCGATGCACATTCTCGATTCCGTGGCTGGATTCTTCTACGCTCGGATCGGCCACGGGGGCGGCAGGGGACGGAGGACAACGTCGCGGTTGCGACAAAGTATAACGACCGCGAGATGATTTATCGACGGCGGGCGCGGTGCCTGTTGCTGGCGGAGGAATGAGGCACGAGCGGGACGAACGTCGGTTTGTACCGTATTGTCGCTTGTTTGTTGCCAGGGAACAAGAGGAATAGGAAACGAGCCAGCCAACGGACCACACATAAATAGCCCATAGACAGGAAAAAGTTTCTCGCCGCGGGGATGTACGAAGAGGAGGGCGGAGTGGCTCGACCCTTCCAGCGAAATCCAACGATCGATGGGGAAAAATGGGGAGGACATTGCAGGATGCGCCGAGTGTCTTGTGGAGTCTGAATAGTAACGGCGAAGTGACATAACTCGAGGAGCAGTCTGTTACAGTAGGTCCTTTTCTACTTTTTCATAGCCCACAGTGGGGATTAGTGATGGGATATGAGGCGACTACGTCGAAGCACTTCGAACTAGACCTGGGACTATTCGAATAATTTAATATTCGAATATTTTACAAGTATTCGAATGCTATAAATAGACTTCGAATACTGGTGTATTCGAATGCTGATGTATTCGAATAGTATGGTGTGAAGTGGGTCAAAATTAGCTTACAAGATTTCACCCTGACAAATGAACCTAAAGAACTTGATTTATAATTCGCACCATACTATTCGAATACATCAGTATTCGAATTATATTTGCCAAATAATTGAGCAACTGAAGTATTCGAATATTTGAATACCGAAAAATTCGACAAATAGTCCCAGCCCTACTTCGAACATGATTCGAAGCTTAAAACTCTGGATAAGTTTTGATAAGTCTTGAGACTTGATAGGTCTTGAAAGTCTTGGAAGTCTTGAAAGTCTTGAAAGTCTTGAAAGTCTTGAAAGTCTTGAAAATCTTGAAAGTCTTGAAAGTCTTGAAAGTCTTGAAAGTCTTGAAAGTCTTGAAAGTCTTGAAAGTCTTGAAAGTCTTGAAAGTCTTGAAAGTCTCGACAGCTTGAAAGTCTTGAAAGTCTTGAAAGCTTGAAAGTCTGGAAAGTCTTGATCGTCTTGGAAGTCTCGAAACTCTTGCTTCAAAGTCCTGGTAAGTTTCGGACCCCTATGTATGTCCACCGCTGACTCGCGGGACAATTCAGTCGTAAACTGCGACTCTGGCGTGACCCTCTGGCCGATCAACCTGGCTAGTTTTTGGCAACCAGATATTCATTTTCAAGACTTTCAAGATTTTCAAGATTTTCAAGATTTTCAAGACTTTCAAGACTTTCAAGATTTCCAAGACTTTCAAGACCTATCAAGAATCATGTTTGAAGAGCTTCGAAGTTTTCGTCATATATATCATATATATATATTACTAGTGGGAATTGGTCGATCGTTCAGAGTTTGTTGGCTTCCACCGTATTAGTTTGAAGTAGTCTTCGATAAATACGCTCTGACCCTCGCTTCCAACGATCTTCCATCGTCGCTGACCCGTTCTATTCATCAGAATTCAACGCGGCTGAATGAAATTCCTCGGCTACCATATTTATTAACCGAGGCATCAATTCTCGCTGCATGAACGACATAAAATATTCGCGAGGCGAATTCTAGAACCGATCCCGTTTCCAGCTAACCCGAGATTCGCATACCGGCGAGTAAAAGCCCGTGTAACCTACATGCTTCTCGAAAATAAATCATTACCAACCGTGAGAAAGAGCGGCGGGTTCTCGGCAGAATTCGAGAGTGGACGTTCATATCTTCCTGTTCCCCCGAATAAAACTTCGCGGCTATGAAACTGTCACGTGACTTTTGCATAACTTCCCCACTGCGTTACGCGTGATAAGGAAACCTAGCGCTCGACAGGCAGTTATAGCTACCTGTTAGATTACTTTCCATTTCATAGATTAGCGTAGAACGTGGTAGCAGAGCGGAGGAGAATTTTGCAGGTAGTAAGAATTTCATTCTAGATACCTGGCGCGAGATCTCATCATCGCGATGGGCTCGCCTCGATAATTCGACTAAATGTTAAGCGCTCGATTTACCATACACTTTTCGCTAAGAAGTAATCGCTTTAATTTCAGGGGAACGCTCCGAGAAGGCCACTGGCATCGAGCACGCCGCAACGCTCCCTCAAAATTACACGTTCCAAGGGGACGAAAAAATTAGGTGGTCCGGGGAAGAGCAGAGAATCGTGCGATGCACGTGCAAAGCTACCTGACGCAGGTGATTCACGGCCACTCGAGAGCTAATTTAGATCAGCGGTTCGATAGGTTGCTCACTCGCGGTGGACCTCACGTGCACGTTACGCTGCTTTCGCTTTTTCGAAGCGGATCGCTGCGCGCGATAATGCCTTTCGTCTGGCAATAGGCGCACCAGCAATTTGGAATATACAAAACGCTCTTCGACTACAGAATCTACGAAGATCTCGCGCAGAAAAAGAATCCAATCAAAAACCTCCCTCGAATATTATTATTATTATTATTATTATTCGTCTTTATTACTTGACACATCCAGAGAAGAAAATAATACATAAAGACAAGCTGAGCAAATGGCGAGGCTGCAGTACAATACTGTTAGAAGCCTAACCATAACTAAATAACTAACTAAATGACTAAAAAAAAAAAAAAAAAACTAACTAACATTAAGAAACTAGAAAGTTATTGTGACGCATAATGTAACCTTATATATCGCCGAGCTTTACATTTAAAATCAGGAAACGAATTTAAACCTCGAATATCAGGAAACGAATTTAAACCTCGAATATGCTCCACAGAGATACAAATCGTTGCAGCAAACGTAGGTACAAATTCAAGGGGCTGATAAAACTTGCAAAAGCCCTCCTCTGAATCCTCTCAATCTCTCCTTTCAATCTTTCCACAACTTCTAAAAATTATAAGGCACGAGGGCTGCGGTACAGGTCTAACAAGCCGTCGTCAGCTGTCTCGATGAATGACAATTCATAACGCACCCCGACAATGATGGCTGATTGACATTAACACGCGCGCAGCCGTGTAATCTCAGAGAAAAAGAAAGGGAATCACAGTGGTGGATCGGCGTCGACCCTGGGGCAGCCACGCGAGAGATCATTTTTCTGTGATTAGCGTGCAAGTGTTACGGTGGAGCGAGCTGCGGTTCGTTCTTCCGAAGCAAGGTGGCAACGTATCCCCTTCCGTTGACGAGCGAAAATTTCGTTCGCCTTCCAGTTTATCGCGATCGAGGGAGGCGATTCGTAGCTCGCCGTTGCGGGGAAGAGGTTCCTCGAAACGGGGACGCGGGCACAATGGATTACGGGCAAGCCGCGCTTTCGGCTTCATTGTGGGCGACGATGAAAGCAGCTCTTGCCGGATATGGGCGCCACTTCCTGTTCCCATCCAGGACTATTTCAGCGCAGGAGGTCATCGGAAGCTTTGCCTTCCAACGCCCGCCCCGCGATGATGAATGACGCGGAATTTCAATGAAACGGAATTACCTAAACTGGTTTACAGACAAGGGGACTGCCATAATCGCTCGTGGGACAACGGTCTTAATGAGGTAACATTGACGCGTAATTATCTGAATGCCTACCACTAATTCTCGGGCAGCTCGATTTCTTCCGCAACAGATTCTGTATAGTTTTTTATAATAAACATGACTTAATGACCTCATGACTTTAGTACAGCTATTTATTGCTGATAACTTCGCTCATTTTTCCTGTACCTTTACTTGCATTTGTGTAACCAAAGGGTGTCCACCCGTTTAATTTAGTAATAATAATAATAATAATAATAATAATAATAAAAATAATGCTCCTAAGAATGTTTTACAGTCTCCAAAATTTTGATCAGAATCTTCCGAGTAATTATTTGCAAGATGATCGAAATCCAAAGTTGGAATGCACAGGCGAGCAAGTTGCAGGCGAAACAAGTTCAGAGGAACTATAATTGCGTTACTCTTCGCACGGCCTGACCCAACGTCTGCAACGACACAATAACGCGACGTTTCAATGGGCAGCGCATAATCCGTGACTATTTCGCCGACGGAGTGATCGGAGTGCATCTATTTGGCGAGCAGATTTATCTCGCGCAGCTCTCGCGATATAAATTGCGAACACTCTCCGCAGCTGATTATTTATAACGCAACACGCATGGCAGATTGACGTGATTAATGTCGCTAATGATTTACCCGAGGGACATCGTGGGAATTGCTCCGTAAAAGCTGCTGTCTTCCTTATTCGGGTCAGTCAGGAATTCTCAAAAGCACCGAAATATTCAACGACCAGCTTAAGGAATACTAAAGTCTCCATACTTCGTTCGACTTTTCCCCCCTTCGAATAGCATCCCGTAAGTGTCAAGTCACCGATTGCACGGTGCAACAATAACACCCCAACGCTCTGCCCGGGTTCGTCAAATTATAACGGACGCAACGCTAATGGTACGGCCAGAAAGAGCACGTTACCCACCGACTACGTTTAAAATTCCAGCGGGATCACGAGCGAAAGAGTGATCGGCGCCGATGGAAACCCGAGTCCCGCGATTTCCCGCCGCAAAACCGCCGGATGCGTTATTTTATACCTAATAATGATAGGCGCTTTAAGGTCTGTACGAGCGGCGGAGATTCCATCGCGGCGGGCACGAATTATTATAAAAAGTTAGAACCAGTTCCACGATGACCAATACCGCGGCGGTATCGAGCTAACGTACTATTCATAATATTCCATCACTTGGGAATACCTCATCCATTCCCGTCTTCCCCCAGGCACCTCCATTATCCTTAATTATCCGCAACCTAGCGACCGTGCAGCAAAAGTCCGAGAACGCCTCGGTGTACTTTGCTTTTCCAGGCCCTTTAGCGGCCACGCTCGCGCGGGATATCGAGGAAGGATGTTAAACGATAAACCGCGTTTCTAAGCATCGATAAATTTCACCCCGTGAGCCCTAAGAATTAGCGTTATTAGATAGCCGTTCCCGGCACTTATTTACGATCCTAATAACGCATCGGCTCGAATCTATTGCATTCGGTAATCCTCGCGCGTACAGGGAAGTATGGTGGTGAAATATGGCGGGAAGTATGAAGGAGCATAATTGCATTTGCGAAGGGAACGATCTTCTACCTATTCTCGTTTGAAAAATACTTCACCTTCAAGGAAGTATTGAAATTGGTATCCTTCGGTGGAAGTGCGACGCGAAGGGTTCTCTTTGTGATTTCAATTTTCGAGAAATTGGATCCTTTAGTGCCGGGTTGAAGTACGGGGTAGTAATTCGCAATCAGTCGACACAGAAGAAACCATAACCATTGTCAACGATTCGCCGGCGTTTAACATCTACTCAGGCGTTTAAATCTAAAGACAAACGAGGCAAAGGCTGGCCAAGGCTTATCTTCTATGGGACGAGCACAAATCGTGCGCGTATAAGCGCAGGATGCACTAACGATTATTTACAACATTTCGTTACAACGGAACACCTTCCTCTAACAGCTTACTCCCTCTTGCGCAAGCTCATTATTCTTAATTATCTACAACCAGTTATCCGTATAGTAAAACTCGCAGTGAAACAGGTTTTTCGGGTACACGTAGCCCCATTCTAGCTGAATAAATTAAAACCCCCTATCAATGATCTCGATACTTAAACGCAATCAGATTGAATGATAAGAATATAAGCTTAGCCGTGACGGGGAAGTTAGAACGCCTCGAAAAAAAGCTTCTAACTCCGTCTTTCCTGCAGCGTTAATTACACGCGGCACCGCTAATGCCAAAGATTAATAATAAAAATAAAGACCTTGCACAAATAGGGGGCAACTCTACCTTTACCGGTTTCAAGTCAACTGGAAAAAACTTTTATAAAATTATTGCTGCGACACAACATTAAAAGGAGAACACTGATTGAAAAATATACATTTTCACATAGTACGTAGTAGTTATTGAGTTGATAAGTTTTTATTTCTATTTTTGGGGAATGTTTCAAGTCTGGAGCTGCACCTGTCTTGCACCAAAGAGTAAAAAATCGGTCGCTTTTTGATAATTATGCACAATAAGGAACAGATTTTATTGATTAATTATTGCTTTATTAACCCTTCGTTGACACTCTGGGTGTGAGTCACACATAAGCTGATTTTGACGCTCTGTACCTTCTATATGCAAAATGAATACGTTTTCTCCAAAGCTGACGTACAAACTATTTTTCTCTCTCAAAATATTGTATCCGAGCAACAACTCTGTCGATTTTCAGCTTCTAATATTGAAATTTGTAGAAGTTACAACTATTTAAAGATTTTCTTCGTTTTTTCTCGACATGTGGTAATCTAGAATTTTTTTACAAAAACTGTGATTAAATTTCAATAAAAAAAATATTGGAATATATTCTGGAGATCTTAAAACTGATCCATGATTTTTGTTATGACGATTGGATTCTTTAGATGATAATGGCAGTTGTTCAAAAATTGCTCTGGGTGTGAGCCACCCAGGTATGTCGAAGTTGATCGAGAAACGAGGTGTGCCAACGAAGGGTTAATCAAATATGGAAGAAATAGAGTAAACTATACAATGATTGGCATCTTAAGCAGAAATCCGAATTGGAATGTCTATATTTTTTTGTGAAGTTTTTATATGGTCTTCATTTTCAGTTACTATCAATGATTATGGATTTCTTATAAAAATAAAACTTCTTGAGTCCCTATTAAGTCTTTTATTTTAAAAATATTCAATAAAAAATACAAATAGGCATAAGGGTACAATCATTGGCACCCTAAAATTTGAAGTTATATAGAAAACCATATGTAGTTAAAAACGAAGTTTGAAGTGTTTAAATAGACTATTTCATTCCTATTAAATACCTACAACACTTAGTAAATCTGTATTTCAATCCATTACTTAGTTATAAAGCGACAAAAGATACTTACCTACCCCTTATCAAAATTTTAAGAAAATACGTAAAACTCAGCCCATTGTCCCACTTTGTGGTGTTGCCAGATGTAAAATTTGTAGTTCAACTACTGGACTTTGCAGTGTTGTAGTGAAAGAAAAATAAGAAATTGTAAAAAAATACTTTCTAAACTTGTACTTCTTAATATTCGACTTTTTAATCAGGAGTGCGAATGATTAGTGCAGTGCCAGCATTAGTGCAGTTTACCCTACGTCGAAATTTGTTGTAGACATAAAAAAATAACATTATTCTTGTGCCTGCTCGTTATCATTATCCGTGGAAATATCATCATCCTCAGTCAACGCCATCTGAGAGCCTTATAGAAAGGCTGCTTATTAGGTATGTGGGACGTAGTTGGTAGCTAACTGCATTACGTCGTTACATTTTGCCTTTTTCAGTGGCAAAGGAACAGTGCACAGTCGATTCTGATAGACTGTACATCACTGGATTGTTATCCTGCATTCGCATTGCACAAAACGGTAATGGATGCAAGTCCAAAATTTGCAATAAATTGCTGAATTGTTTTCGGATTTGCATCAAACTTGCGCCAAACGATGTAGATTTTTTCCCGAATATTACACGTCATAACTAAAAAAAAAACCGTCAAAAGTGGAGTTACACCCCTTTTGCTGCAACTTCTTCAAATCTGTTCCATTCCCCTAAACCTCGATCGACGGATCTCTCGCGTGAGCGCAACACAACGAATATTGAAACCCGGTCTCTCCTGAAATCATCGGTTACCGACCGTTTCCGACGCGTGTGCAGCCTAATGATCACCTTAGGTGTCGGATCGAATCAGAAAACACAAGGCCAGTCCCTCCGTAAGACATACTTATCCACTTTTCCACGTCACGCCGCGCTATCACCCTCCGCTACGTATTTCCCAGCCGAGGCACTCGAATCAGCAAAATTGTTGCGTACATTTACATCGCGAGCTCCCTCCGCGATGCCCAGCCCAGCCGTTCCAATGCAGCGTCGCCGAGCACCCCGGCTCCTCGATTTCCGTTCGCGCGGAATCGACTCCCCGAGCGCTCGAATCCGGCGGTAAGAGCCGGCGTTAAATCAGCCCCCGCGATCCCCAGGTTCCTGTAGCTTCATTCAAAGACTTTGAAGCGTGCAGCATGCGCGCGTACGGCCCGCAGAGGGCATCCTAGAGGAATCCCTCGAGTGTTACCATTAGTTTTCCGCGCGCCAATAAATCTGGCCGTGGGATCAGGTAGGCAGTGGCCGTGGCAGTTGCTTGCTGCCCGGGCCCTCGCAGGAGCGGAGGAGCGGCTCGATTCGTACCGGGAGAAACGCGGCGAGTGTCTTTCTCGCGGTAACGAGCTCCCATGTACCACGTCGCTTACTTTCTAGGAGCGGTCATCCGTTTCCACTGCGCCTGCCGTGCCTGTGCCCCGTGGCCGTGTTCGAATTATAGCGGCGGCCGGCCCGCAACGCTATCCTCGCGCGTACGACACGGACTGACATCGTTCGCGGGTCAAAGGTGGAGCGGGGATCTCGGGTTGTAATGCACGCTGTACTACGCGGCACGTCGCGTGCACCCCTCCCGAGAAATGATGAGCGGGAATGATGCACGCGCCCCGGGCAGGGCCAGGGGCCGCGATAACGCGACCTGGCCCGCTCACGTTTATGCTTTCCCCCGGGACTTATGCGCGGGGATTGAGACGTCCTACCATAGGACAATGTAAATCCACGGGGGCGAAACGCGGCGCGGCAGCGTTTTACGTCCAAAGCTAAAGGTGACGTGACGTACGGGCAAGCGAGAGCCGAGTTTACGGAGCGCGCGCTGCACGGCTGACATTGGACTCGTAGAAGAAGGCTCGTACGATTAGTGCGCTTTGAATTGTGGGAGTGAGGACGCGCGGCCCAACCTTCAGATCTGAATTTGAAGTGTACCGCGGCGGAACTTGCATAAAAGTTACAAGTCGTATTCTGTTGCTCGGGGCGAACTTCGCAATTTGCAGGACGCCCATTGTTATAGTGTTGCGAATTATTCGAGACCGCGAGGAGCGCGCAACGCACGGTGCCTTGACACGAAACGGGAGTGCCGGAGATGGTTATCAGTCGCGACACACGGGAAATGAGATGCTGTGTTTTCGTTCGGGTCGAGATTATTCGCGGATCTAGGGTGGCGAGCTTTATTCTCCGAGCTGAAGTGGAAATCTGCACGAAGAAACGATAAGCCGACGGACGGCATGTTCACGTGAAAGTGAATTCAGTGGTGATTATACAGGGTCGAGGACGCGGCGTATAACTGGGGTTTTCTTGACGGCAGCTTTTCGTAAGTAGCGCCTCGGCGAAACGAAAGTACGTGGATGCTTTCCTCCTTCCGTTGCCGCGCGACACTTTCGCGGAAGTTGGGATATCGGTTATTGAAAGGTAGTAGGAATTTTCTAATGGAAATCCACCGAGCGACCAGCAGGATCGCAGAATGCTGTAATTACTGCGACGAGTCCGTGTAACTACAGTAATAACTGCATTGATCTAGAAATATGTTACAGAAATGCCGCGTTTCTTTTGTCCACGCGAATATTGGCCTCCTCCGACAGAAACTTTCGCGAATCCAAGTTCCCAAGGAGGAAGGCACAGGTCATACTAATTTCCGATTTATAAAATTCAGTATCCGTTGCATAAATTACACTCGAGGCCCAAATAGATTAAGATACGTTCTCTACTTAATACGATTGCATGGGCGCGTGAAACGTAAAGGTGAGAAGTGAAATTAATCATTAAAGACTCACGTAGGTACATATCTCCCCGACATACTTTTCTATCCTGTCCCGATCTTATCTTCCAACGTAACAACATTCACGGTGTATACCTGTAACAGACCAAAAAATCATCAGATATGAATCACGCTGAATACTAAGGCAGTCTTCTCGCGAACAACTCTTCCTTTCTAACCACATCTTTTTTTTCCTCCACATTTCACGTTAGAGTCGTGACAAAACGGGAATACCAGTTACTCTTACCCACCGTACTTTCTATTCAACTCTGAACTCACTCTTCATCCACCATCTGGAATCGTGGACGAAAAAGCTGGCCGCGTAATGTCTTTGTCCCCCTGAATCCCAGCTGTGCGTCCCAGCGATTCGAGGCGCGCGTTAATCCGACCGCCTAAATCCTGCGCAGAGGTCTAGAGAAGAGAGGCGGACGCTCGGTGGCGAGGATTCGCAACGCAGGATGATAGGGACACGGCCAGAAGACGGATAAGGCCTCGCTAAACCGAGAAGGACAAGGAACACGGTGCTTCAGCATCACCGCTGGCATCGCCGAAGAAACGGATGGTTCGCGTAGAGACCCGGTATTACCATATTCACGAGGCTTCCATCTCGAAGTCAATGTCATGGTCCGACGGAGCCCCCGGGCAACGCGAGACGGTCCCACAAGCAGCCTTGAAGAATGTCAGTGTCAGGGTCCCATCGGCCCCTTGGGCGACAACCAAACCAGTTCGCAGTCACGTGGACCACCGTCGTGTTTTGAAACAATATTAATAGCCCGGTCGTGATATTGCTGCTGACCGAGGGCCCGAGTGAAAACGAACCTTCCAGCAGCCAGCTAATGGACTTCCCTCGTCCCTCAGCGCGACATTTCGCGTATTGCGTGACAAATGCGGGACGCGTGCGCGCCTTTTATGCGCTCGCCTCTAATCAACGGGGTGTAGGCTAATTCGAAACTGGGCGAGCTCGTTTCATCTTTTTTTTTTGTCATGGGTATCAGGTACCTGTACATAGGTGCTCTGTGAACGCAGCAAGCTGAAGCACGTTCGGGGATTTTGATGCGATATCTGTATTGAAAAAGCGTAACAGGTTTTTGGGCGAGAGAAAACACGAGCAGCAAATCGATTCGATGGAACGATCGATCATCGAATTAAAGGTGCTGGCGGTGTAACGGGATTCCTTAAAAACGTTATTCACCGTCGGCCAGCTGAATCGTGCTTCGCTGCTCGCGGCTGAGCGAGCAGCGGTCGAAAAACAAGCCCGTCGATCCTGTTCAATTTGAATGTTTCTCGGCGCAGCGAGAATCTTCGATCATATATTTATCGCGCAATGCTGCTTCCAGAGGCTGGCAAAGATTTTTAGTCTCCTTCAATAGGCATATATTTTTGGGAAATAAATTCTCCTTTGGAGCGAAGAGATAGGAATAGTAGCTACGGGATAAGTAGCCTAATTATTCTCCTCGGACTCGCATGACTTTCTACCACCATTCCTGTGCTCGTGCGATTGACTTGCAACAAGTGACGCGATTAAGCAGCCAAGATCGATAGGAATGCGAAGGACGAGGCGCGCGCATCGGAAATCGACGGGAAAATCGGTCATCGGCTGCCTCTAATTAACGACTCTCTACGCGCTTTTCCGAAGGCAACGATGGGCGCTAATAAAGTGCAGAGAACCGAGAACTTTCACTAGCCTGGCCGCTCTCACGTGCGTTGACGTCGAGACGCCTTTAAAAGTCGCATGCGTCGTGACTCGACGCCCCGTGAACTCGCGCCACGGACAGCGAGGGATTTCATTTTTCTTCACCTGGATCGAAGCCGAGGCCAGAGCTTCGGGTCAACGAAAGTGCAAGCTTGTTCAATGTATGATGTTTAAAGCAGATCATTAAATAATCGGAAGTTGCAGAGTTTACTAGTCGTTCTTTTCACGTAGACGAGGATAAGAAAAATCAAATTTGATATAATTCAAAACTAATGTAATTTCATTTACTGTCTTTCAACCTTTCAGCTAAATACATTATCAACTGTACACAACAGTTATGGTGCATTCCTAGTGTGACGGCTGAAATAAAACTTAATATTTCAGGAATTAAAAATAGAAACAAGTATTGCTCGTCTGGCATCCAGAAGGATATTATTCTCTTCACGATGCTCCTATTTCTCTACAAATGGATATTTTTACTTGCAGATTTTTTTTTATAGTCTTACTAGATGATAGAATAATGCTACAAACGTGTAAAATGATACGTGCAATATTAGATTCTTTTTTAATTCCCACAAAATTAATTTTTTTTCAGCCGTTTACACTAGGAAGACCCCTTAAGGCCGTCGCGCATTTTGGCGAAACGCGGCGCGGCAGGGCGAAGCAAATCTCATCGAAGCGAATCGAAGAATTTAATAATAATTAATTAATTGTCCCCGCGCTTTGGTCATGAATTGTTTATAAACTTTTCTCTTCGTATCGCCACGTTTCGCCAAAACGCGCGGCGGCCTGAACCACAGCGACAACTGCAGCAGAGTCTGTTCACGAACCGCTCTATTCTACTGTCCCCGACTCGTATCAGGAGAAAATCACTTTCAGTCTTATTTCAGATTCCCACCATTCCCTGTCGTCTCACGTTTCACGATTGATGTGATTGCCATATAAACATTATATTCTTTATTCTCAGAGTGGAACGATATAAAGTCCATTTGTATATTTTCTGTTAACCGACCTTTGCCCTGTACCCGACGTAGATCACGAGCAAAACCGCCAATCACCGTTTCACACGCAATAAACATTGGAATCGGTTGTAGAATCCCTTTCTTCGTCGGAATTCCCGCGATATCGGCGCTGCTCGCGAGCAGTGGATTTACACGCGCGTATTTTCACCGTGTCCGTTTCCATCGTACGTGCGAGTTACGGGCCGCGAGCGAAAAGCAGTCGCCAAGTGCATCCTACTTTCGCCAGCGCGGTCGTTCCTACACACTTCTTACGGTTTTGCGTGGGATATGAACGTCAAACGAGTTGCAAGAGTGACTCGCCACGAGACACGCTCGCTCCTCGATCACTCCCCAATGAATTCGACATGCGATCAAGGTAATCCAAGTCCACCGCGGGATTAAACGATAGTGATTTCAATCGTGGATGGAGGACCGCAAACAAAACTGTCAAAGATTTTCGATGATTTAAATGTTTATATCGTAGCTGAGGGAAGGAGTTGAAAATTACATAACAATAGTAATTTACAAGGGGAGATCACCAACCTCGGAAATTCAAAAAATTATGAAACTTTGGGTATCCCCAAAGTTTCATAATTTTTTAAAATATATATATATATATATTCTCTACGTATCGAAGTTACTTCTTTTAATTAGGGTTATCCTTTAGTCGGTTATAGTTCTTTCACAAAATCGGAAAGTAGCCGGATTTTCACAGGTTAATTTCACTCCCTTTTAGTGAATTTGGACCGCAAAAAAATATATATATATAGATATGTATTACGCATTTTTTTTTTTGCTGCCCAATTTCACTAAAAGAGAGTGAAATTGACCCCTGAAAATCCGGCTACTTTTCAATTTTGTGAAAGAACTATAAGCTACCAAAAGATAGCCTCAATTAAAAGAAGTAACTTTTGCCTGAAAACATTTTTCTATCTCATACAGTTATAACTAGGTGTGTGCGGGTACCCGTAAGTTGTGATTTTGCAGTGTAATCAGATGTAAGAATTTTTAAGCAAGAAAATCGGCTCCCGAATCACAAATCGGGTCCCGTAATTTCGGATACCCGCACATCCCTAGTTATAACTAAAAATCGGAAAATAGCCGACTTCTCAGGAGTCACTTTCATCCCCTTAGAATGAATTTGGGCAGCAAAAAATGGAAAATAAATACCTACATATTCTCTATGCATCCTCAAAGTTTCATAATTTTTTTTAATTTCCGGGTCGAAGAACTTCCTTTGTTAGTCAATGAAGGTTTTCTATTTTCACGTCATAATAAAAAATATAGAGATTTGCGTTCATTGATACATTCCGCTCCATGAATTGTAATTTTGCATGTTTTCAATGCATCCGTCAATGACTTCTCCGAACAGTCCGCTGATAACGCAGTCAGCGGTCTCAGTGAATCAATAGCCAACAAAGAAATGTTTCCTAGACACCCGGTATACACCTGAAGAGTAGCTGAATCTAGCAGAGCTCCGTAGGAGTTGCGCACCGTGAGAGAGTTGGTCGACCCGTTTACTTTCTCGCGCGAAGATGCAAGCCGAAGGAACAAAAATCGCGATTCGCCGGCGTCCACGGAAAGGAAACACGTCGACTCACTGTCCAACATCTCGAGACACGTGTTCGTGTCTACCACGCAGCTGGCGGGTAGAGGATCTATCGAACTTTGGCGACGATTTCACCGCAGGAAAACACCTACGCTTCAAACAATTCATCCCCGGCAGGCATTAATATCGAAGCAAGAAAGTCTTTTACCATCATATCCGACTTTCGCTTGCGCTGTGCAGATGAAGGGAAATAATAAAATTGAACGTAGAGACTCTAGAATACAGTAACTGCAAATAAAGTACAATAACGATCGCGCACGGAACGAGGGAAAACATCACGTCACTCCAACCACGAGGATCAGGACTCAAGCCCGAATCTGTCGTTAATCAGAAACGATTGACCAATCGATAACTGATCTACGAATTAAGTTCATCCCACCAATCGCAGATCCTTCTGCCATAAGCCTAACATAATCCGAGAGGATTACAGCTCCTCCGCAAAAAGAAGTTGAACGCACTACGTTGGTTGCCCGTGGCTGGAAGCCGAGAAAAACGCGAACGATGATTGATCCCGTCCCGCCTGTCAGGCCACATCAAACACAGCGCAAGGAACGTCAACACCTAATCAACCTTAACTAACTCCGTTCAACGCTACAACCCCTCTAAGCCGATAGTTTCAAAGCCACGCCTATCAAAGACACGTTCCAGCATCGGACAAGCTGTTAGCCGAGCGGAAAAGGAGCAAAACTGGCCGACAGCTTCTCCGGCTGTCCCGATAATCAACGAGCGCATCGTGCAAGCTCAAACTCCCCGCTGGCCTAAGCGCAGATTCCTGTTTCCCTGACTAGAACACGTCCGACGAGCGATGTAATTCTACGAACCGCAAAGAACGCGCGGCGTAACGCGCTGTACACCGCGGCCGGAGCAGTAGTACCTATACACCAGATCCTGATTCAGTGTAGCAGCCTGCCAGCCCCGATAGGGACGCGGCCCCGCGCGTCCTCTTCGTCCTTTTCCGCGCTGCCGCGGTTTTTACGCCCCTGGACGGTGCATCCAGAAAGAAGCCCACGGCGGTTAGAAGCCGCGCGCCGTGGCATCGCCTGGCCGGGGCTACTCGCGGAGTCAATTTTACTCATTAAGGCTAGATTCCTGCACGAAGCATGTGGCGAGTGCCGGGGGAGAAACTAGATCCCGTGGCGGGATAGCTGCGGGCCGAACGGCGCGAGCGGTGCGCCCGTAAACAGGAGCAAGCAAACGATACCGTCTCGCGAGACTCGCGTGAATTCTGTTTATACGGCTCCGGCATACCGCGATGCCCGGCGAAATGGGCCGTGCACGCGAGTTCCCTCGGACACTCTGGCCTCGATTACATCCAGCAAAAATCCCACCAGGCCGACAGGCGAAACGTGACGAAACGTGACGAAAGTTGCCACTCCGGTGCAGCAGCGAGCTGGAGAACTCAGAGTCGGAGGGATCTATTTAGTGCTGCAGGTCTAACAGATGCACGCGTGCTTGAATGAAACTGAGCCAGGGATAGGCGAGATCGTATCGGAATAATGGCCTGGACAAAAGATTACCCGATGGTACCCATGCCTGTTCAACTTTCTTATACTCTAGAGACCGCGTAGCAGCAAGGGTTTCTTACAGGCGATAAAATTCTTACTTTGTGCCCACTAAGAAACTCCGTGGCCCAGAGCGTTCCTGGCAAGGTAATAGTTTCTTCCACGTCTAAATCGCCATTTCTCAGAGCACTGAAATTCGATCGATTAACGATCAACGTCCGTTCGATTCCTCATTTTTCGCTGAAGCAACTGCCTACAAAGAGAACGAGGGCGCGAAGTGAAACAGGGGGAAATGGTGGGACCAGTCGAGTATCTACGCCTCTCTAGTGAAATTCCTATCGAGAAGGAAGGTACGATCCCCTTATCCCCTTATCCCGCCAGCAACGGCGTGCAGAATAGCCTTGCCTCCTGACCTATCCCATAAAGAGGAAGATGCACGAAGTCACGGTCGAAATTCAATTTCGTTTTGCGCTCGCCCTCGGCGGCGGCTTGTAAAAACCGTCACGCGCGTAGACAACCCACGATTATCGCCGGCGAAAGAATCATTCCCGCCGCGCGGAGGCTGGATATTACCGCGCCGGGAATAGTAACGCGAGACACAGAAACCGGGTTAGATAATAGGAGGCTGAAAGCTGAACGAAATTGGCCCACCAAGGGATCCAGCTGGATTTTATTTACTGGAACTGCGGCTCCCTCGGGGTGAACTCGTTCAACGTAGATTTCAGGGCCTAGATCCTCTCGCGTGCCACGGGATATCGCCGTCTCGAATCCTGCGCCGTAAAAACTCTAAGGGACGATATGGGGATTTGAGCGCCCCGCCGCATAGCCGCGGGGAAGTGAAAAGTTGAGCGGGTAATCGCGTCGTAAACGATCATGCGTATTGCATCCGAGAGGAATACCAAGAGCTCTCCTTTTCTCGTACCTTTCGATTCTTCTACTTTCCCTTTAAGTTAGAGACGAACTAGCTATGCTCTACAACGGCGAGTTCGTGGACCACCCAGCGTTTGCAACAGTAGCAGAAGCATCGCGAAATGCGCGTCGTTTAAAGCGCATCTATCGCAGTTATCATAGAATTTACAGCGTCATTAGTTCTAATGAAGCTGCATCCGAAGGCAGGCAACGTGCGTAAATGATGCAGGGAAAATAAAGGAGCGGTGCGTAGAGCATATGCGCATAAGCGAACGTGACTGGAATAAAGTTTACGCGGCACCGTGAATCAGATGGCACAGTTCCTCCACCGGCGAAGCAAGACGTCTACGTCAAAAACCAGGCAGTAGCTCGAACAATCTCGATTTCATATCGGCGCACATAAATCTGCTCGGATGCGGCATTATTAAATCCACCGGATCCTAGGCGCATCCAGTCGGCTGGCCAAATACGGGGTGGCAATAAAACGGGAATTCATAATCGATCGACGTCCGAGAACAACTGTAGTAACGTTGTTTGGCAACTTTTTGGATCAACGTCACTGGCAACAGGGTGGGTTCGTACGCTGGAATAGCAAGAAGCAACCACTTTACATGGCCAGACGTGTCAATTACGTTGAGGGGATTCTATGAGGAACTGTAAAAGATTTAGGTGTTCCGATTTGAATCTTTAGTTAACAAATATATTGTTACAACTCTGTCTTTCATTCCTCGCTGTAGTTTGAAGTAACAAAAAATTTTCGGGATACACTGGTACAGTGGTGGTGTCACTGTCATACATCCACAATGAAACTGAAACCGCACGGAGATTCAAAGTATCAATGATCACAGCTTCCAAGTGCAGGCCACCACCACATGGGAAAGGATTCTGACGTTAGCGCTGCACCTCGTCGGAACACGCTGATATAATGATACTGATGGTGTAATACGTCGGAATCATTTTTCACACGGGCGCGACTCGCATCTGGGAGCCTTGACTATCGATAGGGGCGCTGATCGTGAAACTTTCGAATCATTAATCACTCCGCATCTACCTCCCTCGTATCTTTCGTCAAATGAGAAACGATCCGCGCAGGGACAACGGTAAGAATCTTGCACGGTGGAGGACGTTAATTTGGACGACGGCGCAGGCACGAGAAACCGCGATCTTTACATTTACGCGTCCGAGGGCATCTCGGGCAAGCGTACCAACGAAACGCAATCGAAATGGCGGCGAAGATACCGTGATAAACCTAACGTCGGCTCGCAGTCTCGGCCGGAACATTTCGTAGCGAGTTTCAAGAGCAGCACGGGCTGCTCCAGACGAGATCGTTAGATACGAGGTACCTAGAAATGCCACGGGAAAGAAACGGGCAGAGAGGGAGGGAGAGACAGAACAGTGGTTGCACTATAAGCCACCTGCAAAAACCTGGATGGCAACCTGTTCCCCGAGCAACGATCGCGCATCTACTCGAGCTCTCTCGACTTCTGTGATGAAACTCGATAATACGTGCTCCGGTAGGAGACTCGTTCGCCAATGGGGAAAAAGGAAATTCCTGTTTTTCGTCCTCCGCAACCCTTCGCGTCCCCGATTGAGACGATCGGTTTCCATCGCTGCCTCCATGGAGATGCCATTGCTTGGGAGTATAATCAGGTGGTTATTCTCAACCAAATGTTTAGTTTGAAATCTGACGTTTTAAAGTCGACAAATGCGTCCAAGTATAAAACAGATGGATCCAGGGAATAGAAGCGATGGAAACATTTCTAATAAACCTTCGACTATTCGCAGCTATCTGGATCTAACTCAATTAGCGGTTGATTGGTTTAATGAGTTTCTTTTAGTAGGTAATTGGAGTGAATTCCTCGCATCATCCTCTGTTTACTCTATACCCTAGCTAGCATCGGGATTCGCGAAGAATCCCTGCAGCTGCGACTTCATACTTTTTCCCCCTTATCCTTCCACTAGTATCTCTCCCGTCGTGCTCGCCGTTTTTGTACGCCCGTTCCTGTTCAGAGGAAAAGGACATAGCCTTCGGTATGATTGCTGCTGCTCGAGCGCCGGCTTTTTCTTACATTTGCGTGGTATTCTTCGCTGTGCTCCTCGCCATCAAGTGGTTTTCTTCGAACCGGGGATTCTACGAAGTGCTCGTAGAGTCTAGCAAGAGTAAACAGTGAGGCACGCGTCTCGTACCCCTTTAGATACCGCTCTAATTTGAATAATTAATGGAGCAACCGCGGGCGACCTTGCTCAGATTGTTAGCGCCGAAAAAGTCCTCAAACGATTTCTGTAACAGCTACGAAGCCGGCATAAAACGAGTACAATTAACTTCTATGTGGGTATTTCGAAATCATTTGACCAACATTCTGGGAAAAAGCCTTCCTGATATATTAAATAGTATTCATACGATGGGGACACTTTGTTTCTACATTCAAGGAACTGTGTTTTATAAATCAGAAACACATCTCAATTGTTGTATGATAAATACATATTGCGTTATCGTCATAAATTGATGCCTGACGAAGATTAATAAGGCTGATGAAACCAGGATTGATCTCTGCAGATTTCCAGAGGCCCAAGCTGCACCGCGCTGAGGTCAACGTTTTAATTGCCTAGGAGGAACTTACAGGAGACTATCACCTTCCTCTGGAAATGTGAGCAGGATACGCTTCCCATCGTTTCACTTACCTACACGCTTCACTGAAACCTAAGAACGATTGCGTGCCCCATGAGATCTTAATCAATCGCGGAGAATTATATGAATCCTACGAAATATTCATCCACTTCTATCTCTGCTCTATCCACTAAAAATCAACTGAAATGCTGTTCCCAAAACAGCTAAGATCCATAGGTAAAGCTCGGTTGCTCTTGAACCGTGTTTTATAATCTCAGGTTAACAGCTTTCTCCGATCTCGAAAGATCTTCCTCTCTCTTCGCTTCCCCAAACTTGTGCGAACGAGACAAACGGTTCCTCTAACAAATTCCCAGCACGTGTGTCGAAAAGCATCACCCACGAAAATTATCCAATGCAAATTACTATAACCCCCAAGCCACCGCTTGGAGCATCCTTCAATTCGAGCGGGCTCGAAGGCGAGGAAACGTGACTCGAGAAAGTCGCATCCTCTGCGTTTCCGGTGGGGCAGAGAAATTCCAGAAGAGCTTGTTTAAATGCAGGCTGCATTCGGTTGCCTTGAAGCTACGTGCCGGTTATGTCATGTCACCGCAAGTGGGCCACACCGTCGTCTCCTTCGGTTGTTTTATTCCCAACCGACCAGGACGCTGAAATACACGCATCGTCGCGAGCTTAACGTTCCCTCCGGTCGGTCTCTATCTCTTCTCGCTCCGAGTGGCTGGCCTTTTGTACGTAAGAGTTATTCCGTGGTTGCGGCCGCCTTGAAAAACCTGATTTCCCTCTTGTGTCACTCTTGCGACGTCGCCGTCGCTTTGCTCGCAGCAACGCGCAAAGGTCGAACGCACCGCGTTTATTTGTTTATGGCGCTTGCAACAAAGCAAGGATAAAACGATTCCGCGTAGCACCGAGGAGCGAGCGTTACACGAAGCTCGTTCGTTCAAACGCGGAGTTTGCGCTAAACAAGCACACTGAACTATTCTCATCGATCAGCAACAAGTGGAATCACTAGCGGACTTATTCCCCGAACGATTACGCCCCGAGGAACGCCCTCGACGTTCCTATCATCGCGCCACACCGGCTCGACCATTAGCATCCAGGGCTGTTCTCGCGGGGTCGATTCACTGAACGATGAGGCTAGAAAGATTAATTGATTACCGTGAGACCGCGCTCTCGGATACAAGCTGCAGATACGCTCCATCCTCGACGTCTTAACTCCCACCCCCCTGTTTATTTGGTTACCCCGGCTTATCTCGACGATCCCCGGCCCCGACGCTGTCGGCGTTATTACCCCTACGAGCCGAACAATCATCCACGGGCGCACACCGACACGGACAACAATGTGATAGACATAACCCGTGACCCGAAACCCTAATGAGAGGACTCGGCTCTCCGAGGGGCTCCTCCGAGACCTGTTCTTGTACCGATGTAATCGGCCCCGTTGTGTTCGGTAAATTGGATTCGATGATAGAGGGCTTTCTGCATTGCGCGCTCGCTCAAAACCGCTGTGCTCGCGTGCTCCCTACGAACCGCCTCGTGTTAACTCGGAATTCTCCCGTAGGTGGTACTTGACGCGTGCTTCTATCCGGCGATGCCGAGGTTCGCGCTCGGCGAGCAGTTTACGGTGATGGGAAAGGGTACACGGCTTCGACAATTGGAATTTTGAGACGCCAGGTGAAAAATTGCGAGACGTGTTGGAAGTTAGCGGGGAATTAATGGGTAGGTTTAAGTAACAGTGGTTTCGCTGTAGGTTCGCTTTTACTCTAAGTTGTCTACTTTTACTTGGCTCTGATAATAATAATTTTGCAAGGCGAACATGGAGCAGTCGTCAAAGGGTTCAGTCTCAGTGTCTAACGAGCTCTTTGATGGATTTCAAAGCGAAAGGATTCGATACAAAGTCATCTAACGGAGCAAAGGTAGGGTAAGGACAGTCGGCACACCTAATATAAAGTGGCTATTCAAACTAACGCTGTTATTATTTATTTTGTCAGAATAAACCTAATATGTTCAGAATTTTATGCTGATTCAGAGAAACTGGTCGATATTTGCTTAAACGGGGTATTCTGGTGACCAGAATTTTTTATGGGCAATCAAAGTATGTGTAGTACACAGTTTTTTTTCTAAAATCTTAATCATCCTTTTAACTATATTTACAATTTTTTTTGTAGTGGCAAAATTAGTAGGCATGTCTGTATGAAGACATGTGCGTTTTGCCACGATGCTGCGAAATAGCTGCCACGATATCTATATACTAAAATAAATAAACAAAAACTTTATTTTAATATTTGTAAAGAATAAACAGTCAAATACTCAATTTTCTAATTTATTAAGCCTAATTAGTGTTTCTTTCCAGTCGACATTTAGATTTGTTTTGAAATAATTTCCTAATCGTTTTAGACAAATAGAAGGTAGACCATCTATCCTAAATCGTAACTAGGTCATCTCTCGTTTCTGCAAAGAGAGATGGCCCTCTAGTTAGCTTTGAAAGAAAGGGTTAATATGGTCAAATATTTTCGCTCCTCTGTGCCTCAATACCTTTACTATCTTATTATCCAAAACATTAAAAGAAAATTAACTTAGAAGTCTATTTTGTATACGATTCTGTCCACTACTGTGTTATAAAGGAGGTTAAATGTACCATCACCTTACCTTTTATTTTAATATATAAAGCAGAAAGCTTCTATATGTTTGTGTGTCGCCTAAAAACTTTCGAATGATAAACTCTGTGATCACAAAATGTGCCTCAGCTCATTATGCCTGACTAATCCAGATGAATGTGTGCATTTCCACAAAAAAAAAACTAAAAAAAAAATATTTTTATAAAACCAGAAGAGTAGTAAAGCTAAGTACTTACGTTTATAATCTGAAATATAGCGACTCCACTAACTCACCTACCAGGCCGACTCACCTTAACTTACCCTAACAAGCGTAAAATATCTTCTAAAACACAAGTTGCTCCGTAAATCATGCATCTGATAATCAATTGTGAACATAAAGCACCTTTCCCTGCGTTTAGCTTCGCCGCATTATCTGCGCGTAGTAGAGCACTAGAGATAGCAGTGCACCTAATGTCACAGGTATTTGACACAGTCGCAGTCCAACTGCTATCCGCCTACGCGAAGCGAGTAGTGGCGTCGAAATCGGTCAATTTGCCCCTTCCCACCCAGGTATAACATTACATCCACTTTCTGTACTACCAAATAATAATGCAACGAGGATATCTTGATCCGTGCACCAAGATGTCCTTGCTTATTTATCCACGCTGGAAATGGCGTTGCATAGGAGTAGTAAGGTAGAACGGAGTAGGCTCCTACGCCACTGTTGCACTTCTAATGTAGGTGGCTCGCGAATGGACCGTGTCGGCATCAAATGCCTGCGACATTAGGTACCATTATCTATCAGCTACCGCATTATTTCCAGCGATGAAGCAATACGTTTATCCTCGCTCTGTTAACTGTTCATTTTACGGTAAGGATAAATACAACTTTGTTGCTCCCATGCAAGAGCGTGCAAGGAGTACTGTAGAGCTAAGAAAAGCGCACCGTGCATCGATTCTCAAGGATTTAATGACATCCTGCAACACCATGACGAACCGAAAAGTGCGACGCCCTATTCCGAGTCATATGGAAGTTGTTTCACGCGTGAATAAAGGACCCCAAGGAACGGCTGCTGCCACGACTGCCGTAAAATGAATTCCAGGGATCACGATTATGAAGAGCGAGCTACCTCCTCGGCCAGGACGGACGCGTCGCGCGTCATCCGATGCAAATCAGCCCGCTATCCTCCACGTCACTGTCTCGTCTTCGGGATTCCACTCCTTCGAATCAGCCTACCACCGACAGCCAGCTTACCGCGAGGGCTAGCCAAATGAGTTAGCAGACCGTGAAACCGTAAAATCCATCGGAACGATCTGGCAGAAATGGAAATTCCTTTCACCTAGTTTCTTGCGTATTTTTCAACCTTTCTCGAACGAAACTACTCGCTCGATTTAGCGCCGGGTTTTTCGACCTTGCTCTCGAATACTTGGAGATTAATGCAGCATCACTGCGTATCGGTGAGCAGTGTAATTATATGTAAGGAAATCCGATCGAGTAAACGATCTGTGACGGTAGACTTCTTTCATTAAATTGATTTCTCAGGTCGTGGAATAATTTCAGATAGCGAAATTGTGCATAGAAGATTCTGCTTTGCATCATACATGATTATTACGCGAAATATTCGCTGGCAGGCGATGGATAACGAGTCGCAGTTGGAAATACCTGCTGCCCAGCGAAACCGACTGCTAATATTCAAACGGCGTTCATTTCCACGGAGCAGGCTGACGAGCCATTTTTGTTCCCGCGGCGTGTACAGCGAGACAACGGGCTGCGTGGGTTACAAGGGTGGTGAAGGATTGCAGGCACAAGAAGCAACAGCAATTTGGGACTCCCCACGTCGCCTCTGCACTTAACATCGCCATTCCGTGTTCTCTCAGGCTGCGCCATAAATCAAAAGAGGCCGCGGCTCTGGAGCACCTTCCTTCCTCAACTCGGTCTACTCGCTTGCCAGTCGTCTCGAAGCTAAATGCAGTTCAAATTTTAATTATCCCCGTCGTTCGTTGCACCGGAGCCGCGCATACAAGCCCGACACGCGCGAGGATCGAAAACGAGAACGCAGGAGCAAAAAGTCGGTCAGCACCGTTAAGCGAACGGGTTACAAGAACAAACATCGAGGGATTTTCCACGGTGCGCCGCCTGCGAAGAGCGGAACCTATTCATCGAACCGGAGGCAACGGAGGAGCTGGCGGATAAGCCGCGGCATACGCGCAGATGATCAATCTCGAGGGAGCAGGGCAAAGAAGCGGTGGGACCAGGCCCGGGGAGCTCGCTAGACTAGTCTAACGAGATGTTATCCTCCTTTCCTAGCATTTTCTACTGTCCTCCTCCCGCGATCTGATCGCTCCCCCTCCCCCCCCCCCTGTTCCTCCCGGCCGACCGCACTTTTTCCCCCTGCCGATTTCCTCTGCTTCTTGTTTCTCCGTCCACGAGGAGCGTGCACCCGGTGCGCTCCCTCTATATCTTCCTCCGACCGCCGCTCGATCTCGATCCTTTCGACCGGGCGACCAAGTGCATGCTCCAGATCACAGCAGCTCGATATCGAGCCGGCCGGACCGGGGAGAGGAGGGCAGCGAGCGCTCGGTACAGAAGAAACCGATACCTCGAGTAGAACTAGCGTACCGGTCGTACGTTTAATGAATATAATCGAACGGAACGCCCACGAAAAGGCCCGGGCTCTTATGCCGCTGCGACCGATCGCTCAGGTCCCCCGTTGGTCGACAAAGGCTGGCGGACAGCGACACTTGGAGATCGGATCACGCGCTAAATCGCGAACCCCTCCGAGCCGCTCGATAAATCATCCCGCGTGATGGTCACTTTACGAGGACACCCTAATAATCACGCGTGGACGCAGCGTGCATTTATAACCGCGACGGAATTGATTCCGCGCGGGCCGTGATACCGTCCCGACGATTTTTCAAATCGATTACGCGGCACGCTCGCACGGCGGTTCGGGGCCCACCGACACTGACGATTCCAGCGTTATTTGTCTTTGGTAGGCATGGTCGGCCCTCGGAGACGTCAAACGCAATTACTCCTCAGTCCTGACAGACTGGAGACGCTTACCGCTGATCACCCCGGCGGACGCGGAGGATGGATCCCAATTAGAGGTGCGTGGATCTCAATGGAGGTCTACGTCAAATGATTATGGAGGGATAACGAGGGAATAAAGAGGTTGCTGGGTAAAAATAGGGGCGAGAAGGAGGACTGTGTGAAGCTATTAAACAGGGATCGAAAGGATTGATTTTCCGTATGGAAATGGTGTGGCCACTTTGGACGAAGCAAAGTCATAGTCATTTTCAGGAATTTTTTGTAGGAAGATAATGAAAGAATTGGAAGATGCAATATGAACCTGCTATTGTACAACTCTCGACGGAGAGGGACTTATTTTTTTTCCGTACAAAATGACGGCGTTAGAGCCGTGGTATGCAACATCTTGCCGCGTGACGTTTTCCTCGGTGTTTAATCTCACGGCTATATCGTTTGACTTACAATAAAAAACCAAAGAGGTTTATCTTCTACATGCCTAAAACTAACTAAAGAAGTACATACACCGATTTTGCGGTATCTTGAACATATTCTTTGCAGCTGACACTTTTATAAAAACAACAATGCACTTTTTCTCCGCATGTTCACCATTTCGACCCAAATGAATGTTCATGGAAATATACTTCTTTAGTTAGTTTTAGGCGTGTAGAAGATAAAACTTTTTGGTTTTTTCTTCTAGGTCAAACGGTAGAGCCGCGAGATTAAACACCGTGGAAAGCGTCGCTCCTCAAGATCTTGCGTATCACGGCTCTACTGTCGTCATTTTGTAGAAAAAAAAATACGACCTTTTCCGTCGAGAGTTGTACAGTAACAGGTTCATATTGAATCTTCCAATTATTTCATTATCTCCTTAAAAAAAAATTGCCGAATATGACTATAACTGTGCTTCATCCAAGGTGGCCTAACCCCTTGAATAAAGAAATAAAGGATGCGGTATTGTTGCAGTGGCTGTTATTTGCAAGTCTCTAGCAGAAATGCAGGTTTTCCATACGCTTCGATGGTATCTGGATCGGTGAGATCGATACCGATCGGACCCGCGGCCATGATCAACAGCGTGAATGGTATCACGCTGTTGATTGGCGGCACACGGCACGATATAAAGCTCGAAAAGGCACTGCTCGCGGTTCTTCGAGCAAGCAGACCCCCGGCGAGGTGGTGAATAACGATTGGACGCCCACCAGCGCGCCGAGAGGCGCGCATCGAGATCGGACACCGGTGCAAAGCGTGTTAGACACCTCAACTTTATGGCGACATTCAATTTTATAACGCGTCCTACCGCAAGTGAACTAGAAACCATCCTGCTGCGGGAGAGGGAAACCTCTCTCCGGGGCTAATTGACTGTCCATCTTAAAAATAAACCGCCCACGCGAGGTAGCAGTGGACGGCGAGAATTGCTGCGATCCTCGTCCGAGAGGCTGTCTTACGAAATATTTCGATGGACGTGCTGGAAGAAAGAATGAATACAAAAGCCTTGAAAGCAGCGTTTTAATGTCCTCTGCATGGAATACTAAGTCACGTTGACGAATAATTCGAGATTTCTAGAGAACCCCGAGGGTACCCACTAAAGATCATCTTGCTGCTGGTAAAATAGGACAGCTCGCGAGACATCTCCCATGGAACCCAACGGTAAATCGGTGAGATCGTTAAATCAGAACTCCTCGTGACAGGGCAGTAATTTAAATTGAAGTGAAAGAGATTAGTCACGGCTGTAATTGCTTCACTGAAACGCGGGGATGAATGGGAAAAAAAATGGAATCTAACGAGTAGGCGACTCTTGAGGAGCGAGGCTAAAGGGAGCATCGTTCTCTGGCTACGGTGCACTGGATTCTGCCAGGGTGGAATTAGCAAGATCCCCGGGGGATAGAACGCCCACTGGTGAAAGATGCATTCCGGGATTAGTCTCCGCGAAAGCGTATCTGGCATCTGGGCCCTCGGTTCCCGTGGTAGTCAATTTCATAATAAGAGGGAGAGAGCAGGGGAAGTCCCACGTTGCTATCCAACATAATCTGCCGACGACTTACGGAATTTCCATTAACGTCTAGTTAGGAGATCGGCGATCGCTGATGAACGACAATAAACGACAGACGAGAAAGGGGAACAATGCGTGTCTACGGGCCAACGAATTGACTAAAAAGGAAACGGTTGCGCGACCACCGCCGAAGCCGGGGTCTGCCCCAGTTTGATAAAACCCATGGATTTTACGAGACGAGTCTAG
The DNA here is from genome assembly GCF_050908995.1 of Andrena cerasifolii. Classification (NCBI taxonomy): domain Eukaryota; kingdom Metazoa; phylum Arthropoda; class Insecta; order Hymenoptera; family Andrenidae; genus Andrena; species Andrena cerasifolii. The sequence continues at coordinate 11,984,917 of NC_135119.1, read as the reverse complement.
GGTTTGCACGGCTACGAGCCGTTTCGCAACAGCGTTTCCCAGTTTTATGGAAACGCCTCCGTTAAGGACGCATGGGACCTACCTTCAAAATCATACCAAGTTGATGAAAATTTGTGAGATTGTTCTTTTTAATCTTCCTGATGTGCTCCACAAATTTTAAACGAATTCGCTGAACGGTTGCTGAGTTATGACGATTTTAATTTTCACTGGTTTTACACGTACGTATGGAAAGAGACGATCTTGACAGATAAAACAGCTGAATAAATGGTGAAGAAATGGTACTAATGTTTTCACTTTTTTTGTACATGTAGTATATGGATAGATGAAAATATCTGCCGAGTTTCAATTGTTTTCAATACACCGTTTTAAAGAAATAAATTATAACTTGAGAAAATTGTGAATTCGGGGCATTTTCACTGGCAAACGTTTAGCAAATAATGCTTGAAAAGTGAAGAATATCTTTCTAGGAGTAAGAATAAGACTCCAACTGTCGTTCGAGTTCCTTACATCTAGATTTACCATGCGTAAGACGTAGATATCAGAGATCGAAAATTTCTGGAACTTTTTAATAGGTTCTGTTTGGAACATGTACTGTGAAACTTTTTTTGAAAATGTTCTCACATTATAAGTTCCCATGAGAACTGATAAAGTAAAAGTTCTAGTTGGAATGGAACTTATAAAATATAAAAATCAAAATTTCTCTACAACAGGAACAGATATTTTGTTCACCGATATAAAAAAAGTTCTCAATTGTTGTAACAAATACTGAATATTATTCAATGAATAGTACTACAACAATAATAAATAATTATTACAGTTAAATTAATATTCTGAATGTGCTATTTATTTGTAATATTTCCCTACGTAGATAATTTCTACGCAGATATTATAGGATTTTTGTGTATTTCGGTTTATGTAAGTTATAACAAAATGTTAATTAGGTATCATTCTTGACAAGTTCCCTTTTCTGTTCAACACTTCTTATGAAACTATGAATTACATATGTTATAATTTTCATAATTTTTATTCAATAAACATGACAAATATATTATATTGTTAAATAAGACTAGTACCTAATAGTTTAGTTCTTATGGAATCTTTTTTAATAAATGTTCTAATATAACTGTTTCCATGGAACTTTTATTATATAAGTTTTAACATACCTGTTCCATGAGAACACTTTCTAAACAAGTTCCTAAGAGTATCATTTCTTTCAATAAAAATTCCACAGGAACAGATATTTTCTTAAGCGAAACATATAAGTTCGAACAGACTTTTTTTAAAAGAGTTCCAGAACTCTTCCGATCCCTGGTAGATATTCAAGTATTTCAAATTTCATATACTTTCGTCCACTATTGTACGTCCGATACATCCTTAATCAGGAACGACGTCCGCGGTAAGAGCCTCGTAAATATCGCGTCGCTGCGGCGGAGAAGGGTGTTCGCGAAATTCTCGCGGCAGTATAAATTGTTTTGCTGTTAGATTAAAAAGGTGAAAGTTTCAAGTCATTAGGGAGTGATTATCCAGCTATAATGGCAGATCCGCGTTAACGGTGATTATACCGACTTCAAATGAATTGCAATTACCGCGATGGACAGCTCATGGGAGCTTGCAAGGCAGTCGAGTCACGCGTGGAGGAATTGATTTTTTGAAAAGAGGCTCCTTGAGCCGGCGTTTCGTAGCCGCTCCAATCATCCTTGAATACGGAATTCATATGAAGCACGGAACCCCGGCGAATCCGTGTAAATCACGGGTATGCTCGCGAGCATCGGGGACGTGAGCAAACCAGCCACTCGGATTAAGTACGTGTCGTGCATCGAAAGCGGCTCGAAATTCCACAGAGATCGATAGGCAGCGAATTTCAAGCGTGAGGACGCCGGAGCAATCGAGACGCTTCGGTGCTCTATTACCGAGCAGCCGTCGTCACGATGCATTAACGGCGACGCGTGTTGCCGAGTGTGCGAGGAGCAAAGCGCTGCGACAAAATAAATCAAAGATCGGCCTCGATCCACCGACGTGCCGTACAAATGATCACGCGACCATGTGGGAGCTACCACGCCGCCGCGTCGTTAGATTTCTATTAATGATTGCGTTTAATAGACCCTTACGTAATTATGCACCAGAACCACCCACGCGTCCCGCAAAGCTTCTCCAGCTCCTTCAGATTCGCATAACCCTATTTTCTTCTCTCTTCCCCTTCACATCCTTCGCCCCTTCATCCCCTCGTCCCTTTGCCTCTGTTCATTTATCACCGCCCTTCCGTTCCTCCCTCTTTCGCTCCCATTCCTGCTAATCTCCCCCAGTTTTCCCTCCCACTCGTCCTTCCGCACTCTACCTCGTCCATCCTCCTCTGTGCGCCCGTTTTCCAAGCGAGCAGCGCACGCAAGTGTCCGCGATTCCAGAGGCCAAGGAACGTTTCGTGCTGGCCAGAAGATCTGGCCGGCGTTCATTGATAAAACGATGGGGGCTCCTCCGTTGCCGGCGCGAATTAATTAAGACGATCGATGCGTCCCGACGACTATAGCACCCCCTTCGCGATACACCTATGTATAAAGCCGTGGACTTAAGCGTGCCGTCCTGCGTGCCTCTGTCCTCCACCCTTATCTGGATCTCCGTGAAATGCGACGTGCGGTGTGTCCCTGGCGGCCGATGACCGATCGCCGCGATTTACCGCGTTCGTTAAATTAAATTACGCCGACTTGTCGCCGGACAGCTGGCTATCGCCGATGAAAGAAGTTATATCGGCGCACGAACACGCCGCGCACGCATTTCGCATTTATAAATCGACCGGGGGGTATTTAATACTTCGCTATCCGTGTCTACTTTCAAACTTTCCCTCGGCCACTGCTGTACGTAAATCGAGGAGTCGACGGTGTAAGTATGAAAACCAGCGTAAGCTGTGTTAGAAATAAATGCGAAGGTATGGATCAACTTGGAGGCATCCAAGTTGATCGAGCTCTCTGCCGCAGTATCTCGCGTTAGTAAACCTCATAAACCTCAGCGTAAATCCGATGTAACGGGTCCGAATAACTATCGTCGTCGTTTCCAAGCGTCTCATGGTCAATTGCTCCAGGCTGTCGGAAGGTTAGCGAAGGTCCGAGGCGTAAAACTTTCATGAATCCGCGATAGTTGAAGCTCCACAGACGGCCCCAACGAGAGACTGGTTTAACTTACACGTCCGTGCAATTACGTTTAGTGTTATAACAGCTCCTATGATGATGCTCGTATAGCGCGCGCAGGGGAACCGTATCCGACGTAAAAAGCTAGTTTTCTCGTGCGGCAAGCCCAGGCACGCCAAAAGTGCAGAGGTTGTAATGCGTCGGGATCGTAAAACAGAAATTATTAAGTGGTTCGTAAAAACGAGAGTCATGCAAGGCTGGCGCTCAAGAACAAAGCCTGTTCATGAAACCCTAGCGACGGGATTCAACCATCATTTCTTTACAACCACCCACATTAAAAGCCGGGACAAAGCCTATCCACTTTCCTCAGAAACCACAATTGAAGGCTCCTTGTAGAAAACACTGTAAGTGCTAAAATTAAAAAGAAAAGAAATTTTTATCGGAAAATATCCTACGTACCAATGGTAACGCTATAGTATAGATTCTTATTTTTGGCACTTGCGGTGCTTTCCACAAGGACTCTTCAATTTTGAAATAGTCATCGAAATGTTTTCACTGAAAAGCTATTTGGCTAATTTACTATAACGCCAGTTTACAGCCATTTTGTACAGCAGATGCCACTTTTTTTTCTTATGTAAAATGGCTCGCTGATTCCGAAAATAATAATTATTTATTGCACAGTAGACTTTACAATAGAAAACATATAAAAAGCGAGAAAGAGGAAAAAGAAAAAAAATAGTTAGATTTGAATAGCACATATAACACTAGAGGAGTGCAAAAGGCGAGATACAGCTGTCAGCTGTTATTAACCTTACCATTTAAAGCTACTTAAAACTAAAACTAACACAATAGAGTACACGAAAAGTAAATGTAGACGGCCAAATAACATAGTAAAAAGTAAGAACTAACATCATATGCGTGTAGTTGGAAAATGACAAGAGTAAAAGTTAATGAGGTCTAAAATTTTTTTGATAAGCAGAGAAAACACGGAAACCGAGAAAAAAATGAAATTTTAGTGTTTTCACACAATTGTCTCTAGCTTGGGTATTTATCCATAGATTTTCTTCAGTAGCAGCTTGTTTTCTTCGTAAAACAGCAGACAGATGATTAAATGAATTGTCGATTTCAATTTCGCTCGAAAAAAAACATTTTTCACATATTTCCATCGATTTCACCTGAACTACTGAACCGATTTGAAAATTTTGTGTGGTACATTTGTTGGTGATTCAAATATCTTTAATTTGATGTAATGTTCGACGTGTAATTTTTCAAAATCCTCGGTGCTTCATAGTCCACAAAAGTGTGCCCAAATTGTTTCGCTCAAGTTTTCAATCATTTGCAGCTGACTACATTCGCTAGATAATATTGACATAGCAGCGATGACCACCCGTGCGATATACGTAGGTGGCATGTATTTGCAGGAGAGCAAACTGATCTAAAAGTACGACGTAGCAGGATTTATGAAAAGGCGTGCGACAAGATTGGGTTAGTGGAGCAGTAGCTGAAAGACGTCAGAAAAAGCGGACTCCAGTGATTCGTTCCAGCTCTGCTCGATCATCGAATGCTGCTGCATCATCGTCATTTAACAAGACTCTAATATCGAGAAGATTATACAGCGAAAGTTTACCAGATCCTGTAACACGATCTATCTCTCTCCGCGCATTCAATATGCTCGTTATGCTTTAATGAAACGAAAACACGTTTATTGCGTGCCACAAGCAGTTCGTTAATTGGCCGAAGGATAGAAGATGGGTGTTTCCATGGAAATCTTCTATAATGAATGGGGCTAATGATGTCGACTTTGATAAATTGATGTCACTGGAATTCGACGTCGGAATGCCGAGGACTCGCGGAATGAACGAAATCATGTCACGATAATTGAAGCGTGACAAGGTGTTCAACTAATTAACTTACGACACCTGCGACACGCTTGCCTTCGATTGACTTCGATGCATCATCGCTCGAGTTGCATCACTTCTGTGCATCGTTAATAAGAGGGAAGAGAATTCTAAGTCTGAAACCACTTGAATCACCGCAACACGCAAGTATAAACATAAGGTTTTTGGGGACCAAGTTTGAAAAATTCGACGCCACTACCGAAACCACTTTCGCGTCGAACGTTAACGGCAATAAATAATAAAGTGTTTGGAAGGTAGGAGGCCCGTAACCTCTTTTTCTTAAAGCGTGACGGGCAGGCATGCATGGATGTCGAAACGAAATATTTAATGACGGTGTTGCTACCGCAGCGACACGATCGCACGTGCAATTAGTCGTAAGGGCAACGCGACGGCCAGCGCAGCCAGCGTACGTTGAAGACAACAAAACGGCCGTGCCAGGGGGCACAAACACTGTTTTCAAAGCCAGGCTTCTCGGAAACGAACCGTCGGACCGTCAAACGGGCGACGCAAGAGGAATTGCAGAAAAATGCTTCCATACGGAACGCGAAACACATAATGAACAGGGTAACGGGGACCCGCGAGAATGCCTTTTTACGTCGTGAAATGATAATAAGCCGCCTATGACAGCGTTTTCGCCTTGCGTAAATGGCCATTGAGCGGCACTTTAACTCGCTTCCACGGCCCTCATAAACAGCACGTACAACCGCAATTCTTCTTGCGAGGGGAAAACTTTCGGTTCGCCACGCGTGCAATGTAAAATGCACCTGACGAAATTGGCCCCCTCGAGGTTGCAAGATAATCGGACGCGAAGATGCAATTTAATTACCCGACTATGCGCCACGCGAAAGAAGGTAATACCACCGCGGACGGTTCGAGGATAAAATGGCAGACTATAGAATACAGGTGGCGACAGATCGACAAAGAGCTGAGCGTAGGAATCGTATGGAAGTTCCTAAAACAAAGTACCATTTTTTCCAGTTATTTACAGAGATTCTTGCCACGAGGAAAGCTTCACCCACCGACATCTTCATTAGAGGGCGGCAGCCCGCGACGAGCCGCGATCGTTACGGTTTACGAGCATTAAGGAAATGCATTAATACGGACTCATGCGCCTGTAAACGCACGATCACCTTGATGGACGCTGTAACGGAGCCTTTTTCGCGGAGGCGTCTGCAAAGCGTATGCTATAATTGGTCTTCTATCTCGCGGTCATTAAGACCCTTTGCGAATTGTAAATGGAGATTATAGTCGCCATGGAACGAAGGAGGCTTCGGATAAGCGCCATTTTTTGGATAAGTTTCCTTTTCTACGAAGAACTTTGCAAAATGTGGATTGCATCTTTCGCAAGAAAGAAGCTAATTACTGCGTACAATTAATGCTTCCTTTCCTCTAAACTGCTCTAAAGCAGTGATGGCGAGCCTTTTTGAGAAGTGGGTCAAAATTTTGTTCATTATTTTTTTTAATACTAGCCCGTGGGTCACTAAGTCAGTGGCGTCACTTGGAGGAGGGAAGAGGGGGGTGGTAAAAAGGGTACCAATAATTTGGAAACACCGAAAATTTGTTAACAGAAAAACTTGACAGTTGACCCTTTCTTTGGTTCTCACTTTTAAAATCCTCTAAAAAGGTTTACGTTTCCTTTTTGGTTTTGCAACTTTTACTTTTGCAAGTGAAGAGCAAAACATAAAGGTCGACGTCAAAAAATTGATATCAATGGGGGCGTAATCCATTTCCCCACAACGCTGGTCATGAGTCATACACAGGTGCAATGATATGACAGAAAATCAGGTAGCCAACGTCCACTTGGAAATATTTTTTTTTATATATTCGACATTAGATATTTATAGTTTTATTTTTTAATATTCTCGATTGTCTGTTCTCTCTGTTATGATATAAAAAACAAGTTTATAAAAATCAACGCGTGGGTCATTTAAAAAGCCTTCGTGGGTCAGTTTCTGCCCCGCGGGTCGTAGCTTCGCCACCACTGCTCTAGAGCAAACATTTCACGTAAAATTCAAAATTGTCTTACGTCACCACCATCACTACCCCTGCATCAACCTGATTCACACACCGCACGAAGCAGTTCAACGACCTATCAACTTCGTCCTTACTCTAAGGAACCCTTAGGATCCTGTGCATCCCAACTATCAATAATTCAACACAAATGAACTATCAGTTTAGTTCACTACTAGGTGACTTCTAGATCAAGCTCCATCGGAGTCCAAGCCAGTCACGCTTCTTCAGCTCCTTCAGCATCTATCCTCCGTGCCAACTTTTGCACGGTACTCATCCATCGCGATATCTACCAGAACCGTCGGTACGATAGCCCTTTCACGCTGGCTCCCAGGCATTCCGTGTCTTAGGAGCTCTAATCTCTACTCCACAATTAGGTGGCCCGTTAACGTCGCCTCAGCAGGCAACGTCAATCCGCATATTGCCGCGCTAGACGTAAAAGGAGCCCATGTTCCCAGAAGACATCATCGGCTATAAACCCGAGACGAGCGGATCCACGAGTGTGCGCCAGGATGGGCACAAGCCTGCACACAGGCGATCCTATCTACATTCTTGGACACGCGTTGCCCGCGAGCCGCGTATGAAGTTGACGCGATAAAAGTGCCCGCGCATACGTACACCGTCGCAGGGGACGCGGGTTATCTGGAACGAGCGCAGGCCGCGATGAACCGTGAGAGCTGCTCCGAGAGCAATCGGTTTAGACGAGTTTGAGCTTTTTGCTCGTCTGCCCGGGCCCGGTTGATGGATGGTACCCAAGTGTTGCTATAATATAGTCGCGTCCGCCAACATCCAGCTCCACGCTCGTACGCTCGCAATCGCGATCCTTTTTCGAGGCGTGCGAGCGCGGCCTGGATGCGCGACGAAGAAAAGAAGACTCGTAGTCGACGCAGAAAAGATTTACCGCTTCGAAGCCCCGGCAAAGAAGGAAGAGGCAATGGCACATTTTTATCACGTGCCCTGTTTTTCGATGTCCTTGCACCCCTCGTGACTTGTCAGCTCGATTCAAACTCTCGTTACGTCTATCTGCACCTACTGATCACGCTCCTCGATTACACGCGGCGCATGGTTCTCCTCCTTCTCCTCGTTTCACGTTCTTTGTTAATTACTACTCGCTTATTACGAGCAAACGCGGGTAGCCGGTTTCGATTTCAAGTTCGAGTTCGATTGGTCGGCGGATTCTGAGAAATGCGCCGGTGTCGTTGGTGATTTTTCATCCGATGCCGCTTGGAAACCTGTTTAGAGTCGCCACGATTATAGCTATGTGTAGCGGCTGACGCGCGACCGTTCGCCCTGGGAAATCGCCGGCCAATATTCCTGATTAAAACGACAGCGAGCATGGAAGATAGGTTCGAACGATGTGTTCGAATGAAACCATACGGTGGTAATGTTTGTAGAAGCTGCGGAGTACCATATTTTATGTATTTACTCAAACGTACTGCCTCTTACTTAGTATACGAAATTGGAGGAGAAAAGGAAAGGAATGTGTGAACGTCCGCAGAGTTTCTAGTCGATTAATATAGGCAAGAATATCGTCGACTTAAAACCTAATCCTCTTAAGACAGAGTACCATTTTAACGTTTCCGAACACGGTGCACGCAGGAATATTGCTCAGCCACGAATTCTATTAGAATGCCACAAAACCCTGGAATTGGTGGCAATTACTCTTCCAAGAAAATTGAGTGCATTGCGACACGCACATTTACCATTCTTTCACAATGCGTAAGAAACTCTACCCTCGGTTTTCTTTTATGGCTCACAATTTTTCACAGTTGGGAAACTCTGTAGAAACCCCGAAATTATACTCCTAGGAAACGGGGGAAGCTGTTTTTTCAGTAATCGCATCGCGTTCCAAAACGACGGGGGTCTACTCTAAAGGGGAGTGTGCAATTACTTTCTCGCAGGTGTATCCCTTTGAAGGTCTCGAGTTTCAGAGCTAGTGATTGCTAAAAATTTTCGTACTTTCCCTCTGCCCAAGTTTAATTGCACGTACGAAATAAATTGTGTATACGAGACGCTCGGCTGGCAGATATTCTAAGGAGCAAGCTGCAGCGGATGAAATATGTTTACGAAGCGAATCTCCTAGGTTCCCATTGCTCTTTGAATCTTGTTCAATAAATTTTCCGAGAAGAGCGGAGGACCTGGCGGAAATAAATCTCCTAACGCCTGAAAGCCATCTCCCCGGGCGTTCTATTATAGATATACTTTATGCAGCAATATATTACAATTAGCGCTACCAGAAAAATCCAAGTTAAATCTCACTCCCGTTTCTGTTTCCTGTTTCACTTTCTGCCGCCGAGAGATATATACGGGATACACAAATCTGGATTTGATCGCGTGAAAACCGATAAATCTCGGGGACCTACGAGAAGAATATATCGCTCCGTATTTTTTCCGCGAGCAAATAGTCCGTAGCTGCCGTGACGCCGCTGAATGTCTGCCACGACCGCTCTGGGAGCGAATGAAAAATGCGAAACGAGCTCGCAGCGTTTATGGTACGAAACCGAAATAAACGCAAGCCAATAACGGGGCACGGTAGGGACGCAACGAATGCCTCGGAGTCGTTTCAGCTTCGACCGCCATTGCCGCTTGACGAATAAAAGGATATTCCTCCGCGTTACCGACGCTAAGGCTTCTACCGAATTAATTGCGAATGGCAGACAGTAGACACTGTTTACTGTCAGCGTCGCATGCAAATACGACCGTAATTTCGCATTACACTCGATATCGTACCGTAAACCCGGCGACCATAAAGTTCTAACTACCGGTGTCTCCGCAGAAACGGCTGTATATGGTGCAGGGTACAACGCTCGATCCCCGTATATACGCGATTCCACTAAACTTTCCCTTCCCTGTCTCTGCTGGGGATTCGCGGAGCAAGCTGCGACCGAGGAATCAGGAAAATCGAGGTGCACCTTCCTTCTGCGGATCCCCGCAGAAAAAGAATCACGAGGAAGGCTTTCACCTGACCAACGCTTCGCCGGAAAATAAAGCATCCACGAGAGCAGCAGGCCCCGTCTGGCTATCTCGGCTGACCGAGCTGGTTGCTGTAATCATCGGTACCCCCCATATACCAGCAACCACCTTCAACAGCGGGACGTAACAAGAGGTAAGTCAGGCAAGAAGGGAGGGGTGTACCATGTAAGAGACTTTAATGCTTCGTATCAGGGGAAACAGGAACCCTATGCGCGTGTACACCAAGGTATTTACGGACTGAGCGTTATCGCACGAATTTGAGGCGTTGTCACGATTAAGGAGAACCCCGCGGTGTAACCTGATGGGCGCGCGGTATAATTGGACGGGGAGGAAAAATGCTCGAGTGGCAAGGACCTGGTGATTGTGGAGCTCACGCATGCCCGTGGGAAAGCTAGAATGTATTGGACGAAAATGGAGGAAGAAGCAATGGCAGAGTTGCGCGGAATGTGGACAGGGGGGGTAATAGAGAGCGAACGAAGAATATTTGTTCGACGCATGTTCGCCTTTAGCTGGCGATAACTAAAACAGTATTATACACTTGCGATGCGAGGGAGAGAAGAATGGAAGCGAGCTGCGGGAGACTTCAACGCCCGCATAGGCCACGTCTGTCATGGAACAGGGGATCGAATAACTCGTAGCAGTGGAAGGACAAATCTAGGATACAGGTTTCAGAATCCTTCACCTCGGCCGCATGTTCGTGCGTGAACCAAGGCTTCGCGATATCTCGTAGAGTGAATGCATCGTTCATCCGTTTCTGCGGCACGAATGTTCGGCGAATCGCGTTACGGGTATCACTGTGGGAATTCGCGGGACGGCGGACAAAGTAGCCGACGGGAAAAGAGAGGAAGAGGAACGGAAGAGACTTTACACGGCACCGTGGATCCGACAGAGGCTATTCCTTACCGTTGTCCAGGTTCGTAATGATGGATAATGACATAGGATGCGAGTGACCGGTATAAACCTGCGCGTATTCAGCAAGAGGACCACGACGACGGTAACTCCGTATCACATAAAATGCCGAGCGTGGAGGAAGGGAGGAGAGAGAAAGAGAGTGGCATCCGTTTACCACCGAGATTCTGCTTCACCTGTGCAGGTTATACGCGCGCGCCGTGTACCAGGCTGCGCACGCTGTGTTACACAGCGAATGTAAGGTGCGCTGCTCGGCACAGTACATCCTTTCCCCTTCAACCGCCTCTCTGAATATCCAACACAGGCTCCCTAAGGCTCAATCTCTATAACGTGGCAGGACACGGTCGCGCATGCCCGCCTTCTGCCCGTAAGAACTTCATTTTTGACGGTCGACGAGAAGTCATATGAAATCCCGGAGATCCTCGAGATGCTCGAGAGGCTTCTCTCGTTATAGTCGGTGCCTGTGGACACGTCTCTATAATTCTCCAATAAAATTCCCATTTTAACGGGGCAAAAATCCTCGCGGCCCGTATTCCAGGACGCGCCGCGAGTCTCGTCAAGCAGCTCTTGAAGCCCTCGGAAAAATTTAACCGTTTCCTTGCTGCGACGCCTGGAGACCGTGGTTGTTTCGCTCTCCTTATAAGACCCAGCCTTTCTATAACGTCCCAGAAATTCTGCAGGAGAAACGGCGCGTCGTTTATTAATCACGGCGATAAAAACCGCAATTAGGTGTACCATCGCCTTCGCCGTCTAAAAATCGATCGCGTAGCGACGCGCGGCGGCCTGTGGAGAAAAGTTGGAGAACGCTCCTCCTCCTCAAGCGTGCAACACGCTAACACGGCGTTCAGACGTGCGCGCTCGCGATGGTCTTTGCGTTTTATTCTTAATCAACGTGCCCGGCGCGATCAAGCTGGCGTACGTACCAGCGATCTGCCCATAGCTTCTACGTCCATCGCGTGTCAGTGAGCATGAATCCCGGGTAATTGTAGTGTTTTAGCGCGTACCACCAAATACCCCATCGGTTTAATAAATAGAGGCCTTGGAATCTTGATGATCTGGCGCTCGGCCAACGCCACTAGCCATTACCGCGTGTTTATTATTTTCCACTTTAATTAAGAAGATGTAAATCGGGGAGGAACCTGCCCGAGAGGAAGCTCGTCGAACCTGCTTCGAGATTGGTCGATCAGGGTTCATTTCTCATAGACTGCTGCAAATGGCACGCAGGTGTAGATAGTGGGTATAGACTTACAGAAACGCTCCCGATCGTGTTCGATCAACACCACTCGATACCATCTGTCACCTACTTGGACTTTTGCGTCTATCAGTCGTCGACCGCAGAAAGCTAGCCGCCGAGTGTAAACCGCCTAGCCAAATATAGGAAACATGGCAGTCGCTTGCCCTCAGGAATGCTATCTCTCGTATCTGGTGTCGGGGTATCGAATAAATTTGTGAAGCATTTAATGATAGACACTGAGACTCCGATTTATCTCGATGCCCTATCTACCGTCGATTGCCTTAAAAACTTAATTCCTCCGACCTTCTGTTTCCCTAGGGTTCTCGCAGAGCGCGAGCTAGCCGCGACTATTACTTTTCCATGCTGAAAGTTATGCTGGCGATAAGAACGGTGATAAGGAACTGTAACGTAACGCCGAAAGATTAGTAGATAAAGTGTACCCGTTCCTCCCTTAGCTCAGAGCGAAATGCGGTCTTGCAAGCCGACTACACCATACTGTTACAGAATCTCTACCCTACACGCCCATTTCTTTATAAGCAGGTATCCAGCCACACGAGCCTAGCTAGCATTTACATTCACCTGTGCATACTCGGATTTCACTGCCAGCCGATAATCGTCATTCCGCCTCGCTATCTTTTTAATTGCCACCGCTGCCGTTTCTGCAAATCTCCCTGCTACCCATTAACGCGCCGACTGGGATCGCAAATTCAGAGTACGAATCGACGCGAATGCGCCACGATACTAATTCCGCTCCCCCGGAAAACGGGGGATTCCTTAACTAACACAAGGGAGTCTATTCTTCTGCGCTATATTCTCTTCGCCCTTTGAACCCCCGTTTAATCACGCACTAAATCCTCTGTCAACTGCGTCGATGCCAATTTCCTACTGCAACCAATTCCGAACTAAGGCTAATAAAAATAATTGGACAATTAACTTCCACTACCTCCTGCCGCATTCTCCGTCTTCCTATTTATTTGTTACTATTTCTGCGCACACCATTCCAGATACTATCTCGGCCGACCGCTAGCATAATGCGCTATTACGCGGAGTATAGGCTCCACACCCTCTCCTTTATAAGTATCGAGGCATTTTGTACCCGCATTTGCGTTCACCTGCGCGCACCGCAGCCGCCCAGTGCCACCCGATAATCGTCATTTTGCTTCCCGGCCGGCTTTTTTTTCCAGCGGCGCACCACTGTCGGCCCCGAGTTTCTGCCCGGAAAATTTATTTCCCCCGCGATCTCGCCGGCGGTATCTCGAGGAAACAGAGAATGGGCCCCGTCTCCCCTCGGACTGCCAACGAATCCGCGGGCTCCGTAACGATGCATGCGTTTCGCCTCTCAGAAACTATGACGGCAGAATGTTGGCGGCGTTCGCGCGACCGCTATTGTACTGTCAGCGCTCGCAAACTCCTGAAAGCCGCGCGAAGTAAACCGGGCCCCGTGCATCGGGACGTCAAAACTTAGCAAGGAAAGTGGCATTCCCGCGAAGTGGAGCAGCGCGGCAAAAAAAAAAGAAAAATATCGCTTCGCGGGTAAATTACGAGCGGGCGATAGCGATTTATCGCTCGGCGACGGCAAACGCCAGCCACGTTCTTCCACCGACGCGAGCTCGAATTTCCGCTTCGCCGGTGAGCGGGCACGTGTTTATTTACTAATTATATGGCAGGCGGCGGCGGCGGGAACGTTTGTTTCTTTCAACAGAAGCAAGTTATTTCCGCGCGTTCGCTCACGTCCGAGCAATGCCGAGGTGCGAAACGTACGCGTCGAATTTCAGCAGGTGCGATCGTGGCTGAGTCATAAACACCGCAAGAAGCGCCGCGCGGACAATAAATATTTCTTATCGAACTGTTGATGTTTTCTTTACTGGGGAATTTTTTTAACGGGAGACTGGTTGCTGTGGGTATTTTCCAGACACCTCTGGATGATCCTATGACAAGGGAGGATACGGACTTCCAGAAGGCATTTGATGCCGTTGATCATGGAATCTTACTCTTGAAATTGTCTTCCTGGGGCTTTAGCGGTCCTCTTCTGAGCTGGCTTAAGAGTTTATCTCATTAATCGTATGCAGATTAGCAAAGTATCTGGGCATACGTCTGAGTTTATAAATGTCTCGTCGGGTGTTCCGCAAGGGTCGCACCTTGGCCCGCTACTGTTCAATCTTTTTATTAACGATCTCAGCGTTATCTTCTAGTCTGTATAACCCCTTGCTTCGACTTCAGGAATCATTGCACCAACGTTACCAGCAAAGCGTTTAGAAGATTGGGCTTTGTGAAAAGATTTTCGGCACATTTCAAGTACAAAGAAACTCTAAGACTTCTATACACTTCCCTCGTTAGACCGCATGTTGAATATGCCTCATTAATTTGGAATCCTGGGTTTAAGAAGTATATCAAACTCTTTGAAAGCGTCCAACACAAGTTCTTGAGATTTGCGGCGCGTATTTTAGGGCGTCCTATTAATATTACCGATCACGATTATCGGCCTATCCTTCAGATAACCTAACCCAGACCTAATCCAGACCTCACGAATTTCTCAGATCGTCGGCTTGTCTCTGATTTGGTTTTCCTTCACAAAATAGTTAATAGTCTCATTCACAGTCCGGATTTGCTTGGATCGCTAGAATTCAATGCGCCACTAACACCACTAAGGACATGTTCTTTATTTGTGCCGGGACTACATACCCACAAATGTAGCGTTACGAACTCGATCAACCGATGTATGTTTGAAGCGAATGTGCACCTTGGGGAAAGTGACCTTTTTTCTGGATCGGTTAATACTTTCCGTAATTCTCTATACGGACAATTAGGTGGCCATCTTCGCACATAATACTAATTTACATCTTTCTGTTGTGTGCTATTTAATGTAACATTACCACAATGTATTCTCTGTACTAAAGGGCTTTACCCGTTGATCACAGTAATAGTAATAATACCGAGAAAAAAATGCCAGATCTCCCGGATGAGCGTAAAGGTTTGAAAGTCGTCGAAGAGGGTGTAAATATGAAAGAGGAAGGCATTGAAGTCTCCCAAACCGCATGGAGGTCCGGCGGCTTAGCAATAAGGAGATTTTAACTATTCATTGTTCTGCATAATAGCGGGAGCGAAACGACGTAACGGTTGGACTTGCATACCCTCGGGATGAACGCATGGCCGTATCCAGTGTCGACAAAAGAACTCGACCGAGTTAATGTCCCTAATCACGATCGCTTGTAAAATTACACCCTTCGAATCGCGAACGAGCGAACGGACGTGTTCCGCGCGGCTCGTAAAGGCCACCGAAAAAAGAGAGGACTGTTCAACGTGCAGGAAATGCGAATACGCGAGGAAACGCGTGTATCTGTTGCAAAAATGCGCGGCAAGAAAATGGTACCTTCGCGCACACTCGTTCGCACGTTCTTCCCTGAAATTTTATGCGAAAAATCGGCGGAAAAAAAGCGGGAAAGGTTTGAATACGCGAAAGTGATCGAAATACGAATAATTTCAATGAAAGCTTAACCACTTCTGCAACTACTGCAAAAGAATGTGACAGGATGTTCAACTCTGATACGCTATGAAACTTCTGAAGGTTCGAAGTAACCATTGCAAATCCTTTACACATTTGAATGACGACCTTGCAAATTGATCCGGCGAAGCGAGCGAAGTGAATCGGTAATTGGCACCATTATCGTAGAAGTAGTCGATGTAAATCCAATTTCACGTGTGCGAAGAGATAATTAGACCCATAAAAATCGTAGCAGAAAACCCATAACTCGGTGCAACTGGTTTGCCGTTCGAGTTTCAATGGCAAGTATGCATGATTTATTACAGGTTCGTTTAAATCTTGTTCCAACCGTGTCCATACGCGCGACACGGACGAATGGCAAAGCTGCCCATACCCGTATAGGCGAAACCTTGAAGTCCTTGCGTCGCGTTACACGACCATACGCGTAACACGTACGAGGCAATACGCAACACTTTGAGGAACAAGCGGCGACCATGGCAACTATTATCCTTAAGATTACGCGCGCAATACTCTGAAGCGACTGTCGACTAATCAACGAGTTTCCAAGCGAGATCGTGATACTTGGATGAATATTTTCCCGTTTTAAGGGGCTGTTCCGGTTTAGAGCCCACAAAAATAGGTAATCTTTAGGAATTAATTAAAGGAAAACTACTGTATATAATTTAATGGGACTTATTGCAGTGCATTAAGGATGTCTTAAACTATACAAATAAATTTTTTGGTTTATAATTAATCATCGCAAACGGCACTAGGGAGTCGTTAAAGGCGAGACGTCAACAAATTCATTCAAAGATCAAATTCAGTAACATTCAAAATAAGCGAAAATCTTTGGAAATTGGAGGCATCAATCTTTATGCAATAGTAAAACCCTCTGCAAAATTTTAGAAAAATTGGTTCGGTAGTTTTCAAATTATTTAACTTTCAATTTAACATGAATTTGCTATAAAAATACACCATTGCCATTTCTGACTGGTTTTCATCACATGAAAAAGCCTTATTAATATCTTGGAAATGGATTGAATGGACTTTTGGCTAAGATTGTCACTGAAGTTCATCCTTCAAAACGGTGGAACCTGTAGCACCTAAACCATTGGTCTGAAATAAACAACAATGCCAGATTATTAAAGGGCATGAAACTCGCTCGTGGACTAAGCTGTAAAAAATTACAAAAAAATACATTTTGGAGAAAATAACGACAGCTGAAGTTTAAAATCAATTTTTCCCTATATTTTTCGTCCTTTTAACGCCTTTAGAAATTACAAATTTTTAATTTCTTTTAAATTTTACTCCGTGTCTCGTTTACTCGTTTCTCCACGACCCGGAAGTATATTCTTCAAGATGAAAAAATTTCAGCCGAATCGGATAATAAGTTTTCGAGATATAGGTTCGATTTTAAGAACACTGCTTCGAGAAAAACGCGTTTAAAGTTTTACGTGAGCGCCGAGTGGCCGAGTGTTACCCATGCATTTGCCACCACTCAAATGCCTATAACTTCGGGAATTTTACGAATTTCAAAAAATACTTTTAAACGCGTATTCTTAAAAGGTTGAAAATTCGAAGAATGAAATAAAAAAGATCGATTTTTAGACCGGAGCCCTTAAGGAAACCAAGGAGTTTGGCTGCTTGATGCAAAGTGGCGCAGAGAAGAATTAAATTAATAAGAAAGTTCAACGAATGTCCCACGTTTATCGATACGTCGCCTGCATGTTTGCACTTCGCAGGTATTTATGCGATCCTCGGTAATTACAAATCGCGAAACTTCCTGGATTCAAGTGGCGACGGTAGGTCATATTTATTCTACGAAGCCAGCGAAACGCGGTGTATGTACTCGCGAATTAGAAGAATCATCAGACGCGACGGGGTTAATCTTAATTAAATCTCCCTCGATCATTTAACATTGCGTGTACATTAATCTTCGAGGCTTCCTAGACCCCAACACGAAACCGGCCGTTTTATTCTGTTTGGCTTCTCGCGTGTAACTAGCTTCACACGCGGTGAAAATAGATAAGGGCCCAGCTCGCAATCTCGTACATAGATTTCCTTATCAAATCGCGCGAAACGTTACTATACTCTGCTGCTCCCAGCACAGTGCTTCCTTCCCTCGCCTTTTACTTCGCCTTCTTTTATCATCTTTCTACTAAATGATATTACGAACGAGATTACTGATCTGGACGATGGCGATACCAATAATTCGAATGCATCCTGTATTAACGGCATAACGCTCGCAATTCCCGCCGATGCGGATCGGCTCGATAGAAATAAAGCCGATCATAACGCAGCACGCGATTGTTACAATAAGAAAAGCAGGAAAGTAGCAATCGCGCGTTACCATCGTCACGCCTGCCCAAAGTGGTGGCACGCGATTTATGGGCGATCGCGTTCCGAACCGTAAATAACATTAACGAATCGTAAATCCTGGTATCGTTAAACAAATGCCCGCGGGCAGACCGGCCATCGTACAGTTAACCCTAGCGCGCGTTCGCACGATTCTTTCCTCTTAATAACAGGCGCGACACGTACGCGGGTACCATTGGCACCAAGGTTGAAAAAGAATTCTACGTTGGCAGCGTTTACGTCGCTGCGTCGATGCATGCATATGCATCGGACGCCCCGAGAGACACTGTCGCAAATTCTAAAATAACGCACGACCGTTTGATCCCCCTGCCTTAGCTCAGACGCACGTACACTTTTGTGTTTCCAATTACGACACAATCGGATAAAGATATCTATGGCGCTGCAACGAATGCCATATCAAACACTGCGCTGCTGTGCCCAGGCAACACCCAAGCACACGTGTCATACATACCGCTACATATTATACAAATTATATTACGTTACGAAACTTTCGAGACGTTTCCAAGCTGTTGTATTCCGTATTTTTCGTATTACTTTTATTTTATTAAATAACTTTATACAAATAACGGAAACTAAGACGATTACAGATAAATACTAGATTATAGATTCAGAACTAGAGTCTCGTGTCCAGACTATTCGGACTGAAGTGCTCAAGTGCTTCTGACTGGAAGAATTGCGTGTAATATATATATGTACGGTTTTCGGTAAGCTGAAAAGTGGGGGTTGTCCTGAGTTTAACGGTCGTTAAGGGATGAGGCATAGAGATCGAGGTTCAAGGATGAGTAATAGGGTACGGATAAGGTCATAAAAGAAGGACTTCAGGATGCCTACTATTGCTATCTGTAAAACTAACGCGCTGACTAATACTTTATATAGATTTAAATGACGTTGGTATACAACAAAGCTAAGACAGCCGTTAGCTACCGAATCTACAAAATCAGCAAGATGCGAACGCATCGCCGCGACCGGCATGGTAACGCGTACCACGCCCGGGAAGGATATAAAAACCAATTCGACACCGCTAATCACGGATTCTAGATCCGACTCTCGACCTGTTAACACGGATAAAACTCTTGTATATCTCAGTCTAGTTTAGTTAAAGTTTAAATAAAGACTTAGTTTCTGAGTTTAATCGAACTTGGTGTAGTTCACCCAGTGGATTCCAATCTTTTGTTCACTCCCGAACCTACGGTAACGCCAAATCCCGTGCCACCCTTGCGAGCCACCACGCAGGGCACAACAGCGCTATTTAAATAAAATTAATATACCCAGTGGTATAGGTTTTAATCAGTCACGCTCTCTAATTCCCTGACAAAAGCTTCTCCAAATACTTCGACGGAAATATACACGACCATGAAGTCGTCCCATCTAGCTTCTCGATATTCTAAATCCCCTCGATTCCCTTCGAGTCCCATATCTTGAGTTGCCTCTAATTCTACTTAATTCTAAATAAGGACGCATTGATAACGCGACGGAACAATAAACTGCACTCGATTGCAACAACGTAGCGACACGGCTGTGCGCGAAATTTTGTCGCACCGAATCAGGGAACCGCTGATTGTTCATGATCACTCGCTTAGAATGTCGCCGAATCAGTTTCGCCGTGGCTATGGGTTTCGACACGCGCCACTTGCATCATATCCTGTATTGTTTCACACCAGCGACTAAGTGCCGTGCCGAGGGAGATCTTTAAGCGAGGAATTCCGACTTAATTATCGGCCGAGGTGAAACGATCGGAAAACGCGCGCATACACGTTCGGAGGCGAGCCTCGAGTCGCGGCGGCGTCAAATTCTATTTAACGCGGGCACGTTTAGCCGCCGATGGAAAGCTCGATCGCGCAAAATAATTTGCACGCACAGTTAGACGCCGCGAGGGCTCATCGGGTTGGCACACGACACCTCGCTCGACACGCGCAGAAACGCATTTCCGCCTTTCTAAACGAATGTAAATTAAACGAACGCGATTAACCCGATGGACACCGTCCAACGATGACCGATAGCCAGCGCTCGACGCATTCTTCGCTGGCGTGGGAAATTTTTCTTAAATATGTGGGTGGGGTCAATTCGACCGTGATCGAGAGACTTAGCTTTTAATGGTATATCCGCGTTGGTGAACTGGAGCGTACTTTAGGTGGAAGCTTAATTTCAGTGTCTCATTATCATCGGAGCTAGAATAGCAGTGTCCGAATTATATTAGGGGGGCTACTTAGACAGGCGTTTTCCGTGAAAGACACAGTTTCTTTTTAATGTATTTGTAAAAAAATGAAAGCAAATCCAGATGTAACCTTTTACCGTATGTTTACTTTGATGTTGTAGCTTCTGCGAATTCTTTATTAGAAAAATCGATCGTTTCGACCATTCTAGGTGTTTGTAACCCCTTAACAGTTTGATCTTCAAGAATTTTTAAAAAAAAAACTGTTAGTGATATTCGATTAAACTCTTTTGGGATATAAGGAGACATGTTTAAACTTGCAGAAAATATTTTTTTATGTCGATCATTCTTATTATTTATTAATTATTGTGGAATCTTGTCCACCTCTTCGACGGTGTAACTCCGGTTGGCGGGATGTGTAGCACATATTACAGTGATCTGATTGCAAAAAAAGATAGAAATATTTTAAAGTTAGATACTTTACTCTGGGACTGGTCCACTTCAAAGAAGAAAAAAAAGAAATATTGAAAAGTTATAGCGTTTGAAAAAAAAGTAAGCTTTTTCCTGAGACAAATTTTTCATATTATTCTTTATATCGACGAAAAAAGTATTAAAAATAAAAACTAACATTAAAATTCTAGGTCCAGTCCCAGCGTAAATTATTTAGCTTTAAGAAAAATTTCTTCTTTTTGCAATCAGATGACTGTGACGGGTGCTACACCTGACGCCAACATCGTCGAAGAGGTTAACACGATTCCACAATAAATAAAAAGAAGGATCGACGTAAAAAAATTCTACAAGTTTGAAGGTGCCTCCTTATATCCCAAAAGAGTTTAATGCAATATTAACAATAGTTTTCTCCCTAAAAAATCGTAAATTTCCGGGCAGTTACACGAGAATCCCCCCTTAATGAGAACTCATAAAAATCTGACATCCATACTGAAGGTACCAAGCGTTTATTTTACTCGATGTAACTGCTCACAATTAAAATCGAGCAGCGAAGCGACCGAAGCTGAGGAGTTTCGCTATGAATTATGCAATGCCAACTTTTGCTACGGATATTGCTCGGTACCAGTCGAAGGAGAGATATCGGAGCAGCGGAGACAATGCAGTTCAACCTGAGTTCATCGCTCGTCCATCCGAATGGAGCAGCGAGTCATCCTGCAAAACACGTTTCCCATTTTGCATTGAGTGACGAGCAAGGAATTCGGGCACATCCAGGCTAGTGTTCCTGATTTCTCTATATTTTTTGTTTCTCGAGAAATCGGAAATGAGATCATATTTCTTGAGAACTCTCGAGAATTTTCGAGAAATTAAAAAAAATATTGCAAAAATTATATTTTTGGAACAATGTTGATAATATTTATCAAAAACACAAGAAAACTTTAACTAAACGATTATTCAGTATACAATTTTTCTAAATTTTTAAATAATAATTTCAGAGCACCTTTCTATTGGAATTCATGTAGGTTCTAATGTTATTAATAAGATGTATTGTAAATTGTAGATGTGCTTATACGTTCGCGATTAACCAGTAATACATTCATTTACGAAAATAAATGAGATTTATAATATTTTCCCTAGACTTAAGTTTCTCGAGAGATTATAGTATTTCTCGAGAAATAAGAAATAAGCAATTATAAAATTTCTCGAGAAATTCTCGAGAAAGCATTCTCGAGAAGGAACACTGATCCAGGCTGGTCCCAATGGCATTAGGTGTACATTGTGTGTTCAGTATTGTCAGCGAAGGGTTCATTAATAATTATTTACAAGCAACTAGCCGAACGTATTTAATGCCCCCTGCGACTGAAAAGGAAATCCGACAGAGAAATCGTGGAAAAATTGTGTCCCTCCCCGCGAAAACGAGGCGTGTGTTCGAAGACAACTTCGGTAAGGCACAAGGCCTCACTCGGAGAGCGTATAATACTTTCACAGAAGCGTTAGAGCAAAGGTCATTCTTCCCCGGCAAATCCAAGACGAGTAACACAAAGTTCAAGCATTCACCGTCATAGTACTGATTTCGAGAGACCTCCGATTGCCATCCGGCGAAACAGAAACCGTCGCGGACGTTTCACCTTTTGTTTGTCAACTACTGCCGTAGCGGTGTACAGAATTTCCGCTGGAAAATACCGTATGCCAACTGGAATTTCTTTCGGAAAGGGAAACGATACGTAACACGCTGCAATCGCGAAAGATCGTGCCCGACACACGAGCAACGGAAATATATTGTAGAGAATAGCACGTGCTATTAAAATTGCTAATATCGTTCCTGTGGTAAGGTCGTACGTCTCGAAGCAGCGTCGTGACACACATCGTGGAATGAGCATAAGCGACACTTTCGATAATTTAAATGAGCAGTGACATTCAATGCAAATCGTGACGCATACAAAATCAACATCGCGTGGACGACATCGCGAATCTTTAGCCCCCCTCAAGAAACCGCAGTATTTTTGCAGTATGCAGTCACATTACAATTTTCTTAAATCGGTCTACAGCTTTATAGCAAACTAGCAAAATACCACCGCGCTTCGCTTCGGGCCTAATAGATATAAAGGACTCCACGAAAACACATCTCACTCCATTTCACCACCCGCTAGGGGTTGTTTGGGGCAAAATCCTGAAATTGGTTTTTAGGCATTTATGTGGTTGATCCTTTTGAAGTAGAAACCAAGTTGATACCTAATCGGGTCGAGGAGATTAAGAAATCGGAGAAAACATATTTCACCCCCTTTTTACCCCCTTCGGGTTGGAATTTCAAAAAATCCCTTCTTATCGAGCACCTACGTCGCAAAAGGAATATACCCTTCGAATTTCATGTTTCTAGGGTCAGCAGTTTGGACTGGACGGCGATGAATCAGTGACGCAACGATTATATAAGCATAGATTGACGAAATTACGAGATAAACAATCGGTAGACTAAATTTACCCGAATTAGATACACTTGCAATAGACACGCGATACTTGTCAGCAACATATTTATGAGACTACGCATACAAACAGTCACCAACGCGCAAATTTATTCGTGTCGAATAAATATCCATTGGTCATTAGGATGCAAACTTATCGATTCGGCGAGAATGCACTGTAACACAGTGTTCCTGCTTAAAGTTTAAAATCCTCGAATCGCTTTAAAATATCTGCACTTGCAATATGGTGTCGTCTATCAAAACGTCACATCGCCCAACCCCTTGTTACGTTGCAAATTTTAAATCTCCCAGAACTCGATTGCGCTATAAATCAATAAAAGGCAATGCGAATAATAAATAAGTGATAACTGGTGATCTAAGAAAGACAGCGAGTAGCAAGTCTACGTGCATCGAAACTCGGAGCGTAGAAGAGGAAAAAGGTAACGGAGAAGAATAATGGGACTCACCTGTGTCGACGCGGTGCCGTGCGTTGGTCTCGTTCGCCGGAAGAAGGTCGTCGTACTCCAGCGTCGTCACATCCTTCGCGCGCACCAGCACGATCACGGAGGTGATCAGCACGAACACCATCGTCACCACCGATCGTTTCACCGTCATCGCGAGGGAAGCGAAGAAACGCGCTTACCCTGGCCAGGAAAAGTCCGTCACGCGACGCAGCACGGCGCCGCGCGATCACATCTTCGCGAGCCGACGAGATCGACGCTTCGAGCACGAAAGCTCGAAATTCTCGGGCGCGGGAATTTCGAATCACGGGGTCGCGTATCGGCCGCCAGATCTCGCATATCATTAACGGAATCGAAGCACGGGGCGGGACGAGCAGAGGTTGCGCGGAGGGTTAAATATCGGCGGCGGCCGCTTAGCTACCGGGCGCGTGCTCGATAAGCGCCCCGATCGAGCCGACTGTCATAATTACTGCGCACGCAGGGCCGCTGCGAAACGAGTGCGCCGTTCACGGGTGAGAAACTCGAGGTCGGTGAAACTTGGCGGAATCCTTTGCTGGCCGCGTCTGCCGCGCCTCCCTTCCCCCCTCCCACCCCTCGATCATTCGCGTCCCTTCGAAAGGGCTGTCAGCCCGTAGGCGTCGCACTCCCGACGGCTGTCACTCGCGTGCGCGCGACTCACCACCGTTCACGTACGCGAGGAATCAAAACAATTATGCCCGGGGTCCCGCGTGCTACCAGTTTTAAAAGAAGTGTGCGCCGCACGAGCCCATGTCACACTGCTAGGCAGCGGTCAGGTGTTTCAAGCAGCCGCCAAACGACACCCGCGCCATCTGTCCCCCAGTCGCCCAACACTCGCAGCCGCTGGCGCGCTTTTCACGCGCACGGCGCACGCTCCCTTCTGTCGGTCCCCGCCGCCGTGTCACGTGGCCATTTCACTTCATTCATGGAGACAGATCCCCCTTACAACTGCGCGGGCTACGAGCGTCTGCGCGCGTAAACGTCACCCGGCCCCCGTACTCGCGCATCACTTTTCATACTCTTTCTCTACCAGCCTACTGTCTCTTGAACGTACGTGCAAATGGAATTGTTCTTTTCTTCTTAACGTCCTGCTTCTGTGGAATATGGCGAAGCGGTAGTGACATTCTTCGCATTGACGATTTATTTGACAAACCCATTTCGACGCTCTGCAAAGTCTGGTAAAAATTCTGCTGAACAGTAATGATCAGTGGTGGGCCAAAAATGGAAACCTATATAGTACTTAATTAAATATTAAATACTTAAATATATTAATCAAAGAATTTTAATTTATGAGGGGAATTTATTACTTCCGACGTTGATTTACGATTGAAATAATTGCGGGCCGCAGGTCAGTGGCTGGAGGGGCAAATATGGGTCGCGGGTTGCTCATCACTGCTGTAGATGGAGTATCAGATCACAGAGATAGTAGTGATTCGAAGAGTAGTCATATATGGGTGAAATCTATATCTTCTATCTATATATATAAAAGAAGAAGTCCTAACTGACTCATTAACGCCCAGCTTGAACCGTTTAACCCACCCACTGAGAAAGGATTTTTGGAAATTCCATCCCCAAAAGGGTGAACTGTGTTTTCACAGACTTCTCAATATATCTTAGGCCCGATGAGATATCAACTCGGTTTTTGCATAGAAAGGTTACCCACACAAATGCCTAAAAACCAATTTCAGGATTTTTCCCTAACCAACCCCTAAGAGGGTGGAAAGGGGTGAAATGTATTATCACGGATTGCTCAAAACCTCTTAGGACCGATTAGATATCAACTTGGTTTTTACTTCGAAAGGTTACCCACATAAATGCCTAAAAACCAATTTCCAGGGGGTGGTGAAAAGGGGTGAAATGTGTTTTCATGGAGTCCTTAATGTCTCTTAGGCTCGGAGCGAAGCGCTGGGGTATTCTGCTAGTATCTTATACATTGCCACCAATAAAAAAAATACCACCGCTTCTCTTCATCCCTGCCCTCTGCCATGCGAAATCGCGTGACGGTCACGTAAGGATGACTCTCCGCCAGGAGGACACAGATGCCTCCGTCCACCGGTATTTAATTAAGCCCGGTCGTCCGGAGAAAAAAAGTGGTTGGTACAGGAAGCGATGGGTTTCGAGTGCGCGAGCAGCGGACCATGGTTCGAGCCCCGTTACGGGACAGACGCATTGGCGTAGCTGTGATCAGCCGCCACCCTGCATTTTCGCGAACGTTACCGACGCGGTGCCGTTCCGACGCCTTTGCCGAATGCTCGGCTCACCTCCTCACCGGTATTCCGGGGGATCGCGAACTATGTCGACCTTAAAAATCATCGACACGCGGCAGGGAGAGTAATGGTCAGAGCAGAACACACCAGCCTTCTCCTTCCAGCGCGCTCCCCTTTTCCGCTTTATCTCCCTCTATCTGTCCCTAGCGAGAGCGGCTAACGATCTCCTGTTCTTCACCCCGACAAGGAAACGGACGGTGGACGCTGCCGGTGTCGTAGGTCGATCGCGATACACCATCTCCGATGCACCGTTCGCCGCACTCGATGCACGGAGGCGATCGCGCTGCATAATGATCACGGCATGAGATTGCCGTTTTATGGGGAAAGTGAATAGAATAGAGGATGTAACTGGAAGCTTCTCGATTACTCTTCGACTACCAACTTCAGCAAGAAGACAGTCCGCACGCAGTGGCGGATTTAAGAAAAAAGGCCCAGGTAGCAAAAGTTGAGGGGCCCAATTTTTCGGGAAAATGAAGAGGTAGAAAAAAAGGAGGGAAAATGTACAGAAAAGTATAGAAAAAAAGTGCCTGGATAAAATCATAATTTATTTTTGAAGATAGGGCCCTAGGAGGGGCCTTCTGAGCTGGGCCCATTTTTTCGGGAAATTAAAACAGTAGTTTACTGAAAACGGGTTCAGTGTAATAATACAGAAAAAAGAATATAGTTCGGATAAAATCATAATTCCTTTTAAGAATGGGGCCCTGGTGGGACCTTCCGAGCATGGGCCCAGGTGGCAACTGCTCATCGGTCGCCATGTTAAATTCGCCACTGTCCGCATGGATATTGCACAGTTTGAAGGGGGCCTTTTGGAGCTCCGTCACCTTGGTCATTGTAACAGCTAAACAGCACAATTTTCACGGGGCCCGCAAGAGCTAGATGATTGTGAAGTGTATCCTCTTTTTAATGAATACCCAAGGTACTACATAGCTGCATTTCTCACGTCTACGAAATCTGTAGTAACTTATTGTTTTAGCCTTCGAGTACGATGCAGCACTCTTTTCAATTCCATATCTGTTGCGGAACATCATTTTAAGGCGTACTTTCCAGGGATCCAGTTGCAATCGATTGCTCAAACACCGTATTTACATACCGTTAAATGAAGACACGGGCGACACGTGAACGCGAACGACCTGCAGAAGTTGCTCGAAGCGAATGTTAGGGTTGATATGCAGTTTCGATATAACGTCTAAACACGACGCTACGTAACGACGAAATCTTTCTATGCTTCTTCGTTTTACTTAGTCCCTTTTCCAAGCCCTGGGGGACATATTCTCACGAAATCCGGTTCTACTGGTTTGGGGTTTGATTCGAAGGTGAGGCTTAGTTGCGGTGGCCCGAGAAATCGGTACTCCTGCTGATTACTGTACCGCACGGCGCCGTAGTAGACTAATTTGTTTCTTAGATAACCAAACAGCATTCGCGTATCGATACTTAGTAAGAGAAATTTAGACTCTGCTAATAGTATGTTGGACGCGAAAACTGAGTAGACTGCAGAGATCGTCGAGGCACAGATAATTTCAGGCACTTCAGCACTAGATCAAGCATACATTTCACAGGAATTCCTGAAGAAAATAAAAATGACTCGCTCCTTCATTAGGCTAGAGGGAAAGTATAAAGTTTATACCGAGGAATCCGTACAGTGCATGCTAATTAACTTAACCTACATAATCAAGGTCCGTGGATGCTTCACGAATCAAAAAAGAAACATGGTGCAAACAGTCGATCATTTTTAATTCCTCCATCGTTAACCCCTTCAACCTGATTTGTTAAATGAATTCGAAGACACTGAAAGTCTGAAAAGATTATAATAAATTAAATTTTAATATAATTCAATATAAAATTGTTTAATTATCCTCTAATTAAATTTTAATATAATTCAATTTAAAATTATCTAATTATCCTCTAATTTTAAATTTTAATGTAATTCAATATAAAATTATCTAATTATCCTCTAATTTTAAATTTTAATATAATTCAATACAAAAGACTGCAGAGAATCGTCACGTGTATCTCTGCTGAAAAAGTAAAAGTGATCGAATTTACATTGAAAGTAAACAGAGACCAGTCCCACCCAATCGATTGATTTTTTTTAATCTCCTTCAAGGGATAAGGTGAATGTCCCAATTTCTGCTTATGTCCCCATTTCTGATCATTTCGTATTTTTCTTATTATCATATGCGTTACGTTTGTACTATAGTTGCAACAAAATAATTCTAAATTATTTAAACATTTACGCGAGTGTTGCGCGAGCTTGGGGCAATACATACATCGCTATTTTTCACGAGCAGAAATACGGACATTTAAAGGATTATATATTTAATTACAAATTACTAATAGTTAAACATCTTGAAATATCTTTCTTAAATAGTTTTTGAATTGGTTGATTTATTATTAAAGAATTAATCAATCGCTCTGCAAATTTTGATCACAAACAAATTTTTTACACCTTCTTTATGACGAGTTACCTCTTAAATGAGCAGAAATTGGGACATTCACCTTACTCGATAGAAATCAGTCGTTCACCGCCAATCGGAATCTCGCCGTAGAAGCGCGTCTCTTCTCTCATTTTCGTTTGGAACGTAGGAATAAATGAAAGGACATTAGTGGTCCTCACATTACGGGTTGTCACGTCCGCCGAAGGGTTGAAATTTATTACCTCAAATTGGTTACAAAATACGCCATAATTCTCGTTAAATTTATGACCGCGCCGGCCAGTGTTGACGACGTGACCCGTGAATACGTCTCCCTCATATAATATTATACATACGAGGGCAATACGAGAGAGCGGGTGCATATAAATATTCATATGCAATGCATCACTGCACCATGCATCAGTTCGCGGCTATACGTATTACAGGCACGAACACTTCGCGATGCATACAGAGTGCATTTTTAATAAAAGCCTTGATTAGCCTCCTTTAAAAGGATCTTAAGTTATCGATGCACAATCAAAGGAACCTTTCACGTGCGATGGTGATTCTTATTGCTTTGAAGAGTAGACCTATTTACCTATTTGGGGAAATTTTCACAAAAATCTGCCTCGTGACGAGAAGCGTGTCATTTAGCTAAAATCGACAAGAATTTTGTATATTCCGCAACGAATATCATACTGTCATGAATTGCTGTTCAATAGAAACGGTTAATACATGCGAATAGGAAAGAAGTTTCCACGGAATCTTAATGCACTTGATGTCACGTGATAAAAGTTTCACCCTATATGCGAAAGCTTCGCGCAACAGACACTTTCTCCCCCTCAACAGGTTGTTAAGCCCCCTCTGCGGTGTAGGTTTAATTAAAAATCGAGCTTGTCGGGATATCAGAGGGAAGAATAAATTTAACCCGTATGAGCCATTAATTGGCGTGCCTATTTGCCGACATTCTTGTCGTACAACGCGAATGTTCGCGTACGCCGAGATCGCTTCCAAAGAAAAAGGGTTCGTAAGTGAACCGATTTGTTTGTCTCGTGCACGCGTGGAACGTAGAGAGTGGCAACGGTAGGTAGTGCGTAAAATATGCTTGATACAAATGTATTATGGTATCATTGGCGCAGCGAAACTTGGCCATACGTCTCTCGAAATGTTTCATTACTCGTGCGTACGGAGGGAGCCCCGTGAAATCTACGACCTCAACCTCGCTGGGATATACTACCTTCATCCCTTTTATTACATATTGTTAAAGAATCAATTGTGGGCAGTGGACACCCAAATTTTAACCACGCGAACATTAATGTTTCTAGGAACACAATACCATACCCTTATCACCTCTGGACTTAAATTATTTGTCAAGTAAACATGACCCAACCCCGATGTAAACTAGCCCCCAAAGAATACAATCGGATTCTTTATGCAAGCCAGATCTAAAAGGACAGATCTGCAAGTAACATCCTGAAGACAAAAGAGGGCTTCTGTGCTTTGATAACGGCGAAATCCTCTACTCCTCCGATTCTTTTAACTTATTACGGCCTCAGAGAAAGTATCGCATTGAAATTCTAATAATATTTATGAAATACCCAATTCGGCATTACACAAGCCAGGAATGACTTCGAAGAGAATCTTTATCGCGAAGAAGCGAAGCTAAATGGTCGCGGTAGGAACTCGGCAAGAGAAATAATTAACTCTGCACGAGCACATTTGCAGCTGTCGGGTTTCGCGAACAATGAACTCATGGGAAGTAGTCAGGCCGTGCCAAGAAGCTGCTACGAACAGCCACGACGTTCGTTGCAACAAGTCTCGGTACTTATAGCATCGAACCTCCGTAGTTAGTATCCAGAGGCCAGTACATACAAAGCATTTATCAGTCTGCCAGTAATTTTAGTTTAAGGGGTCATTCTACTATTATCGGCAGAAAAATGAAGATATTTTTAAAGATTTTTTTCTGAATAAATACAAAGTATAATGAAATAAATTTGTTTGGTATTTATTAAGCTGTTCTTATATTATATATAAAAAATTATTTTCTTTTTTTTTAAATTTGTTTAAAATGTTTTTTTATAGCGTCAATGTGACACCTACAACAAGGAGGTGTGTTCGTGGCGCAGATGATTTCCTGGCCCAGGCTTATCTGAAACAACGAATTTAAAAAGATTCTTAATCTCTGTGAGTGTCGCTACCGCCCGTAGCTCAATTTTTATCGAAAAATAACCGAGATTTTTCTCGGGGAACATTCGAGAAAACACCCTTTTGGGGAACTTTTTCTTTCAAACCGGCGACATTTTCTTATTTCTCAACAAAAAGCGACGCTCATGCAGATTAAAAATCTTTTCGAATTTTTTGTTTCAGATAAGCCTGAGCTAGGAAATCAATCACTTGCGCCACGAACATACCTCCCCGTAGGTGTCACATTGACGCTATAAAAAAACATTTGAAACAAATTAAAAAAATCTTTTTAATTTTTTTTGTATAATATAGGTGTAGCTTAATAAATTCCAAAAAGATTTATTTCATTATATGTTGTATTTATTGAGAAAAAAAATCTTTAAAAATAGCTTCATTTTTCAGCCGAACAAAGGAGAATGATCCCTTAAGCTACTTTAGTTATAGGAACTTGAAAGCTTCTGAAGTTATTTTGGAAAGATTAAAAAAAGATACGCAGGGCCCTTTATTTTGGCAAATGACCGAATATCCTGTAATGATTTATGGCCATTCCAGTGGAAGGTATGAACATTAAAGTAAAAGAAGTAATACGTAGCAGTTCCATCAGTAGATAAGAAATACGCAGTTCTCAGATGAAATTCCCGTTTACTTATATCCGCTCTCATTTAATAAAAGTTAAGGAATCCCCTTTCTTATGCAAATGCCGTATACGCGTGTGCGTAAAGTAAAGGACGATGCCGTGTTAAATGTAGAGAATAAGAAGTACAAAAGAGCAATGCAATATTCCAGTGCTAAATCTGTGCTGCACTGAATATCTGTTTATATTATCCAATCAAATACCGAACAATTAACGTTATTCAAACAAATTTCTTCCTCGAAGAAATATAATCTAAGTACATGTACACCGAAGGAATAATCCACTTCGTCAAGGAATTCGCGAACAATGTGCAGCAGTTTAAAAGGATTTTTCTAGACACGCACACAATGTGTAGTAGATCGGCCAAGTAAGATACAGCGAGTGAGAATACAGAAGAGAAGCCTCTATAACGGTATAAAATACAGTCGAACTGTTGCTCGCAGAAAGCAAGAAATGGAGTACGCGGCCTTTTTCCTCGGAGGACGATCTAGATTACGGAATAAAACGCGCATTACAGAGCCGCATTTCCTCGGGGTACCTGCGTGTGTACATTACAAGATGAGATTTCCATGCGACATTACTTCAGGGACCTATTCGTTCCTTTGTACAATCTTCTAATGGAATCTGTACTTTGGAAAAGAGTTCTACAGCTCGGACCCCGCGGTACAGTCTTCTACCAGCATCAAATTCATTCAGGACCTGATGGACAGTTAAATCAACTGTGCAGACTTGCATCACACTTATGCAAGATGTACAATTTCGAGATACGTCGCATGATTTTTCAATCTCATTAGTACAATTTTATTTGCAAATTGTTGCACGCTGGTAAACGTCGTACGGTGCAACAATACGCTGTCTTTTTGTCAATTTGAAATTTTCGCACGGCACCATTAGCAATGATCTCTAGTCTTAAGTAATATCCTGGAGTGACAGCAGCGGATATTACCCACTACGGCTTCGTACGAAACAGACATCACGAGCTTTACCGATGTTCAGTTGGGAAATGCCATTTGAATAATATCCTTAGCAATAATTGTTTCGGTCACGAAGAAGAGAAGCATTGTTTTCGATGAACCAATACATTCATTAGACCAACTGTGCACCCTCTTCGGCATCGTTCGTTATTTCTCTGTTTAAACCTGAATGTAAGCTCTCAGCAATCATTATTTCCATTTCATGCAAGATTTTTATAATATTCTGAAGAATTTAGTTTCTTTTATTATTGATATAAAGAAATTCATTTTTGCTGTTTCTACTTGCTGGGAAGTCAACAGTGGCGCCAGGATGAGAGGAATAAGACTGTATTCTAAATGCTTTTTAATTACATTAATTGTTTTGTATAAATTAATTATATAATCATAAACTAATGAATACTTATGAATCAAATTAAATGCTTTGTATTTAGCTCGTTGTTCTGAATGTTTGTGACTCTATGTACACTGCTTATAGGTACAGAGAATTCATCGACTAATATGAGAATCAGAATAAATAACAAATCTTAAATTACATAATGTAAATACTTAATATATTTGGCCTGCATTCTTCGGTATATAATAAAGTCTTACTTACATAATCGTACGGAATTTCAAAACATCAAATTGATAGTTGATAACACATAAAAAATAATTAATCTGTAACATACTTAAAGCGTATATGTAACAATGAATTACAATATGTGGCACTGACATCTAAAGCATTCCCGGGTACATCCATAAGATTTCATGAATTTCAGTTCTGGGGATGTTTGGGTAGGCCCTAAATTCAGAGAGTCCTCGCTTTCCTCGCTCAGTTCTTCAATGCTAAATGTATCAGTCAGATCTTGCTTGTGCTTCACAGAATCTTTTGACTTAGATGATGGGAAAAGAGTCATTTCACCGTCGCTACAAATTGAAGAGATCACATTCGAAAGCATGATATTAAGAATTTATCATGTACTTACCTTTCGCTGTCGCTATGCCAATATTCGACGAGAGGAAGATGTTCTTTATTCTTAGTTGGTATAGGAAGTCTTTGAATCGATATCAGTCCGGTAGTACTACTACCACCACCGCAGCCCTTATCATACTTTGGCAATTTTATATAGTCGGAGTTACGCTGAATACGTTTTGCCTGTTCAATTCGTGCCTCTGTCCGAAATAAGGAATATGTAAAGTGTTCTGAGCGATACAACTGAGTAATACGATAATAAATTAGCAGTAGTACCAAGCTTTTTCTGCAGCTGTTTAGTAGTAGAATTATGTTGAGATATTTGCGTCTGATTGCTACTGCAGCTGCTATCGCTTCCCTAGAAGTGTACAATGCGTCCAAAGATTTTGCTTATACGTCTATACACGTGTAAGGTGTAACGAATCGTATCGTATATTTACCACAAAGAGTCTCTCATCTTCTATGTGACTAGTAGGTTTTGGATCACTGTCAATCCCACTATCTTCCATCACAAAACAAAATTTTATATTAAATTAAAGACTTCTCTCAACTCATCTGAAACGTAACATAAAACCTTTTGAAAGAGAACACCAGACACTCGTTTCAACATAACCACATACCAGTATAATAATTCTCCACAAAATAACATAGAAAATTATACCTTTTCTGACTTAAATATTCAATAATAATAATGCGCAAATTTCATTTATAAAATACATACTCTCATTTTTGGCAGACAGGTACTTTGAACAGGTACTTAAAAAATAACAATTTACTCTGGAATATAATATATTCCACGAATAATATATGCCTTGTTGTATAGAGATGCATTAAATATAATACTGCTTTCACTTTTACTCACAAGTATTTGTAAATTATTCTGACTTATCTACAAGTAGCAAACATGCTTACATTATCATGGCATGTCCCATTATTGATTTTCTTTCATCTATATAACCGCACAGAATATCTAAATAGTACTGCCCACTATTTAAAAAAAAAATAGACAAATTTATAGTTAAATATGCAATGCAACAAATCATGCTTCACTATATATACTATGTATATGCAACATATCTTGACCTAAATTTCACAGAATTCAAATAAAAAGTTATTTTCAAGTAAGAGATTTCGAGATACTTTTACGTTTTTTTTTTAAATTTTGGTAGAGTAGATATAACAAATTATTATATAATATGATAGAATAGTTCATTTGAAATAAGTATTATTTAAATACCTCTATAGCAATATAACAAGTTTCCTAGGAAACCACAACTTATTTCCCTACATTTTCTGAAGATAAATGAGATGTGGTGAACTTCACTTTTGTTTTCTAATATACATTTATTGTACTAAAACAGTGTTTCCTATTTGCCTAATATAAAAGATACTTTACTTACTACAAACAGTCAGGACAAAATTTTACATTCTTTTATCGAATTGTAAGCATTTTGGTGGATAGCTTTCCGCAGTAAATAATAGCAAGAATTTACAACATAATAAATACTAAGTTATTTCACATTTTTGTATGCAGTTGGATAATAAACAGTTTGCAAATCAAGAACGATGCGTCCATCTGGATTATCGAGGAGAACGATCTCCAGAGTTGTGGAGTCACAAAAAGATCTACCAAAAGTTAGTATTCCATGCCTTAAATGAAATACTTAATTGTAGTAGCAATGCTTGTATCAACATATATCTTTTGTAAAAAGGAAGTACTTGCATTTAATAAAAAATTAAAACTTATTTATTACATACGTTTAGCACATGAGTATGATGAAGAGTCGTTTAGATATAGGTGGTGGCGATATGGATTGGATGCGTGGAAAAATTTATCTTAAACCAGACGACCAGTTGCAATTAACAGAAATTGTACGTTAACTTGTCGATGCTAAGTTATACTAACGCTATATATCGTAATTATGAAGTTTCAAGCAAGCCTTCCTAGTTATTTTAATCGTTCTGCAAATCATATTATAATATAAAACTTTAGGAATTACAAGAGGAATTTGCACGAGTTCTAACTATACATAATACAAGGGTTCCAGATTCTTTAGTCGAATGGTCGTGGAAATTGAAAGAATTCATTAAGTTACCTCCTCCACCGCATTTAGTAACTATTATAAGTGTGCCCGGAGCAATATTGCACAAAGATTCTGACGAAGCAAAAATACAACTAGCAGGTGGACTCGTAGGTAAGACTTGGTAAAACATAGAAACCTTTTACCACACTCATACTATCGAATACTATACTAAATAAAATTACTATTTTATTGATAGTGGAAAGTCACCATGAAGCATTAACTGTACCACGTGATGATCATGAGGAGGAGGAAAAAGAAGGCGAGGAAGAGGAAGAACTGGAGGATATAGAAGAGCAAGATTTTCAGTTAACTGGTAATAATAAGAACAAAAAATATCACAAGCACCTACAAGCAGTACGTACATACTGCTTATTAAATTTAAAACTGATTAAACATATTTTATATAACTATAGATGAAATACCAAAGGATGTTGAAGAAGAAGAAGAGCAGAAAGAAGCTGAACAGGAAATCGAGCCAGATGAAGAGGAGATAGAGCAAGTAAAACCTAAGAAGATACCAAATCAATTTAATTTTTGTGAAAGAGCTGCTCTAACTTACACTAATCCTATGCGAGTAAGTTTCCATAGGCTTACATTTAATGAAATATGGCTTCCATATCTAACTGATTATATATTATTTCTGTAGGAAATGAGTACGCAAACTGTACCTCCACCAACGGGGATGTTTAATACCCACGTATTTCAATGGACAATCTTTGATAAGTATCAGGTATGTGCTTTTATACCGAGTTTAATTAGCTCGAAACACAAACAAATCATGTTTCAGGAAGATTTTGCTCAACAACAACGCGAAAGAGAAAAAGAGAGGAGAATTCCACTTATACAAACAAAGAAGGAGGATATGAAAAAGAAGGCCCAAACAGAATCCATGGCAGTAACAGCAAGAATGCTGCAAGCTGTGAAAACATTAGAACGAATGGTGAACCAAAATAATTTTGACGACATATCTCAAGGTCGATATCTTTTCTCCAAGCTTTTTTAAACAGTTAGATTTCGTTCGACGTGGTATTCATGGACAAATTTTTAGACTACAGATACTGGGATGATCCAAGCGATGAATTTAAAGATGGAGAGGGTTCGCTATTGCCCTTATGGAAATTTAGTTACGACAAAACTAAAAAACATGACGTCACAAATCTATGTTTTAATGGCAGATATTATGATCTGTTTGCAGTATCTTATGGAACAAGTTAGTAAAAAAAACGATAAAGTGTTAGTATACTATAACTACTTATGTATATGACGTTTCAGTGTCATTTAATAGCCTGATAACAAACGGAAAAGTATGTTTATATAGCTTAAAAAATCCATCATATCCAGAATGGATCTGTCCAACACAATCTCCAGTGATGTGTTTGGCTTTCAGTGAACAACACCCGCACCTTTTAGTTATTGGTAAGAAATGAAAAGAGATATAACTCTCACAACAATACCGTTCATCTTCTCTTCCACGATAAAGGTACTATGGATGGTGCTGTAGCTGTTTACAATGTCATGCTACCACCAACAGTTCCACAATACAAGAGTAATGATGTTTATCAGAAACACGGAGGTATAGTATGGGAGGTTCGTCAAGTACTAGTAAAACTACAATAAACATTTATAGATCCATTATCTTTAGTTTAGAATTTATCAATCGTTTAAAGTACTCTTATGTAATCGACCCGATAACTTAAAAATACATAATGTTTAAGGTATGTTGGGCACCAGATACAGAGGAAGGTAATTTGGCATTCTACAGTGTCAGCATTGATGGAAAAATAAATTACTGGATATTAAATCAGAGCGACATTAGTTTGACTACCGTGATGACACTTTTTCTAGACCGACCTCCGATACCTGGACCAGATGGTACTATAATTACGCTTAAAGGTAGTAACACTTGATATTAGTAGTAAGGATGATATTATCAGCTGTTTTGATATTGATAAATCGTGTTTAAACTATTTCCACATTCTTTCAGGGTGCGGTACATGCCTTGCATTTCATCCTGCAGATCAAAATGTATTCTTAGTGGGCACGGAAGAAGGAACAATTTATAAATGCAATACAGCGTACAGCAGCGTTTATATGAAAACCTATAACGAAGCGCACAATATGCCTGTGTATCGGATAGTATTCAATAAATTTAATTCTAGTATATTTGCAAGTTGTTCGAGCGACTGGAGGATAAAGATATGGGAAGATGATAGAATGTAAGTATTTAGCGTATTAATATGTAGTATACATCTAGTAAAAATATTCAGAACTTTGAGGAGAAAAAAATTGTTTATAGGGAGCCTTTATTTATGTTTGATCTTGGTGTTCCAATTGGAGATGTTCAATGGGCACCATACAGCTCAACTGTATTGGCTTGTGTTTCAAATGACGGGAAAGTCACAGTGTTTGATTTAAATGTAAATAAATACAGGCCGATATGCAGTCAAGCAATTGTTAGTAAAAGGAAGAATAAACTAACTCGACTAGCATTTAATAATGAACTGCCATTCATTATAGTTGGCGATGATAAGTAAGTGTCTCTTTAACACACCTTTTAATAACAATTTATTTTCACTGTTATTTTTTACGTTTTGTGTTAACAGAGGTACAGTAAATACATTGAAATTGTCACCGAACCTCAGAATAAAAGTAAAACCAACAAAGAAGCAACTTCATCTGACACACAGAGAATTAGAAATTATGAAATTAGAAAAATTATTGAGTTTTGTACGCGAGCCGCCTGTATTAACACCACCAAAAGATATAAGGATAGAATAATTAAATCGTATTTTTATATCAAAATAAAAAAAATTGAAATATGTATACATTTTACTTCCGTAAATGAAAATCTATTTGTATGCGAGATCCTGTACTCTGAATACTTATATGTATATGTTTGTAATATACACAAGAAAGATTAATTTTCTAAAGGACACTGTATATATTTTATTAACTGTTTTAAAAAATATACTGTACCTATTTTTTTGTAAACATCAACATTTTATTAATATTTGCTATAACGGAAAATACATGATAGTATCTATATTTTTATAAATAAATTGGCACTAAATTTAAAATACATTAAAAATATTCCTATACTTTACAGATTTAAACTTAGCAGCTAGGTTTGCTATAACAGTTATTCTCTATACTAGAAGCACTTATTAACAATCATGACTTTGTAAATAGAATTATTTATGTTAAAGTTCTTGCAATTCCATGTAATAGTACTGACATGACTTCATAATAAAATACTACTTTACAAAATTTATACTTAAACTTTCACGTACATACAAGAATAGTGAAAAATGAGAGATATTTGTATATAGGGGCAAAAGTATTTCAATTATAATAAGCACTGATGATCACAGTGTCTGTTACTTCCTCCCAAAATATTAGAAAAAATACTAAATACTATAGTGAGCATACAATTCATAAAAAATAATTATCGAGTAATATACATATAAAAAACGCATTGGAAAATGTATATTTCAAAAAGCGAATAAACTTTGCATCTTTGGCACATTTAATTCGTTTTATCAAACGAAATTACAGACCATAATTTTTTAATATTATAATTAGAGGTATAAAAAAATTCATCTGCAAAAAGTTGTAAATACTGTACTACATTCTAAAATACATCATCCTTGTAACTTGTCAAGTAACAAGTTTCAACTTTGCATTTAAAATGATCGTTAGGAACTTGTGACAATACCTAACAATGTATTATTAATAAAATAGAAGGTAAAGTAGAAGGTACAATTTCGTCAATGTTTATAAAATATCGGAAAATAATATCTCATTTAAGAAGATTACGATGTATTTCTATTTTAATTTCTTAATGGAATACATTAATTCGGATATTTAAGATGATAAATAAAGACTGTAAAATCCTACTATGTTTACAGATAATCGCCGATTATGTTAATTTAAATAGAAATCCTAGAAATAAAGTTTTCCAGGAATTTCTGGATTTTCTATCACACCTTTAAAGTATTTCAATTCTAAGAAATCCCTTATATTGTTTGGACATGGCACTTGTCTACCAGCGAACTCAATACTCGACATTGGATGAAGAAATTGTTCCGGGAAGTCTCTGTTATTTAAAAACCATGCATCTTTAATCATAGAGCCATTTCTCCCATAAAATGGAAGTATGTTTGCATTTAAATGATTTGTCTTTGAATACTGCACTTTAAAGAATACTCCTTCTGTTGCCTTTTCCCAAACGAAACCGTGATTATCGACGACGGGTTTACTCATGGCTTTAATTAACCATTGCGATCGATCGATGTCGTCACGATTTATTCCTATTTGTACTTCATGATCCCATGGTAATATATCACCATTTCTCATGGCACCAAGTAAAGAGCTTCCTTCTAACCAAAATCTGATACCAACTTCCTCTAATTGATCAAACACATGATGAGCAACCTTTCTTAATCCTGAGAGGCAACAAGGCGGCGCGTATCGATTTTGATAAAGATACGATGGGACTCCATTTATCACTGAACCAAAACATCTACTACTTTCTCTTGAACATCCATACCATTCTATGGAATTGGAAGCTCTTACGACCTTCTTAATACCCAACTTCTCGAACATCAATCGTTCGCGACTTTGATGTAATTGTTGTACTTTCCATTGAGATTGTTGATTTCTATGCAACGATTTCCCTTCATTGAATTGATAATTTGTCAATATATGTATCTGGTAACATGTAATAGATCATCTAATAAAGTAAGATTCGCTTTCTTTTTAATACATACACATACACTATAGTCTGATTTTCGAAAGTTGAGACCTGAGGCGGGTCTCTCGGACGGAGCGTGGATAAGGAGGAACCAATGGTACGCTATGGATTGCGTGCGACATCTCAGGTCTCAACTCTCGAAAATCAGACTATACCATCTGTTTCTAGTAAGTATAGTAGTAATCGTAAGCATAATAAACACAATGTAAAAAATGAAACTTATCATGTATTATATAAATACAAATATATGAAGGTCACGCAAAAAATAAGTAATATTGGAGAAACTTTTCATTTATGGTTCTTATAACATACATGCTACTGACACTCGCATACGTACTTGACAAAAATTCAACTCAAATCTGTTTTGTCACAATTGTATAAACCAGGACATGTAATAGAAGCATAATAAATTCAAAAGTAAAGTTAAATCTGAATTACGAACCTTTGCACCTATCGCATGCGTCTGAATGTACAATGCGTCCGTGAAAGGTAAAAGAAAAGGATCGGTTAATTTCCTTAATAGCCTCGTCTCGACCATTGTAGCGTGCTTTCCACTAACACCGTCACATTCGTTGCCCATAATATGTGAAAACTTCAGAGTCCATTCTTTTACTTTTAAATCAATGTGAATACAATTCAAAGTTACTCTTCCCAATGGTACAGTTACAATTCCTAATTTTGCCGCTTGTGACAGAGTCTCCTGCAACGAAAATAATAAATGTTTTGAAAACAGAGTCTTAAGGGGTCATTCTAGTATTCACGCCGCAAAATTCGTCAACATTCAGGCTTTTTTTCTCAGTGAATACAATGAATAACAATGTCAAACTTTTTTTTCATTTATTAAGCTACTTGTAATGTATACGGAACAATTTTTTAAATACACTTTTAACTGTGCTTTTTCAATGTTATCTGGAGTTCAAAATCACACCTTTGAAAAGAAATACCTCCCTGGCAGGAGTGATTTAAGCTCACAGACTCATTTGCAACAAAGGAACCAAGCTGATTCTTAATTATTATGAGTACCGCTATCCCAGGTGCCAGAATTAGCCACGTAAGTAAAAATTTAACAAAATTGCGCGCATTCAAACTTCAAGTTTCAAAATTTTCCATTTTTACTTGAAGTTTGAATGCGCGCAATTTTGTTAAATTTTGACTTACGTGGTTAATTCTGGCACCTGTGATAGCGGCACTCATAATGGTTAAGAATCAGTTTGGTTTTTTTTGTTTCAAATGAGTCTGTGAGCTGAAATCACTCCCGCCGTCTTTTCAAAGGTGCGATTTTGAACTCCAGATAACATTGAAAAAACACAATTAAAAGTGTATTTAAACAATTGTTCCATATTCATTATAAGTAACTTAATAAATGAAAAAAAATTGACATTGTTATTCATTGTATTCGCTGAGAAAAAAAAATCTAAATGTTGTCGAATTTTGAGACGTGATTACCAGAATGACCCCTTAAACATTTTTGCATCTTTTCTGAAAAGAGAACTCTGGACATATAAGAAATACATACGTAACGATAGAAATATGTAAAGTTCCTTACTTGCATGACCTGCTTAGAAGAAAGTCGACTGCCGTCGGGTAAGAATAAAACGTACTTAGTACGCACGTAGAAAAGTGGATTTCTCTCATCGTAAGAATGATTAAATTCCGGTTGCAAATTTACCAGTCTCACATTTTCCATGCTTTCATTCGCAAAATCAAGCTCCAATGAGGGGTACGGTAGCTCGTTGCATACTATTAAAATTGGTATAGTGGGATAGAAGTGTAACACAGACTCCACGGTGGCAGTCACATCGTTTTCGAAGGTTTCAAACTGCCGTATAACCACTGTCACCAAACGAGCTAATCGACGGTGAAGTTTGTGCGGAGGGTCAGGTGTTACGATGCTCGGTGTCAACAACCGGAACGTGTTTTGAGTTGCAAATAACCTCCATATTCTATGCCATATAATGATATTGCCTAATAGTGCAAGCACTAATAAAGTTCGCACAAACTTAAAGCGCATAATTATCGCGTGTTTCGCAGTATCATTGTATGTCAAATTTTCATGTCATAGCACCTCTAAACAACGTTTGAACATTTGACAGACCGCGATACTTGCTGCGTCCTTTAATTCTGTTACACAGTGTCGCCAACTTGTCACTTGCCGCTCACAAATCTCACAATCGTCACAATACGCGGGGTTCCCGCGTTCACGCATTTTACAAAGGCGTTCTGGAAGTGAACAACGTTTGCTGCCGTTTCCCGCGTAAAAGAATCCAATGATAATTTAAAAAACGAAAAAGAATGTACTTGGTATTCTTATTAGACCTTATTAGATTAAGAACAAGTTATGATAACGATGTTCAGGGCCGGCGCGAGGATGGTTGGCGCCCTTATGCAAGAAAATTTTTGGCGTCCCAAATTTTTGCACTTGTTTCCTATTTAATAGATATGTCTCGCCTTTACCACAGACGAGGTATCCTATACCTCGTCTGTGCACTTTACGGGGTACAAAAAAAAAGAATTACGTTTACATTTTGTTTATGTAGGAGTTAGATTCCTTTATTATGTATTAAGCGTGTGGTTACTTGCATAATTGGTACCGTCGGCCCTGACGAAATTCGACATATTACCTATGTTCTAATGAAATAGATTACGCAAAATCTTATTCGATAGATTTGAAAATCGTTTGGCGACATAATCTGGTAACATTATCAGTAGGAATGTTGGCAGTACTGCCTCATTGTTTTTATATAAACGTCAAACTCGTCCGCAGTGTAGTATTCGGCGTTCTGCTTAAGTGGAGTGGAAGGTGAAATCAATTCAGCGTTTGTTCCGGAGTAATTGAAAGCCCAAAAACGCCGGAGTTCACATAGATTTCTGCGAGAATATCGTTTCGTTGATAAGCCATGCCTCTCCACCGTTACACTCACGCAGTTCTCTGCAGAATTCCTCTTTCGCTTCGCACGAGAGGCGAGGTCACATTAGATGAGGCTAGAACGCAACATTTGGCACTAGCTCAACTGTTGCGGGAACTCGACATCGATGTTGTTGAAATGCCGCCGGACGAGAATTCGCCGCTTTGCGTTTTCGTCGAAGATATCGCTGTCGTCTGCAATGGCATTGCGCTCATAGCACGGCCAAATGAGCCATCCCGCCTGAAAGAGGTATACCTACCACATCCTACATGCCTTGACAAACATTCTTTCTGTTTCGTAGTTACCGTTTTTCCAAATAGTAGTATTTCACTTTAACGTGCATTAATATTGTTTATTAGAAGACGCATATCCATAGGCATACTTCCAATGTACGAGTGTCTAAAGTGACGATGATCTAATTTCAGATTGAGACAATTAGAGCTGTTTTGAAGAAGGAGTTGGAGATCCCGCTTATTGAGATCGCAGATAAAAATGCTCGCCTCGATGGAGGAGACGTCTTATTTACTGGTACATTCTTTCTTTGGAACCAGATTCATAAATTATTATTCAGGATTATTAGCGACGGTTGAATTAACCGCTCTGTTTAACTGATTACCGCAGGTCGTGAATTCTTCGTCGGACTCTCTCATTTTACGAACGAGGCAGGTGCGAGAGCAGTCGCAGCAGCCTTTCCAGAATACCCTTGTGTACCTATCAAGGTAAGTTGATTATTAAAAGTTGCATTTAATATTCAGTGTATTTCATGTACTTGTTTGCTTTTTAAATTGTATATTAAATTACTCTTTCGCCGCTGTACTTATACGAAACTATTCCTAATTTCTAGCCGTTCTATAAACATAAAAAAATCGCATGAATTACTTGACGAAGTATTTCTTCAAGTAATA
The DNA here is from genome assembly GCF_050908995.1 of Andrena cerasifolii. Classification (NCBI taxonomy): domain Eukaryota; kingdom Metazoa; phylum Arthropoda; class Insecta; order Hymenoptera; family Andrenidae; genus Andrena; species Andrena cerasifolii. Next base: position 11,941,310 of record NC_135119.1, on the reverse strand, counting down.
ATTAATCGATGTCTCTTGCATATTAGAATTTAATTTAAATATTTTGTTGTATACTACGATGTGCGAGATTAACATAGATATATGTATCGTAATTGTTTGGTCTAGAGTATAGAGAGAATATGTCCTTTTTATGTGTTTCTAGTGTTAATATAGTACAATCTCCATTATTACATTAATAGATGAAGAACTAGATTAATAGGACGAATGTGATCATATAGGATAGACGTATACATGTTTGCAGCCATAAAAAGCTGAGCTAATTGTGCTTCAAGTTTTAGTGTTATTATAGATTGATATGTACAAGTTCATCAAAATCTCTATTCAGTAGTTGTACAAATGAAATTGATACTCTTATCATGACCCACCAGTTTCATATATTCACATTGTAGTTATTTAATATTAACGAGACACGTTCATAGTATAATATATTTCTATACAATACTTAAATATGTTTACACATATATTGGGTTCAAACTATGAACGATATGGAAAGAACTATCAAGGTGATATAATTTACCGTTTTGATGTTCGTTTAAGGTGGGTGATGGTGGCGAAGAGGTGATAGTGGAAAGTCTTACCTCAGCCCCACTTCAGGTTTGGGTGTACTAGACTCACTCACATATTTGCAATTGAAACAAAACATCTCACGATTTAGAAACACAATTTAGCACGTTTCCAACAAGTTTATGTGTGAACAAACGTTTTACATTGCAAATTTGAGCAAAACGCTTCCAAACGAAGAGTGTTATGCGAATTATGGCTTAGTGCAATTTTGCACATGAAGCACACAAATTCGTGCAATTAGAAACACGTTCTTTCACTTCTGCACGTAATTATACGTTGTATTTATTTATATAGGTATGCGATGCTGTAGAACTTAGTAGTGTAAATAATATGTGAATATAACGTACAAAGTTTCTTTTTTTAATGCAATGCTATAGAAACCTGGATACATTTGAAACAGTTTATTCTTTAGCCTGTGCATCGTGTCGGAATATAATTAAAAAGTGATATGTATATAATCGAAATGATGCTTAAACTATATATAGTTATTGTAAGGGAAATGAGAACATTAGTAATATGTATCAGAATAAAGAGAAAGTTAATTTATGCATTTGGTATCACTATTTTCTTATCATTTGTGATTAGAAATATATATTTCTTATTCAATTGTTGCTTACAGGTTGCTGAGTCTAAGCGTCTCAAAGCTTTAGTCACAATGGCTGGTCCAGACATTATTTGTGTCGGCGCTGGAAAGGAGTCGCAAGAAGTTTTAAAGGTACTTTGTCATAGGCATGGATTTGTGTTATCCTTTAACACTGTCTTTATCTATTGTCTTTCACGTTTTCATGTTGCTCGTGGTGCAGAGAATCGAAAGAGAGGCGACGTACACCTACCAGACACTAACTGTCCCCGAAGACGCTGCCGCCAATGTACTATATGTTAATGGAACGTTAATTCATCGATCAGAAGATGAAATTCCACGATCAAGTAAAGTATTTGCAGAGAAAATCGAGTTTCCAACCAGATCATTGCACATGTCTGAATTAGCCAAGGTCAGTTCTGGTTTAACTTCTTGTTGCTTATTGGTACGTAGACCCAGACATATTCGCAGTATTTAAACCGAAAGAGGATAACGTACCTAGCAAGCGCGTTAATTTGCTACTTTCGTATATCGATACGAATCGAGAGATGAAAAAATTTGAATATTTCTAATGAGAAATATTACCAAAACGCTGTGCAAAAGGACCTATGGTATCGACGTAGGACTTTACGTCGCTCTAAAACTTCAGCAACCTACTTTAAAGAGCAGGGCAGATTATTTTATAATTATTTTATAAAAAGATTATCTTACTATAGAAGAGATTTTATAATTAAAAAGATTAATATATTTGATTTTACCATATTTACAGTAGAGGTAATATATTGAAACTTTAATACTTTATCTAATTTGTAAACTTTCGCTACATCAGTCATAATTTATATCTTGCCATTTATATAAAAAAAAGAAGTTGTATCCTTTTGTTTAGTACTCGATTCTTTTATGACAGCATTTATAGTTGCATAATATTATTTTAGTATTAATACTTTTTTATTTTTTCATAGTTTGAAAGGTACTCTATCATTGTTTACTATTTATTATTTTATATTTTATGCTTCATGCTGATAACAAACGATGAATTCAGTATCAAAATGTTATAGTGATTAATATTGCACCAAATTTCTCTTTCTAAAAAGCCTTATGACAATTAAAAGATTGATTCATAAACTATGCAAGCAAATCAAAAGAAATTTTTAATATAAGCACAAAAATAATGAAATCATAGAATTAACGGGATACGCGATCGACGTGTAGATGATGTCTTCTACTTTTGATATTTTATGTTACATAATTAGGAATGAATTAGGAATTAATCACCAGTATTCTGACACCTCTGAATGCATTTGCTACTAGTCTATAAAGTGTTCACTTTACTATTCAAACAGAGCTCTTCTATAATTCAACAAGTATACTACGATGTTAATGATATATAAAAGCACTGATAGTTAAGAGTTATTGTGCTGATTCACATTAAAACAAAGTTACGCAATTAAGAGTTTAAACAGAAAATGCAAGAGTTCTGTATAAATAAACTTGATATATGTATACACGATACATATATACATATATATATATATTACGGCAAGCTAAAATTTTTCGGCAAATTTACAATGTGTGTAGAATTTTAATATAACTCACGGTGACGTAATGCAATGGTTTCTTCATATCCTTTAAAGTCATGACAATATTTATGTAATTTATTACATTTTTATACATTTTGATATGCATATTTTCTTGTTAACTCAACTTTCATTTCTTGTAATATTTGAATATTTCTTTAATACGAAAGTGTTGGAAATATTCTCAAAGTATTCTCTTCACAATTTTTAACCTTAGATTTAGCACCATTCTGTGTAATTTCTTCGCAAATTCTCCAAAGTGTATAAGGCTAAAAAGTTGTAAACAGAATAAAAACTATATGCTAGACGTTATAGTCTAGTTTTTATCAATTGTTTCCTCACCCACATAAGCGCAAGAACGTGTGTAAACATGTCCAGTATCAGCTGGGTTACTAAAGTAGTACAGTACTTTAACATAATTTTTGGGAGCTCAAATGAAATGCGTAGTGATCGTTACGAGCCGGGGCTGCAAGCAACTCGAGAGGCCGGCGAGAGGGGTATTTCCCATGGAATATTGTTTATGAGCTTCTTAATTAGGGGTGCGGACGAACCTACTGCGTAGTCAGGGAGCCGCTAGGATTGTAACCGCGGACGAATTTGGTTGTAAAATCAGGAAGCTTCTAGGAATGGAGTCAGGTGCGGACGAACTTGACTTTAATAATCAGGGAGCCGCAGGAAGGTGAAACGTCGTGGACGAACCTGATGTGAAATCAGAGAGCCACTGGGTTGGAGAAGTTTTCTTGTATGAGTGAAACGTGCGAAGTTACCAATATTACCTAAGAGAGTGGCTAATGTTAACCGAGCTCGCGGATTCTGTAGGGTTAACTTATGATTCGAAAGGGAACTTGAGTCCGATCTCACTGAATGTAACCAACTCTATACTAACGTGACTCTGCGCGTGACTGTATAGCTCTGAATCACCAAGGATGGAAACCAAAGTGTTTATATAATCACCGTGCCACTCTCGCACTCCTAGCCGCCATCTAGCTGGCCGGGCTCATGCTCCCCGTTACTTGTATACGATAACCGAAAGGATTTTGGGGCGTTTTCTCTTCCCAGACGCGAGCTCGAGGAATGGTTTGCGAGCGGCATATAGGAAAAATTCTTCATACGTAACATAATCCTAACGTGAATATCAAGCATCGCACTAGTGCCTTTGTAAAACTTTAACTGCAAGGATAATCGCATCGCGTAGTTGCAAGCAAACATGTAGAACATATTGTTGGTGATCATACAAATTGCATATTTGGCATCGTCATTTATTTTAAGTATTCGTAAGGATATAATAATTTCTTTTTACAATTGGTGGATGGAAAACATCATATCGAAATTTAGGAACAATTAATCTGGCTGACATGTCATTAAAAAATATAACAGTCTTGCTGCATTCATTGTATTCGGAAGTAGTCGGAAATTGGTTCTTGGTAAACACACACTCTTGAACATTAACTCATACAAACGTGTGCCTTTTTAGATGCAAAGGCACATTATTGTTGCTCATCACCAGACAGCTTCTATGTTTATTAAATCACTTATTTACACATCTATAATGTTTAAGTCATTATTGATAGGACACTTCAACTAATTTCGATGATTATCGATTTCATTACACACAAGTCTTCTTGTTTCTCCTTCCTCTTTTCGCGCCATTAAGAGTAAAAAGTTAGAACAGATGTGTGATTCCCTCGAACAAGTAGAAATGGTGGCATATCGCGTGTTAGAGTCTCTAGCCAGGCCATATAGAGGGGTGCTGATACAGCACCTTTTCGAGGCATTGGCAATGTCCTGGAAAAATGCAATCTGCGATAAGCATGTCCAATTAAAAACACCCTTTTCACTTACATAACAACTAAATTGGCTTCCATCGAATGTTCCAGTAACAATTCTCGTAAACGTAAATGCCTATTCGTTTTCTCTTTCATAGCAATTAGTTCGGAGTCTTTAATGATATCTGAAATTTCGAAAAAAAAGTATAGGTAAAGACACAGTAGGGGTAACTTGTTCCGTAGTACGATTTAAATAGAAATACCGTCGTCTGTTGCTTTTGGGTCGTCCGTTTGTTGAAAAGTTGCTATCAGCGAATCAAAGAAGCTTTTCGTACTATCCTGTGCTGGTTTCGAAATGTCTGGTATAACTTTCAAAGCGGAGTAATCTATCCGGAATTTTGACAAAAGACTCGCCATGCTAGAAACGCAATCACAGTATTAACCATTTATCTTACCCACCTCTGAAACTCCAGATACATATTCGTAACTCACTTTCTCTGTTCGTATTCTAATTCAGAATTCTTATTCGCCAGTGCGAAAACCCTTAATTTACTATTGGACCAATTGTGCCTTGTACTAATAATGTATGGCAATAGAAGGGTTAAACCACCATCATCGTATAGCCACCATACATCGATCGTGCCCTTCTTCTGTTTCCGCTGAAATTTCGTTACGACGTTAAGTATATCTTTCGCTATGGGTATGATATTCTGTCGAGTTTCGCGCTGGTCCTCCGCTGTTGGATTAGGGTACTCGTTGATCATTTTTGAGCGCCTCGGGGCTGGACTGCCCGGAATTGAGATATCTGACGTGCTGCTAGCTACGCAAGCAAAGTATTTCATTATCGATCATCGCTTATTACACCAGATATGTAAAAGAATGTCTCCAGCTCTTTGCAAACCTTGGCTAAGCTGAGAGAAACTTTGATTCCCTGGTATGGAAGCTGGCACATTCTTTTTCTGGTCATCAACATCTCCCATGACCGCACTGTAATCCAAACCTTCGCTTATTCGTAGAAGTGCTACCGCTATGTGCATGTCCAAGGCTTTGCTGCACAAATAACAAGTACCGCGCATGGTTAATTCATACAGAATTGAAGTATTTCACTTCGAGCTATGTGTAAATACGCACTGCATCACGTTAAAGTACATGTTCAGATTTTCCCGCGGGCATATCGCCCAGTCTTGCTTGTAGCCCATTAGCAGAATGTTGGGTCTCATCTTCCCCAAGCCGGCAGCTTGCAGGAGAGACGTAGCACCGTCTTGAAATTTCGCGCCATCCACCAAAGAATAGAATGCTTTGATTTTATGGGTTCTAAACCAGGAAGTACATTTGGTGATCATGGAGTGGCGCGTTTTGTACGATATCGGCGTCTGAAGCACCAAAACGAGGAATAACGTCAAACATCGTAGAACAAACGCGGCGCTACCAAGTAGTTGAATTGTATTTGAGTACCTCCATAATATGACCGCAAATAAATAAACTATTATTTTTCGTGATGTGGTGCGCGAAGTCGACGAGCGCCGATCTTGCGTTTGGTGCACCAGTGAGTACCAACAGCTGAGGTCTGTAATTTTTAACGTGCTCTTCGACTCTATCTAATTGTTGGACAGCAGTTAAGGCACTATTGTACGTTTGGGCTTGCGTGGTCGAACCCCAGTTCACATCTGCAAAATAACGCGACTATTATACATCTTACACCGAGGTGTCTGGTTTACATATTATTACCTGGCTTCCTATACGAGACCACTAGGTAAAGTGCTAAAACTACGCATAAAGTGATCAGGGCTGTCCACCATGAGATCAGGAACATCACAGAAACGCACAGAATAGCACCGGCAAGGCTTAGCCACATATTATAATACTGGAACGAAGGAAAGTACAAGTGATTACAGCGTCGTCTCAGAATGAGCGGTTATTTCATCCAAGAGCGTTACCTTAAACGTTGGTCGCCAACCGATCGGCTTAGCCAGTGAAGCATGGAAGGTACTAAAGTTAATGAGGGTGTAGGCCGCCAGAAAGAAGTTTGAGATCAATGGAGCTATGGCATTCAATTCTCCTAAAACGGAAACCACGTTAACAACATTTTTTACTGCGATATATTTAATGTATTATTGTTTAAATCAATTCTGGAGCACTGTGATGTTTACCGATTAAAATGAAACCAACAGCGATAACAAACGTAAGGAAATATCCACGAATTGGTTCTTTGTCTTTTTCACCACTGAACCACGCTATTCCAGGGTAGAGCTCGTCAAGACAGAGTGCTTGGAATACTTTTGGCGCGGAAACCAATGATGCTAAGGCACTGGATAGTGTGGCTGCAAAACACCCGGCATATATAACTGGTCCAAACGCGGAGACCAATTCGATCACCTGATGAATTCAATTTTATTAGACAATTATATGACTCAGCCATGTACTTATCCCATTTCTTACAAAGTATCACAATACCTGGAAACTATTGTGGCTGCCGTAAGGACAGTTGCCTGTGCAGTTAAATTTCGTGCCATACAGGCTCCAAATTATTTGGCTGGAATGTTCTGCAGCAATAGTTGTGCTTTCCGTTGACTCGTTACTCGCGTTGTTGAAAGTAGACAGGGCGGAGTACGAGTTATTGAAGACGTTCCATAGATCATTAACATCGCCGGACGCGTCTCTTATAACCGTCCCTCCTACCATAAATGCCATGAAAATGTACGAGATTGTTGTCAGCAGAATCGCTAGCAATGTTCCCTTGGGAATAGCTGTTTGTGGATCCTATCGAAGAAAGTACAAAGGAAAATTTAGCGAGCAAAGTGATCTAGAGGCTTATTCTGCTATTTCACAAATATCTAGTCACACTTTTTATGCGATCGTTTGGATTTAATCTTAACAATTACGATATTGCGGGAGTATTCCCTATAGACGGAAGGACTAAATCACCTTCAAGTCACCGGATATATTCGCACCTGCCAGGATACCTGTTGCCGCTGGGAAAAAGATAGCCAAGACTGAAAAAAAATTATGTTGCACCCCTTCGCTGTATCTATAGTCCGGATAAAAGTTCTCCTTCAGCAGATCGCCTGCGAGCAGAAGAGAGAAGAGATTCTATTAAAAGAGCGTTCCGTCATTTCCTATTCATTGAAAACGACATATGCAGCTTACTTCTAGAAGCCTCAGGCATGACAAATGCAAGAATTTGGGCCTTGAATGCTTCAAGAATCTTGGAACATTAAAATCGTTAACTACTCTACACGAAATCTGCGGAGAATATAACAGCATCTACTTGCATTCGAGACTGACGTCTTTGCTAAGTAAATCGTACGCTCGTCAAACATTACCATTGTATCCTATAAATCCTTTGGCCTTCTCTTCGTCGTCTTTGGGACCGATAAAAGTGCCGATCATGAAGTCGACGATCGCTACCAGCAGAATCACGAGTAGACCGATCTGGGCCTTTGCCTCCCATTCCAATCCGATCATCACGATCAGCAGAAGCAGAACGATAGTGACGCAGCCTGTTGGAAGACGACGATGAAAGTATCTCGCAACGAAGAATACACCAGCTCGTTCATACCTATGATTCTGATGTCCGTGTTGTCGCAGTCGACGATGCAGACACCGTTCGCTTTCAGACAATCCACCATGCTCTCGCAGAATCCGACGACGTACATGGCACAGGCGACCGCGTTCGCCAAAGAGAATATCAGTCCTATGGCCCCGCCGAACTCTGGGCCCAGTGATCTCGAAATCATGTAATACGTGCCACCTGCGGGGAACGTTCAATTAATCTAATCACAGAGACAGACCTGTGAATCGATCGATGGACAAAAGCTCGCCGTCGCGGTGCGTGATTGTTGCTTGAATTTGAGGAAGCATTATTTACCTCCTTTGATGAGCCCGTTCGTGCTAATCGCCGACATCGATAGCGACGTTATAGTGGTCACGGCTGTCGTTGTGAATATTAATAAAATAGCTTCTCCTAAAAGCACGGAGGGAACAGAGTTGCAGAATGAACGGAGGAAGGGAACTTACAAGGGAACATCCCGAACCCGGAAATTCAAAAAGTCCTGAAACTTCGCGAAAGGAACTTCCTCCTGATTACAACGAAATTTTTATTTGCCCCCCAAATTCACTCGAAGGGGATGAAATTAACCCCGGAAAATTCGACTATTTCCCGATTTTCTGTTATAACTCGCGAACTGTAAGAGATAGAAAAGAAGCTTCAAGACAAAAGTTACTTCTTTCAATTAAATCTATCATTCGGTAAAAAAAAAATGATTTTACAGTTCACGAGTTACAGCACAAAATGGGAAACAACCGGATTTTCAGGAGTCAATTACACCCCCCTAGAACGAATTTGGGCAGCAAACAAAAATACCGTTGTAATCGGGAGGCATTTCCTTTCATATTCACGAAGTTTCAGAATTTTTTGAATTTCCATATTCGCGATGTTCCCTTGTTAGCCGAGACTGACCGGCTACTGATATAATTACCTATACCCGCTTGAGCGACGACCCAGGAGAGCCGCAGGAAGAGCATCACGCCCCAAATGTTGAGGAGACATCTCAGCAGGACACCTTGGATCCATCCAAACTTAATCCCGGACGTCGGCGGCTTTACGTGCGCTATGGGCAACGTGTGCGAACCTGGGCCCTAGGACAGCAAGAGGAATCATAATTTACATCGTCGGCCGTCGTGTACTTTTAGAGAACCTTGCCGCCTCGGTGACTTTCGTTGATTAATTCGAAAGGAATACAATTCGGTGACTCCGTCGACGCCTATCTAGACCATTCGAGTTCAGACTAAATCCATTGTCCTACATACTCGCCGCGGCTAATGGAGTTTCTATTGCACCGCTGTGGATAAATCGTGCTAGCCCAAGTTAGCGCGAATAAACAAGTATTTATAGAATTAAACAGCAGAACGCGTCGAGAGATCCGTAGATCTCTGTACGTGAGCGTTACGCGTAAATTGAGATTTAGAGGTGGTTATCGGCATTGAAGGTGATTCGTCTAGAGGAAGGGTCGCCAGTCGACCAATGAAGACTAACGATTTACGTAACAATGCCTCACATGTCGTACATTACACGTCGCCCAATGTTGATATAGACTTTTTCGGAATTCACCGCGAAAATCGTGGCGACGATCGCGACCGGATCGCGCGACACATTCACTCCGTAATTAAATCTCGTGGGAAAGTACTTTCCTCCTCGTAACGAGAAAAGAGCGCCGGCCTTCGACCCGCGGAGCCCCAAATCTCCAGCAGAATGCAGTCGAAGTGAGAGCCAACGGGATAGGAAACGGATGCCCGGAAAAATCGGTCAGAATTTGGATCCGTGGATGGTTAAACAGGCGAAGCAAACTTTCGAGAATACTGGCTGTAATATTTTCAGAGCGAAGCTGCACGCTTAAGCGAGCCTCGGGGAATTAGCTTCGAGCTCCTCGAAATGCGCGTGGATCTTGATGAAGGAAATATTTCTAGAAGCCCTGGAAATGAACGACTGGGTAAACAATAATTGGATCGCTCGCCTGCTCCAGGTGTCACGGCGATGTCATCGAGATTAGGCGTAAAGGAATCATTGATGAAATCTCGATAATGTCAAGGCCGATGTTCCTTATAAACGACTTTCTTTGGAATGACAGTTCCGATTACCTTCCGGAAGGAGCGTTCGTTTTTCTTGTTCGAAGAATGGGAACACGACCATCAGCTAGTTCAAGGGTACCTTCTCAACTAGCTTATAGCTCTTACAGAGACGATTATTTCATCCCATTATTTCCCGTTATATCCTCGAATATCGTGCCTTGGACGCCGGTATAATTGTAAAATTATTCTTACGCATGTGCGCGGTGCCAATCTCGCGGCAGCCTGCCTCCCGCGAAAAAAGAATCATCCCGGGACCGTTTCTCGAGTGCTCCAACTAAATCAATAAACATCGATCATCCTAAACCTCTGAACTTTCGATTTTTCATTCATACGAATCATGGAAGGCGAAAGCAATTTCGCTTCCTATCAATTTCACCATCCGCGAGGAAACTCGCCCATCGCTCGCGTGTCGTGTTTCGTAGCTCTGTTACGTCCGATAAATAATTAACGTTGTTGCATCTCGTACGCTCCTGGAACTAACGAGGGAAATTTCTTAGATCTCCTCGATATCTTGTTTCAGTCACGACGAGTGTATTAGGAGCTCGAGAGAAATGGCCACTTAAAAGGCCCCTGCCTTTTTCGTCCTCTCCGTCTTTTGCAACAAGTGCAACGGGAAAGAATAGGCTCCCTCGAGATTCTCGCTCGCTGCTGTAGATCGTCCATCGGATGCGATCCACGAACGCACGTAAGTGCATGGGACGCGTAAGTGAATTACGAGCGAGTTGCATCGAAGAAAAGAACGACAAAGAAGGAAGTGCTCCACGTGCACTGTTACATGCACTCGTGGGTACAGACACGTTCGCAGAATACGTGGTATAATAGTCAAATAATAACAAACGCTTATCCCCCGGCTCGTAATGTATTCGGAGCACGCATTTTGCTGGTCCTATTGACACTCTCGTTAACCAATGCGTGCCGTACAATTCGGATTTGCGGCTGATATTTAAATTTTCTAGCACTCGCACTTCCGTCGTCCACATTAGTTGTTTGATTGATCAATCTTCATTATCGTCTATGCCTAGCTGCAGCCAGTGCTTGGTGAATATCTGTCAGCCACCGAGTCGAAATACCATTTCAGCTTCTGGGAAATTAAAATCTCGGCGCAGGGCTGGCAGAAGTTTCGCGTTAAGTGGCTGGGCGCGTGAAGGATCAAGAGTGCAGTTCCGACGAATCGAAATTGCCAGTGTAATTCACAATTCGCAGCTAGCCCAGAATGCAGCTCTACTCGCACAGTTTCTCGAATAAATATACCAATGGGTGAGACAGTCTTGTGGCATTTATGATCATTTTAAGCGATGCTTTAATTGCCCGAACGTGGGGGGTCTCGGCATTAACCTGCTGCAAAGTGCAAACCGTGAAGGTTGTATGCCTCCGCGTGCATTTTCCAACATTCGTGCAACGGATCCTGATGGAGCATCATAGTCGGTGCTATAATAATTATTTTCAGTAGTAGGATAAATAGTTGATCTTAATGATTGCGGTTTTCAATCAATTCGACTTTGCGATTCCAACGTATTTGCAACTTGTGCAAAAGCATCGTTATGGCACGTTATCTCTATCAATCCTCGGCTCCTATAGCATAAAAAACTTCTTTCGAGTTCTCACGAAACAGTGACAGGCTTGCCTCTCAGAAAATGTTCGAATGCAACGAAGCGCTGCACTGTAATCTAACAAATTGAAAGCTTCCCTTTGCAACTTTCTTCTCGAGCACAAACCAATTCCTCTGAGTTACCTTGAGTTAGTAATAGTTACCTCCAAGTCACCCTGTATATCCGTGAAATTGAACGGTGATAAGGAAAATCTTTTACAGATAGATCCAATGACTCGCGTCGAGGTGATCGCGGGGCAACCGAGCGAGTCGAAAGAATCGTATCCAAAGTTTATTTTGGTTGAATTATCGTTAGGTTCGGGTCGGGGTCAATTTTGTTGATAGATTTAAGTCATTACTGTCCTACGTTCTGCCGGACATGTATTTCGGTCTATCAATCGTTTTATCTAGGCTTATATTTATTTAAAATCGCCGTGGGACTTTCAAAAAACTGTGATTCATGAAAACGTTTCGTAATAATTGACAGTTGCCATTGGATGGAAATAAGAAGGGTTGAGATAGAGGTTTCTTTAGTTAACTTTTATTTAACTTTGGTTAAATATGTTGGACCTCAGAAATATAAATTAGGAAACAATTCCAGGCGACTCGTGGGTGAACAATTTCAGTACATTCATGTGTTATAGTTTAGCATCCCCTCTGTATAATTAAATACCCCTCTAGTTATTGATTCTATTACTAATTCGTTAAACGCAATACTTAATTCTCGGATCGTTCATTCGCTGTCTGTAGAGAGTATCGAAGCGGGTTCGTTTAGATTAATTTATTTCAATTCTAACTTGGGCATTATTCGTAAGGGCGACTCATATCTCGAAGGAACACGCGTAGAGAATCTTCTCTCGAAGGGGGGCGAAAGTATTTGATCCAAGAATGTCTCGAACACTGAACCGTCTGCAGGCAACCGTAAAATATTCGCAGGATAGACAAAGCTGATGTGCAACAAATGTCAAATTTATCTGAAAATCTAAAAGCCCGTTTTCTGGAGGGTAAACAGGTTCCTAGATTTACTTAAATTTAATTGATTTTTCTAAAATGGGGGTGGTTAAATTTCAAATTTATTTGAAAATCTAAAAGCCTGTTTTCTAGAGGGTAAACAGGCTCCCAGATTTACTCAAATTTAATTGATTTCTCTAAAATGGGGGTGGTCAAATTTCAAATTTATCTGAAAATCTAAAAGCCTGCTTTCTGGAGGGTAAACAGGTTCCTAGATTTACTTAAATTTAATTTGTTTCTATAAAATGGGGGTGGTAAAATTTCAAATTTACCTGAAAATCTAAAAGCCTGCTTTCTGGAGGATAAACAGGCTCCCAGATTTACTCAAATTTAATTGATTTCTCTAAAATGGGGGTGGTCAAATTTCAAATTTATCTGAAAATCTAAGGCCTGTTGATTTACTTAAATTTAAACATCATCACAAAAACATGTCAAGAAATCTCGCGAGATAAAATATTGTTTATATAATTGCACGTTTGTAGTAGCAGACAAGAAGCTATTAATTTACATCGCGGAAGGAATTATCGAAGAAAAATGAAAGAAGTGACGATTAAAAATAACATTTTATTGTCACCCAGAATGAAGCGCTTGCAATAAATGAAATAGGGTATGAATATTAGCATTTCTCTCGCTAATTATAGGATTTTTAAAAATGATGAGCCTTTATGCTTAAATATTTGAGTTGAGCACGACTCAAAGGCTTCCTAGCATATTTTTAGAAGTATACTTAGGTATTCACGAATTGCAAAAACCCAATATGAATGCACAGTAACCGTCACTACCAAGCTCTAACGTGTTCCCAAGAAATCGAGGAAAAGAAAATACAATTTGCTTTCGCCTAAGCGCGGCAATTAAGCGACTCGAACTATCTTCTCCCAATACTCGTTGCGTGATCGTTGAAGCACTTTCCTGAAGCATTAACTACCGATATATAATTGAAAAAAAGTCGACCGTGCTGTGTGTGTAGCCTTCCCAGAAAGAATGTTTATACCTACTATTACACACCGCGCGTATAGCTGCGTTTGCTACACGTGTTTAATTTTAGATTGCAGTAATTGGCGAGGAAGGGTCGTAGATAAGGGGCGAGGATCTAAGAAATGGGTGAATGTCAATGTACACGACTCGTTGTCGCGGATGTTGCTCTGAGATAAGCTATTCCTTTACCACCAAGGAACTCCACCTTATAGTAATTCACGTCACTCATTCAACCCTTAACTATATACATACCATACTCGACATCAGTGCCGTCTTATCGTTTTCGGGGGCACTGAGGCGAGCTCCATACGAGTTCCTCTAAATTATTCCAAATTAAATAGAATCAAAAATACCGCGCTAACACGCGAAGTGAATAAGTATTAAAACAATTAAATAAATAAGATTAAACCTGGGGTCCATTCCACGAAAAAAGAGCCACATCTTAAAACCTAAATTTTGGTGCATTCGTTATTTTCTTTCCGCCACAGTTGGAGGGCCCATTCCCAATTTTTTCCTAGCTTTTATAATCCTATTTATTTTAAATGTTTCAATTTTTCAGGAGCCCCCGAGTTACGGGGCCCTGAGGCGACTGCCTCCTTCGCCTCAGGATTAAGACGGCACTGCTCGACATGCTTCCACTACCCTTTCTTAAAAGCAATTTTGAAACCCAGACCAATATTTGAGTGTCGCTTAAACACTCGCTGGACTCCTAGAACTCGCCTAAAAGGGACACGCGTGGAGAAATCGCGCATCGGAAGGGCAGCGCAGCTGGAAAAGAATGCCAAGCATATAGCACCGCGTAGCATCGTGACCGTAATGAGTACAACTACCGGCGCATTATAAAACAAAGAAATAGTGGTGCTATTAATGGTCAAGTATCATCATCCTTACCTTGTTAAGCAGAGTGGGATTGTGAAGCTCGTCCAAGGATGGCCTATGAGCAGCTTGGATGCTCATAATGTTCCTGTAATTGTCCAGTCTAGGCAGCGCCTCCCTGGTCAGGTGCCTGAGGGACTTTTTCGTCTCTTGCTCGCCAAGCAGAGTGGCGCGGCCCTCAAGACTATCCACGCGATTCACGTGGAACCTCGTCCTTCTCAGGGGATTCAACTCCACCGTCTCGGAATCAACATCCCCGCTTATCCCGTTTTCGTGAGCCATCTCTCCTCGCACGCCCTTCTATTTTATTCGCGACCCCTCTGCTCTTTCTTGGTGTTCGCAGCTCCGCGCAACTGGGTAGCAGCTACCAACGCTGACTTGTTGCGCTTCTTTTGTGGGAACTGCCGCCGCACTGCGGACGATCAAGGAATCGATCGATCTTCTCCGTGAATTCGACGATTTATTGATTCAGCCTCGATCTGGAGATCCCTGTTAACAATCGTCGCACCGTCAAGGATGCTGGGTTTACGCGATGCCGGACTATTCCGCGGGACATGGGCGACTATAAAAGGCTCTCTCTTCAAGTACCTTCAAGTATTATTTTAGCTCTTCGCTTATTCCTCGCGACGCGCGTGGCTCGACTAATAATCGATTTCAAATTGACTCGACGGAGCTGCATATAAGGAAGCTTGTACTGGTTGCATCCCCTACGATCGGTCTCTGTTGGAGAAGATCGTCGCCCGATGCCCTTGGTTCTCGAGTTACAATTAATTAACAACTGCCGCGTAGGCTTGCCAATTATGAAATTACCCTTGTTTACAACACTACACATAATTACTGGCTCCCGACGGGTTAATGCATGAGTGATCTAGTTATCGAATTAATCGCCTCTTGCCACGCCGTGAAAAAGCGAAGTTCCCTCGGTGAACGAGAGAAACTTTATTTCGACTTGCGCGAGTATTCGCGACGTGAAAGACGAACGCAGAGATTAAGATTTCAGTTATTATTTAAAATTTAAAGGACAGCCTCGAGACGTTTTCGATTAAACGTTGACGATTGCGCAGAGTAATTTGGCAGGTAATTTGAAAGCTTGTACGAACGGTAACTGTTATTGTTCCGGCTAGAAGTGCAGCTTCCTTGTTATTCTTACGTCGATAAATGCGCATTTACAGTTGGGTAAATACGTAAAAACGTCCGGAAAGCAGCGCCGCGAGATAACCTTTCGAATAAACCTTTGCGTAACAACTGACACACCGAAATCAGTGCAGAATCTGGCAAAACGCGTTCGCAGCAGCAAATTTCTATTAAGCGGTAATTAAGGTTTTAAAAAAGTTCAACTATGCTGTGTATTGATTTTAATTAAGACTCGGGCAAATTAAGCTTAAACCGTACGCAAAGAACAGTTCAGAATCGCGCTGTAAACAAATCAATCGAATGCAGTTCCGATGAGGATTCTTTGCTAAATCATCAGGAACTCACTGTAGCCGTGCACTATTGTACGATTGCAAAGCAAGTATTACTAATTTGTTAGAAATGGCGACGTATTTATTTTCCCGGTACTTTGGGACTGAACGAACGCATCTATTACCGACGCATACCGTTGCTGAACCACCCATAAGAAGGAAAGAAATTTCTCTATACTCTGCATATTAAGAAATATAACGAACAATGTTTTCTAGCTGGAGCGCTTCCAGCCAGAAGTGAAGCAAGTCAATAAAACCCCGATAATAATAAATTCATCTCGCACGGGCAGGGAGGAAGAAAGCTATGACAACCGTAGAACTGAAACGGCCGGAAGCAAATTGCCAAACGGGGTCGTTTTAAATGTACTACGCCTCTGTACAGAAAGACACGAAGATCCAACGTCGTAGGATCAACTGCCCGAATGGTGGGAAAAAGCACGCATTTCGAAAAGTAACGGCGCTGTCAGCGGCGCAGCCGGCTCATCCTGGGCGCCGGCCTTCGCTGCGAATACAATACAGACTAACAATTTTGGTCGCATTATCCCCGGCCGAGGGTCGGGACCGGTGCACGCGGTCCTTCCACGCGCGTCTTATTCAATAAAGGAGCCGCCATCGATTTCAATTCAAGAAGCAGAGAAGCAAGTATCGCGTCCTTCACCTTTCCTCTCAGCCGCGCAAAATGGTCCTCTCGAATGGAGCCGGGTTATCTGTCAGGTGTCCAGTTCCCCCATAACCTCGCGCCATGAATATTCACGCCTTCGAGCTGTTCACATCTGTCTGCGGGATCCGGCCGGCTGTTTCAAACTTCGATGCTTTCCGAAAACGCGAACAACTGCATCTCGGACAGCATGGAGGGATGCCGGCTGCGTTCTCGTCTCGTCTCGTTTTCCACGCTCGAGCTACGAGGCTCCTATCACCCCCTTCTTTCTCTCTCTCTCTCTCTCTCTTTCACTGGCTTCTCGTGCACTGCGAAAGAATTTTGAACCGGTGCACGTTAGGTACGCGGCTCGCAAGCACGTGCAACGTCTGTCATACGGTGGCTCGTGCGATCTCAGGGGCTCGCCACTTTTACGATGCGTCCGACCGATACAAGACCCCGACTCCTACTGACGGCAGCACGTCGCACGAATCCCCCTTTAACTTCAATGCTGGAGCGTGCGTGCACGCACACAGCTGCACTCGCCTCGGTGCGTGCACGCGCGCTCCTGCAGCCACACAGGAGCGATGGCTTTAAGTCGCGTTCGATTCTCTTGGAGCTCAGAGCACCTGGCGACACCAGTGCTGAATTAACCAGTAGGCACAGTAAGCACGTGCTTAGGAGAAAGGGGCGGATCCAGAGAGGGGCGATAGCCCCCCCTCCAAAAAAAAAGTAATAAAATAGAAAAAGATTGACATTGTGTATGATTCTGTATGAATAATTCATGTGAATTTAATTATTTAGGCTATAGCATCAGATAGAGATATTCACATGTAAATTACAAGCAAATTTTAAATCTTGTAAAAGAAGGTTAAAAAATTTACTCATGTATTTTTACATATTTCGCCTCCTACGAGAAAGACTCCTGAATCCACCTCTGGAATTATAGAATTTTTCTGAATTTTAAAATCTAACTGTTGTTACAAACACTTTTTAGTCAATTTATCGGAATTGCGTAAGAGGTAGTACGTTGCGTTGAAGTGATCACCCTGTATAAGGGGGCCTCATAATCTTTTAAGTGCTTAGGGCCTGTAAAGGTCTTAATCCGGGCCTGGACGATGTAGTCGAATCACTTTGAATATTATTGGGATCTGCAGAGCCGTTTTAACAGCATTGTAGGCTCTGGGGCAAATCAATGCAGCGGGGCCCCTGCCCATCCATGGGAATAAAAATGTTTTGTATTTAGAGGCCCCTACTATCATGGGGTCCTTGGCGACTGTTCAGGGTGCCCATGCCTAAAGACGGCACTTGGGATCTGGAATATGTTCAAATTCGCGGGGTACTGGCAGTCTTCATTAGTGTATGAAGATTTTGAAAGGATGCAGAATAGTGGTTGAAGTTTGTAAAGAGGCGGGTTAGATACCTATCGCTACCTTGCATACATACATCGGCGTGTTCGATGCACACTTGTTATCACACGCACACAGTCTCGTGCAGTGACGGCTCGTAGCATTCTCTGAACCTGTGACTTCGTTGAGGATACTGTTTTGGGTTGGGATTAATTCTTATTGCAAGTAAGAATCACACTTTTTAATTTTTGAATTTCAAATTTATGAGATCGCGGAGCGATTCTTACAAAATTTACAGCCACTGTTTCATATTAATTATAAATATATCCTAATTTAAATAAATGAATTAAACCAGCGACTCTACTACTGTGGCCTTTTCTAATAACATTTCAATGCATAAAGGATACTTTACAAAGCCAGACGCACATTTTGTGAATTGTTTTATTTTATTCTCTTTTAAAGTGTACCAGCTCTATGTACATCAACGAAATTGTATACAATTTTTAATGATTTTATCAAAAATACAGTTCTAAGTAATTGTTTCTCAATTTAATGCAGAACCTGCGGAATTTTGCTAAAACAAAGCAAACAGAACTGCACGTTCTTTTAACCCATTGAACGCAACTCTTAGCACGTTAGATTAACACGTGAAATTAGGATATTTAATTATACAATTATTATTTTACTATAATGTCCAAATGCTTATTCATTAAGCTTAATTATTGCTGAAACCGCTGAACACAAGTTCAATCGCGGCCTGCACATCGCCATTGGTGAACTGCAATGCCTGAATATTCAACGTGTCATCTTGCAGCCCCATTTCGTGCATTTGTGCCAACTGTCTTTGCAAATCCGTGAATTGCGGTAAAACGGGCGGTAGGATTGGCGGCAGTGTGTCATCACTGATCAGACCCGGTGTTGCCGCAGAAGCTTGTTGCATAGCTTGCATGAACATCTCTGTGGTTATCACCCCCGAATTTGCACTGCTTGCTGAGGTAGACGAAGGAGAATTGGAAAGGGGAAAGCTCCTAGCTCTTGCTCTAGAAACTGCTGCGGCAAGTTGCGCAGCAGTGATCGTAGTATTCGATGAATTAGTGGATAAATTCGGAGGTTGCGTCGAGTCTGAAGACTGAGAAGAATCTCCTGCCATTTCCTCGTCGTCGCTCAGATTATCTAAACTATAAGAATAGGCAGTCGGTTGTGAGTTGGACAGCGAATTGTTGGAACCAGCAGTCGCGTTATTGTGTGCCTCTTCGTGAACAGCAGCAGCTATATTTTGTGCCGCTTCTACCAGGACAGGATGCGCCTCTGCGAACCTACCCATACAGGCGATGTACGCATTAATTTTACATAAATACAGCACGAACAAGTGCGCAAAGTGAAATTCACCTTCTGACGGTATCCACATCCGTAAAGTGGGCCATTAAGTCAGGATTTTGCAAGATGGCAATCGCTACAGTATCTTCGTGCAACCCAGGAGACGATGAAATAATATTGTCTATGACTTCTGGTCTTTTCCCTAAACGCTGCGATCGATAATTACGCGTTATGAAGCATTTCAGACGTTACAAGAAATTAATTTAATACTTACATTCAGTGCGCTTCGAAGCGCGGGATTCTCTTTGAACGACTTAAACGCAGACGCGAGCTGCAAGATATTATCCTCGGATATATATTTAGGCAGCGAAGACGTGTCTGATTCCCTTTTCTTCAAGACGTGCACCATCGCGCCGCTTTTCAAGCCACAAGATTCCAGGGTTAATTCATCTTCCAGAATGCATCCACAGTAGACCAATTCTAAAACGAAAAGAACAGGTCTTCTTGTCAGTGTAATTTAACAACTGCTTCGTTGAAAAGTATTTATATTAGAAACTTCGAAGATTCTATGTAAAAAGAACAAAGAGTCGGAACAAAGAGAAATGTCATCTTACCAAACGATTCCTTCGATAGGTTAACTTTCCCAGCCGTCTCGCATTTCAGGTCCTCAACTTTAGTTTTAAAATTCACATCGTTCAGCTTAATTGTGGTCAATGTCTGAGGGTCTATACGTATGCCTAAGATTAATTCTGAAGCCATTATTTTCAGTGAGTAATGTTTGAATACATAAATGTATTTCCGAATGGATGCACTTGAATTTCAAGAAATCATTCAGTAAACATGACGCAGTTTACCGCCTTTCTCCTACCACTATTTTCTTCTCATTTCCGTATTGTCCTACAGCTATATGCCCGGGAAATTTTCTAATTCATCGAAAACAAAGCTATCCGCGTTATATTATTTCAATCGTATTATTTTACATGAACTTTCAACGATGCAACGTAAACCTCGGGTAAAATGGCGATTATTGTAAGAGCCTGTTGGTTCCACCTGTCAGGAATTATATAAGATCATTATCAATCATAAAATCGTCAATTCATTACTTTCATATGTATAACAGATTGTTAATAATCTTCTATATCGAGATAAAAATTGTGAAAATACAAAATTGTAGGCAACATTTCAAATGTGCATTGCCTCGATAAACGATGTCTCGATAGATTTACTGTATTCGATATGTATCGATACAAAACGTAACTCCAGCGGTATGATGGACAGGTTCAGGGATATGTTTGTCATAATCTCCGATAGCTGACATTCAAATAATTCTCTCATTATGTTGTGCCATATACAACTATGATATGACATAAAAACACGCAGAGATGCAAGACATTTGCGAAAATATTCGTACAGCGATTGAACATGGACGTACCGATATAATTAGGTCCCTTTTAGATGCGTGTACGTGTAACGAATTTTACGTTAAAACAGTGCCGCTTCTTCATGATTTATCACGTAGTATTATGCTACAATATTACATGTTTATAAAGCAGAGGGGGAAAATTAATCCTTTTTGTGACAGGTGAAAATGGTAATACAGCCGAAGGAATAACGAAAGAAAAGATTCTAAATCAACCACTTTTGGAGGAGGGTACTTTCCTTTCGTATGCTTCCAAGGTAACGTGTACATTGCGAATTATAAGAATGGTACGCGAGAGTATATTGCAAAGAGTGCAGTTTGTTCATCAATTTATATGAAAAATCTAGACCAATCAGCCAGACATTGTGCGAACATTATTAAGCTGTGGCGCTAATCCAGCCATTCAAAATACCAACGGGCATAATGCTGTAGATGTTGCATCGAGCGACGTAATCAGACGCACTTACATAGAAGAATTACTAAGAGCGACTGCTGGGTCAGAGTATGTAACATTATCTCTCACATTTACACTAGCATTATACAGTGGCGGATTTAAAAAAAAAGGCCCAGGTAGCAAACATTGACGGGCCCATTTTTTCGGAAAATGAAGAGGTAGTTTACTAAAAGGGGGTAAATGTACAGAAGAGTATACAAAAAAGTGCTTGGATAAAGTAATAATTTATTTTTAAAGACTGGGCCTTAGGGGGGGCCTTTCGAGCAGGGGCCCAGATGGCAACTGCTCATCGCCCTGTTAAAACCGCCACTGACAATATAGTAGCTAATACTTTCACATATATGTTGATGATGCATCATTATTTAAAGGATAGACAGAGTATTGCAGTTACTAGATGCAGGATTAAACGTAAACTCATGGGACTCCCATGGTAGTAAAAATACACCTTTACATTGGGCGGCCTGTTATGGAAACAAAGATATTGTCATATGTTTAATTGGTAAGTCTTAAAAACATGCTTTTAGGCAATAACTGTACCTGTTACTACATAACACGAATATGCAACTTTCATACAGACAGAGGGGCAGATGTAAATGCTGTAAATGGTTGCGGTGCTACACCACTGCACGATGCGGTAAATCGTGGGGATGTTGCTATTTGTCAAGAACTACTACAAGCGGGTGCAAATCCTCTTATACGAGCAACTAAAGGGTATTTAAATAATACGATTGTATTATAATAATGAATGTTTCAACATAATTTAAGGAGATTGTTTGCAGAACTTTTGCAGGGAAAACGCCATATGATCTTTCCAGAGGGAAGCAACCTCTGTACTTGTTTCTTCAAAGATTTCTATCAAACTTTGTATCGAACGAGAGTGAAGCGATGCATAGCCCGACCGCATCATTTACGGAAGGAAACTTCTGCCAAAAAAGCATTTCAAGTAACATGAGCCAGCTTTCTATCGAATCTACTAAATCATTAGATCCGGTGTACGATGTACCTTTGCGTGAATCAGGCAAAGATAGTCCGAGTAAAACTGCGGAGAAGGATGGGATTTATAGTTTACTTTGGCCACAGCCAAAAACCATCGTCGAACTGAAAACATTTTCTGCGCCTTTCATTGCTGGGAAAGAACTTTTTATATCTATAATACAGGTATAGCCGTTTAAAATAACTAGCACAGTCATAATTGTGTGATTTGCATTTCCTTTATATATTTCGCTGTTACACAGGGTAGCGAATCTATACACAGAATACTAGACGTTTGGGAAATTAGTAGAACTCACTTATTAGAGTTGGGTCACGATGTAAAAATTGGCGAAGTCCATCCTAGCTCTGGCAAATTACTTAACGACAACAGGATCGAATGTATAGTGAATAAAAAGTTATTTAATAAACCTGATGGGTACCAATTGCATATTTCGCAAAACGCTATCAAAGTTGGTGCCGGGAGCCTGGCTGGATTACATTACGCAGTCTGTACGTTTGTACAAATTCTGCGATTGAGCAAAAATCATAGATCAGAAGCATGCGAAATCGAACCTGTTTTCATAAAAGATGAACCGAGATTCACGCATCGTGGTATATTATTAGACATCTCGCCTAGGGGGCGAATACCCACTTTAGAATATTTACTACATATGATCGATTTATGGTCGTCCTTTAAAATATCCCACCTGCATCTGTATTCGAGACTTACTCCGAATTGTGATTGGCAACTCTGCTATTCGAAATCGGAAATGGTTACCCTTGACCGTTACTGCAGGTTTGTACTGCAGGTATTTTTATCTACGCTTAATTCCATGTCTGCAGAACGTTATTACTTTCTTTCAGAGACCGACATTTAGATTTAGTCCCGACTTTGGACGTCGATTCCAATGTAGGTCAGCATCATCTATCACAAATGTGGCCTATATTCCAAGAATTACTGGCAGTTTTTCCAAGTCTAAGTTACGTTCACGTCGGACCGAGATTGGCTAGTTTACTCGTTCACGCAGACAATTTCGATTTGAATTTGTCAATTAACGAAACTATTGAAACAGACATGTCGGAAGTATTTAAATCGTACTCTTGTCTTCAAGAACTGTGGCACATTTTAAACTTAAGCTCAAGTACAACTTTGTTGCTCTGTTCGAATGGTTTACATTCCAAAGCAGAATTCCATAATATACCCAACAACATTATTCTCGTCGAATACGGGTTTCAGGTAAACATAGTCTTTATTTCCCCAGTTTGTTAAAATCAAGATTTAGTTGGTAACTGTTACGCAAATGGTCTTTCATATTATTTATGACACAGGCGGATTATGATTTTTCCGAGTGGACAGAAGCATTTAGAATAGCAGGCGGTAATGTTTTACCTAGCTCTGGGACAGCAAGCTATAATAGTTTAGCGGGGTGTCCAGCATCGACTTATGCAAATACAAAGAACGCGATAAAAACATCGCTTGAGCAGGATTCAGTAGGTATAGTTGTAGCGCATTGGTCTGGGAGCCATCACCTCACCCCACACCCCTTTGCTTGGATTGGATATTTAATAGCAGCGGGATTATCATGGAATCCAGCCAGTGAAATAGAAGTGGGGGTTGACGACAATTACGAGATATCGGAAGTATTTGGATCGAGGTAATACATTTACGAAATACCTTCAACTGTAAAACGCGGAATAAGAAAATGTTACTTTTACAGGCAAAAATGTGTTACAAAATTGTTGGACATTCATGTTTTCCAAGATTCGGAGTATAAGATTGGAAACGCGATATTAGAATTGGGGCGTTTAGACACTTTAGTGCTTACTTTAAGTAAAAACCAGGGGGCAAAGGATTTACAGCAAATCCCTGATAATCGTGGATCAACGTTGTACAGATTATTAACAGACCCGGACAATGTAAATTTGGAGTATCTTTCGGCCGATTTG
The DNA here is from genome assembly GCF_050908995.1 of Andrena cerasifolii. Taxonomy (NCBI): domain Eukaryota; kingdom Metazoa; phylum Arthropoda; class Insecta; order Hymenoptera; family Andrenidae; genus Andrena; species Andrena cerasifolii. The sequence continues at coordinate 11,917,186 of NC_135119.1, read as the reverse complement.
TTCGCAGTAAGTGTACAGTTCTAACGTAAATATAATTTCGAATTAAGCACAGAAGGGGAATAATATTTGCGACTTTACTTAACAGAAAGTAACGAAGCAAGTTAAACGCATTTCGCATTCACTGTACGAATGTAATTTATCATCGAAATTTTCGTCGATGGAAATTCAGGAGCTACAATTAACCGCTGACTTAATGTTAACGGCATGCAAAATCGGAAGAACGTTAATTGGCGTCGGTGTGAATCCTAATAGCAACATGGGTCTGGCGGTTATTAACTTAGGAGTGTGTAATCTGCCACCTACATTTAGAACTGATGTAGCAAATAAAATGTTGGCTCACATAGAGCAATACAAGGGTTCGTGGTTACAAAGGCATTTACCTCAGGGTCTTCAAAGCTCTTTACTAGTCTTGACTAGTGCTTTACATAGGTTTGTGCCAGAAACATAATTTTACCTTGAATTTTTAAGACACAACAGATTTTTCATATTTATATATACACATATATAACAAAACTATCAGTTCCTGCTGCACAAGACTGCAGGTACGCGCTGTGCTGAAAGCAACTATCCATAGAGCTTATGAATGTTCCTTTAAGAGGATACTCGTTCGTACACGTTAACACAATAATGCTGTCTCACTTGTTTTACATACAATTTCAGTTGCTCTTCCGGATTAAACATCTCACGTTACAGTGATATTTAATACTAATATGTAGGCGATACTAAGGGAACATTCTCAAGGTCTGATGAAAACTTTACAGAAAAGTATTGTTTATGCCAATTTATAACATGAAAAGTGATAATTACAAGTATAGAATTAGGTTTATTAAATACAGATGTATTTAGTTATTACATATATACATATGTGTTTCATTCTTTACAACAGTAACTATACAAGATTTTTGCGATAGAATTGGTATCAAAATTTATGTACAAAAGTATTTTAATACTAAATGTTTCTGAAACAATATAATTTTTTAACATTATGAGTCCTCTATGATTGATGACTTAGATTAGTATTCTTATTATATTAAATTAAATAATTGAACACATTAGTCAGATTAGTATATTTTTTCAAGTAATGATGAAATACCTAGAGTATTGCTAAGTTTTCCACGAAACAGCATTTGTAGCGCTAATCATACGAATGTGATATTAATTTCCATTAACGACATGCGATACATTTTGACAGTACCTTTAAATTTTTTTATACTCTTACGATACTTTTGAACAGCAAGACTTTAATTCGTATGAAAATATGTAAAATTGTAACAGTTTAAAAAAAAATTGAACACATGCAATCCGAAGGCATAGAACATTGTTTACTAATGCTGAATAAATACTTTGATGAATAAATGCTACAGAGTATGGCTTAGTCGCTTATTTGTACATTATTGTTGTGTATAAGATTATTCTGAGTCTGTTCGTTCCATCCGCCCATTTCTAAATCCTGCTTGTGTTGTATTTCATTCTCAAGAGCCTTAAGTCTATAAAACTCATTAATTTCAAACTGATACTTTGGAGCCGTGATACCGAAAAAACTTGCCAAACATTCACCTAAGTAATCACAGCCGTCCAATATTTTACCACCGATAGATGCTGTTTGATACCAAGTCCACGGTAGCCAATCGAGTGTCTTCTGTTGTTCCCATTCGTTCAATTTTTGGCATAGCATGTATCGAAATCATTTAATTAGAAATCGTCGAGGAAGTTATCGCGATGCGTGAAGATTATAAACAAAACTTAACTGGGTCTATTTGAGTTACTGTTTTATTCATTTCTGGGGCATCCGTTTCATCCTCGGAATATTCTTCCCAATCGCCGTCCGAAAAATGTAATACTCGCTTTAGTCGTCTCTTTGGCTTAAGGTCCTAAAATTGTTTCAAATGTACAAAGACTCGAAAGTACACTCCTTCAATTAACATACTTCTGTGACAGATGCACTACTGTCGTTTAAAATAACGTCAGATAACTCGCAAACTTCATCTTTTTCCGGAACCATGATTGGTGCTTCGATTTCTTCCAATATTCTTTGTAATTATAAGAAATCAAAGACTCTGACAGATCGCATGTGTAATGTCGACCAAAACACCGTGCAACTTTCGTCACTGGCAGTATGACTAGTATGAGTCACTCCAACACCATTGATAATTAAATTAAAGAGTGTTTTAACATGTGTTCGGAATAAAATCATAGATTAAATATTTACTATAAGGCGTAGTAAGTTCCAAATGCACCCACGTTCATTTCTTGTAAGAACGAACTCTGCGCACGCGCGTCTGCGTTCAAGGTATTCGAACAAAGCATTGACAATACTCTCATCAACGAGAATCAACTAAATCATTATATAATTTTCTTATCTTTTACATACGTAATATATAACTACACATGCAAGTTCTTCAATATTGATCGAATACTCCATCGATAATTTAGTTGAAACATACTTACCAACAATGTCGCTTCGAGTCAACATTTTCTAATACGCACAATATACACTTCTGCGTATAAGCATTCGTCGAGTTTAACATCGATAATTTAAGATCAGTATTAAGAAAGTAGTGTTGCAGAACTATCGATCTCCCAGTAGTATATGATTCATGATACCCGAAATGCAACACCTGTCGCTTTGGTTATAGGTATACTTACCATTGCTTTTGAACTTCGCCAATACGCAGTTCCCAAAGTGGCATCCCAATCGTCGATGACAATTGATGTGAAACGGTAGAAGAACAGTATGGAAGAAGGAGGAGAAGCAGAAAAGGAAAGGAAAGGGAATGTTATGGTGTAAAATGGATGCGGAGGTTTCGAGGCAGCAACGAACAAGGTTCATCGATAAGACGAAGAGCACGCAGCCGGCTGCGTTTTGTGGCTCATTGTCAGTTCTACGAGGAATGACGGTTCGGGCCTGAGGTTTGCGCCTGGTCACCGTGGTGACGGGTTGCTCAATCGCGGTACTTATTCCTCTCGCTTTTCTTTCGTTTACTTTAACTGTACCGCCGCAGATGTTGTTCAAGTGACTTTTTCTTTTTATTCGCTAATTTCACGATGGGACGGACGCTCGTCTGTTTGCGATACTTTCTCATCGGTGGTGCTATCGTCGTCGGCGTAAGTGCATACATATTTGCTCCTCTGCGACGGGTTCAGGCGTAGGTAACATAACTATACGATTAAGCATCGTAGTTAAAAGTGAATTCGTTGTATTCTAACGCACTGGAATTGCACAACGCGTTGCATTCTTTTTCGGCTCGGGTCTTCGACTTTCGTTTGGTTGTTCTATTATTAAGAATACAGCCGTGCGTCGGTGACCAGTTTCTGATTTGTCGCAGAATTGGACGCCCGCCAGTTTACTCTATCGTGCTAGCGCGTCGTTCTTTCGAAAACGCGATGTTCCGGTTTTTCAAACACCTTCACCTCTCTTCCGTTGTTGGTTTATTAATTTCATTCCGATCCGATGGCTTTCTAGCGCGATTTTACGTTTGATCGGCGGTGCCATGTTGTTGCCTTTATCAATAGTCTTTATTGTTGTCGTCATTGATTAATATCGTTATCAATGGAGGTCTTATCGAAGAGTAAGGAGGCAGTAACGTCTACGATTTCTTGAAACAGTAGACTCATTTATTCTGATTTTATGTGATTCATGAATTTAGCAATTTGCTTTTGTTAAACCTCGTATCAATTAAAGTTAAATCTTATAATAATCACTATTATAAATAGCGCCAATTATGTAACACGTTTTAGCAACCGTTTTAGCAATCAGGTACTTATAAACTTCGTTAGAATAGACAACTCCCTTATTGTTTATCCATCGTATCGATACCACACGTGCAACAAAAAATATTCGTGATATCATAACTGTACACTATCTTGGTCACGATAACAACCGCGTAAAGGTGCAGGTCGATGGGACACAACGTTGATGCAACTCGTGTACAATTATTCGAACAGATTGCGATAAAACAACCGCAGCCAAAAAATAGATATCAAAGATAAAACGTGTGCAAACAGGATCGGTAATGGATATTATCGAAGTGTGCCAAGGATGATATATTATGGCGAAAACCAATTACGAAAAGTGATCATTAGTGAGAAGATAAATGCAATTGGTGACACCAATGGTTTAAGTTCGAACCGGCGATCGTTAACGCGAAACGCTGACGGTGAAGCAGAAGTTATTTCGAAATCCTCTGTTACACCATCTTTTAAAATCCCTCACTTCACTGAATACGGAAAATGCAGAGATTAGATACAACCGATCCTCGCTTATCGTACATGTTAGCGCACGTTATCAGCCGGGAATATAATTGTCTCCGAAAGATGACGGGAAACTTTTCTTTTTCACAGGTATGCGGCGTTATAGAGAGCATTTGCGCCGGCTATTTTATATACCAATTGTATGAATATTCACCCCTCACTCCCAGTAATGTATGCGGCTCAGCGATAACATTGCTAGTGATGGGCCTGGTGGCAGCTATGATAGGCTGGTGTATCTGGCAATTCCTAGATTTTTCAAATACCGGTCAAGTTATAAGTGTAAGGAATATTACATCGCTATCCTTTACCAATCACGCCGATAGTCAGGGCCGGATTTGTGTACAGGTTAAGTAGGCAGGGTTGCCAGGCGTACTGGATAAATGGCGGCGTGTTGGCCTATATGACGTCATACGGTGTAGGAGAAGGGGAATACTTACATTTGGTTGGTGGCGTCGTGACGTCATGCCAACGCCAAGCCAATCCAAGCGAAGTGACGTCATATATGCCAGTACGTGTACTGGATCGTCTGGCAACCCTGTAAAAGTCGGCTGCAGCCTAGGGCGGCAAATTTTGGGGAGCGACAAATTTTGAGCGATAGAAATTTGGAATGGTTTAAACACAAAGGCTTGAGGAGATTTTAAAAAGAATTCACTTCTTTTTCATATAACAAATTAGAAATAACTTATATGTGTGTTGCCATATAGAATTAATTTTAATAAATTGAGATTAAAATATTTGATGATATTTCGCGGAAAGGGCGGCAGATACTTGTTAGCCTAGGATCGCCAAATCTCCAAATCCGTCCCTGCCGATAGTAAGAATTGAAGAGTCTTTGTAGAAAACACTGTAAGTTCCAAAATTAAGAAAAAATAGTATAGAATTTGATTTTTGGCACTTACAATGTTTTCGACACGGACTATTCAATTACGTTCGACGAGGAGGTCTTTCAAATCGAGTAAACTTAATTTATTTAGAAGCATAACATACAGTTTCCTTTTCTACCAAATTACAACAGAATAACATGTGGTCTTGCATTTAGTTTTCCGTAGTGCTAATAATCGTGACGGTGGTCAACACGGGTGCTGGGATTTGGGCCCTTGTCAGGCACGAGCAAGTGGATCTGTTACCAATCGCTCATCTCGAACAAGCGTTCAGTCTTGCTGTGTCGGATGAGAAACCTCTCTGGGATCGTATGCACTCGAAGGTAAATTTAAGAAGTCGTTTATTAATTTCTAACATCGTCACTGATAAAGATATGCATTTCTTCTTTAGTTACACTGCTGCGGGATAAATGGACCAGCCGATTACCGTGGCCAAGATGCGATCCCCTGGTCTTGTTGCGATACGTCGTCGATTTCAAATTCCAGCGACTCTAAAGGCGCGTGCACCACGATGTACGCGAGAGGTTGCCAACACGTAGTAATAAATCGCAATAGATCGATCCTCCTTCACATTTTCCTACTCGCATTGTGCACAGTATTATTGCAGGTGAGTTTCCGATCCATTGGTCGACGGAAACGTGCTCGGAGCTTTTATTATTGTACCATGTTTAGATCGGTTTCATAATGTGCATGTCATGCTACACGAGGTCATCTCGGGAGAGGATGGAAAGAAGAAAAGACTTGATGATCGCCGCGCAAGCATTCGCGCGAGCGTCCAAAGATTTAGGAGCGAACGACAATTTCCTCAGTTCCGAAGCAAAACATCTTAAAGCATCCACGGATGTATGACGAATGCTTGACGAGCTCTATAGCTTGAAGATTATTTACAGTGTAAAATAAATTAATATTTGAAACATAACCAAACATTAATCTCTAATATAGTGCCGTAAACACTTATTTCCTACTTTACGTGTATTTACGTGTGTAATGAGAATATGAACGAAAACAAAGCAGTTATTATTAATGTATACAAGTTTGTACGATTATACCACGCACAGAATAAATATTTGTGATATGGTGCTTTACTTAGAATTTCCCCTATCCTTATGTAATTCTCGCTATCTCTATAAGAGAATTTTATTCCATAGGTTTCATTTGCATACGAATCTCCTGAAGTTAAAATATATTTTTTATTCACAGCAAGACCTTTATACGCTTCTTAAAAAAGCCTCACAATCGTATTAAACATAACCTGAATATCGACATTTTTATTACTCTACGCGTAAAGTCGAGCGATGCATCCTACAGAGTATAGAGCTTCCTCGATTGACCGATTCAAAAGGAAACCAGCTTTCATGGAGAAGGAAAAGGAGACAGAATCAATGAGCGGTTAGAATTTGATTGTTCTGATATTTCGTGCATCCTATTTACACCGCATTATCGACGCCCTCGACGCCTATGCGAAGTGTACAGAGCATTTGAGCTTCCTTAATCTTTCCAGATAAAGGCGGGCGCGGCGCTACATATTGCGCTGTACGGGAACTCGTTTCGGCTCTACGTTCAGTCGGTTCAGTTGACCGCGAGACGTCTGTGTATCACAGTTGTTGCTCGCGCCTTTCGCAACCTAACCTGTTGAGCGTCTGTTTGTGCGTCCTCTGAACGACTTTCGTTATTTCAACGATCGACTTCCTTGCAACCGGACTAATTGCGCGAGATCAAAATCAGTCAAGATGAGTTGCGGAATGGGAATGATAAAATACCTACTCTTCATATTTAACTTCATCTTTGCGGTAAGTTGAGGCATTCTTTCGACGAACCTACGTACACACAGCTATGCGTGTATGTGTGTAGTTTACTCGTGGAACTTAAATAGCCGTGTACGACGTAGTATTCGATTCTCACGAAGTAATTGAAGATCATGTTGCTATTTACCACTTATTGGCAAGTTGGCGGTTAAATGAAAGACAGATACGTGTTCTAACACTTTTAATTATCACTGCCCTGCTGCTGCGGCGGCGGCACTGCATAGATTGCCGCCCTGTATGTAGTGTATAGCCCGAGTCCAAGTTTTTACGTTGTATTTGATTTGTACTGCCCAATCAATGCATGCGCTATTTTTAAATATTATCAATAAACCAGCTCTCTTGTTCGATCGTTCAACAACTCGTTCGTTTACGCAATTCCCAGCTGCAGTAAATTACTTCTTATCTTAGCTTTTTTTTCGATCTTATTAACTATGGTTTCAAGTTCATTAATTTTGATACTGCCAATCGAAGTGTAGTAAAACTCCACGATTAACGTATTTCATTTTCAAGTTATTTTAATTTTATGCAATTATGTTTGGCTGGAAAAGAGAATAGCGTAGCGTACATAACTGTTTCTCGCTGCATCACGTCAATCGTATCTCAAACGGAATGTGTCTAATCACAGAATTCATCTAGTCGGTTAATTGGAGATTTCGGTGCCCTGTGAATTAAATTTCACGCATGCGGTGGGGGAGAAGAAGGATATTTCCGAGGAGTGGGTCGAATTTCTGAGTCAGTGTTTTTTTCATACATGCTTGTTTAAACACGCGTCAGCCTCTGTGAGCGACAGAACGAGCGTGAGTCATGCGATAAGAAAAACCGTTGGCGTTAAAAAGCTTCATTATTTTCGCGAATTATCATAGCTAGACAGAGTTTAAGCAATTTTATACATCCAAAACATTTTTGTCGATGTGACATTCCGTATCGGTCAAATTTATTTGTCTTAACACTTTCAACCGCATTACATCTCTAGAATCTAGGTTATGGCGCCTAAAATTTTGTTTAGATTACGTTCCCTTCCTGTGCTTATCGCATCACGTTTCGGTCCCTACGAAGTGTAATAGAAGTCGTCGATTCATATTTCGAAATTCTCCATATAGGAGTTCTTAAATATTCTTTTTCAAACCATTGGATGACACGGATTAATCATAAGGCTGAATAAGCGACCGCGATACACCTGTGCCGTATGTTCTGAATAGCGATAGGAAAAAAAGGGGGATAAATATATATCCTTTTCAGCTATTAGATAATCGATATAGCGATTCTATCTGTGTCAGTGCAGTTCGTTATGCTCGATGTTCAGGGAACTCGGTCGTGTTCGATATTTCGAGTAACACCTGCTCTGCATAAATCTAATTTTTATTCATCGTGGGTGTTGCGCATTTGTACCCTCCCATTGATTATTCTCAAGTCACATTTATCCCAGAACAACCGTGCCATAACAAATCCACTGGCACTTCTGTAGAATCGCAAAAGCAATTTCAATCATCCCACTTGCCTTCTTTCCTTATCAGAATTCCACGACTTCGTGTCACACGATTGCAAAATTTCTTGCTAACCTATTTTCCTCATTTTTGTCTCCCGTGCAGTCTAGTGCCCGCGTGCTCGAGCCAGTTTCCTTAGGAAATAAAATGTGTGACGTGGTCGCGAGCCATTGGCTGCCAGGGAATCCCGAACGATGCGATGATGCGGTGTGAGATGAAACAGGGAGGGACGGGGGGAGACAGAGAAAAAGGGGGACAGAGAGAGAGAGAGAGAGATACTGGTTGCAGGCATTTCGGCTGATGCACACTACTCATCGTGTTTTTAGTGTCCGCTCCACGCTCGCCTCGTCCTCGGCCCGTGCACGTCGCTGCCGATCGTCCTTGTGGCGGTTTAGTTTTAGTTGCGTTTCTCTTCCTTTCGGGTCCGGGCCCCGTGCGATCCAATCGAATTCAAAGCGAATGCGCGACAAGATGAGCTGTGTTTCGGGATGTATCAAATGGTTACTCTTTATTTTCAATCTTCTGTTCGCTGTAAGTAAATGACAGTCGATATTCGTTCGTTTACCGACAGACCTGATCGCTGTGTCGGTATTAGAGCTCTACCTGCTTGACCAATTGAATTCTTTCCAACCGTTGAGGCGTTCTTTGCAAGCTAAGGCCTTGAAAGGAATCGTGGAGGAAATTCATAAGAGATTCTTGGGAATACTTTCTCGAACACGAGTAGTGATGGGGATTCGAAACGCTTCGAAGTTATTCAATTCTGCATAGATTCGAATCGCCTGAAATCCTGGACAGAAGTTTCGAATCATTTCGAATCCCGGGAAAAAGTTTGGAATCGCTTCGAATCCTGGACAGAAGATTCGAATCGCTTCGAATCGTGGACGAAAGTTTCGAATCGCTTCGACTGTTATTCGAAACAAGAATTTCTTGAAAGTCTTGATAGGCCTTGAATAGGAGTGTGCGGCCCGTCTCGAGTCTCGAAGCACGGAAACCCGAGCTTCGGAACGGGTCGGAAAGATTCGGGCGGGATCGGGCGAGGATCTCGATACTCTCGAGTTTCGAGATTCTCTCCAAATTCCGAATGGAAGTTTCGAGAATCGCTTCGACTGTTATTTGAAATAGGCAGTTGTGGGAAAAAAATTTCCCACGTCTAAGAAGACTCTAAGAGTCTTTCTTCGAATGTTGTAAAACTTGCAAGCCTTTTTAAAATAAAAGTATTAATTATTAAGTAAAATTATTTTGTGTGCTGCGTGTAAAATGGAAGGTGGTTGTAAAATAATAACGTAAACTTTTATGACAGAAGTAGTATATTTTCTTATTGTTTATGTAAACACTTAATACTTTTATTTTAACAATAGTGACTCTCTTCGTTAGGAATTGCGTCAATACATGTTTTAAAAGCCTGGACTTATTCTCTGGATCCATCTGCAGGTTCAGGGCCTCTTGCAGCGAAGTTAAGCCGGGAATCCACCGGGAAGCTAAGCTATGTTTGCTAAGCTGTATGCCTTGCTACGTTTTAAAAAAAATTAGCTTCATACATTCTTATGGAACCGTTTCCACCAAAAGCTATGTTAAAACATAGCATCGCCTTGCATAGCTTAGCTTAGCATAGCTTAGCTTCCCAGTGGATTCCCGGCTTAAGTGGAGCTTCTCGTTCTTTTTCTATTTTTGTTTTGTTGTATCATCTTCATGTGCTGTGTCATTGCTGTCTCTACTTTACGTTTTTATGTTGGACTTGTTAGAATGCGAAATGGTTTCGACCGTTAATGTGAAAATAAATAAATAAACAAACAAATAAATAATAACTTTTGCCCGAGATTCGAAGCGATTCGAAACATTGTGGCATAGATTCGAAGCGATTCGATCGGTCTTGAGCGCCTCACTAAACATAAGCATCCGTTGTTAATTTTGAAGGGAAGTAGATGATGGCAGTGAGAAGGGGACGGTACATTTCAATGTCTAGTCTGCGGCATCACTGATAGAATATTTGTCCGGAGCAGTGTGTATGCTTTGCTATTAGCATTTATCTTTCAAATCCAAATGATCCCAACGTTAATCATGACACTGTCGCATTGAAATTACAATCCTCTAGGACGCAGTACAATTCTCACAAAAGTGAAACGCTCCGCGGGTTAAGTTTCATTGTACGGGTGTCCCTGTTGACTGTGAATCATATCGAGTTCCATGCATTATGGCTGACGTCATTAAGAACTGGCGCGTTCTTGGAGCCTCCGAGCTGGATTCTGGTTAAATGGGACTCCTATCGCAGTTTAATCTACTGTTATTAGACATTTTCACTTCCTGTCGACAGTATCGCCATGTCCTTCTGTAATCTTAAACACGTTCGAAAGCCAATTATGGTTTATTTGATAAGTCGATTGCAGTGCAATATTTATTAGATTGTACTGGATGCAAAATCTACGCTCCGGTTACCAGTATTGACAGTAGCTACTAGTACTAATCACATTATTAAAAAAAAGAAAAAACAGAATACAAAGAGTGTTGTATACCAACGTCGTTTAAATTTCTTTTTCTATACACAGTAGTTACTCTTTCAGGTAGCAATAGTAAACATCCCAAATTCTTTCCTCCATGGCTCCATCTGTTCCTTATCACTCATCCTTGCACCTTGATCTCTATGCTTCATCCCTTATCGACCGTTAAACTCAGGACAACCCCCCACTTTCCAGCCTACTGAAACCCGTACCTATATATTACACGCAATTCTCCCTAAAATGAGCACTTCAGTCCGAACAGTCTTGACACCATAATCTAGTTCTGAGTCTATTATAAGTAATCTGTATTCGTCTAACAAGGGGAGGACACCATGCGGTAGACACTGATTTTGATGAGCTTTGGCACGCTAGATCTATGTCGAAAATAAGTAAATAGGTGTCCGAGCGTTTCTGCCAATGGGCCTTAATAATAAAGATATTTACATGTAAATTTCATAGTTGTCGGGGGGTTTTAGTGGGTAAAAATCCCATACTACCCTGGCGTCCGCGGGAGATTCCCTTCTGGAGGCGTCGGGGTGCCTTTTGAAGATGTCTCCACGTTAAAAAAAACTTTATAAATTTTTTTTTATACATTTTTTTTAACTTGAGGAAATCTTCAAAAGATACCCCGACTCCTTCAGAGGGGAATCCCCCGGCGGCGCCAGGGTAGTGGGGGATTTTTACCCATTAAAACCCCACGGCCACTATGAAATTTGTAATAATTTCCATGTAAATATTATTATTCTTATTATTATTATTTCGTCTTTATTACTCGTAAAACAAAGGTATAGTACATAAGGAGAAAGTAAAGGCGAGTAAAGGCGAGGCCGCAGTATAAACTGTTAATAGGCCTAACCATAACATAAAATTAAACATTAATTAGTACTACGTATACTAATATTAAAAATACTTAAAACTAATTCAACAATGAAATATGAGATATGAAATGTGAAATATGAAATGTGAAATATGAAATGTGAAATATGAAATGTGAAATATGAAATGTGAAATATGAAATGTGAAATGTGAAATATGAAATGTGAAATATGAAATGTGAAATATGAAATGTGAAATATGAAATGTGAAATATGAAATGTGAAATATGAAATGTGAAATATGAAATGTGAAATATGAAATGTGAAATATGAAATGTGAAATATGAAATGTGAAATATGAAATGTGAAATATGAAATGTGAAATATGAAATGTGAAATATGAAATGTGAAATATGAAATGTGAAATATGAAATGTGAAATATGAAATGTGAAATATGAAATGTGAAATATGAAATGTGAAATATGAAATGTGAAATATGAAATGTGAAATATGAAATGTGAAATATGAAATATGAAATATGAAATATGAAATATGAAATATGGAATATGGAATATGAAATATGAAATATGAAATATTTCTATTATTAAGGCCCATTGGCAGAAACGCTCGGACACCTATTTACTTATTTCCGACATAGATCCAGCGTGCCAAGGCTCATCAAAATCGGTGTCAACCCCATGGTGTCCTCCCCTTGTAAGTTTCCGTCAATTGTATTGAGTTATTATTATATAAAATGAAAGAAATACTAAGCTACGGAATACAACAAGAGAGCCATTATTTGAAAGAAACGCAAGGTTGTGTGCAACGATGACCACGATGATAAAGTAAAAAATTGCGCTTGTTTCTGACGGATCCTTTTACATAACTCTGTAATTTACAATAGTACCACGGACACCGTTTGCACCGCGCATGAAACTATTTAACGAGGCTGGCATGTTTCCTCGCCTACCTGGAATATTTTGCACATCGATACAGAGTTGCAAGCGAATGAAGCTCCTAAAAAAAATTTAAATAACCTCCCTGTTGCGCAGAACGCGACGAGGTTGTGGCGCAGAAAATTGTCACTTAGGACGAACGTGAAGGGATCAAGGTCAGCGTTTAAGAAAGTTTGAATGAATCGTTGCTGCGTTAACAGTGGGTGGTGTGACGTCGGAGTTTTTGAAAGGGTCCTGCAGCTAGAAACTATTTCTTCTCGAATAACTGGAGCTTTATGGGCGAACAAGTATTCAACGTCGATAATTCCATTCAATCATCAGCCAGTAGCATTGGGGGGATTAAAATGAAAATGACTCATACTCTCTGCGGTGACGTTTTATCCGTTTGATTACAGTGCAGTGCAGAGAACGGATCAGTTCTCTGTATATTTTTCCTTCTCAACTGTTGCTTGCTTTGCTTGGGAATTAGTTGCTGTATTTCACACAATTCATGGAAATTTGAAGCAGATAATGACCGCAATCTATCAGACCACTGGAATAGTTGGGGTAGTCTCTTATCGATTTTCCATTCGCAATGATTTTTGGAACCACTTACAGAATGATATCGATTAACTTGGAACACGTTAAGGCTTCAGCGGAGATACACATCTCCACGACAACAACGCGTATACAGTACACGTGGTTTCATTGCTTCTAAGAATAGAGATAAGAAACTATCGATTCTGTGAAAAGTTGTGTATGTGTCAGACTTGTTACATTCCAATTTACAACATCGTGCAATATGTACTTTCCAGTCTCACTGTATCGCAATAAACTTTCTTTTTCCATTGCTACTGTCAACATCCATCCCCCCGGTCCTGTAACTTTTTTTTTAATATTTTCTCGTTTCGATTTCCACCAAAACTTTCTTAGTGCTATAGCGAAGTCGTAACGGTAAATAATATAAGCGTTAAATGAAACATATTTGATCGGTTTATGCATCGAAATTGTAGATGGAAGCAATAAGCCTCGGCAAAGTCGTCTATAGCGTTCGACTTTCGGTTTTCGTGCGCCTAGGAATGGAAGCCGAGTGAGGGGCACGAACAGCGAGATAGATGTTGTGACCCTCTCGAGGTTCGCGTATTTTTCCCACGTTTTTTAACGTCCTTGTTGCGACGCTGGAAACCTGTTTACTTTAACGCTCGGCAGATTTCTCGAACTTCGCTGACCATGCATATAGCGCTACACGACGAGGAATAGCGAAATGAGTCAAACTGTCTAGGCGCTAAAGTAAACATGCTCCGAGCGTCTGAGAAATGCCGTTGAAAAGAACGTGAGAAAACAAGAAACCGAAACTTAGGGTCGCAAGGATCACAAGTGTCACCTTCATTCTGTTTCCATTGATCGGGTCAGAGTAAGACAGTTCTCAGTCTCCCTGGCTGGCTCTATCGATGCTGGTACTTAATATTTAACTATCAAATTAATTAAGTAGGTAAGTGCAATGCGAAGGGACCTCTGTCCATTTTGCAATTTCTCTCTCAAAATAAAGATGATATGATGGGCGTATACTGGAAGTTGTGATCGATTGCGTATATTGGAAGGAACGTATTCCTGTGAACGATGAGTCATCGCCACATGCGATTTCGGCTGTTAAAACACGCAGATGCAAAGAAAGAAACTTTGCACGTCGCGCGTCCTTTTGTCCATTCAAGGTTTCGAACCTTGGCCAGCTTTCGGTGGCCGGTTTACTTTTCGTAGCTCGGAGCTTACTGAGGGAAGTTCGAAGGCTGACACGGGGAAATAACGGTGTGCGTTGGATAACGTTTTGTTCCTTGAAGATCAGTGAATCGCTAGGAAACGATCGGCTTTGATCAGTGAAGTGGTAGTTCTGCAATGCTAATGACTACTAGTAACGCGTCGATAACTTGCACTGGCGCCAAATGCTATTAATACGAGGAATAATTTTAGCTACAAGCATCCGTTAAGGGGGTATTCTAGTCTGACGGGCGAAAAAAAAAACATTTTTTTTTTTGGATTTTCTACAGGTACATTATATGGGTAATACGTGTGGAAAAGGATGTTTTCCAATTCGTATTATTTGCAGAGCTACAGGGTGCAGAATAGGTAGGTATATGGCGCGCTCACTGAGCGGGACGGCCGACGCATAACAGTTTTGTTCCTGCAAGTGTATTTTGGCAAAGTTTTGGCGGACTGTTCTTTCTGGGGGTGGTGAGGGGGGGGGTGCACTTCTGTGTCTTTTAAAACACAAAAATCAACCGTTTGGTTACAAAGAGACCGTTACTCTCCTAGGTCACCTTTCTGTCTAAATTGTACGCAAAAATTTAAACGCATTTTTCTCGAAATCGTGTTTTTCGAACTGGTGACCATGATATTTCAAGATCGGCTGGACCAACTCAGTCCAAGTTTTGCATATATTATCAGCACACATGTGGCTATCGTCCCTACCAGAATTATGATAAAATATTTTGTTTTTAAACTTTCACAGACCTTTAAAGTTGAAAGATTGTGCGAAAATCGAAACTTAATTTTCAAACCGCCGCCATTTGCTTAATTTTCAATATTTTTTTATCATTCTGGTAGGGACGATAGCCACAGCCATACAGATAAAGAATCTCTTTTCATTTTTTGTTATAGATCGCTAGAACGAGCCCAATCATGGGCACCGTGAAACTATGTTTTTTTCACCATTACTTTAAAGCAGTAAACTGCGTTTGATTTTAATTTTTTTCTATTGACAAAATTTGTAAATATAGTTCAAAAATCAATAAACATGTAGCAATGAACTAAATAATAATAAAATTGATGGGTTCTTTGTAAAAAAAATCTGAAATAACGCGACGAAAACGCCTAGTCAGACCAGAATACCCCCTTAAACGTCCGAATTGATTTATGTGGTTTTAATTGGCTCATCGACGCCAGTGCTAGGCTGCGTTATCTGATACATGCACATAAATGTACAATAAATGGAAAGTACCAAGCAGTGATCTGAAAAGTAACTGTTCGTTCTCTGTTCTGCTTATCAGATTTCGTTCCATAGCTATCAAATTAATCAATTCTTGGGATCGTCGATGTGCTGTCCCTGTGCTTAAACATTTCGGCAATAAGAATTACTTATCAAACTTGCTCACGCTTATCAATTTGCGAGAAAAATTGTACCTACTTTGCTCGCCATTCAGCGTGTAAATGTTTCTTTAGTGAACACATGTAGGTACCTAATGTGTTTTTGTAATATTTTAAGCGATATCGCAAATACTTATTTAAAAATTCCAATATCGCTATTTCGAGTAGGGCTGGGACTATTTGTTGAATTTTTCGGTATTCGAATATTCGAATACTTCAGTTGCTCAATTATTTGGCGAATATAATTCGAATATCTAAGTATTCGCATATTTAAGTATTCGAATATTTAAGTATTCGAATATTTAAGTATTCGAATATTTAAGTATTCGAATAGTATGGTGTGAATTATAAATCAAGTTCTTTAGGTTCATTTGTCAGAGTGAAATCTTGTAAACTAATTTTGATCCGCTTCACACCATACTATTCGAATACTGATGTACAGTATTCGAATAGTATTCGAATAATAACATTCGAATACTCAAATATTCGAAGTTTATTCGTAGCATTCGAATACTTGTAAACTATTCTAATATTAAATTATTCGAATAGACCCAGCTCTAATTTCTACCTCGCTGTTTCACCCACTCAAACGACTACGAATCCACGATTAGAGTTTGCAAAGTATTACCCTAATCAAAGTCTTGAAATAGTATTTGAGTGATTACATAACACCTTTTTTTTAGCGATTTAACTGATATTAGAATCACTAATCAACGTTCCTCGGTGGCCAACATTGTCAAGCTTCGTTCAAATATTTCGGTGCGTATTTGCCACAGAAATTTTATATCGCCCGGTAGATTTTCGGTATTCGAGCGCCAGGTTTAAATGCAGCCATTATTTCCATCGATAGGCGCACGTGATTTCAGCGGAAGTTGGCGTTGAAAACTACGGGAGTAGGATGATGTCATCCAGTTAGCGATGAAATCTTTGCGTGACGGTGTTACATATCGCAGCAGGCGTACGTAACCAACTTTTCACAAGGCATCAGGCGAGCTGGATTCTCACATTTAAACCGTCTATGCATTAACGAAGACAGCCGAAGCAAAGCTGTTTCTAGCGCATCAGAAATTTATTCCGATACGAATAGAAGAAACAGTTGCGAGTGAAAAAGACTTGCATGAAGAAGTAACTTCCTAACTCGTACATATCCTCGGGCGAAACTGGGACGCAGCACTCGCAAGTCGTGGGACTATAGTCAAAGGCGGGCTTGAAATGTTAAACTCACGTTGTCAAGTAGTAAAGCTGAATCGATCAGGATAATTTTGAATGTATACATAGCTCGGAGAAAGTGTGCCTCTGTAACGTGTCAAGGATGCAACGTGCACTGTTACATTTCCATCGACCCATGCAAATATTGATTACTAGAAATATCGACTATCAGCGTAGATGCCGATCCTTAAGTGAAACAGCTTTTAGGAGGACGAATACACAGCCGACTTTCTCGCGGGCGAAGGTGTTCTCTGGCTGCTTGTAGGTCGCCCTCATTCTTCCCTTTATGAAATTACTTGCCCTATTTGCACGGAGCCGTAGTTTCGCGACGGATAAAAGGAATGACGTAGGTTTGTCGAGGTTATTTTGCGAAATGATCAAACGAAGCTTGTCAGTGGCGATGGAAGTTGGCAGCTTTTGAGAATAATAGTTCCATCGATTCACTTTGCGAATGTTTTATCTTGAGAATAGTGTCACTTAAGCACTATCGTCGAATTGTTTACAATATTTCCAAAGGGTAATCTTATCTTGGTGCTCTCGGGATCTCGTAATTACTGGCAGTGATTCCATCGCTGTCGTTTCACGAGTTCTAAGTAGTCTGGCAGTGCAGAAGTATGAATAATGTTTAGTGATTGACACGTGACGATCGCAGATAACAGTACCCAATTTAACCGGAATTTAGCTTTAATAATAAACCTTACGCGTTCGGCTGCGGCTATAAAGAATAATTGTATCTCTATTCTGGACTGCCGGGTTCCGCAAGAAGTATTTCTAATCCCAGTAAAACGGGAAAGGCCAGATGAAACGTGGCCGAAAGTCCGTTCTACGAATTTAGGAAACGGTACGATAACGCGATGATACGGTAACGAAAGTGTTAGATAAGAATGAAAAGTGTACCGCGCTGGAAAGAATCAGGGTAGGAAGAAGCGTTTAAATGATCATTGCTGGTCGCCTGTCTACGCTACTAATTTATTCAATTGCACAAACGGTGATATCAGTTGATACACATTCAAATAACCGCAGCATTAATGACATGCAAGATTATACCACGCGTTTGCCTGTGTTACGCGATAGGCCTCGTCTATCGTATAAAACTTATGAAGTACATAGATATTGCCGGTATTGATCTTGCTTTATCGGTGAATCATTATTGGACTTAACCAGAAAAAGTGTCTTCTCGGAGATAGCTTACCTAGAAATTATATGTTGCGACAACGGCATACGAATAACTTTCATTGCTCAGCAACTTATATTAATTATTTAAAATATAATACTTCATTATTATAGTATAGTATATTAAGTATTACATTATATTATATTATATTTATATTATATTATATTATATTATATTATATTATATTATATTATATTATATTATATTATATTATATTATATTATATTATATTATATTATATTATATTATATTATATTATATTATATTATATTATATTATAATATATTATATTATATATTAATTATTATATTTATTAAGCCGTCTTCGCTCGACGTCCCGGTAATTACACTCTGTCAAAAGTACGTTGAACCACCTGGCTCGCACCTAGGACATGACCCAAATTCACCTACGGGACATTCGCAATCGTGGTGTGTACCGTGTACAGAATGTTCAATGCCAACCGGTTGATATTGTGCAATGTGATGTAATAAGCCGCTGCTAACGATGGAGCAAGTTGTCCTAGTCTTTAATCACAAGCTTATATAATTGTATAGAAACTCGAAGACCCCGGTAATTGAAGGGTGCGTGACTCCTAAAACGTTCGAGAATATTACAATAGCGCTCCACATGAAAGTAAAAAAAAGGTCCTTCATCTCCGATGGTGAACGTCTTTTTTTCTTACGAGACTTCGAAATTTTCTTTATTTCAAGAAACTTACAGGCTTAACTACAGGGATTCAGGCATATACGGGGTGTCATTAATATATTAATATATTTGGGAGTGCGTTCCATCGAGTTCCCCTATCCCGTACCGTTGTCTCGTCAACCGTATACTCACCTTTGAAATTTGTCCTGTTGCAGGTATGTGGCATAGGAATCCTCGCCATCGGTGTCATCATACACCTGCAGTTGTCCAATCTAACGAAGACGGTTGAAATGAATGTTATGTTCCCGTCGATAGTGTTAATCGTTATCGGGAGCATTATCTTCGTGATCTCGTTCTTCGGATGCTGCGGCGCCATCAGAGAGAGTCATTGCATGACTATCACGGTGAGTGGTCGTGCGAATCGCATTATTGAATCGTATCATTGAAACCGACGCTCCAATAATACGGAAACCGTGTCTCCTTTCAGTTCGCGTCGATCCTCCTCTTCATCTTGATAATACAAGTGGCGGTTGCTGTGTACGCGTTCGTCGTCTTCAAGAACACCGACAACCAGATCTCTATCAAATCCACTTACACTAACATATTCAACGAATACCCTAGGAACGCGGAGGAAGCAGAAATTGTTAATATTATTCAAAGCAGCGTAAGTATGCTTCACAGGAATGGTCTCGCGGATCTGAATCCTTCCAGTAGATCTGGCTGCGAGATGTCTCTAGCGATTTTACGCGCGCAAGTATAAATAGGTTGGCTCCGAGTGATTCGCATAATTCGTTACAGTTGAAATGCTGTGGCGTCAACTCTGCAGACGACTTCGCTCCTCATGGCAACTTCACCGGCAAAATCCCCTGGAGTTGTTGCGGCAAAGCGGAAAGGGAGCAGTTTTGCTCGGCGAGTGAAGCGAAGAATGTTCCAGGCTGTGCAGACAAAATCGCAGAAGCCCTTCAAACCGCAGGAACCGTGCTGGGTAGTGTCGCCATTGGTATTGCTGGAATTGAGGTAAGCTTCTTCCTCAGAGCTCGTTATGCGTGCTTTCCAAATGATTATTTATTTGTGGGAAACATTCAGGGGCGGATTTGGGTACTTATAGGCTAAGTAGGCTGCAGCCTAGGGCGGTAAATTTTGGGGAGTGGCAAATTTTGGGGAGTGGCAAATTTTGGGGAGCGGCAAATTTTGGGGAGTGGCAAATTTTGGGGAGCGGGAAATTTCGGGGAGCGGCTAATTTTGTAGAGCCACAAATTTCGGAAAGCGGCAAATTTTGGCGAGCGACAAATTTCGGGGAGCGGCTAATTTGGAGCCACAAATTTCGGGAAGCGGCAAATTTTGGGGAGCGACAAATTTCGGGGAGTGGCAAATTTTGTGGAGCGACATTTCGGGGAATGACAAATTTCGGGGAGCGGAAAATTTCAGGGGGCGGGAAATTTTGGGGAGTGACAAATTTCGGGGAATGGGAAATTTCGGGGAGCGGCTAATTTTGTGGAGCCCACAAATTTCGGGAAGCGACAAATTTCGGAAAGCGGCAAATTTTGGGGAGCGACAAATTTCGGGGAACAGGAAATTTCGGGGAGCGGCTAATTTTGTGGAGCCACAAATTTCGGGAAGCGGCAAATTTTGGGAAGCGAGAAATTTCGGGGAGCGGCAAATTTTGTGGAGCGACATTTCGGGGAATGACAAATTTCGGGAAGTGGAAAATTTTAGGGAGCGGGAAATTTCGGAGAATGGCAAATTTCGGGGAGCGGGAAATTTTGGGGAGCCACAAATTTCGGGAAGCGGCAAATTTTGGGGAGCGGTAAATTTCGGGAAGCGACAAATCTTTAAATCCGCCATTGGAAGCATTGCAACGTATTTGTTAAATTTCGCTTTGAATTATTCCCACGCTAAGATTTCGACGCTTAGCGTGCTCCAAGCTCAAAGATCGTTGGTTAAACCATACTTACATTACTTACTGAAAGCCAATGGGCGCTTATTCACATGCTCTTTATCGGTCGTTTACTACGCATGCGTGTAACTTCGCGCAAACTATAGCCGAAATATAGACTTTTATTATTGTCGTAGCATAGAATCTTTACTGCACGTATACGTGTTTTATTATGTTCCAGCTGGTCGGCATAATCTTCGCACTTTGCTTGGCGAATTCCATCAGGAACACCGAACGTAGGGGTTACAGGGTTTAAGGAGGCTGAACGATCAAAAGTGTATACGTATATACGTTATGTGAAAATTAATATAATTAACAACACTATTCTACCATAAACAAGTCGGTCTTGAGACGCGGTAGAAGTTACAAATTGCAAAACAAATTTAGAGAGAGATCTAATGAACGATAGACGTAAGATGGTAAGCGCGGGAGGACGATGAAGTGCCTTTTCATTTGAATTTCCAGTATAGTCTTTTGTTTCAAATCTTCGATCGTGGTATATATGATATTGAACGCGTAAACATGTTATTTAATGTATTTTTTATTTTGATATATTACCATTGAACTGGATAGATTTTTTGTATTAATGATAGGCGAAACACAACAATAGTACTAGTAGTAGCGATAATAATAGTAATAATAGTAATCGGTGCAAAATATTTCTAGAGGTTCGGCCATTCTTTTCATGTTTCGAAATTAACATGACATTCGTACGTTCACGTATAACAGTACCTAGCATTTCTGCACACAGCGGGCAAAAGATCATTACCAAATTGTCGGGCCGAAGATAGCGAGATCTGAGTTTCAGAATTCGTGATACTTCGAATTAAAAATGTTGTATTCCTAGAGTACTTTAATCGTGCTAAAGGAAAGCTAAAATCACAGCGCGTTCTGAAGCTCCGCGAACGTATGGAAAAATATTTTTTATAAGAATATTTTGATAAGTATTACACATCGCGTACAGATGTTTTGATAAAATACAATTCATGTTGTTTGTACAGCACATATTCACTAAACTTTTCAGAGATTAATTGTCGAATTATATATTCTCTTGTAATAAAATCTGTTTTGTCCAAGTTACCATTGTTATAACGCTGATCTCTCGTGTTTTGTTCTCATCAAGGAGGGAAAAGTGAAATTCAAAACACATACCTACTCTTACGCCTCCACCATGTTCCCAAATTTCATTTTAATAAAAATCAATCGAGTATATTTATCACAGCTATTTACATGCAAACCAGACATAGACGCGAGCAGATTACTTCAATTATTTATCGAGTTACTTTGTCCATCGTAGTGGACAATACGATCGCGTTGACCGCGGGACATTATCATTACTGTTTCTTCTTTCTGTTTTTGTGGGAACGGTTTTCTAAATTGAACATCCATTATGCGCCTTTACATTCGTTATATTGTCGTTATTTATTAAGTTCAAGAGAGGATAACTTACATCTGTTGTGCTATAATACATACTATTTACAGTTTCCCAATCACATATTTACGGCTATCGATTTCTTGGTATTCCATTCTCTATCCCCTTCGATTGGGAGGAGGAGCAGGTGCTTAATAATCGCATTTCCGATACAATGTAACCTTACGCGTACCTTACGTCTATGTCGTTAATCGATTACTCCCGAGACTGCAGGACAAAAGTTGTTTTCGTCGGAACTTGTTCGTTGTAGTTGCTAAATATTAAAATTATCGATACAGCACGATTAACACCATTCTATTGTTAAGCTAGATACAAATTATACGACACGTGCTCCTGTAATATCGATTATTCCGGTCCTGGCAACGTAAAGTCTGATTCGGCTTCATCTTACACGTGCCGCATCCCACTTAGCCGTTCAATTAACATATTAACAGACATCGTTAGACTACGAGTACGGGGAATAGCGTATTAACGGGTGAACGCAAAAGACAACTTTGTACCCATACAGTCTTCGTTTCAAATATTGAAAATATCCATCGTGTTTAATTATGCCTACATGTAAAATATTCCCGATCTCTATCGATCCATTACCTTAACGTTACACGGACTAATGATATATTTTACTCCTAGTAATTTGACCAAACGCGTGTCACGACACCGCCAATCTCGAGGACGCGTCCACGTTTCCTTCGGAGTAGCGTGCACATTTCGTACAAATCACGACGAAACGCATCTATGCATGTAGTTGGTACGGCGTTCTGATCGTAACGTACTTATCTACCTTCCTTGCGAGTTTCTTTTCTTTCTATCATCTACCACTCATGCGTATCCGTTAAAAATTAAACATTCCGCTATCTTACACAGCTCGCCGGATGTACAGAGGCTCGACGAACCTTCGTCGAAAACGAAACGAAAGTCGTACATATCTGTAGCGTATATACAAACGTGCCCCAAAAAAAAAAAAACAGTGAGACGACCAGGGACATCCCTTGCCACTTTGCAATCGAAGCATTCACTTTCAAATTGTAAACGATTCAAGTTTCAGCGCGCCCCAACTAATTGATCAGGGGTAAACACGAATATCATCTCCGTGGAGGAAATAAAGCTCGTTTTGATTAGTATTCTTTATGACACAAGTGAATATCTCGTGGGTAAGTGGAAATAGCATGTCTCAGCAGTCGGATTTTTATATTCCAACTCACCTCGAAATGGAAGCCTCAGATTGCAAAGTGGTAAATACCTTTTTTCTTATAGTATAAGGAATTTGCATGTTTCTGCTTGCCCCATAATTTTGGGGCAGCCTGTATGGAGGGTGTCTCAAAGCCGTGGTCACAAACGTAGCTATACGTAACTAAACATCAGGACTGACTGAAAGTGTCAACAAAATTCGAATAAGCACAGGCTGGTGGTAAAAAGAATTTTAAAAATGTTCGTACCTACAGCAAGTGGGTATCGAGTGAAACCCCCCTTCTAATTCAGACCTGTCTTTATTAGAACCTCCTTGTGTCTTCCCACGCTTCCCCCAGGTGGGTTTGTACCCAGAGCTTTGAAACACCTCGTATAATGCGTGCCCTACACAAAACAAGAATAGATTACGTGCTTCGTCAACAGTCCGTCCAGGTTCGTCCAGGGAATGGTAGAAATTTTCGTATCCATACAAAATCTTTGAATAGCCTTAATCTAGTGGTTTCTAAGCTCAGTTTCGGAAGATAACGCGACGCGTTTAAATCATAGGGGTTTCGTTGGAAAACGTAGAAACAGTTACCACCATCCGCCGAACACCGCGTTTGTGCGTGTCCGTTCAATGGAAATCATTCGGAGGTTGCACTTTATCCGATCAGTGTCTAACTTCTTCCCCGAGACTCTTGAGTTCCCGTTGGAAAGCACGACGAGAAGTCAGGGGAAGCTTTCTGTGCGTGGATCCCCAACGACGGCAATACTCCGTTGCGCGTTAAAGACGATTTTTAATAAAACCTACCGCGCTTGGTACCGTTACTCGATCTAGTCTCAAGAAGTATCGCCGATGGAAGTACTGTTCGAAATGCTTAGAATCATTCTCACAGGATTCGTATGTGCTCGCGGCGCGAGGTAGGATCATAGTTTCAGTCTATGACGGTCTCCATCGTGGCAATTCGTATGCACTGTACATGCTACTAATGTTACTAATAGTGTTCGGACCACCTCTCACAGAGATTGGCTCATACTCCGGTGTTAAGTCCGCGCGCTAATTAAGAAATCTATTTCCACGTCGTGAGCAATAGTACGCTTCAAGTACAACAATTGTCTTCTGCCGGCTGCCCCCTTATCTGTACGTATAAAGTTAAGTAGTCGAGAGGGAATCGTATTATCGAAACGGAATTCTTTCACTGATCGGAGCTGAGCCTCCTGTGCGACAGATCAGATCCGCTTATCGGTAACGGTTCGCTTAATAGTCCTACGACGAGGAAGCTCGCAAATAAAAATTAGCAAGGCACGGATGCCTTGCCGTGTGAGTTCTACGAGAGTCGTCTCATTGAACGGCGTCCAGATGAAACGATGCTATTAGTCTCGCAGTTATCTCCAGTAGTCGCCTCCGACGCGTTTCTGAAGGTGTACAAAAACTCTGATACGTGCGATCGGATAACGAGCAACTGCTCTTATTCATAGGAAAATGAGTACCCTATTTACAGATTCGAACGTTCCAGTGCGAGTTCAATGATCAGGATGCGGTAAGAAGTAGCGAGTAGCTTGGGGCTGGAACATGTGCGCACCTCGAGAAGTTTTGTCACAGATAGGCAAACTATGATACACACATCTATCCATTTACACATCTCGTTACCCTAGTTCATCTTTTGCGTCAACATTGAATTGTCGTCTGATTAACACATTCCGCACGGCTGATGTCGTAAGACACAAACCGACGCTACCTGCCCTATACCTTC
The DNA here is from genome assembly GCF_050908995.1 of Andrena cerasifolii. Classification (NCBI taxonomy): domain Eukaryota; kingdom Metazoa; phylum Arthropoda; class Insecta; order Hymenoptera; family Andrenidae; genus Andrena; species Andrena cerasifolii. The sequence goes on along the minus strand of NC_135119.1, from coordinate 11,892,061 downwards.
AGCAATGGCCGTGCGGCATGTGTTAAGAAAGGGTGTGATTTATGGCAAGGAGGTGTGGAGGGCATTCTGCGAGGATGTTTAATCTCGTGCTCTGTACACTCAGGACCACAGGAAATGAGTAGACAAACAAGTTTCCATTAAAGCTTCTTACTACAATAAAGCTATACTGACCTTCTATGAGAAACCTGCCGAATACATTCGGGAATATTTGAATCCACCAGAATGGTACGACTCGAGTTTATTCGTCGCAACTGGAGAAGTCGTTTCACCAGTTTTCATTTATAAATAATACGTTGCAACGTAACAGTTCCTCTCCGCGAATAGACGTCCACAAAGAGTCGCGCGAATATTTGCCAAGTGTATTACAGAACAAAGGTGGGATCAGTGATAGGCGTACAATTCTCTTGAAAATTTTCAAACAACTCAGCACACTTCCAATCGCTTCGAGTGCTATTCGAATCACGAGAATGGTGTTGCATTAGAACAAGTTGGCAGTGGGCAGAAATAAAAGATTAAAAATTCCGAAGATCCACCAACCCTCTCACCCGTCGATACCCAACACTCTTATGATCCGAATGAAATTCGAAGCGACTGGAGTTAATCGGAAGAGGGGCCTTGATGCCCATTGCTACCAGGAATATCTGTCGATCCCGTGATCGAGCGAAGCAGTTTGCCTATCCCTGACGACAGCTCTCGGCTGGCGCGTAGCTTTAGAGACCTGATCGGGCGACTCGTATCCCACTGGAAGCTGATATCCTACGGGGATAGCTTCATGATGTCGCCGCGAGGCTCCGCGGATGGCGCGTTGTCCAGATCGATGAGACTGGCGTTGGAGCCTGCCGAGGATGGCGGCACGATCTCGTCGAGGAAGTCGAAGGAGGCCACCGCTTCGCGTTCCTTGTCCCCGTATCGCACGAAGAAGTCGTCGCCGCGTTCGATAATCGACGGCCTCGAGCCCCAGGTGGACGGTAGTCGCAGCACACGGTGTGCCTGGGCCGCCGATGCTGAGAAACCAAGCGCAGCGGGTCAACATGCCTCAGACCTCACTTGATCTCTTTTCTCTCTCTTCCTATACCGGCTCTAGCAGACACAGAGTAGCTCGGCTTAGCACTCTTAACACGTATCACGCCCCTCTCTCTCTTTCTCTCCCCCTCACTCTCCTCTACAAGGTATTTACTCGTGTCTCCATAGATTTCTCATATCTCCGCCCCCTCCGTTGTCAATTCCCGCGCTCACTGGGCCAGTTAACTTCTCTCGTGGACATTACCGTTCTCTCGAGGACACTTTGCATTGGCAAGCGCACGACTTCCTTCTGTTTCGCGGCTCGTGACAGCCGAATAGCGCGTTCGGTCTTATCCTCCCAAGAAAGCTTCTTACAACGACGGTAGGGTGCGACGTTACTCGACTCGACTCCCCTGCTAGTCGGCTGCCACGAGCGATGCGGTGTGATCGAAATGAACGAGATGTTAGAGTTCTGTAACTGCGATGGTTAGTTGCGTTAAGGGCCGCTCGCCTGCACCGGGCCTAACAGAGAAACGATGGCAAGAGTGAAGAACGATGAGAGCGTTCGAAGGCCGTAGTAGAGATAGCATGAGTGAACGATATTGTGTAATAGTCGAGTACCTGCCAATGACACTTGAAAAGTACCAATCTTATATAGAATGAGAGAGAAAGTAACTGCTCTACGCGACACCCTTGACGCAATTCCAGACGAGTCACCGGCTCGATAACGGTGCTGACAATACCCGATGTACAGCGGGGACCATAGGAACACATTTACACAATTTACACAGTTTTTGAAAGTCTGCCTCATTTAGCTTTACAACGACGTTATTCTGTACGTTCAAAGGAAATAAAAAAAAATGAAAAAAGTAATCTATTAACACATTACGGACAAATTTTTTACGGTCAACCACGGACCTATCCGTTTGATGCTGCATCTCGATATAATAAAATATAAATGTACGATCGTGTTCGTAATGTGTTAACCGCGAGACGAGGATCCACGAGGGCTGCCCCACGTACTTTGCGAGAGGCGAGAAGTTGGAATTGCGTAAAGGTGGCCCGGATCGAATTCGTTTCTGTATCGTCTTCTGGTTAATAATCTGTTAGTAAGCCAATGGAAAGTCCGTAGTGGCCGTACAGTTCAGGTTGAATTGTAGGTCCCGGGCGAAACGATTCCTCCCCAACTGGCATGTCGGTTACAGAAACTGATCGTCACTAAGCCGAACTACGTAGCTTTTCTTGTGACAATCAAAGCACACCGCGTAGGAGCTACCATCTGAACAGAAAACGTGGAAAAGGCTATGTACAGAGCGAGGGCTACCAGGCGTTCAGTGGTCTTGTTTCCGTTTCATTGTGACAGTACAGTGATGGTGTTAGCAGCGTACCGTGTTCACGCGTTAGTAGTGCAGAGCCCACGCTAATATACCGTTCGACACCGTGGCTAGAAGACCGGCACTTTCCTCTCGACCCTCATCATCGCGTTCTAGGAACTTTCACTCGAGCAGACTCTTAAACAGACGACTCGATGATCTGTTGGTTCAATTATTCGGCAACGGTGCTTCTGGGTATATTAGCGTGATTTAGAGATGTCGTTAGTGATGTTATGTCGAGTGTAACAAGCGGAAGCGATACTTTCGTAGTGCATTCTCGGAAGAAGATTGCTCGTGAATAAGACGCGTTTGCTGCGTGTATCGTTTCCGAAAGGATATAAAAGTACAGCGAAAGATCAACGAGAAGTGGAAAGTTATCAAGTGTTTCGTCACGAGCGGTACCGTTGAACGCGCCTCGGCAATTTGTGTGAAGCGGAGGGTATAGTTTCTCAGTTAGGGAAGAAGCATCTGAGAGCGATGCGCGGGACTGGGCGGGATGAGGATGCGCTCTAACGAGGACCGTTGATAAATACCTTTCTTTTGTCGTCGGTACCGGTGTAGTCTGTGCAAGTGACGGTAATCCGGCGGTTCATCCCCCGAGTCACTTCCGGCTGATCCGCTGCTCGATGTCGCTGAAGAACTCTCGCTGCTTGCCAGCATCACGTCTAGGAGGTTGGCTCTTGCCTGGGGGAGTCGCGATTTTTTAAAGCGAATCATTTCATTCTTAGCAGTCGTTATTCTCAACTTGTTAACTGGGACAGATGTGTTCCACTCGTCGTTCAGACGTTGGAAGTTTACATTTCCAAATCTACAGGAGGCTTCTTTTGCTCAAAAACGGCCCAGCTAACAGGTTAAACGAGAAGGTATCGACACTCGGACTCTGTACCCAACGACCAGACTCTTTCACTCCTCGAAACTTACTTTTGGGTCGGTGAAGTCAATATCCCGTTCAACGTGAACCCATCCGGTTGGACAGCAGCAAGCGAGATCCAATTTTTCGAGCGGCACCTGGTTGTCTTGGTTGGCGTTGTTCTCCTCGTTCTTCCTGATCATTCGATTTAGCTCGTCTATGACGTCCTTCGACGTAGCGCGTTCGTGGAAGCTCAGCGATCGGTCCCTTCCCTCGATCAGCAGAGGTGCTCTTGCTGGGCTCACCTAGTAGCAATAAAGAAATAACACTAACAACATTCTCCACGTTCCAATGAAATTCTTCGACGGTCGATAATGCGGTATTAAATCCGGAATGACTCTCTTGTAAGAGGGAACTTACAACTGTGCTCGGCGTGGAGGACGTGGCCGCCTCCTCGTCCTCCTCAGGGACAGCGCCCAATTCGGACGGCGCAACCGTGGTGTAAGATACGCCGCCGTTGCAAGCCACTGCGCTGATTATTCTCTCCTCCGGTGCCAGAGACGGCACGGGTATCTGATCCAGCAGATCGTCGTTACTGCTCGTTTCAACGATGTTTTCCGCGTTACTGTTATCTTGATCGACGGGCGCTTCCATCTCGGCGCACATCGCCTCCGTTCCGCACACGTCCTTGCTCTCGCTTCCCTCTAGAACTACCCGCGGCAAATTACACTTCGATCATCGACGTTAATAAATCACTGCCGAAGACAGCCGAAACGCGGCTTCAACGACAGACACCAGCGAAGAACGAACCTTCTGTTGTAAGAGACGGGTTGTTACGCTCCAGACGATTGTTCGGTGCCTCGACCAAATACATTTGCTGCTCAGCGATAAAGGACAGCACGTTCTGGAGGGCTTGCTCTCTATCCGGCGGCGGTCTTCCGCTTCTGGACGACGTGCTCGCCAAGCTCTTCGTGCTCTCGAACTTGACCAGCCTGTAGAAGTCCCTGGTGAAGTCTGTGCCAATGGAGGGCGAGTCCGGGTCGTCGCTGCACCCGGACAACGCCGCCGATGATCGTTTGCTGGAGTTCTCCAGGGCTCCTTCGTCGCTGCTCCACGAAGCACCTGGGCTCGTGGCGTACGGCCACGATCCGGTCGCTCTGGCGTCCATGAGAAGAGCAACCTGGCGCGACGGAAGAGAAGCATTCTTCAATTGAAGGAACACAGCCAAACAGAACTATCGCGCGTGAAAGACTGGACGATAGGAAGAAATGACGCGGGTATTCCACGGAGGGACGAAAGAACTAAATGTATTTCTGTCAGGAAGGATGTCGTATCGTCCTTGTTATATTCTGTTACGACGTTCGTACCAATTCTCCTCCCGTTCTATCAGCGAGGTAACTGGCACCATTCCACAAGCATTCGTTCGCGTCCTCCTCCAATTCCAGGGGATTATGCTCCTTGATTGCTGGCAGGGCGGGGGTGGTGGTGACGGCGGGCTCCTTCCACACCGCGGATTCGTTCTGAACAAGGTCCTCGGTGGACAACGAGAAACTCCAATCTTCCAGCTCTGCTCTGTCGTATTCCAACTCGAGGAGATCTCGATGTTGTTGAGCACTTCTGCTGTCGTCCAACCTGAAATTTATCTCGCCGTTTAATCGCCACAGCTGTTGCGCCCTACCGCCCAGTTAAACACACGAGCAATCATCTCCTTCGTATCTGTTTTATTCAACGAATCCAATTCTAGCTGATCGTCTTCTATAAAAATGCAAATTACCGAAATGAAAGGACTTGGCCCCACCACCGTTCATAAATAATTCAATGCCGTGCTCGCTCCTCGGGATATTTAAACGTATCCCGAGGAGACTGTTAATGGCGAATGTCTTTCATCAAGCGTATCCTCCGGTTTGTTATTGCGATACATGGTATGTTCGGGGCATACCTGAGCCACTGTTGCACGTACTCGGCGTCCCAGCCATCCTCCTCGACCAGGAGGAGGGACGACGACCCCATGGGGCTGGGCAGCTTGTACGGCGTGAAGTTCGTCGTCGTGGTCAACTTGAGGCATAGGTGACTGTCAGAGAAGCTGCGCATCACGTGCTGATACGGCAGCAGGTCTTTGGTCGGCGGGTAGCTGTGACGTGGATTTATTCCCATGGTGACGTTCAGCGGTAAAAAGAGGACGTCCGGATCGCCAGCGTCAAGGGCGACCAGCCGCGCGTCCGGGGAAACATCCGCCTCGGTCTCGTCGGTCGCCTCCTTCAGATCCTCCAACCCTCGGGAGGGCTCCTGCCGGGCGCCCTCGCCCTGCACGTCGCTGGACATTGTCGAGTAACCCTCGTCCCTGTTGCCGCTCTCCGGGCTCTCGCTGCCTTCCTCCTCCGACGGTTTCTGGGCTGGATTTCAGATTTTCAAGCAACCCCGATATTAGCTTCCCTTTTATCGCCTAACAAGGGAACATTCCGGACCCGGAAATTCAAAAAATTCTGAAACTTTGTGAATATGAAGGGGGTCTACTCCTGAGTACAACGCAATTTTTGTTTGCTGCGCAAATTCACTCGAAGGGGGTGAAATTAACCCTTGAAAATTCGGCTATTTTCCGATTTTCTGTTATAACTCGCGAACTGTAAGAGATAGGAAAAAAGTTTCAAGACAAAAGTTACTTCTTTTAATGAAATCTATCATTTGGTAAACAAATTATTTTACAGTTCGCGAGTTATAACACAAAACTGGAAAATAACCGGATTTTCAGGAGTCAATTACACCCCCTTAGAGTGAAATTGGGCAGCAAACAAAAATTGCGTTGTAATCAGGAGGAAATCCCCTACATATTCATAAAGTTTCAGAATTTTTGGAATTTCCGGGCGTTCCCTGTAAGTAAGTTCCCTTAGTTTCGCGCAAAGATAAGCAAAAGATTTAATTTAAACAACAGTTTCGAATAACGAATGAAAGTTAAAAAAAAAAATCATTCATCATGCGTCGAATAAAGTTAACCCGGATTTTTAAATAAAGTTAAAGTAACTTTTATTTGATCTGTTATTTAAATAATTTTTATCTCCAATTAGTTAATGCCCCACTCTGGTTTCGCGCGAAGAATTAAATTTCTGATTACTGAGCACTGTATTTTGGTAATCTGTAGTTTGTAAGTTTTTTGGTAAAAGCGTTTTTGCTTCGCGTTAGACAAGCACGGCGGTGATAGACATACCCAAGGGTCTGTTCCTTCGGCACTTCGTAGCCGCCATGACGGGTATTTGTAAATTGAGAGAACGAGGCCTAGACAGAGGGACCCAAGCCGGATCCAAACCGAGAGCAGCCACCACGGCCGCTGGTCCAGCTTCGAGGATCCCTTGGATCAACTCCGACGGACTTCCAGGACTCGCGGCTTGAGCCAGTATTCCTGAAAGCGCACGATTTTGAGCCTCGAGCTCTCGAATGCGCCTTTGCAGTGCACCGATCTCTTCCCTGAGACCCTGCGTACGGAGAAAGCGTAATGATTAGCGGGGCTTGTCGGTGACGATCCGACTCGAACGATATTCGGTAAAAAAAGCGCGTTAGCGGACGGATAACGAGGCTTGGTGACTTCGACGCTAAGAATCTAGGTGCTATTGCTTGCGTGGATAAGCGGTTTGCGATGCATTCGAGTTGCGCTAACGTTAAGTAACGAAAGACCTGGCGAGATTTAAATTATCAGCACTTAGGAAGGCACAAGTGGCTCCCAGTTAGTTTCGTTACTCTAAAGTTCTGAGAAATTTAAAGGGATGCGAAATTTTTACGGTATCGTGTGCAGCAGGGATGACGGAGGGCAGATTCTTTTCAAATTCAGTTCAAATCTTCCACTCTCTGATCAGCACTTCCTTCTACAAATGTACAAATGAAATAATATCGAAAATATGCCCGTTACGTAATCAGTCTAATTTGATATGCGCGTTGGACACTCGCAGCCTTGCAACCTTGCAACCTTGCAGCTCAGCAGATGCAGATGGATCGGAGGGGAATGATGTTAAGGGTACTCTTCAGTCAGAACGCTTGAAAAATACGTGATTTTCATGAATTACAGAAAAAACTGTACAATATACAGTAGAAAAGCTTTTCGGACTTTATTACTACATATTTGAAGAACAGACAGCAAAATGATTGTTTGAATTTTATTAATTTTTGCATTGGATATACAGCATTCATTGTAGCACTGTAGAAATTGGAGCTCCTGACGGGCGGCATCGGAACTCGTGACAGGACCGTCTGAAATAAAAAAACTAAAAATATTCTTAAAATACATGTGAACGGTTATCGCCTTATGCACAAAGAATAATTTTGGATCACCCATTTTTTGTTGTTGTTTAAACATTGTGTTTAAACATGTGCTAAAAATCGCAGGATTGTTTGTTTGCAATGAAGACGGACAAGGCGATAACCGTTCACATATATTTTAAGAATATTTTACTTTTTTTATTTCAGACGATCCTGTCACGAGTTCTGAAAGCGCCCGTCAAGAGCTCTAATTCTATAGCGGTGCACTGAACGCTGTCTATTTAATACAAAAATTGATACAATTTAATCATGATTTTTTTATTTGTTCTTCAAATATGTAGTAATAAAGTCCAAAAGGCTTTTTTACTATATGTTGTTCAGTTTCCTTATTTTTAATTCATGAAAATGGCGTACTTTTCAAGCGTTTTGACCGGAGGGTACCCCTAGGTAAGGCCATTGTTTAAGTGATGACGGACGCGTTTAAACAAATCGTATGAACACGAAACAAACAGTTAATTATTTAGTTATATTTCCAGCGCAAGTGCGGAGGACTCCCATAGCATTTATAGACGACACGAAGAAGGTACAAGGTGAATGAACCAGAATTGAAGATTGATCGGAGAAGAGAGAAGAAAAGAGCGAAGGAAGAGTAAGAGAAAGACAAGTCGAGGACGTGGTAACGAGAGCATAGCAATGAACCTTTTGGGATAGAAGGGCGCGGACCACCTGGTTGGCGACGTCGTCCAGGCACCGCTCGTACTGGCGGCGCTGAGCGTCCGCGTCCCGCGCTAAGGCAGCGTGCTCGGTCTCCAAGGTCGCCAGACGTGCCACCAGCGCGGCATGCACTTCACCAGCGCATGCAGCCTCCAAACCCCGCAGCTGACCCCTCATCGACTCGTTCTCCAGCTGCAGCTTCGAGATTTGTGCCTGATACTGGTGCACGCGTGCCTGCGTTGCAAACATCAAAACCTCATTACCAATTCCGCTCGATACTTCGCTACTTCCATCCACGCCGTACTCTTATCCTCGACCCCTTACCGTAAGAAGCTCTCTTCCATTCACGCCCTGATACGAAACCTACCTATTTGCTTAACACGTTCCGCACGGCCATTTCTGAAGGTACAGGGCAGGTTGCGTCGGTTTGTGTCTTACGACATCAGCCGCGCGGAATGTGTTAAGGGGGTATACCCATTTGAACCCTCGGAAAATGTATACATTTTGTGGATTTTTTTACAAGTCAACGGTTTGATGCAGATTTCCCGTTTTTTAACTATGTTTACATAGTATTATGAACTACTTATAAAAAAAGTTTCAGTTAAAAAACTATTGTTTTTCGGAAGTTACGGATACATGTCCGAAAGTCTCTCGATTTTAGACGGCTAAACGGTGGCCCTAAAAACTCGCGCTACGTTCAACGAATTTACTTCAAATTTTGCATGCAGAATAATAATAAGATTCCACATCGTCCAACGAAGGCGATTTTGAAAATTTTGAAAAATAAAGAAATGGTGAGAGATCAAAGGTAAAGTTAAATTTTTCTAAGAGAAAAATCCACCTTTTTCCTTTATAAATAATAAACGGGGAATCGAAATAAAAAAAAGCCTTCGTTGGACGATGCGGAATCTTATTATGATTCTGCATGCAAAATTGGAAGTGAATTGGTTGAACGTAGCGCGAGTTTTTAGGGCCACCGTTTAGCCGTCTAAAATCGAGAGACTTTCGGACATGTATCCGTAACTTCCGAAAAACAATAGTTTTTTAACTGAAACTTTTTTTATAAGTAGTTCATAATACTATGTAAACATAGTTAAAAAACGGGAAATCTGCATCAAACCGTTGACTTGTAAAAAAATCCACAAAATGTATACATTTTCCGAGGGTTCAAACGGGTATACCCCCTTAAGGGGTTAGACCGCCTTGGCCAGGCCAAGAAATACCGCATCTCTGTGAATTTATTTCTAACAAGGAGAGTATTTTAGGTGTCCGCCTCCGATCATTTTGATTTTTGGATATGTTATAGAGAACCGAAAAATAAGAAATACGTGTTTTTTTATTTTTCCCCGTTTTCATATCTTGGGGGGTGAAAACTGCGTTCACAGTTAGGGTTGAAAAGTCGTTTTTGTGGAATATCTCGAGAACTATTAGAGATAGGGGAATAGTGTCAATGGACGAATTTTGTGTCTTTGAATGCGAAATATGACTGACTCACCAGATTTTCAAAAATCCACAAAAATGATTTTTCAACCCTAACTTTGAACGCAATTTTCACCCCCCAAATATGAAAACGGGGGGAAATAAAAAAACACGTATTTCTTATTTTTCGGTCCTCTATAACATATCCAAAAATCAAAATGATCGGAGGCGGACACCTAAAATACTCTCCTTGTAAGTGACAAAAACACTTTTATCGATACAAATTTTTCGATGAAGATAGAAGCATCTTTGAATAATATATACAATTTTTTTTTCAAATATCAAAACATTCCGAGAACTCTAAATGCGTTTTTATCGAAACCTCGTTTTCCGAAACGGTGTACGCTGTAATTTGAGTAAAACTCTATGGATTTTTATACAATTTTGCACAGACGTTCTTAAATGTATTCTCTATCCTCCGACCGTCAATTTTTTCGATGTTTTAATTTTTACCTGACTTATGCGTAAATAAAGTCCATTTTCTTACACACCAAAACGAGCTTTTCGCTCCAAAGTGTAGCTACTTTGTTATTTTTCAACCAAGCGAAAAAAATCACGGTCGGACGATAGAGAATACACTTAAGAGCATCTGTGCAAAATTGTATAAAAATTCATAGACTTTTCCTCAAACTGCAGCGTACATCATTTCGGAAAACGTGGTTTCGAGAAAAACGCATTTAAAGTTTTCGGAATGTTTTGATATTTGAAAACAAAAATTGTATATATTATTCAAAGACGTCTTTATCTTGATTGAAAAATTTTTATCGATAAAAGTGTTTTTGTCACTTAGAAATAAATTCCCAAAGATGCGATATTTCTTGACCTGGCCAAGTTGGCTAACCCCTTAACAATTTCCGCGGCTTTCCAGACTTTTCCAGTGGATCTTGTGCAAGTCGTTTTAGAACGAGGCTGTGCGGGCCCTTTCTATTCGCGATGAAGTACAACGCACCACATATCTGATCGTCAGCGGCACGACGCGCCCCTGCTGCACCGTGCAGTCGGCCCATGACGTCTGCCGCATGAACGGGCGACTTCTTAGTCGCGAGACGCACCTTCCAAGGAAGAGTTGGTCGCGGCTCGCGGCGAGGGTTAATAATGCGAACGGCCGTTATTAGCAGAAAGGCGTTTAACGTTAAATTAGGGCTGCGGAGACCTGTCGGAGACAGGGGTGCTAATAGAGGGTGCGTGTGTCTGATTTATAACAGTCGTGCCAGCCAGCCGGCCCTTGCTAATGTCTACACCCCCGTTTTCTTCCGAAAGTGAAGGGAGGCCAACGATTTTCTGTCATCCCTCCAGCAGGGGCAGGGAAATAAAAATACAAACTGGCCGCTTCTTGGAATCTCCCTCCCTGCGACGCATCTGACGACACCGACGCCGTTGCTACGCGCGCCTAGCTGCGGATCCTGGTAATTTATCGTCACGCACGACGACAGGAGATAGACCGTCGCTTCTGCGCTTCTAAATTGCGCGCATCGGTCTCGTGAAATTTCTAATCTAATTCTGAAGCGGTCCTGCCGCGACCCCTAGCAAGTGCCTCACTAGTCGTGACGCGCGACTTGTCACTTTGAAATACGACGAAGTATAGAGAATCCACATAGATGGAGGTGTCACAGAACTTATTGACGCACAATACTGTATATTTCGAAATTAAAAAGTCTCGATAAACATGCTTCCTAAAAGTGGACTCCATTTATTTCCCCTGCATGCATTCCCTGTGCGCTGCTGCCTCGCGTGTAACTCACTAGGGTGGCCATTATTTTTCAACGTCCGATTTCTTTTGCTATACGCCAAGCTTCAGAGCGTAAGCCCTGTCGAAATTCTGTTCAAATAATATTAAAAGAGCATTCAATTTTCTATAATTGCTGTATATATATTTTTGTCGTGCTTCCAACCATTTTTTTTTAAATAATAGCTCTAATTTAACTTTGAATTCAGATTCAAAAGAGCATTCAATTTTCTACAATTGCTGTATATATAATTTGTTCGTGCTTCCAACCTTTTTTAAATAATAGCTCTAATATAAAAAAAAATGGTTGGAAGCACGAAAAAATTATATATACAGCAATTGTAGAAAATTGAATGCTCTTTTAATATTATTTGAACAGAATTTCGACAGGGCTTACCATTTTCGAGAAATTCTTTAAGAAAGTAAAAAAGAAATAATATAAGTACCTGTATAAGTTTAAAAGTTCTAAATTTTAAGACCCGGTGGGCACCCTTTCCTGTTGTCCGATTGCAATCAACTTTTTCGGGGATTATCTTCTTATGAAATGGAAGCATTCTAGAGGGTGAGAGCAAAGAAATACGAAAAATAAATTTCGAGACGTAGGTAGGTGTAGAGAAGGGCCACCCTAGTAATTCGCGCTAGGGATTAACTCCTGACCGAAGAAAAGAAGATCCACTCCAACATTCTGTTCCCAAGCCTGACCACTGTCGATCGCCCACTGACCGATCGCTGCAATTGAAAGTCGAAGGGATCGATTACACCCATTGAACGCACCCTCGCCTGCTGCCAGGTAGAATTATCGAACGCTGTTCCCAAGCAACTTTTCGACGCGAGATCGACAGCCGTCGAGGGACTGGCGAGGGTGCGGGGAGGAGCTCGAAAGTAAAATCGAACGGCTACAGAGAAAACTCTTGCTGGCGTGCTCGCCTCCTGGCAGTCGATAGAGGGATTTTCAGGGGCCGGCGTCCGTGGGGTGGACGACATTGAACCAGGGGATCGAGTGACGATCGATAATAAACGGTATTTCGTGGGGCAGCGATGCGCGCCCCTCGCCCCCACTGAATCTACGACTCTTTTAGAAGCAAACCGGCCGTGAACGAGATAGTGCGTACATTCTAAGGGTTCGCAGTGAACGCGAACGTTTACTGTTCTCCTCCCTTCCCATTGCGCCGCCGTTACTTTGTTAAGTCTGGAATATTGGTCGCTGGCAAATACGTGGCGGACGTATCGTCGGTTATTGCGCGGAGAGCTGCAGGACAGACTGGAAATTGTTGCATTCGATAGGAACCTAACGCGTGTGTGCATGCATACTGCATATGCGTCGCGCACGTCGCAGGACAATTGTACAGTCGAAAAAATGTTTTTACCTATACTGGGAAGAGGGAGCACAGTCTTTCTGTAACACTTTTATACAGTGACTCGCATTAATATTCGGACACTTTTTAAAATCGCATAACTTTTTTAGAATTGGTCCAAACGACTTGAGTTTTTTTGAGAAGCTAGAAGGATTAGTTTGCTGAATGACGTATTTGGTCGGTTTGAAAAAAATGTATTTGGTCGGAATAGCGAAAAAAATAGTAAAGGTCGATTTTTAAACTTAGGTGATCTTTAGGAATTAATTAAAGGAAAACTACTATATATAATTTAGTGGGACTTTTTGCATTGTATTACGGATGTCTTAAGGCATAGAAATATATTTTTTGTTTTATAATTAAGCATTACAGACGGCACTGGGGAGTCGTTAAAGTCAAGGCGTCAAAAAATTGATCCAAATCGGTGGGACCTGTATCCCCAAAAGTTATTATCCGATTCGACTGAAACATTTTTTATTTTGAAGAATATACTTCTGGCTAGGGAGATACCAGAAAAAAATGCAAAAATGACATTTTTAAGAAATTAACGACACTTGATGTTTGAAATCACTTTCCCCCTATATTTTTCGTTCTTTCATCGCCTTTGAAAATTATAAATTTTCTAATTTTTGTATTTTTTTCTGGTTTCTCTCCTAGCCAGAAGTATATTCTTCAAAATAAAAAAAGTTTCAGTCGAATCGGATAATAATTTTTGGTAATGCAGGTCCCACCGTTTTGAGAACACTGTTTCGAGAAAACCGCGTTGAAACTTTTACGCGAGTGCCGAGTGGCCGGGTGTTACCCATGCATTTGCCGCTACTCAAATGCCTATAACCTCGGGAATTTTACGAATTTCAACAAATCCTTTTAAACGCATTCCTAAAAGGTTGAACGTTCGAAAAATGAAATAAAAAAAAATCGACTTTCAGACCGGAATCTCCCCTTAAAAATGACTATGATCCCTCAGCTTAATCGAGCTAAAAACCCTCTAAAAATCCTAATTTCACAATTATTGTTCCTGCGATATGCCGTGTATATGTACACAGGGTGTCACTGAAACCATTCAGGAATCAAGACCTCGTTCCACTTACGTGGGGGATGAAAATCTGCCCTTAAATATTGCAGAAACGTCTAGAGACGTATTAGGTACAGGAAATCCTCAAACTTCCACTTTAAACAGTTTTCTTTTCCCGATTAATGCACCATGCAAATTCTATCTTGCTGTCGCACCAACTCCCACTTTAATTACCCCCGGAATACCCGGGCACAGCAGTATATACCCGGCCGCCGCGCTTACGCCGAAGTGGCTTTGTCTCCGCGAGCAGATACCGCCCGATCTGTTCCATTCCGGTGGCGTCAGGTCTGGCAGAAGTTGCCGGGAAGCTAATGGAAACGCCGAAACAGAACGGGCCCCCGTATCCCGCCGATCGTCAGATAAGTCGATACCGCCGTAACAGTTTAATCCCGGCAGAATCGAGTATCCGTTGGACGCGGTTCCGACGTCGCTCGTTTGGCGTGTCGCCCCGTGGAACGAAGGCACCGAGCAAAAAGGGGGCGAAATGAACTAGCGTCGCGCAACGGCGGAATCGGCGATCAACGATCTCCGTCTTGTCGCGCCGGGAACGATCGCGCGCGCGACGATTCGCAGGGAAATGCAATAACGGTCGGCTTCGTGCGAGGGCCGGTTGTTATTGAGCAGGGGTGAGGGGTGCGGGCAGCTTTTTACGCGCGTGTCATCGCGTGCCCCGGCTTCCGCGCGCAATAACGAAATAGCCGTGACAATGAACGCTGGACTAGTCGATCGGCTGCGAGAGCGGCGGACGCAGGGGGCTCGGCACTCTTCGTTATCTGCCCCCGTGGTTATCGACAGCGCGACGAACGCGGGGAGGATCGGGCCGATATTTCGCGATGCCTTTCATCCCCCGCCTCGGCCCCGAGTGGCGGATTAAAATCGGATGAGCCACTCGAACGGATATAAATTTAAGGAGGACGCCCGCCGCCCGCCCGGCGGAATTGAAATAGCGCTCGTTCCAAGGGGGGAGGCTTGTTCCGGTCGACTGAACGGTGAACAAGCACGATGTAACGCCAAGTACGGCCAATTATCGGGTAATCGAACTCTCCCACGGCTGGGAGTATTAACGGTGGGCTCGCATGCCGTGTAATCGATATCGAAATTCGTGTAACGAAAGAGCCACGGGGGTTGGGGATTTTCTGAATCGTTTCGGGGCCGCCAGGCGGTCGCTACTGTGCGAGGGCTCTGAGTGTAAGCCTTTTGGAAGCGCGCTTAGCGTCGGACGCCTCTCTACCGCTCTTCTAATTGATCAAAGACTAATTAACGCTTCACCGATTGCTCGTTTTGCGAGCGAGCTCATTGTCCTTGGGCTCTTTCAGATTCCTGCGCCATTCGTTGGTTCTTGAAGACTGCCCGCTCGCGAGCTTTCGCATTGGCGAGCCGCAGTATTCAAAGGCACTTTCGGAGGATACTTCTGAAAGCCTAAAGGTACGTGTCCACTTGACAGTAAAACTCGCGCGAGAAGCTCTCGAGAGTATTTCTCGCAAGTGGACGCTACGTCCGAGAGTGACTGTCGGAGAGCGACGTTCAACTCTCAGACAGCGGACGCGGTGCAACTTGCTGTCGAGTGGATACATCATAATATTACTATCCGACAGTTGCTTCCGAAATTATTATTATTATTATTATTATTATTATTATTAAACGTCTTTATTTGCAAACAAACAAGGCACAGCAGGTAGAAAACAGACAGAAACACGACAAATGCAAAGGCGGGGTTCAGTCAGGACTGTTTTTCAACCCAGCCTTAAACGAGAACTTAATCTAGGCTTGAAATTAATACAAGAAAAGTAAAGAAAAGAAAAGAAGAGAAACGACGAGAAGACGAACCGACCAGATCGCAAAATATGATTAGAATTGTAGAAAACCAGGTTCGTATTCTGCGAGTGCTGTCGCGAGAATAGGTCTTCTGAGTTATGTGGTATGCTCGCATCGCGAGTAGGGAATTCAATCTTGGGATCCCGGCTATTTTTTTGGATTCTAAAACTACCGGGATTTGATATATCAAGTTATAACTTATCCCGAGAATTTCGAGAATTTTTAAAAACGTAAATTACTTTATGAACTGAAAAATATACAAATGGAATCCAAAAAACAGCCGGGAACCCGGGATTGAATTCCCTAGTTACGAGGCACGGCGTTGCCAGAGAAGTGTTGCTAGGCGGTTAGCCGGGAGAACTGCGCGGCCGAGGCAGTCTGCGCCGAGCCGAGTGGCGAGACACATTTTATTTCATCCACCCAGCAATTTCTCTTTCTACATTGCTTCGTTCTCTTTTTTAAAATATTATAAGCAATAATCACAGCACTAAGTTTTTGCACATCCATAATCACGGCCTCACTTCGTTCGTAGCTTGAAAGAAACTGAGAGGAACTGCAGAGAGTAGGCGCAGATCAATTTCTAGAGGACACGGTTCTGAGAGTTCTATCGGATAGTAAGCTCTCGGCGAGTTTTCTATCGCCTACCTGAGAGTAAAAATTTTCGAAATTATTCTTAAGCGAACCCAACATTTGAGAGTAACTATCGAGAGTAACTTGCGCGAGTTCTCTCAAGTGGACACGTACCTTAAGTGACTAAACTGTGAAAGGCTCGAACATGCTACTAGGCTAAAGTGACCAGATATTTTCTGTTCCAATGCGGAACAAGCAAGCAAGCAAGCAAAAAAAAGGGGGTTAACAGATGCGTGAGGAGATCTTTTCCGTAGTTTATTAAAGCATTTACAATATATTTAAAAATACATACTTGTGATTATAAGATGATACATTGAAACGAAATTAAAAATATATATTTTTTTCACAACAAAAAAAGTAGAGGAAACAGTAACTTTATGCCAATGCGAAAATGTAAAAGGTTACATGTCCAATCCGGGACACTTTGCGGGACACTTTTCAGTGCGGGACAGAGGGCTGAAATGCGGGACGTCTGGTCACTTTATACTAGGCTCGGAATACTCTAGTCTGCGAATATTATTCTTGAATAGACGAGGCAGATTGAAACCGTCCGCGTGTGTTGCATGAAATTGTTTCTAACTCGATGCTTAATTTACCGCGATAGTCGGTCGAACGATAAAGCTTACCTCGTAAGAAAGCGTGAGCGCAGTTTTCTCTTGCTTCAGCTGTTCAGCCCTGTGCTTGTGCTGCAGCAACCCCCGCGACGACTCCTCCATCCTGCAACAAATCAGACACGCTTGAAGGGGCAGTCCAATTTTAATTCCCGTCGAAAAGATTCTAATTGAACCGACCCACGGCCCTGCCTTCAATCTCTTTCGCCTTTTTACGCGAACGGGGGGCCACCGTTGTTAGGCACGTCTGAGTTGCTCTCGGCATACCAATCCCACCGTGAAATATTAATATCTCAAGTTGCAGCGCGGCCGTCGGGCGGAGCGTTCTTCGGTAAACAAAATTTCAAATAATATTCCCGGTTATTTGCGCTAGGAAAAAGTTGTCGCTTCTCTATCGGTACAAAGGAGGCAAGTTGAATGGATGATCGCAGCTGCGCCGCAAACGAAATGGCTATAATTTGGAAGACACTTGTGACTGTACTTCGTAGGACTTTCACCCCCCGAGATGAGCAGAACACGCTTCTAGTGTTTGGCCATCTGTCGTGGAAACGCTGCGTCTGTTACCCTGAATTACTACTTAGTTGTACGTAAGCTTCTGTGTGCTGAATAACAAAGATTTTCCAGGCACCCTTTACGCGTTAACTCGGATTAATTGCACAAGATGTGGTCAACGTGTACGCGCGACAAACCAAGCTGTTCAATGAAACAGAACAATTGCATATGCTCGTCGAGTCTAACCATCTAATTTAAGGGGTTAGGCAGGCCACCTTAGAAGCCTGAAAATCATATGTAACTTTCAGATTTTTTTTTAGCTGAATTAGAAAGTGAATGTAGGAATGGTAGTAGCGGTCGGCATGCATTACATTCTCGGCGAAGACGGCCGAATCGAGGCGGTGCTCGGCGGTCGTGCCGATCGTTTTTGAGGCAGTTGTGGAAAACGTGCTAAGAGCACAGTTACGTTGCTATTGTCTTCTGTATTTTTTTGTTCTTTTATAATAATGTTCCATCATTACATTTTATTTATTCTCACTGCACTGGTGTGTTTGGTTGTTCATTTTGTGAAACCCCGACGATCCTACGTGAATGAAGAAACATTTTTAAGGACTTTATTCTACATGCCTCATGGTATATAAAAAAAATTGTCTTTTTTTCAACAAAATGACGATGCTGGTGCTCTTCCATTCTTGCAGTTTTTGAAAGGACACTCTCCACGGCTAGCAGTAGAAGTCTTATTTACTTTGACGTAGGGTAAAATACCGAAAATTTTAATCATTTATATGACATGTACTATAGAAGTACATAGCGATTTGTTAAAATATTGATTTTTGTGACAATGGCGAACATTTGAAGAGAATATCAGTTTTAACCGAAAAATTTGCGTAAATATTTCTGTACAATATTTATACAATATATTCATTAATACATGCCTCAAAACATAAAAAGTATAGAAATAGTTTTCCACGTCATAGCATCATAAAAAAAATCGTCTAATTTGGTGCTGTTTTGAGCGTGGCGTAACCCCTTAAGGTGGGTACACGGGTATTTCGGGGTGAAAAAATCGAGAAAAAAATCAATTGTTTATAATAGCACAGGATTGTTTCAGTAAAATCCTTCAAAGTTGAAATTTGTTGTATAACTCCGTGAATTTTTATTAAAATTTTCCGACCGAGTTCCCATTGTGGAAAACAGTGTTTTGTCCTCGACTTATGATGTTCACCGTTTTAATGCGTGCACTGCGCAGCGCCCGCTTTGACGCTTTGTAATTCCTTTAATTTTTAATGTTTTTCAGGTTTCCCGGTCTGGAAACGCGTGTTATATCCACAATAAAGTATTGTAAAACGTGCAAATGGTATGAATTATTAGTCGTCCTTCAATCCAACCCAAAAGGAACCGTTCATTTTAGCCGTCACTTTGGGGAATTTTTTTATGAAAAATGTGATGTATGTTTCTTACAACAATTTCCTTATTTTAGAAGTACATATATTCAGCAACCCTCAGTAATTTTGTTATAGGAAGTTATTAAATAATGAAGGAATTAACAGCCACTCTCGCGGAAGCTGTTTTTATAATGGCGCTGCGCGGTGAGCGCGATTTCTCCGAGCCCGATCATCTGAAATCGAAAACCGAAGAAGATTCTGTTAGTGTATGAATTTATCTGGTTCGTGAACGAAGGATTTTTGAAAAAAATAATTTCAGACAAAATGACGGCCGTTTAACGCAAAATCATGATTTTTCAATGTCTGAATTGTTCGTTTTTCGTAAATTAAAAATAGAGTTTTCATCAGAAACAAAAATCCTTCGTTGACGAACCAGATACACTCACATACTAACAGAATCTTCGTCACTTTTCGATTTCAGATGATCTGGCTCGGAGAAATCGTGCTCACCCCTAAAAAAAAATAGCTTCCGGAAGAGTGGCTGTTATTCGTTCATTTTTTAACATTTTCCCATAACAAAATTACTGAGAGATGCTGAATATATGTACTCTTAAAATAAGCAAATAGTTGTAAAAAATATACATTAGATGTTCCACAAAAAAATCCCGAAAATCCAGTTTTTTTTCGCCTGCCAACTAGGCATGACTCCTTAATAATCCTTCAGATGTCAACGCTATGTACTACAGCAGATTCTTTTGCAAAGACCAAAGAACCTGGCAGACCTACCATGGATATTTGCACAGAACCCTCGAGAGGAATCCTCAAAAGAGATACAAAGCGAGGACCAAGATGTCTGACGCGAGACAGGGGTGGGCAGAATAAACTAAGAAAGTTTGGCCACTCGTTTTCGAAACACAGTTCCATGCCCCACTTCCAGGCCAATGATTCGCTGTGTACCCAAGGATTTATCTACAAACGATGCAATCGCGGGAAAAGTCTCGACCCCCCCGATGTTGATTCGATTATCCGTTCCTCCGGCACGCGCGAGCCGATTCGCGCGCTTCGCGCCCGCGACGTCCAACTTTCCACGACAAATTTCTTCATGCGCACGCTCCGCGAGCTTAATGATCTGATTAGAGATACAAGAGGGTCCCGGAGGCTGAGATATGGAGCCGATTTAAGCTTTCCGGGGGAGACGAACCGAGGGCTCTCCTCAACGCTTGGCAACACCCTTTCCAAAGCCTCCCTCCCTGCGCGACCACACTTCCTTCTAGCCTTTCCAACCGAACTTTCAAACTAACTGCACACTTCCAGGGCAACGTCCAATTGTTTTCTATCTCGTAGCAGCCATCTGCACTCGCGCGGAAGGGCATAATGAAGATTAATTGGCGATTACTCGGGGTGGTGCTGGTTCACTGCCACTTCAATGCGTCGCATCTGAGCGAGAAACTCGCGTTTCCAAATAACAGAATCTGGTGTAAAGCTGAGCAAGTGACGCGTACACTTTCAAATTCAATCGCAACTGATTCTTCGCTCTGCGGAGTGTACTCCGAAGGCTGCTCGATAAAGGAGGAATGTGAATTCAGCAGAAATATCTTGTTACTGAAACGAAGGGTTGCAATTGGGCGTTGGGTAGAAAATTCGACGATCTTGTGTGCTGATACCGAGTGTCCGCTTAGAACGCCCAGGGGGCCGCTTATCGCCCGTCTCTTTCCAAGCGTCGTCTCATAGAAGATTCATTTGTGTACATATCGGATCGCGAAAAGAAACTCCGCGAATAAGCTGATTGCGCCCCGGCGAGCTTGCTTGTTCAGGCTACCGGACTGTGTATATTCGAGGAGTTCGAGGACGTTAATCGGCTTAAAACTCCGGCTCGTTAAAGTTTCCAGTTCGCCTTAACTCTTAATGTGCTTCCGAAACGATTACGAAAGTGGTCTTCGGAGGATTCGAGTATCCGATCGGGCTTTAACGAAAGATAAACCGTCCGGGTTTATTAACGCACCGAGAAGGTGACTATCTTTTACGCGCTCGCCTTTTATCCCGTTATCCTTTATCCTCTGCTGCTCTTCCCTTCTCACCGTTCACATCTCGTTTGCTCGATGCCTGGGGGTATTTCTAAAGAATTGACATTAAAGTCACGAAAGGGGATCAGAAGTATTGTGAAATCCTATTCAAACTCATATTTCTTTAGATATTCAGCCGTGTCTTTAAGTTCCTATTTTTTTTTAAAGGCGCATTGCTGCGTTCGCTGGCTTCACCGGAAAAGCAATTAAGAATTTATACGCGCAGCTCGTAAATGTCAACAGACGAGGGCATCTTATTCCTCTCGCGAGGGATAACGCAATAATTTACAGGGTACAGAAGTAACCCCGTAACCTCCTTCATTAGAGTTTTGCCCCCGCGGTCCATTCCGCCGACGAAAATGGGGGACTTTCCACGGAGGATCCGCGTAACTTATCAACTGGGGTGCCACTTCGGGCGCCAGGCTTAAGAACAATGCTCTGCAAACAGTAATTATAAGCGCAAACAGAAGAGCGATTGTTGGCGAGGTTCGTGTACGATGGAGAATCAAGATTGCCCACCCGAGGGTTCAGTTTGCATACTGCCCATTTTACCTGTTTCCTCGAGACTCCACAGATTCCCTCCAGCCTATAAAAATCAGACTACAGAAATTCGAAATAGAGCCTCGTGCCTCCAGTGCTTCCATATCACTAGCTTAGCTAACTTGTATTACACGACGAGGAAAAAATTATTTAAATTACGGATCAAATAAAATTTACTTTAACTCTAGATTCGTAAATAAATGTTACTTTAATTTTAAATTCGTGAAGAAAAGTTACTTTAACTCAAGATTCGTTAAGAAAAGTTACTTTAACTTTAAATTCGTTAAGAAAAGTTACTTTAACTTTAACTTTGTTAAGAAAAGTTACTTTAACTCAAGAATCGTTAAGAAAAGTTACTTTAACTTTAAATTCGTTAAGAAAAGTTACTTTAACTCTAGATTCGTTAAGGAAAGTTATTTTACCTCTAAATTCGTTAAGAAAAGTTACTTTAACTAAAGATTCGTAAATAAATGTTACTTTAACTTTAAATTCGTGACAAAAAGTTACTTTAACTCTAGATTCGTTAAGAAAACTTACTTTAACTCTAAATTCGTAAATAAATGTTACTTTAACTTTAAATTCGTGAAGAAAAAAAAGTTACTTTAACTCTAGATTCGTTAAGAAAAGTTACTTTAACTCAAGATTCGTAAATAAATGTTACTTTAACTTTAAATTCGTGACAAAAAGTTACTTTAACTCTAGATTCGTTAAGAAAACTTACTTTAACTCTAGATTCGTTAAGAAAAGTTACTTTAACTCTAAATTCGTAAATAAATGTTACTTTAACTTTAAATTCGTGAAGAAAAAAAAGTTACTTTAACTCTAGATTCGTTAAGAAAAGTTACATTAAGTAACTTTATCAAGAAAAGTTAGGTACTTTAACTTTAACGAATAATTATTTAATCTTTTATTCGTTATCCGAAATTGTATTTAAATAAAAATTTTCCCCATCTGTGTTACAAGCTTATAAGTAAGATACAAAGAAATATTTACAAAACTGTCCACTTCAACGAATATTGAACTTGATAAAATAGGCTCTCGACGAGTAGGTGCTTCTAACTCCTTCAGCTTCATTGAAATCTCTCCGCATGTTAGATCGAACCGAAAAATTGTACAC
Source organism: Andrena cerasifolii (assembly GCF_050908995.1). Lineage (NCBI taxonomy): Eukaryota > Metazoa > Arthropoda > Insecta > Hymenoptera > Andrenidae > Andrena > Andrena cerasifolii. Next base: position 11,869,592 of record NC_135119.1, on the reverse strand, counting down.
TCTTGTCGTTCGCGAGCATTGGCAACCTTAGCGCGACGCGACGTCCACGACGCACTATTCTAGTAGGGAAACGTGCTCGAGTCGCGACAAAAGTCGTCGGAAGGATGGAACAATGCGAAAAAGAAGCGTTATTGTTCTGGTTGCCGGCGGTTCCCGACAAGTGCCGCCGCGGAAGATGATTATCGTTTAATGAAAGTCCAGCGACGCGGCTCCCGCGTATAATTCGGCGCGGCCTGTCCCTGCATCATTATAATCGAGTTTGCGCGGCGATAGCCGTAAATCAGGAGAAACCGGCTGGCCGCTGCCATGTGCTTCGGCTGGCGATAGAAACTCCGTATGGCCAGACGTAAGAGACAGAGGGATGGGACTTTGGAATTGTGCCCCTGCAGCAGCTCACCGCGTTAAGGCCTCTGCACACCGGACACTTTTCCAGCTATTTTGGCTGCTATAGTGCCAATTTTTAATCTTTGTTAAGTTACAATAAATTGAATTACTCAACCTCAACTTAAAATTATTTATTAAGTAAGGAACTGATATGCAACCATGTACGAAGTGATTTAAAAAAATATATAAAAAAAATTTATGTTAAACGATTTTATTAAAAATGCATTAAAAACTAAACCATTTCTTGTATTACAATTTCAATGGTGATATGTCACTTTAAGTAAAATCGTCGGCTGACTTGTCAACCGATACTTCAACTTCTGATTGCACATGGCGCTCCACGATTTTCCTTTTTTTTATATATATATTTTTAATTATTTTTAATTTAGTGTGTAAGTTTTATTTGTGGTAATAGGCTGATTTCAAGTCGTCTCGATTTGTGGTTAAGGGTTACATTTATTGATGACTGCGTAATGTTTTTAATCCCTCGGTTTTTTTTCTCATAATTTTGTATTGTCATCCAAACTACGTACGCCTGCAAAGTTTATTGGATACGTACTTGGAAGTGGATTAAAATTGAGATTCTAGATTTCAAGCAAACAAGCATACAGAGGATCGAAGCTGAATAAAATCATTAAAAAACACATTGCCTTCATAATTAAATCTTCCTTGTCAATCAATTATTATTTTATAAAAAAGAGTAACGCTCCTTAACGAGATATAATTTACGGTAAAAACTCTAGGAAACTTTAGTAATCATTAACGCTAGTAACTATTAGACGTTACACTACATCTATCTAACACTAACCAATTCTTCTACCGACTCATTAATTCCCATGAACCAGAATTTAATATGAAACGTCGATAGAGTCGTACTGAGCGAGTAACTCGAAAACGATACCCAACCGTGCAATAATAAATCCCGTACATCCTTTTTTCTCCTCTCCCTCGAAATCGCGCCCCGTTCCTTTTAATCCTTTTCAGGACCCTCTGAAAATCGCCGAACGCTTTCCGGGCACCGCGTCCCATTTATCTATCGAGGTTTTAAATAGAATGCCCCATCGGAATTCAATTCGTCGGCCGGCCTTTAGCGAGCCGCTATAAACTCATATTTCATTGGAATCCGCGACCCGCGCGTTTGTCCCGGCCGCTGTGAAAAAGCGGCACAGCGAGGTCTGCCTTGGTCGGTGCACTTTAGCGGGGAGAAGTGCATGAAACGTGGCTGCGCGGAAAAAGGGTAGACACGCAGAATGTAATCCACCGTGGGCATTATTCTGCTGGGGCACGCGGGCGACAGTAATTGCCAGCGCGGGCTGATGCCTCGTCGGGGATTGATCAAGAGCTTGTTTCCTTTCCCCGCCCGGCTTCTTCCGCGGCGACAGAAAACATTCTCCCCGCGAACCATTAATCTTGGTTCGTGAATTGAGTCGGATTGCGGGTATTTTTCAGCGGCGAACAACGGAGCGGGAAGATGTATGGCGACAAGGCGAGCGTGGCTGGTGAACGTGGTCGATTCTTTCGCGATAAATTGGAAAACCGAGCGATCACTTTGTCTCCTATTCGCGGCAAAAGGATTAGATATCGGGCCAACAAAGTGAGACGTACGACAGCGCTGTTTCGTTGACGAAATTAATGGATCACCGACGATGTTGCTAGCCGGCTCCGGGATAGTTGGAAAATAAATAGAAAAAGAGCGGACAGTTTGACCACGCGTCGGAGCAGGGTCCATTTTCACCCATGACTCCATTCATGCACATTGAAAATAAGCTTTTACGGTAGATTTCAATCTCCTTTTATCTAAAATTCTTGTGGTTTTCGAAAAATTATACTAATTAAATATGTAAAATATGTAAAATTGTATTTTCCTTCTGGGACAGCAGGAGTGGGGCACAACAAGTAGAAGTTAAACAATCCGATTTCCCCTTCGCGGTAAGAGAGCACGTAGAAGTCTGACCGCGTCTGACATATTACGCACTCGTACTACTTGCAGCTACAGTGAATCCACAGTAGTGGATTCCCTGTATCACTCAGCCTCGTTTCTCCGTGACATACATACCGCAAACAGAGGGAACATTGGCATGTTTGTGGAACATTTTGCTATGTAATATAAAAAATCAATACTTTTACATTTGCTTTAAGGGGTTATACGTAGTCAGGAAGCCGAAGAGAGGCGAATGTTTGTGATTTTCTTTTAAAAATCCAAAGATGCTTATAATCTCTTAAGTATCCTATTACAACAATGCACCTTTTGTGATTGTACTGCAAGTGTCAAGATGCATAAAATTTGTATCCTCCTCCCTCCCTAATACCTGTTAATTAGCTGCCAATGTCACCCCGTAACCGGGGTAAAAATGGCACACAATATGAATATAGCACTAACAGTTAAAGTTTTACCAATTCGAACTTACATTGACACTCAAATGTATTTCTTTTTACGTCCAATGCAGTCTCTTTTATATTTTTTTATTCCTCTGGTTTTTTAAATTAAAACTCTTAAATTTGCAGTAGGTATCCTAGGTATAACACAGTGAAAATGCATAAAAATTTTGTCCTTTTCCTGCTTTAATAACTGCCAATGTTCCCCCCCGTTTACGGTACCTCATAGATCGTAGAGTATAGACCCTTTAAGACCCTTCGTTCCCTACGATCACAATAAGCGAATATTATACGATGAGGAATGTGAGCGCCTGGTTGGACGCTGCGAATCTCGAGGCTGCACGTGCACAGGGCGCAGCCCTTCCGCTGCACGGAAAACGTAATTACTGCGTCTTTAAACGCTCGTCCGCAATGAAATCCTTGGAAGCGACGTGGAGCTTAATGCGTCGAGAGATCTCGCGTGCGAGAGGAGACAGGAGCAGAGACAGCCAGCGTCCTTGGCAGCCACGTCCTCGCCAGGGCGCGTGATAATTTCCACGGACGATAATGGCGCCGGCACACAAAGGCACGCCACCGCCGCAAGGGCGGCTCCAGCACTCGTCACCGCGCGATTCAATAATATATTCGTGGATACCTGTTTACCTTAGCCACCGTCTGCGTTTGCACAGCTCACGTGCGCGTAAACGTGCGTGCCTCTATCGCTCGCGTCCGATCTAACGTGTAAACAATAATTACAGGACGCTCGAGCAAGCCTGACCAACGGTCCACGGTCGACCGGCGGAGATTTCCATTTTGGGAAGCTCGTGCGGAGCAGCCTGATCGCGTGTCACTATCGATGGAAAGAGGACGTTGAAGGGGCCGGGGAAATCGTTTCTATAAATTATACTGGCATGCTGTTAGTGAACTTGAATGCGTGCGATATGGATATATTTGTACAAGACAGGGGAGGTTTGCTAACGATTCCTGAGAAATGAATTTATAAATACCTTCCAGAGTATTCTTGGGATCGTATAGAACAGTGATTCCCAACCTGTGGGTCGCTGGGTGTTTTCTAGGGAGTCGCCACAGTTTTTTGTGTGTTTTTTTTAATATTATTAAGTTAGAATTATATTCTGAAATATTTATTTTGAATGTGTCTTTTTTACCTTATTAAATTTACCTTATATTGGAAGGGGGTTGCAGGTTAGTTGAATATCATAAAAGGAGATTGCGACTCAAGAAATGTTGGGAAAGCCTGGCATAGAAGGTTGAATCTAGAAGCGAGTGTGTTTATTACGAAATTCAGGAAGGGACGAATTCAACCTTCGCCATTCTTCGTTTCAACTGAAGTCACGTTACGACGAAATGATCGAGCAATATGAATGCTGTTTGATTTGAATAGAAAGTACCCCTAATCCAGTTTCCACGGGGTGGAATCCTCGAAGTCTAGCCAGCTTCCAAACAACCAGAAGCCATTCGTCTCTTGGAGCCGTAGAAGTGCATAATTTGTTTATGACTCGCAGAAATTGAGTGAGATATAGGGTAAAGCCTTTCGTTACGCATTCATACGGATTGCGTGGGGGCGACGTTCTGTCGACAGGGAAGACAAACGCGGTTTGTAGGACGAGGGTGGACGTGGACATTTTCTCAGAAGCACTGTAGCGGAGTTTGATAACGAACAAGATTGGACGGCGAGTGGTGGCACGATAATAGCCGGTTTATTCGATATGATCGCGCTTCCGCCTGACGTGCACTATGCTCGGGGTAGGTGTATAAATATTGCACAACCTCAGGGGGACTAAGAGTGGTTCCATTTCCCCATTCATAGCAAAGAACACCATTCAATTTTTAACAACGACACATTTTCTAATAACCAGCACCTTGATACCATCCCTTTACAATAACAATCACGAAAGCTCTTCATTTCTTCAGCGAAGATAGAGAAACATTTGAACAAGAACGACTTGAGAATGCTTCGAAGAAAAAGCCCTCGAGACGGCAGACGATATTATTTACCAGTGCTATTGTTGCCGTAGAAATTTTGTTTGAAGTCCCGCGCAGTGATTTATAGAATCATTTGCAAGCGGAAGTGAGCAAGCCCTTAGGGTGCAGCGCGATGGGGTGGCGTACCTCGGCGTAGGGGTCGCCCGAGGAAGAGAACGTTACCAAGTGGTAACTATTGAGAATGCTACGTGCAGAGAATTCTGTTAAAAAAGATGCTAGACTCGAAGCAGAAGGGAAGAGCTTCGGAACAGAAAAACTGCATTACGAACGAGCCGCGGGGATGGTCGAAGGGTCGCGGTAATTGGGTGAGAACGCAAGCGGGTGATAACGTTCTCGGAACTGCTACAATCCATTCGTTTCGTTCCATTTCTATAATTTCATGCGATCAAGATTCCATGTATTTTCCCTTCGTGGCGGCGTCCGTCCGATCCATTTCACGCTGGCACAAACGTCCCGTGTATCGGGGAGCGAACACGTGACGCACGTGTAGCCAGAATGTATTCCATGGTGCATGGGAATTGATGGTTTATCTGTCTAATGGTATAGCCTCGTTGAAGGGCGATAATAATCGAGCAGAGCTCGCCCGACTGTTTTCCCACAAAGGTCTCGTTTATCGAACGGGAGCGCGTGTCATTCGCGGGATCCTATTATTCCAAACGAAATCTACCCCAATTTTCAATCCACCGAACGGTCGGTTATCCTCGTTTATGACAGCTTTGATCAAATGGCATCGACAGCGACTCTGTTCTACCCGAATTACTAAGTACAATGCCAGTAACGAACGCGGCTTAAGGGGGAACACCACTGTGACCGTCGGAAAAGTAAGCCATTTTTAAGATTTTTTTTCAGGCATAATTTACAGTTTTCATAGAAGAATTGTATTACCTACCTTTAGTACGCTGTCTTAAGAGACTATAGAAAAAAAATTAATAGAAAAACATCCATAAGTTTTAATATATTAATTAATCTTCTTGACCCCCACACGCGAGCTGGTCGAAGGTGTAACTATGGAACAGCAGGTCCGAAATCAAATTTCATTTTTTTGTTATAAACTATATGAGTGTAGTTTCCGTTGTACTTACGGATTCTTTGATTGAAAATGAATATTTTGAAATACGCTCGAAAAACTGTCCATCATGTTAGAGGATTTTTGAAACTTTTCTTGTAAAGCGCACCATTTCTACAAAAATAATTTGTTTATGAAATCGGTACGTACAACGGGAACTACACTCACATAGTTTATAAAAAAAAAATTAAATTCGATTTCGGACCTGCTGTTCCATAGTTACACTTTCCACCAGTTCGCGTAGGGGAGTCTAGAAGATTAATTAATACATTAAAATTTATGGATGTTTTCCTATTTATTTTTTTTGTATAGTCTCTTAAGACAGCGCACTAAAGGTAAGTAATAAAATTTTTCTATGAAAACTGTATATTATTCCTGAAAAAAAATCATAAAAATGGCTTACTTTTCCGGTCGTCACAGCGGTGTTCCTCCTTAACAGTATCCAGCACTGCGCGTCAAATCTCCCTCGGAAAATTTTTCTACCGACCGCATCAGTCGCGATGCAATTTCCTAGAGCAAGCGGAGTCGACATACTAAATTGGGAGCACCGAATCTACCGCAGAAACTAATTACACCTCCCCACGAATTGCTGCGCGACGCCGAGGGAATGCCTCTTTACGTTCCCACGAAGGCAGGATTAATCAACGCCTGAGCCGTGCCACGTCCGATACATTGGATCGCAGAAACGATAGCCGGCGATTATTCCGAGGAATAGAAGCCGATATACGCGCGTTGCATTTACGAGAGTTGGCGCGTGACAAAAGGCGACGAGAGGGCGGAAGGGCCTCCCTGGTCGTAAAAGGTGTAATAAACGATGCCGCGTATCTGGCTAATACAACGTGGCGGTAACCGTGCTTAACAGGCACTCGTAAAACCGTGTATGCATTCGGCGAAATAAATTGAACGGTGCCGTCATAGGGCGAAATAGCGCGGCTCGATCACGAGAGATGCAATAACGCCGAATCTGCCCGGCGACGGAACAATGGGAAACCGAATCACGGCGCCCGCGATCGAAACTTTCAGGCCGTTAAGCCGCGTTCCCACGGGCGACGGAGAATGTATTTAAACTTTTCCACGGCGACGCTAATTAACGGGAAATCTCCAGTGGCTTTAGGGTTGCTCTTGCATAGTTTTCTCGGCCACGTCGAAACGCTTTCTCACTCACCATGCGAATGAAACAATAAGAACGATGCTTCCTCCGAAAGAGAGAATGAAAAAGTTCGTGGGAATTTACAACTTGCTAATTCCTCGAATGGGGAGAATAAATGTTTGTGAATTTCTGTTGTAGTTTCATAAAAATCCTCGGATTTTCATCCTGTGAATCTGTTGAAGAATGTGTCCAGAATTACTTGCCAAATTGCCAGGGAAAATTCGCCGCCCGTAATGAATTTCTGTAACGTTTTACGGGCGCCCGAAATATTATTTGACGGTCAGATGGTGTAACGACAGTGGGGCGCGCGCGCGCGTGCATTATATTTTCACGGGCATAATTGCAGCGAAGATTCGCAATTACAGCGGGGAAAAATGAAAAGTGTCGCCAGGAAATGGCGGCTAATTCGACGTTAATGGTCGTCGACACACGGACGGGTTATAATTCCAGCGGGCAATTTTCGATCGTTCCCCATCGAGATTGCCATTTCCACGCGGACTTTAGAATTGAATAATAATTTTCTCACCTATCATTTCCGTGCTCGGCCGAATTTCTGCCTAATAGGCCGCCCATTCACGGAATCGGAAATAATTCGGCCTCCTACACCGCGCGGCAACTCCTAACTCCAATTCACGCGGCGAGTTCTCCATTTTAACACGTCAATGCTAAAGTAACTTCGCCGTTCCCAAGTAACGAAGCGTATTACGCAGACGTACCTGCGTCATAGAAGCGAGAGAAACAAGATAACCGTGGAGGGAGGCGAAGAAGAATTCACAGAGAAAAGTTATCATAGGACAGTTTAAATTAAAACACAGTAAAGGTAACAAAGGACTTGGAACAGGCTACACTAAAAAGGTCGACCGCTGGGAGACAAAGAAGAGCTGCGGAAAAGGGAGGTGATGAAAAGGAGCAGGTGTGCGAGGAAGAGCAGAAGGGCTGCTTAGGAGGAAAAAGGGAGGATGAAAAAAATGAAGGGAAGGGCAGAAGAGGGAGAGAACTGGGGCCTAGTCTGGAGGGTGCACGGAGCGACCGTTGCAGCTGTTGCACGCCGAGCTGCGCGCGTTGTTTCGCGGATGTGATTTAAAAGGCGATCGAAAGCCTTTCGAAGGTTCTGCTCGCGATTACAGGCCTCCGAATTGCGATTTAATGCGCGAGAATGAAGATCGAAATGTGCACGCGAAACGTTCCCCTGCGGGCGGAGGGCGCGCGATGACATTTCGTGCAGGCCGTTCATAAATTGCGACGGTGCACACGGTTCGCGTACTTAGCGGAGAAATTACGGAAATTAATTATGGCTGATTCACGCGCCGCGACTCGGCTAGCAGCTTGCGCGCGTGCACGCGCATTTGTTACACCCTGCGTCTTTTTTAACGCTCCGAGACGAGAGCGTTGCGAGCAGACTGCGATGCTTCTGTGCCAGCTGATATTCTCTGAGGATCTGTTTGAAAAATCGATTGGAAGTGAGACGATAGGGGCGCGATTGCTAGTCGGCGATGAAACAGTCGTGTTATGCGACGCCACTTTGTTTCTCGTTATCGCGGCGCGATCTGTGCCGACGGTAATTATTCCGGCAATTAATCACGAGCTAAATAATATATTGCCTCTCATTTGTTACGGAATTTACCTACTGTTGCGGCGAGCGAGTACAGCGACGGGAGAATTACATTAATATGTCTGACTGCGGTGATTATTAATGTCGCGTGTCGCGTGTAATTCAATACCAGCCGATGCATCCGAGCGTACAAATAACCGAATCAAGTGGAGAAACAATAAGCATGCATCACGTGATGTTATTCACCAACTTCGAGTAAATTAGAAAAAGCGGTTTATAAAATTATTGCTTTGACTTGATATTGAAAAGGGAACGCTAATTGCGAAATATATTTTTTCACGCAATAAGTAGTAGCTATTGAGTTGATAAGTTTTTATTACTATTTTGGGAGAAAAAATATTGTATAATAAAAATATTAATATTAATATTAATATTAATATTTGTAATAATAAAAATATTAATTTTAATATTAATATTTGTAATAATAAAAATATTAATAATAAATATTCCTAATTTTACAAATATTAATATCAATAATAAATATTCCTAATAATAAAAATATTAATATTAATAATAAATATTCCTAATAATAAAAATATTAATATTAATATTTCTAATAATAAAATATTAATATTAATATTTCTAATATTTCCAATAATAAAAACATTAATATTTCTAATATTTCTAATAATAAAAATATTAATATTTCTAATATTTCTAATAATAAAAATATTAATATTTCTAATATTTCTAATAATAAAATATTAATATTAATATTTCTAATATTTCTAATAATAAAAATATTAATATTTCTAATATTTCTAATAATAAAAATATTAATATTTCTAATATTTCTAATAATAAAATATTAATATTTCTAATCTTTCTAATAATAAAAATATTAATATTAATACTTCTATTTTTATTAATTAGCAATAAATCGCTCATTTTTTATCGGATTTCCATCAAACGCGCACCAAACGATATAGGTAGAATTTTTGTTTACGTATAATACACGTCATAACTCAAAAACTGTCAAAAATGTAGCTGCACCCCTTTTGCCGCAAGGTCCTCAATTCGACACTGGTGATCAGGAAAGCCATCGAAATGAAAGCATTCTTCTCACCCTCCTATCCATGTCAATTGTCCCAATCGTCTCCCGCCGCCTGCGCACCGTAGTCGCCCGATTTTAATCCCTTATTAATGCCAAGAAACGGAAAAAGGAGCGTGAAAAAGCGGCCAGATCCCTTAGATAACGAGAAGCTTACGCTGGGGCGAAGGTACGAGCGAGGGAAGTAACAGGAACAGGGGGCTGGGCGAACGTGTTGCGTTAACCGACGCGATTATTCATTCAGGACAGAAAACCGTCAGCCGGTATATCCGGTCGGTTGTAATGCATCATGTCGCGTTATATTCCGGAAAATAAAAAACAAAATGTCCGCTCGGCTCGCGTACACGCATTCTGCTCGCGTGTTGTACGCGGCGCGTGATCCGTCGTTCCCCTCCTTCCTGGAACGAGCCGCGCGAGGAATTCACGTCGGCGCGGATTGATCCTTCAACCCGTTCCGAACACCTTTTCTCCCCCCTAGTCGGCCACCGATGCGACGCGTGACAAGGGTAGCGTATGATTAGGATCCTTCGCGAAGCTGTCGGAACATTTGGCTCGCGCGCTTTTTACCGACACTCGGTTTCCCCGTTTTCTTTTTTTTTCTTCTATTTTTTCAGTCAACGAGGGCTCGCGTTCTTCTGGCTATTTATTAAGGGATGAAGGTAGATTGAATGTTGTGCGAGAAGGGAGAGAATAATGCTTTGCTTCAAGGGTTTACGGGAAGGGGTTGTTATGGGAATGTGGATATACTGTAACTTTGCAGAGGCACATTATTTATTTATTTATTTATTACGGGCAATGACCGTTTAGTGCATTCTAATGAAATGAAACGTCATCAGTGGAGGACGGATAAATAAGATAACATTAAGATAAAGATTAAAGTACACAAATAGCGAAGAAAACAACAGAGAAAGAGATGAAATATAAATATTGCAACTTAATCGTCCAGAATACGCAGAACTGAATTTCTAAAAGTAGATAAGGAAGTAGCGGGGAAGCCAATTTTATGGCAGATTATGAATAACAGTGGAGGGAATGTGTAGACAATAAGAAGCTACTTTATAATTGCAACTTTGTTATTGCAAACCGTGGCGTTAATTGTGGAGTTGGAATGGTGAACGATGCAAGTGGGAAGAAAATGAAAAATCAAAAATAATTTTCTTCGGTGGGAGAGGATTTTGAATTGCATGCGGAACACAGTGGCAAAAGTTATAAGTGCTAGAATAATTTATTTTAACTTGTTAGGGCTAGCGCAAGATAGAGCTAAAATCGTAAGTGCCAACTTCGGCGCGAGGAAAAATCGTAAAAGTGCCAGTAATCTTCACGGCCCTAATCTTTTTATTTCCCTCTAAATCTGTGAAGGTGGTACACGCTGGAAGTCCTTAGCAATAAAGGATCAAGTTGAGATTAACTAACAGACATGCGTTTTCGGTCTCTACTGAAAATTTTAATTACAGGCACTTAATTGTTTACCATTTCAACTCTGCAAGGAAGGATTTTGAAGGAGTTTCGTGAATAAGTCTATGGGTGCTTCGTTTTGATCGAGCATCAGTTAACGTCGCCGAAGCGGATAAGTATCACTGTTAAAGGATATCGAAGGCAAGGAAACGCGATGAAATTACAGGCAACGGAGATTGTAGCCGGGCGAGATGAACGGCGGGGTGTAATTTAGTTTAAACTCGCGATAAAAACGGCATAGATCCATCGGGCAACGACGTTCCGCCCGGTATTTTCAGGTGAATTGAGACGCGGGGACGTGGAGGGACAGCGATTTCCAAAGGGTGGAGGCCGTTATTGCTGTCTGCAGACTGTCATTTCCGTCGGTAGTGCGGCAGATATAACAGTCGCGCCGGGGCTGTTATCGACTTTCCACTGGATACCAGTCCCGATTGATCGTAACACATCGTCCACTTTACGATTCTCACGAATTTACGCACGTTGCAACGCGAATGCTTTGACGACTGTTATGGAGACGGGAGATAAGGTGGGATCACGCGAAACAGTTCTTTATGGACACTAAAACGCCGGTCGGAGCACCCAATGTTGCGAAGAAAAATCACTGATGAAATCGTGGAATCACGGGGTAGGGTTCTTCACAAGTGAACCTGGATATATAGATGAATATGTGGGATATAATACATATGGACCTCCGTGGGACATCGATGCCACTGCGTCTAGCAGCTATAGGCTAGATACAGACGATGTCAAGGAGATGCATTCAGGTGTCTGAGATCCCATTCCTCAGGGACTCTAGAGATTTCAGAAGCGACAGACCTCGGAAGCCCAGAAGATTTAAGAGGCTCCAGACCTCTGAGGTCCTAGAGATCTAAAAGGCTCCAGAGCTCTGAGGTCTTAGACTCAGATTTGGGCATTATCGGAATAAATTTTTATTCGAATAAAAGATTATTCATTATTATGGAATAACTTCAGTTTATTCGAAATTTTTATTCGAAGATCATACTCAACTCTGCTTAGAGATCTCAAAAACTTCAAATCTCTGAGGCGCTAAATATCGCAAAGACTTCGGATCCCTAGAACCCCACACAACCCCAGCTATCTTTACCACATTCCGTAGTTCAGAGTCATCTATATAAAATAATACAAGGTTGAGGTAATTTCTGCCCACGTTTCACAAGCCTCGCGCTATCGCCTTCTACTCGAACGATCCTGAATTCGCGCATCGCATTTCGATACCACTCGAATCTCGACCGGCCCACCAAACTGGAAATTAGGATATCACGCAGAGGGTCTGCGTCGTTAATTAACGACGCGAAATCTCGCGTGAACGAGGCTCTCGGACTCATCACGGGCAAATAACTGCGCGATACCCCCCGGGGGGCGCAGCCGTTCTGCTCGATTCTCCAGCAATTTCAAGTTCTCCCAGTTTGCTCCTGCAAGTTACGGGCTGCATTTTAACGAGACGCGGCTCTATTAGACATCTTCATCTGGCGGGCATCGTAGCCGCCAGAACTCCGCGCTAAATGGTTTCATGTTTGTTAAGTGTTTCGGCAATTCCTTGGCCCCCGACTGTGGATACCGCCGGGCCAAGTTTCGGGGAGGCTCTCCATTGTCATCCCGCGGGCACAGCTCGGACTCGGGTGAAAAGGATGGCGGTGAACCGTGCCGAGGACGGGGACAAATACCGTGTTCATTTCTGCTCGGTCGAACTCGTTCCGCGACGAAACCGCACGGAGGCTTGGTAACATTGTTTCGAGGGAAGGGTGTGGATCGATGTCATGAGTGATTTAATGCCGCAACCGCCCGGGGGGTTCCTTGAAATTCAGATCCTCTTTGCCCGCTGTACCGTGCGCCTTACTCGAAAGAGGATGCTTTCTCCGCCAGGTCCTGGCGAATACGCGCGGCTGTTATTATAAACGCACGCAGCGAAGGGGTGGGAACCGGGACACCAAGTTCCAGCGTGTCTTCCGCGTGTATCGAATCCAACCGAGCAGACACCAGCCACGGGCACGTTGAACCAGAGCCACGGGACCTCCCCTCGACGAGTCACGTCCAACGCATCTCGGAAGCAGGACATGGTCGATCCTGCGAGGGGGTTGTTCGTGGCATTCTGCCACGAGAAACGAGACGGCGGAGCACATTGTGCGTTCAAACGACAAAAGCACCGATGCGCTTCTCACGGGTCCGTGGCTCGCGCAGGATCGCACACACACACAGCGCGCCTTCACAGGGATGGAACAACACACGGGGCGACGTTTGGCAGACGCGTCTTTTGCATCCGTCGTGCGAATGTTGCGCGTGCACGATCGTTATGGTAATGCCCCAGCATCGTCCCAGCGATCTTCGTGATCGCGCTTTGACGCGTCACGGTCGACGAGCCTTTGAAAGCCGTCTAAAAAGCGTCCTCTTGGCTGCCAGCAGTGGCGTTTGACGAGGCTGTTGCAAGTTCGGGCCAGGGGAGGGGGATCCTTGGATCTCTGGGATTCGTGGAAAGCGACGTTTCATTAGTTCTCACTGTCATCGAGGACTTTCTTGCGCGGCTCACCTCGCCGCTTCGGATGCCTACTTTCATCAGCGTGGTTACTTGCGATGACATAATTTACAATGTAAGGCGCATAGCAGTTTCAAATGATTCGGTTTTTTCAGTTTCTTTAATTCCTATGTTTTGCTGTACGTATAAACATTGAAGATCGCATAAAACACTTATTTCGTGAAGCAATTCGACGTATAAGTTACTCTGACACGGAAAAAACGACGAAAAAATCGGGTTTTAATTTTTTTTAACTGCGGCGCACCAAATTGAAAAATCTGAAAAAAATTCAGGACAATAGTAACAATGATACGTACTTACAGTTAAAATATAATTATAGCGCCAAGACTGCTTCGATACACAATCGGAATTGTCTAGCATTTTCTGGCGTTTTTTATTTTTCACAGCTTGGTTTTTCAATTTAAAAATCTGAAACAATTCGCTGATATGTGCCCCGATAACAGAAATGCCGCTGATATTTTTCAAAATTTTTCATCCCCTAGTATAGGAGAAATTCGGCAAAAACCTGATTTCCGATTTTTGCCCTTTACTACCCTCCGGGTGGAGATACGAAGTTGAAAATTTAAATTTAATGCTATTTAACAAACTCCACCAAAGAAGCGATATCTTGTTTGCTTCTGTTGCGGTTCATAATCTCAATACTTACATTTTTTCCTAATAATTTTAGTAATTTTCGTATTTTTCTATAATTTAAAATGAAATTCCAACTAGATAAATACTGTATACACAAAATTTAAAGGTAGTGGTTAATTTTAAACCCGAAACTGTATCGTTCTGCCACTAGTCGTTTTTAAAATTGAATCACTGAAAAAACTGACCTACCCTATTGGGGACTCGTGGCTTAATTAGAATAATTTTTCCGCTAAAATTTGCTAATAGTTGCCACTTACCATCTAATGCAAGTACCGCTTAAAATAATTACAAATTCGCACGGCATTTCTTATAAAAACAATTTTTCCTTCAACTTGCTTTCCTCTAGAATCATAACGCGGTGACATGTGCCTGTTTTCCACCGAGCCCCTGAATTCCATCACTCCGTGAGATTTTTACGGCCGTTCAGCTTGACGGGGGGGTTTCCTGGCGAAGGATCTCTTCGCAAACTTTTAATCCGCGCGAAAGCAATTACTCTGGATTCGTATGAAAGCGTCCAGACGCAATTCTGCCGATAAGAACGCAAAGGTACTTTAGCTCTGCTCCCTGGCTCGCGTACGCGTGCCTCGCGATCTAGCCGCGATGCTATCCCCAGCCAAGGAAACGAATTTTTATCGCGGACCCCATTTGGCACCGGTATCGCGCCTCCCGCAGCCAATAACCCTCCGAAACCGGAATGGCACGCATTATATCGCGCAAGTTAGAATTTTATCAAAAAACTTCTTGGCCCCTTGCCGCACAATAACGTTACATCGATTCGATTATTCATAAGCTCGTTCCACGGCTGATACTTTTACACGGCTGTCCCCTGTATCTTGCTTTCACATTTCATCGAGGGCTTTTCAACCATTTAACGACACAAAGAGCCGCCGAGTATGCCTGTGCGCTTGCCAGCCCGGTGCGAATTAAAGTTAAACAAAGGCACCAGCAAAAAGGACAAGCGTTTAATTAATTTCGCTTCCTCCTTTAACGAAATATTAATTTATACGTTTTACAAAGCGCGATAATCCTCGCGAAAGATTCACCGAACAGTTTGTTACACGAGTCCGAAGCAGGAGCTTTCGAATGGCGGGGATCGTTGAAATTTTCACGGTAAACTGATTGGAATTTTTCAATGGAATACCCCGGTTTCCGTGGTATCTGGACAGATACAATCGAACGAGGAGGAATTAAATTTCAGCCATTCACGCGATCCCAGGGCACGCGCCAGGGCGCTTTAGCATTGTGTTTTACACCGCACTTAATACCCCATTTAACACTCGGATCGTATAATTGGGCATGTCTAGTGAATCGCGGGTAATTAAGCCATTATTCGACTCGCGCGAGTCGCGGACGCGTGCGCGCTCGGTTCCACGACGTTTCATATTTTACAAACATTTCGCGGTCGCGAGCGAGCGCGCTATTAACGGGTAACGGACGACGCGGAATCGTTGCTCTTTTTTTTCTTCTCGCATGGATTTATAGTCACGTGGCGCGGTAGAGGGAAAGCGAAGAAATCGATTTCTCTAATCTTCCGCGGCAAGTGTTACGCTATGAAACGATAAATTCCTGCCAGCCGTTACATCGAGTTACACGCCGCCAGGCGTAAAATAAGGAGCCGATAAGAATTGTTAATGGACCGTTTTAATTCATCCTTCATTGCTGGCGGGAGAAACGGAGCCGGCAGAGATGTGGTCGCTAGAATCGCTGGACGCCACGGAGCAGTTGAAACGTTAGGATTGCCAAATGTTCGTGACAGAATGATACTGGAAAGCGAACACTTCTTTACCCTGTTACTGGAACGGGGGGAGGCTGGGATATATCTGTAATAGCGTTCGGTACAATTTCCAGCTTTACTGTTCGCTCGCGAATGTAATCCTTTAGCAAATCGTGAGACCCCTCGGCAGATTTAATGTCACAGTTCTACCTTCCGATATTCGGTGTAATATATCCGGCGGGTGCCGTTTCCGACGTCGAGATTTGTCGCTGGGAAGGAGCCAATATGAAAGAATTATTATCGACCCTTTACCTCGGGGCTGTGCGCTATACGCGAGACCGTTGCATTGTCGTATATTTTCCAAGAGATGGAAGGAGGAAGAACTACCGAGTACTTCTTTGCTCCGCCAGCTTAATCATAAACTAAATCACCGAACCGAATTTGTTCAAGTGATCTGCATACATCCGCCAATAACTTATAGGCCTGTTTCATCAACATAAATCACTGGGCGAGTCCTCCCATTTCCACTTCGCGCTCAGCATCGTCTGGAAGAGTCTTACTCTGTCATGCACGTGTTGCATCGATCCAACGCAAAGTTTAACGAATTCCGTTTGTCCGCGGGACGCGAGGAAAGTGAATGGTAAAACGTTAGCCAAGGCAGAATTTTCACGATCCGCCGCGCTCGGCTCGCGCCGCCCGGTGCGGGGATGGGGAGGAAGGGATGGAGGGTTGTAATCTCGGCTGCCTCGATACAAGCTGATAAAATATCCGCGGGGGTGGCCGCCCCCAGGTCGCGATACGTTATTGGAAGAGTGCCAATATCGATGATTTACCATGAAATCCACTAGTTATTGCGTGGGAAACGCGGTCTCATTATTTATACGTTCTATCGCGGCCGGTACTTTTCCGGCGAGCCTGTACACGGGAAATAAAGTGCTGTCTGCGGCTCGATGAAATAAGCGATTTTCGCAGGCCCCGCCGCCGCACACGGCCAGGGAGAGTGGGGAGATGGAGGGCGAAGGAAAAAGAGAAATCGATGTCGGACAAGCGCCTCGAATTATTGCCGGATGTTTGGCAACCGCATCGATTTACAGGCTTGGTTTCTCCTTTCCTGCCTGCCAACGGAAACGCGTAGGTACACGTCAAGGAACGAACCTTTTCCTCGTCTCCATCGGACTCGGATTCGAAACCGTCTTGAGAATTGCTTCTCTGAGTTTCGATCGCCGAATGGAGACGAGTTTAACCGTTTAGCGCCGGCACCTAGATCCCGTGGAAGGAAAAATATCCTGGGTTCTTTTTATCGTTAAAAATGGTCCGAATCTTTATATTTTTATATCAATTTTTTTCAGAGGTTAAAATGCATAAAACAAATGGACACAGGGTTCGGGTAGCTTCATCCTTCACCAATGAATAAAACTGCTCTAAACATGCACTGCTTAATCTGGCGCAAACTGCGAAGCACCATAGGGATGTATCATATATAGGTAATACCTCGGGCGATAAAGGGTTAAGGGGTTATGCCTACTTGTGAGGTCTGAAAAACATGTACCTATATTCGGGAATTTTTAGGAGAAAAACTTGATGGTTTTTTTAATCAAACCTTTATCTATTCGAAAGTGTACATGTTAAACTACTTGTAGTAATTTTTGCCATGGAAAATATAAATAAATAAAAGAAATATCAGCAACCTCCCCGCAGCGATTTTTTGTTCAGTAGTTCGCGGTAACCACTCTAATCTTGACCTGGTTTATCCGAAATAAAAAATTCGCGGGAATTTAGATCGTATATTAGATTATCTACTTAGTCCTTAATCGTTTATTATGTACCTCGAAAAATTAATTTGCTACAAAATGGCAGCTTCTCGTAGCAAAAGTATCGATTTTCGCCACAGAATCGCTCTCATTTTTCATAATTTTTCATCTATAAAATAAAAACTACGCAGCGGAAATGAAAAAGCCACAATTAAGGACTAGATAATCTAATATACCAACTAAATTTAGTCGAATTTTTTATTTCAGATGAACCAGGTCAAAGCTACAATGATCACCGTAAAGTGCTTAAATAAAAAAAAACGCTGCCGGGAGATCGCCTATAATTCTATTATTTATTTAGATATCGCATTGCAAAAAAAACTACAAGAACTTTAAAATATATACTTTCGAGTATACAGCCGTTTATTTAAATACCTAAGTCTTCAAGTTTTTTTAAAAAAAATGCCGAAAATACTTGTCACAAATAATTCAGATCTTACAGGTAGCCATAACCCCTTAAGAAGGATTCAGCGGGTTTGCATAACACTTTGAAGTGGTTATTGTATAAGTAACAGTCGTTGCTTGCATGCTAATACTAGAATGGTTCGAGGGGAACGGCTATTGGTCGTGTGGATTATTAATTTTTACGCTAGAACCATCAAAACGCTACTAGCAATTAGAATTAATGTTGAATATAGCAAGATTTGCAGAATCTCCATCATACTGTCATATCACACGAATCTCGTAAGACGCTATGTCTCTCCTATACCTCGCCCGTGTCCGTGCATTCGCGCGTTCTTGTCGGTCTGGACCTCTCGCGATATGTATTTCCCATATTTCCCACACCAATGGTTCGCGTGTTTTTACTACGCATAACCTGGCCGAGTTTAATTAAAATGAAACGTATCGCCCGGATACCGTGATCGAGACTGTGAAATTAAAAGGGCAATTGATACGCCAACGGAATCCCAGACGAATCGCGTGGGAATTTTTGTTTCGCCCACGTTCCGCGAATCAGTGAATAGGGCTTCCGAAGGCTATTTCATTTCTAGCGTACGACTATTGAGCTTGAGCTAGCAGAGGTATGCTTCTTGTTACCTGGCCAACTCTCTTTGAAGGTGATGGACTCTGGAGCGTGCTCTCTCAGCTTCAGCCGTAGCCTCGCGTACCCGAGCTTCCGCCTCCATTCGTTGTCGTCGTTCTCGTTCCACATCTCGTTGCGTAGCCTCTCTCTGCAACAAACAAATCGATACTCTACTTAGTTGAATCGTGGAACGTCGCCGAACAACCTGTAAAATATACCTTCAATTTTATCAACGAGTGGAAATTCAAAATTTAGTGGGGGAGCTCACAAGTAGACATTCACTTGTAGTGAATGAAGTTTCCCAAAGTGGAATATACTTTTTGAAAGTACTAATAGTAGGTAACTAAGAAGTCTTGAAAATTATATCTGCAATGAATCTATTTTACTTATGTTGAAGAGGCGTACGCGAAAAACAGCCAAATCCTCTCTTATTTAAGAATAAGTTTTTTGAGGTGATGAATCCGAAAAAATATTTAAAAAATTCTCCGGCCCTTCCCTTTTGAGTTATTTCGAAAAAACGATTTTTTATTAAGAGAACTACCTTAGGATTTCCTTTTATATTCGGATTCAGCGCCTCAACGAACATACAGATGCCAGGTTTTAGCAAACTATTCTTAAATAAGAGGATTTTGCCATTTTTCGCGTAAGCCTCAACAACACGAGTCAAAATAGCTCCATTGCAGATATCATTTTCAGGATTCCTTAGTTACTACGAGTATTTTCGAAAAATATATTCCAAATCTGGAAACTCCATTCACTATAAGAATGTCACTTGTCAGAGACTTTCTGCAAAAGGAATTCGATGTCTGTAAGACAGCAATTGTACGAAAACTGTGTTCCCTCCACCGTGAATCACAGCAGACATGAACTGTACTTTCGCATCGTATCAACTTCTCTGTTTAAAGAAGGGAAGTGCGTGCTTGAACATTTGTCTGAAGGGGGGAGATACGAAGCAGTAAAGTGCTTAAATGTTATAGGTACTAGAAGTGTGCCACGAAAAGTGGGTAACTGAATAAACCTCTCGCGTAACAACTCTTACTGAACTCCCCGACTAATAACCACCCCTCATCATCTGGAAAAAGTTCCACTGCCCTCCTCAGCGACTACCAAGAACTCCATTCCTCGCTATTCCATCCGATTCACATGCAAATTCGCATCTTTTCAAGATCATTGATCAGCTCCCCCTTCGCAGAACCCGTCGCACGTATTTCTTCTCTTTGCAGATGTTCATTGACTCACGCCAACGACTCACTCCCCTCGGCACGATAATTTTCAATATTCTTCCCGACCCCCTCGGACCAGCAGGAGAGTCCGCCGAATTTTATCGAGACTATGTGCCCACGCTTTCAAGCTCGGACGGGCATAAACACACCGTGGCTTTATTGTCGGCGGTTGAACTTGCGCGGGACGCGAAATGAATCGTAAAGAAAAAAAGTAGGGGCCTAACGAGCAAATAAAACTTCCTCCAGGCAAATACGTTCTATTTACGATCGCCCTCCCCGTTAGGATAACATTGATCTGCCGCGATAAGGGAGTCCTTTCGTAGCTCTTGCTTCCGGCGTCGTTACTACTGGTCCAAGGATTCCCGGTCGATTCGAAACGTCGTTGCGAATTTTATATCGCCTGTAACCTTCGATTCTGTGCGCTCGAGCGGCGGGGTAACGGCTAAGTGAATCAAAGAACGCAAATCGCGCGAGACATCGTTCGCAGAGAAGCCTCCGATCGATTCGCGAGCAACGTGAATTCGATGCATAAAGCGGATGCACTTGCGCAGTGATTGTGCGTAGAGATTAATTTCGCCTGACTCTATATGGAATAAAAATAGATTGGCTGGCAGAGGGATTGACAGGCGGTTATATTGGTTTATTCGTTAATACGTATCCATGCGTTGATACCGTTTGTGCTGTAATTATAAGAGCCGATGGAAAAATTGATTGGGTTTTCGTAATCCCGCCCCTGCGCCTGACAAAGTTATTTTTTAACCGTTCCAATACTTGACAATCTGTCGGGGAACAATAACATTGTCGCGAGTTAGCAGGAGATTCCTTTCGGATTAAATAAAACTGTTGCGTCCTTCCCACGTAGACGCGCGCTGAAAATAATCGGTTTCATGGCGTGATCGAATATTGATGAGATTACAAGCCTATAAACGATTTCCCCTGTACGGCTCCTTCGAGCGCTCGTTCCTCCATTGAACGCGGCGGGGCACTTTTAATACATGCATGCTATATTTATGAAGGATAAAGGAGGCCCAGGACGGCCCGCGACGATCGGACATTTCCTTGATTAAACCAAGATGCAAGCTCGGCCCGATCGAGCGGAACGAGCCGATGGGACGGCCGAAAAATACGGAGGGACATGCGGAGGAGGGTGGAGGAGAGCTCGTCGATCTTCGATCGACGGTGGGAGGAATTATTCATGAATTTAAATCGAGCCGCGGCACGGTACATTGATTGCACCCTTTCGACTCTGTGCGCGGCTAGAAATCCCCCTACCTACTCCTCCGCGCCCCGACTCCTGCCCCTATCAATAATTGCGCCCGACCAATGTGCCGAAAGCAGTATTTCACGCGATCCGACACGCCGCCTATGGTCGCCGATAATAAATCGTCGGCCGCAGAACTTGGAAAATCTGTCTTCCATTTCGTATCGGTCGCTCCCAGCTGCAAGTAGAATATTTGTCGGGGATCCAGGCCGTACTAGCGCGGACTTCATTCCCTTAACGGTTCAATTTCGCTGGATCGCGGCGAGACCTCTGCTATTTCACGACCATCGCTGGGATCTATCGGATCCCTCTATTGCATCTATTCGATTCCCTTTTCTCCTCGATTCGGGCATTGATTCTCAATCGACGCGACGGTGATACGTTCGTATCACTCGTGAATGTGATGACATGTTTCGTATGACAGTTCGAGGTAATTGATTGTTTGTCGCGTATTGTGGAGATTAATGGAATCGATGGACTGCGATTTTTATTGAGATTTCTCGCTCATTGGAAGGCTTCTTGATGAGTTAATGTATCTTGGCGATGTTCGTAATCTTAAGGGGAGAATTTTATTTTATGGGCTAAAAACAGTAAAATTTAGGATTTTTTTTTAGAAACTAGCATTTCGATTCATCTGAAATTTGGACCATGTTTTTATGCATCATCGAAGAGTTGCAGCTTTTTTATTCATTATTAATAATAAATATAGGAGTTATGCATCACGCCGCGCAACACTCGTCGTCCGCTGGTGTGCATGATATTTACCTAACTTCCAGGTAATCTGAAACAGAAAAATGAAACGGCGTTTTACTTTGTACATATGTAGCTTCAATTTGATGAACCAGAATATCGCTAAGTTCAATACTTTTTTTGTTACATAAGAAAATTGGAGCGCATAAGTTAAAGCTTCAGACCTTTCAGTTTGAAAACTCTCCACACCGCTCAATAATTTTTGTTGTTTTCTGCTGGTTCATCAATTTCAAGCTACATATGTATACAATAAAACGCCGTTTCATTTTTCTGTTTCAGATTACCTGGTAGATAAATATCGTGCACACCAACGGATGACGAATTTTGCGCGGCGTGCTGGTCGATCATGCATAACTACTAAATTTATGGTTAAAAATTGATAAAAAAAAAACTGCAGCTTCTTCAAAGATACATCAAAACGTGGTCCAAATTTCAGATGAATCGAATCGCTGGATTCTTAAAAAAAAAATCTCAAATTTTTGCTATGTTTTTAGCTCAAAGAATAGGATTCCCCCTTAAGGGGGTAGTGAACTATTGGATACGTAAAATCGTTAGTTTCTTTAACGCTAAATTACTTTGCTTTGCACAGTCTACTGTGGGCACGTTTGCGAGTAATTACAAAAAAAAAATCGTCGGTATGTATAAAATTGTCGAAGTTATTAATCGTTAAAGATAGCCCTGTACAGCGCGCCGCTGCAAGTGGTGTACTTCGATTCAGGTGAGCCAATCCTCTGAAAGCAAAATGCTTTGGGGTGAGCACTTTGTACACCAAACTCTACACAGTGGACCTTCGCCAATGAATTTGAACAAAAATTGTGGAAGTTACACACGAATCAATTTTTCCCCACATTTATACGCAAAAAAATCGTCTGTAATCAGTTATAAAATGTTTCACAAACATCCAATGTTGATACGGGAGTTCCACTCTGTAGAGGAAGAAATTCTACACCCCCAGTAAAAATTTCAAGTGAACATATTCATTGGTTCAAGATTTATGATGTACACCGTGTCTGAAAATGGTGTTTCGAGAAAAACGGCTTCAAAGTTAAGTCGCCTACAATTATTTGAATTTGTTCATGAAATTTTGTTTGAAATGTTGATAAAGGATAATACTTTCAGAATCAGTAAAAAAAAAATCGATTTTTTGAAGCTGAAATAGTCCACTACCCCCTTAATATTAAAGATTAGTTGCCAGTTATGGTATACGTACATTCTTCTTTTAAGCTTGCTAGAAATATCTACAGCGAATGTTTGCTGCTGTATCGGGAGAACAGAGAAGCACTGGAAGACTACCCATGAGCTCCACCTTTACTCTTTCGATCCTGTTTCCAGGATACCGAGGCCATTGGTTCCAGAAACGTCCAATTCTTCAAGCATGATGCACGTTACGGTAATAACCGAAGTACATACATTATCGAGCATGCTGGCTTGTTAGATCCATTAAAAGTTCGCCGCCTCGGGAGACTTTGAAGCCTCCATTACGTGTCCCCCCTTAAATCAGCTGCATTCGATCCTGAGCAACGAGCTGGTTAAAATCAACTAATTCCAATCTTCGATTCCTCCTATCTTCCTTATCCCTCGGTTTCGCTCGGCTCAGCAAAAGGATTCAATCTTCAAGGAGACACTGTACTGACTCCCTTGCAATTCTATCTGCTGGAGGTACGGCGCGAGGGAATCGGCGCGAGGCGACCACGCTTAAAGTCGTTGCAATCAGCTAGGAGGCGGTCTATTAAAGAGAGTCAGGTGAAAGGCGTTTAGCCGAGGGTCCAAACGAAAGATATCGCGGAATACAATCTGGTAAAAGCCGACTGACCACCGCGCAGAGGGCTTAAGGGATGGTTCGACCGGATTTATGGAGCCTTAAATCCCGACGAACGTTCCTTCCTCCCCTGTATGCGCCATTCTTCTTTCGGGGGTTGCTTTCCGTCGTAATGCGATCCCCTTGTCCTTGTCTGCGAGCCGTGGGTCGACGAAACGCTCGTCATTGCGAAGATTGCGCCCCGGAAGTTCCAACCACTCGAGGGCCACGGAATTTGACACTTTCGACCTTATAACTTTCGCTCCTCCGACGAGGATTTGAATAGGGGGGGCTACAGAAGTGTAAAAGGCAATCTTTTACCTTCTCCCCTGTCACTTCTGCTCTTCGATCACCTTCGATTATATTTAGGGTTGGGGGTAGACCCTCGCGCATCCCTGTGTAGACGCCCTGTCACAACCTGGAGAGGAATTATGTTCTAGTTGGGCACACCCCCTTCTGTACTATATTTTGCACCGCAAGCTCGTTTCTGAATATGTGACTCAGGGGTGGAGAGATAAAATTGTAAGAGATCTTGTAATAGATGAGGCGACTTGTTGAAATTTCACTGAGCGAAGGGGAAACGCGAAAGCCGAGGCTGAATGAATTCAATCCGCCAAGCAAGGGACGTTCCTCTCTCTCTCTCTCTCTCTTTTTCGTTTCTTTTATTCCCGCCGATTGGGGACCCTCATGCTAGATCCTACCTATTATTTAATCATTCGAGCCAATTGATTCCAATTACGCTCGTCCTCTCTCGTGCTCGTCAACATCAACCCGTTCCCGTGGATTTTGGATCATCCTACACGTTCTAATTCCCTTCCACGATCTGTCCGATCCTTTTCATTAGCTTTCCCCAGCACCTCCCCGCGGTTCGTTGTTTTCGCTCGCGATTCCATTATTCCCGCCTGGTCTATCAAGATTCCTTGTCAAACGCCTCGGACCGAATTTCACAGTAATTATCTGGCGGCTATTGTTCCCGACTGGTGGGACGCGCGGAATAAAATTTGACGGGTTGGACAGCGGCGCCGGGAGAGGGTGGGCTTAACGTATTCCAGAAGGAACAGCATCGCTTACACAACGACCGAGAAGGTGGGCACGTCGATCGATAGCTGCACGTGAGTTTCGCTCGGGGGCACGTGCATCGTGTGAAAAATTTGCGCTCGTAACAAGATTCAGCGGGTAACCCATCTCGGCGGCGTGTCGATAGGATTCGCCGATCGATTAACGAATTTTCTCGAGGCTGCAACCCAAGGGAACAGCTACTGTGCACTTACTATATTAATATATTCAATGGGCATCTATTATAAAATATACGGAGCTCGGAACATTGTTCTTTGAACAGCAAAGTTCTTTCAGCAGTCGACTCTTCAATTGTTCCCAGTAGCACGAACCAGTAATAAGTCGGACGGAAACAAAACTGATTCTACTGAAACCTCAGTTACATGGAAAGTTAGGCAATCCGGAAAATCAGAAGATTATGCAACTGTGTGTGCAAGAAGTTCATCCGCAACACAAAGCTATTTTTTGCTGATGCCACAGTGCTGTTTTAGGGGGTGAAATCCCTCCTTCTGTTTCGTGGAATATCTCAGGAACGGTGAGAGATATCAGAAAGAAGTTTAAACAAAAGATACATTCTTTTTTTATATCTACAAAACTGCGTAAAAATAATTATCGAAAACTCCACACTTTTCAAGTTACCCCCGTCACCAATCCTTAATTCGATAATTATTTTTACATAGTTTTGTAGGTAAAAAAAAGGTGCAACTTTTGTTTAAACTTATTCTCGATATCTCTCACCGCCCCCGAGATATTCCACGACAAAGAAAAAAAAATCTGCATTCCCTCAAAGAGTGATTTCACCTCCTACACCCGCACTATGGCAAAGTTGCATAATTTTCTGAATTTTCTGGTTACCAACTTCCCTTGCAGATATCAGCTATTAACCAAGTGTCGACTAGCATCTACGTTCCCTAAATTATGTACCCAGTGCTGATTCCCATTCTTCTCCCTCGAAAATAATCGCGCGAATACGGTTTACTCGTCGCAAACTTCAAACCTATTCATCGACGGACTACCAGGCCCAATCCCACTCGCCTCGAGCCTCGAGTGCATTCTCTGCCTGGCAGACCTTCCTTTCACCTTCCCGTATTAGTATTCCCATGCTTTTTTTCGGCGGAGAAGACTGCACCGTCGGTTCAAAGTCCCTGGTGACTCAGAGCGCGCGCGCACGTGTTTTATTCGGGGCACGTGCGTGGCGAGGAAGCTGCAAGAAGGCCTCGCACGCCGGCCAATCGGCCGTCATCGAGTTAGAGGGGACCGTTGCCCGTTCGGGGAGGGGGCCTCGTTGATCGAGCAACAAATAATTAATGAACAACCGCGACCGACTCGTCCCTGCACGACCATCGCGGGGAACAGTCTCAATAATTCACCGGCCGACGAAATTCTCGCCCCCTCGAGCGGATTTCTAGCACCGCGCGAGGAGCGAGGCCAAGGAAAGGGAAAGTGGAAGCTGCGAAGGCAGGTGAGCATTCTTGGGGGCAAACGGATTGATCGTTGGGTCACGTGCCGCTGATCCTCGCCACTCGTTGCTGGGCGAAGGAATCGCGATAAATCTTGCAGGCTTCGCACCTTCGGGGATGCAGGGGGCCGCTTCGAGGGGATGCGAATGTGTCATTCGTGAGTTAGCTAGTCGCTTTATTACAGCTTCCTCCGTGGCAATTAGCGATCCTCGACGACCGAGCAAACTCACCTTCCCAATGTTACGTTAAGGGGTTACATACACCTAGAATGGTCGAAACAATCGATTTTTCCAATAAAGGGAGGGAAATTCTATGGCCCCGGAATCGACTATTTTCTGTAAATTCAAAAAAAAAAAAATTAACTCGCTTTAACCTGTACCTTAAGTGGTCTTCCTACCTTGACGGACGAAAAATGATGCGAACTTTGGGAATTTTTTAAAACAGAACTATAAAATATATTTACTTCCAGCTTTGGGGCTTTATTTGTCAATGTTTAGAGAATATGAAAACAAAATTTGTATGCAAAAATAGTGGTTATATCCGGAGTTATAATGCTTCAAATAGAGCGCCTTACAAAAAATCATATGCGCGTGGTTAGCATAAAACCAGCCGTTGTAGTTGTCTAAAATAGAATATTTAAAATTTTGTGTAATTTGTATGAATGAGGCTATCGTCTGAACTAGATTAAATGAGAAACACTGAAAAGTAAGAAAAAAATGGCAGCGTCTAAAACAGACATCGATTTCTGCAAAAAATTCGCTGTTTTTTTAAGTCGCAAAAGTCTAATTTTGCAAAAACCGACTTAGTTTTAGTAACAACGAGAGTGGGACATCTACTGAAGATACATACCAAGTTTGAAGTAAATCGGCTGATTGGCTTTTGAGATATCATGCTAACCAATTCGAAAAACATCGTTTTGAGAAAAATGCGTATAAAGTTTTAGGTACCGTTTTTTTAAATTATTATTTTTTAAATGTTGCCTATATATGTACAAATAAAGGCATAAAGTTTTCAGTTAATATAATTTGAGGGTTTATCTTAAAAAAAATCGCAAATATCGCGCTCCTTTTCAGGCCGTCAAAGTAGGGAGACCCCTTAAACTTTAAACGCTGTTTTCTCCAAACTACGCTTTTCAAATCGGTGCCAATGACACCTATTTCAAAAACCACTCAACCGATTTGAATGAAACTTGTGAGAAAAAGGAATTTTTTTAAAAATATTCTTTAAATTATACGCTTTCAAGTGCATGTTACGATTTTCTATTAAAAAGATTACTTATAGGTTAACAAAAAATCATAAAAATTCCCCTCTTTTCACGGTGCTAGGTGTACGTAACCCCTTATTACGTGCCACAGAAGTGTATTTCTTAAAGAGGCAAAGGAGAAGGAGAGAAGTACACAAGAGCCACCGATGGAACGGGAAGAAAAACCCGGAGGACTTTCTTCGCCGAGTTGAAATCAGAAGAGTCTACAACGCGGGCAGCGGACACGCGTCAAAGGTAGCCGTGACAAACGATCGACCCGTGGCCGCGCAACTGTGCAAACAGAATAATTAGCACCTCTGAACCTCGGGCACCGCCGGTGCAACGCGAGCATTGTGTACTTTTCCGTTCCACGGATAGATCTTGCCCCGCTGTTTGCGCACGGACGCTCGATCCCCGCAGCGAGTACATCGAATTCGCGCACGGTTTATGCGTGCGAAAATTCGCGTCACAGCTGGGACAACAGAGCCCGCAGCTCGGGGCCTCGATCGCCGATTAGCATCGCACCCTACCGGGGCTCCACCTGTATCTGCTGTGTGTTTTCTAAGTTACACGCTTCTGCGTGCACTTAAGCGAGTCGTTACTCGAATACGAACTAGCTGGGTCGTTGCACGCGTTAATATCCTACGTCGCGGTTACGAATCGCCTTTCCCTTCTGGCTTTACGGTTCGTTCTGCTGTTCCCTGTCCTATTGTTACTGCGAAATCGTTTCTACTCGGTAAATGGCGAAAGAGTAGTAGGTGGGCAGGTCCTACTAGCTCCACGGGAGCCACGTTCTATTCGCGATTCCATTTCATTTAATGAGCAGCTAATGGTGCGCAAATGAAAGTTGCCGCTCGCGATTGTACAAGATCGATGAAATATCGTCGGAACTTTATATTACATTCGGCGCAGAAGGGTTCTTCTGGTTTCTGTACGCGTTCTCAAGCGCCAATTGCCCATTTCGTTCATCTCAATGGATCGAAATTTTCCAGCACCCCTGGTGCCATTAATAATTTAACGCCGTTCTACATTCTCGTGTCTGCGAAGCTTTGGCGACAGTTATATCGTTACAATTTCCACGTCGTTAGCAAAGAAACCATTTATCGCGCTGCTCCTCGTCCCACTGTAATTTCCGTAACGGACAGATCCGGCGGATCTCGCTATCGAAGAATAATTAGAATCTGTTTCTGTTTTACAGTTCGTTCACGTTCCTTTCAGGCATGTCATTGGATCGCTCGTTCTTCAATGCTAATTACCCAGCACGTAGCCTGATTTATTAATCCGCCCGCTCGACTCCCGTCGCCCAGCCCGTTCGTTTACGAAATTAACGAGAACGCCGACACTTTTCCGAGAATTTCTGGACTTTCGTGCGCCCCGACGACCACCGCCTGCATCGTGTTATTTAAGGCCACTTTTCGACGATTTATCGCCGCGAACACTGGAGATACGCGCGGTTACGTCGAACCGCGTATTATCGATGATAACGTGGGACGTTGTTTCGTGACGCGACGTTGCGCAGCGCCGCATAAAACTCGGGCTTCGACATTTTCGTTTCGGTAATGGCGAGTCGTTCAAAGTGAACCAATTCCTGCGGAATGCGCTGCAGACGATGGCAGCGCTGCGCTTCCGCTCGAGCGATGAAAATGCGGCGATGACTGTTGACGAACGTTCCGCTGACATCGCGCAGAGCAATTTCAAAACTTTCTGGGCAATCACAGCACGAGCAACTGTTTGCTTCTTTGTTGTTTTTCAGATCCAGTATTTCTCACTGCACTTTCTAAATTTGAGATTCTAATTAGAATCCTTTTCCTGGACTAGCAAGTAGTGTTACTGATTTCTCCATATTTTTTGTCTCTCGAGAAATCAGAAATGAGATCGCATTCCTTGAGAATTCTCGAGAAGTTGAAAAAAATATTGCAAAAATTATATTTTTGGAGTAGTGTTGACAATATTTATCAAAAACACAAGAAAACTTTAACTAAACGATTATTCCTGTCTAATTTATACAAAACTTGTGTAAACGAAAAAATAGATATTAAATATAATTGGTAAATTTATTTATTTAATACAAAATTTGTACAAAGCGAAACATTACTTTTTGGTTGAAATTTATTTTTAAATAGCACAATGCGTCTAATGTAGCTGCAGCGAATCTGTTTCTTTTTTGTGGCAAAATCTGTTACTTTTATATTTTTACGTTATATATATCTATCTTGGCTGTTAAATGAAAAAATGCGTCTTTTGCCCCGTTTGGAAGAAATTCTGGATCATGAAAAAATTTTGTACGGGATACAATAGTCTTATCTCCTCTTTTCTATATTTCTTCTTTAATAGCCACAAGAAACTCATTAGGTACTCAATTCAGTATAAAATTTTTCTAAATTTTTAAATAAGAATTAAAGAGCACCTTCAGCAGTTAATAATATCGAATCTTCTGTACTGTGATTTTCTATTGGAGTTCATATAGGTTCTAATGTTATTAATAAGATGTATTATAAAATGTAGATGTGTTTATACGTTCGCGATTAACTAGTAATACATTAATTTACGAAAATAAATGAGATTTATAATATTTTTTCTAAACTTAAGTTTCTCGAGAAATTATAGTATTTCTGGAGAAATAAGAAATAAGCAATTATAAAATTTCTCGAGAAGGAACACTACTAACAAGGGAACATCCCGAACCTGGAAATTCAAAATATTCTGAATCTTCGTGAATATGTAGGGAATTTTCTCCTGATTACAACGCAACTTTTGTTTCCTGTTCAAATTCACTCGAAGGGGGTGAAATTAACCCCCCAAAATTTGGCGATTTTCCGACTTTGTGTTATAACTCGCGAACTGTAAGAGATAGCAAAAGTTTCAAGACAAAAAAATAAGTTTACAGTTCACGAGTTATAATACAAAATCGGGAAATAACCGGATTTTCAGAGGTCAATTACACCCCCTTTGAGTGAATTTGGACAGTAAACAAAAATTGCGTTGTAATCAGGCGGAAATCCCCTACATATTCACAAAGTTTCATAATTTTTTGAATTTTCGGGTTCGGGATCTTTCCTTGTAAGTCTTGCATGGGGTTGCTCTTGGAGATCGCAAAGTTGCTTCTTCAACAAACATCTGCCCGAGTCTCGCTGTCGTAATCTGTATCGAGTTAGTTGAATTTCTAAATGGAACAACCCAGCATTCACACAGAATCAACACCATAAGCTGAACTTTTTTAACACTGCAATTTTGCAGTAGAGGAATATATGAATCTTTCCATTCCATTTAACGTTTATCCTTTTCGATAGATTTCGACTGCTCTGGAGCATCCGTTACCCCGGCAATTTCGATGGAAAAATACGCGTGCCATAAACACGAATCGGCAAAGCGCGTCGAAGCTCGATAGGGAGCGCACCGTGCGGGATCCGGATCGTCAAAGTAAACTCTGACTTTTATGAGCGCGAGCCGTATGAATGCTTCATTCATCGGTACAGAAAGCGGCCAGTGAATGGGTGTCTCTCATGGGCATAGATATCTACACGTGATACCTGCGGGAGAGCTTAAATGGCCCATGAATTTCCCTCGTTACCTTCTTTTTTCCCGCTCCCCTCTGCATTTGTATCGGCTCCCATCGATAGGCCCGCTAAATCACAAATCTCCCAGCAACAATTTTTCTGCTTCGCCGGAAGCAGAAAAATCAGTGGGCTCGACGTGGATCCTTCTTCGACGCGAAAGCTTGCAGCGACATGGATTTGATTTTTCGTCAATAATTCATTTTACTTCGTCGGACGCATGACTCGTATTTGGGATCGTTGTATTCCCAGAAGGTAGGATTTTGATACCAGTTTGCTCTCGACGAGAGGAATCAGTTGGGCGTAGAGTAATAGAGGAAATATGTAAAATGCTCCTCGGTTTCTCGGGGAAATTTCAAGCACGAGCGCTCCTTTTCTCGCGGAATAATTCATCCGTTCTCCGTCCTGTGCCGGCGCGTGTTTCGTCTTTGCGGCAAATGTTCGATTTCGCTAGCAATTTCCTCTCGCGGGGCCGGGGTGAAATTCAAACGAAGAGCGAGAGCTGGCACGTTTCCCTTCGACGCGGAAATTGGACGCGGAGCTTTCGCTCCTCGCGAATAATTTATTTCCCCGCGCTCTTAAATATACCCGCCCCTCCGCCTGCGTTGCATTCGCGGCGAGTTCGATTCCGCGGTCGAGTCACGCGGAAAGATTTCGCAATTGGAGTTCTCGCTTGTTCCGGCGATCCCGCTTAAACGTCCGACGCTCCGTAAAAAGAGGAGAACACGGGGCGTCCGTCCGATTATCGCGAAATTTCTTCCGCGAATTGGCTTTCCACTGGACTTGGGGAAAAAGTTGCCTCGAGTTGCGAAACTCGCGCTCCGCCACGACAATGGTTATGCCTCCGCGTTTAGAACTCCCCGCAACTTCTCCCCGCGATTATCGTTTATGGCGCGAGACGAATATCCAAACAAGCTCCACGGCCTGAACAGCTTTTTCCAGGGAAAGTCTGCCGCGGCGACCTCGAATTTCCCGCTCCACTGCACTCTGCATAATATTGCAATGGAAAGGAGACTCGTACAAGCTATGTATGTCATTTGGCCCTTTGTTTTATCGCATAGAGTGTAAGAATGGGATGGCTCTTATTTATACGTGTCGAAATTTCTGTTCGTATTTCTTTGCTCTCACCCCCTAGAACTGAAAAAGTTTATTGCAATCGGAAAACAGGAAAGACCAGGCCTTAAAGTTTCGACTTCATGAATAGCTTAGATTTAAAGAATTTCTCAAAAATGGTCTGGGTTAGGTTTGGGTTAATTTCTCAAAAATGGTAAGCCTTATCGAAATTTTGTTCAAATAATATTAAAGAGCATTCAATTTTCTACAATTACTGTATACATATATACAAACGCTATTATCTAAAGAATGGTTGGAAGCACGACAAAATTATATATACAGTAATTGTAGAAAATTTAATGCTCTTTTAATATTATTTGAACGAAATTTCGATAGGAATTACCATTTTTTGAGGAAGTTTTTAAATTCAAACCACTGATGAATTCTAAACTTTAAGGCCTGTTCGGCGCCCTTTCCTGTTGTCCGATTGCAATACTCTTTCTCAGGAACTATTTTTTACGAAATGATATCATATTAGGGGGTGAGAGCAAAATAAATCGCAGACTGAAAATAAGAGCCACCCTAGTGTAAGAATGCCGAAGAGATCTGCGTGCATCCTCCTCCACAGGAGAAAGTTTGCAAATCGAAGCTGATCCCTTACTCCGCGAATGTTCCTGAAGTGCGAACGAAATTTGATAGCCGCGATTACGACAGAAGCAAAAACTAGCCGTCTACCTCGTCGAAAAAAGGCTGCTTCTCGTCTCGTTCCTCCCATCTACCTTCAATCTGAATTGTTGAGGATTTAAAGAAGAAAAGAAAGGGCAACGAAGGAAGAACGTGGCCGCAGATGACGCGCGAGGGTTGCGAGTGGAAGGAGCACACGCACCACCTCCCCCAAAAGACTCACCCTGCTCTGCTTAGTGAGGTTGGCGCCCATCAGTCGGCGATTCTTCGTGGCGTCGAGGACGTTCCGACGGGGGGTACCCTCTCCGCCGGGACATTCCCCCCGTCCTGAGGGTGCAGAGGGATTGACCCCTCCTGCTGTTCCCCAACGGTGCAGTCGCGCGGCCACCCTGCCTATCGGGCCCTCTACCAGTCCCTTTAAAAGTCGCAACGTGCCACCCCTGCACGACAGCCCGCCGACACCACTGTCGCAGTTGCCGCTGCTGCTGCTACTACCACCACTGTCGCCGCTAGTTTTGCGATGCTCCTCGACGCTAACAGTTCCACTGTCACCAACAACACTACTACCACCACTGTCTTCTGCGACTTCGCCGCCCTCCGCCTCCTCCTTTTCCAGCCTCGGCCTATCCTCCTCCTCCACCCCCGTTCGCCTCCTCTCTCCTGTCACCTTCGACGAGCGCGGTAACAGGCACGAGTAATCCTCGCCACCCTCCGGACAATGTTGTCGCAGCTGTTCCGAAATCGTTGCAGCTGCAACGCAACCGGTCGATGGACGAGCGCGCCGCACGTCCAGCCCCGCAGACGGCCGCTTTCGCTTTCGTTCGCCGCGAGGATCTCGCGCGAGCCCCTCGAGAGAAGATCGCTCCGTCCGAGGGACGACTGGGGTTGCCGTGACGCGACAGCGTTCAGATAGCAACGAACCTCCGCCGTCGCAACCGGCGACGCTTTCGGAAGGACCTCGTGCAAGCTCGAGCCCTTGGACGACCCAGGCCCGCGAGGGTGGCTAGCACGCGTGACGGAGAGTGTCGCAGCTTCCAACCGCGTTAGAAAATACATGCAAAAAATATATCCCGATCTCGAGGTAGTGGATCCCCAGCTCGATACCGAAGGCTAGGTGTACGCGTCCTTTGGCGGACTTAAGGCAACGATCGAACTAGAGAACTTTAAGTGTTAGGGATAAGAGAACTTGCACCATCAGCTCAACATCTCGCTCGCCTCTGTGCTGGCTGGCATCTCTCGAACGAAACCGCTGCTCCCCTGTCAACTGTCATTACACGGCTCGCTCATTGTCATGTCCTTTTTGGTTCGCTTCCAGCGGACATCGGAATATCCCTCCGAATCGATTCCTCCTCGCCGCTCGATTTTTACTGTCTCTCGCACCACTGTCCAGCCACTTTGCCACTGTGTTCCCGATCGAAAGGCACGTAGAGCCAAGCGATTATTCTGTCACATCGAAACCGTCGTTGATAGTTGGCTGTCGAGTCGACGGCTCAATCGAACACCGGGCGCTCCAAGGACTTCATCGGGAAACCCAACAAAGAGGGTCTCATCCCTTCCACCTTGAACGAATCGATCTAGACATCCGTGTCCCCGAGAGCCGCGATCATGATTGCACCCAGGCAGCTTCCTCTCATCCTCGGTATTTACCAAAGGAACGATATTTCTGATCTCTGGTGCAGCTGCAAGTTGTTTAATAATACCGGAGGCACGGCCAATGTCTGTGGCACAGTGGCGGAAGCGGTAGCTGAGACGCGAGGAAGTCACGCGCGATGGTGGACGAAGGCAGCGTGCGGAATCGAGGCGTAAACGCGAGCTGACATCCGTGTGCCGCGCTGGTTGCCGACCGACTGACTGCCTATCGCCGATTAACGGCCTGGCCTCCCTCGGCCGCGCGTCTGACTCACTCCAACCCTCGGGGAGGATTTTCGTGGCGCTGCGCTTGCGTGCACCCTCGACGCCTCGCGCTTGCATACGTGGGCCGCGCGCGTGTGAACGCGCCTCGTCTCGATTGTCCCCGCGCGGTCCTACGCGCCGCTTGAAAAATGATTGAGAGCACCGCGCGGGCAAATAAACCGGCGAAAAACGCTGCGCCACGGGTCGATCTTTCTTTCTCTTCCCTTTCGCCCCGTGAGTCGCGCTTTCGTTGGGGATTTCTGGGCTAGGAGGGCACACGCTTCGCGAGCTGGCGAGCATCGCGGCTCCTTAATTGGAAATATTTCAGGCTTCCGAGTGCCTGATAGGGATTGCAATACCGGTAAATCGGTTTCCCGGTGAATCGCGAGAAATACCATCAAATTCTTACCGGTGTTTCGCCAAATTTTTACCGGTAATTCGATAAATCATATATTATAGCGCATATATGCGTTCATTAATTCCGTCGACATCTATTGCGTTAGCAGTGAAAGAATACTTCAATTACTAACACAGACGATAACCGAAGTATCTCATGAAGAACCAATTCTGATCCAAAAAGAAAACTAAAAATCTGAATCAAGTCATTAAAAAAATGCACGTATTTTTAAGTAGAAAAAGTAAGGAGAAAGTATATGTATACAAATGGCATATGATTTTTTAATGACTACCCAAGTGACTGGATTATTTTGTAAAAAAATTAGGTCGCGTTGAGGAGACGAAAATTTAGACAAATTATGTTTTTCGCGCTTATTTGATAAAGAGAATTGTTAAATAAAAAATATTTAATTACGTATGTAAGTTAAGATTCTTTTCATTGTTTTCGTGGTGAAGATCCACATTAATAAGTATTGCTATTAGTTACACAAATATATCTATTTTGTGTTATATCATTTTATATTTTATGTTCAGAATAGTTTCGTTTGCGTGTAATTTTTATAATGCTCGATTAGAGTTCAAAAACAGTTTTTTTTTGTAATGTTTACTCTTATATTTTCAATACCGTAAAAAATACCGATAAACCGGTTTCGATTGAAAATTTTACCGAATTACCGGTACTTGAATTAAATCGGTAAATTTGCAATTCCTAGTGCCTGAGGTGTTTCCTCGTACTGGAGGCTGAGTAGTCGATTTCTCTGGAGTTTTGAGTTTCTACTGTGCATCGTGGTGGAGGGTTTTTAAAATTAAAATTCACCTCGTGTTGGTGAAAATATGGATAAGAATACTTTTGTTTGAGATCAGTGAAAGTATCTTCCGAGGAATTCAAGAATCAACGTTCAGGCTCTGGAATAAAGAGTAGGCGGAAGATTTCACGTCACGTAGAATTGCTTATTCAATTTTTGTGCTTCTTCGGTCGAAAGGGAGCTGTAACCTGCACGACTGTAGTGATTTAATTTCCCGAGTACTTCGCGAGTATTCGTTCCATCGAATAATGTACCCCCTTGGGCGAAAGAAGAACCGCATCGTTCGCCACGAACAATTTGTAAACGTCTCCGAAGTCCGATATCCCCGAGCTCGTATTAAAAGCGGCGGACAGCGAAAAATTCGCGTTATAAATATCAAACGGCCCGTAGCTCCTGCCACGGGGAAATTTCCACGTTGTCACGGCGTTCGAGTATTCCTTGCGGGCGGCGGGAATGAGATCTCGTCTCTTTCGCCGCGAATCGCGCGCTGTAAATCAGCCGCTGGTCGCACGATTAAAGCGTCTCGCTTGGAACCAGCTTACGGTTGTTCTCAACAGCCCTCGAATTTCTGCCACGACGAAAATTCCAAGAGGCAGGTGGATAACGCGCGCGACTACCTACCTATACGCGTGTGCCCCAGCGCGTGATCGTGTTAACGCTACCCCTAATCAGTTTTAAAAAGCCATAAAGCGGATTAACCGCCCAAGGATATTACGAGTCAATCGGAGTTATGAATTTATCACCTGGGGGAGTAAACGAGATTACCTGGCCGTAATCGGCGCGATTCCGTGCCGGTGTAATCGTCTTGGTACGTCGTTTGTCTGATTACCACGCAGTGTCTTCCCAACCGGGGGAATTTAAGAAAGTTGATTGCAGTTGAACAATTTTACTAGCCTCTTACAATTCCAATTGCCTATTTTATTTTACTTCTTGCCAATCGATGAAAGTCCTGACAGTAAACGTTTGTCAATGTATCGTTCAAGTATCATAACATCTTTACCAAGTTCGAGTTAATTATAAAAAATTGTTTATAAAATTACTGCTTTTTCACTTGACATTAAAAAGAGAACACTTATCGAAAAATATATTTTTTGACACCGTAAGTAGTACCTAATTATTGAATTGATAAACATTTATTTCTATTTTTGGAGAATTTTCCAAATATGGAACTGCCCGAAACAAAAATATTCCACGAAATAGTAACGGGTGCAGATTCGAAATTGCAATAAATTGCACATTTTTTACGTATATTACACGGCAACTCAAAACTGTCAAAAATGGAGTTGCACCTGAGGAATACAATCCCGGTCATTATTTACTGTGCCAGGATCGCGGGGTTTTTTAAAGTCTACCTCGGGATTCCGGGAATAATCCCGGAATTGGGTAATAGAAAATTTCAGTAATTAAAATGATTTATTATGAGTTGAAATTTTTAAGTCTTTAGTTAAAGTAAACACGCTTACTTTCTACCATTAGTCTGAAACAAAAGCTAAAATCATTTTTAACAATAAAAACAGTAGAACATTGAAAAATAAAGTCTCATTAAGTAGATAATATCAGTAAACCATTATGAAGATTTTTGGAAATGCGAAGGAAGAAATAGCAATGCACCTAAAATGCATATCTACAATGTTTCGATTTTATGTGTTGAGACAATTTGCGATTTTCAACTCGCTCGATTTCGAAATAGCGGAAAATATCATTGTAAAAATAAATATAGTTTAGTTACTTATATGCGACTTAATATTATTATTTAAATAAATCTGTATTATTCTCCTTATAATTATGAAATGACTGCGTTTATTTATTCTGTTTATTTATATATTTTTCAGGTGTGCAAAAAGTAATTCCAATTTTTAAAAAATCCCGAAATTCTAGGGATTACTTACATCAAATCCCGGGATTTTTGGAATCCAAGAAACAGCCGGGATCGCGGGATCCCGGGATTGTATTCCCTAGTTGCACCCTTCTTGCTGCAAGGTCCTGAATTTTGTTTCGTTCTACATACCGATAACGTGGAGGATTTCTCGAGGAAGAGTGTGTGATTGGCTGACGCCGAACAATAAATGGAAAGCTGGTCTCTCTCTCTCGCCATTATTAAAAAGAAAGTTGTTCGTGTCAGTGACCATTGTCAAGTAGAGGACGAAGCGACAGTGGGCAACAAGGGGGTTCTCTGCATACAGAACATCCTCCCCTCGTGACTGGATACTTCCTCTGGAAGCGAATCTCTGCGATCGATACTCTCCACCGCGAGCCATTCCGCAAAGTATATTAACAGGTTGCCAATATCGCGATAGTGGCTGGAAGGATCCTCCCGGAGGGCGACATTGTGAGGCAAACAATTTAATAT
This sequence comes from Andrena cerasifolii, assembly GCF_050908995.1. Taxonomy (NCBI): domain Eukaryota; kingdom Metazoa; phylum Arthropoda; class Insecta; order Hymenoptera; family Andrenidae; genus Andrena; species Andrena cerasifolii. The sequence goes on along the minus strand of NC_135119.1, from coordinate 11,831,255 downwards.
GCGCGGCCTCTCGGCGAAAGTCCCTGCTAAGGACCCGTCCTCGGCATACCTTATCTGTCTTCTGGCAGTCACAAAGCCGAGATCTCTCCGTTTATTGGAAAGCTCTGCCGTCGCGCGCTCCCCGGGACCCGGATGAAAGGCGCCTTCGCCCGCTCTTCTACTTGCGTATCATCGATACAGAAGCCCCACGGTATGTCCTCTGAATGTTGATGCTCCGCGGGGCAATTTGGGAGAAAGTGGAATTTGCGTGGCATTCCGTTTTGAGGGATATCGCCTCGGCCCGCCGCCTCTCCTCCGCCGAAACAATTAAACCGGATAAGACCTCGAGAACGGGACATCGAAGAATTTCATCCAACTCGTATTCGACCAGGCTGATCCCCGCACTGTTTGCGTAATCGTGCTTGCTTGGGAAATCAAGCAGGAGGAAAGGAAATACGAGTGAATGCTGTCGGTGGTTCCAGTGGAAAATACAGATTGATCGGATCAGTGGATTTGATTTGACAAGGGGATTATTATGTACAGTAAAGATAAGACTTTATACAGTAAAGTTAGGCTCCTCGATAACCATTTTTGTTGAAACTGAATATCTTCGAAAGCTTTGTATTAGTAATTGCGAATGCGTGTGTTATAATCATGGGTAAAAGGGTAGGACGAAATCTGCCATTTTTACAGAAGTGGTTTCCGCGATTATTAAATGGAAACGCCGAGGAGAATGTAACTCTAAGACGAAAGCGACGAGGAGGATTCCTTAAGCCGCGATTTTCGATCCGCGGCACGTTCATCCCTGAGCACTGTGTCGTACTTTTCATTGACTGCGCTACTTTCGCGAGTGTTTTACCCTCCAAGGACCGCTCGAAGGGGCGGGAGCCTGCGTCTCCCTTCTTTCCTTCCCTTATTTCTGTTCCTGCTCGAGCACGCCCTGACGAAGTATGATACCTACATAAAACACTCGAGGGAAAATTCTTCATTGCTTATAGAAAACAGTAAATCTGTTTCTGATACACTTGTCGCTTTAAAGAATAACTTTGCATGCTAGCAAGAATGCACGCGCTACGCTATGTATTAATTGCAGCTTGCGAAGCTATAATAACTAACTTGAAATCCACATACACGATAGGTATAACTAATTCAATTATAACACATTTGAGGGTACAAGTTGCGACCGCAAACTATGTTGAATATATTCGTACTCAAATTTACTGCCTTGTTAGTTTTTCTTCTGGTGCTTTAAGGGGTTACCTACCCCGTCATGAGGTAGAAAAAGAATCGATTCTTTGGGAATTTATTTCAGAAATGACATGCATATTTTTATGCAATGGTTTTTGTATTCAGATGAGGGGCACTTTAACAGGTTACTATATTATGTTTTGGTATAAAAATATTTAGTTATTGCAAAATTACAACTGATTTCCCGGAAGCTGTTTTTAGACCGGTGACCACGATTTCTTCAAAACCGCTTCACCAATCCTTCTGAAAGTTTGTACGTTTCTTCTAGACATTGAAATCTAGTCTTTAATCGAAGCATTTGTTTTTCCAATGCACAGTTTTTATTTTATGGAGGGAAAAATAAGTGTTTTTTCTACGAAATTCGATCATTTCACTTTAAACATCTGCCATTTTGTCCCGGATTAATATTTTATAAAACGGAACGATTAAAGACTAGATAAACCATTGTACTAACTAAATCTTCTTCGTGTTTTTATTTCAGATAACCCAGTTCCGAATAATGTTGGTCACCGCGAAACGTGTTTCTAAAACCAGCTTCCGGGAAATCAGTTGTAATTTTGCAATAACTAAATATTTTTATACCAACGCATAATATAATAACCTGTTAAAGTGTCCCTCATCTGAATACAAAAACCATTGCATAAAAATATGCACGTACTTTCTGAAATAAATTCCCAAAGAATCGATTCTTTTTCTACTCCTTGACGGTAGGTAACCCCTTAATACACCCCTCTATCTCCTCCACCACAACGAAAGGATTCGTTGCGTCTGGGGGCGACTTCTACCCACTTCCCAGCGACTTGACACAAGTAAACTTGTCGCGTCGCACGATACTTGTTCCTGCTCATAACCGTGCACGGCGACACGGCGGGGACGGTGACGTATGCGCATCATAATGCCGCGGTGTGTACGTCTTCATGGCAATTAGCATGCATCCAGCAGAGCTTAGGGCACGCCAGGGGTGTCCGAATAATCCCGCGTGATCTACGCGCATTTCCGATACCCATATGCACTGTGCTTATGCCAGTGGTTGCCGCAAACCCCGCGTATACAAGTAGCCCCGTATTACGGCTCGAGAGGGAGAAATAAAAGGGGGAGAGAAGCCAGGCGGGCGGAGCCCTTTGAATAATTTCCCTTTTTACGCGCGCCGGGGTCCGCGGTTTATTTGTTTCCCGGGCAAAAATCCACCGGCCGATATTCCTCTAACCGCCGTTTAACGAAGAACGGCGCGATCAACGTATTCTATCGCAACACCGAAAACATTCGTCGATCAATGTCGAACCACGCGTGGCTCGACGCTGGTGCAAAGCGGAATTATTAAATTCTGCGTCTACCCGTTTGCATTTAATCCACGGGCTCTCGTTTCTCTGTGGCATGCCAAACAAAGCGGTGTGTGCAATTTGGGCAGCAAGTGTAGACGTTGTTTGGTTGTTTCATTTCATTCTGAAATGTAGATTTTACATACATGTTTTACCGTGTACCTTACCGCGGGAAGGCTTCTCTGCCACGAAACCGTTAATTATAGTGGATGAAGTTTTTAAAGCTGATGGAATGCTAGGAAGATGTACAGTGGCGGACAAAGGAAAGTTTACAACTTTTAAAATCGCAAAACTCTTTTAGAATTGGTCCAAACGACATGAGTTTTTTTCAGAAGCTAGAAGGATTAGTTTACTAAGTGACGTGTTTCATCGTTTTGAAAAAAAATGCAATTGGTCGGAATAGCAAAAAAAGTAGTAAATGTTGATTTTTAAGCTTTTTCATGAGAGCCTGTTAATAAAATTATAAAAATCCGTTTGTAGATTGAAGTTGCATACATGCCACAAATTTCATCAAAATCGGATAACGTTGCTCTGAGCTATAAACGCTTGAAGATCGCAGATTAAGGTCGAAAATCGTTGATTTCAGGAATTTCGCGAAATCAGCGATTTCACTTACTTCAATCTACAGACGGGTTTTTTGAATTTTCATTACAGGCTCACCAAAAAAAGTTTAATAAACGACATTTACTATGTTTTTTTTGCTATTCCGACCAATTGCATTTTTTCAAAACGATGAAACACGTCACTTAGTAAACTAATCCTTCTAGCTTCTAAAAAAAACTAATGTCATTTGGACCAATTCTAAAAAAATTATGCGATTTTAAAAGTTGCAAACTTTCTTCTGACTGCCACTGTTTTTGTAGGAGCATATTCGTTGGATTTCCAGTTGGAGCCTGCGTGTTCTTTCGAGATTAGCTGAACATACTGAGATAAGGGGCCGAAGAAGTGATGCGCATTGAATAACTTCAGTTTCAGGGGGAGGGGATCAAAGGGCGAGGCGTATCGTCGCGACAGGAGCACTTTTAGATCGCGAAGAGGGCCTCTTAATATGAAAATTACACGTCCAATGTGGAAAGGAAACGTCGCGTTTTCGCCAGCCAACAAAATGTTGAAGGCAGGGGAAAGAGGGAGCCGAAATCTTGATTTGATATTCCGCGTGGCGGGTTTCCCCGTACTCGAGGAGCTTTTACACGGCCAACCTGAGCCTCGCTACGTCTCGCTGAATACGAACAAGTACGACGCGCGTTGATAACACTCTCGAGAGCTTTCCAGTGTACCGTATTTGCCCTTCACAAATGTATGAAACAACTCTGGGAGACTTGTACCGCGCTGGGAACAATGATTAGCTGCATTTAATGAAATAACTTTTCGCAGGGAGCTCTACGGGGCTGCTTTCTTAATTTACGCTGTCATTCGCTGGTGGGTCTCAATTTCAAAGTTTCGAGGACCTGGGCGACACGAAGGGTTCGTTTTTTGAAAGATTAATTCTTTGAAAGACACATTTTATATTTTGTGGAGGCGACATTTCTAATTGTGGATTTTCTGTCAAGGACCATTTCGAGTGATAGAAGAGGGAATGTAACGTATTACAAATCGTGATATAAAGTTCTGAAGTATTAGGGTAAACTGTACAATAATTAGCACCCTAAGCGGAAATCCCAATTGGAATGTCTACATTTTTTTGTGAAATTTTATATGGTCTTAATTTTCAGTTATTATCAATGAATATGAATTTCTCAGTAAAATAAAACATCTTGAGTACCTATTAAGTCTTTTATTTTAAAAATATGCAACGAAAAATAAAAATAAGCATAAAAGTATTGGCACCCTAAAATTTCAGGTTATATACAAAAACATATGTAGTTAAAAACGAAGTTTAAAGTGTTTAGACAGACCATTTCATTCGCTATTAAATACCTACAACACTTAGTAAATCTGTATTTCAATCCATTACTTAGTTCTAAAGCGACAAAATATACCTACCCCTTATCAAAATTTTAAGAAAACGCCTGAAACTCAGCCCTTCGTCCCATTTTGTGGCGTTGCCTGATGTAAAATATGTTCAATTACTGGGCTTTGCAGTGCTGTAGTGAAAGGACAAATAAGAAATTGTAAAAAAAGCACCCACTTCCTAAGCTTGAACTTGTTAATAGTTGGCTTTTTAATCAGAAGAGCCAATGATTGATGCAGTGCCAGCATTAGTGCAGTTTACCCTAATTAGTTCCATTTATCGTTCCCCCGATTAGTTTCACATTTCTTTTCCACGATTCCCATGCATTGTTTCAATCAGCATCGTATTATCCGCGCTGCGTTCTTCCGCACATCTATCTACGAGTGGGTATTATTTTCCGTGCCCACCTGCCACGGAAATATTTCCCGTGAACACTCATGTATCCAGCAAACAGGGGCGTGCTTCTCGTTGGGCCAGTAACGCCGATGCTTTCACTCTTTGTGCCGACCCTAAAGGGGAGTTGGATGATGCTTCTCGAATAATTGGTAGGGCAGTAATGACAATTATTTAGGTTTTCCGCGTGGTTATTCGTTCCCGGCCGTGCGTGTGACGCGATATTGCCCGAAGGGAATCCTGAAGAGCCAACTAAAGGAACTTCATCCCGCTCCATTTAACCGGCAGTAAATTCTAGGACAAAGACACCAATCTCCCTCCCTGTTTAACTCCAACAACGTCTAATTCTAATTCGTCACCAAATTCCCTCGCATCGAGCCGACACCTGAATTCCACGCTGGAAACAGAATTCCATATTCCACCCCTTCCTATTTTATCAATCATTCCCTTTCCACCTCCTCCCAAGTAATGAACCTTCCACTTTTCAGCTGAAAAAAATTATAATTTGACTTAGTACCTGCACCACGTTGTACTCCCAGAAACTCGTGGTAAGTTTCCCCAACGAGGGCACGTCCCTCGGTGGGTCAGCATCGACACCCCTTTTACTTTCTGCCCCAGCCCCCGGGAAGCTTCGATGCTTCTCCAAATAATTCGTCGGCCAGGAACGGCGCGGATCCCTGCCTCCTCTGTGCTATGCGCACGTCCGTGTGTGCCTCGCCATTAATTAAAGGGGCCACGGGGTGCACCCTCCCCGATAAAAACCTTCAGGCGTATAAAGCGTGGGGGCGACCGATGGTTGTCCCGCGGACGCGGGGGTGCGGCCACGAGATAGCTCGAATAACCAGCGGGGTCCAACGGTCCACCGACATCTCGGGGCTTTTAGTTTAAATTTCCAGAGCTATAAGCCGTGTCATTAACGTCCATTTATAGGGATCCCGATCTCCTGTGAAGATTCCAATCGCTGGAAACGCTGGCCTAATTGATCGATGCTCGGCATCTCATTCCCAGCGCAATCGTGTTAATCTTTTTAACGTAGAAATTACCATTTTGTCCCTTTAATTCCGAGGAACACCAAGCGATGCTGCTCGAAGAGAAATACTTGTGTATTTAATCTATTTGAAAAAGTAATAATATGAATATTTAATGCTCCTTTAGCGAGCTGCGCGTCTAAGTAGTTTTGTTTCAGTAATTTCATTACCTTTTCATTTATCAAAGGAATCTTTCCCGCGGAAAAGGGAGGAAGAATGAGATATCTCATCGAAAGGTTCGGTTTCGATCGCGACAGAGATTTCCGGTATCATCCTGCCGACGGACAATTTATGTCCGTTGTCTGGCCGGTGCAACAATTTATCGTCGTCTGGCTTGTTTTTCCCCGTGCGGCGTCGAAGTGTATCGGCACGAATTGAAATACTAGAAACACTTCGGCCGGACTGTTTTTTTTTTTTTTTCTGCCGCGTACGTATCGATCAGGAACGGGGGCGTAGTAAATGGAGAACACGGGTCCAGACTGAATTCCGTCGCGATTTTTCCATTTTGACTTTTATTCGGCGGACGAGCCCTCTGTCTATTAAAAAACCGCCAATGCGTTAAAAGTTGTCGGCGTTAACGTCGCGATACCAGCGAACTCTTCCCTCGGCGATAGTTTATTGACCGCGACTCGGTTGTCCATTCGTAAATAACAGATATCCACGGCGCTTCCGCATTGTTCGTGTATTATTTTATCAATTTGCGCATCTCCGCATTGACACGTGTATTTCACTATCGAGGCGGAATGGCGCGCGTGAAAATGAAAAATCTATTCGCTCGACATTAATCGAGATTGGCGCGTGAAATTTATGAGAATTTTCAAAGAATTCGGTTGGCAGAATTCTTATAATGCGCGGGCGTATTTTCATTACGCTCTATACATTTTTATCAAAATCACAGCGATAGTCGAGTACGATGAACACGAACACGTATACGCAAAACGTATAAAGCGCAAGTAAAAATCTTTAAATGTCGTCGACGTCGTTTGCTCTTCACTTTCCCTTCACTTTCGCTGCCTTTTTGACGTACTTTGTCCCTTCGCCTTTCCTCGACATTTTTACAACTTCGTTAACCTTTCACGCATTTAGAAGTTGCTGCGTCGCGTAAGCTACGCCCTACAGCTTTATTTCGCAGCGAATTATCTCAACCAGCATTCAGCCATCTCTTCATTAAGATACTGTTACGCTTTCACCACGCTCTGTCGTTGCTAAAAGCTTACTACACCCCAGGAATAACGCCACGTAGAATTGAAGCTGAGCGAAATTAATCATATTCCTCCGTGAATCGCCGATGAAGCTCAGATATTAAGACTACTTAATAACGTATAATATTATTGAATAAACTTGATCTCCTTACGCTCGAAGCTCACATTTCCTTGAAAACACCATTGACTAATACCAAGTAGCGCGAGTAATTGGCGAGGATGGATCCAAATCAGGGCTTGAATAGGTTTCGAAAATAACTGTTTCAAACTGTTATATAAAGGTTCTGACTGAAAGAGTTATGAAGAACCTTTATTCTGAATAACCGTTATAAAGAACCTAAATATCAGACTATATAAGTATAAGTTACGGTTCCTATATAGCTCTATAACTTTTATTTTTTAGGTTCTATAATTTTTATTTTTTAGGTTCTATATAAGTTACAAAGCGGTTATAGAACCGATTCTTGTAACGGTTGCACAGAATTTTACAGTAAATGAAATCACAACATAATACAACTATAGATTACTGTGTAACCAAATTGTTTAAAAATTATTATAAATAAGTAAGCAAATATATATTATGCACACATATGTACAAATGTATATGTATACACTCGGCGGTATGCAAGGATCACTTGTATACATATGTACAAATGTGTACATAATATATATTTGCTTACTTATTTATAATAATTTTTAAACAAGTTGGTTACACAGAGTAATCTATAGTTGTAATATGTTGTGATTTCATTTACTGTAAAATTCTGTACAATCGTTACAAGAATCGGTTCTATAACCGCTTTGTAACTTATATAGAACCTAAGAAATAAAAGTTATAGAACCTAAAAAATAAAAGTTATATAACCTAAAAAATAAAAGTTATAGAACCTAAAAAATAAAAGTATAGAACCTAAAAAGTAAAAGTTATAGAACCTAAAAAATAAAAGTTATAGAACCTAAAAATAAAAGATATAGAACCTAAAAAATAAAAGTTATAGAACCTAAAAAATAAAAGTTACAGAACCTAAAAAATAAAAGTTACAGAACCTAAAAAATAAAAGTTATAGAACCTAAAAAATAAAAGTTATAGAACCTAAAAAATAAAAGTTATAGAACCTAAAAAATAAAAGTTATAGAACCTAAAAATAAAAGTTATAGAACCTGAAAAATAAAAGTTATAGAACCTAAAAAATAAAAGTTATAGAGCTATATAGGAACCGTAACTTATACTTATATAGTCCGATATTTAGTTTCTTTATAACGGTTATACAGAATAAAGGTTCTTCATAACTCTTTCAAGAACCGAAATCTTTATAATAACGGTTTCAAGCCCTGATCCAAATGGATTCTGCGCCCGACAGCGCATCGTTAAAGACAAGATCTGAACGCATCGAAGCATAAATCGCCGTTTAGTTGCACGGGGCTGTTCATTGTTCGAAACGATGAGCATACTGTCCTGGATTTGATGCAACACGCCGTAAACGACGCGGGTCAGAGTGCAAAGTTATGTACCGATCAGCTGGGCCACCGTAAACCACAATGCGCACTGTTTCATCCCCTAATGTGGCTCAGTCATTAGTCATTACTTAGGCTCCCAGTGTACGAGCGATTAGAATGGGTTAGTGGGGTACGATTTAGCGTCCCGCGGGAGTTTTCGGCCTCTTGCCTGCATTAATAAGCCACGCGTCTTTGAGCATGCCCATTGTTATGGAAAAATAGCCGCGCGGGGGATCTGCGGCCGCGAAAGAGTTGAGGATACGAGAATAGCTCTTGCTGTTTCTCAACTGGGCTGGATATTCCTCGTGCACCCCCTTGGGACTTGAGTACCTAACCCCCTTTACGGAACTTGAGGGGAATTTCAAGTACCTAATTTTGATGAATGACAATTGAACGACGAATGATTTTGGTACGAGAATGAAGGGGAAGGGGATGATTCTAATCTTCTAACGGGGTTGATTTTAAGCAGTCTGCCTGCACCCTTTCGAAAAGTGGAATACTCTCTGTTACCTTTTCTTTTTTTAACAAACAACAATTTCTCGTTCAAAGGATTCTTTCATAGGAAGAGATCCTTTTCAAGGAAATCAACTTTGAATGATTCCTAATTAAATAATACGGTGGCTGCATTCCAACGGGAAATACAGTAGGATTTATAATTAAGACTCACTTGTAACCCAGCGCACGATACTGGCGATGTAGAGAGAACAAGTGAATTACTAGTAATCCCTTTGACTATCGAATTAATTGCTTTCTATGATTCACCGAATTCTCGTGGCGCAATCAGCGATTCGCAGGCGAGGTTTCGAGGGATCATCGAAATGTACATCGCGCGAAACTTAATCGATCTTCAACTATCGACGGTCCTTTGATCAGCGCGCGCGCTGATAACACGGTCATCGTTAACCATCGTTCCTGTCGATGATTCGTGCGGACGAGCTGCGATTAATTGGGACGCAATCACGCGGTTGCGCGAGGCGTAAGATTGCGCTCGGCCTGTAACGGAACGCGTATAAACGCGGTGCGTGTAAGAGGATAATGCGATTTCGGATGAATTCCTGCTCCATGTGTACTCCATAATGAACCGACATCAATGTCGGAACTGGCAAGATGGTGTTGTTAACGAAGGTGTCCGTTACACGTTATTAACTCAACCTACAACTCTATCACGAATACGTAACTGTAACTAGTAACTAGAACTACTAAAGTTGAAATGAAATGAAATATAATTATTCCATCATTTTCATTTGTTTTGAGATGCTAAGTCATTCGGTTCTCAATTAATTGTAACTAGTAATTAGAACTATTAAAGTTGAAGTGAGATGAAAACTAATTAAGGATGAACTTCAGTAACATTGAAAATAAGCGAAAATCGTTGAAAATTGGAGGAATGAATTTTTCTGCAATAGTAAAAGCCCTCGCAAATTTGTAGAAAAATTGATTCGGTAGTCTTTGAATTATTTAACTTTTAATTTAACGTGTATTCTTATGGGAAACACAATATTGAGAAATATAACTACAAAATTAAGAGTGAAATATTAGGCCAAAGTTTTTGAAATTTTGTGCATAGAAATATCAAGCACCGAACTATATTGCCACAAGAATTCCGGAAAATTGATTAATATCTTGGAAATTGATTAACTTTTGGCTAAGATTGTCACTGAAATTCATCCTTAAGTAGTCCATCATTTTCATTTATTTTGAGAAACTAATTTCACTTGCCTCTCGATTGTGCTTCTCGCTCGACTTTCATTATGTGCAAAAATTTTGGAGCTCGTCTTGCCCTAAGCCCCGATCACGTAAATTTTTCAGAAAGCTCGCCCCTCGCAGCGGAGCCTTAGGCCGTGATGAGACAGGGCAGCAATTACCGACTGATGACGACAATTGTTGCAGCAGGCCGTGCAACTGCGTGAGCATGAATATCATTCGATTATCGAGAACGCGTCGCTCCTACTAAATACCGCGTGCACCCGCTCCAACCGGAGCGGGAGTAGTCGAAATCCATTAAAGGGTTTCGCGCCCTCCGCGCCGCACGCGTACATCCGCGAGCCTATCCGGTTTAACCCTTCGGGGATAGGTTTCTCAACCCTTTCGCGGAAACCCAGCGGCTTCCGCTTTTCCTCCCCTCCCGTGTTGCGGTTTTGCAAGGCAGCCCGATGTGTTTTTCTTTGTGCCAGAAACCTCCGCAGCTGACCAATAAAACTCCCTTCGCCGTCTCGAATTCACGAACAGGAAGCCAGGAATATTTAATGTGCAGGGGGTAGCTACAAAATGCTTTAAACCTGGAAAGGCAGGCTTGGTAAAGCGTCTGTTTTCGCCAGAAATTCTGGCGGCAGAAAATTTGCGAAATTGAGTAGCCCGTGTATTCTTGTTCCTTGCTGGCAGGTTTGTTTCAGTTAAAATCGCATCATTACACTTCAAGTCTATTTAAACTAAATACAATGGTATCAAGATCTGCGCTACGTAGTTTCGAATACGTACTTACACGGTGAGATTTTAATGCCACTGAATGTTAATTGAATCCCCGCGAGATTACGTTTCACTTTTCCCCGAGATGAAAACAATTCCCGTGTCCAAACAGCGGTGCGCGGTGGAAGTTGAGCGCCCCGCAGCAACCGGCTGATAGTAAATTTTATCTGCGACACGTACAATGTTAAAACTCTCGCCGGCGACAAATGAAAGTAAAGTTTATGCAACGATAACGATCGTCCTGTACTTAAATACGCGTGAATTTCCACGGTTTCCCCGGTAATCCTTGGAAGCGGTTTTACGACCTTTTTACTGCCCTCCGCCCGCAACCCTCGTCACGAGAGATACCTGACGAGGGGGTGAAAACGTCCCGAGTACATTTTGAAATTATCAAGCACGGCCACGCGAGGAACCCTCGCGAACGATTAAAAACCTTAGCGTCGAGATATTAAAACCACCCTAACGCAACCTCCGTCTAACCCTTCGACTAGAAACTACACGAATTTATCAAATTTCCGGTGAAATACTTGATAAACTCCCCTGACGATGCGCGCATTCCTCAGAAACGCACGCTTAATTTTAATGAGCATAACAATCACATTTATAGAAGATAAATTTGTTCGGGGGGCTTAATTGTATCAGTCAGCACCGAAGGAGAGTGAGCAGAATTGCATTGCAAAAAACGACAACCCTCTTTCCTCCTGCTGTAGCAATCTCCATCCCCCGTGAAACTCCGCCGACACTAATCGATACTTATAACCGAGGAGCCAATGATTGATAACAAAAAATCGTCCAAGAAGAAATACAATCTTTTCGATAATACCAGACGTTCCTCGAGGGTCCTGTCCACGCCCCCGCGTTCGTTCGCCCGATTGTTTTTCATCGTATTAATGATCGATATCGCAACGAGACACGATTCGACGTCGCCTCGGCGACATTGTACCTTTAGACGGTTTGCGACGCCGCGGCGCCATGGAATCCGGGAGGGTAGTTTCCCTTCCCTTCTTCGTCCTTTCGACTTCGCGCTGTCTCGCTCTCTTAGCCTCGCTTTCAGCCCCTTTCTAGCCTCGTCGCCTCCCGCCATCGTTCATCCCCGACGCCTTTGAATTTACTTCTATCGCCTCGGGGGCCTGTCTCGTATATTGATACATCGGTGTCCTGATTCGTGTTACACCGATGGATCGTTGATCGAGAAAAAGGAGCCCGCTCGATAGCTTTCGTCCTCGAAACTCGGGTCCCTTAACGAGGGATGTGCGAATAAGAAACGAAATTAGTAACGGCGCTGATCTTCTGGCGGAAATAAGATGTTCGAGCAAAACGAGCAAAACCTCAGATACGTGTTGGATTATTTATCGATTGCATCTGTGGATCAATTTCTTTACTTTTACACGCGTTTAATTTCATTGCAGTGTACTTTGGTTGATACATGTTCTTCGCTCGGTTCTACCTCGTTCCATTATCACAGCTGCTTCGTACACCATTCTCACCTCGTCCAACCGAATATTTAAATGCGATAGAGCCGGGCGAAGCATTTGGAGCATCCGAGTGAAGTGAAATGAAAGTTCATGAAAAATTGTCGAGACGACACAGGGGGCTCGCTAATTCATAAGCTGAAACGTGTGCAGCGTACGGGAAGCGGAAATTTGCAAAGGAAATTACCGCGAGCCTGGCCCCAAGCTGTATCTCCTTTGCCGGCCACGCTAATAGAGTTTTTTTAAAAAAAAAAAAAAATTGTACCTCAAAGCGAGGCTAACGATGTTATCCTGGACCGCGAAAGATGGCTGCCTGTAAAGAGCGATGATTATTTATGCAGATTCGTATCATGCGCGCCGTTAACATCGATTCTTCGGTGATCTACCCTTACGTCACACACGCTGGGACAACAAAGAACGCGACCCCCTTCGACCCTCGCGTGTCCACCCCTTTCGCCGTGCGTAATCCTTTCAAAACAGATCCGAATGCCACGGCAGGGCAGAAATTATGCGACGAGCACAGCGCTGCCGTTCGAAATTTGAATTTCAACGTGGGAACGTTCTCGTGCGACGCTGAGATTGCGTAAATTAGGTTGAACCAAGTTGGTTACACGTGCGAGGAATGGTTTGCCCGCAATTCTTGCGAGCTATTCTTCCAGCTGGAATTCGCCCAGCTATTCTTTTACATAGACACCCCTCGAAGCTCGCTCGCCAAAATATCTTGCTGATTATTATTTACCTCGCCGGGAGACAGAAGTAATTACACCGTGAGACGGTCTGGGCCTCCTTGCATTTAGGATAATTATTCCATGCATATTTTAACTATTCGCCGTCTGGCCCTTTGAATCGTCATAACAAGAAACTTATTGTATTGCAAATGTACATAGTGAACGACGATAACGCAATCAAAGCGGAAATAATCGTGACGCCCGAAAATGATAATTCTATTTCACTGTGTTACTTGACGCGTTCCTGTATTAAATTAACTCCCCCCCCCCCTCGTCTCTCTTCGTCCAGCCATTCCCTCCGTTCACTTTCTATCACGGTGTTATCAACTGTCGAGGTAATTTGTTACCTTCGCCCCTATTTTCTTCACCCTTTCTTAGCATACCGCCCGCGTCGATCTCGAGGCAGCGCGAATACAGAATCGAGGGGGGTGAGGAGCTCGATAAACGATGGAAAAACGAATATGCGACGAACAATGCCATCGATTTAGTATGCGGGTCAAGTCGCTTGACAAGAAAAACTTGCAGTATTTTATCGAACCTAGTGATCCTCGAGGGAGTGATCGGAACAACGTGTATCGTCGCTGATTGGTTGCCACGATTTTGGAGCAAAAGCGGAAGTAGACAGAGAGAGAAACTGTAAAAAAAGAAAGAGACAGAAATACTGACAGAAAGAGAGAGAGAGAGACAGAGAGAGAGAGAGAGAGAGAGAGAGAGAGAGAGAGAGAGAGAGAGAGAGAGAGAGAGAGAAATACTGATAGAAAGAGAAAGAGAGAAATACTGATAGAAAGAGAAAGAGAGAAGTACTGATAGAAAGAGAAAGAGAGAAGTACTGACAGAAAGAGACAGAAATACTGACAGAAAGAGAGAGAGAGAGAGAGAAATACTGATAGAAAGAGAGAGAGAAAAATACTGATAGAAAGAGAAAGAGAGAAATACTGATAGAAAGAGAGAAAATACTGATAGAAAGAGAGAGAAAAATACTGATAGAAAGAGAGAGAGAAAAATACTGATAGAAAGAGAAAGAGAAATACTGATAGAAAGAGGGAGAGAAAAATACTGATAGAAAGAGAAAGAGAGAAATACTGATAGAAAGAGAGAAAATACTGATAGAAAGGGAGAGAAAAATACTGATAGAAAGAGAGAGAGAAAAATACTGATAGAATGAGAAAGAGAAATACTGATAGAAAGAGGGAGAGAAAAATACTGATAGAAAGAGAAAGAGAGAAATACTGATAGAAAGAGAGAAAATACTGATAGAAAGAGAGAGAAAAAAATACTGATAGAAAGAGAGAGAAAATTACTGATAGAAAGAGAAAGAGAGAAAATTACTGATAGAAAGAGAGAGAGAGAAATACTGATAGAAAGAGATAGATATGTTTATTTCCGGTTTTGCCCCAAGATGGCTGCGGTTATACCGATCACTCCCTAGAGGATCACTAATCGAACCTATCGTCGTTCAATTGACAGAATCAGTTGTCGCGCCGAATATATCCACGAAAGAAACGTATGGCAGAAATTGTCAAATGTATTAATCATTTTCTCTCGGACGCGCACCGCACGGATCGGTGGCGAAAATCGTACGGAGTCAGAAATCCGCGAATTCGTCGCGTATCGAGGGAGAGAGAAAAAAATATATTTCACCCTTACTTTCGCTTCATTTTTTCCTCGATGCGTCATTTTTCATCGGGGGTAAGGCTGACTTTATGCGTGTAACGCGATGGTATAGTCATCAATAAGGCTTTCCCGGTGCCTTACATAAATATCCAGCGATTAACATATATCGACCACTTCGCCGGCCTTCGAGTGCACGATTAAAATTCAAGATCCTCGAGCCTTTCGCATTTTCATGCAAATCCTTTATATTCCGAAGGAATGCCTATTCACCCGACGAATTAAAACCTTCCGTAGCTCCCCGAGCAGATTCGTCTGTTGTTATTTATCGACGCAGTATCTCGCACGCGAGATTCATACTCTCGGGCGCGAAATTAATGTTCCAGGGAGGATTCTCAGGCTGGATGAATACGTGTTCTATCTTGATAGCAGAGCCAGTCTCCCTGGCGATCATTCGAAAATACTTCACGAATCCGAACAATTCAGGCAATTACCGATCACGCGGCGGCCAGTTTCGAAGCCACCCACGCCCCGGGCGCGCGCAACCTCTCGTGTAATTCGCAGGGTGTTTGTCGCGTTATTTTTCAAATAATTACATCACGCCCCCGACAACGTATTCAGGAATCGAATGAACCGCGGCCATCCCGGGGGCACCACTGGCCATCGCGCGAAATGTTAATTTCGCATGGGACGGAGTCGGCGTAACTTCGGGCGGACTCTAATTAACAACCCTTCCCGCGGCGGTCCGAAAGAAACAAATTTCCAATGGAATTTTTTCCCGCCCCGGCCAATCGTAACTTCGCCACCAACGGGACCATGAAACGGTGACGAGGAAGGACGCGTGTCCGTTCCAGAGACGGATTCGAATCGTCGTCCGGAGGGGGCCGAGCGTCCCCCTTCGAATCAACCGAGTCGTTTCGTTTGACCGACGAGCATCGCGACGGCCCCCCTGGTCCCCGTTGAACGAGGCCGCGGAAAATATTCCCGCGGATGATAAAAACAGAGGCAATTTGCCAAAACGTCGGCCTGATGGCTGCTCGCGTCGCAGACGCGAGGGTAACGCCGCCCGGGAGGCTCGAGAGGAGCCCCCGCGACAGGAAACTCGGCAAGAACTCGAGAAAGGGAGAGACCAGGAGGTGGAGGCGCAGCCAGAAAGGAGGGTCGTAAGGAGGAGGGCCAGGGGTGGAGGATATCTTCTTGCAAAGTGGGATGTAAATTGCTCGCACGTACATTAGTCATCATCACTCGCAGCCCTCTCTCACCTCAACTTTGTTGCCTCCAAGTGGCTGTCCCTCTTTCCTCTCTTTCTACGCTTTTCCACTCCACCCTTCGTCGTCCTCCTTTCTATTGGCCTCTTCGTCGTTCGCGCTTATTGTTCCACGATTTCGGCGACTACGCTTTGGAATGCTCCTTTATTCCTTTGTCCAATGGTTTTTCGCGTGCTCGTCGCGTTTCACTGGGTTTTATTTATCTCTTCTTTACCTCCCTCTGGAATAATTAGGTGTCGCGGTAAACTAACACCCTTGGGTTCCCGGCGATAGTACTTGGGTTTGTTATGATAGTTTCTTTTCCTCGTTATCGCGGAAGAGGTGATGTAACAATCAGAGTTTCCACTCGGCGCGGCACCACTCGAGTTCCGTCTACTTTTTCGAGTCCCTTCCGACGAAAGCTCTCTGATCAAAAGCGCGCGTATCGTCGTGGAGATGCGTTTGTATATCCTTCAAGGAGCACACCACCGACTCTTATTTCCACCCGTATGACTCCACCGGGTTCCTCTCATATTTGCTTTCTATTCAACGTGCCGTTTTCCTTTTTTCCCCGGCCGCTGTATCAAATGCTTCGCAACCCCACGATTTGCTTCTCCCACAGTTTCCCTTCTTGTGTCAATCCTGCGTGCACCGTTCTCCCTTTTGGGCTGTTTATCTCGTGGAATTTTGTGAGTTATACTTCGACACATCCATTACTCGCTAAATTAGCTGTCACTAAACAGACTAGCCAGAATCGAATCCCTCTTCCTCTTTGCACAGTTGAAAACAATAAAAATTCCCTTAGGAACGTCCACTATCCTATTTTCCCCTCCTCTCAGACTTCATTGTTTACGTTCCTATCGCCGGGCTTTCCGCCGAGACGCTTATTTCCTGGCCTGAATTTCCGTTCTCCCTACGAACTTCGGCTCCGTCATACGAGTCCTTTCCGTTTCGATCGGTCAAAGTCGCCTATCGACGAACCTTTCCCCCGGCTTCCCTTATTTTCTCCTACTTCCGTTTAACTTTCCCGACTCCCTCCAGTCCTCGCTCCCTCGCGTTGCTACGTCTTCCGGTGAACGACGTTTGTTCGACTTAACTTGAAATAAATTCGACCGAGAGGAAATTGCTCTCGCTAGCTGTATGCAGAACGCTCCAGTCGGAGCTTCCATCTTGCGTGGATCTCGTCTTTGAAGCACGCGACGCCCCCGTGGCTCTCGAAACGTTGATTTATCGAATGGAATATCTACTCTCCACGCGAATGCAAGTTGACGTTTTCATACTTGTTCCGTTAATATTCAAGCACTCGAGAGTTTCGCGAATGCACTCTACTTTTGCATAATAAATTGGCGCTAGCGGTCGAGGATAATTACTGTCGTTATATTATATTAAGGTGAATGTCCCAATTTCTGATCATGCCCCCATTTCTGATCATTTCGTATTTTTCTTACTATTATATGCGTCACGTTTGTACTATAGTTGCAACAAAATAATTCTAAACTATTTAAACATTTACGCGACTGTTGCACGAGCTTGGGGCAATACATACATAGCTATTTTTCATGAACAGAAATACCTACGGACATTCAGAGCATTATACATTTAATTAGAAATTACTAATAGTTAACAATCTTGAAATATCTTTGTTAAATAGTTTTTGAATTGGTCGATTTATTATTAAAGAATTAATCAATTACTCTGCAAATTTTCATCACAAACAAATTTTGTACACCTTCTTTATGACGAGTTATTTCTTAAATGAGCAGAAATGGGGACATTCGCCTTACTTGTATTATAAATCCATACGGCAGTATTGAATCTCCCCTGGAAAATGAACACAGTGTAAATTATTCAAATACTTTATCAGCTTCTGAGTAAATTGAATTTCTTCTTCGTTCGATGCCGTCGAACACCCCCTGGTGAACTTTCTCCGATCATTTTGCCGTAATACAACAAAAATTCCGGCATTACGCCAATTAGTTACCAAGGGCTCAATTAATCGCCGGCGATATTAATAATTTCCCAGGATGCCCGGGGACCATTCGGGTAACTTTCCCGTTGCAAACAAAATGTTAATTAACCGCGGCCTGGGGGTTACGCGGTGCACTCGGTGAAAAATCTCTTCATTATAAGTTTGGCAAGATTTTAACAGGGCTCAGCAGGCGGCTCGAGCGAGCAGCGACTCCTCGCAGGATCGCCTCCTTCGTATTAAACTTGCTGGTCGAAAGAATGAAGGCGTTCTTACCTTTAATCCCCGCCACTCGCTCACTTCTTATTCATAGTGACAGGGGATGATGCTAATATAACGTTCATCGATTCAATGCTTCTTATTCGAACTGCGACAAATCTCTTAATAATACCAGCCTTGTTAATCATAATTGAGATCACTCATCACAAAGGCATTAAACACACGAATCGTTCCGCAAACTGTTCTGAGATCACTCTCCATTTCGACCAGTGGTTTTTGGTGTGTTAAGGGGAGGTTCCGGTATAAATATCGATTTTTTAAACGATTTTATTCAGCTTCGAGCCTCTGTTTGTTTGTATGTTTGTTTGGTTTTACTTCATTTTTCGAATGATCAATCCTTTAAGAATAGGTGTTTAATAGAATTTTTTGAAATTCGCAAAATTCCCGGAGTTATAGGCATTTGGGTAGCGGCATATGCATGGGTAACAGCCGGCCACTCGGCGCTCGCGTAAAAGTTTAAACGCCTTTTTCTCGAAACAGTGTTCTCAAAATCGGTGGAACCTGTATCTCCAAAAGTTATCATCCGATTCGACTGAATTTTTTTTATTTTGCAGAATATACTTTTGGCTAGGAGGGAAACCAGAAAAAATTACAAAAAATGAAAATTTATACTATTTAAAGGCGATGAAAGGACGAAAAATATAGGGGAAAAATGATTTCAAACTTCAAGTGTCATTACATTAATATATTAACGAAATCTGTTTAGTATTTTGATTTTAGATAATCTAGTTCCGAATGGCAGTGTTCACCGTAAAAGCAATTTTTTAAAAAGGCTTCTTACATGTGGGTTGTTACTTTATTATAAACGTAAATATTTTTCCACGAAAAAATTACCAAATATTCTTTAAATGTTGCTCTTTTAAGTGCAAAAAAGTTCTGTAAGAATATATGCTTCCACTTTTGTAAAAAAAATTCACAAACATTCGCCTCTTTTCGGCCGCCTGACTAAGGTATAACCCCTTAAGTGGAGACTCTTATTTAATCAAGTCACCATGTTTACATACTAAAAATATTGATTGCATCTCTCGAATATTTAGCACGTACTCCCTCCCACCTCATGCAATATTAGTTATAAATATTATTTCATAGCATGTGGCTTTGGGGGTGATGCAATAAATATTTCCAGTACTGTATGTAAAAAGTAATTGCATTCACTGGAGCAATTCAAACAACTGCACGTTGCGATATCTGACCGATGAATGTCCAAAAGTAATAACAAGTCTTTGCTCCTACCAGGATGCGTTTCTCATTTCAGGCTGGGGCGCGTGTGCCCACGAGCGCGAAGCTCGTCACACCCCATACCGATAGCTTTGTCCAAAAATTCGCGCCGCTCACTTTCGCACGCTCCTTTATGCGCTCTCCAGCGTGGCCCTCGAATAAAACGTTACCTATTCTCGCAACTCTCAGCTGGCGACGCCCACCGGTGCTCCAAAAGAATTACTCGTTAAACGACCTCGCGCCGACAATGCTCCGCTCGTTCAAACATTCCGAGCCCGCTGAGCTTTCAAACGCAAGTCGCTTTTACATTCGTTTAACCAGGTATATCGACCTGCGCCCGGAGACTCGGGCGAAATGGCGCTGAGCTTCTTTCTTTCGGCGAAATCCCAGGTGAAAGAAGTCACGCTCGTCTAACGAGCGGGGAAACCCGCTCGCGTAATTACCGTCCGCGTTATTATGCTTCGGAAATTGGTTAATTAAAGCCGCGCACGTCGCACGGAAGCAAAGACAAGATTCCTCCCAGCAAGCCCCGGTCCACGCGGGCCACGTGGCCGCGCATAATTGAAGTGGACGTGGGTGGATCGGTAAATCATGCCTTCTTTCCACGTACCTACGATTCATGGGGGTTTATCGCCGTGTTCTGGGGCCGGTGGAGAAACAGTCAGGTTGCCCGCCGATGATTACGGTTTCTCGATATCGGAGATTTATCGTCGCGCGTAGGAACTGGAGGTGGCCAACCTCGCGTTCCCTGCTCGGTTATCATTATTATTCAGCGCTGTTCGACCGTGGATTTTCAAAGTTAAATACCAAGTAGGTACTTTACATCGAACGCTCGGTTATTATCGTTCGTCTGTTCCATCGACAGACTGTTACGTTTACATTGCTCCCGCAATTGTGGTTACAGAGTTGTAACCTTCCCCGATGCCGCTACATTGTGCATTCCCCCGTTACTCTGAATCCTCCAAAGAATTCCCGCTTCGCCCAACAGTCGACTGGAATTCGCGCGAGCGGCGGGCAAAAGGTGCGCTGGAGGCGCGAAAACGTTTACCGCGCCGGGACAATATCGCGGGCTGCCGTCGCGATTTTTATATTCTCCCAGGCGTAAATATACCGGGGATTCACTCTCGCTCTCGTTTCGAGGGCCGTTCGCAGGGCAGAAGTACCAGGGCGACGAGGGGTTAAAGTTTCCCGAAGAAGCAGCCTGACGTAAAATTTTAATCCACCCCTGCACGGTAACCGGGTCGATGGTAGACGCTCCTCCCGTACACCCCGCCCCACCGAGCAGTTGCAAAACGGCAAACAAAGAATATTAGCGCGATTATCGAGACGGCACCCCGCGGTTCCCTCGCGAGCCGTTGCTTCGTTTATTACCGCGAAGAAGAGGGGGACCCCGCGATGCCTTTCGCGAGCTAACGACCGGGAGGAAACCGAGATCTTTGTCGGTCCGTCGCCCTTCCCCGCCGCGAATCTCGGCGGAGCGCTTTCGAAAAAGCCAGAGAGGAAAGTCCGCGGCGCGGGGGTAGACGGGTCGCGAATGGAGATTACAACGGCGCCGTGTTTCGCGACAGGAATAACGGAGATTAATGGACGACGAATATTCCGCGGGCGGATCGCTCGATGGACCAAAGCGGTTGTTGTCCCGTTGCGACGAGGAATTCTTCCCCCTGGTAGCCGGGTAGACCCGCGGCGCCATTCATCAGCGACGATTAATAATTAAAGGAGACTGGGGACGACTTTCGACAATTGCGCAACTCTGGAAGAAGCTGCTCGCGGCCGGAGAGGCGACGCGGATAACGCGTCAGCGTGATTAATCGATAAGGCGCTGGCGACGGTTCCTTCGACGATTTATGCCACTTACTGTGAATTGATCGATTCCACTTGATGAGAGGTGATTAATGGCGTTAATGAAAGGCTGCAGGCTTTCGCGACTTTTTGCGAAATAATATTTAATAACGCGTCCGCTTGTCCGCTCGCCCATCAATCAGCCCGATATTTTAACGCGGGAAAATTCACTACCGGGACCGTCTTAATTGGCGGGCCAGGGAAACGGGCATAAACGTTCGACGATGATGAATTGCGGAAGCGTTCCTGCCATGAATACCAGTCGACCGGTGTCTGTGCACGGGAACATTGTTCGGCGTGTACCGCCTCGCGTGCAATTTCAGATTTCAAGTGGAAACGCCGATGAAAAGTCTGTAGCAGCAAGTTAGAAAGATAGACTGCGAATAATTGTGGGAAGAATCTTTTGTAAGCGAATCTTCCTTTTTGCATTCCTTGATTTATATTTCCCTGGACTGTTCGGTAAGAATCTATTCAAAGCTGAACTCGTTAAGGGTAAAATTTGAAAATAGCTTTTTGCCGAATTTCGCCCTTTACACCACGAAAAGAAGAATAAAACAACTACTTAACTATGTATTAATTTAACGCAATCTGATGGAGTAATAAAGACGTATTATTGTTATTAAACGAAAGAATAATTGTGCTACAATTATATAACTACAAACACAACTCCCAGAGCAGCAGGAGTAACTGGAGGAGCTTCTCGAAGCAAGCATCGTCGCCGTCCAAATCACTGTCAGCAATTAACCATGCTGGAAGCCCAGCCACGCGGGAGATAAAGATCACCAGGAGATGGTCGTCGCCGTCGCAGCTCTGAAAGTTTCTTCAGCATTCTTGGCCATCCTTCTCGAGGCGGTTAATCGATAATCGTTAAGGAATCTGACTGAAAGGAGGGTTTCATGGCTGCTGGAGAACCACGTCTAGGTAGGTGGCTCCCGCGGGAATGAATGACTGATGAGGAGGACCCATCCACCTCCCCCCACGCCGACCACTCGGCTACGAGCAATTCTAAGATTCACTTTACGGAGACATCCAAGATAAATTGCGACCGC
This sequence comes from Andrena cerasifolii, assembly GCF_050908995.1. Lineage (NCBI taxonomy): Eukaryota > Metazoa > Arthropoda > Insecta > Hymenoptera > Andrenidae > Andrena > Andrena cerasifolii. Next base: position 11,808,760 of record NC_135119.1, on the reverse strand, counting down.
ATGCAAATATCCGCGATACGTCAACGCCACGGAGGTGGCTCGTTATGCACGTGTTGCGCGAAAGCAATGCTCGCGTTTGTTATCGCGGGGTGGAGACGTTGATAGGGTGAGTAGCATCCAAGTGACGATGAGAGGCCACGTGGTGACGAGCAAGCGATCAGGCGGGGTCGAAAAATTGGCATTCGTTGCCAGAGACACTCGCGTGTCCGCGGTGATGTATCTATTGAAACGAAAGTACAATCAAAGTTGTTGAACAAACGCGAGAGAAAATTTACTTTGAAACTCTGATTCTTGGAGATTTTTAAAAGTAGTTAATGTACAAAGTTAACTTAAGGAAAAGTAAGCCATTTTTAAGAATTTTTTTTCAGGAATAATTTACAGTTTTCATATAAAATTTCTATTACCTGCCTTTTGTACAATGTCCTAAGAGATCATACGAAAAAATGAATAGAAAAATACACGTAAATTTTAATGCATTAATTAATCTTATAGAGTCTATAATATAGAACCTTCACGCGCGTTGGTAGAATGTGTAACTATGGAACAGCATGTCCGAAATCAAATTGCATTTTTTTTGTTATAAACTATATGAGTGTAGTTTCCGTTGCACGTACCGATTTGAAAAACAAATTATTTTTGTAAAAATGGTGCGCTGTAGAAGAAAAGTTTCGAACATCCGCGAATAAGATGGACAGTTTTTGAAGCGTATTTGAAAAAATTAGTTTTCGATCAAAGAATCCGCACGTGCAACGGAAACTACACTCACATAGTTTATAAAAAAAAAAAAATGAAATTTGTTTTCAGACCTGCTGTACCATAGTTACACATTCTACCAGCGCAGGTGAGGGGTTCAGAAGATTAATTAATATATTAAAATTTATGCATGTTTTTCCATTGATTTTTTTATACAGTTTCTTCAGACATAGCACTAAAGGTAGGTAATCAAAATTTTATATGAAAACTGTAATTTATTCCTGAAAAAAATTCTTAAAAATGCCTTACTTTTCTAGCCGTCGCAGTGGTGTTCCCCCTTGAAACAGAAAATAAATAATTGAAAGGTTAAAAGCTCGGTAAATAACTTTTATCTATAAAAGTAAACAGTGTCATTCGACCCTTGGTTTTTAAAGGTTCCGCAGAGCAACAGAGAGGATGATGGGATAGAGCAGGACTTTGGTAGGATGATGCAGTGGCTAGGGTACCGATGGATGGCAGGGATGACACAGTGTTTACGATGTACCGTTTGACTATTTGGTATGATGCATGTTTGCGGAGGAAGTCGGAGCTATACAATATTAATTTATGCGCGAGTCATGAGCAAATACGGGTAAGTACACTGCACCAGTATTGCAATATAAGAGTCCCCGTCCCAGAGCCATTAGCCCGCAGCTCAACTGTGCCTCTTTTAAAATATTCCTCCAGCAAAGTGTTCGTACAAGAAATCCTCGCCACTGTTACATTGCCTGGGCAGATTTGTTCCCTTTATGTACCTGGCCGTTCGCGTCCCATAAAATGACAGCTCCAAGAACCCAGGGAAACGTCCTTTGAAATGGCCCCGCCATGAATAATCCGCGGCGCAACGCGTACACCTCGAACGTCAGCGAAGCGGAGCTCTTTGTCAGGCAGCGATGCAAATCGCCAGACGCGGCGTGCATCACGTCGCACCGCGGCGTTTCATTCGTGATCCCGGCGTCCTCCGCGGGGCGGATCCGCGGACACGCAGGGGTAACATCCGGTTTACGCCCCCGCAGACCGGCCCGCGGTACAATAATGATTATCCTGTCGTCCTGCGCATTAAAGTTACGACTTCCCTTCGCCGGCAGCGACTTTCCGCCTGTATCCCTGCCTCCGCCGGGACCGTGGCACTCATTAGCCGAAGATGAATTCGTTTCTTCGATGATGCATGAGACCTCCATCTATTTCGATCAGGGGAATTTAATGGGGAACGACGTTTCCAAGCTTGACGGATGAGCAGCTCGTTGATCACGCACGTGCGTGTATGCGCGCAAGATGGAACAGTGTCGTTGCTCGTTGTAGGTACTGTAAGTAATGCGTTTACGATGTTCCTTTTGCTAGTGGTGGTGCTGTAGCTGCGTAAGGCACGAAGGGTTGAGTGAGTTTGCGGACGGTATCTTTGCTGAGATGCCTCGAATAGCGTCCTGAATGTCACTTCCCACTTGCTTCCACCGTAATTCCTTGCGAAATCTGCCAATCTATGCGTCGAATTCGCGGTGCAGGATAAACCAGAGCTGTCTCCGCGGAATCGTCCGCGGGATTCAAGCAGCGCTGTATGATCATCAGCTATGAGCGTAACGGCGTAGAATCCGGAACAGCAATTGACCTGAGCCGACTCTCGTTTAGGGAGACAATTTCGTCTTGCAAGCTGGTAACGATTGATCAGAGCGACCGCCACGCTATTGCGCCACGGAACCGAGAACATTGTCCAGGGCACGCGTGTCCGTTCGCATGTGGAAGGGTGTGTGGGGGTGCGTGGCGCCGTCGCGACGGCCGGTTTTCCACTTCGGAAAGCCCAGGAGCCGTGGGGACGGGGTCGAGAACGGCCGGGCACCCTGGTTCTTTAACCTTTGCGGAAGAACCTTTATTGGAAGTAAATTGCCAGCCGCCGCGATCTCGGCAGGCATGGATGAAAGTTATTGATCACACGAGCGCGACACCAATGGCTGATTTTACGTTCCATAAAGATTAGAACACGCCTGTCGAGAATGGCGCTTGGCCCGATGATTTTCTGCCCGATACAGAGTAACCAAACGACGAAACTTTCAGTGGAATGGCAGATCGATCGTGCTCGTATCTTCTCCTCGTGATGCCCGCGGAGATTGACGAGGAGATGGTGCTGGATTTCGTGCTCCCTTCAGCTGTGCTTTCTTACGTTTACCTAAATAGTTTCTCGCAAGCTGAAGCGTAGCCTCTTAAATTCTTTCAATGCATTCCTCAAGCATTCCTTTTCAAGTTTCGCGTTTAGTTGTATCTCGGTAAAATTGTTCTAAACGTCCAAAGAAACAGGGTGCCAGCGTCATCAACGATCCTCGTTGAGACTGATGAAAGAAGCAGCTTTATCCCTCTCGGCTTCTCTCGGACGTCTAATAGCGAGGCGAAGACAAGGCCTGCCACCAACGCGTGAGAATCAATCGAAGAAAGTGCAAAGATATACGGCGGAACCAGCGATCGAACAAATCGTGGACGTTTTCCATTAACAGGGGATTTATATTCGCCGGCGATGGATCGAGTTGCGAGCGGTGGTCCACGCGCACCCAGGACTTTTCCTACCCACCTCATAACGTATAAGGATCCAAGGCGTTTAGTACACGCGATCCGACCGGGGCTGGCGTAAATCACCCCGATAGGGAAGTGAGGCCGTACGATTCTGACCAGAAACGAGGAAAACCGGACGACAAAACGGCAGTTCGCGCCGGGACCGAGCCATTCAATTAAGTTTATCTCCGGCCCTTTCGTAGACGACCGCCACGTCCACATATATCAGCTTCCGCTGGAATCTTGCAACCTGACCACGTAGCCACCCTTCTCTTGTAGGACCTATCTGCACCGTTAAGGACACGCAGCCAGCCGAACGCAAAACTGTCTAACCCACTGCATGAGAATCGCGGAGTATCTGGCTGATCGGTAATGTTTTGTACACCGGACAGCACATTTTCTCCAACTTCTTCTGTTGCATACCTACGAAGCGTCTGGAGTACCCTGGACTTGCCTCGAATTGTGTGCAACGGTGGTAGTCCTCAGGGATTGCAAAAGGTTCTCCGCTGACAACGAGATGGTTTTAGGTGTCTGCTTCGGATTGCTTTGGTTTTTGGATACGGCTTAGAGGACAGAAAAATAAGATATTCGTGGGTTTTTAATATTGGCTAGTTTTCATATTTAGTGGTGAAACCATCCCCCAAAGGGTTCTTCTCATAAGAAGAGGTACAGAAGTTCCTATTGTTACTTTAAGGGCGGAATCCTATTCTTTGAGCTTAAAATATAGCAAAATTGGGGATTTTTTTTTTAAGAAACTAGCGATTCGATTCATCTGAAATTTGGACCATGTTTTTATGCATCTTTAAAGAAGTTGTAGTTTTTTTTATTATTTTTTATGAATGAAATTTGATATACCTAGAATTCATTTTAGTGATAACTTGCTGCATGGGTGATGTTCCTCCCGTCAGTCACTTTTGAACCTCTTCCTACGAACTTTAAGGGGTGGTTTCACCCCCTAAATATGCAAATGGGCCAAAGTAAAAATCATGTATTTTTTATTTTTCAGTTCTGTAAAACATACCCAAAAACCAAAGCATCGGAGACGGACACCTAAAAACCTCTCTTTGTGAGTAAAGTCTAGAATGAGTATCGAGTAGTGACTGTAATGGATGTTGTGCCACTCGTGTCACTCGAGTCGAGGAACTTTTGCGAGATAAAGTTCTGAAAAATCGTAGCACGAAACCTAGTATCAATCAACAACTTCGATAGCACACATCGTTATCCCTCTCAAGGCCTCGGGTAGATATTTGTTGCGCGAAAGAATCATGGATTTCCTCCACCAAAGTATGTTCAACCGTGTCCAATGTTTTTTCCCTTTCGTACCCTTATAACTCCTGCGTGTTTCGGTGCAAATGGTTACGTATCTTATCTAGCCCCTATACGATACATCCAGTTCCTTTCCTTTCCATTTCCCCGGTCCATTTCACCGTTCGTAAGTTCATTTTTCCGTGATATCGCCCTGGTCGTGCGTAAAATGGCCACTGGGTATCGCTTGAATTTCAAGCTTGTCCATAAAGCCACTTTAAAGCACGCGGAATAGGGAAGGGCTAGCCCTCCCGGATAAGGCAACTTCTCTCCAACGAGTGACCTACTTTTCCGAGGGATATCTACGATCTGGGCGGGAAGTAGACTACTTTGGAGATAGCCATCCGCACGTTCGAAGCCAGGAAGTGATGCAAATTTGACTGTGTCGTCGATGGCTTATCAGAAATGGTTCATCCTGCCCAAAGAAAGAAATGTCCTTATCCTTGGGACCTCCTTTCTGAGGAAGATGAGCTTCTGAACCTTCCTTTGGGAATTCAAATTATCACCGGTAGAAAACAACTTTTGAAGAGAGCTCCCCCCAGCTTTTAAATACTTCAGAAATCCGTATCCCGATTAATTGCGAGAAAATTCATCCACAAAGGTCCGTCGAAAAACGAGCTTCTATTGCTCCTTGGCAAAGTTCAAGGGGAAGAACCGGGAGGCTTCTTCGGCAGCAACAGCCTCGACAGCCAGTGCGAGACAAGGAGACTCGGGGCAGGGAGCCAGTCTGCCGTGAAGGCGATTCCGGCTCTTCTTAAAACTCACCCTCCACCCTTATACTTTCCCTTCCGCTCGCAAGGGGCCTCCCCCGTCGCTTCTCAGTTAGGTTAATGGAACGCATTGCCGCAAACGGCAGGAAAGTTAAGGCCGTTTCCGATTGCAAATGGACCGAAGGCAAATCACACTGGCGACGCTCCGTCGAATTCCACAGCGAAGGGACACGGGGCCACGGATAGCGAAAAAAAAATCTAGCTGCAGGAATTTCAGCAACTCTCTCCGATGTCAGTCGCCGTTGTCGAGCTTCCTTTAGCGCGAACTCTGTTCGGTAAAAACCTTCGCCCTTCCATCAGTCTAGAAATGTGAATTTATTCAAGACAGCCTTGCCTTTCTTCCTGCACGGCGCCAAGAATCCAGTGTCTCCGCTAGATTCTTTCTCAACGTTCTGTTCTATTCTTGCTCGATGCATTCCGACAGAGTGAAGTCTACACAGAGAACACTGTAGAATAAATGCCACAGAAAAATATAAGGCGCGCCTTCTGCGTCTCTCTGTCAAGTTTTGAATTAATCGGGCAAGGTTTTTCCGAGCGGAAAATTCATTTTAAGGTCGTGCTAAAGGCGAGGGAAATATCAATCTTTGCTCGCTTAAGAGTCGCCGCGTTCCGACGCTTTGAAAAGAAGCAAAGGGGAATTCAAGCACGCGCGCAACGCGGTATTTATCTCGCCGAGCAAAATATCGGGAAAGGGCGGAAAAGGAAGCGGGCGGCGAGGGAAAAGCAAAGACGAAGCCTCCCTGACGCGCCGGAATGAAATGCTCCTGGTTATTGCTTGTTTATTCCGTTGTTTTGCATGCCACGGCAGACAGCAAGGAACGCGTTTCTAACGCGGACTGCATTTCGTGCTCCTTCCGCGATGCTACGCAGCGAGAATCTCTCACAATTCCCCTTTCAGATTTTTCAGATAGGAGCTGAATACTTAACGCATCATTTTTAGCCGTTCATCGGAACGCTGGAGAATTATTGCAGGGTAAGGTGAATGTACCAATTTCTGCTCGTGTCCCCATTTCTGCTCAATTCGTATTTTTCTTATTATTATAAGCGTCACGTTTGTACTATAGTTACAACAAAATAATTCTAAATTATTTGAACATTTAGAAGATGGGAACAAATAAAACTGCATAATATCATAGGGAAAGTAATAAACTTTTATATTTCAAACTCTTAGTAATAATAAAGAATAAAAAGTAGCTGAAACTTTAGTCTAGATGAAAAATGACAGCAAGTATCGATTTCGTTAAGGTGTAGGTAATTTGGAATACCGGTATTCCAATTTACCTTCACTTTATAAATTTAAAAAAAAAACATGTAGATAATTAAATTATTTCCTTTCTAATCTAATCAGACTGAAAAATCACAATAAGGTGAATGTCCCAATTTCTGCTCATGTCCCCATTTCTGCTCAAACAGGGTCACTATTGGTGTTCGATAATGTGGCAGAAAATAGTTTTTGTAGTAAAAATTCTTATTTAATAACAAAAATGCTATTTCTGATTATTTTAAGTAGAAAACAGGTGATTAGGTTTAGGGTCAAGTGAATCACCGTCGTGTTCGCATTTCTACTCAGCAAAATTTTTAGCAACATACCCTCGCAATTCAATATACATATGCTGTAACCTCTATTTCTATTCGAAGGCATTTTATTTTTTGTTTATCATTATTTCATGCTTTACTGTTGTGTTATAAAACATCTCCATAAAAGATGTAACTTATTTTAACCTGGAAAGGCTACATATATTATGTGAGCAGAAATTGGTACAAATGATGAGCAGAAATACGGACATTTAGAGCATTATATATTTAATTACAAATTACTAGTAGTTAAACATCTTGAAATATCTTTCGTAAATAGTTTTCGACTGGTTGATTTATTATTAAAGAATTAATCAATTACAAGGCAAATTTTGATCACAAACAAATTTTTTACACCTTCTTTCTGACAACCTCTTAAAAGAGCAGAAATTGGGACATTCATCTTATATTTGTGATATTTTAACTTTGGCAATGTTTCTGCTTCCTTCTAAGTCTTCGCTCTTTTCGTGCTCTTCCGTTTACGCTTCCACGGGCGTCGAGTCATTTGTTTCGCGCACGAGTCGCTCGTTCAATTATTGGTATTCAATTACACCCACCCCCAATTCTTTCCCCGCAATCGGGCGCGTGGATTTTCATTTATTAACATCGAGCGTGTAACGGCGTTCAATTAACCACTGTAGTTAACGCGGAATCTTCCCAGCCCCCGGCGTGTACACCTAATTTATACCGATGTTCCCGCGGATATTCGTTAGCTCGCGGGATCCGCGTGTGGCCCGCGAGTTAGAATTCTAATTAAACGCTTTAATTAACGTGACGCGTGCAGTTCATTAGAGCACCACGCCTGCTGGTGTCCCGGTCGTAAAAATTTTTCATAAAACGCGAAAAACTCGGCGGGTCGGCGGCAGCGTGCAACAGAAATCGCGCGCTACGGCATGACGATTGTAGTTAAGGCGAGTCGTTCCGACGCTTTCGAATCGCGGAAATTTGCATACGCGACGCTCGTAACCGGCAAAACGGCCGTAACTGCTTTGTTTTTAGCCGAAGTTCCTGCTTGAGGCGCTGGCCGAGACGATTTAAAGAATCGCGCTTAATTCGATTAAGCTTCAAGCTTCGCGTGCAAGGGTTTGGGGTGAACGAAGTTACTTGGGAAGTCACTTGAATTCTGCAGAACAGTCTATGTATTAAGGGGTTATACCTAGTCAGGGGGCCGAAAAGAGGCGAATGTTTGTGATTTTTTTCGAAGAAGCGGATGCATATTTTTTTACAGAACTTTTTGCACTTTAAAGAGCAACGTTTAAAGAACATTTGGTAATTTTTTTTGTAGAAAAATATTTACGTTTATAATAAAAATATAATAACATCCAAGAAGCCTTTTTAAAGCCATTAGTGATAACCATGAAGCCATTTTTCGTTGATATTATCGAAACTATATATTGAGAAAAAAAATCCTTCCGCCATTCAGTAGATTTTTATATAAAAAATAAGCCCACAAAATTTCAGAAAGATTGGTGCAGTAGTTTTTGAGATATCTTGCTCACCGTTTTTAAAAAGGCTTCTTGGGTGTCGTTGTATTTTTATTATAAACGTAAATATTTTTCTACGAAAAAATTGCCAAATGTTCTTTAAATGTTGCTGTTTTAAGTGCAAAAAGTTCTGTAAGAATATATGCTTCCGGTTTTTCAAAAATAATTCACAAACATTCGCCTTTTTTCGGCCGTCTGACTAGGTATAACCCCTTATGGGGTCATTCGGTTTAGATTTTTTTTTTAAACATTTTTCGAAAGTATATATCCTCCAGAATCTACTGCTAAAGTTTCATGGAAAAATTCCGATTATTTTAGCTTCTACAGAGGCATATTGTAGGGAGCGCAGAGGCTCGGTCGCTACAGATGAAAACTTTGAATGCGTTTATCTCGAAACGTCATTTTTTCACATCGTGAAGATAAAATCTCAAAATCTATCGAACCGATTGTATTATAAATTTGACTGCTTATTCTGCACACCTATGACTCCCGCAGGGACTACAACCAAGTATTTTCGTTGAGTCTAACCTACTTTTAAAATTGAAAATAGCAAAAGAAAAAAGCCGAAAAAAAATTTCTTGCATTTTGCCCGCCATTTTGCTAATTTTGAAGATAAATCACTAATTATAGTCCGAGCGATAGCGACAGACATACTGATTAAGAATCTGTTTATATTTTTGGTTTCAGATAAGTCCAACAGCTGAAATCGCCTTCACGAGCGAGACACGAATTTTTAAACATGTCATCAAGACCGCTTTCAAGAGCATTTTAAAAGCAATAATTTGATTACTTTAATATTTTTTATTTACTGCAAAAAGGTAGTTTAATAAATAGAAAAAAGTTTTATTCCATTATTATAATTATTTTCGTCGCAATAAATTTCTGAAAATCGCTGAATTTATCGGCGCGCTAACCGGAATGACCCCTTAAAGCGAATTAATAAAATTATCCACTGTACTGAACGATACTCTGCAATATTTCGATCTAATTCAAACGAAACACATGAAATTAAAATTTGTATCTTTAACGTGTTATTGCGCATGAGAATAATTTAATACAAGCTTGGCAAAGCTAAAAAAGAAAGCGTAATATGCGCAAATGGCGAGGTCCAGGGAAAATCCTGCTTTACACCCTGCACTCCAATTTTACACTCTAGCGTTGCATCGGACGTAAATTATCGATGTTTTTACGCGCGTTAGAATATTTCCCAATGGAACAGCACGGAAGTGGCGGTTAAACGGTACCGCCAGTGTCATTATCGCCTGTGCAGATATCGTCAAGTAACCTGCATTAAGCGTCTAAAGTATTTTCGATGTTACCCATCTATCACAGAGCCAGCGGTTATCTCGGATAAATGGACCCCGGATACGATGATTCATGAAAAGTAACTGTAATTAGGAACGAAGGAAATTTTAACGCGCCGAACACCGCGTGCAGCTGATAGCATCGTTGCATTTGCATTTCGCAGGGAATTCGCGCATTAGACGGTATCTCGGAGCGAACAAAAGTGTCGGGCCTCGTTTCGGTTAATGGACCCAGCGGAAGATTGCGGGCCGTTATTAATAATATCGATAAATCGCGGAAAGTTGTTTCGCGTTGAAGAAGTGGTAGAATATGGACGATTATCCGTGGCGGATATAAATCAATTGATTCAACCCATGCGTCCGCAGACGTGTGTAAATGTTTCGATGGTTTCTAAGCGATACTCGTGAATTTATTACGGCAGCAGTGATGCACTGATATCGACTTTGAAATTCACTTACAGCAGAGTTGTTATTCAGTGTGCTGTAAGCAGTGCCTGATAAACGAGCGAGTGTACTACTAGCAAGTTTTCGTAAAATTAATTTGTTTGCACGCGGCGTTCCATAGTAATTTTCCATACGTTGATGGGATCGATTCTATCAGGGGAAAGGGTCCCTGACGGAACGAAATTTTGCACAGGAAACGGTGCACATAATTGGCAATATCGTTGCATTAGCATTCCGCCAAGAATTCACGCAGAACAATATCTGGCCCAGCGAAACGGCATTTCCTTAAGGGCCGTGCTTTTTCGGCCCTCGTCCTTCGTTTCAATTCACTTTCACGGGCGGTTAATTCAGAGGGAATGCGCTTTGTCTCCTTCCTTTTTCCCGCGGAAGCTACAAAGCGGGTTTTTGAATTCGGCCCCCCCGACAATCGTCCCCGCGATTTCTTGCCCTTCGGCTAATGAATTAGTCTTGCCCGTTACGAGTGTGCGGAAACGTTTGCGTTCTCCTACGAAATGCATAAAGGACAAAGAACAGAAATGCGGGGTACCGGCGTCTTTGGAAGTTTTGCTCTGGGAAGAATAATTCATTGTCATACGATTTGTTTAAAACAATACTATGACACAGTGTGAAATAATGTTCGAAAATTATAAAACGGCATAAACATTTAATGCGATTCTTGGGGAAGAGGGATAAGGTAAATTCTGGAATGGCACTACAGTCGAACCTCGATAACTCGAACCCCGATAACTCGAAAACTTCTGTAAGTCGAAAATTTTCTTCATTCCCTTCCGCTCCGCTGTAAACACCTCTACAACTCGAAATAAAACTTCCTTAACTCCAACTATATTTTGCATGTTAAATTATGTATTTCACCTCTACAACTCGAATTTAGAAGAACTCCGAGCTCTACAAGTCGAAGTTTACGAATTTCGTAGAAAGATCTCAAAATAGCGAGGAAAATGCTTTCTCTGCATTATTCACGATTGAAAATTCTATTGATTTACAATACACTAAAAGACTAGTACAAAGCAGAATCACAAATTTTTTAATTTGTAATAAAGAGTAATATTTCGAGCATAAAATGTGTCTTATAATTATTTTTATATATTTAGGTACATACGTAGTGCATAAGTTGTAAGTATATTTGATTATACGTATACAATAAACAATTGACCTTAAAAATTTGAATTTGTCTGGCTTTCAGCTTCACAAGTCGAAAATTTAACAGTCGTACAAAGCCTCTATAAGTCGAATTTTCGTTTATTGAACCTCACTTACTCGAAAACTCGATAAGCCGAAATCTTTATAATTCGAATATTTTTTCCCTTCCTTTGAGATTCGAGTTACCGAGGCTCCACTGTACCTATTATAATAATGGATATGAAAAATGTGAAGGCAATGCTAACGTAGAGAAAGAACTCTTTTTAAAATAGAATACTTTCAGTCATCCTTAAAAAGTGCCAGGAAAACTTAGAACACGAGCTTGCTTAAGAAGTACCTACATACATAGCTGGAAATAGTCCAGGAACGATTTAAACATCGTCGAAAATTGCCTGAAAGTGTTCGCAGCAGTTTCTTACGTTCCAGCAGCACCGAAAGGTACGCGGAAATTCAAATAACGTCAGTGGGATTCTTGAAGAAGTTGCGGGAAACTCTCTTATCGACAGTTAGCAGAGGACTTCTTTAAACTTTCCCCCTTTTTCTCCGAGGAGAAAAGCTCGCGACGAATACGCGCCGAGGATAATCCAAGATGAGACGTGGAGAAATGAAATTTAATTGAAAAGTACGGCTTTTGTATTCTCTCCTCTCAACGAAGAACGGCCTCTTAATCTTCATACAGAGCCAGAGTGAAGTCAACACTCGATTAAGCAGATCCCTTTTATCCTAAAAAGCATTTAAATAAAAATTTCCCTCTGAAAGGAGATTAGGTATCGCCCGAAATACCTTTAGAAACATATGCCGCATTAAAACTAAAATTTCCCACGACCGATTCGAACGATTCTTCCGCTATCGAATTCCCGAAGTTCCCTCGTGTACGATTGAAATTTTATCCAGAAGCCAGTATGAATTAAATAGAAACCGGCGGGACAAAACGACGGTGTCTAGCTTCTACTCGACTCCATTCAGCGAGCCGAGATAAGAACCGAATCTCCCTAATTCTCACGCTGATTTCCAATTTGGATGGAAATTCGGTAGATCCGATCTGCAAAAGTGGAAGTTTCGCGTGTCGCCGAAAATTGTGCCGGTACTTCGTGACTAAGGAACTTTCCGAGCAACTTCCTCTCCCCATAGTTCCTATCAATTTCGAACTAAGAGCGTACCCTAATCTCAGCCGCGACTGACCCACGGAACTACAATTGCCATCATTAAATCTGCTGAATAATTACACGGAGAAGGAGCCTGTTATCGCCAGCAGCCGAAACTGCGAATCTGCACGGAATGACGTGTCCTCCGTCGCTCGGCCACCAAGCTTCATCGCGTTTTCGATTTAAACCGAAGTCGCGGCAATCAATCTCGCCGCGTTCGCGGAATCGTTCAAGCCCCGATTCATCACGCGGCCCATCGATGGGAAATAAATAATTTTAACGCTAGAACGAGGGAGGGGGGTGGGGGTGGACTGGGCCATCGGTCTCCACCGGCGGCTGCTGCAAAAGCTGCATAAATCATGCGAGATTACACCGGTAGTGTATTTCCCGTTTTTCCACTCGTTGCCCGCGGTTGTTTTTGTCACGATACTTTATAGGCTCGCAAATGGGGAGGCGGTGGAAAAGGGCCCCGGCCACGTCAGGAGCAGGCCAACAACGGCCCTGTCGTACATCATCCTCCACCCGCCGCGCGATCTCGCCCGCGAATTCGAATCGCGCCCCGACGCCGCGGATATTTGGCACAGAAACAGATTAAAATGGGATAAACGGGATTACATCTGGGCCACCCCGCCGCAGCGGCGAATTTATGCCTTCCTCGAAGACGCATGGCTGCCCCAACGGCTCTCCCTTCCTTACGGACCTCGAGCACTGGGCGTGGGAAATAGAACCGTCCGGGTTTAAACTACTTATTTCGGAAATCACAGTCCGAGAGGGTCAGAGTCAGGGATTGTAACCCGCCCGGAACGGGTTATTAGTAATATTAGACAGTTTGGTTCAGACAGCCACTTAAGGTACTCTGGTCAGCCGGCCGAAAAAATGAGCAATCTTTGTGAATTTTTTACTCAATGAAAAATTGTTAATTGAGCTAGGGGCTATAGCGACACTCATGCAGATTAAGAATCTTTTGGAATTTTTTGTTTCGGATAAGCCTGAGCCGGGAAATCACCTACGCCGTGAACATTTTCTTTTTTTTTTAGGTGCCATATTGACACTGTAAAAAACAATTAAATCAAACTGCAAAAATTCTTTTTAATTTTTTTTGTATAATATAAGAGTAGCTTAATAAATACCAAAGAGATTTATTTCATTATATGTTGCATTTACTGAGAAAAATATCTTTAAAAATAGCTTAATTTTTCGGCGGTTCAAAGTAGAATGACCCCTTAAAGAAATTTATGAGCTTTATGAACTTTCTTATGATATGTATACCTAAAGAAAACCAAAAAAGAACAAAAACAAAATTTGGAAAAAATATTGACTTTTGAAGGAATTACGAACATTTGAATTTTCTCATTACCTGAAATTTTCTAGCAAAAAAGGTAAGTTTTCTTAAAAAGTCAATATTTTTTCGAAATCTTCGGTACTTCTCTAGTATTTAGTGTGTAGATTACAAATATTTTTGCCTTTTTGTTCTAGGTCCAACGGTGTGGACGTAAAAAATTCCACCGCAGGATGACTCAAATGGAATTTGGATTTTTGTTAAAAAATCTGAAAAACATATTTTTTGTTCTTCTTTACGCATATCATTAGTACCTTACGTTACATTTTTAATAAAGTTGATAAACTTCATTAAAATCGCCTCCAAAGTGATTCTACCATTTTTGGCCTATCATCGTGACGTTACATCCTAATTTTACCGGAGATTAAGGGGCTGTGGGGTTGAACTCCCCTGAGACTTGGATGTCAAAGACTCAAACTTTTCTGTACCTCGAAGATTAAACGCTCATTTTCTCAAAGCCGAAATAAAAACTCTCGACAGGCATAAAAGAATGGTTACGCTCCGTTCCCGTCAAAACAGCGGGAGCAGATTGTTCGAGGCGTTCGAATTTCAGCGGGATTCTCGAGGTATCGCGTTGCCGCTGGTGTTTCGCCGGCCAGTGCGGCGGCTGATCCGCAGAGCTGTGCGAGATAATTCAGCGGATTCCGCGAGACCGGGCCAGACAAGCCAGACGGAAGCGATTACAGGCGTTAAAGGCGCGTCGCGGTCGAAATGACATAACACGGAATAAATCAGAGGAAAGGGGAGAGGAGCGATTACGGTTACGTGGAACGTAGTGCTTCGGGTGTACGAAGGGTTCCTGTTATCTGACACGAATTGGCGACGCAGTGTCGGATGTAACGGTAGCAGACTACGCGAGCATCTTGAAAGCGAGTACGGAGAACGGTGTTCCTCGCTTCACTCACCTTGTTGATCTGTCGTTGTAACTTCGTGATGGTCGCTCGATCGCGTTGCGCTGCGACCCGTTCCGCTTGCAATGCCTGCTCCAATTCTTGCACTCGTTCCTCCAAACTTTCCTGAAACAGCGAGTAAACAATCGTTAAATACAACGATAAGTGCTTCTCGGTACACAGAGAATTCGTATTAACGGAAAAGAGGGTGGCTCTGCACGGAGTTCGCTGTCAAACAACGCGTAATGAGATACGATGAACTATCTGCAGCCTCAGGGAGGAACGTTCATCTCGGATTACAGCATGACTAAGACAACGAGCGCCAAGTGCCTTATGACCACAACAGTAATTGCTTCTCCAGCTTCTTGGAGGAATGCTCTCTGCGGCGAGATTAGTGGATTTTGCCCGAAATCTACTGCCAGCTCGGTTTCCGGGCGTCGTTATGGCAACCGTGGAGCAGATTTATCAAAACGATTAATAGAGACGCCCAGCCGGCGGTTTACATAATGCGAACGGATAGTCGAACGACTAATCACTCAGAATGATCTGGGTTGACATATTTGTGCCTCTATCTGCACCTGCAGCTCTGGACGCTCTGGGAAGACGAAGACAGAAGCTGCGCTTCAATATGAAGGGCAAGGGGAAAACAGGAATGTCCATTTTTCATGATTTTGCGATTTATAGCATACTACCTTTACTACTTGGCTTCGCCCAAAATTTAGATTCTGATTTTATAAAAAATAATATTTTTTTTTATTTTTTTTGTGAAAATCGTCACATTCATCTGGATTAGTCAGGCATAATGAGGCTTAATTTGTTGATCCCAGAGTTTATCGTTCGAAAGTTTTTAGGCGACAGACAAACACACAAACATATAGAAGCTTTCTGCTTTATATATTCAGATGTTGTTGGTGGCAACTGGGAGTACCGAACTTTCGAATCACAAAGGGTTATAAAGATAACGTTAAAGATTTGGTGTACTGGTTAAAACCAGGAAATGCCCACTTTGCACTGGAACTAAATTGAAGGTAAAGCAAGGAATTATTTAAGAAGAAAATTATATAAGAAAATTAAATTCATTGAACCTTGTGTGGGTGAGAGAGAGGGAGAGAGAGAGAGAGAGAGAGAGCGAGAAAGAGTGAATACACGGTGGTGATGGTTATAAGGTAGCTATAATATATTTTAGACGTGCTCCCTACTCGAGCTTGGCTCGATGACTCCTCTTCGAAATGCGAGCGCCGACGGTTCGACGCTCCGGCGATGTTGCCAGATGCTCCGGCGCTCGAGCGAGCGTCGAGAATAACAAAGGGTCGCGAGGCCTGCTCTACGCAGCGATCGTGCCTCGCGCGTGGCTTCGCAAGATGTAAATAAATACCGCATCGCCTAACACTTGTTCCTTTACTGATGGACTATAAGTACTCTGAAGTATTACAACTTAATTTTCTCGGCAAAGCTGTTTTGTGACATCCTCTGTTTCCCCCTTACCCCTTCATGTTAGGTCTGTTTTGCGAAGAAGAAGCAAGCGAACTTCGGCACCGTGAACAACTTGAACGCTGGCGATGAAAATTGGATTAAACTCGCGTTGGAATTGCACTCTCGCCTAGGAACTTCGAACCCTTAAATCTCTTCGACCTCTGAACCATTCAGTTGGTGGAACTCGGCGGAAGTCACTGCCCAGGCTCCGTTGCCTATTGCTGTACTCGCTGGGTTATAATAGAAAACACACTGTTAGTATTTAGTACACAATGGATGTTTTGAACACTGCATGGATTAACGAACGTTTGAAAAACAAGAGGATGATAACGACAGCATAAGCTGGACGCGGTTCCGTAGCTTGAAAACCATTCGGAGTTTATGGCAACATTCAGCGTTGTCCAGTCGCAGCTTTTCCCGCCGGCAAAAGCGTGCAAGTCCACGGAAAAGCAGTTGAAACCGGCACGGGGTCGTGGTATTTCTCGGTTTTGGGAATCCGAATCGCCCATCCGCGTTCTCGTAATCTCTAAGTACACGTACAGCGTGATCTCTCGAGGAACTTTAAGCCCCTGTTAAGGCAGCTTAAAACTCGAGCAACAGGAATTACGGGTAGGGAATATCCCGCTGAAAGTTACAGGGAAAGTTCCCAGCTCCCGTTGCGTTTCTGGCCGCGAAAGTTAATTGAGAAACGGTCGACCGTAAGCTTCCGATCTATGCGCGATTCGGGATCGAACCAGCAACTGCTCCCTGAGATAACTCGGCGAACCCGGGGCTTACGAGGGCGGAGAACCACCATTTTTGCGTTTCTGTTTCATAAACTATAAAGGATCCACGGGTTCCAGAAGAGCACGCAGATATTATATAATAGGAACAGGCTATTAGCTCATATATCTTCAGGTTACTCGAATACTGGAGTGTCTCCTGGAATATGGAAGCATCGTCGCGGACAAATTTGAATTCGATGATTCTCAATTATCTAGAAAGGGATATTAGAATTGCTTGCGTTCAAAGTTTGCATACATTTCACTACCGCTAGCAGAAAATGCACCAAAAGACACACTGCCAGCTTAAGTTATACCAAACAGAGTTACACCCCCATTCAGTTGCACCCTCTCTGTTTGAAAAATGAGACAGCTGTGAATGCATTGCCATGGAAAGTAACGGAGTGCTCAGGAAGTATATTATCTGAATTTCCCCAATCACGAATTTCTCTGCAATTTTGGTGTACGCCAAGGCATTTCTGATTATCAAAAGCGCTCATTGGGGCCATCCGAGCGGAATGGTAATGAGTGCCGGTCTCTGAGGGCTGTTGGTCGCGATTTGACCATAAGTATCGGTGCAATCCATTAGATTCGAAGCGGCGGCGACGGTTTCAGGGGTCCTCCAGGCACCCAGCGACGCTTCCACAACGCGCGGCCGGGGGGGACGATTCGTATGCGGGGGCACGTAGCTGCAATTCACCCTTTCTAACCCCTCGGCGAGTCCACGTTTTAGTACTCCACACGCCTGGCTATTGTTTGTCGCGAGCGAGCGAAATTATACCGGGTGTACCGCGCGCCGCTAACCGCGCGACCTGACCACGCGCCACTCGTTCAATTCGACGAAAATCATTTGCTAAATGGACGCCCGCGCATTCCCGCGTTCGTTAGCGATCCGCTGATAAGACACGTTGAGTTCGGTAGAATTTGTGGGACGTTGGTGCGATAAAGTAGCGCGCGGGGAATAAAAAGTTCAAGTTAGCTGGATTGTGTGCGACGTTGGTCAGAAGAGTGTTCCTTAGTTGTTAGAAATTAAATGGAGGTTCGGAATATAGGTACACGGAGATTCGAGGGATAGTAAGGAAAGTCCGCTTGTTTCTAGAGTTGATTCGCAATACACCCTGTATACACGTGCAAGGATTTCCCTGCCAGCTCGCGTGTACTTGTAAATCTGTATTAAAGGCTCTCCAGAATGACCATGGCCGACATTATCGGGAAAGTATTGGTTTTCCCCGGATTAATGGCGCACCCTGCGCCCTGAATAATTATGAACCCGTCAGGCTAGGATAAACAAGAAACGATTTAAAGCTAGGCTCCTTTCGCCGTAACTTTTGCAAGGAGTCAAGATTAAGTGTCCTCTATTCTTGCCTCTCTGAACTTTCACTCTTCCTTCTCGTGCAGTTTCGACATCGAAACAAATACCAATTACCCTGGCGTTATAAAAACTCAGCGCACCTCCTTCGAACCTTTCAATCACCAACTCCGTCTAATATCCCAGGCTGGTGATTCGCAGCCAACGTTAGAACATTATCCACTCTAGCACAAAGTATTTCTCTTTCAACCGCCAATTCATCATTCTCCCCTCACAATTGGTCCGTGCCTACCTTATCAAGAATTTCTTCGCCGATTCCCAAGTGCGAAATTATGGATTTCGCTTGACGATTAATTAAATCCTGCGGGATCCGCGCCAGGAACAAGACGTATCGGTTTTCGGTGCACGCGAACAAGTAGACCGGCCCGTGCAATTATAACAAGCTGGCCCCTGTGTAACTAGCCTCTGTCTTGGGGTGAACCCCTTCACGGTGGACGAAAGGGGGGCCGAGGACAGTGTGCGCGGGATCCATTGGAAGACCCATAGAATTAGTACAGGGACTTCCGGGACGTCATTTAAAGTACAGAACCGCCGCGATGAGCCCACTCTATATGCAGAGATTCCGTTAAATTGCAAACGCCCATTTTCCAGTGAACAGGGAGGTGAACGAGAACAAGGGTAAGGTCTCGGGTCCGCGTCGCCCTCGAGTAATCAGACGGTTAACTCGATCCCTGGAACGTTTACGGGACGACAGCTCGAGCCGATTTTCTTATGCCCCGGAGAAAACCTCGCGTCTGCCATCCTCCCTCTCTCTGTCTCTGTTTCTCTCCTCCGTCTGCCTCTGTATCTCTTCCTCCTGCGACGCTCTCCTCAGGGAATGTTAATTTCGGCAGAATGAATTTATTCGATTTGCCGAGAAAAGATTAAATCTCGCTTGAAGGCGCATCAGCCGCGCACCCGCGAACGATCGATGAAACGGGAACGGCTGTCACCTGAGCCTCCGCCACGTGAACGCGTCCGTGCTCCTTTTCGAGGAAAGAGTCCAAGGTGAACGTACTCTTATCTCGGGCTTCTTCCTCATTGAAACGAAAGTCGCACGGATTGAGGAGTATAAAATGGAATTTCGGTTTGTCCCGCATCGTCGGCTATGAGTTATTGTCCAGTGAAATTAGGACCTGCCTGCGGAATAATTCTGAGGAAGCTAAATTCTTTTATGGGGACTTTACTTCGTCGTTTTAAGCAATATGTCGAAAGTCCCCATTAATTCGACATCTACTAAAAATTTTACAGAGTGAGAAAGGTAAAATAACAGTTCTTCGCGAATATCTCGTTATCTATCAATTCTACGGCTAAAATAGTTATTACGAAATGTGTAGCTAAGGAAATTGTCTATGAAAAATGTTTTATGAAATTTTTCGTAGGAGTAACCGTTTTCACGTACGACGACTTACAAAGTTTCAACCCTCACAGTTTTGATAAGGAAAGATCCCGAAACCCGGAAATTCAAAAAATTATGAAACTTTCTGAATATGTACGGAATTTCTTCCTGAGTACAACGCAATTTTTTTTACTGCCTAAATTTACTGTAAGAGGATGAAATTGACCCCTGAAAAATTTCCGATTTTATGTTATTACTCGCAAACTGTAAGAGTGAGAAAAAAAATTTTCAGGAAAAAGTTACCTCTTTTCATTAGGACTATCATTTGGTAAGTTCCAGTTGTCAAAGTTCTTATAGTTTGCGAATTATAATACAAAATCGGAAAATAGTCGGATTTTCAGGGGTCAATTTCACCCTCTCGGAGTAAATTTGCGCAGCAAGCAAAATTGCGTTGTACTTAGGAGTAGACCCCCTTCATATTCACAAAGTTTCATAATTTTTTGATTTTCCGGGTTCGGGATCTTCCCTTATCAAAAGTATGAGGGTTGAAACATTGTAAGCTGTCATACACGAAAATGGTTACTCCTACGAAAAAACGCATAGAACCTTTTTTGTAGACAATTTCCTGAGCTACAGATTTCATCATAACTATTTTTGCCGTAAAACTGATAGGTAACGAGCTATTCGCGAGAAACTGTTTTTTTTTTACCTTTGATCCTCTGTAAAATTTTTAACAGATGTCGGATTAATGGGGACTTTTGACATACTGTTTAAACCGACGAAATAAAGGCCCCGTACAAATTTGTGGCTTGCTGGGAATTATCCCTCAGATTGGCTATATTTCCATCTAATTTCACTGGACTAATTAACAGGAGAGCGCGCGCCTCGGAGAGTGACTCGCGAACGCGCGAGGTGATTTAATAGACTTTCAGCGCGAAATATGATCGCTTTGCATACGCAAGAGGTCGCGGGCCGAAAGGAAGGGTGTCCTTTGCAGCGTGCCAGCCACTTACTACGGAGCGACTTACCCCAAAGACGACAACGGCTCTTTGGTGTCGAAATACGTGTGAAGCATTCGTGCCTCTAAATGCGAGCGCCTTAGGGTAAGATCTCTCGTTCCCCTTCTCTTTCCCTCTTCCTCACCACCCGGTCGTCTTTCACTCTTCCCACCTCTGCATGCTGCGGATACATACCCCGTGCATCCTCCATCAAAACGTGTTACCATAAATCTTAATGAACTTGGAGGATTTACGAATCATTTATACATGTTGCTCGAGACGCTTGGGGAGATTAAGTGAACCGGTGAAACGGAATATCACGACGAACCACATAACTGGTCGAGTTCCGAGCCGCTTTCTGTAATCTTCTTGCTGGTCCTACTGCGAACTTTCTTTGATTAATTCATACATTTCGAGTGGCACTTTGCAGACGTACCGCGCCTTTGGATCCTCGGCTTTGCTTCAATGATTGTTGCGGGACGAAATTCGTAATCAACCGTTGGGTAGGCTAAATGGGTCTAATTGAGCAGTAGGGGATGATTAAAGCGAAGTGTATATTTAAAAAAATTCATCGGACAGTTCAAGAAACTGCTGATCACGCCGACTTTGTGAAAAACATTTGACGCGTATTTTTTATTATCAGTAATCATCCATGTTGAAAGGGTGAAAAGAGCCCTTAAAGTCGGGGGTGAAAAACATGTTTTCTGAAATTTTCTAAAGAAACTGTGCAGGAGTCTATATTCGTCTTTAAAAAAACTCACGCTTCAAAAAAATTTGTCCTTCGCCTAATAGTTTTGAATATTCCAGGGAATATATTTCCGACCCCCAACTTTAGGGGCAGCTTTCACCCCTTCAAGTATTTTTTACTATTCTGCAAATGCGCAGAGTCTCGTTAAAATCGGCGCGCGAGAGTTCGATATTGAGCTCTGAAATGTTCCAGTCAAATTAATCAGCTGGATACGGAATAATCAGTTCCATTTGCCACGTGGATAGTTTGTCCCGAGAAAATGATTCTGAACGGCGAGGTATCGCGCGATTCATCTTTCGACACCCCTCAAATCATAATGGCGCTTACATCGCTGGACGCCGTTAATCCCAGCGTTTTCCCGATGAATTATTAGCTGGCCCTCTGATGTTCTGCCAGATGCGAGGCACGAAGGTACGAAATCAAAGCGACATTTGTGTCGGCGACACGTGTTTTTAATTTCCGCGTGGAAACGCGCGCGAGAAACACTTTAAAGTCAGGCTCGCAACCGACGTGGATAGCTCAGCCCTCGCCCTCGTAAAGCTCGCTCCACCCTCACAGGTACAGCTAATGAAAATCTAACCGTCAAGAACGCAAACTGGCTTGTTTCGTTTGAGGGATTTCCCTTTGAGTTATGGGCAAAGAGTTAGAAATAAAACTGCCGCGATCAGGTTCAACGAAATTGCTCACACTGGAGGGGATGGCTCCTTTGAAACAGTTGCTAGCAGGCAAGCAATTTAATACCACTTTCAAAGCAAGTTAGAATATTCTTGGCGACGTTGAAAACGAAACAAACACTGAAGCAAATTTTAATCTCAAACTTTAAGATCCTCTGGATCTTCGCAACAGGTTCCTCTAACGAATCTCCATCGATCCAAATCCCTAACACAGTTTCAATCCACCAGTTTCTCTGCAACCCTCTATAACCCACGGAATCCTAGATACTCTCCTACGCTATCTCCTGACCGCGGCTTTCTTGCTCGCAGTAAAATTCTCTCCTTAATCCAGAGGTTACCGTAAGAGCTCGCTGCGCGATCGAACTTCCTCCTGGCAAGATCGTATATTAGATTTCAATTACCCCCTGGCAATCTCGCCGAAGATCAAATAATTCAGCTCCGATTAACGGCCAGGCAATTATAATATTACGCGCGCGAACATGGAGAGCCTCTCCCCCTCTCTCTCCGCCTTTCTCCCTCCCGATAACGATTCGGATTACGATTTAGTTACGAAGTAGCGATGAATAGGACACAAGGGGGAAGGGAGGAGGTGGCCGCAATTACGGCGATTATGGTATCAAAGCGGTAGTGTATCTGGAATGCTGATTGCACCGGCGTCCAAGATCCAGCGCCGCCTTTTAATGCTCCTGGTGCAGCTCTTTAATGCGCGTACACCACGGCGATTTATTATCCGCCGGTTGACACGTTGCTATAATTTACCGCTACATTCGCGGAATATTCCTTGAGCCTCGGGTACCGCGGAAAATGCGAAACAAACTGGCGATCCTGCTTCGTATCCCGCGGCCGACCCTTCGCTTAATCCCCGTGCTCCCAGAGCGATATTTATAACAACAATTTGTTACTTCTTACTCTTAATTTCGCTCGTTTGCTTTTCCTCCCCCCTTCCCCCTGTCTTCCTTTCTCTCTGTGCAGAGGAAATCTGTAAATGAATTACGGCTCGTGAAATACCGAGGCTGTTCCGAACAGAGCAGAAAGTGTAGTTAAGGCTGCATCCTTGGCTATAGTTGCAGCGAAATTAAGTGGAATTTTTTTCAGACTTTTGGGAGTGAAGTATGTGAGATTTGAGTTCGATATTATTAAAGAGAATGCAGAATATACTGCTCGACAATATTTTTTGCAATGTACAATGTAATTATGTCTGCATTAATTGAGAAATAAATTCTCAAGGAAAGGCACATATACTTTTTTAGAAATCATGCGAGAGGTAAGTAAGATAGAGGAGAGGATTTGAATACACGAAATTTATGTACAAGTTTAGAAAATTTATAATCAGGGCTAATTCATTGCGACACATATTTTAAAACGATTTTATTCAGCTTTGATCCTGTGGTTGTTTGTATGAATGTATGTTTGTTTGGTTCAAATTCGAAAACTCAATTTTAACCCACTTCCAATTATTCAATAGAGTTGCAACTTTGCAGGCGTACGTCGTTTGGATGGCAATACAAAATTATGAAAAAATCCCGAGGGGGTTAAAAAATTACCCAGTCATCAATAAATACAACCCATAACCACAAATCCGAACGACTTGAAATCAGCCTACAATCACAAATCAAATCAATTCAATCGACTAATAAAAAAATATATAAAAAAAGTTTTAAGTTAAATCATTTTATTTAAAATGCACTAGAAACTAAGAAATAATTCTTTTCTTGTATTGCAATTTCGATGGTGCTTTTTTTCACTTTAAATAAAATCTTGGAGCAGTATATGTAATAACATAATATGAATCAATTTAATACAGAATCAAGCGTCGAAATGAATTTGTTTTGACATTTTATCCTGCTTCACGATTTTATTTAAAGTGAAAAAAAAACACCATCGAAATTGTAGTACAAGAAAAGAATTATTTTTTAGTATTTAGTGCATTTTAAATAGAAGCGTTTAACTTAAAAAAAATTTGATATACTTTTTTCATTTGAATAGTTACTAGTTTACTAATTCTTAAATTTGAAAGAATACGCCATCTTCTTCTAACTAGTAATTGATAATTTAAATTAATGCCTATCAGATGATACACAATTTACTTTAAACGAATTTCGTGTAACTTTTCGCGCGAGCGATCGGTAAAAAATAGTGCCCAGCAGTAAAGCCGTACTGGAATATGTAAATAATAAGATGCAGAACTTGATCGATACCTTGGTAACGTTCCAACGATCACCTTACTTTATCCTTGCTACAACCATAATCGCACCTGTGATCACCTCGAATGCTGTCTTAATATTAATTATTCAAAATGCTGCGCAGACGCGGTTGTTACAGTTGCAGTATCGTTGTACGACGCGAACGGAATAGCATGGGACGAGAATTTCTTCATAGACATTGTCTGCAATGTCTACAGCCGGTTTCTATGGAACAATGCGACATTACAGCTGTCGATTGGAGCGAGCGAACTAACAAGGACCGGTCAATTTGCATATGTTGCATTGATATTAATTGGTGCACTGTAAACGTGCAACGTCGCCGATCGATGTTTTTTCAAACCACCTCTATGAGAATTCTTTCCACCGATTTTTTCGTATAAGCTAGAAGTGAAAAGCGGATTCCAATTTTCGCTGGGGGAAGTTTGAATCGAGCACGGAGGAGAAATTCGCCAGGAAATATGCAGCACCGAGCGATGAGTAATAATTGAAACGGCGGACTGCGGCGCCGACGTCTGTTCCAAATTTACTCGAAATGCATGAACTTAGTCGACGCGCCCCGAAAATGTACACGTGCTCTAGCATGCGCGAACACGCCCAGCTCGTTTGCATGTAAACTATTCGCAGGGCCGAGTAACGCTCGGCATGCACGTCAACCGAAATGCAACACGTGCTTGTCCCTTGCTTGTCTCCTGGTCCTGAGAACTTCCCGTATCAGTTTCAAAGACGACCACACAGATACTTGGCCACCGAATGCACCGCTTCGCGCTGGGAGATCGCGAGCACGGTTTAACTCGAGTTTCTTCGAATAAAAGTGCTTCGAGACGGCCGCCTGCATAATTCTGGGACATTCGTCTTTGAAGCATTGCACTTGCTTGAGGAAGGGTGGAGATGTATTATGTGCAAAGCAATGTTTAGTGATAGTTATTGATAAAGTTAGTCTGTCGATTTAGAGAATACAAATATAAATTCCACTGTCAGTTAAGGGATGCAATTTGCCACGGAATCAGCTGAAACGTTTGGAACCGTTAAAATACTGGGTTCCAGAAATAAGAATTTCCAAGGGCTCTTTAAGGTTGGTTTTATTTAAGAACCTTCTGGTGGTCGAAGTCAGAGTGACTAAATAGCTGCTTGGGAATTATCGTAAAGGAAAACTCGAAGGGGAAGGGATGGGGAGAAAAGGGTTTTAGGCCTGACCGTGCTCTTCCGACTCTCGTGGCGCTAACGATGACGTAGGTAGATGCTAATAACTATTATAATAGTGACGATAACAATATTAAGGGGCTATATACGCCTAAGTAGAAGGCGAAAAAGTAGGACGGATTTGAAGAATTTTTTTCGGCGGAGAAATGTTTTTATTAAAGAACTTTTCATTAAAAAAATCCGAGACGGAGATGTGTAGTAGCTGCTTCCGTACAACGTTTTTTTTAAAAAAAACGCGTCTGCGGTAACTGCGTCTGATTCATCTCAATCAAAAAGGGAAAAATTATTCTTAAAGTAGACAAAAAAAACTAGTCCTCCCGAATTTTTCCAATTTGTCGCAAAATGGTTGGCATATGTATTCAGTCATATAGTTGACTTCTGTGTCCGCCCTTTTGCGACAAATTGACAAATAAAATCGGCTATCAGAAGGACCAGTTTTTTTGTCTACTTTAAGAATATTTTTCCTTTTTTGATTCAGTTGAAAAACAGCGAAGATATGATGATTACCGCATACGCTGTTTTTTAAAAAAAAAAAACATTGTACTTGTACGGAAACAGCTGCCACGCGGCTTCTTCCCCGATTTTTTTAATGAAAATTTCACATTTTATAGACAAAAGTATGACCTTTCTAATGTATACAATGTTTCCTTGATAAAAACATTTCTTCACCAAAAAAAAAAATTCTTCAAATCTGTCCTACTTATTCGCCTCCTAGGTTTATGTAGCCTCTTAATAATAATAATATTAGCAATGATATGGACAGTAATAGTAATAATAACAATGATAGTGACAGTAATAGTAATACTAATAATAGTCGTGTTATCGGGGCGAAAACCTTCTCACCCTCCGCCCTCCCTTATCGATCAAAGCTGGGCACAGTTCACCGTACCGGCGGATTAGCCGATTCCAGGGAAATAAAAAACACCCGTATCATCGTTCACCGTGAGTGGACTACTATTTAAGTTGCCATTACGCCGGCTAACGAAATCCTCTTTGCCGTTTTCCACGGGGCCGTAACTTTGATCCTGATTAGCGTTGCCGCCCCCTTCGTAACGAGAGCTCGCTTTTAGGGCTATCGAAAATCTCACAAAAGGGGGCCTACGCCGCGCGTGTTCCGTACATCCCACGTAGTACATACACGGAAGAAGGAGCGGGCTTTAGATGTCGTCACGTCCAGCTGAGCTTTTCGGGCCGATAATTAGGTGGCGAGAAAGGGGAGAGGTGGAAACCGGGGATGGGACAAATCAGGTGGAAAACAATGTACTTCAAAGGCCTACACGCTCGTTATACTCCCGTTTAGGCGCTTCCGTTTTTTATACACGGAGGACGTGCTTAGATTCAGATGTATGCAAGTTTCGGGCTCGCCCTGAGATGTGTGACGCAAGAATTCAGGGAAAGCTGAGAGTCACTAACACCGATCACATATTTTCGTACATTCGTGAGTGGCGCGGAGTGCCGCACTGACTTTTATACAACGAGGGTGTACCGATAAAACAAACTAACTCGAAAAATTAAGGGGGTACTCCAGTGTAACTGCCAGTTTTTCAACGCCATCTTCGGGAATTTATTTAACAAAAATTGGAAGTTTATATTATCCGGAGTTTTGCCTGCATATTTATATAGGTTTGAAGTAATACTCAGATTTTTAAAATTTTTTTTTATCGCACCTATAATCGGTGGCGCAAGCTTCTTCAAAAAAAAAATTTCCGACAGGCGTCGATGTGGAAACTGTTCTAGTCATCCGAAATGGAAAAACTAAGGATCATTTTCTTTATTATGTTCGTCGCTATGGTTGGAACCTCGGACGAGTTTCTATCTTGTATAAGATTAATTCTACAGAACGAAAACAGCTAAATTTATCAGCAAAAATCGACCATTTTTCTTAAAAATTCTGTCATTCTGTAAAATTTTATTGTTAGGGGGCTTCTGTGGTTCTAACCATAACGACAAACATAATAAAGAAAATAAACCTTAGTTTTTTTTTGGATGGCTAGAATAGTTTCCACACCAACGCCCGTAGGAAAAGATTGTTTTTAAAGAAGTTTGCGTTGCCGCGTATAGCTATGTATACGCGCGATAAAAAGGTTTAAAAAAATCTGATTATTACTTCAAACATACCTTAATATGCAGGCAAAACGCCGGATAATATAAACTTACAGCTTTTGTTAAATAAATTCCCGAAGATGGCGTAGAAAAACTGGTAGTTACACTGGAATACTCCAGAGTTGGGCAAAATGTAATCTAATTACAAATTATAAATTACGATTAAACCGTAATTGTGCAATTAACTACACATTATTTCCTGTAATCGTTCATTTAGATAGTTGACAAAACCAAATGGTCAACTACGTAAATTAACAATTACAGAAAATAATGTGCAATCAAATACACAATTACAGTTTAATCGTACTTTGTAATTTGTAATTAGATTACATTTTGCCCACCTCAGAAGTACCCGCTTGAGTCATTTACTCTACATCTAGTTTATTCCAATAAATCAACCAAAGACTTGCAATTCGGTTTCTGAAAAATCATACGCATTGACTTACTCTGTTTTAACAATGCTGAGTTACCGCGGTACCTTTTCACTCGAAACATCTCGAAGCTTGCACGCCACTCGTCGCGCCGACAACGCAGATTGAAATGCAAATATTCATCCGCGCCGAATAAAACCGCACCTTCGCTCGTCTGTTCAGCGAGCCACCGATTCCCCTAACTCGCCTGATTCCAGTATTCCTAACGAAGTCGAGATTCACACCAGGTTCCCGGGAATATCTGATCCGAAAAGCGCAGCTCCGCGGCGGAAGGGTGACGACGAGCTAAGCTCTGGCACGTTGTATTAAGTTCCACGGATATCTCGAGGGCTTCCACAAGCTTCGCATACTGAGGGCACGGGAGCCAGCGCGAAATTATGCAGGAAATATGTACAAGACGACCCTGTATATTGGTCGTCGGGGCTAGAAAACGTGCTCGCCTCGCTGCTCCCTGCAACACACGGATCTCGGTACGACTGCAGACTTCGAGGCTGTTGACGCGTTAATGCGAATTTATCCCGCTTCCTCCCGGTTTCTGGCAACGCGTTAAACGGCGCTACGCGCGTTACTCGAGGACCTCGCGAGCCGAAGTCGAGGCGGATGATTCAAGACAGCGTGGAAAGTAAGGGTGACTTCGGGCGTGCAGTTTTAAACAGATTTAAAGTGGTTCACTTGGTAGGACTGACGGACGATCGATCCTGGGACGAACGAAAATTTAGTGACAGCGATGGCAGAGCCGGGGGCAACGGAATCTGAAGCACCGCGGGCAACGAGCTTCTTCGATTTTCTGTTAGAACGTGGGGCCCGTGTCCTCGAGGGCCGTCGCGCGTTGCCAAGAGTCAGCAGGATGCAAAAGGGGTCAACGAACGAATGCATGATTTTTCCACGAGTGCTCTCCATTGCCCAGCGATCGCGTGGAATTCGTCTACCAGGCATAAATCTACATCTGCTTAAAACCATCGGGGCACGCGCGAAGCAGCTGGAGAAGTCAAGAGAACTTTGTCGCGTCGAGGCGCAGTGCTCGATCATTCGTCGCGTACCAACGCTGGTCATTTAGAAAACAGGCACTTCGGCTCCAAAGTGACTAATCCGATCATCGATTGCTCTCCACTGTTTTCGTTTGCAGAGGATGCGCACGGAAGGTTCGCCGCGAAGCGAGGATGAAGGAGGTACAAACTCAAAGCAGCGTATAACACGTCTTAATGAAATACAGCCAGCGAGCAGGCTTTCATAAATAACCGAAATGAAATCTGGGGGCTCTAGTAAGTGAAGATAACAACGTGTCGATATAGGTTACACCGTGGAAAGGAACGCCCGGAGACCCTGTGCCTATAAATTTCGTACTATTACTTCTGGCGAGTCTACGGTGGGGTAATAAAATGCTATATAACACAGCCTGGACGGCCTCTATGTGGGATCCCCCGGCTACACGCCGCGAATACAGGACCACCTATGGAGCGAGCTGGAATTCGAGCGAAGAGGAAATAGTTTTCTTTCGGCGGGGATGGTAACGTGGAAATATGCAACCTCCATTCGTCATCTTTATCTACAGAAGTTTGTCATCCCAGGCGAGGAGACAGAGCGGTAGATAAGCAAAAATTTTGAATAAAAATCGCTGGGGTACAGAGGCACTATCGGATGCTGCTTCATCTTCGATCGAGGCACTCTTTGTTCTCCTGATATCTTAATATATAATTATCTTAACGATGGCTCGTTAAGGGATTACGCCTAGTCAGCTTTCGAAAAGCAACGCGATTTTCCGGAATTTTTTGTGGAATATCTACTATATATTTTTTTTTTTACAACTATTCGCTTATTTTAAAAGTATATATATGTAAAGAGAAAATATCCTCTTTAATTGGATTTGAGCGCGCTTTGGATACTCAGCGCACGCTTCGGAGTATGATTGACAGGTGGCGCATCAATTACGACTGAGCATAAAAAATTAGAGAGAGATAGGGAAGTAGAGCACATGTGCAATCCATAATTATCCGTAATTAACTTACTATAAATTAAAATTAATAAGAAGTTAGATAAAGAAGAGGTGAAAATTAACTTTTATTGCCGTTTCTCTGTTTTTCAGGTAAGACCATTGTACAAACTGTAAATATAATGTAACTAGTATAAATAAAATTCGACTCTGTTTTTTAGTGAAACAATTATTGGTTAATTTTATAACATGTTCAAGAAAAAAAATTTATAATTAACATTATATATATATATATGGAGGAACTTTCAGTAATTTTGTTATAGATAAACATTAAAAAATGAACGAACTTCAGCCATTCTCGTGGAAGCTGTTTTGATATCGGTAAGCAAAATATTTCGGAAACCGTTGTCGATCGGCATAATCTTTTTCAGACCTCGTTTATATACTAGAGACTAGTAGATGAACAAAGGATTTCTTCTTTTAACAAAAAACTCTATTTTTAATTAACGAAAAACGAACAATTCAGACATCAAAAGAGTGTGGTTTTGCATTAAACGGCCGCCATTTTGTCAAAAATCAACTTTTTTAAAAAACCTTCGTTCATCTACCGAATTCAACCATATATTAACAGAATGTTTTTGAATTTTTAATTTTAGATGATCCGGTTGAGAGAAAACTTGCACACCGCACGAATAAGCGAATAAGGTGACTGTCCCAATTTCTGCTCATATCCCCATTTCTGATCATTTCGTATTTTTCTTATTATTATATGCGTTACGTTTGTACTACAGTTGCAACAAAATAATTCTAAACTATTTAAACATTTACGCGACTGTTGCACGAGCTTGGGTCAATACATACATCGCTATTTTTCATGAGCAGAAATACGGACATTTAGAGCATTATATATTTAATTACAAATCACTAATAGTTAAACATCTTGAAATATCTTCCTTAAATAATTTTTGAATTGTTTCATTTATTATTAAAGAATCAATCAATTACTCTGCAAATTTTGATCGCAAACAAATTTTTTACACCTTCTTTATGAGTTACCTTATAAATAAGCAGAAATTGGGACATTCACCTTAGTTGTAAAAAAATACACAGTAGATATTCCACAAAAAATTCCCGAAAATCGCGTCCTTTTTCGAAAGCTGACTAGGCATAACCCCTTAACTAAGACGAACAGCAGATAAACGAAGCTGAGCATCCCAGCAACTGGCAGCCTTGTTTAAGACATTCACATTTACAAAACTGGTAAGTGACCCGTTACGTTTACTCGAAAGCGACGATGGACTCGCATTTCTCGATCGACGCGTCTCTGTCCGCCGCGAATGATTTACATGGCAATAAACCAACGCCTTGGTGCGGCTGGAAAAACGCTTTTGATTTATCCGCGCACTTTCGCGAAGTACTGGACTTCTGCCAGACCGGAAGGTCCATCTCGCCGGAAATCACGGCCATAATTCAGTGCCCGGCACGTAGAAGAGCCGAGGACCATGAAAACACCCTCTAGTCAAGTGTCCTGCCAGCGGGATTTGCATAAAACGGGTCGCGGTTTTGCAAAATCAATTTGAACTTTTGCGGTTCCACCTTCGCCACCGCGCCGGCTCGCCTCCCCCTTCCGGCCATCTCTCGGCTCTAACTTTATTACGTCCGAGGACGTCTGTTTGCAGAGCTCGGTAATAGACTTCTGCTGAAAAGGAAGTGGCCGTGGAACTGCGTAGAGAGAAATTTTATTCGTCCCTTTCATCAACTCCTCCTTTCCCCCCCTTTCTCTCCTCTGTAGTGCGTATACTCGGACCCCTAAGTAGTGCGGGTCAATAATTTCCGAGGGAATGATTGCAAACACTCTGAATTGTAATTGAAAGTGAATGATGAGGAAATTAGAAGCACCCAGGAAGTAGTTCCTATCGCGACTGGTGAATTTTCATACAATTTTTCCGATGATACGCAACGAGTCGAATAAAAGGTGCACCGTTGATGGTCGATTTTATCGAGTCGACACGTTCACTTCGGTGGAACGGGAAGCCTGAATGATAGAGCTGCCGCTTTGCCCACGAATGTTAGCTTTCGCGAGAAATCGCGTAGAATATATCAACCCTTTCCAGGCGACGTTTCGCTTTATAAGGAAGCCGCGGGGAAGTTTCGAAGCGTCCCGCGGGGAATTGAATCCTCTGGAGGATGCCGCCGAAATTGAGAAGAAAGATGAAGCGTGGGGAGGGTAGAAGCTGGGACGGGGCGACGAAAGGGAACAGAGAAGAACGAGGTGGAGTGCGTGGAAGAAAGTGTATTCTGATAGGGAGCACGATTAGAAAGGGATGCAGAGGGTAAATGGCAGGACTGTCATTTCAAATTTAGATTTTTGCTCGAGAGACGTAGGGTAAAACTATACAGTACGTTCTAGTTTTAAAGAAAGATTTATAAAACCAATATTTTTTAATAATTATTTTAATTTTTTGTGTAAACACAGGAAGTGTTCATTACTCTTCACAACTACGCCGGAATTGTGAAGAATACATAACAGGAAATAACCGCAAATAATCATTTTCCTGAACCTTACGTGGGGCGTTTTGTAACACAGTTGTCAGGTAAAACGTTCCACATGTGTGACAAAACGCCCCGACATAAATAAGTAATTACTTTTTATTATTTTTAACAAAATGTTATAGAATATATATTATGAAAGATACTATTAACAAAAATAGAACAATATTTAATAAAATTTTGAACAATAAGGTGAATGTTCCAATTTCTGCTCATTTAAGAGGTAACTCGGCATAAAGAACTCGTGAAAAAATATGATTTTCAGGTGGGCCGTATTGTAAATTCTTTCCTGGGGCATATTGTAAATTCTGGAGTACAAAACGCCCCGGTTTAAATTTAGCAACAACGTACTGAAAAAAGGTTTGGGCAATAACGTTTTAAAGAGGCTGGTTTGTCCACTTTCGAAACATATGTATGAATTTATCGCGAAAACAATAGTTACTTAGAAAATTGAATTTCTCTCGTATGCACCGCAAATGGTCCGAAAGCAGAAAGTATAAATTCCGGTATATTTTTGTAAAAGCCGTAATATTTTCTCGTATTATTATTGCGGCAGTTGTGGGCGACTGAGGCAAGTTCGAATCTGACGATAGCGTCGATATTTTGTCAGATGGGGCGTACTAGTTTTACCCTAGCAACTTGTATTTATTCCGAAGTTAATTTAGAAGTTCTGCGCAAGTTAAAGACACACGATACCAGATATTTTTCTTCAGATAAAGAATGCAGGAGTACTTTGGAAACAGCGGGGCACTTCGGTGAGAATTGGCTCCACTGAATGATGAGTCTCGGGAGAGACGGTGCAGCCGGGAGGGTCGAAATAAAAAAGAACCGGGAACAAAGAGGCGAAACAGAAAAATAAAGATCGGCAAAAGTGCCTCTCCTGAATTTGGCATCTGCGTTTTATTGTCCCGTGCCTATAGAATTCGAATAAACGCGCGCGGGGACCGAACGGCCGGGCTTTCTTCCTTCGCGAGCAAATAAACTTTGATAATACGCTCGATTTCATATTCCCGCGAAAACCCCGTTTCGTAACGACGCGCTGCAATTTCTGGAGGACCTCTTTGTCCCGAATGAAGGACTCTTTAGCGTTGAAAGGGTTCAACGAAGTCGAAGAAACACGCTACAATTTTTGAGAACTTAAGAAATCTCCCATACTTCCATTGGGGGAAACTTTAGTCGTGAAATTGTATCAACTATTGGGATAGGTTCCCTTGATCAGCAAAATTCTGTGGATTCTTATTACACACGAGATTGCAATGCAGATATAAATAAACCAAAAGCAACTAATTGGCTAATTTTTATATAGCAAAATCAAGGAAAATTAATGACGTAGGTACCTACTGTGCGTGTATATTATAATTCCCTTAACGAAGCCCAGGAAACCGAACAGAAAAGGACGCGGAGGCCCTTTCGAAGGGGGTTTCGTTTTATAAAGAAGTTGCGGCTGTGTTCCCAAAGCGCTCCCAGGGGAATCGATTCTCTCGGAAGACGAAACTCGAAAGACGCCAGGGGGTGATTTCTGCGAGACGAGAACAGGGAGAAAACGAGAGGCGACGAGGAGAGCTGGGTAGAAGGCACGAAACTGGCGGGGAAGCAAAGATTAGACGCAGGACGACGGACGTCGGGGAGGAAGAAAAGGTAAAAACCTTCCCCTCGATACGCTCCTCCGACGGAGACATTTTAATTTACGTCCCCTTCGGCACGATATCGCATCGAATTCCATTTCCGCGCGACAGGCACCCGTTGGATTCGTATTGTCATATTCTGCGATAAAGGAGCCAGCGGAGGAACTCCTTCAAGTTTTAGATTATTGCGATCATCGTTACATCCCTTTGTCTCGACGCTGGCTAATTAGCAGATGCTGCGGGGAGCGTTGCTCATACTTACGAGGCTGCAGGAAACTTCGTCACTTTTGTGGGCGTCGAAGATTCGTTTGAAACTCGTCCTTTCCTTTCGAACAGTAATTCTGAAGGCCGTGGACGTTTCCTTAGGTTGAATGGTGTTTTGACCAGGGCGTAGTAAGTGGATTTGAAAGTAGACGAATATTAAAGCAGCTCCATTTCAGAGCGATTAGATGAACTTTCGCTTCGTTAGTGTTTCTGCCTTCGGGTTCTGCTGGAGGTACGCTTTATGATACACCCTGTACAGTCGCGCTGATGGAACCGAATGTCAGTCGAAACGGGTGCGCCATTAACTGAATCAACATTTACTCGTCCTATTTTTGTCGCAGAAAATGGAAACCGTGTTCTTAGGCGTCGCCGAGTGCTCGCCGGGGATTTTCGTACGCGTGAAATTGTGCGGGAAAAAATGTGTGCGTTAAAACTACCGATCTCAGAATTGTCCAAGTGATTAAAAACGGCAATGAATGTCTCCGAACGAGTGTCTCACTTTCAACGGTGTATAAAACAGGTTGGGGATCAAGCGCTATTAATTATAACGTAAAAGTGCATCAAAATCAGTAGGGGTTGATCTAAAGATTAACGATTTAATCGTTTAAAAGCTTCTCCCATCGCTTGGAGGCCAGGCAGCGCTGATGGAAGCTTTAATCAATTCAGAGTGAGTTATGGTGTTCCGCGGCTTCTTGAAAGTTCGTGTCGTTTCTTATTCAAGACAAGGCCGCCGCCCTCGCCCCCGACGAAACCGCGTCATCAAAAATCTACCGAAGTCTCGAAACTTCCTTGTCAGAGACCAGCTTTTGTTTTTTTTTTAAATTCAGGTGGATTAAGCGCTACGAAATAGCAAACGGGGTTTAGGTATTTTTCGGTGGGCATACATCGTCTCGTCTCGTCTATCCATCAGTGATTACCGCACGCAAATATATATCCAAGCGCAATAAAAGATCTCGAGTTCGATTTATAGCGGCGAAAGTGGCGTTTTATTGGCGCTATCGATCTCTCCGATCCAGGATCCCCTGGCCAGGCTGTCCTGCCCTCTGATACCCGTCGAAATAAGAGGGATTCGGTGTAGCAGGTGTCGCGGATAAACTGACAACGGCTAAAATATAGCGCGCGCACGTTTAATGTACGTATAACCGTGCAGATAATTTATCTTTCCTGCCCGGGCTGATACGTTATCGCCTTATTTTGTTTCGTCGTGCAACGTCCGCGTATATTTGTTTCTCCTATCGATGCACCGTTATTTGCGCCTCTCCGGCCGTTCGATATCTCTCCCAGAAATTCATCTGATAGAAATTTGTATGGTAATATCGCGGAGCGCCGAGAACACGGGTCAGAGATACAGCTGACGATTTATGAAGCGCATTAAATTAAGAGAAAAATACCTATACCTCCGTTTGATATTAAACAGAAACACAGATAAACGGAAACGTTCGCGAGCAGAAAGATCTGCAGAAATCACTGTTATTACGTCGTCTGTGGGGGGGCCTGCGAAGATGTATGCATCTAGGGTTTGCACGAGCCTCGATATGATCTTAATCTAACTTACATGCCACACTGGGAACGTTCAATCTTATCCCGCTGAAGAGAGCCCACTCCGTCTTTGAGCTTTCGCATCGAATGGAAAATATTTATCGTTCCCGTGATCCTGGAATCAACTCAGGGAATAATAATTGACTGGCCTTCGAGTTAGACGCTGGTTCGAAAGCGGCTCGAGGGGTGCGCCTTTAAGATCGAAGTCTGGGCGGCGGAGAATGAAGAACAATGGGGTAAGGATGAACGGGTACGAGAGCGGTTTAGGGCGAGGGGAGGATTCGAGGCTGTGCCACGGGTTCTTGGGCTTCTTGGTGTAGAAGGCCTAGCGAGAGATAGAAGGGTGAAGGAGCTTGAAGGGAAGCTAATAGAAATGAAGAGGCCGCCTGTCGTCGCGTCGGGGCATAAAGCTGTAAACCGTACAGGTGCCATCGTCCCCGATGGTTTAAGAATATGAAACGGAGCAGCTATCGATCGGTTTCGGGATAGGCGGAATCTACTCGATGAAAGAACGATCTTGTTGGGAAGAAAGAGAAACGAAACATGCGATGCTTGGATTAGAGGCTTAAGTGAAGTAATAGTTTTCTAATAATACAGTATTTTTTTTTTCGATCTCGTCGATATTTGAGAGGTTTGTTGGGAGTAACTGGGAAATACAGGGGAATCATTCTGAGATTCTCTAAAGAAGTTGCGAATGATTTGAAATAGTGTCTAAGGGGAACGAAGGTTTCGTTTCTATTTTCCATGCGCTGGCATCATGAGCTTTAATTTTATCTACGATCGCGACTTTTCATGCTTTCTCTAGGGATAGGGTGATAAATCAATTCAAGGGGTAGCTTTACGGCTGAAGCGACGGCGGTTACTATAAATTCTTATTCCTCAAAAAAGTAGGATGTTCTGTGTTATGAATAAAATATAATCGCGCTAGCCATAGTTTCCCTGCAGATTTCTAACAGAAAATAATGCATAATTCGCCAGTGCTTCTTTGTATCCCAGAATCGATGTTACTTTCATTGAAATTCGCCCTTTCAAAGAAACAGATTATCTGCAATCTACGTAAGAGGAAGCGGCGAAGTTTAAGTCTTCTTAGAAGATTTTCGGAAGTGTCGATAAAAGGTGGAGGTTCTCGAAGGAACGCTTGGCATTCGAAATAACGGCCATGAATTCACAACGAATCGATGGGAAGAGGGAAGTGTCCTGAGCGGAGATGAAATGAGCATGCATTCCACGATTCCTTGGCATCTGTTGTTTACTTATCCAAGTTCCATCTGAAGATTGTATTTAAACGATTTTATTCGGCTTCGATCCTCTGTTTGTTTGTTTGGTTGAAATCTAGAAACTCAATTTTAACCCACGTCCAACTATCCAATAGACTTGAAACTTTACAGGCGTACGTAGTTTGGATGACAATACAAAATTATGGGAAAAAAACTCGAGGGGTTTAAAAAATTACCCAGTCATCAATAAATTTATCCAAACGACTTGGAACAGCCTCTCGCGTTCATCTTTAAAAAGACAAAAAGTCGCTGCGTTCGGTTCGCTAGTCGCATCAAGATTTTAACTACAAAATTCATCGAGAAAAGATCGGACACGTAAATAATTATGATAGTTACGATAATAGTCAGTAAAATATCCTTTATGTTGTATATAGAATTCGTCGGTTTCTGTCTTGGGGCGAAATCGGTCGATAGTATACACATATGGAGGCCGTCGTACGAGGGAATATATACATATATGTACATGAACAATGTAATATAAGTAATTACTATAATTACTTAGCACTATAGCGTTTAAGCAAACTGTTAAACTGAATAGCGCAATAAAGGACATTAGTAAATAAATCCACAAACACTGAAAACTGGAAAATAAAAGAAATATATAAAGAAAAATTGTTATGTTAAACGATTTTATTAAAAATGCACCAAAAACTAAAAAATAATTCTTTTCTTGTATTACAATTTTTTTTCACTTTAAATAAAATCGTGGAGCAGGATAATATGTCACAGCAAATTCATTTCGACGGTTGATTCTGTATTAAATTGATTCATATTCTGATATGACATATCCTGCTCCACGATTTTATTTAAAGTGAAAAAACACCATCCAAATTGTAGTTCAAGAAAATAATTATTTTTTAGTTTTTACTGTATTTTTAATAAAATCGTTTAACGTAGGGGAGGCCGGGGCTAAAAGTTCCGATTTCGATAAAACATAAAAAATGACTGGAAAATAATGTAGTTATTCTATTCACTATTGACTAATTTCTTGTTAAATTTATTATATCTTCTGATTTTACGCTTGTGTTTAATATATTGTAATAGGTTTCCCATAGAAAGTAATTTATTTGTGGCTGATCGAAGCGGAACTTCTTACCCCTATATGGGGCAAGTTGTTATCGCATTGGGGTAAGTTGTTACTATGATATAAGAGTTGCCTTCTAATGAAATATTTCATTTTCTAATGAAATAAAGCAGAATTTTATTAATAATGGTTATTTATGAAGGTTCGGACCAACAAAAATGTAATATCTTTAAAAGAAAACCAAAAGCGACAGTTTTTATTTATCTTTACGCATAACTGCGATCGAAGTCGTGTCCCTTTCCGCCTTTCATTCATATGTTCGCATCTTAAAGCACAGCGGAAACAATTTATACATTTGCGGTAGGTCTGTGACGATAGCACCCCGAAATTCGAATTTTTGGAAAAACTCAACGGCATTCGTTTGTCCATCGTTTGCCCACGTTTGCCCATAAAAAATTTTCGTTTGCCCACCCTTCAAAAAAAAATTATGGCAAAAAAAAATTTTCATCAGCACCCCCATGAAAACATTTTAATGATTTGTCGGTGGGAAATGATTGTCCTTCGTTTGCCCACGTTTGCCCATAAAAATTTTTTTTTTGCCCACCCTCCAAAAAAAAGTTATGAACAAAATAAAAAATTTGTCTTCATCACCCATCATGAATGCATTTCAATTTTTTAATAGAAGGATACGAATGTACCCGACCTGGCCACGTTTGCCCACTCTCAGATTTCATTTGCCCACCCTCCAGAATTTAAATAAAAAATAAAAACCGCGAAAAAATGGGTATAGATGAAGCGATCGCGTTAAAGTTCGATTATTCTCGAAAATATTATCAAAATCGTTCTTTCAACGGTGCAGTTCGTTAGTTTAGATGTAGAAGAGATTTGCCCATCCATTAATTTCGTATGCCCACCCTCCAGAATCGAATTATTAATGAAGATAGCCAAGAAGTGCGGTACCCGTTAAAGCGATCGCGTTAAAGTTCGATTTTTCTGGAAAATATTATCAAAATCGTTGTTTCAACGATGCATATCGTTTGTCCAGATGTAGAAGAGATTTGCCCATCCATTAATTTCGTATGCCCACCCTCCAGAATCGAATTATTAATAAAGATAGCCAAGAAGTGCGGTACCCGTTGAACCGAATACCTTTCCGTTCGTTTTTTCCCGAATGAATTATCAAAATCAATTGTACTTACCGTAAAGGTTGAAGGTGTTTGGTGACATGTTATCCAAAAAATGTTGCACACACTTCTTTCTCACTTTATTGGAACGACACTTAAATTTGTATCGCTCATCGAACACTTCACACTTTTCACACATCTGCAGCATGTGCAGAATATCACCAGAGTGGTTTTCTAGTCATTTTTCACTAATTACCGCAATGATATCGCACAACGGAAAATAATATAATCTCACAGTTACTTCACAAACCGTAAATGAATGCACGGTCTTGCAAGAGTTGCGTCCGAACTCTGTAGACCGACTGACTTTCGTGCGTCGTTGGAAGGAATTCGAGGGTATCGCAGACTTCTGTTTACGTTTCGGCACGTTCGATGACGACACGCAGTGTTGATACCCTAAAGGGTAGCAGCGCCGAGTGCCACTGCCGAAACGTAAACAGATGTCTGCGATACTCTCGAATTCTTTCCAACGACGCACTTCTTGGCTATCTTTATTAATAATTCGATTCTGGAGGGTGGGCATACGAAATTAATGCATGGGCAAATCTCTTCTACATCTAAACTAATGAACTGCATCGTTGAAAGAACGATTTCGATAATATTTTCCAGAAAAATCGAACTTTAACGCGATCGCTTCAACGGGTACCGCACTTCTTGGCTATCTTTATTAATAATTCGATTCTGGAGGGTGGGCATACGAAATTAATGCATGGGCAAATCTCTTTTACATCTAAACTAATGAACTGCATCGTTGAAAGACCGATTTTGATAATATTTTCTAGAAAAATCGAACTTTAACGCGATCGCTTCACCTGCACCCTTCTTTTCGAGGTTTTTATTTTTTATTTAAATTCTGGAGGGTGGGCAAATGAAATCTGAGAGTGGGCAAACGTGGCCAGGTCGGGTATAATCGTATCCTTCTTTTAAAAAATTGAAATGCATTCATCGTGGGTGATGAAGACAAATTTTTTATTTTGTTCATAACTTTTTTTGAAGGGTGGGCAAAAAAAAATTTTTTATGGGCAAACGTGGGCAAACGAAGGACAATCATTTCCCACCGACAAATCATTAAAATGTTTTCATGGGGGTGCTGATGCAAATTTTTTTTTGCCATAATTTTTTTTTGAAGGGTAGGCAAACGAAATTTTTTTATGAGCAAACATGGGCATACGATGAACAAACGAATGCAGTTGAGTTTTTTTAAAAAATCGAATTTGGGGGTGCTATCTTCACAGACCTATTTGCGGCGGGGCAAGTTTTTACGGTAACAACGTGCCCCAAGTCACGGTAACAACTAGCCCCTACCGACACATGTAGCAATTTCAAAGACTATTCTGCTTATACATGTATTCAAACGATAAACACTATTACACCATGTTCTTAAATGTCATTTGATCCATAAGAACGATTCAATCTATAATATCGACGTTAAATAATTGAAATAGACCAAAAAGTAATGATAGAAAATTTTTTACTTATCTGGTACGCGACTAATAGGTCCTTGCTTACAACCACATAATTCGCTGTCGCGGACGCTATTAAAGTGGGCGACAGAGTGGCGTGATCAACTCACACGGAAAAAATAATTTAAAGTACAACGCTCTTTTTATTTTGAAGATAGAGCCGTCGGAACAACTTACCCCCGGAACTTTTAGCCCCGGTCTCCCCTACGAATTTTTTTATATATTTTTTTATTTCACTTCATCCCTACTCAGTGATCGAAAATGATCTTTTTTGAGGTCAGTAGAAGACTTCTCTAGGAGGGGATGTTTCAAAGAAGAATTATTTGCCATTACTTTCAACATCTTCGCCGAACTCCTTTCCCGCCTGAGTTCCACTTCTCGCCAAAGGTAAGTCCAAAATTCCTCGGCTCTTCTCTTGGCTCGCGGATTTTCAGATTTCAATTCGGGAAGCATTTACCGCGGGAAACTCCAGAAAGAGTAAGCCCACTGGCAGATTCATCCAGACGAAAAGCGACATACACCCTGATCCCTTTTTATTTGTGCATTTCGCGCAAAAATGGTCGAGACTTAAAAGATTTACGACTTCCTTCGGTTCTGACGGCGCCTTCTTTCCCCCTCGCCACTCCTAGCCCCCCTTTTTCCCGGGGCGTGGAAGCAGAGTTTCCTCTCTCCTTATGTATCTCACAATTCTTCCCGCGACCCTCGGCGATCCTTAAGTTATGCAGATTTCGAGGATCGCGCGGAAATTCCCACCGAAAATTGAAATTTCGTCCTCCTTTGTCTCCCATCGAGGATCAGGCTGAGTCCAAGCGAAAGGCTCCCCCGAGATTACGTTCGCGTGGGAAACAATCGTGCAACGCGCGGGACGCGCCTCGACTTTCATTATTATCGGCGAAAAAAGACAGTGAAGAGAGACAACGCTTTCTTCGGGGAGTGCCCCGGGGTTATGAATATTTCTCTGCTTTGATCTACTCAGGCTAATGCAGCTTTTAAACGCTAGAGAGGTATCAGCGTGGCTAGCACTGAGTTACGGACTTGAAAATAGACGGAAACTAATGCTACTGTCCCGTACCAGTAAACTAATCCTTCTAGCTTCTCAAAAAAAAACTCAAGTCGTTTGGACCAATTTTAAAAAAGTTATTCTATGTTAAAGGGTGTCCCATTACCTTTGTCCGGCACTGTATCTCTAAACGCAGACTACAGTACCTACAGTGTTTAAGTTCGCAAGCGTATAGAAGTTCCCAAGAAATCCTTTTCCCCGCCAAGGAACACATTTTCACTCGCATTGTCCTCCGTGCAGTTCCTCCATTCCGAAAACGTCTCCGACGAACTTGCTGCACCGTCGAAGGCAAGAAACTCCTCGTCAATAATACACTGTGTTTAATCAAAGGGGGCATGTCGCGCCGTCGAGAGTACGGCTCAATTTAGATCCAAGATTGCCCCTAGTGGTGGCGTTTACAAGACACCAGGCCGCGATCCTTCATCCCCCACGAGCGCAACTTCTGCCGCGTTTAATGGAGAGAGCCCAAGGTAAGTTCTCACCGGGAACGAGCCTCGCAGGCACACGGGCCCCTCCTTTTCGACGAGGCAAAAAATACACGCAAAACAGAGGCTTGCGCGGAGTTGCTCGAAAGGGTTAACCAAGTTTAGCAACGAGGGGTGATAGCGTCGACGGAGGACGACAGGCCCTGACGCAGGACAACCTCCTTGACCCTTTTCCTCGTCGACGTGGCCCCGTCTAATCGCCCTTAAAGACTCCTTCAGGAATGATGAATCGATGGTATAACGAGGGTCCCTGATGCGCGTCTAACAGCCTCAAATGTATCGGCTTAACGGCCATTGATTTCCACCCCGAAGCACTTTCCATTCCCATTGCGAACTGGACCTTGCGTCTGACGGAAGGATCGTCGTTCACGGCTTCCTCTGGGAGGCCTTCATCAATGCGTTTGATAGAAGTGACTGAAGAATGGTAACTTTGTTCCAAGTGTGCTCTGGGTTAGGAAGGAATTTTGTTTCGTTATAGTTTGACACTTGTTCCGATGGATTCGTAATTCCACGTCCAAGTTAGCTTTGGACGTAGAGTCTTCAAAGTCAGTGGTTTTTCTAACGTCACGGGGGAGGGACGTTTGCGGGGCATGCCGAGTGATGTAGGTTTCCGAATATTAGAATGTAAATCGCATTCAGTATCCGTGAATATGCATGCAACGATGTCTGCTCCTATTGATTTCATCCGTGAAGGAGAGTCGGAATTGGCATCAGAGACCAGCCTGAATGCTCGGATACAGGTGTCTTATTGTCTGAATGCCCCGAGGGGCTCATTGTTTGGACGTCCCAGATGTTAATTCAAGGCATATCTGCATGAAATACGGGGATCTTCGTAGCCCTCGTGAATGAGAGGACAAATGAACCGCGGCGGGTATGAAAAATAATTGACAGACTGTGCCTCGCGACTGTTCTGTAACACTGGTAGCCAAATGAGGCGCGAGCAGAAACTGTAAAGTCCCGAGAATGACAGAGAATCCACTTACATTCTTCGAATACTTTATCAAACTCATAGTAGTAAACTGCTATCCTACATTGACAGACACGTTGGTAGTAGAAATATACTATTCAGACTTATATATTCAGACTTTCTTCTTCTTCTTCTTTTCAACGGACGAAAGCCTCGCAGCCGTGATTGCATTCAGGAAGGAAGCTCGAAACGCCGATTATGAATCACCGATTCGTGTAATCGCTGCCTCGTGGGACCTGGAGTCGAGGTTGCCTGCGAAGACCCAGTCGTCATCCTCGAACGAGCAACGTGGGAGGATACGCTACGGCGGATATCGCGACTCGTAGACGGAGGCCCTCGAATCACCGCAGGAAATGGAAGATCAATATGTACTCTCCTACTTTACAGTGTCTTGTTTCATAGAAGGATACTCGCCCTGCGCTGTGCTCAAATTGGAAGCTGCTTGTAGAGAAACTATGCCTCTGGAGTGTCTCGTTTCGCGGTAGTAACTGTTGCTTGGATTTTTACGTTACGCGCGCAAGGTCGCGCGGCATAGCTTGACCATTGATTGCCGCTGTTGCTAGTAGGTCGATCCAATCCCCTTGCCTTCTTCCTCGAGGCATCGTTCATCACGCGAAGAGGTTCGACGTAGCGAGGTATTCAATTAGGCGGAATTGAACGGCCACGGTGGAAGCCACTCGCGAATACCTCTG
Source organism: Andrena cerasifolii (assembly GCF_050908995.1). NCBI lineage: Eukaryota > Metazoa > Arthropoda > Insecta > Hymenoptera > Andrenidae > Andrena > Andrena cerasifolii. The sequence continues at coordinate 11,764,734 of NC_135119.1, read as the reverse complement.
GCACGAGGAAGAGGAGAATTCCCGCTGATGCAGTAGGAAAGATGATTTCTTCGTTAGAAAGGAGGGAACTTGTGATTTCGTGACATCAGCTCCTTCTGCCAGCCGGGGGTGTTTCATTTGGTTAGATCGCGAGGGGCTGGCATGTAACCGCATTAGTCAAGCTGTCGTGCTTCGTTCGAGATCGCTTGTCAGCCGATCCTTTGACGGGGGGGCGCTGTTGGCCGAACAATAATTTCATATCTCCGAAAGTGCCGGGCAATCTAGCGCGCATCGTCGCGCTCCGTCGCCTTGCGTTTCTCATCGCCATCGGTACTCCCCTTTTTGCTCCTCTTTCGGGCACGCCGCACATCTTTTCAATACCACTCCCGTGAATCGTAATCCGTGGCTGACGTTTCGGTTGCTCCTTTCGTCAACTTGCGCGCAATCGAAATTCAAATCCGAAAGCACCATTGACAGCACAATTTTAACCCCGACTATTCCGTAAACACTACAAATAAACTCGCTGCAAGTAACAAGGAGAGTATCCCAGGTATCCGCCTCCGATTGCTTTGATTTTGATATGTTTTAGAAGACAGAAAAATAAGAAGTAGGTATTTTTTTTATTTTGGCCTGTTTGCATGTTTAGGGGATGAAACCACCTCTCAAAGTTATAAGATTTTCAGATGTTCGTCTTCGATTGCTTTGGTTTTTGGATAATTATAACGCAAATGAAATTTATATGAAGTTTTACTCAACACAATTTTGTAACCATTATGAACTTTGAGGGGTAGTTTCACCCCCTGAACATGCAAAGAGGCCAAAAGAAAAAGACACCTATTTAATATTTTTTTGTCGTTTAAAACATATGCAAAAATCAAAGCAATCGGAGACGAACACCTGAAAATCTCATAACTCTAAGGGGTGGTTTCACCCCCTAAATATGAAAACGGGCCGCTATAAAAAAACACGTATATCTCATTTTTCGGTCCTCTAAAACATACCCAAAAATCAGAGCAATCGGAGGCGGACTCCTGGGATACTCTCCTCGTAAGATGGAGCAGGTTCATATCCACGCGCGCTCATCTGCGTTCCCTGCGAGCGAACCTCATCGTCGAGCGATCGTAACGAGAAGTGTGACCAGCACTTTAGGAAATTGTGACTTGTAACGAACCGCGGTGGAGGATTGCCACACGTCAGAATTCGTCGGTGACAAATTCACCGGGACTTTTGTGCATCCATCACACGAGCTGCCAGATGAACGGCAGAGGGAGGGATATTGGGGAGAAAAGATAATTGCGATGGAGCGAATGAAACTGCGACTGTTGATCCCGTGTGAGCTGTCAGCGTGCGAACAGTAGAGGAAGCAGCCCGTGCTCTGGCGGACATTAAATGAATACTTTCGACCAATTCGTAGGTTACCTCGTAAACCGACGCCCTGAGAAACGCTGGACTATTTGGGGTAAGGTAAACGCGGGCCGGAACTCGACAAAGCGATCGATCGGAAGCCGTGAGAGCAAAACGCCCGAAATATTCGGTGGCACGATCGGAATCCCCCTGCCCCGTGTTTGCTGGCGATTGAATGGCGAAAGTCAGATCGCCGGCGCGATTTATCGTTGCGTAGCAATCGTCAATCCGCTTGCGAACGTAGAGCACGTATAATTGGGAGGACCAGCGTCCCGGCCCGTGTTTAGCTACCTTTTGTGGGATCAAGGTATTACCGCGACCGGTGCTCCCGCGCCATTGTTATCCAGCTGCACGCGGGGTGGCTTCCATTGTGACTCCTGCCACCCCAATCGGGGATAGGAACCACCCCGAAACGCCGGAAGTTACGGGGCCAGGGTTTGCTGTTAAATTTTAGCGCTCAATGAAACACCAGGCCCAGCGAAAGAAATTTCATTCCCGGCGTAATTTCCTGCGAACCCTTCGACGGGAATCCTGGCACGCCTTCCACGATATAACGACGCGGGGAATTATATTAATCTTGTGGGTACTCGGCGGCCGCTATTGTCTTGAACGATGCACAGAAGGATTCATTGTGCTCACGCTATGATTGCTATAATTGCATCGAGTCACTTGAGCAGTTGTAACGTGCTATCCAAGTTAGGGTTCCTTTGCGTATGATCTATCAGCTGGTCTTGGGTGAAACTTGATTCACAAGGGAAGCTAGGCACCTGAAAATTCAGAAGATTATGCAACTTTGGGTGCAAGTAGAGTAATTCATCCGCAAGACAAACCTATTTTTTGTTGCTGTCGCAGTGCGGGTTTCGGGGATGAAATCACCCCTTGAAAAATATTCAGAGTTTTCTTTTTCGTGGAATATCTCGAGAACGGTGAGAGATATCGAAAAGAAGTTTAAATAAAAATTGCACCTTTTTTGTATATCTACAAAACGGCGTAAAAATAATTATCGACAAATCCATACCTTTCAAGTTACCCCCACCACTAATCCTTAATTCGATAGTTATAATTGCACAGTTTTGTAGACATAAAAGATGCAAATTTTGTTTAAACTACTTTTCGATATCTGTGATCGTTCTCAAGATATTCCACGAAAAAGAAAATTCCTTATTTCTTTCAAGGGGTGATTTCACCACCTAAAACCATAAAATGGCATCAACAAAAAATAGATTTGTGTTTCGCATGAACTAGTCTACTTGCACACAAAGTAGCATAATTTTCTGACCTTTCGGGGTGCCTAACTTCCCTTCGCAGTAACTTGGAGGATAAAATATAGCGTATTCTTGGAAGAATATGAGAAGGATTTAACGGAGATCTATGAAAGACAGGGTAGCGATTACAGAATAGTTACCGAAGGATTTCCAGTCTTTCTGTTACACAATCGATGTCACTGTGGCGAAGTGGGATTGTCTGAACGAGCCTGAGTAAATTGTTTCAAACAAAAGGGAGAGACGAAGAATGGCGGGGATCAAGGAAGAGCATGTTGGATTTCCTGGCTCTTCTTTTCGGTTTTACCCTTGAAAGGCGACAGATGGCTGGACAAGCGAGCACCGCTCAGCGAATCCTGAGGGAACTACCTGCTTCCCTTTGCCCTTTGTTCAATTCCCGGGGGCATGAATTTGAAAATAATCACAATAACCATGACTAGGCGCCACGGAGGAGCCGTGGTTTCGCGAACAAAAGGGAGATCGATGATCGTGGACGGGGTTCCATTCGCTTGCACGGAAAATAGGAGACTCAGGCATCTTGGCGAATCGATACAGCGATATTACGCTTGTTTTCGCCGATAAGATAGAAATTAGAAAAACGAAAAGCCTTCTTTACCTCGGTACCGATCGTTCGAATGATTCGATTCTTCGATTTCTTGCGCGACTCGCGTTAAAACGATGCCCCGGTCGCCGGTTCACAAGAAACAGTGAAAGGTGGAACACGTTTCCGCTTCCTAACCGCGAAAAGAAGGCCATTTGCAGCAAAATGTAAGCAGAAACTGCGGTTTCTGGTTTCCTGCGACTACCTTTCCCCTATGTTCACATCGAGACACAGCACCTGAGACTATTACGAATTTAACGGGACGTAACAGAACCTCGAATATCATTCAGGAATGTATCTTCGTGGGAGTAATTCGACGATCTATTCAAACTTGCGATTCTAAATCAAATATACAGCTTTTCCAGTGTCTCTAATCTTCCGAACCCTTAACTAGCACGTGAACTATGGAAATTCTAATAAAACAGTCTATTTTCGATTCGTTAAAGGTCGCGTACAATTTCGCCCTGAATAGTGCAAGAGAATACATATACAACTAAGAGGTTTCGCTTAATCCACCCCTGGGAGACGATACAGCAGGATCCGACGCGATAACAGAATGTCCCCCTGGATGCACGTCACTCGTATTTGTTCCTGTCAATCAAAACAATCCATGATCGAACAGCGAGGAACAGCACGGGGGGTGAATCAACCGCACTCGTGCATCGCGCAGGGGGTGCGCGTGACGTTTAGCCCAATATCCGGACGTCTGACCCACACAGGGATTAATCTACTTCAAAGGGTCGCGGCGCGCTGTCTTTTCTTTCGTCCTTTTAACTTTCACGGGATTTTAATCGCGTGCCAGGCGCCGGGAAATAATCAACGCGGTCGCGACGTCCATCACAGGGCGGTGTGAAAAAAGATATCTAAAAAAAAAATTGGGGCTCGCGAAATTCCTGAACCTATGTCGAGTGAACTCATTCTGCTATTTTTTACTCTGCGAACAGTGAACAGCTCCCACGAACTGGCTGATTGAATCTGCTGTCGACGATCCACAATTATCTTAAATTCAACCTAAACGAACCTCATCATCTCTACGTTAAAAATCTGCAATCACGTTTCTAGAATAGTATCCTCCACTGAAGCAACGTAGACGAACAGTCTCAGCTTCGAATCGAGCGCAGGCGTCTTCGAGAGGCTCGTTAGCGGTAACCACGAGCGATTTATAATTATCGCCGGTCCGTTCGCTGCGCGAGGAACGGAGAGCAAAAGAGAGGAAGCAAGAGGGAGAAAGAGACAGGGAAAGTTTCTCTTCTCCTCCGGTAAAAGCCTGGCGGCATAGTTTCCCGCGTATATCCTGAATCACCGGTGCCGCACGCTCGATCCTTGATCCTCGTGACTCTCGGGCCAGCTACATCTATAACCGCTCTAAAAGCTTCGATATCAGCCCGTGGAAACCGGCCGCTTAATCCTCTTTAAGCGGACAGACACTTGCCGCGCGCGGGGAGATAAGTCGTCCGTGGCTGTTTTCACGCAGATTAGGCATTAAATTCCTATCGTTTCGCGGCCGAAGACGACGACGACCACGGCGACGACCAGGTCGCGGCGAGGTTCTTTTTTTATGGCCACCTCGTGGCAAGATAAATCGAAGATAAATGTAAATATCGTGGTACCGCGGCCCCCTGAAATCCGTTCGACGGAGATTCCGTGGTTCTTTTAGTGCCTCGTATAAAGCGACGAGCTCTCCTCCACCGCGCGCCGTCATTTTCGCCGTCATTGTCTCGCCTTCGCCACCGCGAAGTAAACGAGCCCACGATCGATCAAACGAAATCGTGGTTTCGCTGCGAAATGGGACAGAGTGTTTTATTACACCGGAACGTCCAACGTCCAACGCCCACGCGCTCGATCGCGTTACCCTCGATCCTTAATTGTTCGAGATAATTGCGCAGACCTTTCTAAGCGTCCGCGCTCGCACGCGTGCACGGCCTCCTCTGATTCACGGTACACCTCTATTTAAAGCCCACGAATTTTTCTGGACGCGGACCGAGGCAGGAAGAAAACGCGAACGGAAAGACAGGCGAAGGCGGGAACCGACGCGAGAGCGAAGTCACGCTTTGCTTGTTCGTCCCACGCGAGCCAATATCCCAATGCGGATACGTGATATTGCGATCAATGCCATTGGCCTATCTGGAATACGATCCGAACGAGCGATCGCGGAACGTGTGAGAATCTCGCCGCGACGCGCTTCGAGATCGATTACCGGAGATACGCGCGCGGTCGTCCTGCGGCCCGTCGCTTTTCATTCGAAAAAGAAAACAAAATACACCGGAGCATCGCCGCCAACAGCGAGCGAACGCGCAACCCCTCTGCGACATCCAGGCAGTGTCTTACTCATTGGGAGATATTGCCTCGATCGATTCATCGGGCAATCGATTTTCAATTGGCGATAATTCCACGTTGCTACTGTAAAACAATTTTTGTTAGGTATGCGGTGTGTTCTCAGCACTAGGGATTGCGAACCGGTAAATCGGTAAATCAGTTTGAAGCTTTTTTCACTGATAACGTAGTAGATATCGAGGGAATTATGCGCTATATATATGCGCTACATTGCTATACATAAAATTTGTACCGGTAATTCGCCAAATTTCTCGCGATCTAACGGTAAATATCGAGAAATATATAATTTACCGGTAAATCGATTTACCGGTAAATATCGAGAAATACATAATTTACCGATAAATATCGAGAAATACATAATTTACCGGTAAATATCGAGAAATACATAATTTACCGGTAAATATCGAGAAATACGTAATTTACCGGTAAATCGATTTAGCGGTAAATATCGAGAAATACGTAATTAATCGAATTCCCGGTAAAAATTTGACGAATTACCGGTAAAAATTGTATGTATAGCAATGTAGCGCATATATATAGCGCATAATTCCGTCGACATCTACTACGTTATCAGTGAAAAAAAACTTCAAACCGATTTACCGATTTACCGGTTTGCAATCCCTACTCAGCACCCCTGTTGTGTTATTAATGGGAAGTTTATTTTGTAATAAATTACACGAACTTTACTTTGTAATAAATTAACTAAGTTTCAAAATGATTCCTAATTTTTATTTATTGTTGCTCACAAAATACTTTATTACTAGTTTCATCGAGGAATAGTAGTATTAAAAATTTATATGGGGTTTCGAAATAACCCCAACATAGTTATATTGTTTTGTACCATGTAACTAATTAGGAGTTAAAGAAGATTCAATCACCTTCTGCCTCGATTACAGAGTGTCTGCAGTGTCATTTAGTTAGGAATTTAATATCGGTGAAATACACGTCTAAACAGCGGTTAGGTCAGAGCGCGTTGGAATTCCAGTTTCACGAGGTGCTCCTAGAATTAGACGATGCAACGTTAAGCCGTGCGCTGGATGGTTTATTGGCAATGAAATCAGTAATCTCGCGAGGAGGACACAGCCTGTCTGAATTCTCAAATTGCGTGCCCACGTAAATTGCTGGCGTATCTTTAATCCATTCGTACCGAGCCGCCATCTTCATTGACGATCCAATAATCGTAAAGGGTGATTCGTGGACGCACGCTCACGGGCGCTCCATCTCGGAATCAGTTACGGTACATTTACTTCGAATGTCAACTAAACCGCGGACCGGCATGCGAAACCGCTGGACCTGCGTAATCTTCTGTAATGGACACAAGGAAGCTCGAACCACCAGTTCGTTTTAAATAAGAGATTTATTAACACAACGCTCTGAACTTTACAGCGATTAAGTGGCAAGGCTGACTGCCTGCATAGGTTCTGAAAGTTGGTGAAAAATGTCTTGGGGTTTCAGAGGCTGGCTGAAAAAATAGTAGCAGGGGTAGGATAGGGTAAACTTCAAGAGGATATCGAAAGTACGATAACGCAAGCTTCATAGGGCATGGATGGACACATTGTTTTCGGGTCTGGGTGACGTGATATTCCCGAGCAAGAGTGATACGGTGCTCGCGGAGGAGAAAGCGAAAAATAGTTGTAAGCATGAGTAATTTCAGAGGCGAGGGGTAAATAGTAACCTATAGGGGTAAATAGTACAGTGATTGGACGTTTAAGTAAGAAAGTCACATAAACATTGACTTATAAATTCGAATTTAGAAAATTAAGAAACAGAATCAGTACAAATAGCTCTAAAAGACTCTAATAGCCAAAAAATAAATCAAATTTATTAAGAGAAGATCAAGGATTCACAAAAATTTACAGAAAATATGTTTCCTATGGAGACAGTTATTTATTTTGGCCAGTATTTGACACCATACACCTAACATAATAATTTAAAAGTAAAAAATGAATTGATTTGGCATATTAGCAAATGAAAATGAGTGTATTTCATGTTTTATGTATGTGTTTATTAAACATAAAATAAATTTACTTATTTGACAAAAAACAACATTGAGTACTAGAATATAAAAATTAAAGAAACAAACATGAACATTTTTCAAAATATAATGAAAATAAAATAACTAATTCCTTGGTGTGTTATTGCGTAGCTAATAGCTAAGTATAAATACTTCTTGATTAAAATAAGTCTTATTATTAATTACTACTTCTGACTAACAGTACTTCCTTTCGACATAGTCCATTACTTAAAATTGTTGGTCATCTCTTTTGAACAGTAATTTCATTTTTACGATTTATCTCGTTATTGCTTTCAATTTGTTTCAGTGGCATAACATTTCTTTATACTTTTTGGTGTTTCAAAAAGGCCCAATCACTGTCAGGTGAAGGGTACCATTGAGTATAATTGGGGAGGAGCAGATGTATATTCGTCGAGTCATGGATTTTACACGTAATTGCAAAAGTATGAAAGCTTCTAATTTCGATCGAAATTCTGGACCCCTTTACTTATTTTCAGGCATAATTTTATTTCCCTGGCTCCTACAGCAAGGCAAGTCCGTCATTTGGTAAAAGAGACACGAACTTCGGCCGAAATCCCACTTATCGTACCCTTTCAATGTCCATAAACTTAGGGGGTTGGTAGTCTACGAGACGGTCGACCAAAATGAATTTTTTTCGCCATTAACAGCGAGCATTTGGGTATCTGAAGTAATTATCAGAGGTAATTGAATGAGCGGTTAAAACCCTCGTGAAAAGGCCAGCAGCTATAAGTACTGGATGACTGTAGGGAGGAAATTAAGGGGCTGGATCGAAGGTCGCGAAGAAAGGACAGTGGTACAAGGAGAAGAGAGAGTTGATGAAGAGGAGGAGATGCTTTGAGGACAGAGGCTGGCTACTAGGTCGAGGGTTGCCGTGAATGAGACCTTCAAGGAGGCACCTCTCACCTTTCATGTCGTGCCGAACCGAAATTGTCTCGAGTGTTCCCTTTTCATTAATACCCTTTCCACGATGGACCTAATTTTTGGTTGCTGATCGATATTTCGGGCGTCCCTTTCTCCTGCACTGCCGCGACACGAACTGTAACGCATCCACCCCATTTCTCAATTTCCTATTACTTTTAAACGCAAGAGTTACCAGGCGTATTATTAAATTTAATTAAAGTTCGCTCTGATCATCTTGCAGAGAAAAACGACAGCACAACTTCCTTCTACGAATCCGGAATAATAAAAGGGGATCATACATTATTAAATTCGCCAGCTAGAATTTCTCCTTATAAGTTTCATCAATTTTAAATATGCCTGAAACGAGGAGATGTTCACTTTTATGTGAACGAAGAAGAAATCCAGAAAAGGCAGACGAATCGAAAGACGCGTAGGAAGGAGAGTGGAATACACGAAGGATACTGATGAAGAGAGCGAGCTTCTAAGGACAGATGAGGAACGGGTAGTGGGTCGAGGGTCCGGGTGAATGAAACCACTGAGAAGGAACCCTCTCGTCTTCTACACGGGACAAAGACGCACCGTCGAGGACGACGTCGGCGACTACGACGACAACGTTGAGAATACCCGAAGGGAAGTTTACTTTGATTAAAACTGTTCCAGCAACGTCGGGGGGCCTTTTCATGCGTGCTTGGTACACAGAATTCGTTTGGCTTACATTACAGACGTACGGGAAGCACTTCCATCGATTCATGTTCCGCGATGCGTGTTGGGGAGGAACCTTGCGGAGAGCACTAGGAGCACCGAGTTCCCGTGGCTGAGCGATGAAACGTAATCAAATGCTATGGGGCAGTAAGAAGATTTGTGGTGATCTTCTGTGATGTTCAGGGAAGAGGACTCTGTGCACAGTGTTCGAGAGCGGAGGGATAAAATACCTTGGTGAAATATTTAGTGGCAGGTATTAAATATTAAATATCTGATGCTTCTTTCCCTTTCTATTCTCGCGCCGCTCCGCCACGCAACGAGAAAACTATTCACACATTTTATACGCCGGGACACGTAATCTACAGAATCGATTTATGATTTATCACACAAGTCGCAGCTCCGTTCCCTGACCGCGGAGACGAAGCAAGTAGCAAGGCAATCGCAGAACGAGCGAAGCATAAACGTAACGTTCGTAAAACGGGCGTAGATAAGCGATCGAAGGAACGCGAAACACGCCATCGCTCCGACATTTCGTAACCCCGTAGGACCGTCGTTTATTGCCCCTAACAAAACGATTACACCCACGGCAGGAGCTCCGCGAAATAATTGACACCGTCGATGAGAAGTCCTTTGTCTATCCGAGAACAAAGAAGCTTCGCGAGGCGGTCGCGACTCGCCACCGGCAGTGTCCCTTGATTAAAATTGTTTTAATAACACAGGCAACTCGCGCGCAGCTCGGATAATCCCAACGCTGCAACAACCAGCGAACGATTGCAATAAAAAAAAAGGAAAGCACTCCCTTGAATCATGCTTGTTTACGAGCAGCTTCTTGCCCTTCTCATTAACATTTCACGCTTAATCGTGCCCGCTTCATTATCACGTACTAAACGTTGTGATTTTATGGTAATCGCGGCCGTAACGTTGGTTCGAGATTCAGAACTTCCGCGATTCCTGGTGGCCCTGCGTAAAATCACAGCTCGCTAATTCATTTGCTAGCGATTCAACGAAGATATGGGATAATGAGACACGATAATTAAGTCCAGGCTGCTGAAAGTAGCCTGTGTTTTTAAAGGATCCCTAGTCCCCTCCGTGGAAACGAATTTTTCTACCTTCGATACGGCTGTGAGGATTTCACTGCCGGCTCGCTGAGGAATTCCAGCGTTCCGCGATGTAGCCCCGACCGCCAGGCAAATAGCTATCCGTTTCATGTATGGACACATCGTTTCGTGGGGAACGTGACCGTGCTCATGATCAATTATTTGTTCCACCGTCCTTCGATATTTATGCCGTCATGCACGATCGTTAAAGTCGCAATTGCACCCCACTCGAGCCGCTTCCACGACCATAAATTACGTGCACCGTGGACTGGTCCGCGTGCTGCTAGCGTGCACCGGGCAACAAGTTGCAATTATTAAGTGCCCCTGGTGCTGGTGCTCGCATGACTGGAGCACAAATATTTTCCGTCGCGCGAGAAATCTCGATAGGATACTTCCTCGGGTTCGTCGCCCTTCCCGCCACCTTGTCACGCGAATTTTGCCACGAGATTCTTAAAAAGATTTGCCCGTTTTCACGCCGCTACGAAGATCGTGGGCGTGCGAGGAGCTTCGGAGCGGAGGTTACGCGGATTGGCCGTAGCTTCTACACAGATCACAGTGACTCGAGGAAAGATTTTTATGATCCCCGGGCCGGAGATATTAATGACCGTTCGGGGGGAGGCGTAATAATTCACCGTGAGAGAAAAAGTACAGAAATAACCGCGGAATCCCATCAATCATCGGGGCGAGAGTTCGCGCTCCCTCTGAACGACTCTATCGAGCACGCGCGATCGATATCGACCTTTTAAGGTAACCCTGATACAGACAGACAATTTATCACGCGGAGGAACGATGCGTGAAACGGGGCAAGGAGCACGATCACCGGCGCAGACAGATAAACACGCGGAAAGGTACGTCGCGGTGGGAAATCAAAGGCAGCTCGTCGAGAATCGAGAAGCACGAAGCTGTTTGCTTCGAGCGGTACAGGAAGAGTATTTCTTCCGCAGGATCATCGTCAAACAGGAGGGATCGACTGTTTCAAGTCGATATTAAACAGTTATTTATAATTCAATTTCCATCATTGCCGAACTATTGATCAGTCTCTCGAATCCAACTTTCATGTCCGCCACTTGAGAGTTCGTGTCTCTATTGCAAGCAGAGAAAAGAGGAGGTTCGAATTTCCATGATTCACTATTTTATCCCTCGCGGTATCGCATTTATTACCGGCTACCGGGGAACAGCTTAGCAGCGAATCGAGTTCACCGTCGACCCGGAATTTTTAATTCGCGTTCCAGCGGACAGAGGGGCAGCCTGTATCGACAAAGAAGCGACGTTGCAAATTTAATCGGCGATAAACGCACGGCAACGTTTAAACGAAGTTACAAAGGGGAGGAGGCTGGTGAACGAGAGAGTTTACACGATTACGCAATTCCCAGGGATCCCTTTTCCTTTTCGTCGTTTCGCATCCTGTCAGCGGCAGGGGCAACTTCTCTTTAGTCTAACCCCTCTAATTATTTTGTTTCCGTAACCGTGGCGACAAACGCCGAACCACGTCAGGGTTCCACGACCGGCGGAGATCGTGCCTCGTGTCGTAATGGGCGAATTCTTCATGCGTAGAAATAATTCCGCTTTTCGGCCACTTGCCCGGCCAAGCTCGGGGGGGAAGCGCTCCCGACGACCACCGCCGATCGATCTTTCCGAGAAGCGATTAAGGTTGGGAAAGAGTCATCGACTGTCCGATGCCAGACGTCTAGCGTATTACGGTTATTACTACTGCGATTATAGATCATCTCGCGGTGCGATTTATGGTTTTCTTGGTGGCTACACTCCAAGTCTGGGATGGATTGGAGAAGCAGAAGTAATAATTAGAATTGTATTGTAACAGTGGAGATCAGGAGCGCACTTAGGATTTAATCTTGGGGGGACCGAGTTAAAGGGATAAAAAAAATTTGTAGGTAATGCAAATTCAATTAAATTCGTTAGGCGATTAGAAGAATGTATTTAAAGAATAAACTCCAGTATTTTTTCCTTTTTACGAAGCCCCTGATTTGAGGGGTGCTAGGGCCCTTGGGCCACCCCCTCAGGGTGCGCCAAATTTTAATTGTTTCCATAACTGTTATCCCGAAATAAATAAGTAAATAATCTATAAGTATTTAAAAATGCTATCCTACGCTGAACAAAAATTCTTTCTGCCAAGAAACGACAACTGTGTTTATGGCTGTGGCAGCGAGTCCCGCTAAAGTTCTGTTTTTATTGTAGGGAAAGAACCATGGGATAATAAAGCCCGTTGGAATTACAAGAAGAAATTGCCCACTATTCACGATTCTGCGTAGCCACTTTAAGCCTACCCAAGGCGAGGAATTAGAAAGTATATGGCGACAGTTTCGATGTGTTTCGTGAAATTCTTTTACGACCGTGATTACCACCCGCGCTATAAAAGTGGGTACTTGATGCTCGCGAAGTCGCGGAAGAAGAATTCTATTCTCTTTGCCACCGGTTTGCTGGTCGTGCCGATGCAGGAATAGAACATCCTAGGTACTTTGCTTGCGAGAAGAAATCAAATTACACCTATAGGCTTAATAAACGACACGTAAATCCTACCGCGAAGCAAGTTTCCGCGAAAGAAATGTACACTTCGTATGCAAAGATTTCTCGTAGCCTCGCGTAAGCCGCGCTGCATTCTCTGACTTTCACGACGGATCATCGCATCTTCGAAGGACGTATTCGGAAGCGAGCAGACGCTGCTGGCGAGTCCGTACATTTCCAAAAGAGAAATCAGGGGAAGAAGTCAAGGATTCATCAAACTATCGTCTAGGTTGCCTGACAAGTTGCACGCTTATCCGCAAGTAATTTCCACTGCAACGTAATTATCGTAGGCTCTCGAGACACGGTTCGACGGTGCACATACCACGTGAAATTAGATTGATACGCGGTTCAGCCGAACATAAATCACCTTTCCAGCGCGGCAACAGTTAAGCAGATGCGACTGGATAATAGGACTAGCGTGTCGCGAGTGCGTTCGACTTCTCTCGCTCAGTTTGTCGATGTCTCCGCGGAGCGACGGTGTAAAGCGAATTAACGTCGTCGCTGAACCGTAAGAGCGACGGATAAGTAGATAACGCGATTAATGCGTGAGCGCGCCCGATCCCCTCGCCTCGGCTGTCGGAGAAACTTGGAACCGATCCTGCACACGTCCACGCCGTCGCAAATTAATTTACTACACCTCGTTTTCGCAACAGTCGCAGGATGAGTAGGTACCACACGCTCATAGGCTGTATTCCAGGCCTATAATTAACAATTAATCAATTTCTTTGCATCCGAAATAGTTGACCGACACTCGTCGATGCACTCGCGAAGCATCAAAGCCACCCCCACGTGAAACACGCTAGCCGCCTCCCTATCGAATAGCAAGATAAACACGCGCGGCTCCTAATTAGAATCGTTCGGCGGGGAGGTGGATGCTCGTCCGCGGCGAGAGCAATTTTCGATTAGTTCCAACGAAGCTTTTCGAGGGCGAGCGTCGCGACGTAGGCGGCGTCCCCGTTAATGACGTCGTATTCACCACTCTTTCGGTGCCGCGTCCTGCATCGTTCTGCATCGCGAGGCAACGGTATCGCGGCTGCAATCAGCCGCCCGATTAATTGAGAGCGCAGGACAACCGTGAGCACAATGCCCGCGCGTCCTCGCAGCAGGCCTCGCAGCGTGGATCGACGCGCAATCCTGCACGCGCGTCGATATTTATCGCGCCCCGATAAATCTGTCGGGCCCCGAGCGATCGCGAACAATCGTTCGGTAATTGCAGTGACAGGCGCACGTGACAAACTTATTTTTGCCCGTGCACGATACTGGTCCTGCTGTCGGCGAAGTCTATTTGGCATTAACGTCGCCACACGATGTCGGGGCGAGATCTTCGCGAGATCTCGAGATTCCAAGATCGCCAGACACGCATTCAGCGATAATTCTTTGGACGAGGTCTGTTTTTGGGGACAATAGGGATTGTAGAATTAGAGAGTTTTTCAATTACCGGTCGTTCGGTAAAATTTTCAATCAATACCTGTTTACCGGTAATGTATCGGTATTTTTTTTTATGGTATTGAAAATATAAGAGTAATATTACTCCAAAGATATTATTTTTTTTAACCCTTCCTTGAGACTCTGGGTGTGAGCCATCCATAAACTGATTCTGAAGCTCTGTACCTTCTATATGTAAAATAAATATTTTGTTTCCAAAGTGGACTTACAAACTATTTTTTTTTTCGTAAAATATTATATTCGAACAACAACTCTGTGGACTTTTAGCTTTTAATATTGAAATTTGGAAAAGTTACAATTTTTTAAGGATTCTCTTCGTTCTTTCTCGAAATGTGGTAATTTAGAATTTTTTTTACAAAAACTGTGATAAAATTTCAATCAAAAAAACTGTTGGAATACATTCTAGAGGCCTTGAAGTTGGCCCATGATTTGTTTCATAATAATTGGACTCTTTGGATGAGGATGGCAGTCGTTCAAAAATTGCTCTGGGTGTTAGACTTCCAGGTATGTCAAAGTTGATAAAAAAAGGTGATGCGTCAACGAAGGATTAAATCTAATCGAGTGTTGCGACAAATATATGCAAATAAAGCTATTCTAAACATAAAATACAAAATGATATAACACAAAATGCATATCTGTTAGCAAACTATTGACAATAATTATTAAATATGGATATTCACCGCGAAAGCAATGAAAAGAATCTTAACTTACATAAATAATTAAATATTTTGTATTTATCTACTCTTTTTAACAAATAAGCATGCAAAACCATAATTTCTCTACAGTTTAATCTCCTAATTGCGACCTAACTAGTTTGTATACTGAATAATCCAGCCGTGGAAAAAGTTCTCTCAGATTCTACATACACTTGTCGGTCGGGTAGTCATTAGGGAATCATCTGTATATATTTTCGGTTTTCAGATTTTCAGATTTTTAGTTTTCTTTTGGATCAGAGTTGGTTCTTGTGAGATACTTAGGTTTTCGTTTCTACTAGTATTTTAAGCAGATGTCGAAGGAATTATTGAACGCATATACGCGCTATAATTTTATACGCAATTTATCGAATTACCGGTAAAAGAATGTCGAATCAGTGGCAAAAATTTGAGGGTGTTTCTCGCGAGGTAAACCGATTTACCGATACTACAATGCCTAGTGTCCAAGCAAGTGGAATACGGAGTTCTGTGCCTTCGTTGCTTTGTGCTTCAAGATTGATTCCAAACGCGAGGAATCGAGTATCTACTTTTATTGGGAATGGTGCGATCACAGGTGGCATTTGGAAATCGGTATATCACGAAAGTCAGGCATCCTGTTACTCCGTCGAGTTCGACTATGAATACGAGCTTGATACTAGGGCGCCGGCGCTGTACGACGGTAATGGTACATCACACTGATCTATTACTCGGACAGGAATGGGTATCGTGATCCGGTTAATCAGATTAGTCAGATCGCAATTACACGTAATTGCAACTTGACACCGTTCAATAATATCTCTCCGATTAGAAGGGGATCGAGTACGGTGAAAGCAGGCAATTTGCTAGTCACGATGTGGAAAATGTTTGGCTGGATGAGCCGCTATTATTGAATCAAGCGGTGACGATAGAACTTTCGCGGACTTGTAAATTAGGTAACAATAGCCGCGCGTAATAGCTAATATAAATACAGCGAAATAATGGATAGCAGCTTGATTGCTATCGGGCGAGCTTTACGATGATGGCCGCGTCATAAAGCCGGGCGTAACGAGTAGGAAAAGTGGAATAGCGATAAATTCGATTCCGCCCATTGTTAACTCTCTCTCTCTCCGTCATAAAAGGATTATTCCTGCGCCCGCCGTCAATGAATGCGCGCAGCGATGACCGTAGTGCTTTCTACTGCACCGCGGACCGTGCACTGAATTTACGATAACCAATTGAATGTAATCGTCCTTCAAACCAGAAGGCAACAGTAGCAGCAGCTAAGGCAAGGCCGTAATGGACGAGCACGAGAACAATGGAGAAGATAAGGGAAAGCTGCCGGTGCTACTGACGTCTCTCCCGTTCGGTGCCATTGTACTTTACGATTCCACTTGCGATGCAACGCGCTGCGCGCAAGTTCGGTGGTTTATCGACTTTCGCGGTAATTGGAAATTCAATTCGAGTTATCAATATAACCGAGCTCGTCGGGAGAAACTTAGAAACCTCTGCCTCGAGGAATAATAAATTCTGCCCCGCTCGCGGTCAACCCACTGGGATCTCTCGCACTTTTCACCACAGTTCCCTTCGGGCCGTTTCGATTTTTCAGTCAAGCGAACTGCGAACACAGTGAACTTTTAATGAATTTACGCGACGAAAGTACGTCGATCGACTTTTACAGCAGACCTGCCCGGCAGTGGCTCCGTAATGGAGCAGAACACGGCATACGAAAGTTAGCTTCCCAACGATCGACAGTGTATCTCGATCGTACATCAAAGAGGAAAGTAAACGACGAAAGCAACTCGGATGAAGGCAGTCTCGAGGCGCCACGGCCTTGCTTAATGCTCACGCTTTACCACGCCTGTTTCACTTAGAGGTTCCCTTGGCCGTGGCAAAGGGCGACTACAATGGAAAAGAAACAGATTGCCCCTGGAAGGGGTGGGTCTCGATTATCGACGAAGCTACCGATTGTAGCCCACAACACGGCACCTGGCTGTTAGGAGGATGTAATCATGCCACGGAGATAGGTAGATTAACTGTCAGTGCTTTATGAGCGACTCGAGAATGTATTAGATCGGTATGAACCGCGATCGATAACTGTTTACGCGGTTAGGTGGCCACGAGTTGGAGATGGAATCGAGTGACGCTTGCGTCGGCTGCAGTTACGCCGAAGATAGTGCAATCTCAATTATTGAAACACTTAATTAAACATCTGAACAATGTCTGCTAGTCTTATCTATTTGGTATAAGTGTAATTAATTAACTTTCGCGACGAGTCCAATTGGCGTTCCCAGTTAGATTGCCAAATATTTTAACAAGGAGAGTATCCTAGGTGTCCGCCTTCGATTGCTTTGATTTTTAGATATGTTTTAGAGGACCGAAAAATAAGATATGCGTGATTTTTTTATAGTGGCCCGTTTTCATATTTAGGGAGTTAAACCACCCCTCAAAGTTATAAGATTTTCAGCTGTTCGTGTCGAATTACTTTGGCCAAAAACCAAAGCAATCAGAGGGGCGGTTTCATCCCCTAAACATGCAAACAGGCCAAAATAAAAGGACACCGGTTTCTTATTTTTAATGAGTTTCTTGTGGCTATTAAGACTTGTCGCTACATTAGACGCATTGTGCTATTTAAAAATAAATTTTAAAACCAACAAGTAATGTTTCGCTTTGTACAAATGTTGTATTAAATAAATAAATTTACCAATTATATTTAATACCTATTCTTTCATTTACACAAGTTTTGTATAAATTGAACAGGAGTAATGATTTAGTTAAAGCTTTCTTGTGGTTTTGATAAAAAATATCAACATCATTATTACAGAAATATAATTTTTGCAATATTTTTTTCAATTTCTCCAGAATACTCGAGAATTCTCAAGAAATATGATCTCATTTCTGATTTCTCGAGAAGCAAAAAATATCCAGAAAGCAGGAACACTACCTGGGATACTCTCCTTGTAAGATACCTTCGTTCAAAATGGGAGTTCACGAATGCAGCTTAACATTCGACGACCGTGGCACGATATGGAAATTCGCGAACAATTACAACCTCGATGGCACCTCTGTCTCCAGTCACTTAGATCAATGGAACGTTATCGGTTCTCACCGCGACGCTCTGAATCAGGGAATCTCACGAGTCAACGCTCTGATGCACCTTGCCATCAGAGGGGCGATGAATCACCAAAACGATTGGATTATTCGGTGACAGCCGGGTTCCCAGAAGCAGATCAGTCACGACTGCGATTGCAAAATATCTCTGCGATAGTACGTACCGCGGCGACTTACATCGATTGTCGCTAAGTACCTCAGTGATTTATACCTTCAGTTGCTGATTAGCGCTGCAGTATCGAAAGGTTGCTTCACTCACCTGCAACAAAAAACGAAAGAGTTACATTAGTGAATGTATATTTAAAAAATGTTTCAATAGACGTTATACATTACTATCTTATGCTGCGCTTTTACTCATTTCGAACATCGTTGCACACTAGGGATTGCAAAATTACCGACTTTTTTCAATTATTATTTTTTAATAAATTATTTCGAATATATTTTCTCCTTACTTGTTCTACTTGCAAATACGTCCATTTCTTCATGACTGATTCAGATTCTTAGTTTTCTTTTGGATCAGAGTTGGTTCTTCATGAGATACTTCGGTTTTCGTCTTTATTAATAATTGAAGTGTTTTTTTTTTACTGATAACGTAGTAGATGTCGATGGAATTAATGAACGCATATATGCGCTATATTGCTACATGTAATTTATCGAATTACCGGTAAAATTTTGGCAAATTACCGGTAAAAATTTTAGGGTATTTCTCGCGATTTACCGGGAAACCGGTAAACACACGACTTTTTCTTGAAATTATACTCTCTTTGCTAAATAATGCTGGTAATTTGAATTCTGCGACAAGTACCAAGGCCAGCGAATGGTCCATTCTGAAGAGGATGAATGATTACCATTTCCAAAACCTATTTTCCTTGCGCAGGAATTGATGAGACGCGATAGTAAAGGGTCGAAAAGACGAGTAATAATCATTTGCCATTTTCCACGAAGACGAATGCTCGCGGGTCTTCCCACCGATTGTCCTTGAAGGATACGGCCGCGGTTAATAGAAGAACGATGAAAGCCGTCTGCGCGGGAATACTCGGAGCCTTCCCAGGGTGGATACGTACAACGAGGTGAAACGTTTTCTCGTTCGCCGTGTTCCACGGAGAGTACGTAGCCATATCTTCCACCTAATCCGCGGGGAACGCTTCGTTGCCCGGTTTTTGTCCTTCAGGGCCGATCGAACGGAAAATTACGCGGGTATTCTTGAAACGTGCTGCTACGTAGCAACGTGAGCAACTCTATCGCTGGAATGAAACGGGCGAGAAGAGCATGAGGGAATAAAGTGGAATCGCGACGAGGCGAAATTGGCGAAATTGAAGAAATTGAAGAAACTGAATCGAGAGAATGGAAATAAGGTGCTCCTTGGAAGAAATAATTTCCGAACATCCTGCAAAGAAAGTGGAACTACAACGGATCCTAACATGTCCTTTAGAAGGCAATATTTCCCCCCAATTAATGCTAACTAGACAATTTATAAAAATACGAATAACTTTGCGACTTGAAATGTTCTATCGCGAGAAAACTATAAAGTGTAGTTTATTATTCCCATGATCCCTGGATCCCCAGTAGTACAAACTACGGCTGCAATTCGCGTGCCACGTAGCTAAGCAGAAAGTGCATAGTATCTAAAAACCAGGAATAAACTACCCCCCAAAGAGAAGCTTCGCCTGGGAAAAATGGAGGATCGTTAGGCGGGAACGCGTGCAACTCGAAAACACTGTGAAACCACTGAAGCCGTCGAGGATGGAAGGTGCTCAGGAGAACGGAAGATTAGGGATGCAGCAGAGGTAAGTATACGCGGAAGGGAATTAAGAAAAAGGGAAGAAACAAGAGAGTATGCACGGAAGAGCGATTGCAGGGCGAAGGTGGATGAGGATATGCGTCGCGACTGGGTAACACGGCCCGAAGAGGACGAGGAAGAAGAGGACAGAGCCGACGGGTTGGCGAACACCGCGAGCAGAGCGACGAGGAAGGAGCGAAGAGGAGATAGCGGTGAACGATAATGTCCAGCCGTGAGCGTTACTCCGACCGTGAATGTGTCTGGCCACGTCGGGTCCTCATCCTTCGAAGGACTATTTGTTCCACGCAACGCGTAAATTACGGCCAATCGGGCCAGGGAGAGAGCCGACGGAGCAGCAACAACGACGCTCCGTTGCTCCGACGTCCATTATGTATCTCGAAGACGAGGGAATTTCGCGAGGCTGCCCCGGAGGCTACTGATCCGAAGCACGTCACGGTTCGACGGTCTGTTCAGACCCAACTTATCCCTGGTGAACGCCGGGAACTTGTTCAGGGAATTCGATTATTCTTCTACCTGCTCTCGCAGCCATCCTGCACGCAGAATGTCTTCATCGAGCTCCTTACGGATATGTGCGGAAGGACTCGTGCCAATTGGGCAGTTGAAATGGTAAACGACGTGTGGAGATGCCAGAGGAAGAGAAATTAAACATTTTTTTTTCATTTTATTTTCAAAGTTGCAGCAACCCATTTGGGTGATTAGCGACCACGTTATTTTGCGCGAACTGAAGGTAGAGATTTAAAAAAAAAGGAAATTAAACTTGTCGCTTTAAAAGTGAGCATCTTTCTCGTAAGTTTCCCATAAGTTCTGTTATTTAACCCGACGCTGGTAAGATGGGGAAATGTGACAAGAGTAGTGAGGTGGGGTCCCACAGACCCCGCAAATAATTTACTGTGTTATAGAAATCCATGTCTTTAATTAAAATTGTATTACCCAAACATACTTAATAATTAAACATCTTTAATTTTCAACAAAAATATACTCTTCCTAACTTATGTAACGAACAAGTTAAATAACACTGCTATGCGTTGTTAAAAAGTTATACGCAATTTAAAATCTCTGGGGTCTGTGAGACCCCACCTGACCAACGCCGAGTTGAACTCGTAGAGTTTAATTCCTGATGCAAGCCACTTTCGAACCTTAGGTCACAATCTTGGGTCTACAAGTGAAAAGTGCTGCTTTAAGGATCGAACCATGTGGTAGCCGCGATTATTCCTTCGATCTTATGGTAATTGACGCTATACACACACACACGTTGCAATGGCTGCGCGACACATTATTCCCTGTGATTCATCAGGTTCCCATAAGTTAAAGCCATTAGCTGCATTACTATAAGTTACAGAGTGATTGCATTTGAACGTTATGTTTCGTATGGCGCTATGAATTACGCTCGGGGGTATCAGAGGCTCCGCCGTATTAAAAATTAACGCCGCCAAGGAAAGCCGACAATAATGAAACGCGCTTCGAACAGGACCGAAGAGATATGCAGCCATTATTCGCGTGAATTACCGACAGCATGATCTTTGCCCTTTCGTTCTGGCTGAATAGAATGAAGTATTTTCAATCACTGACTCCGCGGTTCGTGAAAAAATATACGCCCATAAATAGCGACGCGTATGGGCATTGCTATACATTACACCTTAACAATAACTGATCGTTGTAATGCAATAAATTTCACTGGAAACGTCACGTCCTTTCAAGCAGGCAACGGCGAAAGATTCAAATTGAACATCATGCACCGTGTACCTACGCATTATCGTCGTTTTAATGGCGCCCGTGCGACTGAAATTGAATATTCGTTGCACCTTTATTCCCATGTCAAGCGAAGCATCAACTTGGACATGACAGGATATAGGTATCGTTCAGACGTAGAGAATCATATTCCTGGAAAATAGGAAGAAATCAAGGTCCCAAGCAGCATGAAACAAACGTCAAGCATGAAGGACTCCTAGGGTACCAGCCATCTCGTTAAGCAACAAAGTTACCCGAGCCAAGTCGCCCTCCAATTATTTCCAGGCAAGTATCTCGAAACAGAGTACCGCTCTTATTGAAGTTGCGTTCCTGCCAGTGGCCCCGCTCGATAAACAGCCCGGGAGGGACGACCGAAGCAAAAGGCGTTCGGTTTTCGGCCGCGCAAGAACGGGAACAAATTTTATTGCCGCCAGTAAACTTTTTCGCCCGCCCCGTTCTCCCCCTGGCCGCGTCGCTGCCATCGGGGCTCCCGCCACCATGATGCAGACATTAAGATAATCGCCCGTACCGAGAGAGCGTTCCGCCGAGGAACAGGATGGGATCCCCGGTCGAACGATGAACAGTATCGCCTGGCCAAGTTATACCTCGGTGCCGGGTTATTCTCTGGGTCTGCTATCGGGCCCCGAGTGCCCGTGATTGCAGGCTTTCCCCAACGAGGATCGCCAGGATTACAAGGAGAAAAGCTCCTGACAGCATCGCGAAACAATCTGCCTTCGGTCGTGGCGATTCTTGAAAACGTTTTGCTCGTCGCGCCCAAGACAAGCGGGCAGGAATTTGGACGCTGAAATCAGCCGAGAGCTGCTTTAAGGGGAGGTTCCGGTCTAGAGCCCCCCAAAATAGGTGATCTTTAGGAATTAATTAAAGGAATACTAATATATATAATTTAATAGGACTTTTTGCATTGCATTGAGGATGTCGTAAATTGTAGAAGTTATGCTGATAAGAAGGCCTCCTGCTCGGTGCAGAGGATTGCAGAAAACGAACAGCAATATACGGTACAAAAGTGTGTCAAATAATTTTTTTATATGAATAAAGGTCCCAAGAACAAGATACAATTCTAAAATGTTCGATTTATTTCACACCTCCCGAGAAAGAAAATCCCAAAAGTGATCTAAAAATTAATTATTAGGCGCCGAGAACGTATGTAACCCCTTAAGCGATGACTTCTTACCGCTTGGCAAACAAAACTGTGACACAGAATCTTCTACCGTGAATTCCTCCTCCCAATAGATTCCTTTATAAATTAGAGGAGCCTACCTACTACTTCCTTTGCGAACCTAAATAATTTGAAATTATTAACTTCACATGCCCTCTGTAGAATTCTGCATCTTCCTCTCTGCAAACGTGCAAGCCAAAGCCACTATACAAGGGACCCCAGAAGCAGCCAGCAAGTCGCGTCTATGTGACAAAGCCGAATCCCCGTGGTTATCGAAAAGAGCCCCTGACAAGCCGCGATAGCTAGCCAATGCCCCAGGCGTCGCAAATCATCGTATCAGAAGGACAGCACGAGAAAGTAACGGCTCGCGTGGACTGGCCAGGAACGACCGCGGCCACGAAACGAAGCCGAATAAATGAGCACGCTTAATCCGCGGCCCGAGCTTAAAAACGAAATCCCCCGTTTCCGCGGACTTTATCGGCCGTGCGGGCAAATATAATCACGTAGGCAGGATTTAGTCGAGGCCGAGGTTAATTCGGTGGCGTCGGGAGCCTCCTGATCGCCGGCCATTCGGCCCGCTTTAAATTCAAATTTCGGGTCTGCCGTGCCGCGGCTGCAAGTGTTCCCGCCCCTCTGAATTACGATTCCGCCGGTCGCGTTGCTCGTTTTCGTGGGCCGCGCGCGCGCCGATCCAGAAGCGGTCCCCATGGAAATGATTGCTCCCACGCGACATGTCTGGCTCATTAGGCATTCCTTCAGTCTGTGGTTACACTTGGCCACCCTCTATCCTCGACTTCACGTGTGGACAGAAAAGATGAACGGGGAGGGGCGGCCCGGAGACCGGCAGGGACACGCGCGTGTACGGGGATGAAAATCGCGCGCGATTCTGATGAGAGCTTACGAGGAAACGTGCGAATAGATGAGACTCCAGTCCCGGTCGCAGTGGGGGTGCGAGTGGATTTCTGAAGGTTAATTTTTTTTCGCGAGTATTTTCTGAATTATTTTGCTTCCTCCGCACCCACTGGGTTTGGGTGATTAAGAGAAGCAAAGTTTAATCAACTGAAGACTCTGGTATTCAGTATTTTGTTGTTCAGAAGCTTCTTTCTTTGGTAGAGTAATGGGCAAGAGAAGGCAATGGAGGAAGTAGGAAATTGGAGAAGAAGTAAGAAGTTGCGGTTGAAAGGGATCCGTGAATGGACGGAGTCTGGTAGAATGGTTTCTTCTTAGGTGAAGAAGAAACTTCGACTTGAAGTGTAAATAATTAAATAGTCCAAGTCGCTATTTGAAGAGTTAGAATTGGCTACTCGAAAATTACTCCTCAGTAAAGAAGACTCCCCATATGGGAAATTTTTATGCGTAGGAGGTTTTATTCGTTCTATAAATAATAATCAATATATTCGAAATTATGGTGGTATGTTTTATATTTATCCTTTAAAGAGATTAATTATAATTATTTCTTTATTTTGTTTATGTGGGGTGTCATTTTTATCTTGGTTTTATTCGAAGGATTTTATTTTTCAATATTTTTTAGGTAGAATAATGAATTTAATTTTAATATTAATGTTTTATTTGTCTATAATTTTTACTGTTAGATATTCTATGTGACATATGTCATACCGAACTAACTGTAGACCACATGATTCTTGAGTGCAGAGAATATTCTTCCAAAAAACAGTTATTTAAAGTCAACCCTACCTTAAGGCTACTAGATATTGGTTTTAAAAAATTACGTAATCCAATTTCAAGGTGTTATTAGGTTTGTTACATCCGTAGTTTCCCGTCGAACCAATAAAAACTAAAATTAAAACAAAATTATGAAATTGGTAACCGAAGAAGTGCGATTATTTCGAGAAAATTTCGATAGTGTTTGTGCGCTATTAAAAATCCGTGACTTTTGAATGTTTTGGTGAAAATCTCGAATTTTTACGGACCATATCAGAGGTTTCGCGGGAAATGGCACATGTTTTACACAACCTGTAATTTTTTCAAATCGATCCGAGCCTCCGCTTTTTTGCAATCGCTGCAAAACGGTAGAAAAACCACCTACACATCACACGACTATAGCGCCGTCATATATCTATATATATTATCAACAAAATGTTTTGTACAGTTTAAATAGTATTGATAAGCATTACCCAAAAGTACCATACACAATTTGTATTCATCTCCTCGCAATTAATTCGCAAAAGAGTACTTAATTTTCGAGCGATTTGACTGCCTAGACCCCTCAAAGGACTACCTAAATGACAATGCATCGATAGAAAGACTTCTAAAATATATGAACAACATAAATCTATACCACAAGCTGCGACCCCTAATAGTTATTTATTAGAGCCGCTAAACAGAAAGAACGAAAAGTTTAATACTGTTTCAAGCTTGTTTCTCTAAAGAGGTGCCTCTATCTATCAATGTGTTTTTCCTGAAAGAGTGCGTAGCAACAGAAGCCTGCGAAGACAGAAATAAGCAAAATCCTTGGCAAAGACAGAAGAGGCGAATCGTGCACGCTCGGATTAAGCGATTCTGCATACAGAGAACCCATGAAATAAGATGCATAAGGGGAATCAAGGCTTGGCAAGAGACGAACAAATATGCAACCGAGGCATACGTGAATCCTCTTCTAAATTCATGTGTGGACTGAAAGGATGGAGACAAGTGTAACGGGAGAAGCTCGATATGGTATGCACATATTTACAATCTCTTTCCGAATGATACATGGGCATGTTCTAGGAAATTGGTGAAATCTTTGCGCTGGTCATAATCGTATTAACTGAGGAAGCATAGAGCCGAATAAAAATTTACTTCATAAATTTACTTCATTCAATTACAAAGTGTACAATTATAATTCAATTACAACGTGGAGCAATGCCGATGGAAAGCAACACGAAGAAATTTCCAAACAGCAATTGTGCCTGGACGTTTAGCCCGGGATGAGCTTGGCCCTGCTAATTTCCAGCAGTGATACGCGCGCAGATGCAAATACGGTTACAGAACGTTAACCAGGGAAAGGCAAAGAGAAAGCTAAAACTCGTAGGTAGACGAATCCGACGTTCAGGCTGATTCACCTAACTCGCGTCTCCCACGAATGTTCGGTAACATCTGGACGAACGAACCGCTGCTTTCCGGCTAACGAGGCACGTTTCATTGCGTAGCCGCCTCAAATTGCCAATCGGGAATCGAACTCTGCTCCAATGCTGACCGATTATGCAGATTATGCGGAACTATGTCGCGGTGATCTTTTTGGTTGCAATCCAATTGCAACGCAGGGTGGCTCGCCATTTATTCGTGCTTTTGAAATTTCAGAAATTAAAATTTCCCCGAAATTACCGGTACCGAGTCTATCGAATAAAAAGTTTGCCGGTATATATTTCCAACTGTTTATTTTTTGAAAGACATATTCCACTTTGAAAGGTGCATCGTTATTTCACCAAAGCGAACGCCATTAGAACGTGTGGAAATTTAATTTGACGAGACGTTGTTCTTCCAGAACACCGACCACTCGAATATGTATTGCCTTCAATAGATGTTGGTACGACTAAGTAATTAAGGGGAGGTTCTGGTCTAGAGCCCAGAAAAATAGGTGATCTTTAGGAATTAATTAAAGGAAAACTATTATATATAATTTAATGGGACTTTTTGCATAGTATTAAAGATTTCTTAGATTATAGAAATATATTTTTTGTTTTTTAATTAATTATTGCAGACGGCAGTGGGGTCTTGTTAGGTCTGGGTTAAGCAGTCGTTAAAGTCAAGGCGTAAAAAAATTCATCCAAATCGGTGGGATCTGCATCTCCAAAAGTTATTATCCGATTCGACTGAAACTTTTTTTATTTTTAAGAATATACTTCCAGCTAGGGGCGAAACCAGAAAAAATACAAAAATTTGAAAAATTTTAATTTTCAAAGGCGTTGAAAGCAAGAAAAATATAGGGAAAAAGTGATTTCAAATTTCAAGTGTCGTTATTTTCTAAAAAAAAATGTAATTTTTGTATTTGTAATACAAACAAATGTAATTTTTGTATTTGTAATACAAACAAATGTAATTTTTGTATTTGTAATACAAACAAATGTAATTTTTGTATTTGTAATACAAAAACTACATTTTTTTTAGAAAATAACGACACTTGAAGTTTGAAATCACTTTTTCCCTATACTTTTCTCCCTTTCAATGCCCTTAAAAATTATAAATTTTCAATTTTTTGTAATTTTCTCTAGTTTCCCCCCTAGCCAGAAGTATATTCTTCCAAATAAAAAAAAGTTTCTGTCGAATCAGATAACTTTTGGAGGTACAGGTCCCACCGATTTTGAGAACACAGTTTCGAGAAAAACTTCGGGAATTTCATTCCTAAAAGGTAGAACATTCGAAAAATCAAATTAAAAAAAATCGATTTTTAAACCGGAACCTCCCCTTAAACGCGCATGAATGCTCAGAACCTATCTTCGACATGAAACATTTAATGGCTCGTGCAGGGATTCACCGATTCCTACAGTGGTAACTTGCATTGTCCCGACAAAGGCAGAAGATAAAGCGACAAATTATCTTGCAATCAAATCAGGAGTTTAACCGTCGATAAAAGAAGTCAACACTGTTCTCCATGAAACACATAAATCGTAGGACGATGTGCATTACTTTTCACGATCGATTCAACGACAATTAACATTTGGTAAGGGGCTGCTTCTTATTGCTTCGCCCCGAGCTATCCCGAGAAATTTATCTATCAATGGACGCGCCTGGAAAGAACTCGATGATGGTAATCAGACGGGGGCGTTGCGAGGAAAAATGTCAATAACCAGTTATCGCGTGGCCAGTTAACCGCGGGGCAGGCTACCACGTTTAACCGACAATGAGCTACTAACACACACGCCAGTGTTAACGGTGGATCACGCAATTACTGCTGGCACTGCCTCAACGAGGCGGTTCGTCCGCAATAATCCGGTATTTATGGCCGAATTTATGCGCGGGCACGGGCGCTTAACTACTTAAATATAAGCGATTTACTGTGAATCCCGCGGGAAAAGAAATATCCCGAGCGTTCCTTCTGCAACGTCCGCGGCGCGAAATAAGCCTCGACCGGAGCATCGAGGTTTCGGCTCGTAAAAAGGTAGCTGGCCACGTGACTCGTCCTCGAGGAATCTTCAGGGATCCTCCCGCGACGAACTTTAGGAGCGGGAGAAGAAAAAGCAGAAGGCGAGAGTACGTGGTGTGTATAAAAGGTGTCACGTCTTGGCTTTAAATCTCGTTACCATTGACTGTACAGCGGGAGAAAGAGAGAGAGAGAGAGCGGCGAAGTCGCGGTGCTCGAATACGAGAGACGAGGGAACAAAAGGGGAGGCAGAAGGTGGAGGACGAAGAAGAGAGATTGAATCTCCGGAGTGGGTCTGGTGGCAGAGACCTTGGCTCTGGCGGTGTATCCATAACGAGATTAATGACTCGGCATCCCGAGACTCTCGGGAATGCGCGAATTGAGAAATTTGCACGCCCACTGGAAGCCGCGGCGAAAAACCTGAGTAATAGCCGTCCCGGTGTTGCCGCGAACTTTATCGAACGATGAGAAAGACAGCGGAAAGGGAATGCTGGGCACAAAGACTTTTATACTCCGCTGCAGTCAGAACAGAATCAAGTGGCCACTCGATATCACTTCCTGCCGACTCCTATCTCACTCGCCTCTCGCTCAGCCCTTCTCTCTCGCGCGCACGTTTCTTGCCAATTTACATTTCTCCGCGGTGCACCATCGGCCTCGCATTTACGTTAAGAAAGATGATTATCTGGGGAAAGAAGACAGGGACGGGTCCAAAGAGACCGGGGAACCTCGGCGGAGTTAAAAATAATATGCACAGCTTATTTCAGTCGAGTGCATTCCCGCGCGCGATTAAAGTGCATTAAAGGAATTCGCGAGGTTCGCGATAAATTTATCTCCCTCTCGCACGAATCAGGAAGCCGCAGGTGAAAACGTTGCCTTCGATAAGGGGCGTCCTTTGCCGCCGTTTCTTTGTTATCTCAGCGACTTCGTCGCACTTTTATTGCGCAGGCGAGTCGCCGTTTTTAACGACCTCTTAATCTGTTTCCGCAAAAGACCGTTCGCGTCCCACCGTCGAGAAATCACGGCCGCGCATCCCTCATTATCTCCGACCGGGGTCTTTAAGGTTCTTTCGAGGATAACGGTACCGACGTGCACATGTGTCGAATCATCTCCTCCCTTGCCCCCATTCTTTTTCTCAGTAAGACAGTTTGTAAGTCCATGCAGCCGACTCTTGTAATTATCATTACGGATCATACCTTCCCTTCAGCGAAATCATGATTCATCTTTCATGGTAGACGGTTTCGCGAGCAACACATGGTCGGATTCGCTTTATCGCAGTACGTTTGTTATGCCTCTGGCATAGTTTAGTTTACTCTGGAGGAGATAATCATCTGCAAGTTCTCGGAAGGATGTCTCTTTGTTGGCTGAGTTTTTAAATATTATGTTTGAATTTTACATTAATTTTTAATGTCCATGGCAGCTTCTTGAGGAATACGATGATTCGAAAGGGACTCCGTGATGCCGTACGTGGGATTTTTGAATCCAGTTACTCGTTTCCCTGCAGGTACACACCTCTGGCTTCAATTACCCAGGATCTGGGTTGGCTTGCGGCTCCAGATCGCTCGTTTACATAATTCGGCGGAAATCATCGAGCTTATCCTGCAACCGGAGGACGGACGAACGGACTTCTGAAGCATAATCAGCCAATTTAGAATGGCTAGGCTAATGCATCTAATGCACAGTCGAATAGATGAAGATAGTGTGTACCATTGAAGATCTCGAAACGCAAATTCTGATATTCGATGCACGCAATTCGCGTAATAAATCGTTCTGGAATATTCATCCACTGCCAAACGAAGAAAAGACACACTTGTGCTTCTAACATTGAAAATTGAGGACCTTGCGGCAATAGTAAATTAAACTTCGAGTAAATTAGGAAGAACTGTTTATAAAATTACTGCTTTCACTTAACATTAAAAACAGAAGACTGATTGAAAAATATTTTCACACAATAAGTAGAAGCTACTGACAAGTGAAAATCCCGAACCCAGAAATTAAAAAAAAAAATTGAAACTTTGTGAATATGTAGAGGACTTCCTCCTGATTACAACGCAATTTTTTTTTGCTTACTAAATTCACTCTAAGGGGGAGAAATTGTCCCCTGAAAATTCGGCTATTTCCCGATTTTATTTTGTAACTCGCAATCTGTAAGAGATAGAAAAAAAGTTTCAAAACAAAAGTTACTTCTTTTAATTAAGACTATCATTTGGTAACTAACAGTCCTTACAAGTTCGCGAGTTATAACACAAAATCGGAAACTAGCCGGAATTTAAGGGGTCAATTTCACCCCCTCAGAGTGAATTTAGGGAGCAAACAAAAATCGCGTTGTAATCAGGAGGAACTCCCCTACATATTCACGAAGTCTCAGACTTTTTTTTTGAATTTCCGGGTTCGGGATCTTTCCTTGTGAGTTGATAAATTTCATTTCTATTTCTGACGAATTCTTCAAATCTGGAGCTGCCGAAAACAAAAATATTCCACAAAACAATAAATTGACGCAGGTTCAAAACTTGCAGTAAATTGCTGATTTGTCATCGAATTTATCAACCGCGTACCAAACGATGTAGAACTTTTTTAAACGTACATTACACACCACAACTCAAAAACTATTAAAAATGGAGTTGCACCCCTGCAAGGCCCTCAATTCCAAATCCCTCCTCGAGAACTGCCTACGCGCCACCCTTTTCTCGCCAACCTCCCTCGCAAAAATCGTGACAATGTCTCGAAAGGAGGTAAAGCTGCACAAATCCCGACCAAGAGCGAAGAAGAGAAACGCAAACGCAGACGGAGACCGTCGCAGGTACATTCCTGTCCGGAGTGTCGAGCCAAGTCGCCGACGCGGGACTACTTTATATTTCCCCGATTGTCCAGCTGTAAGGAACGGCCAAACACTCGGGGGTCCGCGCAAATATTGAAACAAAGGCATGCAAATGAGCGCACGTTATTCGCGGCAAGTTTTTCACGGAGCCCCCCCGAGTAAGTGGGGGCGTCGGTTTGCAAGACAAACCGGTTAATTGCAAGCACAAAGGGGATGCGCGAAGGGCGGCGGGGAGGGCAACGCGAGGAGCGGGCAGACACGGGGATCCTGTCGAGTCCGTCGTCGGCCCATCTACTCCCAGACACCTGCGAATTCCGGTTCGTTTCGGGCGTTCGTGAGGCGCGAGGTAATTTAGCATTCGCTTCGACCACAAACTGCGCTCGCCGCAGACCCACTCGAACTCCCCTGGCTGAGTCACACCTCTCAGGTGTTTTAATACCACGAAACGTGAATGGATTTTTACGTCAGGCGCCCCCCCCCCCCCGTGCCCCTTAATGTATACACCCTGTATTACGGTGCTTCCGAATCTTGTTCGTGGCGCATTACTCGCCGTGCCGGCCGTTCGTACATTTGTATTCCGGCGTCCACGTGAGAAACGACACTTTTCTTGGATACGACTTTATGTTTTACGGTCGCTATTAATTAAATCCCCGATCATTTATTTCCTGCGGCGTACAGGTGAAAGTTTCGCCGCCAGGCTGTTCTAACGCCGCTTCAAGTCGGCTCTGGTTTGTGGCGTTGGGTGAGGCGTTGTTACGTTGTTTCGTTAGATTTTTTTTTAGTCAATTCTTAACCTGGGAACTGAATCTGTCCGGTTCAAGCTGAGCGATGAAGACGAAACTACCCGACACAAAGGAGGCAATTCACAAGACGAGGTCAACAACGAATGGCAGCGGTGAATTAATTTCACTGATTGGCATAATCACGACCGCTGTCGCGAGGGTCAACAAAGGTTAATATTCTCCTTCGGAATCGTCCGCCACTCTTCTTTTCGCTCCAGACAGATTGTATGCACCTCGGAGTGGAGGGAAAAAATTAAATTTTCGAGGATCGGATTCTAATAGCGTGGAGAAGTTGCTAAAAGGCCGATAAAACCAGCGAAAATTTTCTGGCTAATCGGACAATATTTTCTGTGAGCAGCAGAGGTCTCCTTTTTTTTTTAAATTTCTATGAAAACTGCCAACACTAGAGCACTTTTGTATCGCAGGTTTTCACTATTTTCTGTTATTAGAGAGGCAATTATTGTGGACTGAAGAATAGATAAAACCACCTTTAGCTGTCAGAGATAAAAAATGACCTGAAAAATGGTCAGACAGGAACTTGTACCTACAACTTTCCCAACAAGCGTGTAAAGTGGACCATCCGAACAGAACATTTCCAACGGGACGTTCGCTGGCATCCCATCCCCGGCCCAGGGAAACATTAGATCCTACCAGATTGATCAAGCGGAGTTTTAAAGATTCGAGGGGAAGAATTTTAATTAGTTACCAAGGCACGAAAGCTTCTTAAGGATTCTCAATGGCCTCTCGAAGCACCTTCGAAACTCTTTAAAGCTTCAAGTGCAAGGGAATACGACCAGTCTCTTCTTTCTCCCCCAACTACGCCAACGAGTAGCTAAATGAACTGTTCCTTGCGTCCGTCGATCCCCTCGCTCCTTAATTCCTTTCTCAATTACCGGACACTGCACGAGCGAACACAGAATTCTCCTTGCTCCTTTTCGGGGAACAGTTTTTCCAACACGTATCACCCCTCTTTACGACGTAATTAATGATCGTCAGTGTGAAGCTTCAAGGAAGTTAATAAATTAATTAAATTTCAACGGAACTTTGGCAATGTGCAAAATTTCGCCAAACGTAAATTTAACGATCCACGCGCAAAGCACGCGCGCGTCTAAAGTGAAGTGCGTGGCGAGAAACCTCGGCATAAAGAGCCGGGCGAAGGAAAAAAAAAGATGGAAGGGTGAAAATGGCTGAAGTCTCTCATCGACAAATTACGCTCTCGACGTCGGTCCCTTCGTCAGGATCGCTGTTTTTTTCCAGAGAGACGATCAGCTTCCATTCTTCGAGCATGCTCGGCCGTTTTCCTCGTTTTCGAAAACCGGGGTCCAGCGCGTTTCGATCTACTACTTCGGCAGAGGGGTTAGAAAGCAAGCGGAGGGTCGGTGAAGTGGAGTCTCTTGCCTCTCCCTTGGCAACGGTCACTTGGAAACCCGTCGACAGAGTGGACATTTCGCGGAGCTCCACGGAGGGGGACTTTCCCAGACTCTTTTTACCATCTGTAAAGAGCTTTCAAGGGTGCACGCGCTGGAAAGCGAATTTTCTTTCCTGAAATTTTCACGAGGCGCCCGTGCCTCCGACTTGCTGCTTCGTTAATGTTTCAGAACAATAATCCGGCTTCAAATATAGGATAAACGCAGTGACAGCTTCAAATGCACTTACCATTTCTGAGTGACTATGAGGGGAAGGTGGAAATTTTCTCTGTGCCAGAAAGAATATTCACAACGTTTTTTCCATCCACTTCTTTCAGTTTCTTCCATTCGATAAGGTATCTAGATCGACGAAGTCTTCGCTCCTTGAACCAAATCGCAGCAGGTATACGACTACAGTGTATTCGAGTATTTAAGGGGAGGTTCCGGTCTAGAGCCCCCAAAATAGGTGATATTTAGGTATTAATTACAGGAAAACTACTACATATAACTTAATAGGACTTTTTGCATTGAATTGAGGATGTCTTAAGTTATAGAAATATATTTTTTGGTTTGTAATTAATCATTGCAGACGGCACTGGGGAGTCGTTAAAGTCAAGGCGTCAAAAAAATCACCCAAATCGGCGGGATCTGTATCTCCAAAAGTTATTACCCGATTCGACTGCAACTTTTTTTATTTTGAAGATTATTCTTCTGTCTAGGGGGGGGGGGGCTAGAAAAAATTACAAAAAATATATATTTTTTTTATAAAATAACGACACTTCAAGTTTGAAATCACTTTTCCCTGTATGTTTCGTCCTTTCAACGCCTTTGAAAATTACAAATTTTTCAAATTTTTGTATTTTTTTCTGGTTTCCCCCCTAGCCAGAAGAATATTCTTCAAAATAAAAAAAGTTTCAGTCGAATCGGATAATAATTTTTGGAGATACAGCGCCCACCGTTTCGAGAGCACTGTTTCGAGAAAAACGCGTTTAAAGTTTTACGTGAGTGCCGAGTGGCCGGGTGTTACCCATGCATTTGGCGCTACTCAAATGCCTATAACTTCGGGAATTTTACGAATTTCAACAAATCCTTTTAAACACGTATTCCTAAAAGATTGAACATTCGAAAAATGAAATAACAAAAAAATCGACATTTAGACCGGAACCTCCCCTTAAGCATCATTATACCCGCGAACTGGTGGGACACGAAATCGCGGCATTGTTCCTCCCGATGCTATCATTAATTACGAGCGAGCAGGAGGCGTCAATCATGAAAAGAGGATGCTCGCGAGGACATGCCGGAATCACGAGAAACGAAAAAAGGAAGCGGCGCGGCGAGGGGGTTCCCTCCAATTTGCGACTGCGCCGGGGTACGTGAGTAATTGCAAAGATCCTGAGACAAAAGCTGGCGGCTAAACAAAAGATTGACCCTCGCTACCTTGTCAGGGGGTTGCGCGTCCTTAGGACGATGTATGATTGCGTGCCTCTTGACTCTTACGCCGAGAGAAAAGGCGAATCGGTTTACACTATTCGCGTGGCTGACATTTTCGCTGCTATCATTACGGCCGCTATAATTTCTCTTGATAACGAGGGCGCACCGTTCGCTGGAAATTACTGCGACAGATACGAGGATAACTGATCGCGGGAGGCATTGCTGCCTCGGTCTTGTCAATCGAAGGAACGCCTGCGTTCCGCGCGGATAAAACTTCTGCTTGCTTTCTTCCACTTGACAGTCTGTCTGCAGGGTGATTTAAAGAAGAGTGCTGAAAGATTTAGCGCAGGCAGAAAGTATTACGTTAACGTAGGTGTTTAGTGCACCTTACAGACACGATTTCGCAAGGTCATGCTTCGCTATTCTTTTTGCGATAAAGAAGTTTGTTCAGAGACGTGCACACAGTGTATTCGAACACTGCTGGTTGACGCAGGTTTGTTACTGTACCGGGGTAAGCGAACAGGGGTTGCCTCCCGGTGCATCCTCCCCCTTCTGCCCCTTTTCACTCTCATCCGAAGGGAAGAAGGAACAATGAATCACGGGAACAACGCCTACCCTGAATACACGCCTGAATTGAGATAACTATGTATTGCGATGGAAGAGGAGCACCACCACGCGACACCTGCGGAAGAAGCTACTTTCATGCTGCAACTCTGATCCACCCGAATAGCTACTATCGGAGGAACTAATAAAAACATCGATTTTCAATTCAACAGAGTAGGAGAAAGGTGTCTAAAACAATCCCTCGGGGTGAAATGATTCCTAGCTGTTTTGCGGCTATTAGTGCTGCTATTTCCGAATATCGATGTACAAAAGTTCAGCCTGTACGTCGTCGAGTGTCGCGCGAAGTGCCATGTAAATATCAAGGCTGTGTGTGTTGTAAACAAGAAGAAATAAAAATTACTGCCTTTTATCTACGGTAAGGTCTTTTTCAATGTTGCGTAAATTTTGTCATAAACGGCTTAGTGTGTAATTCAACAATAATTCAACGTATGTTTCGTTGCCGAATGTAATAATTTGACGTTATATACGATCACTGAACGTGAGTTGGATGTTTGGGATCGTGTGAACCATCTCTAGTAGGGTGAAATGATCCCAGGGATCCCAGTGAGTGCGCGAAAAAATTTGTGTCTGCGAAGCTGATCTCATTTTCCTGTTTGTTAGTTGATTTTAAGTATTTCCACTCCTTGATTATGTACCAAAAATTATCTACGATTTGATTTTTCTTAAAAATTGTTTTAATTCATCATGTTCGCATATTTTGTGATTGAGTTTAATTTCTGTTTTTATTTAAATAAATCAATGCTTTTTAATGTTCGTCTTATTTACTATCAGTAGGTATAAAATGATCTTAGAGGTAATTTTTCTAGGGATCCCTCGTGGGGATCATTTTATACACAAAGGTGTACAAAATGATCCTTTAGTATTCCTTCACAAAAATGCGAGTAAAAAATATAATTGATCAGGTAGCTAAATTTGATCTTAAGGTAAATAAGCAATCTCACAAAAACTACTTTACTTTTATTTAAATAATGTGCATTTGTATTTTTTATATGAACTGCGCGTTAAGGAGATCGTTTTAGACACCTTACCCTTACCTACACTTTCTTTGGCACATTCTCCATCCCAGACTTTAGGATCTTAAAAAATACAATGGCAGAATACAATTTCACTAAAAATCGTTGTTCGAGATGCTAATCTGGCAGACCACTTCCTTACAGTCACTCAGCCGTTTTTCTTCCATCCTTCCTCCCCATTCCCTCGCCTGCTTCTCATTCCGCTCGCCACCCGAGATTTCAAGCGTAACACGCGCAAAACGGCAGCCGTGACGCTTCCGCTATTATTGCACGATATAAGTCGAGCTACCGATGAAAGCTTACACCGCGCCGTCGACAACGTGGACGCAACCGAATGCGACTGCCTTCTGTCACATATTTCCCCTTTCAGCCGGTTCTCTTTCCGCTCCGCGGAGAGCCAAGGGGGCCATCGACGGGCCACGAGTGGAACACCCACGTACGCGATGGGTATACGTCTTATTTACGGTAATTGCTTCTCATCTAACTAAGAGGCGGCATCGGCTTTTCCGGGTTCCCGACTCGCGGAATTCGCTTATTCCCGATCCCTGCCCCCTCGAAGACTGCTCGTACAGTGGCTCGCCCGTATTAACTCGTCCCTGGCAAATGCACGCGCACAGCCCGAAGCCGCCGAGCGCTATCTCGATTTATGGCTATCGGAGAGGGACTTCTTGCGGGTTTAAATGCGAGATCTATCTCGGCTACATTTAGCAGCACGGAAAATAGAGTAACGACGCCTTCATTTCCCACTGTTAGGGGATCATTCTTGGAATCTTGGCTTCATCACTTGCCTTCTGTAACACCGTAACCCTCGGCTCTCAGGAAGAGGTAATCGTTAACGAATTTTAGGCGAAATTGGCTTTTACCTTTGGCGGTCATTGGCCAATTTCTTTGAAAGCATAGGGTATATGATTAATTTCAGAACGAAGAAAGTGGGCCTACCATGAATGAAAAATGTTATTCAGAAGGAAGGATAGCCTCGCGTCCGATAAGTGAAAATAATATTGATGTCGTGACAGGGCTTGATAGTTTCATCGCGTACAGCGCTGATGAAAGTAACTCCGCCTCTAACATTAATGGATTCGTATTTTTCCCCCAAGTTATCTGTGCCTTGTATCGATCAAATTGCGGGGCTGACTAGCATTATAATCGATGTTGCCGCCAACGAGGCGTGAAAGTGTCCGGTGCAGAAGGAACCTCTCGTTGCTTCCAGTATAAATTCCTTCGGGTGTCAATAATCATCGAGAGACAGCTTTTCTCGCGCACGAAGTATACAAAAATAAAGTAGAACATCGAGTTCCTCGTTCTCCTCGTTTCTACTAAACGCACGAATCTGCCGAGAACCAAGAAAGCCGCTGCTCCCTTGCCCCCGATTCGTCTGGCTTTCATTTTTCAAGGAAACAGGCTTTTCTTCGAAAAGAACAACGAAGGTTCGACCGAAAGTGATGTGGGCAGTTAGCACCGTCTAGCTTAATGGGCCAAGTTAAGCCCCAGCAGTTAGAATTCGACGGAAGATCAGTGGAGATTTAGAAGAATGCGGGCAAATCGATAGATAAACTATCGGGGCCGGTCTTGCGCGGGAGCCTGAAATTCGTCATGGCTTAATGATGGGCGATGGTGATCCGAGGGAGAAGCAGAAGGGAGGCAGGCTGCTCGGTGTCCTTCTGGACGATTTCTCTGATGGCTTATGGAGCAGATGACGAATGCGGCCCAGTTAGGCTCAACGATATTAGATACCATCAGGAATCACTGTTCACGAAAGAAACGTTAATATGGGATAAAAGGGAGACCCCATGCGTGATAATGCAACCGACGCTTTGACCACTGCCTCCTCACCGAACCAACCTGGCCGAGATCGATAATTACTCAACTGCTACAATGATTTTTACTCCGAACTTGTATGGATAGCTTGAATTAATAATTGAATTAGCGTTAAGGGGACTAGGCAGTCAGATCGCTCGAAAATCAAGTATTCTTTGCGAATTAATTGCGAGGAGATGAATATAAACTGTGACTAGTACTTTTGGGTAATGTTTGTTAATACTATAAACAGTAAAAAAAAAATTATTTGAATAATATATACATATGTATGACAGCGCTACAGTTGCCTGATATATAGGTTTTCTTTTCTGGAGCCGCTGTAATTTTGCAGTGATTCCAGCCGTAAGAAATTGAATTGTAAAATATCCTTTGAAATTCATACTTTGCCCTGACTCCCATTCTGCCCTGAACCTATTGAAAAATAAGAAAAAATCAAAATTATAAAAATGGCGGCTGTAAAACTGTAAAGTTTAAAGAAACTTGATTTTTCGCCAGGGAAAAGTGTCATTTTATTTTTTTTTTGTCAAAACAGAAGTTTTCACAGACATACGCGTAGGTTCAGGTCGTAACTAGACATGTTCCACATGTGCTGAATTTTTTTCAAATTGACTTGTACCTCCGTTTTTTCGCAATCACTGCACAACGAAGAGGAAATATGATTCCGAGAAAAACGCGTTTAAAGTTTCGAAAGAGGAATTAAATACTCTATCTGCGTGGGCGCAGAAACGGTTTATGGCGCGCTCGGCCTTTTGGGTTGTAAAATCCTTAATTTTGCAAATTCTAACATAAACAAAACGGCGTTTTACTCGGGAAGGGTGGTACTTTCGAAAAATTCAACAAAAAAAATATAGAGTTTCTGGCTGCCTAGTCCCCTTAAGGTAGGCTCTCACTACGCCTCGCCTCGGTGCAACTTCTTTTCGCACTCACATCTAGGCTCGCTTCGCCTCGGGTTTCCGTACCTGTAGTTATCTGAGCTTGCCTCGGTTCATGTGTTTGGTCAGTTGCTCAGAGAACCTCTTCCTTCCTCTTTCAGCGGTCACCGAGAGCGGTAGCATTGCATCCACTCGCACTACGCCTCGCCTCAGCTCGTCTCGCCACTCTTCCTCAAAATATTTTCGAGGAAGAATCCGCGGCTCGGAGTCACACCGAGGCGAGGCGCAGTGTGAGTGAAATTGTCAAAATACATAAGAAAAGCACAGGAAGAATAAAATGAGCCGAGGCGAGGTGCATCCCCTTCGCATTATCTCTAATTACATCATCCTGTAGTTTTCCACCCCAATCCTTAC
Source organism: Andrena cerasifolii (assembly GCF_050908995.1). Taxonomy (NCBI): domain Eukaryota; kingdom Metazoa; phylum Arthropoda; class Insecta; order Hymenoptera; family Andrenidae; genus Andrena; species Andrena cerasifolii. Next base: position 11,725,711 of record NC_135119.1, on the reverse strand, counting down.
ACGCTCTGCAACTCTGCAATAAATACGTATCGGTACGATTAAACAGCAGAGAAGCGACCATTTATAGATGCTTTACGTTCGCTTGGCAACGTTTGCCGGCTCAGGTCTACAATTATTCAGCCTCTCATAATCTCGCATATCCTAATGACTCCATTGGACCCAATAACGACCACCCCGTTAAGGAACACGAAGGTTCCCCGGTCGCTTCCTCCGTCCATCCCGCAATCCAGCTGGAACAGTCTTCGGAATAAAAAAGTTGCGACGAGGACACCTTGCCGAGATAGCTGGTACATGAAACAGCAACGAGGCACGCGGATAATAAGCGGTACGGCGTGGCTGTTGGCGCCAGCGGGAAACGGTATAAAAGATCATAAAGGATCATTTCGACACGCCATACCGCGATATCGCGTGACGATCCGCGCCGGCACTCGATCGTCTGCGTGTAGACGCGCGCCGGAGACGCCTGGCCCCGCGGAAAGAAAGGACGGCGGACTTGGCCCCGGAGCTGCTCGAAGCGGAGCCACCCCGCGACGGCCACTGTGGAGCGAGGATCGAGCAACCAGCCCGGAATAAACGGTCTGGCCTGCGGGCATAATTAAACTTGTCGCTTAAAAATGAGTAGCCACGAAGGCGGCGTAAACAGCGAGTTTCGGAGAGTGCAACAGCGAGGCGGTCCGGGGCGGTAATTAACGTTCTGCTCGGCGACCGGCGCGAGCAAGAGGGCAATGAACAGGCCGGGGGAGAGGCAGAGAGCCAGAGAGGAAATTCTCCTCTCCTTTTACGTTATCCTTGAGTGGATCGGCCGGGTGGAAGAGAGCGAAAGGGTCGCGGACGGAACGAAAGACGCGAGGCGACGTGCCGGAGGGGAGCGCAAGGTGAGGGAAATAATTTGCTAGACGGTGAACGCTGGCTGCGGTCGGCGACAAAGAAACGGCGGAGCGCTCTCGCGAGTCCTGCACTTGGACGAGTCGAGCTTCTGTAATGCTAATCTTTGGCAGAGTGTCCTTTCTCTTCGTTCTTTAAATGGAAAAGTTAAGGAGCCCTGTCTGGCTTAATTCTGTCACCTGAAATTGTTTCTGCGGTAACATTTGCTCCGCGCGTTTGGTCACCTTGTAGATTCCTCTTTACACTTAAGATACGTTAATAATTCCCAGCTATTACCGTCTCGTTCTCTCTTGTACTTCGCGAGGTAATTTTATTCAATTTTTAGTACCGATAATGGGAGCATGAAAAAGGAGATAGGGGGATCGATGCAGCGAAGGGAATAAAAAGAGTAAATCCTCTTTAACTTCCTTTCATTCCGACCTCCCCGAGAAATTCCCCCCGTATCGTCGGGGATAAAGAATGCGGTGACCTCTTCCGCCGATAGGATCTAAATTAAATGGCTAATTAATTGCCGGGACGTGCATCGCGGCGCGCAATTAATTGCCTTATTTCGCGGTATTGCGAATTGGCCTGCGGTGACGGTCTGATGAGAATTATTACGTCATTAGGTCACAGGAATGAGCCGGCGTTGCTGAATCGTAATCCACGGGCGAATAACATTTTCGTGGCGCTCGAAATTAACCTGTTCGCCTCTCTCTCTTTCCTCCTTCGTCTCCTGTCGTGAATTTGCAAATTCACCGCTCCGCCAGACTCGTTAATATTGAAATACGGCACCTGATCTTGGTGCGCTGTCGTCGTGCAACATTTCGGACGAAAATTGTATAGATGAATGTGTGATTAGTCTTCAGACTTGGGTCAAATTCTTAAGAGGTTATACCTAGTCAGGCGGCCGAAAAGAGGCGAATATTTGTGATTTTTTTTTGAAGAAGCGGAAGCGTATAATTTTACAAAACTTTTTGCGTTTAAAAGAGCAAGATTTAAAGAACATTTGGTAATTTTTTCGTAGAAAAATATTTAGGTTTATAATAAAATAACAAGCGACATCCAAGAAGCATTTTTAAAAATTTGGTTCTGCGGTGGGCATTGCCATTCGGAACCAGATTATCTAAAATCAATAAACAAAAAAGATTTCGTTAGTATATTAATGTATCCTCAGGCTGACGGAGAGAATTTTCCGATATATTAAGTTAAAACAACATGGCAGCTGTTTAAAGTTGAAATCCTGATTTTTCCTAGAAAAATTACGCGAAAAAATGCTTCTTGAATGTCGCTTGTTATTTTATTAGAAACGTAAATATTTTTCTACGAAAAAATTATCAAATGTTCTTTACATGTTGCTCTTTTAAACGCAAAAAGTTTTGTAAAATTATACGCTTCCGCTTCTTCAAAAAAAAATCACAAATATTCGCCTCTTTTCGGCCGCCTGACTAGGCATAACCCCTTAAGAAAACTTTACTCATTTTTTAATTTTATCTTCTCTTTCTCTGCGTATAATATTTATCCGCAAGTAAGTGATGCGACAGATAATCGTACGATCAATATGAATTCTTTTTAATAGTTTTATGTTCGCGAGAGGAATGTCAGTTTTCAACGAGACCATTATTTGGTTCCAACACTGCCGAACCTAAATCTGATCGGTCTCTCCCTGTTCTCTTGGCATCATCGAAAACAGATTAGCGGGTGCTCTTAAAAGGCACAAGAAGAACAGGGCAGGGCAAGAGAGCACGCGGTGAAATCGCTTTCGTGCCAAGAGGGTGAGGTTAAGTGAAAGAATAGAGGTTGCGTGATGGCCCCGGATTCGGGAGTAAAAAGGATAAACGTCCCATCTCGTGGGAAGTACTTAACGAAATCCTCTCATCCGCGTGGCCATTCTGAAGCTGATCCTGCTCTCCAGTTGGAGTTTTCCTCGTAAAATAGCTTTAATTGCCGACATTTTCAAAGGAGGACCCTCCCGGAGATTATTCTTCGGGCGCAATGTTGGTATTGTGCAAAAGTTAACCGGAAGCTCTTAGAAGAGTTCCTTCAGAAACTTGCTTTTATGCTTCATAACGAACAACTTAAAGTGATGTCTCGATATAGCAGATCTTAGGTGGCGGGGTATAAAGAAAGGTGTCGGCATTTTGAGTATACGGCCCGTGCATGGCATCCAAGTAGTATATGTTCGTCTCTGACCAGACGCGATTTTTATCGAACCTAAGGAAATTGCTACTAGTGTACCTGATTTCTCGATACTTTTTCTTTCTCGAGAAATCAGAAATCAGATCACACTTCTTGAGAATTCTCGAGGATTCTCGAGAAATTGAAAAAAATATTAGAAAATTTATATTTTTGGAATACTATTATAACTAATCTTCTCTACTGAGATTTTCTATTGTAATTCATATAGGTTCTAACGTTACTAATAAGATTTATTATAAATTGTAGATGTGTTTATACGTTTGCAATTTACTAGACTCAAGTTTCTCGGGAAAAACAGTATTTCTCGAGAAATCAGAAATAAGCAATTATAAAATTTCGCGAGAAGGAACACTAAGTAGTTGCTACGTCAAGTACGTTGACTGAGCATGGACCGGAACAGTACGATAAATTGATTTGTTAACATTCTGCTCGTGCCAATCTAATACAATAATTTGATTAACTAAATTATGAATGCAGTAGTAATACTTAACGCGAACGATTCAAACGTCGACAAATAATTGAAAGTTAGGAGAATGTTGTACAGGAGATTGGATATACCAGCAACGCTATTTTACCAATTGTAAATAGTGTAACCATTTATCAGAAATTGGAAAATCTTGCTATCGTTCCCTTTTGAATTACTTCCAACGATTTATCGATATATTATCTACAGAATGATATTACTACGTCTTTCATCTTCATGGGATCTCTTTCACGTTGCAAAATATCGGTGTTTACCTAGCGAAATTCTGCCCCCTCGCTGTAAATCATAATCCAATGCAAGAATGTTCGTGGCTCGTATGGCCGTCATTATTTACGCATCCTGCTACGAGCAGGACGAGGGTGCGCCTCGTCGCTACTGAACACCCTCTAGCCTCTAGAACGTTGGCCACGAGTTTCGGAAGGAAGAAATCCCTTTTCCAGCCCCATTTTGCGCCCCAGGGATTATGGAATCGTCCGTGTGAGTCGTACTTAAAAATCGATGAGTTTGTTTTTCACGGGCGCCGAAGAATATTTCACTACGGATTACCATTTTTATTTTGATCCTGCCAGAATTACACCACTGCCGTTGATTTAATACTCTACTAAAAACAGGGTGAAACGTACGGCCAAGAGATACTCTAATACGGGAAGATGTCTTCATCAACTGAATCTCCTCGCGAACTGATCACTATGGATAATCACTACCACTAATTTCACGTAGCAACGAGACTGAACCCGTAACGACCATGACGATTATTTCGAAATTTCTTGCAGTGCCAGCTGAATGTCCATCTGGAGATTACTTCATTGCTACTCGTTAAGAGAAATCAAGCACGATCGTGGACGAAGGGGAATGGAGTTACGCGTACCTGCACTTTTCTACTGCTATTTTCAAAGCAATTTCTAGCCGCGCGTCTGCGGCGAGCAGCAGATCAAAACAGATCCAGCTTATAAATTGCGTTTAATGGTTCTTTGATCAACGGTAATCTCACTTTAATAGAACGTTATTAATTCGAACGTCACCGGGCGCACACAATCGCTCAATCGAATTTCCACTTACACGCGCAACGGTAATAACAATTTAATGCAATTCTAACGACACAAGTGTCGCTGTTTTTCTCCTCGCGCGATCATTGCTAAATAAATAATAAGTCCAGCCATTTTTACGTCACACCAGACGACACTTACACCCGTTTTCCAAGTAGGAACCAGGACGATCCACTGTGCAGTTCGACGAACCCACTTTTCCCTATCAACATTCTCTATTTTCATCGGAAAGTGCTACGGTCCCCTCAGTTCCTCGGCGCACCCCTTAAAAACGCACATGCACCCCTCGTGATTATCAGTAGCCTTCCATTTAGCATTTAAAAAGAAGATTGAATTGCTCCAGACATACATTCCCCGAGCCACGCTCGTTCGCTTTTTCGTCCTCGTTTACACAAGCTCGTGCTTCTTCCTGCTCCTGCCCACGTGTTTGCTCGTCCTCCCTCCCCCGCGGCTATCTATCCGACCGATAGACAAATAAATAGGCAGACAGACGTCGATCGACACCTTCTCCACCCCTCTCTGCCATTCCTTTGTCCATTTTCGCGCGCGCAGGAACGCGACCCACCGGTGCACACCGTGCGGTATTTCATTCGAGCAATTTAAACGGGTTATTTGCCGGCGACACACGGGCGCACCTGGTGTCGCGATGTCGGCACGCCAAAAACCAGCTGCGCGCTTTCGCACAGATTACGGTCGGCTCTTTTTCACAGCCGAAATCCTTAATGATATCGACGGCCGCGATGATGCAGTGCGGCCGTTAAAATCGCGCACGTGGCTGCCGCGAATTTTCGCTACGCGGCGAGCGGATTTCAGCTGGAACGCACGTTTTCGGGCCGGCCGTTTAATGAAACAGAGCGCGGAACGGGCACGCGGTAGCGAACGATTCCAGTGACTCTTGTAATTTAGAATTTCGTTTCCCTCGCGTCCCAACGAAACTCGGCGGACGCTGAATCGGCAGCTCCGCGCGGTTATCGACGCTATGTATCCCCTATTCTTTTTTTCTGGTGTTGAATATTCTGTAAGCGGTTTGATATTAGATCGAATAACACATAAGTTAAGATCAGATTTTTCGCGGACGTTTGCAACAGATTCGCTGTTACTTTTTAAGTCGAGGATCTCAGGGAACTCTGCGAAGAAGACTGGTGAAAGACACTTTCTATTTCACGAAGGTTCGACGCTTTACGAGACACTGACAAAGCACTCCACGCAATTCCGAGAAAGGGATGGAGACTTTACAATTTCAACGCCTCCGCGTTGAACTCGTCAAACGTCTTCCCTGAATCCTCGTTCGCGCCAGCTTCCCGTTCGGAGCAGATAAACAGTCATCCTTCCCCGGCAGGGATTAAACAAGGAGACTCCTTTCCCTCTGACGGCTGCCTGTAATTACGTAAACTGCGCGGATAACAAGGCCCGCGGTCGTAAAGAAGTTACTTTTTCTCCCCGGCAAAGACTTCGTTAAAAGCTCGCGCGCGCGGCAGCAGGCGAGTTGAAAGGATCCGAGATAGAGCTACGATTCGCGGCTGTAAAAAAAGAAAATCGTCCTCGCGTACTGTGCATCATCCTTTCTTCGAGTCTGCCGAGCTGCCGGATTCCCCTTTCCCTCGTTTCTAGCTGCCTCCGTCCCCGGAGCTGGCATCGGGTTATTTTAATCGTTTTTTCTCCACGACGAGGCGCGTGAATACTTTTCCCGACGAACGCGGAAACGAAATGGATGTTTCGCGTTGAAGGTACTTCTTCCTTTGACGAGCAACCTTTGACGTCGTATGAAAATTAATCTACTCGTACTTCTAGCAGGATTTACTGAATGTTGGAGAGCCGTCCCTTCAAATCTCGAAGCATCTTATTTACTGGGAAATTCGGGTGTTCGCAGTCAAGGTAAACTTCGTTCGGAGAACTCTCGCTCGGAACCTTGGATTTGCAACGACTTTCGATTAAAACAAATAATTATACAGACGTGCCGAAGGAGCTTCGCGATCTTTATAAATTTCTGCGGAGAATCAACAACTCTGCTCTGCGATAGATAAATAGGGAGATCAAAGGGGGAGGAATAGAGAATGCGGAAGAGGAAGGTACGAGACGATAGAGGCTGCCAGCGAGGGAAAGCGATAGGTAAGCAGGGAAATGGAGATACCTATAAACAAAGGGGAAATAATAGATCGAAAGGGAGTGAAACTCGTAGAGAGAGAGAAACGGGGGAAGAGAGACCGGTCACGCAACGAAGGGAAAGGTGGACTGAATGGGATTCGGCGGATCCATTCAAACCTATCGGGGAAATAATACCCTTTGTGCATTGTGACCAGTCTCGTTAGTTACCTAACGCTCTTCTGCGCCTGCGTCCCCGCTATCGTCCTGCCAATTCTCATTAACGTCAGACGGTGAAAATAAAAAAAAAAAAAGGTAGAAGAGCGAGAAGGGGAGAGAGAGGGAGAGCGAGACCAGTGGCCGTCAGTGACGAGGCGTGACGCGATGTGCTGGCACGTGAAAATCTCCGAACACGGGGGAACGCGTTTGGAACACGGCCGAATTAATGTTGAAATCCGCGCGAACGAGGATCGACTAAATGGGATTAACGAGGAGAACGCAATTCCACGATCCATTTCCTAACGAATGTTTACGGGAAATTCTCAGCTCGATTATTCCCGCCCGTCCAAGACCCGAACGAATTCGACGGCGAGCTTAACTCGTTCGTAAAACACGCGACGAGAAACGGAGGAGATTCAACGCGACTTTTTTACAAATAATCTCGCAGCGACATATTTTACGCGCAGACTCTCGAGTGGCAATCTTCCGAACAGCAAGGGTGAAACGATGTCGCGAAAGCCGGCGACTCTAAAGCTGACTCGTAGATGAGAACTGCCCAGTCAGCGGTGGCTCTCGGGGCTCTTCTAAAATCCGCCAGATGAGCATTATAAACGACGCCGGACCGTGCACCTCCCACTGTCTTATCTGGAGGGAAGGAACGAATGCGTATCCCATTCGAGAAAGGTCAGCTGGCGAGTATCGCAGAGTTTACGGTGCAGTAAAGTTCTTTAACGATTGGCACGCAGGAGGATCGACATTAGAGAGCATCGTCGGCTACGGCAGCGAGACGCTGAGGTGGGAGGCGACGGGGTGGAAAGAAGGGGACGAAAAAAGGAAAGGCGGGAAGCGTCCCCGTGGTCCTCGTGAATGTCGCTTTAATGTTAGTTTAATGGTCTTTCCACGAGTTCGCGCGGAACGCCCGGGACGAGCCCAGTCTTTTCGGCTTCCATCCCTGGAAAACGGCAATGATATTTCCCAATTTACTCGACGTCTAGAGCGCCGTGTTTACGGAACGATCGCCGGATCACGAGATCCGCTCGTTTACGGCGCGTTCAACGCGCTCTGTATCGCGCGGCCCGTTCCATCTTCCTGACAGAGCGAGCTTGCGGGGGTGTGACGTCTTGTTTCTTGTTGCGTGAGTCCGGACTGTCAGGGGTGGCAGCGTGAAGTTGCCGCGATGGGATGATTTAAGGAGAGACGTGGAATCTACTTTCCCTCAACATTATGGATCGGGAACGAACGATGCATCTGTCTTGCACGAATTTAGCAGAGGTTTGCATCGGGGTAGATTACGTTGGACTTGAAAAATTGAATAATTTCAGGGAGTCGAAAGTTCGATGCGTTCAAGACGCGCGCGTTGTCACTGATTTACAACAGGTAATTGCTAATGCGGGAAGTGTGTTGGACCAGTCCAGAAATTCCAAGCTTAAGGTGTCATTCTGGTAAGAGGGTTTGAAAAAAATCGATTTTTTTTAAACATTTTTCGAAAGTACATACCCTCAAGAATGTACTGTTAATTTTTTTCATGGAAAAATTGCAATTATTTTAGCTTCTACATAGACATTTTGTAGGGAACGCAGAGGCTCGGCTTCTATAGATGAAAACTTTAAACGCGTTTTTCTCGAAACGTCATTTTTTTTCTCACATGGTGCAGGTAAAATCTCAAAATCTATCGAACCGATTGCTTTATAACTTGTATTGCTTATTCTGCACACCTGTGACTCTGGCAGGGACTACAGCCAAGTATTTTTATTGAGTCTAACCTACTTGGAAAATCGAAAATAGCACAGAAAACAAAGCCGAAATACATTGATCCTTGCATTTTACTAGCCATTTTGTTGATTTTAAAGATAAATCATTCGGACGATAGCGACAGTCATACTGATCAAGAATCTCTTTGTATTTTTGGTTTCAGATAAGTCAAACAGCTGAAATCGCCTGCACGAGCGAGGCATGAATTTCAACCATGCCATCAAAATCGCCTACAAACGCATTTTAAAAGCAATAATTTCATTACTTTTATGCATTTTATTTACTGTAGGCATGTAGTTTAATGAATAGAAAAAAGTTTTATTCCATTACTATAATTCCTTTCTTCGCAATAAATTCCTGGAAATCTTTTTGCAATCAGATGACTGTGGCAGCTGCTACACCTGACGCCAACATCGTCGAAGAGATTCCACGATAATTAATAAATATTAAGAAGTATCGCCATAAAAAAAATATTTTCTGCAAGTTTAAAGATGTCTCCTTATATCCCAAAAAAGTTTAACGCAATATTAACAACAGTTTTTTTTTTAAAAAAAGTTCTAAATTTTGGGTGTCCGTTACACAAGAATTTCCCCTTAAGTCGTAAACTGACAACTCGAATAGAAACACGATTACGTCTGACTATGGCTATGGATTATCTACTTTCAACACCGTTCATAACGCGTTTCTTCCACTCTGCCCCTTTTCTCTACCTGATAGCACACCTTCTATCAATGCTTTCGTTTCTCACACAGAGAAATAAGTGTACTCACTTCCACCTCATTCAGTATTAGTATTCGAAAAGTTCTTCTGCGTTACTGTTGACTAGGCAAACAGTGCCGGATATTTCAGTTAAAATAATTTGAATACCAACTTCTTTATCAATCACGTAGGCAGTTACGAAGATCGTTTCAAAGCACACAGATTTGGGGCGATGCAATAAATATTTCCAGAACCGTAGCTACGAGTCGGTAGTTAATGGAGAATTTGCGAGAGAACGGGATCGATTGAAATACCCTCTTGTGGCGAGCACGGAGGTACCGCTACAAATAGAACCGCAGAAGCAAATTTGCAAGCACAAATTCTGTCTGACTTGGCTCGCAGTAATGGAAGCGACCTTGAACAGCCAATTGATTCTGTCTTGGCTATAACGAAGCAAGGAAAGCGCGCGTCATTAAGCGTCGTTCTACGGTGTTCCGCGCTCATTCAGGATCGCCGTTAACGTCGCGTGATTGACACGAAGGGGCTGAAACAGAGAAGGCGAGGGGGGGGTGGCGATCGGATGCCGCCAGACGCACACGATGAGTTATCGATTTCGGTTTCGATTGTCCGCCACCCTAGCGCGCGCACACGAGCAACGTTGCTCGGTTTTGTTGCTCCCCCTGCGTTTCCCTCCGCCGGGGCAACCGCCGTCACACCATCGCGCCGATACCGTGGAGTTTCTTGTTAATGAATTCCCTCCCTCTCGCTCTCTTTCCCCGGGCGATGCCTGCTTATCGATATACCCCAAGCAGCGCGGGAAAAAAGCGTTTCGTACGGTTCGGTTAACTCGAATCGTGTACAAGGATTATGCTAATGAACGCCCTGGAAGATGAACGTCGCAGATACCTTGTGTTCCGTTAACGATTCCGTTTCTGTCGCGCGACATGTATTCGCTTGGAATTAAAGGTGGGTGGTGTGAGAATTGTTCCAAAGCTCGCGGTGAACCGAGGGAACGCGATATCCCGTTTTCTTGGGAATGGAGCTGTTGCGATTAGAAGTTTGGAGTGGTAAGTTGCGGTACAATCAGGCGGGAGATGATTCCTCGTGGAAAGTTAATTGGATATATGAAGAGGATCTCCTGAAGGGTAGAGAAGACTGTATGAAATTGAAACAGTTCGCAGGAGTGAATACGAGGGGACTTATCGAGGTGTAAAGAAGAGCCGCGTTGGTTTTTATGTTAATTCCCACCACGATCCCGTTATCACGTGCCATTTCGTGCGTTCGGTGCCTCCTGCTCCGCCGTGAACGACTAGCGAAGCGCTATTAACGAATTATTTGTATTCCCCCGGCGTGGAATTATTTATTAATCTCGCACGCGCCGTAATTAAAATGTGTACCGCGAGCCGGCGATTGTAGCTTTCCAGCCGATAAAATTCATATTTTACGCGGGTAATTGGATCGCTTAATTACGTTAATAAATAAGCGAGGAGGGATTTCAGGCCGACAATCGAAAATGTCCACGCACGCGAAACGCGATGCTCACACCTAAATGGATTGCCGATGGTATAAATACCCGAAATGATTTAGCGATATTACGACGGCTTTTATGCAGGTAATCAATTTCGATTCAACTTCTTGCTCGCTTGCTTGCTCGCCTTCTTTCTTCCGCCGACGCCCGCCACCGCGTTTTCCGTTAATGAATTCGCTGGCAGCGATCAGATATCCGCGTCGCCACTGGCAATGAATGGTTCCATGCGCTCTTATACAGACGTACACTAACGATCAACAGCCTGCAACACCTACATCGTGCATATTTTTCTCGGCGAGCGCGAGCTGAAGCGTAAGCCACTTAACCACTGCTTAATTTAGAACTGCACAAACAGGAAAGGTGGGGCAATTCCGAAGATTATGAGATTGACTGGCAAGATGAACATTATAGAGTATAGAGGCTTTTGGGAATGCATCGGTACGATACTATTGGCTATTTTAATCGAAGCAAAAGTAATTAGCCAGTCAAGGATATTCAGGATGGGTTGTCTTTACCTATATTGAAAAAATAATAAAAAAGGAAGAATATTGATATTCTTAAAGTTTAGTATACCTAATGTTGATATTCCCAAAGTTTATTATACTTAATGTTGATATTCCTGAAGTTTATTATACTTAATGTTGATATTCCCAAAGTTTATGATACCAAATGTTGATAATCCCAAAGTTTATTATACCATATATTAATATTCCCAAAGTTTATTATACTTAATGTTGATATTTTCAAAGTTTATTATACCAAATGTTGATATTCCCAAAGTTTATTATACTTAATGTTGACATTCCCAAAGTTTATTATACATAATGTTGATTTTCCTATAGTTTATTGTACCTAAAGTTAATATTCTCAAAGTTTATTATACTTAATGTTGATATTCCCAAAGTTTATTATACCAAATGTTGATATTTCTAAAATTTAAACCAGTAATGCACGTGTAAATACGTTTCAGAACCATTCTCGTAAGTACAGCATCGTGCGGTTACAATGGGCCAAGTGATTAATCACTGATCATTCTTCATTTAGAGGCAGAGCCTCTCGATTAGTTGAAATTCTCCCAATTACTCATTTACATAGTAAATGCATTGCTCGCGTGCTCCAGGGGAATTACGTTGCTCCAAGCGAGGCCTTGCTGGATTTACCGAGGACGAGATTGACAATCCCAGATAGCTTTAATTTTTCTGGCATTATTAAATTGAAAGAAGCTTTAGCGGGGGATCAGATGAGATTGGATGAGATATGATTCATTTTCGAATTGATTCCCTTCGATGGTATATGGTATAGAAGACCACGATGTTGCAGTAGTGTGTAATGGTTGCTTTTTTAGGGGCAGCTCTAGCCTGTAGAGCGTAAAGCGATCCGAGATTGATTTTTTGCGCATTTACCACGATATAAAAATTGTTCTACACGAAACACCCATTAAGCGGGGCACAATTTTTGTTGGACCAACCCAGGCCAATGTCGGGGGGCAAATTTAGTTTTCATGCTGGAGACTTGTGAACCCTTCCATGGCATTAATTTTTCGATAGTGGCGCGGCTAGTGTATTACGTTAAACTGTTCATTATTAAAAATTTAGTTTCCATTTAGAATTATTTAACTGATCAGCACGGTGTTAAATAATCTCATCAGGTTGCATTAAGGTACTTACATACTTCAGGAGAAACGGGGGCAAAGCGCTAGATCGTCAACATTGCAAGGTACATACCTGAAAAATAAAGAAACACGCCTTTCTTAGTAATCGAGCGACGTAAACACAGTATCAACATAACATCATAGTAGAAATTTAATTATGCTGGAAATGTCAAAGTAACCGATCGATTAACACGAAACACTTAAGTACCAGCACTGCGCGTCACGGAAATCTCGACGATATCGCGGATAATTCGCTGGAAGGAACGAGACGTAATATTTTCATAAGCATCGAAATAAATCCTTCCCCCGCCTATTGTTCCCATTTTTCGTCGACAATCGCGGAGTCGCCTTTTCATCGTGTACCCTCGGCGTAGTCGGGTCTTCTCGGAATTGTTAAGCACAGCGTTAACGGTGGGCGTCGACTTTCGAGGCCGGCTACGGTGGACGTATGCATTAACAACTACAGGAGGGATCCTGAAAGGACGAAGGAAGAAGAAGAACGAGCCAGCGGACGGACGAAAGGGAAGAGAGAGAGAGAGAGGAAACCCAGACAGGGTTAAAGTCCCCTGCTCAGGAACTTGAGGGCAGTGCCGTAACCACGGCTTGATAAATTACAGTATTTTTCGATACCCCGCAGGAAAAAGGAGAGCCGCGTCGAATATGAGCGGCGCCCTTAATGGAATCCGATGGATTACACAGGAGAGAGCAACGATTTCTCTCACAGAACGTCCGCCCCGCTGGATGCTTCCTTTTTTTATCAAGTGTAATCTCAATTTGGCAAGGATTCCACGTTGGAGAGCTACGTTTAGCGCTTTTTATTCCACGGGGAACTATTACACTTCCACCTATTAAGAAAACAAAACGTAGCCTCGGACCTTCCCTAATAAATTACTATTGCAAATAATTCCATAGATGTTACTTATTCTGCTTTCCTTCCCATTGGCTATCTTGAATACTACTCCTTGGATGATCTCAACGTTTCTCTCACGTGAAGCTCCGAAACTTTCCTAACAGAACCTCACGGAGTCTCGAACGAGAAGTATTCACCCACTACCAGTGAAGCTTCTCAAGGAACCGATACTGACAAAGTACTATCCGACTGTGCTCAACCCTACGGAACCTTCCACAGGGTTTTTTCGGCCCCGATCGGCGAAATGCCTCCCCGTAAAAGTACGTTTCGTCCCTTCGAACGCGACATCACGACCATCTCGATGCACGCCGAAGAAGACAGAAGCGGCGAAGAACTATTAGGGCGACACATCGCGCGGTGGCCTTATCCGCCGAGGGATCTTCCGTTCTTCGTTGGTCCTCGCGTTCGGGTGGCGCCCGTGGTATTGTTCGACCTTGTCGACGGCGATGATGGCGAGCCTTATCTCGGTAGACGCGCGTGACTGGTCCCTGACAGAACAGACAGGGAGCGGTGGGGCTGTTCTGCCTTTGCAGCCAGTGAAAGTCTGACGCGGCGTGCTCAGACCGAAACGCAGAAACAGTGCTGCAGATAACGAAGAGAGAAGCGCAGAAAGGGAGACTCCGAGCGGCACGGCGACAAGAAGCAGAGGGAAAAAGGGGTGGCCGACTGCGAGATTACGGAGATACCGCGAAGAAGAGAAAGGTCAGAGACCACGGCCAGGAACGACAGCGTAACGTGGGGCGGAGATACTGCAGAGATCGCGTATTTTAATGTGAATTACAAAATGAAGCGGAACACCACCAGCCTTCTATCGCTGTACGCAATCTTCGCGGTGAAACATTAGGCTTCAAAACGAGGGATGATGGACAGATATTGTTACTAGAATTGAATTCATATCCGAGTTACCACCCATACAGAGCGCTGGACCATTGCCGGGACGTTGCAAGTATGTTGCGATGCAAGATTGAAACGTTGCAGGTAATATTACTGAGACGTTGCAGGAATCTTACTATGCCCGCTTTTGTGCAATATTGCACGGCAATGTTACATCAATATTGCGCGCTTGTTAGGTCCGAAACCGAGATGGTGATTTTGGTGATTGATTCTGAAACGTAAAGAGGGATATATATATATATATATATCTTGGCCCCGTCGTCGCTTTTCCGGCGTAACCGTAATCCCCTCCCTTGGGCCGGTCGTCACGCTTTTTGGAGTACTGTGCGGGGCAGGTGGATTGTCATTAAAGATCGAGGAGGAAAAGAAGGGGAGATGTGCGTGTTCCGTCTTGGGACCGTCAGCCAGACTGATCCAGTAGGGCTATAGTTGACGGCCCCTGCCCTAGACATATGGGGACTAAGAGGAAATAAACTTGGAACTTGTATATATACGAACGAGAGTGGACGATAGGACTTGCGAGAAGAGTAGACCTCTAGCGGCGCCGGCGGAGACTAACCGGCGTGGCCCATGTGGTGGGGCCGGAACGTCACACACACGCTGCAGCAATGCAACATTGCAACGTACCTGCAACGTCCCTGCAACGAGGTGTGCTGTATGGGTAGTAACGAACCCCCTTCGCGTTCTTATTCCTTTCGGGCGCAATGACGCTCGCTACCAGTACAGAATCGAATTAAGATGAATGGAAGGAATATGTAACGAAGGGGAGAGAGGACGAAGCTCGTAACGAAGAACGTGAGAGAAAAGGATGAGTAGTCGGGACAGATAAGAAGGAGCAAAAGATGAGGTGTGAGGAAAGTGGATCCTGGGAAGGGAAATAGAGAGACAGACAGCAGAGGGTAGAATGTCGTCCGATAACGGTTCTCGTCTCGCCGACAACCGGCGCCGCGGCCGGTCGCACGGCGTATAAACCACCCTCGCGCCTCGTTGCAAGCGTCGATGCACCGGTGCCGCGACTGCAATTCCCACCTCCACCCGTCGAAGCCGCTCGATGCCAGCTTCCCGTGCCTCCTCAATGGCGATCTAGATACTCCATCGACGTCCACCGGCGCGATTCGTTGCGCGACTGACGTTCCTGCGACACAGCCGGCGGCTCCAGCGGGAAGGGACTGGACGATAAACAATAACCGCGGTGCGTAGTGGTGCGAGAGATTGCATGGAAACGGTCGCCAGGTTATCGAAGGGGTCAGAGTTTTCGGAAGAACGATGGCGGTGGATGGTGGTAACCAAGTCGAGCGCGAATTGACGGATGCTTTGGCTGGTTTTCGAGACGCTGTCGCGTGGAAAAGGATAGAAATAAGGGCGCGCACACAGGCATTTCTAACGGAGCATGTTTATAGCTGAAACAGTCATCCGAGTGTTTTCTAAGATACGAGTCCCTACAATCAATGTTATTTCATTCGGGCGACTGAACTGCTTGCCGACACTTAAATCCCCTCGCTTCTTTCACGAAAGAATCGCAAGTTTCCACTGAAAAGCGGGCTCGACTTGATTGACCCCGGTGAATGAATCCCATCGACGCGAAGTTGCAGCGAAACACTTTAGCCACTCGCTCGGTCACCGACAGTGGGGCGTGATGCGTCAAGCCGAGCTGAAAAAATTCATTTTACGAAACCGATGATGCTGAACGTCCGGACGCCGCGACGCCTGAACGTCGAAGTAGCCAATTAAAATCTCTTTGGAGTCTTTTTTAGGACCGCTCGCCAGCATCAAGGAGGGGCGGGCTAATGAATTCTGGCAGAGGGTGTTGGGACGTAAAGCCGGTTTCCAGCGTAAATGCTTGGGACCAGACATCGAAGAGAGAGAGAGAGAGAGAGAGAGAGAGAGAGAAAGGGCGAGGGGAGGAGGGAGAGGAGATACTGGTACAGGGATTCCTGGTGTACGGTGCACCCAGCAGACAGGATCGATGCTTCCTGTCTGCTCGAGAGCCTTTAAGCAACGAGTCATTGACTGGCTACGCCTTTGTCAAAGCAATGAGCTGGAAATTTTCGCACTTGCGTTTTAAGATCGACGGTGGCTGGCAGAGGCGAAGGGCACAGGGTGGTCGTCAATCCAGCGAATTGGTGTTTGACGGAGCCAGTAAAGTGGTGGGTTCAAGTCAACCAGCCTTGGATATTTTAGAAAGTATCACAGAAAGGGACGATATTCATTGGCGCCCAGACGCGATACACCCTTAGACACGATCCACTGAAACCCTCAGACAGGGGGCACTGCTTATAACCTCTCTGTACTTCTCATCCCAACATCTCCATAGCAATACGGTTTCTCCCCGTGCATGTGCTAAATAAATAAATAAATAAATTGATAGTCAAGGCGAAACTACTCGCGCGCCGAGGTGCTGAGTAAAGGAGCCTCAGCGAGCGCGCGAGATCAACCCCTCCGCACTCCGTGTCTTTCCTCTGTCCTTGAAATTCTCAGCGTTAATGAGTCGGTGATCATCTCACAGTACTCGAGCAATAATCAACCGTTCTCCTCGGCGAAACTGAGAGTACCTTGCACGTCGTGGGAAGGCGAAAGCGAAGCAACCTTTACCAAGGACGCAGACATCAGAGGACTATGGAAGAGGGCGAGCGAGCGCGGAGGGGGGGGGGCGGTTGATTTATGGAAATTCGGTGACCCGAGTGAAAGCATCGCGGTGGCTTGTTGCGAGAGAAAGAAGCGGCGCGCTGGGGTCGGGAAAACATCAGCGGAATGAGAGCTGACGCGGGGCGATCTTTGATCTCCTGTTTCGAGGGCAGATCGAGGCGCGAATGGCCCGCTATTGTTACCCACGCGGCGGTTGCTGATACACTTTCATCGGGAATTATCTGCATCCTAAACGAGCCACGAGATCAAAGGCGCCGTGTTGTTTTTTCGGTGTTTGTTAAGCTAAGCGGATGCTATTACGAGCGTTAATAAGAGGAACCCGGCCGGAGTAACGGGCACGTGGCGGTTACGTCGCGGGATAGTTTGGTTTAATTTGGGTAATCGAATTTAATGATACGGACGTGGCTCTGGGGGCAACGTGGATGCTCCGCGATTTAACAGAGCGTAATTGAACCGTGATGCAAAGTCGTTTTTAGAAAGGGATAAGGTGTTTTCGAAAATTTGATATTTCGAGGTCAACTTCCTTCTTTATAATGGAATATTCATGGCATTTTAATAACCTTCTCCGCGCTCTTGGCGAGTGTATAACGAACGAATGGTAATTTTCGCGTCTTCTTCAGAATCCCTCGCCACGTGAAGAGCTCTAGAACGTCAATTAGAATATAATGGAGCCTCTTCTGTTCCCTTTGGTGGTTGCACCTTTGTGACAGATCGCGACGAGGCAGACTCGTGTGTCTGCTGAAAGTGTCTAGAGAGCCTGTACGTGTCTCCATAAATGTTAATTAACAATGATTACCAAGCGCCCTTCCTGTTTAACGTTCCTGCCAACTACCGTCCGGCCTCTGGATGCTATTGGCACAGGCTACTACGTGCCTGACGCTGTTAGGCAGCTTCTACGTCAGCACAGAGGAGCGTAACAATGAGAAATTGCCTGAAATTCAGGCGCCCCTTGCGTAAATTCCATTTATCATCCATTCTTTTTACCCCCCATTGTGCCTCGCGCCTCTTTAATTAATGCACGACTTTTTGAATTAATTCCTGATACTCCACTGCGTTATCTTAAAATATGTAAGTCAGATACGAAGGGTTGCCTAATAAAAAGCACTGTCTAAAGATCATCGCCTGCTTAGTCATCTAACGAATCTGGTAAAACAGTTGTAACTAAAACAAATTTAGTACTACGAGTGCTGTTATCAATTATCCATAGTCACCGCTTCTTCGGAATAAACGACGAAGATTCGTGACTCTCGAAAGTAGTTTGACTCTAGAAAGTTAGTAGGGTAGCCTCTCTATTATGATCAATAGTGAAATCACTGTAGGTATATTGATCATAGCACTAACCCCCTGCGCTTTTCCACTGACCATCCCTTATTGTTTAATATCGTCCGGCGACGACATCGTAGAATTCAGAGGTTTTAATGAATAAACCAGAGGAATCAGAAGACTGTGTGCTAGGCATTATGTTAGAGGTTGAAATTAGATGACGTTCAGTCAGGAATTAAATTAGTTAAGCGTGCCCATTAGCAATTAGCAGGCATCATTCAGAGCAGGATATTTTCGAGCAAGCATTTGGAAATTCGCTCGGAACCGTACCCAGGCATCGCAGGCCGGCAGGAACAGGCGTAATTAGTCGACCCTTTGAGGTTTCAGACCCTCTTTCGAGCATCGATATTAGTAGTATAGCGCACCGAGAATCGCCCTACCCCGTTTGCACGCGGGTTAAAGCACGAGGGTAGTTCCGCACGATGGAAACAACGCCGCTCTGTTTGTTGCCGCATGTTTCGATGGAAAGTCGTTTTAGAGTCGACTAACTATTATTGATGTATTCCAGTGTAACTTCTGGAATGTGTTCCACGGATGTTGCCCGTACTGTTCGACGTCACACTGCCGTCCGCGCGTTCGGAATAACTTCAGCTACCATTCCACGAATGAAAACTTCGCGAACATTAATATTCTAACTAATTCGCCGGAATACGATTCATCGCAATGTCCTTAACGAACAGATAATTTATAATTTAAAAATTTTGGGCCCCCATTTTAAACTTATCCTGTAAAGTCACTGAAATCTTGCCCCAAATGGTTCTTTAAATTTCGTATTAAAGGAGATAGCTACTTAAATCCCCTACACCCTTCGTTTCGCAACTGCCTGCTTCATTTTTATTATTAATCGAGCAGCCACCGAGGCGGCAGAGATCTCTAACATTAACAGGTGCGAGAGTGACCCATGGAAATAGTTTATCCCGCGTCGTTTTAGCGCAAATTACTTACTTCCAGCGCAAAAGTATCGCCCAAGGTAACTGCGCCTCGTCTCCCCGTCGAGGCTGATACACGCGAGGAGTTACTCGGAGCCCGACGACGCTAAGGATCGCCTGATTATAGGGACTCGAAATTTTCTAATGCGAGCGTTAAATGAAAACCGAGGCCGCGTGTAACACGGGATTTCCTTCTGAACGATCGCCTAAGCGTAACCCATAATCAGGCGCTGGATAATTTTCCAGTTCCACGGGGAACCCTCCATTTCGCGACGCGACCTTTTGCAACGCCTCAGAATTATTAACCGCGGCGAACGCAGGTTGCGTCGTTCCCTCCGCGACTACCGTTGGTACACTGTGTCAACGTGTGGTTCGCGCACGTATTTCTGCGCGGGAATAACGCGTGCACTATCGACGCGTTACATCAGTGACACGGAACCTGCCACTGCATTCAATTAACGCATCTGTGGTTTCTAATTAAAAGTTATCGCTGCTGATGTTTTCTCACGCCTCGCTCGTGGTGGTGGTAATGGTAGGGGGTAATGATAATATTAACCTTTCGAGCTCTGTGGCCGTTTATGAGCATTCCGGCTAGCAGTTCCGTGCGTGCGGTGACCGCCTATGGGCGTTCGAGGCGTGCATTTGAAAATTGCTAACTTTGCAGTTTTATTTTTTACAGTTTTTGAGTCCTGAGGTGTAACGTACGTAAACAAAATTCTACGTCGCTTGGTGCACGTTTGATGCAAATCCAACTGCTCAGTTGAACAAATCAGCGACTTCTTGGAAATAAATGAAAATAGAAATATTAATATTTTTATTAAAGAATATTTTTTCGCCAGAAATAGAAATAGAAACTTATCGACTCAATAACTACTACTTATTGTGTGAAAACGAAAATTTATCAACTCAATAACTACTGCTTATTGTGCGAAAACAGGTATATTTTGCAATCAGTACTCTCTTTTTAATGTTAAATCAAAGCAATAATTTTATGAACAATTTTTTCCAATTCACTCGAAGTTGGTAAAGATGGAGCTTCACCTCTATTGTCGCAAGGTCCTCAATTTTCAATGTTAGAAGCACAAATGCTATGAGGACCCTTTGCTTCCATATGTCACGCGATACCAACTCATTCGCAGCTGTTATCTAACAGAAACATTGGTGATCCGTTTTACCCACCCGTTCCGTTTTACCCCACTTTCCCCTAGAACCTCATAAAACAATCAACGAGTACCGATCGATAATAAACAAATTCGTGTCGCGTTTCTAATATAAATCACGATTTAAGACGCTCTTATCGGCACACGATTGGCGTAGCAATACGGTTTAATCGGTAAAAATTCGTGTACCATCGCACTAGATTGTGCCCGCACGCGTTACCGGCACACGGGCACACACGCACCAGCTATTATAAGCCGACCACCTGTGCGACCTGAGGCGATTGCTCTCGCACAATCGGTTGCATACATGCCAGACCCTCAGGGCCGTATCGAGTAACAACAGGAAGCATCCCGTGGAGCTGGCTATCGAAAGTTCCGCACGGCGCATTGAAACCACGCTATTCTATCTAATTATTGCCGGTGGAAATGCGTTCCAACACGGCAGATCTGTCCGAGGAGCGAGCCCATGTATCGGGACAAGCTGGCTTAAGTACAAGCGAGTCCGGGGACAACCCGGCACAATTACGGCGCAGTGAAAGAAGCGCTCATCGCGGCTGATAAAAAAGAAACTGTCCAGTAGACTTGATATAACGCGGGACGATACTACCTCGGCTCGTTATCCCTCACGAACTCGTTAAGCAGCCCGTTTAGTTTGCATCAATGTTATTAAACCGACAGCAGCGTAAATGCTCCTCGAAACCGGTCGCCACAATGATATTCCTACTCGTCAGGCGTACTGTCGCCTCTGCTCCACTCACGGTCCCTTCAGGCGGGCCCACTTTTCACTGGACGTCGACGCGGATTATAAGCCTCGAAACTGTAAGCACGACGAGCCAGGGGCCTCGTCGCGCCAGCCTCTTCGCGGGCTCCCGAGACACGATCAGCCGCCGGATTACATTTCGTATCGGCTAGATCCCCGCGCGCGTTACAGGTCTTATTTATCGGCTCCCGCAGGTGAATTTGCGGCGGCAGGGCCGGGGCGAGGCGAAATTCGTAATGAAGTCAGCCCGGCGCAGCGCCCATGGGCTGCGTCTAACCAGAAGGAGGATTTATCCACGCGCTAGCGCCCGCCGTCTCCCGCTCGACGGAAGTTAAGGCAACCTGTTCTCGACCGGCGTCCATAAATTTCCCCGATTAATTCGAGCAAATCCGGTCTGATGCCGCGATTAAAAAGCTTTAAATAACCAGAGGACCGAGGGCCTCGCGCGGCACTTTCCCAGCGTCGCGTATTCCGCCGGCGAAACTATCGATCCGGCTGCGAGTCGAAGACCAGTCTGCAGAATTTTTCATTTCGTGGATATTAATGGAAATAAATACGGCTTCGCTCCGTCTCGTTTCGTCGCGGTGTCTCGGGGGAAGTTAATTAAAGTACGGGTTTAAATAAACTTCGAATTATACACTATTTTCTGATTTGCTGCAGGTGGAAGACTAACTGAAGTAACGCACAGCCAGTGGACAGACCTCCACGAAGGTCTTCACTCGATTTCTTCTGATGAAAAATGAAACATGTTGCTGGAAAGATAAAGTGACCAGACGTCCCGCATTTGAGCCCTTTGTCCCGCACTGAAATGTGTCCCGCAAAGTGTCCCGGATTGGACATGTAACCTTTTACATTTTCGCATTGGCATAAAGTTACTGTTTCCTCCACTTTTTTTGTTGTGAAAAAAAAATATTTTTAATTTCGTTTCAATGTATCACCTTATAATCACAAGTATGTATTTTTAAATATATTGTAAATGCTTAAATAAACTAGGGAAAAGATCTCCTCGCGCATCTGTTAACCCTTTTTTTTTTTGCTTGCTTGCTTGCTTGCTTGTCCCGCATTGGAACAGAAAATATCTGGTCACTTTATGGAAAGAGTACCTGAATTTTGCGTTCACCTGGTTTGTTCGTTTAATTAGGAAATGAGCGAGGTCGATGCTGGAACGGCAGTCTTAAATTAGCGTCAGACAGAGCCGGAACTATTTCATGCGATTCGATGCAAATTCGAACGCGAAGCTCCGCAGGAGGGTGCGTCAATGTATTCGTCGTCGTTCCCCGCGGCGTTGGTAGCGACAGCAATGGCGATAGAGCGACGAGTAATTAGGCTAATCAATCGAATCGCATGGTCCGTGTATGTACACGTGTACGCCACTGATATGACGGTACATGACGTGGATTCATGACGATCACCTGGACTTCAAAGGGACGACCGCAAAGGTGCCGAGTTTTCCGTGCACCGGTAATGCAACGGGCTGAACGCTCCATCGCAATTGAGACCGCTCCAGCACCTCTATGATGCCACCAGCGCCCACTCCGTTATTTTCACGCGAAAGCGCGAAGAATCCTGGCAACGCCAGCTATTCTTACACCGCAGGTGCTGAATCTCGTGAATTAATATTCAAACAGAAGTGTTTATCTGCAAAAAATTTCAAAACACCAGGACTGTACACTAGACTAAGGGCAAGCTTGATACTTTCATCCTCAAAATCGCTTTCGCAATGCAACGATAACGAAGAATTAGTTTTCCAACGGCGCGCGCATAACGGCGTCACGCGGAGCGCGAATCTCCTAAATTTAATTACAACTCGTGCAGCAAGTAGAGAGGCTCGTGTTTGTACACGCGAAAATCGAGGTGCGTATCATTTTCCACGCGAAATATGCCAGAGATGAGCGTGATGCGAGCATAGTCGTGGACATCAAAGGACTCCGCCACCGACCGAATCGCTTGTTTGCCGAAAACGATACGTACATACGTACATAGCCAGGGCGACGAGGGTGGAATACCCATCACATTCCACGGCGAACGTAATTTCGCTAATAAATGGCCAAATCACGGTGTTAACCACCGTGTCGCGCATTCGAAACGATGGAGTTGAAATTTGTAGGAGAGCGCTAGCGAGATCTGCGTTTTGTCCCTCCACCTTGTAAGAAAGCTGCACCATCGACGGCTTCTAAAACCTGATGCATAATGAAATTCAACGCGCGGTGAAAAAGGAATCGACGATAAGATAAAGGAAAATCGAAAGCGCCCCGGCTCGCTTGGTAACTGGAGCGCTGCGCTTCTCTCGACGCAACGCAGACAACGCGGATTACAGTGCGTGCCTTTCGTTCGCAAAATAGCCACCGAGTGGATAATGGGACAAAGATAGCCGGACTAGCCGGCAAGTGTCGCCGGTGAGATAACATACCTCGGGTTCAGGTAGCACTTGCAAGTGGCGACTTAACGTGTCGACCGGTAATGAAACGGTTACACTGGCGGTCACTGATAGCTGAAACCCGCAAAAATATGTCTCCCACGCGCGCTCCCGTAAACGCCCCGATCATTATTTCAGATACCGCGTGTATGGAATTTAATCGAACTCGCTCGGCTAAATCGCGCTTGTTAAACGACGCGAGGTAGGCGATACTCGTGCTGTTAAGTAGACGACCGTCCCCAGGGTATAAACACTGGCGTAACGAGGAGAGCAGAATTCTAGCAATGAATTTTCTGTCCCTCCTGAACGATCATCGGGACGATAAGGTGAATGGCCCGATTTCTGCTCATTTCGTATTTTTCTTATTATTACAAGCGTTGCGTTTGTACTGTAGCCGCGACAAAATGATTCTAAATTATTTGAACATTTACGCGAGTGTTGCACGAGCTTCAGACTAGTGTTCCTGATTTCTCGATATTTTTTGTTTCTCGAGAAATCAGAAATGAGATGATATTTATTGGGAATTCGCGAGAATTCTCGAGAAATTGAAAAAAATATTGCAGAAATTATATTTCTGGAATAATGTTGATAATTTTTATGAAAAACACAAGAAAACTTTAACTAAATGATTATTCCTGTCTAATTTATACAAAACTTATGTAAATGAAAAAATAGGTATTACATATAATTGGTAAATTTATTTATTTAATACAAAAGTACAAAGCGAAACATTACTTTTTGGTTTTAAAATTTATTTTTAAATAGCACAATGCGTCTAATGTAGCGTCAGCGAATTTATTTCTTTTTTGTGGCAAAATCTGTTACTGTTATATTTTGACGAAAATAAATGAGATTTATAATATTTTTCCTAGACTTAAGTTTCTCGAGAAATTATAGTATTTCTCGAGAAATAAGAAATAAGCAATTATAAAATTTCTCGAGAAATTCTCGAGAAAGCATTCTCGAGAAGGAACACTACTTGAGACTAATCAAAGTCCAGCGTAAGCAACGAAAAAATTTTAAAATGCGAGACTCAAGATTTTTCGACCGTGTTCTAGCTGGTTGTGATAAGAAACAGGCGTCACTATTGGTATTTGATAATTGGGCAGAAAATAGTTTTTGCAGTAAAAGTTCTCATTTAATAACAAAAACAAATACCGTATTGTGCTCTGGATGTAGATTTTTTTACAGTTTTCAATTTTTTTTTAAGTAGAAAACAGGTGATTAGGTTTAGGGTCAATTGAATCACCGTCAGTCCGCATTTCTATTGACCAAAATTTTATTAACGTAACCTCACAATTCAATATATGCTGTAACCTCTATTTCTATTCGAAGGCATTTTATTTATTGATTATCATTATTTCATGCCTTACTGTTGTGTTATAAAACATCTCCATAAAAGATGTAACTAATTTTAGCCTGAAAAGGCTACATATATTATGTGAGCAGAAATTGGTACAAATAATGAGCAGAAATACGGACATTTAGAGCATTATATATTTAATTACAAATTACTAGTAGCTAAACATCTTGAAATATCTTTCTTAAATAGTTTCTGAATTGCTTGATTTATTATTGAAGAATTAATCAATTACTCTGCAAGTTTTGATCGCAAACAAATTTTTTACACCTTCTTTATTACGAGTAACCTCTTAAATGAGCAGAAATTGGGACATTCACCTTAACGAAGATCTCTGTTGAAACATCAGAATCTCGAAGTGGCACGGAAAGGAGTCCACACTTTCAAGGCAAGATTATTCCCCAATTAGCACAGGGGTACGCGCGATCCTTCGATTAATTAAAATTCACCGTTACCAAGGGTGCACCACGTGCAGTTTTTTCGTCCTCGGCGGCCAAGTACATTGTATCTGTTAATTATTGCACGACCCACTCGCACGCGGGCTTAATCGCGACTTATTGCAAATGCTTAATTAACGGTGGGGGGGATTGTCAGCCGGCCCTTCGATAACCCGTCGCTTAATCGGCGACGCTGTTTTTCCTCTGGCGCACGCGATCAAAGCCGATAACATCAAAGCGTGTCTCCAAGTGCCTATGTATTGGGATTTCGTCGCGACGCCCTCAGCCGTGAGATTTCAGGCGATTTTTCATTCCACCTGGAAATTCTGCGAATACCGACGCGTTTCACAAATTTCACCCTCCATGGTGTCACAGAGATTTGACGCGGAAAAAGAGGGAATGTCCCCATTCCGATTGCAATTTATTCGAACGTTCTCAGGACCCTGTAAATGCTTCGAGTAAACGTACAAGCGCGGCTGTTTAGTGCCAAGTTCTCCCATTTTTCCCTTCCTTAGAATCATCCTTAAATTACCTCGACAAGCTGGCAAATTTATACAATTCACGAACGAGCCAGCGAAAGGTAAGAATTGCTCTTTGTATTTATTCCCTCTGAATCTTGCGATGTTTAATTAAAGGAACAATGCGACGTCTTCGCGGCGACCTCGTAGTCGCTAGACTCCGTTAAACGAAACCATTGGACAAGTGGTAGACCAGGCTAATTGCACTAACAATAGCCGGTCTTAAAACTTTCTCCACGGTCGACTATGTCCCGAAGCCCCGGAGGGCTCCTAATTAAAACGAACGTACGAGCACGGTCGCGCGACGTCCTCATTCATAAATTCGTTTGCCATTCACGCGAAACCGGTGCGCCTTGTGTACGGGCCGCTAGGATCCCGACGTCGTCCGTGAATTTCTTCGTGGTGAATGAACGTGATCGTGAATGAAACAGGTTGTTGAACCTTATCGCCAGCTATCGACATTGTTACGCGTTTGTTCACGGCGACTCGCGAAATCGAGCAGGGAAACGTTCGTCCCTTCGCGAAGTGAAAGGCGCTTGCGTTGCGCTTTCACGTCGATTTAATAATAATCTGTCTGTTACGAGCAATTATCTGCGCCCTGGCTGAAGCAGTGAAATTTCTATGATTTAAACTGAATTCGTTGCACGCCATAGCTTGTTTATGGAAATACTGTCTAGACACGCTGGAGTGACAATTCCACGGCGCAATATCCTATATCAAGGGTCTCGATTCGATACCTTCGACACTGAAGCAGACAGCTGCACTTGGTCATAGGACTTTATAACGCGGGGATGCAACGACGTGGAGAGCGATTATTGCTCCCGTCGCTCGAGCCGCACGCTTCTATGGAGGGCACAATAGGAGAGTGTCCGTCACAAAGAAATCCCGCGAAAATTTCCGAGGGTGGGGGCCACCCCTCGCTCCGAACAACCCCACCGTATTGTTGACCTATTCAATTCGGTTTGGAAGCTGGCCGATGCCGTCCCGGAATACAGAAGAGGCCGTGTTTCACGCTCTTCCTGCGTGTAATTTTCAACGGAGCGACGTTTCGAGGGGCGTGGAGAGATGGGAGAATGGAGAACAGGTGATATACAAGTCCCTTTGACGATGTTAATAGAAAACTTCGGTATCGACAGTTTCCGATGGGGCGCGTCCCATTGACGTCTGAAGATAGATGTTTTTAATTCAAGGGCTCGTTGCAACGTGAAGCACAGCAACCAGAGTGCTGGAAATATTTATTGCATCGCTCTCAAATTTAATTGACGTGGTAGGTACGCAGAATTTTCATAGGAATATGATCGATACACTGATTCGTAGCCAACCTATTTCGGCTCAGATAACGAGCTACATATTCTTGCAAGATTTCCTTAGTGGTAATAATAAGAGAGGTGTAAGTGGTGACGTGTTTATTCGAGTGATGCAATCAATATTTCCAGTACTGTCTATCTCGTATCCATTCGCAACAGATGCTCCGCAGAAGTCTGCTGTTTGAACAACGATACGCTGCGACGTGTGAACGATTGAAATTCAAAGTGATGCAAATGAGCAGACAGGCGACGGGTCCTTGCAATCTTTGATATTGAAAATATGGTTTTATGTCCCGTGACCGTTACCAGAAACTAATCCATCTTTCACGGAGTCGGGCCTACCTAAAAAACGAGGGGACAGAACGATTTGTCACGTGCTATGTCTTTATGTAGGTACTTAGTTCTTACTCTCCCTCTTCTCGTGCCTGTTCTAGAGCTTTTAAAATCTTGTACGTCTCGCGATAACGCCGGATAAGTCTGAGGAAAATCCCTTCGATTAATGATCCCCACAGATAACCCAAACTGGGGTCAACGACACGCAGATATGGTAGGTTTTATCAGGAGTCCGGGGGTGCTATCGGATCTCGGACACTCGGACCTTTTTCGGGGTGGAAATTTGTTCCAAAAGATGTTACATTTGTGACTGTACGGCTGGATTGATATTAAAACAATTACATCTAATATATGCGTCTAACTTCTGCCAATCTGATCTTTCACTAACAAGGGAACACCGCGAACCCGGACTCACCGATTGGAACGCAACTTTGGGGGTTTTTAGAGTGACTCAAAAGAAGAACAACGGTGTGTTTCATTTGGGCCCTATCGCACTTTAAGGGGGTGAAAACTAACCTCAAAGTCAAATTGGCACTTCCACTTTTTCGCGTATAACTCTGAAAGTACAACAGGCAGAAAAAAATATTTCGAACAAAAGTTTAATGGTGCAATAAGCGCTACAAACTTGCGTTAACAAAATTTTGAAAACAGTTTTTTTCTTCAGTTATATATATTTTTTTTAACTCTTTTCAAAATTTTGTTAACGGAAGTTTGTAGCGCTTATTGCACCATTAAACTTTTGTTTGAAACATTATTTTCTGCCTGTTGTACTTTGAGAGTTATACGCGCAAAGGTGGAAGTGCCAATTTGACATTGAGGTTAATTTTCACCCCCTTAAAGTGCGATAGGGCCCAAATGAAACACACCGTTGTTCTTGTTTCGAGTCACTCTAAAAACCCACAAAGTTCGCGGTGTTCCCTTGTAAGACATTTAGTACTTAAAGCCACAGCATGCACGTCCGTTGAATCTCCAACAGTTTAAGCAACCCATCTTCTAAGCCTAAGCAAGTGGAAAGAATTCTTTGAAGAGACACGAGCCATTTTCCTCGCACGACTCGCTTTCTCTCAAGGATTACTTTCCTTTGATTACTCGTTACTCCTCCCGACAACACAACTGCTTCTCCAGCGCAGAGACAACCGTCGCACGCGAGAAAACAGGTAAGTCACGTTACGTCTTTATTGCGCTCCCGGGCAGCGGCGTCAGGAACATTTTACTTTTACACATTTTTCTTGTTAACGTGCGCGCCTTCTCGAAACAAAGAGCGCCGGAGAAGTTGGAACGGCAATCAGTTATGTCTGCTTCGTTCTCGGCCTGGAAGCACTCCCAGAGCCTCGGGAACTTTCCTGACTCGATTACGCCAATTTCATCGCAAACTCTTTCGATACCTACAGGATCGGTTCCACTGAATCACTGGTAAGTAGGTATCGAGGTGATTTTGTTTCTTGTCGATGGTTGCTCGACGAACTTTGACTAACTTTTCGACAAGCAATCGGTAGGTGCTATTGTACCGGATAAAATCGGTATTTACGCTGCAATGTATTTTAGAGGCAGATTTACAGTGAAACGATATTTAGGATTCGATTCACAGCGATCATTGATTACTGGGCGAACGGCTCCATCTCTAAATGAAAGGCGCGTTACAATTAGCAGTTAATTTGGTACAAGTTAAATCTGGCGAAGACGGAAGTCACCCACCAAAATTAACAATTCTATTATGCTAATTGGCACGGTAACGGCATGCAGACATTCAGGTACAGAAATTGATAAGATGTCCACAGACTTTTAGAATAAATTGGGCGTAGGTGAGTTTCAGGAGGTTTGAAGATCGAATTGTGTTCTTTCAGAAGTACAGAATTTTTAGTGCACATTTCGTTTAGAATGTTTGTGTTTGAAGAACGCCAAAATGAATGAAATGTGACGGAAAAGAGTACACAAGGTAATCCACGTCACCAAGAGCAGATTTTCCAGAATCTGCTCCTCGAATTCCAGACGCCACACAGAGGGCTACGAACGCGAAAAAAAAGTAAAAGAAAAAGGTATTCGTTTATTAGTTTTGAGTATTTATCAGGGCTGTATAGACCTTAGGCTACTGGAAATCGTAAAACATTTTAAGAAATGGCAATCGGGGAACACATGGGAACCAGGTATATTACCGTACGCCCTCGACTTCGGCTACGCGTAGTACTTATCAAACGTCTTCAGTCTTTTGTGGTGTACAGTCGTGTATTGCAAACATTTTTCATTTTCCTTTTTTTTTTATTTTTCTGTGGTGACTTGTGTTCCTCCAGGTATGTAACATGTTTTTGTATCAATTTTTTACACATTTATAACATAGATAAATTTGTTGAAGTTCTTCTCATACTTTCTGTCACCAGATATTCTAAAGGTGTGTACAAACAATTGCACGTGTTTGCGTGTATTGTGCTTTTCGTACATAATAACACATATATTTAAGAAATTATTGGTATAAAAGGAATTTGCATATCTGTGCACTTTCTGGAGTTACGAAACTTTTTATTTCGCTAAATAGAAGAGATTCCGGCAGACATGCTCGATTTATTAGACTTACCAAACAGTTATACAACAATAGAATATCAACAAAAGATAATTCTTGTAGTTATAGATGGCAATTGAAATAAAATTAAAGTTAAAACTATTTTTTGTAAATAAACAAAATTACAGCTTTATATTTTTGTTTTTTTTGTCCTCCTAGTATCACGTATATATCTATCATTCAAATACATTTTGATTACTTAATCACTAACACTGCTAGAGACATAATAATATTTTTTTCGCACCCGGAGCATGGTTTAACCCACTGGCGCGCCAGTGAAATATGCTAATTATAGTGTTCAAAGAGTGGAACTAATCGAATAAGGCGATGTAAAACGTTCTTTACCCAAAATTAACATAAGTTAGACGAGCCGTTTATCTTTTTATTTCGTCGGCGTCTCAATTGCCTGTTTTATAATTACCAAGTCGCTTTCAAATTGTTGAAATGAGATTCCAGCCACATACATAAACACTGATTTACAGTGATCTGCAGATTACTAAAACTCAACCAGATTCTTCTAGTCAGAAATATTCGAAGCAACAGAAAAGTCCGAGAAAGTCATTAAACGAGAGTGTGAATTTAGTGATTCAACATTTTCTCTAAGCTACAAGTTTACAGTCATCGGCAGAGACTGTGCTTGCTTTCTCTCGTTCGCACGGAGCTGGAAAATCGAAACAGCTGCTTGGCAAAAGCAGCGTCACGAAATTTCACTCGGACAATAGCGTTATTTTGATGGCGTAGCAATAATCCAGAGCCCCTGTGATTTATAACGTTTCCACTCGATGAATAGCGCCTTAATCAACTCTCCCGTCGCGATTAATTGTTATTCGGAATGGCGTCACGCATGCCACGATATGCACCACTCTGTCGGTTCGCTTGCGAACCCACGATTCGTCGCAAGTTCTCAAAGAACACTGTTCAACCCTTGCACACACTCTCAAACTTACTGCGTTTCAAATATATCGTTAATGAAATCGATAATCATTCGAATCTTAATGAAGTAATTATGAATTATTTCACTCACAATTATCATCGATTATCAAATTGAAAATGTAGAATTCTATCGCGCATCCCGTATATATGTTTTCAATTTAAGCAAAATAATTGAAGGAAATAGTGAAATTAGAAAAGACCATCCAATAGCAGGTGAATGTAATTTCCCTCCTCTTCGTGGAACTTCGTTGAAATCTGAGTTAGCGGCGAATGAAGTAATTACGAAATAATATAAAAGTAAATCGCCAGCATGCGTGCATGAATTTCAGTTACGCTCCCCTATTTTCTTCCCTGCGCTCCTTTATTTAACCCGACCACGCATGGACCGTTTGTAATTATAATTAATTCACTCGCTCGCAAAAAACCTTCGAATTATTCCGTCCGGCTGCGCGGCACTGCGTAAGAACTCTCTGAATTCTGCGCCGTAATTTGCTCACTTTCTATATAAATTCGCAACAAGTCCCACGAATTTATCGTGCACCGAACGATACACCCGATTATTGGGCAGATCCGAAGTTTCGCTTTAATTTCCCAGGGAAATACAATTCTCCAATTTCAAGAGTTAAACGAAATCTGATTCGACGTAATAAACAAATCGTAATCGCTAATGAAGCAGCCAGAATAGCTTAATAACGTCCCGAATAATCGCCCGAGCAAAGAGCAAAGGAGAATCACAATCTTTCCTGAGTGCTCTATTAAAGCAGTAATATACGGGACTTGATATCAACAGCGGACGGTTAAAAAAATCTCGAAATTAAATTTTTCGCCCGTCCACGCGTTAAAGCCGAATAAAACCGTAATTAAAAGCAACCCCCCTCCCCTTCTTATTGGCATCAAACGAAATTGCGTATACTTCGTCGCGGGGAGGATTGCATTAAAATGTTTCGGGGGTCTCCCCTAATCTCTCTCGTCCAGTGGTAAAAATTCGGCATAACTCGCGTTCGCGGGACCCCAGCCCGAGTTCGGCCTGCGCGAAAGAGAAGGACGACGAATTAATCGCATGCAAATGCTCCGTGACGACACCTCCACGGAGTTTTAATACTTTGCCAGGAAACGCGTCACGCCGGGCCTCTTTGCAAAGGTCGGATGAACGCTTTAGAAAGGGGATTTCGTCACAGACTCCTAACCGTATCTGAAGTTATTCTTCCGCGTTGTGTACGAAGGAATCGATAGTCTTGGATGCTGAACTCACGACTGCGGCTAAGTATCTCGATCTATTATGTGCTCCGTCATACTAGGATATGGGAAACACAAGTAGACGGTAAACTATCCACGTAGGCATAGCTATTTCGACACGGCAATGAATATTAATATAAGGGGCTCGTAGATTAATTTTCTAAAAGTTCCGCGACTCGTGACTCAGTCTTCCGCGGCTGTCCGCAAATGCAAAGCTATTCCTGGGAGTCTAGATTATCCGCGATTATTATTAGCATCGTCCTTCGGCATTACCTACCTTAATTATCCTTAGTTATCCTTAAAATTCCCACGGACTCGGGCGATGCAATTTCAGTCGGCCACAATTGACCCTAAATGCCGTTGAACGGACGGGCAGGCGCGGACAAAGGGTTAAGTCGTTAGAATTACGGGCGTCGCGGAACGCCGTTAATTTCGGAATAATCGTCGCGTATCGACGCGCTGTGCGAGGCGACCGGGAGAAAGCTCGCGCGCTCCAATTTAATATGGAAATCCTACTACGCCCTATCGAGAAAATCAATTACGTCTAATGAATACAACATGAAGGGTTAGAGGGTTCGGCAGGAATCTGCGCGCACTTTTCACCCGCTCGACTAACGTTAGCCGACGTCGAGGCGACGGAGGGCAAAAATTCTCCGAGTCGCCCAACACGATTTGTCAAGGCTTAATGACCGCGACAGATTTCCGTCGGGACGATTTCATTAAACTTGTCCAGATCGTGAGTGAAATTATCCAGTGGCTGAGACTCGAACCAAAACGTGGCTGAACGAATTCGCGAAATTCTCATACGATGATTTGCGAAGCAAATCGATCTGTATCAACAGAAAGCCCGTGCGTCTTTTGTTCGAAGTGGCGAAATTTATCAGTAAACTCCATTTGATGCAAGATTCCTCGCGGCGGTAGAAGTCTAACGCGACAAAGCGGGGGAAAAGAAGAACAGAAGTTGCAGAAGTTTCCATGGGTTCGACAGGGATGAAGGATTCAATTTGTACCGCTGAGAAATCTCAACAACGTCTGGCGAGAAAATGGAAATACATGTAACGAACGGCCAAGACGGAGAATTGTGGATTTAATGAATACGTTTTGGTCCGAATTTAAAGGCGTGATACAGTTATCGCGCGTTGTCAGTTAGGGCTGAAAGGAGCGCAGAAAAAAAGAGAATTCAACGGGATATTTCAAGCAGGAGGCTAACGAGCCGCCTCGATTCCAGGCTGCGCTTGCCGGCCGGCATGTAGACGGTAGTTAAGCCACTTCACACGTTACGACTTATTTAATTATGGTTACATCTAATGAATACAACATGAAGGGCCTAAAGGGTGCAACAAAAATCACCGCGCGTTTCACCCCCTCCCCGGTTCCCCGTCCAAACCCCGAGTAACAAAATTTCCGGACGAGCTAGTCGAAGGAATACGATTTCAAAGCGAAATGCAAAACAGTGGTGGATTGCATTAAGAAACGTCGCGCGGCGTCAATTAATCGTTACAAAGGGGATGAAGTTTCCGGTGAATTTGCGAGATAGGGGCTAACGGTTCAGACGCAGGAAGAATCTGAATGAACCGCATGCCTCGATCCTGGCGAATTCAGGTGCATAGTGCCGAAAGTCCCCTTTTAAGGGATCATTCCGTTTAGACGCGTTGAAAAAATCGTTTTTTTTTTTAAACATTTTTCCAAAGTACATATCCTCGAGAATGTATTGTTATATTTTCGTGGAAAAATTTCGATTATTTTAGCTTCTACAGAGGCATTTTCTAGGGTGCGCACAGGTTCGGCCTCTACAGATGAAAACTTTGAACGCGTTTTTCTCGAAACGTCATTTGCCGCCCACATCGTGAAGATAAAATCTCAAAATCTATCGATCCGATTGCTTTATAAATTTTTCTGCTCATTCTGCACACCTGTGACTCACGCAGGGACGACAAACAAGTATTTTCATTCAGTGTAACCTACTTTTAAAATCGAAAATAGCAAAATAAAAAAACCGATAAAACATTTTTCTTCCATATTTGCCCGCCATTTTGCTAATTTTTAAGATAATCGGTAATTATAGAATGTAGTGCTCTGCTCAAGAATCTGTTTGGATTTCTGGGTTCAGATAAATCTAACAGCTGAAATCGCCTGCACGAGGGAGGCATGCATTTTTAAACATATCATCAAGACCACTTTCAAAAGCATTTGAAAAGCAATAATTGTATTACTTTTATATTTTTTATTTACGGTAGAAACGTAGTTTAATAAATAGAAACAAGTTTTATTCCATTATTGTAATTATTTTCGTCGCAATAAATTCCTGAAAATGACGATGTCCAGCTCGACAGCCTAGCTTGGATGTCGAGAGATTTCAAAGTTTAATGCCCAACAAGGGGATTCGAATAGGGGATGCCCTACTTATTCCTAGCTGGTACATTATAGCACACCCCTTAAACTGCCTCCCAGACAGGGGGCCAAACACGAAACCGTATCCTAGCTAGAGTTCTGTTTGTCCAACCGAGATTCCGTCATCTTCCATTCTATTTACAGGGAAAGAAGTAAATTCGGAGGCGGTCTATGTAGATAGAGACGGTCACCTTGAAGTGCAGCTTGTGCAAACACCGTCCGGGCAAACAACTACGAAGTTGAACGACCATTGAGAAAGGAAAGAGGGCCGACTTACCTTCGCAGGATCAGACTTCTCCGACTCGTCGTTGAAGGTCTGCGACCCCCTGGACATGGTGTTTCTACGGGGTGTGGTGCCATCTTGCGAGGGGCGTACGAACTCGATTCTGCCACCCTCGACGACGATGTTGGGGGCTGGTGGAAAATTCTCTGCGTTACCGACTGGATCGCAGTAGCCCAACAGCCCAGCCTTCTCGCCGTACAGGGGATGAATCTGTCTGTAAACGTCGGTAAAGGTATACCCTTCGTTAGGGGGTTGTGTTTCCAGATGGAGCTCCCAGTGTGAGAGCGAAGGGTTGCGGAGGATTGCGAAGGGTTGCGATCGCTTGCACAATGAGTGACTCGGTTTTATGCTCGTCCAGAATCGAACATGAATCGCCAATTCAAACGCTAAAACTACCCCCGAATTCTGTACAAACGCTTTATTTAATCGGAAAAGAATAATTTGCAAGCTTCGAGCGGACACAATCGAATTTAGTAGCCTGCGCGAGTTGAAAATAGCTTTTTGATCGGGAAACGTATCGATGCAACGAGCCACGGTGTAATGAAATTAAAATGCAATCTGGGTTTAATTGTTCTATCAACAAATTCGTTTCACGCTGTTTTGGTTCGCGTAATTGCGATGTTATAGGATCTTCTACTTGTTCTTCGGAATCTGTATAATGGATAGTCAGAATGGGTATTAATGAAGCGCGCGAGTGGCTCGCATTATTTATTCGAAATTAGCAATTTAAAGGCGCAACCCACTTTTCCTCGGGCTCGTTAAAGCCTCTTTCTAACGCGAAAATTGTTAGAGGAATTTACAGTGTTTGAAGGGGAGTAAACAGTAGTGAAAGCTATGGTACTTTCTCATTTGTTGATGCTCCGTTTTATGCATTAAAGGAGAAACGAGGGAAATAGGTGGGTACCACGAAGTACGTTCAGCGTGCGGCTCTCAATTAATTAATAAAAGTGCAGTTGAAAATGCAGAGCCAGAGGCTGGCATTTAAATCGTGAGGGAGGGCTTTTTGATGTGGTCGCAACGAACTAAAACTGACCGTGTCCGATGGCGTAAAAATGTCAAGGGACAATTGCATTATCGCTAGTTGAATTTTGCGCGACAGACGCTCGCTATTTAGATTAAAAAGTGCACGTGATTCGCGCTTTTTCATTCTTTAGTGATGCGGCGCTAGCCTGGTAAAAACGTTTCGCAACTTGGGCACAGACGCCCCGCAGCTATGCGAAACTGGTAAATTGTAATTAATGGATAAAGTCCTTTTCACGGCCAATTATTATTCTATTACAGGTGAACCTGTTCAAAGCGTTTAATTACTAAAATGCACCACACAGCGTTTTCAAACTGGACGCTCCATTCAACTCCTTTTCTAGGGCGTTTTACTCTGTTTTATAAATTAACTGAACCGATCAAGTTTAAAAAAAAAAATACAAAAATTGCAACAAGTGAATACGTTGGTAGCCCCGAACATCTGACCTCAACAATTGTGATTGATGCATCGAATCAAAGGCTTCCTATCCAATCAATGGGACTTCGATTCTCAGCGATTAGAATTCTATAAGAGACTCTGACATCACCTAACGCATTACACGCGTTAGACACGCGTTTCAATGCATCGAGACGTTGTTGAGCAACCGGAAAACTGACCGACTTAGCCGGGTGACCTAAACGCTGACAAAGACGCTTGACTGATTCCTTGCGTGTCTCGGTGACGATCGATTTTGCGAGGAGCGCAAATGTTAACAATATGGCAAAGGTCTGGCTTTAATAGAATTACGAACCAATAGATCCATGGTGCCTGAAGCGCTACGACGAATTCATGAATACTTGGAACAAGTGTAAACGAAGCAAAAAAGATCGATTCTCTTTAATAAGGGTGTATGAATATACTTCTTATCGTTCACACAGAATTGCCATGAAACTCTGTATCGACTTCGCGCCGGCATAAAAGTTAATGCGGTAAAATAAATCGTCGACTCTTGCTCGAAATAAAGCCGCAGAGGATCTAAGGGCACCTATAAACTTTACGTTTATCACGCGACACGGAGCGTATTTTTACGTTGCTGATTTTTACGGCACACGTACACCCGCCTATCTTTCTTCACTTGATACAATATAATTCTTTCGCGCGAGTGAAAATTTTACGAGGTGCAACTTTGAAAGAAGCGATGCTTATTGGGGTTTGAATTCAAGACACTCCAATAAAAATGCTGGGAATCTACTGGAGGAGTACAAAGACCCTGATTTCGCAGAGGCGAATTGCAATGCTCGAGCGAACTACTCTACAATTGACCTGCTTGTAGCTGCGCTCGAATTGATGAACACAAATAGCTCGGCAAGTATGCAAACGATGAAACTACGCGGAACAAACACGCAACTATTTCACGGAGAATTTCGGAGGTAACGCTCGCACCCGGTCTATCGCGCAACTGACTGTTTGGCCCTCGCGTGGGGTCTATCAAAACAGTGGTCAGTGATTTCGGCGGGGGAGGCGGAAAATCCATTGCCTGTAAGGTGATTGGAGTCCAGGAGTCGTGCGTTTTTATGGCGGTGGAAATTTTATGAAACCGCGCGGTCGTAACAAGGAGAGTAGTAAACGCGAAACCCTCGCGAAAAAAAATATAAATCCACCCTGTACAAGCCACCCCTTGCCTATCGTTTGGGGTTTCGAACATCTGGAGAATATATTTCTGAAAATCGATTCACGCGGGAACCACAGGAATATTTTAATTAGACAGTGGATAGCAACAATACTCTAATTGCGGATCGTCTGACAATTTTCACCGCGGCACTTTCATGTTCTGGAGTGAACCTTCTCTTCTGACTGCGCAGCAGACAAAGCGAAACATGCGAGAGGACAAAAAATAAAAGAGAACTGCGGGGATACTTGATAGTAAGTGGTTTAGCCAGGGATCGCGATGGGGTGAATCTCGTCAGGTGGCGAGTCTGAATTCACGGGGGGCTCGGTTCGTTGCCGACCGAAGGGGCTTGAAATACCACGTGTCGACGAGGAAATAAAATGGGCGTTCCAGTGTGCACGGCGAATGGTTATTGTGTTGCCAGGCTTATCGAAGAAGACTCTATCGGGGGATGAATCTCGCCGGGTAGGGTGAAACGTACGAGCCTGGGTAAAAATAGAATTTCCCGAGCATGCCGCGGGAAGTACGG
Source organism: Andrena cerasifolii (assembly GCF_050908995.1). Lineage (NCBI taxonomy): Eukaryota > Metazoa > Arthropoda > Insecta > Hymenoptera > Andrenidae > Andrena > Andrena cerasifolii. The sequence continues at coordinate 11,687,638 of NC_135119.1, read as the reverse complement.
TTTATTAACGCTTCTCGAAACTGAATAGGGCAGGGTTGTGTCAGAAAAGAACGCTCCAAGCCGACAATAATCCAGTACTTCAATTACCTACTACCGCACGGTTCTCCTTTTGATACATAGAGACTGTTCCAAACACAAATTTTCTAGGCTTGCAATTAGAGGCATAATGTATTGTAATATCATACCTCTGGTGGGCGGGCAAACGAGTATGAGTCAGAATTGTTAGTTTCGCAGGAAGACACTTTGAATATTTAAAGTGGTATGTAAGAACAGGTGTTCAATTTTGGTCGTGAAAGTTGATAATTTTATTTTTAACTTCGATTCATAAAAAAGAAGAAAGAAACAGCTGTTTAAGCTTTCACCAAAATTTGACTTATACTCGTTTGCTCGTCCACCAGAGATATGTTACTCCCATCGCTCTACAACTGAATAGCAAAATCACGAATAAGAAATTACTACAGTAGCGTACTCAGGATTTAATTTTGGGGGAAACCGCGTTGAAAGAATAAAAGTATTTTGAATGTAAATTCAATAAAATGCATTAGGCGGTTATACAAATTTATTTAAAGAATAAAATCCGCTTTTTTTCTTTTTACCAGCAACTACGAACTTTCAATGTCAATATTACTTTTAATAAGTCACTCACGAAACATGGCACTTCTAATGCAATTAAGAAACCATCCATTTTATTAACTCAGTCGACTCTTCGAAAGCCCGACGGAATCGTACCCTGTCTCTAATTATCGTTTGAATTATTACATTTTATCGAGATTCCATTGAGTCTCTCGCATATAGGTCGGAGCCCTTCAAAAGATGAAAAGCCCCGGCCACGAAAAGAAAGTAAGTACTTCGGCACTTTCCGTCAAGTTTTCCAATTAAACCGAGTTTATTACGCGGGAAATTGAGGTCGAGGTTTCCATTTTTTTTTTTGTTCACTCGGTTGTAAAGGCGAGAAAGAATTACACACACGAAGTGGCTTACCTGGGTGATGGTATGGGGCGAGGCTTATCGAGCGCCAGATCCGAGCTGAGGGGCGAATCGGGTCCGCGGACGCTGGAAGCCCTACGTAAACAGAATTATCGTTAGTTCAATTACTATTCGGAAGCCAATATCTATCACGAGTTCTCTTACGTCTGCCAATCGAGTTCAATGACCAGCGGAGCGGCACACGCGAGTCGTCCGCAAGTCGATTGAAACAGATAATCTTTCGCGAAAAGTGCGCAACCACATTTTAAGGGGGTAGGTTACCCTCCAAATTTTCGAAAGTTGGTTTTTAGGACGTCTACATAATCCGCTAGCTACATCTTTTCTACGTATTTTAAGCGCAACCGGGCCCCGAAAGTAAAAAAATTGAAGGAATTATAGTAAAAAATATACGAGCCTGCATATGAGATCGGATAACAATGTCCAACTTTAAACGCAATTTTCCAGAAACTACGTTTTCCAAACGGCGAACATAAAATCTGGAAAACCGCTCCAACGATTTGAATGAAAATTTACAGGGAGCTGCAGGAAACTATTCCCCTCTATGTATTGAGAGCACATTTTCAATATAAATTCTTAAAAAAAAGATAAAAATATATTTCCTACATAAAAAGGATAAAATCAGAAACATCAACATAAAAATTATATTCATTCGTTTATCAAAATTTTGCTTTAGATGGAGACTGTCTGACAGATATAAAAATGCCGTTACTTTGTGTTTTAGGTAATTCACCTGTGCGGAATCGTGTTCACCATCAAACGGTGCATCGCGTACACGCTGTCACATTTATATTTATAACTTTTTTCCTTATAAATATATTTAAAATTTTCTTTTTTCGCATTAAATTCAACGAAATGACGCTTAAAAAATTACAACAAAAATTATCTCTATATTCATTAATTACTTCAGAATATGCGTTTGAAGAAGGGCCTGATGTTGCGCTGTTGAGGGTAATCTACCCCCTTAAACGATTCGACTGTAAACTCCATTTCAAATCTCCGCGTACAATCGAAATAAGAGCATGAAAACTTGCTGCATATTTAATTACCTAAAAGCAATTCATTACCGATCAACTTCGGTGGTTAGACAGCAGTTGTAGACCTGTTATTTTCAATTTCTGTCACGCATCTTGTCACATTTGGTATTTTTTACTAAATAGCCACACAAGACGGACTAACGTTACAGGGTACTACGTTCGAACTGAGGGACTCATGCGCGCTACTGTCCTCGCGCTTGGGCTCTCCGTGAGCGTTCAAAAAAGCGCGCGGGATTTCGAAGGGCGTATAATCGACGATACACTGAAAAGCTCAGGAGCGATTTTCCATTTGCTCTTGGAAATGTAATGGACCGGAATTGTAATTGTAAATCGAAATGCCTTGAATAAAGAGCGATGGATAGATACGAAGCACAATAAATTAAATTGTGAAATTACGCGACACGCTATTCTGAATAACAGAATACAGCTGAAGCAGCATTGCGTGCAGTATTATTTCAGAGAATATCAGAACGACACTTTAAGTACAAAACGATCTCGACTTATTGAATCGGTGCCGCCGCGAGTACTGTTATTATGCTGCGGGAATAAAATCTCTTCGACCGGCCGTAAATTACACGGTGCGTGGTTTAAATTATTGGAAAATGAATATCTCCAGTGGACGGGTCAAACGATTATTCACAGAATATGCCTCGCGGTAGGATAGCCACCCTTCTGTGTGCCATACATTATATCGACGTTGCTTTACTGTTTCGCGTGTTCGGACGCGGGCGAGAAACATCTCCCGCCGTCGTCCCATGAATTTCTTTTATCGGAGCGCGTATAATTCGTCGTGGTTACGCAAGGCTCGAGGACAGGGTGCTTTGCTTTTACGAATCTGCCGGGCAAATAGCCGCGCGGGCCCGCGTGGCCGGCGTTAATGCAGAATTCGTTTTCGCGGGCCGCGCCTCCGGCGGATCTACACTGCGTTTGTCGCCCGCGTATCGGAAAGAGGATGCCGGGAACGGCGGTGGGTGATTACGCAATCGCGATTCAGTTCCCAACCTCTCCCGTGTTACGACGCAACATTTATATTTGAACGGTACGACGACTCGATATCGGGAGTACGCTTTCGTGCGAGCGGACCGTAACTCAACTTCTGGCGCCCGGCGTACGCGGCATAAATTAATAAGTCGGACGAATAAACGCGACAGCCGCGGATACTTTACGGGCGATCGTAGAATTAATACGCCTTTCGTTTTACACCGGCCCCTCGATGCATCGACCCGCAGAACCGATTGCACGACCGGGGCGATAAATATGTGCACGCTGGGGAAGCCTGAATCTGATCGTTCAGTCGACGCATGTCTTAATGGAAAGCTTGCGCAATTGTCAAAACAAATTTATTTTACCCGCAGAGAGAATGGTAGCTACTCGACCGAGTTGCGCTGACAACTCTTTTATTCGATAGGTATTCCAAGTGTTTAATGATCTTAACAGGAGAACCTGGCTTGGGACGCTGAAAAAGGTGATTTGCCGGATTTTTTTAACACAAAAAAATGAAGATATTTCCAAAGCTTGAGGGGTATTTTAAGGAGGTTCGATACCTCACTTGCGGGGCAGGCGGCGAGAGGGGTGAGCCTATGCTTATACATGGGAGCTCTGCAGTGATAGCAATCTTAGATAAAAAAAAATTATGTAGACAAAAGTGTTATTTACATGTCTATTGCTAATAAAATTATTACTATATATTTTGTTTTGGAATTCAATTAAACAAAAAGTATGTTTAATGCAGTTAGAAATATATTTTCATTAAAAGTAGCGTAAAATATGCGAGCGAAATGCGGCAACGTCGCTTTGCGTCCATCTTTTTAACTCTTTCCACTTTACACTTGTGGCGTCCCTTTGCGCGTTCGTACTGGTTCGCAACAAATTACTAAATACATGTTTACAGCTTGGTAGTGTTTTTACAAATTTTTACTGTATCCTTTGTACAAGTATACACTGTATAGATGACTACCTGGCGTACAGCGTTGCCACGTTTCAAACAGTTCCTTCAGGCAGTTCCAAAAAGACGAGCACATTGCTGTCTATTTATTCAATTATCTAATAAACCGTACGGTAAATGTCCAATTTTTTTTTAGAATTTCATAGGAATACTTAAGCTTTTTATTGCAACATTTTGTAGGACTTTCTCACTATTTTTAAGGACTCTGTGTAACATTTTATAGAAATTTTATCGCTTCTCCCATAACAGCCGGTGTATAAGAGCGCAACTTTGATTTCAATTATTTCATAAACCGTGCTGTCAATCGACTTGAAATTTTAACACAATGCGGACTACATTGTGGAGATTAGATCAAAACACTTTTCAAAGATTTCTCATTATTTTTGCTCCGGTATCGAACCTCCTTAATATACAGTGAGTAAAAAAAGTATTTGGACGGTTTTTAAAATCGCATAACTTTTTTAGAATTGGTCCAAACGACATGAGTTTTTTTTAGAAGCTAGAAGAATTAGTTTGCTAAGTGACGTGTTTCGCCGTTTTGAAAAAAATTCGCAGAATAAGGTCGAAAATCGCGAAATTCCCGAAATCAGCGATTTTCGACCTTATTCTGCGATCTTTAAGCGTTTATAACTCAGAGCAATGTTAACCGATTTTGATGCAATTTTAGGTACATATGTAACTTACTTCAATCTACAAACGGGTTTTTTGAATTTTCATTACAGGCTCACAAAAAAGTTAAAAAAACGACCTTTACAATTTTTTTTTTCTGTTCCGACCAAATGCATTTTTTTTCAAAACGGCGAAACACGTCACTTAGCAAACTAATCCTTCTAGCTTCTAAAAAAAACTCATGTCGATTGGACCAATTCTAAAAAAGTTATGCGATTTTAAAAACCGTCCAAATACTTTTTTTACTCACTGTAGGTAATTTATTTAACTCGGTTTCGTGTGTGCGATGAAATGTCGTTTTTTGGGGTATCCATATTGAAAATTAGGTTAAAAAGATATTACGTAAGGTGCTACCTGACACCCTCTACCCCCTGTGTAACAAAACGTAAGAAATTCGCGCCCCCCTCCCCAAAAAAAAACCTTACGTAACTTGAGGACGATCCCTTAAGAAACTTAGATATCATCGAGAAGCCGAGATTATCTATGAAGTTTCCAGATTTCTGTGGATTTCTGTTGAATATGCCATAGATTTTGCAACGTATAATGGAATACCAACTTCGAAACTTGCTTGCGCTTGCTCCAAAATGGGAGCAGGTAGGTACCGTGATCAATTTCGGAGGTCCAGTTTACTCTCTGGACCGCCGACATTAACTATCTCCGGCAAAGAAGTTACTTTCCGCACCAACAAACCCGCTCCGCCCTATATAGGAACTTTCTAATGCTGTGATTAATGTGCGGTTTCAGGTAGTTCGGACACGGGCTAAGAAGTTTAACCTGATTGACTGATACTGGAAGCTGCCGTTTCGCTGTCTCATCCCTAATCCTCCGGAAGCTGTACTCCGCGCCAGGAGGAATTTCGACGGCAATTACTCCTGTGTTTTGTAAGAGAGCCGTGAACTCTTTTAATCCAGCGGCCGTGATTAATTACTGCTTCGCGAGCTTGGCAGTGGCGCCTTCCGGAAACTACCTCACGGTCGCAAAAACTGTGAACCGCGTCGTCGTAGGATACATATTACTTCGTCAAACACGAAGAGGAATCTTCGGAGGAATTTTCAGTCGAACAGTCGCGCAGAAAAGGCCTGAGTTTATAGGTGGAATGGCTGCATTGTGCAGCGTCTTCTCGATGTTCCGTGCTGTTTTTATCCTCACCATAAGGCAGCGAAACAAGAGAAAACGAAGGAGTATAATCAGCAACGCGATTCCTTTCTCGATTTCAAGCTCTTAAACCGTTATTTCCATGATTAATACCCGGAGAGAAGCAGATGCATTTCAGTGAAACGAGAGAGGGATACCACTCGACGTGGACTTCCAGTCAGGAAACGTGTAATTACGAGGCTGCGGCTAATTAATAATAATCATCCGCGGGTCGGTCCCCGTGATAAAGCCTGTACATTATCGCGGGACCCGGCTAAAGCAGTCGTTTGTAATTACGTCTGCCTTCAGAAGTGGCGATCTGGCCGCGCAAACGTTAACACGTATTTATCTCAATTAAAATGCCGGCTCGTTCTGAAAACGTCTACGATCGCTTGTACACCGCCAGATCTGCCATTAATCAATTAAGGAGAGTCGGGGAGGATGTTTGCAATTAGATCTCGGAGATCACGATCGTCTGTCCGATTGATTTTGCAAATGCGAACGAACCCGTTTTCTTCGAATGATGCATTACGAGCATCGATGTTTAATTAATCCAACGGGCGCAGTAAATGGACGCGTCTCGGAATGCAAAACCGTAACTAATTGTACCGCAGACCTTATCTCCCCCCCTTTGATACACATTCTGCTCTTGCAATATTTGCCAACAACCGTTCTAATGTCAAAATACCAGATCTAGAGTGCTCCCGTTTCGAGCGTAGAGAATTAAGGGGTTACATCCACCTAGAGGTCCGGAAAAAGCAAACAAGTTCGGGAATTTTTTTTGGGGAAAAGTATAAGTGAAAATCATACACAATGTTCTTCTACTAAAAGTTACATATTTTATATACATTATTCTAAATTTTCATGAGATATTGTTATTAACTAAAGGAGATATCGGCTTGGATATGAGTCGTGTTTGTTTTAAGCATTAGCCGGTGAATATTCCCTAGGACAAACGATGCATCTGAAAGCAAAAATTCAACCAGATTTTAAAAATAAATAACTTTCAGAAGTACCTAACTCTTTCCGAATTTTAATATTGTATTTTGTAAAAAAAGATTGGCCGTTTGGAGTTGAAATATCGAATTCCCGGTGGAAATTTATTTTTTTTTTTTCAAGAAGGCATTGCACGTATTTCCATTACTGCAAAATTGAAAGCAAAATTTAAAAATATGAGAACGTCAGGTACTTTTGAAAGTTATTTATTTTTAAAATCTATTTGAATTTAGCTTTCAGTTGCATCGTTTGGCCTAGGCAACGTCGATTATCTCCTTTAGTTAATAATAATATCTCATGAAAATTTAGAATAATATAGTTAAAAGATGTATCTTTTAGTAGAAAAACATTGTGTATGCTTTTCTCTTATACTTTTCCCCAAAAAAATTCCCGAACTTATGCTTTTTCCGGACCTCTAGGTGGACGTAACCCCTTAAGAACGATAGCAAAGATGACGCTATTGTCATTCGAAGAACGACCGCTTCGCGGTTTCGCGTAACATCATTATCCCTACGATGCTGTTAGTAATAGGCACCGGAAGCTTTCACAGAGAGATTTTATTTTGCAACGGGAGAAACATGCACGCGCAGCTGGAGCGAGCAAAAAACGGATCGATTTCTCGTGTGCCGGAGAACCGGATACCAGATATGAATTTTCACGAGAGAGATTTCTGATTAATTTAATAATTCGCCCGTGGTAGACGTTATCGCGGCCATTACATGGTAAAATACACCGTTACACCGCGTTGTTAGCGTAACAAAAACACGCAATTATTCCGCACAACCATTTCTCGTACAATTTGGTTCCTGCAACATCTGCCTCAGCTTAAAACAGCAATTTCTGCCTTCGAAATTATTACGATGCTCGATAGTTTCGCCGCAATTGTGTTTCTCATTTTTCAAACATTTTATTTCCATGTACTACAACAGTATTTATTACCATCGATCGGGCACGCCCCTAAAATGCAAAAACAGCGCCCCAAGGTACACATTGGCATCGCATGCGGTCAGATGTTAATTTCGCACGCACCAAACTTCCACGTGCATCCAATTCGCGTACAGGGTGAAAAACCTAACGAAGGGAAAGACAGCTAGTGCTCTAAATTACGCACGCTCGGTTTCCCCTGATATCGCGATTCGCGTGTTTTATTCGCGCGTATACTCGACCTCCACTCTCGATGCCGCGGAATTGAGTGAAATTGAAAAGATATAGCAGAACTTCTTTCATCTCGGCATTAGGCACGATCTCGTTTTCGAACTTTTTAATCCTGACTCCGCGCGCAAAACCACGGATTTGCATACTCGCGATTGATGGCAGGCGACTGATCCGCGGACGAAGCGAGCGGAAAAAAGAATCCCCCCGGAAAAAAAGGGGGGAGTAGACAGCTCGACCATCCTTTTACAGGAGCAGCTGACAGACCGCCTCGAGCATTTTCATCAGACGTCCCTTCCCACCTCTTTCGATGTTCCCGCCCGCGATCAAATGTGAGGCCCGTTCAAGTCGTTTTAATTAAAATCGACAGAAACTCCGGAGCGATATGAAGTTACGCTCCGCTGGATTTTATCATTTCCTATTTACTAAACACGCGATGCTAACGGCGATCTGCTGTTGAAATCTTTGAAACGTTCGCGCTCGTGTCACCGCCTCGTGCATAAAACCGATTCACTGGATTTAAATAATTCATATGTCAGCACCAAGTGGGTACATATAATTTGCAGTTGAAAGGCAGTCCGTCTGAAAAGCTGACGACCCGGTTACTCAAACCACAAAGTAATAATCTTGCAAATATGGATTCTACTTTACTCACCACCCCGTCTATGAATCTCCAAGCAGATCCGTTCAAAATTTCCGAATTTCACAGACACTGAGTGGCTGCGATAAAGGTGTAATAGAAGCTCGGTTAATCGAGGCAGCCTAAAATTGCACGGAAAGAGTTCGCAACGAAAAATCGCGTACACGTCTGTTACCTGTTCGCGAAACAGATGGCGGGAAGGGCGGAAAGCACGAGGGAAAGAAGAAACGAAGCAACCAGCACCCTTTGTGAACGACACGGCGAGCCTGAGGGCGTTTTAACGTGCCACGCGTTTTCTCGCGCGATCCATTCGTCGTTCTTTAAACCATTTGCCTTTCCCCACCCGCGACGAGCCGCCTCGTTCCTCCGAGGAAGCCTAGACGACGTTGAATTCGCACAAAACGTGCATTAGCTGCAAGAATCCGCGCCGGTGGCTGCGTCTCGCCCGGAGTGCTCTCCGTCCAAACTGTCGTCGCCCTTTGCGACAAAGCGTTTGCACTGCGACGTCTTCCGGGGGTCGATTTAATAAGCTCGACTTGAGGAAAGAAAGCGCACCGCAAAGTTTGTCAACGTTTCGTCTTTGACCGAAGAAGAAGGGGGGCTGAGACGTTAAAGGACGAGGGGTTGGGAAGTGGAGTGGTATGAGTCTAGATTCTAGAAGAAACCCGGGGAAGTAAAGGAAGAAACGTTCAAGCATTCAAGATATGGGGATTGTTGTTTAGAATCAAGGACTGTTAGAATGTGTGATAGTTTCTACCTATGACAGATGTGTGATTTTTTCTTCTGTGATAAGGAATGGATAAGTGTTACTGACTTACGGTTCAACACTGCTAGCCAGGATAATATTCTTCGCAATAATCTTTCTTACCATGGGCCTAATTCTCTTTCTACTCGACACCAAAGTCTCCTTTCCATACCGATACACTTGACATCTAAATTTGAATCACTCTTTGTTTATATTTCGGCTCATTACTATAATTCCCTCCCACCTGATATTCGAGGTTTAAATTCGTTTCCTGATTTTAAATGTAAAGCTCGGCGATATATAAGGTTACATTATGCGTCACAATAACTTTCTAGTTTCTTAATGTTAGTTAGTTTTTAGTGATTTAGTTAGTTATTTAGTTATGGTTAGGCTTCTAACAGTATTGTAGCCTCGCCATTTACTTCGCTTGTCTTTATGTATTATTTTCTTCTCTGGATGTGTCAAGTAATAAAGACGAATAATAATAATAATAATAATAATAATAATAATAATAATAATAAGTAGGGGAGAGAGCGGGGCTAGTTTTCAAAACAATAGCCTAGCGTAGGAAAGTATTTATATACCATGGGTTAAAACAAATTTTTCCTTCAGTGTTTTCGGTATTCTCCAGAAAAATAGTAGGAATATCTGCTCACCATATAAAAGATTAGCAATAGTAGGTAGCAGATATCCCTACTATTTCCCTCGAGAATACCGAAAACACTGAAAGAAAAATTTGTTTTAACCCATCGTATGTAAATACTTTCCTACGCTAGGCTATTGTTTTGAAAACTGTTCCCAAAATCTCTCCACTTTTTTGAAAAAGGCATTTGTTAGTTGAAGACTCAAAGAAACGAATGGTATTTTTTTCAAGCCGGACCGTGGGTGGGAACGATGTTAAATCGCGATTCGAAACTTTGACGTCGATTACTGTTAAGTTTTGTTAACAATAAACAAAATATCCTATATACCGTTTGAGAAAGCATTCCTTCAGCTTTAAAATGAACCCAAGACCGTGGCATTATCTTTAAAAATGACCGAGATATTACAGTTTAAGTGATAACGCGTCAGCCGATTTTGTTTGAATTTTCGAAACTATAACATTAAATATTTCGAAAACTATTTGACATAGGCCGTTGAAATTCAGTATACTATGTTTTTGCAAGGCTATCGACAAATGCTGTAATTCTGAAGAGAATCGGTTAAACTAAAGTTATCACCTATTCGTTTTGACGTTGATTAACTCGTACGCCGGATCGCAGGAAAGAATTGAACAACAAACTTTATATATCTCGCTCAAATAGAGGTAAACATATACGGTGTCGAGATATTTCGTCTGTATCAACTAGCCCCGGTCTCCCCTAATTGTGTTCAAGGAGCAATATGTCGATGATGTTCCTAGTTTGTTGAAATTTCGCGAGCTCGGTAGACCGCACCAGAGATCTTAATATTATTCCGAAAATGATCTGCTCCGCGCGCTTCGGGGCGAAGGCATCTCAGCAAGTAAAACAGAGCTCGTTGACGGAAAGACGGGAACCTCGTCAACTGAAGCAACAACTGACACGCAACTTGCCAAGCGAAATAAACTCGCGGCTCGCCACCCTCGCGTACACCGCGCCCGTATAAATTTCACCGCTTTCCGTAATTCCTCCTAGATCGTGACGCAATGATCGCGGCGTTACGCAAGCAAAACGCCAACAATATACATCCTGAAACCGTTCCTGGTTCCGGGTGGCTAAATAACCGCGGTTAAAAACGTTACCATGATCGGTGAAAATGGCAATCCGAACTTGTGAACCGCAGCGTTTTATTGTGCAATGTTTACGAAGTGAAATCCGTCCCCAGGGAGGAAAAACTTAACATGGACCCTTTCATTACCGCTTAAAAGTCTCCCCTGGAAATGCAGAAACGTCATTGAAAATTTAAATCACATAATACACGCCCCGTGAGAAAGTCGTTGAGACTAAATAGAGAAGCAGAAAAAATAAAGCGAACGCGTCCATTGAGGGAGTGTTTCCAAGGCAAATAATGTAAAAAGAATAACTAGATCGCGCCAGGTGAATCACCCCGTTTAATTAGTCATGCTTAGCGTAATGGAGATGAAAGCCTCTAATAAAAGTAACGTCATCCTCAGAGATCGATTTTATCCATACCTGGCAACCATCGCCGGCCGCGTAACATCTATTTTGATAATCCTTTAACCGTGTACCAGAGGAGCATACTGCACGATGCTCGAATAATTCGCGCAAAGCCGCTTTGTACTGAACATCACGGAGTGGTAAGGAGGCTTGTTATTAACACATCAAAACGGGTCTGGAAATTGCGCATCAGAAGCAATTTCCGCCCAAACATACTCGAGGCTCGTTTAATGCACGCCGGAGAAAAGCGAGGGTATTAATCTCTTCCGTCTTTAACTGGTCATAGTGTACGAGGAATCGTAATTCACGGTGCTCCTTCGGCTTCCTGGCACGGTGTGCGCGAGTTTGCCTACCTTGGCCGACGAACAGGAGTGGGTCTGCCTTTACGTCCATCAGGGGCTCAGCCAGCGGAACGAGGATACTTCTAATGCGTAGGAGGTCCTCAGGTGCACGCACCGTTGCTCGTAAACTGATCGTTTACGCTCATCGAAATGGAGATGAAGGCGTGCTTGCAGAAAAACTTATATTTCTTCCCCGCGTATTTTCACTGCAGTCAGTTTGTTCTGCGAGTACCTATTACTCTCGTGGGACTTGCCCCCGTGGTATGGGAAACCTGTACAAAACCGTGTACCAGGGCAAAACCGTATACCATTCCTGAAAATAAATGAAAGAAGCCCACGCGCGTTTGGCAATTGTTTTGCGCCATATTGAACTGTTAGTCAACAGAGATTCGTGACGAGATACGTGTGCTCTAGCGAATTCTTAAATTTATTCCGTTTCTAAGTGCTCTGATCTTATTCGCGACTGACTTTAAGTGGACTATATAGTATTTTGGTGATTCGAATGTAAGTTAGGGTAAAGGACCCAATTACTGACAACTAACCAATTACTGTCACCTTAAGCTATTTTACTTAAAATAACGAATAAGTTAACGTTGTAAAGTCATACGCAAAAAGAATTTTGTATTTCAACCTATAATCTATACAATAGATTATATACTATAGTTTATTTATTCGAATAAGGTCGAAAATCGCTGATTTCGGGAATTTTCGCGATTCTCGACTTTATTCTGCGATCTTTAAACGTTTGTAGCTCGGAGCAACGTTAACCGATTTTGATGAAATTTTAGGCACATATACAACTTACTGCAATCTACAAACGGTTTTTTTTTTTAATTTTCATCGCAAGCTCACAAAAAAAAGTTTAAAAATCGACCTTTACTATTCTTTTCGCTATTCCAACCAAATACATTTTTTTTTTCAAAACGACGAAACGCGTCAGTTAGCAAACTAATCCTTCTAGCTTCTCAAAAAAACTCAAGTTGTTTGGACCGATTCTAAAAAAGTTATGCGATTTTAAAAAGTGTCCGAATATTAACGCGAGTCACTGTATACGTAGAAACTGGTGGCGATAAGTCACACGAATACGTGAACAGTGCCTACTGTAAATCAGGAAATTAATTTGGCGCGTGAGGATGGCTGACCAAGGACGTACCTGTACCACTTTCCGCCTAAACCTCTCGCAGAACAGTTTCTGAAATCTGAGAAGCTACTCGTCTCGATCGAAACTAACAAACCAACTAATCATCATGGATACATTCTTATCATCTTCATAGCAGCCAAGGGCATCAAGTGGTCTTCGGAACAGTCCAGGATTTCCGTCGCAGATCGACAAACTTTCTATTTCAATTTGCAAAGCCTGCCTGTGCAGGTTTTATAAGAAGTCCCCTTGCCTCGAATAACCTGGATTCGGGTCCGCCTTCGTTACTAATGGCGCGAGAATTTCGCCAAGTTAAAGTTTCATCAGCCGAGTGTCAAGAAAGGTAATTCCCCGCAGCCTGTCTCTCTCGTTAGTGGAAAGCTCGACGGCGACGCGGAGTGGAAGCTGTGGTTCTTCCAGAAGGATATTGTGTTACATCACGGGGACGAGACCTGAAGCTGTTAATGCACCAGCATCTGACACCGACTTTGTTCCTGGAATATGCATCGAGGGTGTACCGTTCCGTTACCGGTCGCGCCGCTTGGCTGTCGCGGATTATGCAATGCAAAATGAACGGGAAAGGAGGCTTTATCTTTTTCCTTTGTTAATTAAATCGCCCTCCCCCCCCCCTCTCGTGTTACACGCCGCACGATTCCGTGCTCCAGGCGGTCGGAGGCAGCTTGGGAATGAAATTGTCTCGAATTTTCAAGAGTGCCGACGCGTACCGTAAATTTTCCCCGAGGACGAGCTGCACCTTTCAAGCTGACCTTTGCTTCCACTTGAGTTTAGTTTCGAGGTGTCTCGTTACTAACTTCCTCGCCATTCTGAGACCACGTACGGCTTTCAAGTCGAACGAAGACGTTACTAATTTAATGTCGGCTTGGTAAAATGCAACAGGGCTTGGGAAGATTGCGAAGATAAGTCACAGAGAGGGTTCCATCCTTGTCGGTCGATCTATAATATTTTGCTTCAATTAACTTGGAAAGGAAGTAGCCGGGAGATTTTTTTCGGCGACCTCTTTCGCAGCTCATTACTCCGCGAAACTACGCTGGCCGTACGGAATCAGCAGCCTCTTTATCTAACCTGCAGGCCCAGCGTCGTCATCTGGCAAACATTTTTTTCCCCCCAAGGGGGGGGGGGGACTCTCTTATTTTTCCCTCGTCTCATCAAAGAGCTCAGCGCTACCGCGGGGTTTAAGTTACAACCGGGCGAATCTTGAGTGCGAAATAACTCGCCTTCTTGGTGGCCACTCTCTTCTCCGAGGCACGATTTTTCGGCCGCAGGGACGTTACCGTTGCATTTTTTTCACGGGAAAGGAGGCAGCCGACCAGCGCCCGACAAATTAGGTTTCGCCGGGACGAGAATGAGATTTTCGTTCTGCCGTTTTCGTGGATTTCGCCTCGTTTCGTGTCACGTAGGTGATCCCCTCCCCTTTACTTTTTATTAAGGAATCTGTCTGAAAATTTTCGTCCTTCTTCCTCAGCGCGGCAGACTAATCCTCGAGGATCACGTTCTCTCCGAGGTATACGTAAGATACGTTATTTTCTGCTTTAGTGTAATAATACTTACTCTTCCCCTTAAAATGGCAGTGCTCGGAATTTTCATGCTTTTCGCGAAGGCAGACGTAGAGAACCTAGTAGCTTCGCCTTCTTACCTGCAACAAGAAAACATGCATTTTCATTAGAAATCGCGTTTTTACGGATCAAGTATTCAGTTGCGAGATGCACTACTTATTCTGAATGTAGGGATGAATAATCAGAGGAAGTAAGTATTCGTAGCGATTCTCTATCAAAAAAGAAACATTCGAGAACCTCCCTTGCAATTCCCACTGAATGTTTCACTTCCACGAGTATTCCAAACTTGGACTGTAAATGTAACACGGCTTTATGCCACGTCACGATTCTATATTTCACAGTTTTCCATCAAGCGCAACACTGAGGCACCGCGAGAAATAAAATCGTCGCAGGTGTTCAACGACTTCGTAAATCCCACCAAGAACTCTCCCTATCTCCCGTCGCAAAGCTTCCATCCTGCTTTTTATCTCGCTGCCTCGGAAAAAAAGGAGAAATAAAAAAGCATAAAAGGAGAAAACGTTTCAGCAAGACCGACTGCATCTTTCACCGAAGAGAGATTCGCTCTCGGGAGCCGTCGAGCTGTACAGAGTGGTCTAAGGTACGAGGTCGAAGCAATACAGCGATAGAATATTTACTTGCGCATATTTGCGATGCTTACATGGAAAGATCCCGAAACGGGAAATTCAAAAAAAATTCTGAGACTTGAATACGTGAGTATGTAGGGGATTTCCTCCTGATTACAACGAAATTTTTGTTTGCTGCTCAAATTCATTCTAAGGGGTGAAATTGAGCCCTTAAATTCCGGCTATTTTCCGATTTTGTGCTGTAACTCGCGAACTATAAAAACAGTAAGTTACCAAATGATAGTCCGAATTAAAAGAAGTAACTTTTGTGTTGAAACATTTTTTCTATCTCTGACAGATTGCGAGTTACAAAATACAATCAGAAAATAGCCGAATTTTCAGGGGTTAATTTCACCCCCTTAGAGTGAATTTGTGCAACAAATAAAAATTGCGTTGTAATTAGCAGGAAATCCGCTGCATATTCGCATAGTTTCAGATTTTTTTGAATTTCTGGGTTCGAGATCTTCCCTTGTTAAACCTCAAACCCTAACCAATAAAATGGTAATTTTTGCGTAATCCTATACCACAACGATCTCGCGTACACAGCAGAAACTAAACCCACAGAGCTTGAGCCAAACAGTTGCCTGCATATCATCTTATCTCCATCGAGGTTGATTCACGGACCCCTGGCAACTGTGCATTTTTCTGTCCATTCCTGCCGACTACCGTGTGCCCCTAAATCCTTCGACCTCTCCTTTAGACCACCCTGTATCATCCAAGCTGTTTTCCATCCGGCACCGTCTTCAACGGGCCACTAAAAGTCCCGCGGAGCACCGGCAGTATTTCCTCGCTATCTCGCGGTGCCATTTTCGTTCAGCTCGTACCAATAGCCGCGGAGGTTTACAGCCGGTCCGCGAGAGCACCGTTACACGGTTGCACCGCTTAAAATGAAGCAGAACAAGCCCGATAGGCGCGTAAAACGTCCCGCCACGCGGATTAATATCATCCGCTCCGCGGCCAGCTACGCGGTGTTCGCGGAGAAGCCGCGGGCCTCCGAGCTGTCGCCAGCCTTAATGATAATGCCACCGACGAGTCGCAGGCAAATATTCCGCGTTTATTGCTGTCCGGTAGCTGTACCCGGTTTTACGGCGTCGTTTCTCCCGTGAGGGACAGGCGGGCATTAATTCGGCCGCGTATGCGCGCGGAGTGATCTAATTCTTGTTCGATACAAAGCGGTCGCGTGGAATTGCTACGTCGAGGTGGGATGGACAGTGGCGCACTCAGGATTTAGGTAATCTTGGGGGAGCCGAGTTGAAGGGATGCAAATACTTTCAATGCAAATTCAATAAAATTCTTTGGGTGATTATAAAAATTTATTTAAAGCAGCAAATCCAGTTTTCTTTTTACAAAGCCTCGTTTCTGAGGGGTAACAGGCCCCTTGGCCCCCTCTGGGTGCGCCACTGGGGATGGATGTCAGGTTGCTTCCACGGGGAATATTTACCTTAGAGTTGGATAGATAATAGCAAATGGCAGAAGAAGAAGTGGGAATCGCAGTGATCCTACGAAGTCGATGTAAAGCCGGGAATCCACCTAGAAGCTAAGCTATGCTGTGCGGTGCTGTGGTATGCGATGCTACGTTTTAAAAAATTAATTTCAATGCATTCTTATGGAACCGTTTTTACCAAAAGCTAAGTTAAGCTGTGCCACGCTATGCTATGTTTTAAAAAAGCGGCTTCAATACATCCCTTTCCGCCAAAAGCTAAGTTTCTGTGCTACGTTTCTTGCTGTGTTTCCAAAAATCGCTCGCAGGGCAATCTCGTGTTACGTCGAGCTAACCCGAAACAAAGATAGCACAGAAACGTTGCTTTCGTTGGAAAATGATGTATTACAGCTATTTTTTTAAAACGTAGTATAGCATAGCATAGTATGGCTTACAAGGGGACTTTCAGGTTCGGCAATTTCATAAAATTTTGATACTTAGCGTACGCGAAGGTCTTCACTCGAATATTAAGGGGGAACATCATTTTTCTATTTTTTTGTATAGTCTCTTAAGACAGAGTACTTTAAGTAGGTAATACAAATTTTCCTAAAAAAATTCTTAAAAATGGCTTACTTTCCCGGCCGTCACAGTGGTGTCCCCCCTTAATTTCCCAAAGCAGTAAAATCGCGCTTTTCAGCCAAATTCGAGAAAATCAACTTTAACAAATTCTGAGTTCCCCTCACTCGCAATCAAAGTTAACAATAAGCGCCTGCCCCTGAAGCGCCGACGATGTACTCGTATTTAGATGAAATTCAAAGTCAATTTTCGCGAAAACGAAGCCTTTACCGCAATTTCGTCACTCTTGATTTCCGTCTTATTTTTGCCTGTATAATCAGCGCCTAGAGTACTGACCATAGGTAGCGGAATACCTTGTAGTATATAAGGGAACTCGGAATTTTTCAAAGTCGATTTTCTGGAATTTGGCTGAAAAGCACGTCTTACTGTTTTCAGAAATTAATGTCCAAGTGAAGACCTTCGCGTACACTAAGTATCAAAGTCCCCTCGTTAGCTTAGCTTAGCTTAGCTCCCAGGTGGATCCCCGGCTTGAGAAGCTGATTCGGAAGTGGAACGTCGAAGCGTCGTAACGAAAAGCTTCGACCGGAGCCAGCCGAAGTACATTACTAAAGTAACGCTTCGGGAGCTAGGCATAAAATGCCGCGAGCGTCGTAAATCTCGCCGATGGGAGAGCTACGCCAGGGGAGCGAGAGCGACAAGGGCCGTGGAAAAACCATCAAACAACGGGCCAGACGATTCTCATTGCTAACGAGCCTAAAAACGAGGCACGGTGGCCGGGCCGCGAGCGTTCGCTTTGAGTTCAGTGGCCACGACACCGTTTTAAAGGGCCGTTCGCGCGCCGCGGGAATACCGAGCCGTATGATTCTAAGTGGTTCGTAATAGACTTTCGGGAAACAGGCGCTTTTAGAATTTCACCGAGGGGCGGTGATTCACCCTTTCCCACGTGAGAATGCGACGGAAGCAGTGGAAGACGAAGAGAAGAAGGGGGTCAAGCGAGATTTCGGCCGCGATTCCGTATGCTTGCAGCTGTCGGTCGCCTCTACTCTCTCTCTCTTTCTCTCTCTCGCTGCGCCTCCTTGTAGCGGGGCCTGTCAGCAATTTCGGTAATTGGTTAAGTTTAGTATGCGTGACGGGGGACACGGGATACTGGATACGCGAGGCGGCGAGTAACATCGTTGTTTGATACACGGTTCGGTGTCGGCGAAACGACCAGTGTCGGGAGCGCGAATGAGGGGCACGCTGCGGATGAAACAGCGAATTCCTCATACCTAGTGGTCTAATCGGTTACAGATTTACGAATTAAGAGAGTCAATGAATGCGACTAATTTAAATACACGATCGAAAGGTGTGTCTGTCTTTTCGCCCACAGTTTTCGTTTGAAAATCTCGCGCGCATTGCGCAGAAACTTCCCGATTCCCGAGGGAATCCGCGCGCGCTCAGGGGACGCGTTGTCCCGAGGGCCGATTGTCGCGCAGGACACTTGCAGGTTGCTTCGGCATCGCCACGGCAGATCAAAGTCAGCCGTGCTACATATTTCATCGCGAACGTCTGAGCCGCTGCCAAGAGCTTCAGATGCGCTCGTCTGAGGATTTGCGAGCGGAAGTGAGCAGCCGTGGAGGGAAAAAAGTGACGGGAGCAGAAAGCTGCCGCAGCGTCGCGTGAACAGACGCGCTGCGCTTCCTAGCCTGCGCCTCGACGGATCCGCGCGAAGTAACGTCGACCTTATCCACAGGAAGGAGCTTCCCCCAGAGTGTCCGCGTGAGCACGGACATGCTCGCTTAGAAATTCAGAACTCTTTGCGCTTCTCAGGTCTTGGGTCACTGCAGTGAGAATGGAACAAGGGATGCTTTTAAAGATACGGTTCACAGCTCGTCTAGCCGCAAGGAGTCGACTGGAACGCGAGGAATTTCACTCTCACGAGTCGAAGAAGACTCGACCGTGTCCCGGCACGAAGGGCCTAAACGTAGATCTCCTTTTTGCGCCGTGGTCGAACCGTTCTCGCTCGCAGAGGTCCGAGGAAGGTCGCGCGACCTATCGTAGGACGAAGGGCTATCCCAAGGAAAGAGGAAAGACCGATAGGGGAGGCGCATCCCTGGAAGAAACGAGCCGCTTCCCACGGAAGGCACCTGCACGACTCCCTGAGTCCCTACTATTTTCTACCCGGCCGATGTCACTTGCTCCGCGGCTGTTCACGCGCCGCTGAAACGGTGTTATATTTACCGCTTCCTCGTACTCGAGACGTTCCGCAGCTACTCCCCGTTCTGGGTCAAAAGTCTCGGCGGCCGAGGAGGAACAAGGAGAGGGTTCCAACGCGAAACAAGTGGCTCGCGAGAACAGAAGTGGACTCCGCGCGAGCCGGAGCCTTCTCTTCCTCCCTCTCGCATGCAATCGAAACCGGCACCCTTTGCGTCTCACCCTAGAGCAATCTCGTGACGATCTCACTGTAAGAAAGTCCTAAAATTGAGGGTATTAACTCGCTTTCTAATTTATTCGTTATGTATTTATATTTATTCCGATGTTAAAGATCAGTAGAGTCGAGAGGGTGTTTCTCGAGTCCCGGTTTGTAATCGACTGACTTTCCGTCCCGTGGAAAGTCTCCTCTTGTCTTTTGGGGAACTCCTAAGGACCCCGATGCTAATTTATGGTGTTTATAGCGTCGCACTGGTCGGGCCCATCGTCGCTGTACGCGTCACGCTGGCCGCATATGCTTAAGCTCAACCTAGCAGCCCCTTTTTACCCGACTGCGGCACGCAAAGGAGGGTATTGTGTTTATCAGGTTATGTATATATGTCCATGTTACCCTCTAGAGTCTGTACGGATACACCGATTTGGACAAATGAGGTGTCTTTGGAATTGTCTTGACGTTCCGAATGTTATAGGATATAAAAAAAATAAAAAAACATTAAAAAAAAATTAAATAAGAATTAAAAAAATTAAAAAACCCGACTGCTTAAAAAACATTTAAAAAATTAAATTAATAAAAAAACATTAAAAAAATTAAATTAATAAGAAAATTAAATTAAAAATTAATTTTTTTAATGTTTTTTTAAGCAGTCGGGTTTTTTAATTTTTTTAATACAAGGTGGTGCTTCAATATTGCTAACACCACGCATTGTATCGCCTTTGAGGCTCGTCGAATGAAACGTCGTTCCAAATAATTCTAGCCAGCGGAGCTCAGCAGATTTTGTTTATTTTTTAGAAGTTTTCTCCCGCGCAACACTAATTCTGTCTAATAAGGTTTCTTCCAATTAGTGGCATCGGTAGTTCAGCGATAAGGCAAACTGCTTAGATGTGTATCCAGCAACAAAGTAATCGAAGCAACGATTTTCGACACTATCCAGCGACTACCCGGAAGGGGCAAAAGGGGGAGAAGTAGCCGGGCGAGGCAGCGAAACGCGAAGTCGTATAATGTCACGAAGAAGAGCGGAACGCTTGGGAAAACACTCGTCGAGCACGAACGATAACTACTTCCGGCGGATACGCCACTCACGGGATCCTCCTTTCTCCGCCGCGGCTCTCCTTTCCCTCCGTGACTTTCGATTTTATTTCCCCGCCGATCTCGGCGGATTCGATCGCGATTCGACGCTCCGGGGTCGGCGAGCCGATCCCGGGGCGCGGCTTATCGCGAGCCCCTTCGCCGCGAAATGAAATTTCCAAAATGATGGACGACCTGGCGCGTTGTCTCCCTCGAGGGACGCTTCGTCCATCCAGCTCGCCCAATCTCAGCATCCGCCAACAGTGGCGCGACGATAAAAATCGATTTCGCCCGCCGTTTCGTGCCCTGATCACGAATTACGAAAGCCGGCGAGAGGCTCGCGGTCCCCGCCGATCCGCGCGGAATTATTCTCAACGATCCTAGCCGCGAAACGGAACACAATGGCCCCAGAGGCTCGCGGGAATCGGCATCGGCGCGAAAAAGGTGACGGGGACTGGTTCTACCCGAGCGATCCATCGGTTTCCGCGTTGCGTCGGTGTCACACGGAATTACGCAACCGGCGTCGTTGTGAATGATCTACGAGTGGCTGGCTGTCGTACATCGTCCGCGTTACGAGCGTAACTTTAGGAGCCACGTATCGCAAACTGGTTACCATTCAAATTGGTCATAAATACAATTAACCCCTGCACTTGAGCGTCTTCCTCTCGCCCGTTCCATGGATATACGTTTCCTTGGGAGACGGGGCAGATTCACAGATCTGTACTCCCCCATTCGGAATGAATTGCCTTGCATGGTACACCTAAGAGTAATATCTAAGTCGACTGTGCTTCACGATCCTTGATAGGAAATAAAAGACAGTTTTGCGGCCTATGCTTTGCGTTTTTAATGTGCATCTGGCTATTAGAAGGATTGTTCCTTCTAAGCTGGTTCGAAACGGAAATTCAACAAAAAAAATTATGTTAAACTATGTTACAAAAAATGCAGTGAAAACTAAAGAATAATTCTTTTCTTTTACTACAATCGCGATGGTGTTTTCTAATTTTAAATAAAATCGTGGCGCGGGATATTTCATAACAGAATGTGAATGAATTTAATACAGCACCACGATTTTATTTAAAGCGAGATAACACCATCGAAATTGTAGTACAGGAAAATAATTATTTTTTAGTTTTTCCTGCATTTTTTGTAACATAGTTTAACATATTTTTTTTATATATATTACTTTCTAGTTTTTAGGGTTTGTGGATTTTTTATATTTCTTTCTGGTTTTTAGTGTTTGTGGATTTTTTATACATTTCTTTTCATATTTTCTATTTTTTACTTTCTTAAACAAAATTGTATTGTCATCCAACCCACGCATGCGAAGTTTCAAAACCACTGGATTGGTGGAAGTGGGTGAAAATTGAGTTGCCAGATTTCAACCATACACCAAACACGCGTACAGAGGATCGAAGCTAAGTGAAATCATTTAAAAATAGTAATAGAATGAGTTGTTCAAAGACCACGAAGATCGCAGGGGGTAGTGGCAATTAATTAGCACTTATTCAATTATGTAATAAAAACCTGCAGGGAAGGTTTGTGACCACGGAGCCGGGAGCGTAGCCCAGTTCGGGGTGCATCGCCCGCGAGGCTCGCGAGCTCGCAGGACACACTCATACATCAACGGATAATTATTACCGCGGCGCGACTCGGTAACTTACAAATTACAATGGCGAGTCGGCGGTCGAGCGAAGTGAATGGCTGCTATATCGCGTTTCAGATTATGTAAATAATCGTTCACGGTAGGTGAAATTAAAGAGGCGCGCGTATCGTAGCAACAACGACCGCTGCATTTGTATTTTTCATAAACAATAGCGACGGTCACCGTCTGCACCCATGGATGATCTCTCTTTCGCGACACACTTCGAGGAAGTTCTGCCGACACGAATAGCTCCGGGATAAATCACCACCGTGTCATTCGTTTCTTGATATTTTTAACGAATAGAATGGCTTAAACGGTTTCTATCGATTCGCAAAGTAGAATTCAATTTCTGATCAAGATGATGGTCCTCAGGCTCGAGTAGAATGGCAGAGGGTTGATTGAAATTAGAATTATCGTAGTAAATAGTTTGGAGTTGACGAAAATGTGGAAGCAAGGGAATTCATTTTAGAGGCAATCCTTTCGAACGTAGTTTGTGGCTCATGAAACTAGAAATATACCTACTTGAATGAAGCGTAACAATGTGACAGCTTTGGAGCTACAGCGAGATCGTTTTATTTCCACGACATTTATGACTGGTTTACTAACACGGGCCTCCGAGTTAAATATAATCCACTCCCTTGCAAACGGGACCTCAGATGCATAAATCGCGTGATTACAATCGTGGGAGTCGCGACGCGAAGAATTTGAATTCCTCGTCCTCTGCTTTGTACCATTCGCGAAATACATTTACCTAAACCACCCCATACATGAAAATTCAATTTCTAAGCCTCTTTGCAGGGAAACGGAATTAATATTTCACTTTGAATCTCGAAACAGGACAATTATTCCTCTGAAACCTAAAGACCATATTTCGAGCACTTTATTCCACTTAGAATTTTCACATTCCGTTGTGAGGTCCGTTCCCACCCATTTTGATAAAAAAATACAAGCTTATATCTCTTGGGTAGAACGCGTGGGACGATTTTTAACAATTTTGCTGGAGGAATCATCGTTCGCTGCGGCTTACGGATGGTTCCCTTCCCTCTCGGTTAATATTATACTCCCGTGAAGCATCGTTCGAGGTAGCGCAAAAAAGACTACACACCTTCCAGCTTTCGTCGGTGCAATAAAAGTTTCTCTGCACAGCCGCCGGCTGCCGCGCGGATAGACGCGGACAAATTGTTTTATTCGACGGTTACTTTCGTTAAATTCTATTTCTTCGCGGCTCGTAAAAACCAACGACTGACGTTTTACGGGCTAGAAACTTCTTGGCTAAGTTTCGCTTACCTCGACCCATCGGCCACTCTATCCCCCTGATTCGCCCGCCCAACGACTCCTTTCTACTCAACCTTCGATGCGAAAGCGGTCCTCCAACCCCACTGAAAACTTCGATCCAACGAGCTGGTTCTTATTCATGGCGAAATTAAAAAACCGTGGCGATGCAAAGTTGGTAACGCGCAAACTTCCGGCATGTTTATGCCAGGATCGTCCATCGCTTGTGAAACTTTCCTACTCGATGCTCGAAGGGGCTATTCTTTATTATTTTATGGAGAATCAACCTTTAGTCTTTACCGCGAAGCTTCCTCTTACGCGATTAGTTATTTATATTTAATTATGAGCTACGATGGAATAATGTAGGGTAGGTACACTGTATATTTTCCAAATAGGTAGCTGCAAACTAAGGAGGGCCAAATCAGGAGTGACGATCAAAAGCACAAAATATCTTTGTGTAATCCTATGTGTTTAACCCTTCCTGGTCAACACTGGGCCCAATGGACTCGCTTTTTAACTTTGGAGCTCGATACCGATAAGTTCGTGGCTTCGAAATGGCATTGACCTCACATTTTACGGAAATTTGAGGTTTCCTCTTCCGGTAGAGGCCGTCAGTTTTTGACACTATAGCCTGGTGAGTCGCGCGCCTGCGGGTGCCAAGCATACCTACCTACCTAAATCGCATTTTAAACGCGTTTTTCTCGAAACTGTGTTTTCAAAATTAACGCCGGAGATAACTCAATAACTATTTAACCAATCAACTTCAAATTTTGCACACTTTCAGTTTATAATATTCCTCAGAACATGAGCCTAAATATTTAACCGAATTATTAATTTTAACCACTTTTTTAAACCAATAAAGCGCAGATTTTTGCGAAAATCACACGTAATTGTTTGAAGTGTCGTCATTTTTAAAACATACAATTTTTGTACACCGTATTAGGTTCATATTCTGACAATTGTCAAATAAATTGAAAAAAATTGTATTGGTCTGTCTCACATAACTATCAGAGACGATACAACCGGTGCCGTTTCGCACCTCGAAAATAAAACTGTTTAAGATACTATTCTATTTCTTTTGTATTTATCATAATTTTACTGTCATAAAAATTTTTTTTACTTGTTATAATGTTGAATAAAGTACCCTTAAAGTTCCAAAAGGATTAGCGCATTAGTATCTTTGCCAGAAACTCCTAAAAATTGATAAGAAATAAGCCGTTTATACGGCTTCTCCCCTTGATGAAAAAGGCCCAATCGACAAACGTTTCGAGGGGCCCAAATTTTTCAGGAAAGTAAAAAGGAAGTTTACTAAAGGCGAGCTAAGTATAGTAGTGCAGGAAGAAATTTATAATGTTTGGATAAAATCATAAGTTTTTTCGAAGGTGGGCCGGAGGGGGCCTTCTGGGTAGGGCCCCAGGCGGCAACTGCTCATCGGCCGCCCGTTAAATCCGCCACTGCTGAGTGTAGATGCGTGGAAGAAAATAAACCCTTTCTCCCACAATTACAGTGGTATAGTAATGAACAGTGCGCTGAAAATGTCAACCATTTTAAAGAGACTCTTCCACCTTTCCTTCAACGAAAGACGGTTACTTCAAACTTCCATTAGAATTCCACTTCTCACCCAGTCCCCCAGAAATATAATATTTAAAACAGTTACTTCAGTCCCGAACTTCTGCGTTACATAATGCCACCAGTTTTCGCTGGACTTCGCGAGAGCCGTTTCAGGACGGCTCGGGTCGCGGGGTGACGCGAAAGTTTCGCGAGAAATGGGGCGCCCTATAATTACCGGGGGAGAAAGACGCGAGTGACCACCGCATTCTTCCGTGTTCCGGAAAGTCTATTTCAGATCCGGCAGGGTGGTCACCGCGCCCCAGGCTGCGGAATGTAATTACCAGCTGAATCATATGCTGGTTCCTACTGTAACTTCAACGAATCCAGCCAGGGGTTGAGTTAGCTCTCGCGGCGGCCGACGTGAGTCATTGCATCGTTGACAGTGTCTACTCTGTGCGCGGACGTCGGTGCAAAATAGCCTTTCAGAACGCCGTAAGAAATGTGTGATCTTCCGTTTTCTATATTAATAGAGGCTGTCCGCGTATATTAATAGCCCCGTCCCCCGTGATTGATCTTACGTGTTATTTTAGCGACGTATTGGATGCAGTTAATAAACGCTGCTGCGGCTAATAAAGATGAATAAATTGTTAGTTACCGTCAAACTTGCCAATCCATCTTCCTCCACAATGCAAAGTTTTAGTTTCTATTAACTCTGTCTGCGAATCTGGGCTTTCAAAAAGTTAGGTGTATTCTCGAAACTGACTGTGGCACTCGACTTATATAGCCAGCCATTTAGTGATTAGTTAAGAATCGAGGAGAGCAATGATATTAAATAAATGATCGAGGAATGTTTAGCTTGATTGATTTCAGAACAAGACACATAGATATTAGCTTACTATGACTCGTCGACAGAATTGGAGTTTCAGTGCTGTGTCGTTTCCATTAAGTCGGGGCTCCCAGCCAGTCCAACATTCGTCTCAGTCTCTTAACCGTCGTGGACAAGTCTAAATATCGCTGTGTTCAAGTGGAAACCTCCTTTCCACGTGGTTCGCGCGATGGAATGAAACGTGGCACGCTGATTAATTGCACCTCCGCCAAAGTCGCGAGTACGAATTCCGCATAGACAAGGAACAAGTGTTTACAGCGCTACCAAGGGGCACTGGTCGTTTTTGCCAGGCCAACGATTGGCTTTGATCTCGCGCTAAGGTGAAACAGACCGATGTTCATTTCGGTACGGGATGGAAGTTTTGTTAATCCATTTGGAGCATCTACTTCTGCGCGTGTATCCATGGAGGCTCAGATTTCCAATATTCCCCTCCTACTTAAAAGGGGATTCTCGTGTAACAGCCCCCGAAATTTATGATTTTTTTTTTAAAAAACTGTTGGTCATATTGCATTAAACTCTTTTGGGATATCAGGAGGCATCTTTAAACTTGTAGAATTTTTTTTTCTACGTCGATCTATGCTATTGTTTATTAATTATTGTGGAATCGCGTTAACCTCTTCGACGATGTTGGCGTCAGATGTAGCACCTGTCACAGTCATCTGATTGCAAAAAGAAGAAAATTTTCTGAAAGTTAAATAATTTACGCTGGTACTGGACCTGAAATTTTAATTTTAGTTTGTATTTGTAATACTTTTTTCGTCGATATAAAGAATAATATGAAAAGGTTGTCTAAGGAAAAAACTTACTTTTTCTTTCAAACGTATAACTCTTTTAATTTTTCATTTATTTTCTTTAAAGTGGACCAATCCTAGAGTAAACGATCTAACTTTAAGAAACTTCAATTTTTTTGCAATCAAATGACTGTGATGGGTGCTACACATCCCGCCAGCAGGAGTTACATCGTCGAAGAGGTGGACAAGATTCCACAATAATGAATAAATAATAAGGAGGATCGGTATAAAAAAAATATTTTCTGCAAGTTTAAAGATGCCTCCTTATATCCCAAAAGAGTTTAATCCAACATGACACAGTTTTTCACCAAAAAAAAATCTTAAATATCAGTTACTTTTGGAACTGTTAGACGAGAATCTGCCTTAAGCGCATCGCGAATAGAATCTCTTTCACACATTTTCCATTCCGAAACGTTCGCTGTTTATACACTGATAAGAATGGGAAACTCGCGGGGAGATAAGAAAGAGTTGTACGTGTACAGAGGGAAGATTACACTGGCGATTGATTGCCAGTGGATAATACGAAATGCTGCAATAAATTCATTTCACTACGCATCCCTTGCGCTCTTCTGTACGAAACAGTGGCATGCCACTTTGGTGCGCTGTTTACTTCGCGCTGCCTGCACCCTCGAATATAGAGTTAAAAAGGGAAGGTAGAAGGAACTTGGAATACTTCCGAAAGGCATTAGAACTGATGGAACTTGTAAAAATTTCAATCCTCTCTGCTTCAGCACCATCCTGAAATATTCCACGTCCCAGTACCTCGGCGAAGTATTCCAAGTTCGATCTCCTTGTACTTTAAAGTATTAATATCAGCGGGACTTCGAGAATTCCTGTTGAAATGTGAGAGCAGGTGGAACATGGAATATTTCATCGAACCAGAAGAAAATACATGGAACATAGAACACATCCGTCAAGTATCGAAACCCACGGCGCCCCGAAAACTTCCCCAAGATAGATCGATGTCGCGTGCACATTTATGCACCCCCTCCCGCTCCGCGGAGATTTCACCGTCGCCGAGGAGACGTTCCCACTCGAGATTCACCCGGGCGAAATGAAAGATGGAAATTCCAAATAATTACCCGGGAGTATCCCAGCTCGCCCCCGTCGGCGTTCGTAAATCCTAAAACCGACGCGTACCCCCGCGGCTTTTCTCCCAAGAGAGGAGAAGCTGCGCGTGTACTCGCAGCTGTGCACGAGCACGTGTGCACGCGACGATTTATCTCCTGATACGTTACTTAGAGCCTCCCAGACGGCGGCACGGCAGAGGAAAGAACGACCAACGAGTCGAGCGTTATCGGACGATTACGACCGCCAGGCGCGCGAATCTACGCCGCGCTTCCTCCCGCGGAAGCGTCTCGAGTCCGCGCGTCTGCATGCTTTCCGGCACCGCGGAACGTTTCCGTGCTGAAGCGCGTTCGCGCGCCACCTCGCTTCGAGGAGCATCTTAACGTCGTGAAAGTCGCTTCGCGCACGTCCACTGGGTAGATTGAATTAAACGGTCAGCCTCGGAGTAACTTGTAACGCTCGGGCTAATGCAAACGTATGCCGTGCCAGATGTGGGTGCAGTGCTATTAAACCTGGTTACAAGTCTCTTACACATATTTCCTTCGGCGTGAATAAGTAGTTCCGCTGGAACTCGCGGCAGGATATAAATTCATATTACAAGTGATACATGCCTTCAAAATCCAAACGAACTTGTTACTCGGAATCTTCCCTGCGCCAGTAAAACTGACCACTAGAATAGTAGATTCCATTGGAGATCCTCGAACGAGAGAGGAACGTGTTGGAAGAATCTGGCGGACGTAGAAGAGGTTAATGCGTATTTCGCGTGGGAGGAGGGACCGTTTCTTCTAGGATCGCCGGAGTTTTCACAATCCGGAACAAATACGTTGGCCCTGCCTTTGCCGATAGACAGGCGCCGAAATTTATCGAACGAAGGTTCCAGGGAACACGGGGATACACGGGTAGACTCGCAGGGCATTATAAATGCGTGAGAGAGCTGGAATCGCGTGGGTGAGCTCCCACGCATCCGCTAGACTCATTTGAATATTTATCCATCCGAGGATCAGACGGACGCGTCGCGCTCGCTAGCGATCAGAGAACTCCCCGAAAGTGGAGCGCGTTCACGCGCTGTCAATCGCACGCGTACGCTCTCCTGCACGCTGCTTCGAGCTCGCGATAAACTTCGGTCCCCTTTGAGCAGCTCCCATCCGAGAAGTGCTTTCTCGGGGATCAGCGAATCGAGGTAGGCAAAAGTTCCGATTCCTGCCTAAGAGATTCGATTACTCTGTTTGGTGGCAATCCAGCGAGAAGCTAAGGGTTTAGGCAGTCGTTTATGTCGAAAATGAAGCATTTCTTTAGGAATTTATTATAAAGAAATGAATTGAAGCTGGGACTTGTTCTTGTGCTGTCTTTCAGTGGAAAGGGGAACGTCGAAACCTCTCGTGTTCAATTATTATTCTTCAAGGGGTTATGCCTAGTCAGCTTTCGAAAAAGAACGCGATTCTCGGGAATTTTTTGTGGAATATCTATTGTATATTTTTTTACAACTATTCGCTTATTTTAAAAGTACATATGTGGAGAAACTCTCGGTAATTTTGTTGTAGGAAAACATTAAGAAATGAACGAATAACAGCCATTCTCGCGGAAGCTGTTTTGATAAAGGCGCTGTGCGGTGAGCAAGTTTTCTCTGAGCCGGATCAGCTAAAATTAAAAATTCAAAAACATTCTGTTAATGTATGGTTGAATTCAGTAGACGAACGAAGGTTTTTACAAAAAGTTGATTTTTGACAAAATGGCGGCCGTTTGACGCAAAATCACGCTTTTCCGATGCTGGATTGTTCGTTTTTCGGTAATTAAAAATACAGTTTTTGTTCAAATAAAAAATCCTTCGTTCATCTACTAGTCTTTGGTACATAAAAGAAGTCTGCAAAAGTTTAGGCCAATCGATACAGTGGTTTCCGAAATATCTTGCTCACCGATATCAACACAGCTTTCGCGAGAATGGCTGTTATTCTTTCATTTTTTAATGTTTTTCTATAACAAAACTACTGAGAGTTGCTGCACATATGTACTTCTAAAATAAGCGAATAGTTGTAATAAAATATACAGTGAATATTCCACAAAAAAATCTTGAAAATCGCGTTCTTTTTCGAAAACTAACTAGGCACAACCCTTTAAGCAGACTCATTTGAGTTCGCACTAAATGAAGGCTGTTCGTAGAATGCAGTAGGTCCCAGTTTCGCGGCATTTCTCAACAACTTTTTCGCGCGCACCCAGTGTCGAGTTACTCATAAGTCGCGTGGATGCGATATAAGATGGCAGCAGAAATCGTGAAAGCGTGCGACATCCCTTCTCGAACGAAATCGAGACACGCTTTCACGAGCCACCGTCTCTCGATTTCTTTGATCTATCTCGCGGAACGTCCGTGGCTCGAAAACACGGGAAATGGGAAAGTAATTCACGCGACAGCGTCTCTTCCCCTTAATGAAGTGGCTTATATAAAAATTTAACGCTTTATACGCAACACTTTGACCCTGCGTCCTTATTTCGCTCCTCGTCTCGCGCTCGAGCACGGAGAGGAGAAGGAACTTTAATTAAGGAGACGTTTACGCTGAAGAAGAGATACAAACACGTTAACGAACGTGATTTCGGGGGTTTAATTGTTAAATAAAACCGCGATGTTATTGGTATCCGCGTTGGCGCCCGGTTTGCACGGTGCAACGAGGTTAATGGAAGCATCCAGCGAGCATAAACTCGTCAATTAATCGTTGAAGAAATCGTAGCTAGCGGAAGGAGGCATGCCGCGTCGATATGTAATCCTGCAAATTCAGTTTGAATGCTGAATACACAAGTGTCGTCAGTGCCACAATGGATCCAGTTCGACAGTTAATTAAATTGTCGCCCAAGAATCGCGGTGGCATAATTTTCTCGTAACAACGCTCTTATTAGCGAGGCCAATGAATTTCGTTTCGCGTTAACGAGTCTCCTATCAAACGTATAGAAGTTGCGCGGGTTTCAGATTAAAATCTGCGGGGCGAAAAGCGACTATTGTTTCGTCGCAAGGTAACGAGCCACTCGATACATTTCCAAGCGACTCCGCGAGTTACGAAGTCAATTAAAAGGAAGACAGAGCCCCGAAGATAAACTCTATCCGAGTTTATAAATAGTACAGCACCTTTGCACACTCTGCTCGAACAATCACTTAAATGTTGACGCATAAAATATGGTGAACGGTATGTGTGTTACTTTCACGGTGTCGGAAATGCGAGATACGGTGACTGCTCGTAAAGAAACGCGTTAATTAGCCGTAGTCTTCTGTAAATTGTCAACGAGCATCACTCGAGAACGGTTTCTCTGGTCATCGTACGATTTCTCTTTCGTTATTTACGCCATAAAGCATAATTTTACACACTTCCGCGGGTATAAGTTCATTTATTTATACCTCCACTTCCCTCGTCGATTTTTTATCCAGCCTCTACGTTTCCATGGGAGTCGTGCCAAAGTAACTGTGTTTCGTTTCGTATTTTCTGAGAGAGCTAGGACATTTTCAGAGCTGAGCATCGTTCGTCTCTGGAGCTAGATATCTTGTATCTGTGTTTGTATAGGATTATGCAAAGGCTAGCAAAATACTCCCGGCGCTTCGCTTTAGGAATTAAGGAATCCGTGAAAACACGGTTTACCCATTTTCACCTCCTTAGGGGTTGATTAGGGCAAAGTGCTGAAATTGATTTTTAGGGATTTTTGTGGGAAACTTTTGTATGTAAAAACCAAGTTGATATCTAATCGAGCTTAAGAGATATTAAGGAATCTGGGAGAACATACTTTATCCCTTTTCACCCCCTTGGGGATTGAATTTAAAAGAATCCCTTCTTAACCAGCACCTACGTCGCAAAAGGAATATACCCTCCGAATATCATGTTTCTAGGGTCAGCGGTTTGAGCTGCACGGTGATGAATCAGTGACACAACGATTGTATGCATAAGTATAGATAAGTATATATTATTTCCCACAATATTAGCGGTGCCGTTCGTACCACATATTTTCGATACGTCAAGTTTAATTATCCCTTCGTGATCACCCTGAATGTATCGCACCCCAAGAGCACTTTTCGAGTTCAAATGTCGCGCCTTTACGACTTCCAAAGGTGGTTTATCGCAAAAAATTAAAAATATCGCTTTTTTTCACAACCGTGGAAAATGGCCCTCCTTGAACTACAAATTTCATCATATCGATATTTATATTTCTAGAAAAAGACTATTAGAGTATGATTGTATGAGCATTACGAACGTACAATTATCACTGAAAAGTTAAGAGATTCAAAAATACAAAAATGATAACTCTTGAGAGAAAGAGTTATCATTTTCGTATTTTTGAATCTCTTAACTTTTCAGTGATAATTTTTGAGAAAAAGAGTTATCATTTTCGTATTTTTGAATCTCTTAACTTTTTGAGTTATCATTTTCGAATATTTGAATCTCTTAACTTTTCTTGACGCTGAGGTGCAATGAACCCCATCTGGCCGATTTGTGATTATAAGAAGGTGTGGCCACGGAGGGTTGTGTAATAAGGAAGAATATAATCCGCGAATATAGCGCAGAAGTAACGCTACAATATCCGACGATATTTCATAGCATAATACTGCAACGCTCAAACTTTGCTCGTGCGTCTGAAAGTTTTAACGTATACCTAACGCGTGATCATCACGTCGTATATTTCGCGAGGCAAGTTGTATCATCGTGGAAATCTGTGCAGAATCCTCCACAATGGATCCCACGGCAAAGCACGAATATATTTCGCTTAAAAAACAAAGCAAACCGAAGTGCAGAACGCAGAATTTATGTACATTTAATAACTTAAAATCAACTTGATTCTGGAACACGATAAATATAACTTTTTCGCCTTCTGGTGGAGTCATATGTTTATTTTAGCATAACCTCTCCGGCACGAGTTTCCTATGCGAAATATGCAGGCATTCGCAACACTCTTCGTTAAAGCGTCAAACAAACGCCGAGATCTATCTTGACGCGTAAATGTCGTACAGCGTCCCGTTTCCGAAGCGTGACAAATGCAACGGAACAAAGGAAGCCTTTGCGAAATATGCATTTACATAAGTTCACACTTAAACGAGCCACAAAGGAGCGGAAAGGTGAATTTAAATGAAATTAGCATTGGCTGATAGGATCAATTAAGAGTGTTCTACTTGTCGCCACGCTGTTTCATCCACCAATGCGACAGCCAAAGATTCCAATCGACAGTTTCTCGTTTATAAACAAAAGGTAAAAGACATACACGGGGCCCCATGCGCCTGGACCTCAGCGACCATGGACCGCGCAACTTAAATTTAGAGTATAGTACCTAGAATTGATATCGCGAGGTCGTTAAAGCTGCGAGAGTCCCAAAGTTTACAGCTTCGAAGTTTCAGAACGAGTAATTATTACAGTCTTTATAGGACTGCATCTAACTTACATAGGGGTATTTAGTATTTACTATTTACTTTTGTGTTCTTAGTTCTTGTTTATCTTTTAGTTCAGTTTAGTTGGCTTTGTTAGCCGTGTATCCTTGGCTTATTCACTGTATATACTCTCTAGCTAATTTCTCTGCTTTGTCTCTTGCAAACCATGGATATTCCCCGTATAATTCTTAAATAAATAAATAAATAAATAAATTTGACTTTTTCGGGGGAGGTAAGTTTCCCAGACCCCTTGCTCCGAAACCTCAGAGCTGAAAACCTTGGGACTCTCGCAGCTTCTACCACCTCGACTGTATCCTTCCTACGTAGCCACAGTACCTAGAACAGAATACAATCAAGTTCCCCGAGCCCTGCCCACCTGACCACGATCGATCAAAATCCAACGTAACTGAAACCGTCGGCGAAGCGTTGTCGGTGCAATCGCGAAGATTACAACGCAAAATCCGTTTGGTAGGAGCCTGGGAAGACGTTGCAGCGATCCTTCGGTGGTGTGATCGCCGTTGACGCGAGTAATACCGATAACAATGCTAGTCGCAGCTGCGAGGCACGGGTATCGGAGCGCGGGCCGCGGTTAGCAGCAGGCATGGAAGAGTGCGAGCAGGTTGGTCGGTCCCTCTGTAATTTGTAACGTCGGCCATTCGAGCGTGTAACTCTGTAATGACGCGTAATGATCCCGCCGCGAGTCCCGAGCGCCGTGGCAGCTGCACGTTGCATATGCAGGCCCGTTTCCGTCGACCGAGACACGGGCCCCGCTGTGCCTCATCGCGTCTTCGTGACCGCGATCGCTGCACGATGGAAAACGACCCTCGAGATCCGCGACCGTTCAGGAATCTCCGCGTGTGTCCTTTGGCGTTCCTTAAAAAGAAACGGAGCCCAACTCTGCGAGATACACGTACCGAGGAAATTGGAACGGAAAGCGGTCATTTTTACGTTTTCACGGAGATCAGATGGCAAATGCACGGCGGCGCGATTCTAGGGTGCTACGAGGAGTGACTCATCAGCTTGAAGTTGCGCTTTGGAGACTCGTCACTCCGGAGGTACGTTTTGTGCATAACTCGCGAGGTTAAAGTGGCTTAATGGGAGATCGATGACTTGGATGTATTTCAGCGAGTGATCCATGAGCCCGAGGTGGTTCAAAGGGAGATTCATGAGGCCAGGGTGAAGCAACAGGGAGGGAAGTTGTAAGACTGCTGCGGCTTAATGCTTTTCATCCTTCATTTCTACGTATTTCAATGCACGCGAATCGACGGAATTGATGTTGCACAAGTTCCACTAGGTAGCCAGGCCCGCGTTTGACGTATTAGTGCCATTATTGGAAGCTAGCTAGTATTTTAGGAGTAACGCGATCGATCGGGCATCTAATTAACGTCTCTGGTACGCGGACGGGCAAAGATTTTCCAGGGAGGACGTTCTACGTCAGCGGAGCCAAAAAAATGTTCGCAAACGAAGCGCGAAATTGGATCACGCGGGTGGCTCCGTTTCCAGGTAAAAGGGAACTCGTTGCGGGAGGAACATGCGTGTAATAGAGGGTCTATTTTGCATATTCTGCGATAGGTCGTCGGATATCTGTAATTAAAGATAGAGGTTTCGCGTAACGATTGAAAGTGCGTTTAACGAGTTGTAAAGGATTTTATATTTCAGAAGCAAGTGGCCCGTGAAAATCGCGGATAGTTTACACGAGGCGAAGGCACGAGCGCGGACAGGCATTATTTTATGCTGCTTCGCGAGGAGAAATAGTTATTCGCCGCGTCTTCGGCAATATTTTATCCGACCCGTGGCGTGAGAAACTGCTCGCCGCGACCTCTCCTAGAAAATACCTTTTCCGTTGCAGAAAAAACGGCCGAGGAAAAGTGTGCTTCTATCTGATGGAGACAAATTCCTGCGGCCGGCAGTCGTAAATTAACGGCGCGCGACACGGCTAAGTGAAACCGATTCGACAAAACCATTCGTCTTAATTACGATCCGGACGGTTTTCCTGTTCTTTCGGGTGTCAATGTAAATTTGCATCCTTATCGCTAACCACGTTAAATGTTGCGCCACGCGAACGATTTCAACATCGTTCAGATATTTGCTAATTCTGAACTGAACCATTAATTTCCCAACTCCGATTCCTATGTAAACATACAGTTACCCACAAAAGTGTCCGGTCGCCTTACGCGTATAACATATTTTACATATTTAAGTAGATAATGTTAAATCCAGAATTACCCATTATAATATTACATTGAAAGGTATAAGCCTTGAGTAATATATTTTTAAGTAATACCATCTGCCAAAGAAATTCTCGAAGAAATTTCCCCAGTGGATAAAGCTTTAAAAATTACAAAATTCCATTGTTTGACAAAATAACGACACTTGAAGTTTGACATCACTTTTTCCCCATGCTTTTTGTCCTTCCCATGGCTTTAAAAAATACAACTTTTAATTTTTCTTAAATATTAGAGGTTTCTCCACTGTATAGAAGTGCGTTCTTTAAAATACAAAAAGTTTCAATTGAATCGGATAATAACTTTTCGAGATATTTGCCCCACCGATTTGAAGAGCGCTGTTTCGAGGAAAACGGGTTTAAACTAGGGATTGCAAAATTACCGAATTTTTCAATTACCGGTAATTCGGTAAAATTTTTAATCAAAACCGGTTTACCGATAATTTACCGGTATTTTTTAAGGTATTGAAAATATAAGAGTAAACATTACAAAAAAAAAAACTTTTTTTCAACTCTAACCGAGCATTATAAAAAACATATGGAAATAAAACTATTCTGAACATAAAATATAAAATGATATAACACAAAATAGATATATTTGTATAACTATTGACAATACTTATTAATATTCATCGTCACCACGAAAACAATGAAAAGAATCTTAACTTACATACATAATTAAATATTTCTTATTTAACAATTCTTTTTATCAAACAAGCACGCAAAAGCATACCTAATTCGTCTAAACTTTGGTCTCCAAAAATCGACTTTTCTATATTTTTAAACCGGAACCTCCCCTTAAGTAAAATCTGTTACATACAGGGTGAACGGAACTTTATCGAGTAACTGTACGTGTGTCCTAAAGCTTTTCAATTTACCAGTCGCAACTCGTGAAGTGGGTCTTATGCTATATTATAGAGAAATAGTGATAGCAGGCTGCTCGATAAGGTGTCGGAATCGAACCGCGACACGTCGATACGATTCGAGTGCAAGAGCGGCGTCCGCGTCGGAGAGTAGCGCGCACCGTTTCGCCGCAATGTAAGCGTATCTGGCCGTGCATCGCGGGGGTTAATCGCGAGAAGCCGTATTACGTTCGATTTAACGGCGTCCATTAACAACGCGCAGCAAATCGAGACGTCGACCACAAAATCGGTCATCACGCACTAAACCGTCTTTACGACCCGACAGCGTCGACCGCGGTGCGGTCGCTGCGATGTTCCGCGAAGTAACCGCGATGGTTTTGACGCCACGTCGAGGTGACACCGAAGCCTCGATGGAAAATCTCGCGTCACGGCGACGGGCGATCCTCGGGACAGTAAAGATCGCAGTATTCGGAGAATTCGCAACGGGGTCGGATGCTGAGTTAATCTCGCGCGACGTAAAAGGGGGTTGATGAAACTGAAGAAAGAAGGAGAAGAGAAGGAAGGTCGGACGTGTATCTAAGAATTAGAAGTATTTCGAGTATTCTCGAATAGAATGTTTAATTGGGCGTGGGACAGAATTCTGAAGTTGGAAGTGGAAGACTGAGTAGAATCGTAAGCGTGGGAGTATTGTCGAGTAGAATTTTAAACATGGAAGTATCGTCGGGAAGAATTTTAAGCTCGGAGGTATTTCCGAGGGGAATTGTTAATTTAGCGTTTTCGAGTAGAATTCTGAGCTTGGGAGTGGCGTTGAGTAGAATTATAATCGCGGTAGTATTAAGTGGTATTTTAATCGTGGGAATTTTTATCATGGATCGAGTGGAGATGGCATCTCAGCGACAATCGGTTTCTGGCTCAAAGGATATAACGTGTTTTGATAGGGGGAGCGCGCAGAGTCCTCCTACGCAGGAATTTTCCTACACGCTAAGGGATATTAAAAATGGAAGAGGCGGGAAGGAAGAAGTTGTCTGAGATTCTCGCCAAACACGGGCATTCAAAGAAATTTTAATATCAGGAGAGCTCAGTTGCGAGAAGAGCACAGCCATGGTATTCGCCGCTTCCCCTGCGCGAGAAGGAAAAAATATAACGCGACCACTTTCATTATCTCAAAGAAAATGCAGAGCTGCAAATGAATATTGCACGTGCAATCACGCAGAAGTACACTACTCTTCCATTTTGCGTCGTGCTCTATTCAGGCTACCCGTGGTCTGACCGCGAACGTCTGATTCCACTAGCGACAATTTTCTGGGCGTGAATAATCTCGTTTCATTTGGACCCATTGAATTAATAAAGTTTCTCGGGCAGAAAGAATTTTCGAAACGCGACCGAGTTGGATATATCGTTCTCCTCTGAACGAATGCGAACAGAGGGTTGCATTATAGTTTGCGACAAAAGCAGTTAATACGACATAAACGCGAGTTTATGTATGTCGGATTTAATGAATCAATTCGTATTACTGCTCCCGTTCGCCGAATATTAAAACCTTTCTACCCTCCATACATTCAATATCAATCAACCCTCTTCAAAATTTCAATCGAGAAAATGATTTCGCTGTACGTCTGCTACGTGCGCGTTTATAACGCCGCGCGATATTTACATTTGTATCGAAAATATCGCAGTTTCATCTGCGTTTTAAAATGCCTCGATGAATTGATAAACGACTGGATGTGAATTGCGGAAAGAGCGGGGGTCCGCTGCTGTTCATTTATTTCCTCTGTCCGCGAGTGCCAAGAATCAACGTGAATTATTTCACGCAATTTTTCAGCAAGCAAAAATTATAATATATAATGTCCCTGGTAATCTGAAAGTCCGCCGTAGTTCCCAGTAACGCGCAGCATTAACCAGAAAGCAGAACCGGGATTTATTACCGTCGAGACCGATACGTACAACTCAGTGCTCCTTAACTATTCACGGATTTATTTGCGAGACGTTCAAGGGTTGAAAAACATCAAGCGGGAAACTCGGAGCTAAGCATCGATTTACGTTCCACTGCTCATTGCCCTTCGCCAGGATCGCGAGGACTTTAAACTCGAAAAGGAAAGCATCGACTGATGTTTTCAAGCCGACTGATATCGGTCCGTTCAAAAGCCCTTAACACAAGCATCGTGGATCATAGGCTCTCGGGGTTCATTTCCAATTTGGCTCTTTAACGTCGATAATTCAAACGCACAACATACGTTGATTCAAACGCCACTCCGAGTCGGAAAATTGGACGTGCAGCACTTCGAAGCAGGACACTGAATAGCAGAAATTCGTTAACGAATTAATCCTCCAAAAAATTTTATAATTTACTATATACGTAGGTACTACTTCAATATCAATAGGGACTGTTCAAGAGCTTTGTAAAAAGAAAAACAAATGAATTTTATTCGTTAAATAAATTTGTATAATCACCTAAAGAATTTTATTGAATTCGCATAGAAGATATTTTTATCCGCTCAACTAGGCTCCCTGCAAGATTAAATCCTGAGTGCGCTACTGATTTCAATCGCATCAACTACAGCTTCCCCGTATATTTCGCGTGCGTTAACCACCGGCAGCCATGCGCTGTTCTAAGTCACGGGCCCAGCAGCAACTGTCGCTAACAATCATTGATTTAAAGGCGACCTGTACGTTTCGCCTATAATTTGTTTCGACCACTGTTCCGTTATCGCGACGCCAGATTTTATATAATTCCCCTCCCCCCGTTTTACGTAAGCCTCATTAAACCGGGCGGATTTTTGCCGATGCGAAACGGGCCGCGCGGTTGCGCGAGCATTGTCTAATCTCCTCGCATTAGTCGTTATTCATTGCTCGTGTTACAATAACTGGCCGCCTTGTTCGCGGTGAGATATGATAAGATCGATAGAAAGCGGTGGCTGCCCTCCTGCTACCACTCCGACCACATTGTTGTGGGCCCGAGTCCTTGGCGTTGACACAGGCTGCGCGAGAAACGGAACACGGTTTCTACGAAAAGAAACAATAGCCTGTCCCCCGGCGCAGGGGGCCAGGCGGACAGAATGCCCCGGGAATGGCTGATCGACTTTGAAGCACGTGGTAATTTTCAGCTACGGAACAGTAGGGTCCAGGCGCTGGCGCCTGGAAGGTATGCGGCACGGAATCTTACAGAAGAGGACAGTGGAGAATGCTTTCGAGTACAATGGCGGGCAATGATTAGATGTTACTTGTTGGAACGAGACATCCAGCTTCTTGAAAGGTGCTGTCACAATGATATACTGGGCTCAGGGGCGGATTTGGGTGTAGGCTATGTGGACTGCAGCTTCGAGAGGCGATTTTGGGGGAAAGACGAATTTTGGGATCGGAAAATTTGGGGGAGTGGCAAATTTGAGGAGCATCAAATTTTGTGGAGCGGCAAATTTGGGGGAGCGGAAAATTTTGAGAAGCGACAAATTTTGAGGAGCGGGTAATTGTGAGGAGCGGCAAATTTGGGGGAGTGGTAAATTTCCGGAGCATCAAATTTTGTGGAGCGGAAAATTTTGAGAAGCGACAAATTTTGGGGAGCGGCAAATTTGGAGCGGCAAATTTGGGGGAGCGGAATATTTTGAGAAGCAACGAATTTTAAGGAGCGGGTAATTGTAAGGAACGGCAAATTTAGGGGAGTGGCAAATTTCAGGAGCATCAAATTTTGTAGAGCGGAAAATTTTGAGAAGCGACAAATTTTGGGAAGCGACAAATTTTGGGCGAAAGAAATTGGGAAACGGTTAACACAGAGGCTTGAGACAACTATAAAAACAATTCACTTTTTTTCATGTAGCAAATTAACAATGACTCATATGTGAGTTGCCATATTGAACTACTTTTGAAATTGTCTCGACTTTTTTAAATTAAAATATTTGATCATATTTCGCGCAAATGTCGACAGATGCTTCTTAGCCTAGGGGTGCCAAATCTTAAAATCCGCCCCTGACTGGGCTGAGATTCTATTAGAATTCTTAACATTTACTCTTGTTATTTTTTCAACTTCACGCATATGACGTTAGTTCTTACACGTGATTACGGTATTTGGCTATCTACATTTATTTTCTGTACACACTGTTAGTGTTAGTTTTAAGTAGCTTTAATTGGCAAAGTTAACAACAGCTGACAGCTGTACCTTGCCTTTTGCATTCCCCCACTGTTATATGTGCTATACAAGTGATAACTATTCTTTTTTTACTTTCTCTTTCCCGTTTACTAATATGTCTTCTTTCGTAAAGTATACTGTGCAATAAAGAATTATTATTATTATTATTGTTGTTGTTATTGTTGTTATTATTATTATTAATTAGAATTGGAACTAGGACTCGATGGAATGTTAGGGTGAAGTTTTGAAACTGAATTGAATGTCTCCATAGAACTCAGAGCATAATTTAAAGGCGCATTATGTGGCATCAACGACCTGATGGTTATTTTATCGACATTCATTATCGTATTCAGAGTGGAAGAGATATCGATAAAGAGCCTTCTAAGGGGCCATCGATTATTGCCACAGGCCATAAGTAGAATAAGTCCCTTTCTCTTTCCGCGTCGAATTATAAATCCACTCGATTCATTGAACGAATCGTTAATATTACGTAAACGCGATTAGTTTGATAACAAAGCGTATCGAGATTTGATTCGACTATCCTTCATAATTCCTTGGACATTCATTACCTTCACCGGCGCTCGCAGGCCGCGACAGTTTAATTTGACGTGTATTGGATGTCGATTGCGTGTTTATGGGAAATTAGCTTTATCGTTGCAATTAAGGTCGGGCCTGATTGCGATCGCGGCCAGCACGTGAATCGCTGGACGACAACGCAATGTTTCATCGCCGATAAGTGATTGTTCGTGGTTTTGCGCTGTTTCATCATACGTAGGAAGAATCTCTGTTGTGCGGGCATACAATGAGGTCAATGGAAGATTGAATCGAATCAATGAACACTTGAACTGCATCGTTGCTTCTGGTATTTGTGCAACGCGAATTGTCTGACAATTAAGGACACAAACGGTAGGTACATTTATTCAATATGTAACATCGTCAGACTCCATGGAATTTGCAGAAGCACGATGCACTTAGGTACATTTCGACAACTAGAGGAAGTGCAGCATATTCGGAATACTGTTCGTAATTTGGAATACCGAATCTAATGAACTACTAACGTTTTCTAATTTGTGTCATCGTAGATGACAGGGGTTAACGACCTGTTAACTAATGACAATTGTGGATGAACCGCCATTTTTACATTTTCCACTTAATCTGCAGAATATGAAAACCTCAATCTGCAAAACTGTTTCAGCAAGTATTCAATCGTTCCAATCGCGGCTAAAATATGTAAAAACTTTAGTGTTGAACACTTTATATACTCATTTGCATGATCCTTCTATGGTTCTGTTTCAGTTTTGCGATAATTTCGAGAGTGCAAAGCGTGACATGAAATTTTAAGTTTCAATGCCATGTTGCTAATTCGGAATACTGAAGGTGGAGATAATTTGGAATATTAAAACCGTTTCACGAGCAACGGCTACCGCCGCGTCGCACAGTGGGACGACGCGTACAAATTTCCGGACATAGACGAAAATATGAAATACCTTTTTTTTAATGATATAATTATATGAGCAGCATCCTTGAGTACTGATGGATGCGAAATTATACAAAAATAAACTTTTTAAACATTTTAAATCCCGAATTTTTAACACTAAATGCGTTCATTTCTGAAGTCATTTTGCTAAAATTCATCAAAAGTTGATGAAACAAAGACGATTTT
Organism: Andrena cerasifolii; assembly: GCF_050908995.1. Taxonomy (NCBI): domain Eukaryota; kingdom Metazoa; phylum Arthropoda; class Insecta; order Hymenoptera; family Andrenidae; genus Andrena; species Andrena cerasifolii. The sequence continues at coordinate 11,645,582 of NC_135119.1, read as the reverse complement.
AAAGCATGAACTTTCTACTTTTCGACTCGTTAAATCACATTTATTGAAATGGGTGTCCAGGGGGTAAAATCCGCCCTGAAAGAGGAGTGTGCCAAACTGCAAAAATTTGTTGATGTTTGTCACATGCTAGAGAGTGCAAACAATATTTTTTGCACTTTTTATGTTCACGGTTGGCTCATCATTTGCCTTTAAAATAAGTTAAACATTTATATTTACCTACGATTATTCCTATATTGTGATTTTTCATCCTGATTACATCGTAAAAGAAAATAATTTTATTACCTACATATTTTTTTTAAGTTTATAAAGTGAAGGTAAATTAGAATACCGGTATTCCAAATTACCTGCACCTTAACGAAATCGATACTTCCTGTCATTTTTCATTTACACCAAAGTTTCAGTAACTTTTTGTTTTTTATTATTACTGAGAGTTTGAAATATAAAAGTTTATTACTTTCCCTATAATATTATACAGTTTTATTTGTTCCCATCCTCTGCCGTAATTTATTATTCGTCTTAAACAAACTGTTATTCCAAATACACCGCTCTTCCTCTACGAAACGATATTATCATGAGATATTAAAATACAACTACACCATACCTGTATCAACTCCTCAGCGCATTAGTACACAGGTGCATCGATGCATTACTATTTGCATTACTCCACCAGTGCTCTGCTGTATTAGCATACTGATCTAATGATACATTCAACTATTCGAAAGCCTATAAAATCTCAAAGTTTCGAACTATCCTGCCCACCGAAAAGACCCTTTGATCCACTGCAAAAAAAGGGAGACAATCAAGAGCCAGGACTCGAGACGCAGCCAGGGAGGAGCTGCACAATGCAACACAGCCTCTCGTTCCGCCTTAACGGCCCCGATTGAGTAACAAAACGACGGAAAGAAGAGCATCGGATATCGCCACTCCTTGTAGCTCCGGCAGAGAGAAAGGAGAGACCGAAACAAGTTTCGGGAGTACCCTTAGGGCCTCGTCCGGAATAATTGACCGAAAGGGGCCTCCCTCCAGCGAGCTCGGTGTCCGTGGATAATTTACTCCTCGCGTCTCTGCCCGCGCGGCTTATCCGTCCATTCGGATGCAAAGGGCGCTCAGCGTCGCCAAGTCGATACGAGGCTTTAATCCGACGACGAAAAAGTCCGCGACACACATCTCTGCGCGCCCGTCGACGGGACGTCTGCTCGATACGAGCCTTTTATTCCCACCTCCGACCACTGCACTCGGACCCGAGGAGGACACGCGTGTTACGTCAAACCACGGGACAAGGAAATTCACTCGCGCGGACAACCAGCAACGACTCCCTTCGACGATTAATTTATATGCTAATGGAAGGGCACTTCGGTTCTTTCGCAGGTCGTAGGCAGAAACTGCATTCGGTAGTTGAAAAGGGGGCATCGATGATCGTTCATCACCTGCCTTACGAACCTCGTGTTGTTTGAGCTTGAAGAACTCGAAAGCTAAAGTGGGTGATGATCTAAGTACTTGATTAGGTTTGCACGGTCAGCGATACTGTTATGGAAAGTGTGAATTCCAATTCAGCGTGAAAAGGGTGGGTTGCTTCTGTAGCTTCGCGAAAGAATGAAGTCGAAAGCTCACTGCTGTACCACAGCAGCTGTAGGGCCCTACTTGAAAGTACAGTAACTCAGCGAGATTATTACATTCCCGAGGTGCCCGATGGTCGACAAACGCAACAGCCCGCCGAATTTAGAATCCTTTATTCCCCACACGGATCCCCAATGCAGCAGGAAGTCTTCTCCGCCCTCCCATAGAATTCTGAATTCGAAAAAGAAGGGACAGACCCGCCAGCGGGCCAATTTCGACGGCAAAATGGCCACTCGGATGAGATTATCCGTTCGGCCCGATGATCCTGCGCGAAAGGAAGCCCCGTATATATTCATGCCCGTAACCTGGCTGAAAGACTCGATAATATCCAGCGATAAGGGGAGTTCCTGAAAATGTCCTGCGGCGGCTGTAAGACGATTACGGCGTGCTTCGCCCCTCGCGCCGCTGGATTTATCAGAAGAAAGCTGGGAGAAGGGGAGGCGGGGGGCAGCCGCGTCGGGCGATAAATTTTTTGGCAGCCAGAAGGCAGAAAAAGTAACGGTACGGCCGTGAGAAAAAAAGGCAAGGGCTCGTTCGATATCGAACGCGTGTGCCAACTGATTGCGAATGCTAAAGGGAATTCGATTTACAATCGGAGCAAAAGGAGAACTGGGCCATGCTCCTGCCACGACGTCGCGACACGTAAGTACGAGCGGGAGATTTGCGACAGCTTTGGGACACATCGGTTCGATGAAAATGTTGCTTCACATTTAAATTCGCGATCGCGTCACAAGACTTGCAAACTGCTCCAACGCTTTCTCATGAACGAAACAGTAGTGGACGTTGCACTCGCCAGTGACATAAAGTAATAAATGATTCAAGTTGGAGAAATTAACTTCAACACTCACGTTTTCGTTCCTCTCCAATGACTAAGTAGTAAACAAGCTTGTAGCGAACTTTTAATTCTCCTTACCTGAAACAAAAGAAACATTTCGTTAGAGAAGAGAGGGTAATTGATTCTCTAGGATTCTGTCTTCGATACTGTTAACACTATAAGGTACAGTGACTCGCATTAATATTCGGACACTCTTTAAAATCGCATAACTTTTTTAGAATTCGTCCAAACGACTTGAGTTTTTTTTTTAAGCTAGAAGGATTAGTTTGCTAACTGACGCGTCTCGTCGTTTTGGAAAAAAATGTATTTGGTTGGAATAGCGAAAAGAATAGTAAAGGTCGATTTTTAAACTTTTTTTTGTGAGCTTGTAATGAAAATTCAAAAAAACCGTTTGTAGATTGTAGTAAATTGTATACGTGCCTAAAATTTCGTCAAAATCGGTTAACGTTGCTCCGAGCTATAAACGTTTAAAGATCGCAGAATAAGGTCGAGAATCGCGAAAATTCTCGAAATCAGCGAAATCAGCTAAAAAAAAGTTTAAAAATCGACCTTCACTATTCTTTTCGCTATTCCAACCAAATACATTTTTTTCAAAACGACGAAACGCGTCAGTTAGCAAACTAATCCTTCTAGCTTCTCAAAAAATCTCAAGTTGTTTGGACCAATTCTAAAAAAGTTATGCGATTTTAAAAAGTGTCCGAATATTAATGCGATTCACTCTAAATATCCCAATACACGTTGAACAATTTTTCAGTTATAACTGTCAACGCTCTTCCACCTCTCATTCGCGAATTAAAATCCTACTCGTCCTCCAAGTCTCATACTCGTTCATTTATCCTGCAACACTATTCCTAGCTCAATCCACTTATCGTTCCCGTCCTTTAATAAGTTAAGTTCTTAATTGTTTATTTTCACTTTCGTATAATTGTTTTGTTGCCTCTACTTTAGTTTACTCTATTTTAGTTTAGTGTACCGGGACGTGCCCACGTATGGGGACAATTACCCGAGGTATTTACACACTTCGTCCACGGAGCGAATAAAATAAGCCACACCGAATATACTCCCAGTGATAGAATTTATTATGCTCCATATTCTTCGCTTCGGTTCACGCAAACTCCCCCGGAATCGCGTCAAACCGGCTTCACGGAATCGAAACTCGTAATTTTCAATCCCGTACGCGTCCCGGAACGGAAAGCCAATTCGGCGTCAATTTTCTACGGCTCGCGGCTCGCCAGCGTATTATAACCCCGTGTTCCCCGATTTTGCGCCGCTGGAAATCGAATTCCTATGATAAAAGCCACCGTAAGGCAGCGTGCAAGTGAGTCATCGCAAACGGATAGCCCCGGGGAGCAAAATCGAGAGGACGTCCGTGGATGATGCAGCGCGAGGAGCAAGTGTTGCACCCCCGAGGCGGCGCGCGTGTTCCGCTCGCGCGGACTCGATCCGCGAACGTTCGAGGGTGGCCCGACAGATTAATTGTGCCATGCCAATTCCGCTGCGAACGTTTCTACTCGGCCGCCGCCCGATGAATGGGTTATTTCGTTATGCGGCTGCAGATTAACGCCGAGGGCTGGTCGAACCTGCGGCGTAATTGGCCTGATGCGCTTCAAACCCGGAGCCTCGTCAGCCTACAAACCTCGAAAAACCACTGCACGTGGAGATGTACACTCGGGCCAAATATCGATTGGAGTTACTGTCCATTTCCCAACTTGGGGGGGATGGCTAGAAAATCGTTGACGAATCTCCTGGGGAGTGATACCATTTGTAACTGCAATTTATATTATGAAGATGACAGCAGTGCAATTACAGCGATGATCAAAAGGGAGTATAAAATGGAATTTTGAGATGGATAAATCGTAAATTCAAGTTCCCTGCGAGCAACGGCAGTGAGGAATAATTGCAGAAGTATTCCAGAGTTACAAAAATGAGATTTTTTCATTACAATCCCAAAAGCACAAGTTTTAATTGGTACAAAACGAGGAGCCTCCTACCGCGAGCAGCTCAATTAAAAGTATAATTGTCCGTTTGTATCTCAACCAGGGATTGTCCTCCGTGCTCGGGTGGAATTCACAAATGAAATTCGAATTTCGTGTCTGTATTAATTTCACGAACAATTATTTCCGCAATTAACCAACCACCTCTACGCGGTTCTAAAATTCATTCCACTTTTTCTCCCGCTATCGCTGTCGCAGCAGATGCAAAGGCAATCGTATTCTGCAAAAAGAATCTCCTTCCGCGTTCCTCCGGCTTATCGATCTCTCGATTAATGTTCCTCGAGCAACGAAGATCCCTCGCCGACATCCGTGTCTTCCATTCCGAGGCAACGGGGAAGCTAATAAACCGAGAAACGTTCGTCCCGGGAGGAGTTACGAACGAGAGAAACGAGGGTGCGAGGCTCGTCAGAGAGCGAATCTCGTCTCGCGGCGGGAGCGCCGATCGACACTCGAGAGCCGCGAACGAGAGACACTCGACACGAAAATGGAAAGCGCCGCGTGGGCGTTGTCCTCTTCGGGCCCCCTCGCGATCGCGATACATTCTTTTATCGGCGCGACCTCCCACCGCATTTACGCTCGCATGTGCATCCGGCTATCTGCCGGTGCATCTGCCGCGATATGCATCATACGTATGTATAATACATACATGCATGAGCGCCGAGGAAACGAGTGCCCAGCCACCACCAGGGGCGTAAGATTTATTCTCGCGCCTTGCCGAATTCGTCGAATGAATAATGCATCCAGCCCGACTGTTTACGCGGATATTTTCCCTGCCTTTTAACAATAAACGTTTGCCTGTAAACATTCCTCGCGGACTCCGTGTCGCCTTGCCACGAATCTAGGGGTGGATGAATGTTGCGGAGAGGAGGAAATCCGAACAACCCAGCGAATCGGTGTAATCCTCGAGGGCTAATTAATGAACAGAGGTCTGCCATTCTCATTAGACGCGGGGGAGAGCTACTCGAAACCTCCATTTTATTTCACGACAGTGCTCGACCACACGCTGTTAATTGGAGGACCGAAACACGAGCTTTTCGCGTTACGTTTGTTACTCGGTTCTTGGGAACACACCTTTTATCGATTGTCCACAGTATTCACTATCTGTACGACGATATTGGTCAGTCTTCTTTAAAGGGTTACAAATATATACACTTGACAGGTTGGAAAATAGTGTAATTTTTGTGATCTTTTTTCAGATAAAGAAACGTCATATTTAGAAATCAAGATGTATAAATTTTTATGTATAAATTAAGCAGTATTCTCTTCAAAAAGAAATTTGATATCTTCTGAAATAGTGCCAATCCGTTGCACTTATGGATTCTTTGGTCGAAAACAAATTTTTGAAAATTCACTCGAAAAACTGTTCGTCTTATTCGCAAGATTTTCGAAACTCTTCTTCTAAAGCGCACCATTTTTACAAAAATAATTTGTTTACGAAACCAGTACGTGCAACAGAAACTACACTCATATAAGGTGACTGTCCCCATTTCTGCTCATTTAAGAGGTTACTCGTCATAAAGAAGGTGTGAAAAAATTGTTTGCGATCAAAATTTGCAGAGTAATTGATTAATTCTTTAATAATGAATCAACCAATTCAAAAACTATTTAAGAAAGATATTTCAAGACGTTTAACTATTAGTAATTTGTAATTAAATATATAATCCTCTAAATGTCTGTATCTCTGCTCCTGAAAAATAGCGATGTATGTATTGACCCAAGTTCGCGCAACACTCGCGTGAATGTTTAAATAATTTAGAATTATTTTCTTGCAACTATAGTACAAACGTAACGCATATAATAATAAGAAAAATACGAAATGATCAGAAATGGGGAAATGAGCTGAAATTGGGACATTCACCTTAGCCTATAAAAAAAAAATGAAATTTGATTTCCGACCTGCTGTTCCATAGTCACAAATTCTACCAGCGCGCGTAAGGGGTCTAGAAGATTAATTAATATATTAAAATTTATGCATGTTTTTCTATTTATTTTTTTGTATAGTTTCGTAAGACATTGTACTAAAGATAGGTAATTAAAATTTTATACGACAGTTGTAAATTATTCCTGAAAAAAATTCTTAAGAATGGCTTTCTTTTCAGGCCGTCACAGTGATGTTCCCCCTTTAACGAAACACAAAGACCGATAATATTCGTAGCGATCTGCCCAGGCTGGCCCGAGTATCAAGAATCTGCCCCAGGTCAATTGCACTCGACCCCGTCCGATTATTTTCAAGATCGCGAAGACGAATCGCGCGGGATCGGAGGTCCCGTCGTCAAGATTATTCGTCACGGTGCTTCGCGGCGGAATCGTTAACGTTCGGTCCCGTTTTCGACGGGGAACCGCCGGCCAGGCTGACGACGGGCCCCTCCGGTCGTTCTTCATCCGACCACTGCCGGGGATGTCCAGAATGACACTGCTCGTGGTCCCGAAGCCACGAGCAAAGGTCACCCCGGGCACAGAACATTTCTGCTAAGCAGATATAACAAGGCAGATAAGCGTGAATCGCGAATGATTTACGGCGAGAACCAGCGCCCGGCGTTCCTCCTCGTTAAGATCGAACTCGAAACGTGTCACAGGATTTATCCTCGCGCGGACAAGCGTTTCCTGTCTTCGTGTCTCGGCCGGTGTTCGCTTGTTCTTACACGCAAGAGGTGTGTTGAAAGCAAAGGTGAGGCGCTTTCTCCTCGATCTATTCTGCCAAGTTGCGCTTTACACGTCGATTAAAATAAAACGGAACGTATGGGTTCTATGAGAACCTGACCGATTTACCCAGAAGTAATGAATGCTCGGAATGGCTTTTTAAGATCCTTATAGCCAGCCTGATATCTCTTTTCGCGGACCTCTACTCTCATATACCTTGGATGGCTCGGAAGCAATTTGAAAATCGTTCTATTATGCGTCCGACAATACGCCCTCGACCGAATTCGTATTCAGAAGAGTGGCCCCTCGCGTGCTCGATACCGAATTACGATCCTCGCCTCGCCACGGCGGCGTGGAGGAGCATCGTGAAAAGAGAGAACAGCGAGGGCATTAAACGCTACGGGAACGCGAGGAACGAGAATCGAGCTTCCAATCTCGTTGGATTCTCGTGCAGACCGAGAGGAGACGCTCCAGCTGAACCCGAAAGGTTTCTCGCACGATCCACCAGGATTCTTTTTACCCGTGCTTAGATGTAGCCGGGGCGAAACGGCGACGAATAGAAAGAGGAACGAGAGGAGCCCCTGCGAGGGAATTTCAGATTTGCCGATATCCAGCCTCGTGCACCGGGGATCCTCCGCCGGTGATCTCTCGTGATCCGTTCGCGGAGTGGCTTAACGCTTTCTTTTCGATCGGCCAGATATTCATTGGCACTGGAGGTGTTTCACCAAATCGCCAGTCGGGTTATAGGGAGATTGCGCAGAGAGAGTAAGTGCTCGTTTAATCCACGATTTAGTTGCGACTAAATAGATTCTTCCGCCTAATTCAGTGTTTCGCAATTTTTTTCGAGTCGCCATTCCCTTTTATAATATACAAATAACTTGCGACTCCCACCCACGTATAAGATAGGGTAAATTTAATAAGGTAAAGGAAACTCATTCAGACAAACTTCAGAATATAATTCCAACTTAATAATATTTAAAAAAAATATATATATATAAAACAGTGGCGAACCCACAGAAAACACTTCACTCGTAGAGAGCCAAGGGAGATAGTTTGGTTAAGAAAAGGTGTAATATACTTTTACTTTTAATAAAGAGTTTGGCTCGATAAAGCGAACGAACTTTTGCACCGGCCTAATATAAGTGCAGGGAATAGTTGAATGATATTCTAGAAAGGTTAAGTAGACACGAATTCAATTCTTTCAAGAGTAGAAGAGTAACTGAGGACCTTGCAACAAAAGGGGTGCAGCTCCATCTTTACCAACTTTGAGTATATTAAACAAAACTGTTTATAAAATTATTGCCTTGACTTAATATTAAACAGAGAACACTAATTGAAAATTATATATTTTTACATAATAAGTAGTAAGTTGATAAGTTTTTATTCCTATTTTTGACGAATTTTGCACCAACGTGTACAAAAAAGGTTGCTTTTTAATAACTGTGCACAATAAAAAACACAATTTATTGATTTATGGTTGCTTCATTAATCAAATATGGAAAAAATGTGTTGACATTTGAAGGGTAAGGGGAAACGCAGTGAATGTCACAAAACAGCTTCATCGAGAAAATTAAATTTTAATACCTTAGTAAAGCTAACGTTAGAAATGAAACAACATTAAACGAATTTAATTTTCTTATATAATGTCCTTAAATAATTTCTTGTATTACCTTGACGACAGAAACTATTTGAACGTATACACCTCTGTGATTCGACAGTCCTATAGTCCCAGTTGCCACCAACAAAATATACTACAAATCGCAAAATCACGAAAAATGGACATTCCCTGTTTTCCCCTTACCCTTCATTTGTAGTAGACATAAAATATCCTTATAAAAAGTCTATTTACAAGGTGGGACTTGTGCATTCGTATGAAATAAAACAGTAACGAGTGCAGGTTCAAAATTTGCAATAAATTGCTCCTTTGTTATCGGATTTGCATAAAACGATGTAGAATTTTTTTTACGTAGGTACATGAAAAACTTCGTAACTCAAAGACTGTCAAAAATGGAGCCACGCCGCTCTTGCCGCAAGGTCCTCAATTTGCGTTTGCAGAGTGCAGCCGTAAATGTTCCTTGGACATAGCAAAAGATATACAGTAACAAAATGCTCCGAGATGATTAACGTCCAATATTCGCCCACGTGACAGGATCACCCACAACCCCAGCAACGTTGTTCCCCTTTTCAAGCTAAAATACTGTTGCAACGCAACATCAGCATTACTCACGGCCCGATTTGCATGAGAAAAAAACGACGCACGAATTTCCTCCGATAGCAGCACCGGTACGTTGCGGTCGTCCCTGGTGCATTACTCACGGTTTATATGCAGATACGCGCGAACGGCGAGCGCGTATCGCGTTATTATTTGCCCGCCGCGTTTCGTTGTTATGTCTTATTGCGAACGGAGCGGACGTGGCCCACCTTAAAGGCCTATCTTGTGCATGGACGTTCGCTGTTTACGCCTCGACGCCCGATTCTGTTCCGTCCCGAGAATTGTGGGTGCACATTGAAATCGTATTTGCTCGCGCGTCGTTTATCGAGCGTAGTGAAATACTGAGTTATACAGATCGCTCGTTTCGGTATCGAACGGACGGAGGTAAACGGCGCTTTATTGTGGCCAGGCGAGATTACATTTATGGGGACCGTGGTGTGGTGTAAAGTACCTTCGTGGAAACGCAACATAATCTCACTTCATTGATTTCCGTTTGAAAATATTCAGCAGATTTTTGATTAGATGGTTTACGGGCAACAGTTGCCACAAATCGACGCGAACTCGCGATTAGAGAACTCGCGGTGAACTTTAATCTGTCTCGAATATTTATTGTTGAAACACTCTACAAGAGTAACGCAGCAATATTTAATAAAATAAATGTTAGACCAGTGATTCCCAACCTGTGGGTCGCGAAAGTGTTTTCTGGAGGGTCGCCACGGTTTCCTGGGTTCATTTTTTAAATATTATTAAATTAGAATTATAGTCTGAAATACCTATTTGTAAAATGTTTTCTTTACCTCGTCAAATTTACCTTAACTTGTATGGAAGGAGGGGGCAGGTTATTTGAGTATTATAAAAGGGGATCGCGACTGAAAAAATGTTGGTAAACACTGTGTTAGAGAAAAGGGTGAGGTTTCGACCCTGAAGTCGTTGTCTAACTTTCCCTAAATTCCTTCCATGCCCCGTTGTAAACGTTCGTTCCACCGGCGATCGCCAAGGAGGGCTTCCTTCAAGAAGGAAACCCCTGACAGAGACGGAGAGGAACGTGGAAATCGTTTGCGTTCGACGGGCACAGGGAACGCGCAAATTACAGCCGGCAGGCTGGCAGAATAAACTTCGCCGGCCGATCGAGAAAACGATCAAAACGTTCTATTAGAAACAACAGCACCGCCCCGGTGCTTGTGTTTAGCCCGCTTCCGCGGAAATAAAATATCGAGCGTCCGACCATTACTCGATAAATATACACTGGCTAGGGACTGGCACAATAAGACGTAAATTACGTCCGCGTAATGCCTGCCGCGTCATTAAAATACTCTTCGACGGGGGGCAGCAGCCCACACGCTTCTCGTCCCAGCTGCACACACGAGCATCGAGGGACATTAAACGTGTGCGCATTCTGTTCGTACGCACCGAAGTAACGCTAAGGCGAGTCGAAGGTGCGAACATTTCTAATTACATTCACTCCGCGGTTCCTCTTTGCCTCTTTTTTCCGTCCCTCCTCCGCCCGCCCTCCCCCGTCTCGCTGGCATTAGGATGCAAAAGGTTAATGGACCTTCGTTTCCTGGTGATGTAACGGGTTCATTGTAATGTTCCATACGGGGAGTCGGTTCTTTACCTGGCGCGGCGTGGATGGTTCTTTCAGACCCTCGGTTGCTTAATTGAAATCTTGATGAGGTTATAGGTACATGTGATAGGTATGTAGTAGGGTGGAGCTTAAAAGTTTAAAAAAACGTCTTACCACCCTGATCTGCTCCTTTAGATATGCAAACACTGTACAAAAACGTTGGACAATACATTCTTATGTTTAGGGGCAGCTGAAGTGAGTCAAAGATTATAGAAATTATGAAAATTCAACATACATATAATGACAATATTTTAATTTACACATTTACGTTTGCATTTCTGTTTGATTATTTGTTAAATTTATTGTTCACAGAGGATCGGATATCGGACAGTTCCCGGCTGTCAGGGTACAATCTACTATTTATTTTACTTCGTTATACGTCAGATGGGGCACGATAATATGTTTTCACAGTTTCGATATTTCTTAATGAATAAATGAAATCATTGGAAAAAATGTCTAGTGTTCCGTGCCCTTCTATATAATTATCATGTACATTGGAAATTTCACAATCATTGAGCTACTCCTAAATATATATGCATCAATTGTGCTCATATTCTGCTCGATTTTATTTTTTTTTAAAAAGGAACAAATTGACATGGTAAGATCATATTTTCGTAGTTGAAAAATAAGCTCCACTCTAATATGTAGCATTCCTTTTACTGCAATATTTCTGTATCCGGGTATTCGATATATTTAATGGTTCAAATGGATATCACGTAGAAATTAAAATATCGCAAGTTGCTTTCGGAACGAAGGTGGTTAAACTTTGCAGACAAAAAGTTCGCGAAATGCTGTATCTAAACAGCTGAAGGCAGTTAGACTACTTCGAAGTAGAAACGGACGCTATAGGCAGACATTTCTATTTGCTACATACTCCACCGGAGAATGAGAAGAATTTCACCAAACCAAAATTCCCAGCTGACCCGACTCGCAGTCTCAACAAATTTCCATATTGGACACGGTGGGGACGTGACCGGCTTTCCTTCGGCGGCTTTCGATCAGCCGGAATACCTGCGGCGGCATTAATTAACACCAATTTTGTCACGCGTGTACGGGAGTGCACGCACGGCCCGGCCGTTATGAAGCATACGTTGCACGCAGCCGATGTGGTCTCCTCGACACCTCGCCAGAACACCGTGGCAGCCTTTCATTGCTCCAGGATAGAGATGGGATCAAGCTGCATTTATATAGCCTCGACACCTTGGGAAATTGAGGCCCCGAGTACGCTAGCGTACGTATTACAAGCATGGTAAAACACTCGACTGTGATAAGGCACTCGACAAGTCGCTTGTAATACAGTGAACTCCGCAACTCCATATAGCAGCCTTTCGCGATACAATCCACCTTCGTGGCTCTCAAAACTCGACCAAGTTCAAGGCTCACACGATGCCGACCAAGTTCAAGCTCGAAGCTCGATCCCTCCTCAGCCCGGAATCCAATCTCGTAGCTGGCGGATTCGCTCGAAATTTCCCAGCCGCGCGCCGACCGATTGTTCGGAATCCACAAATCAATTACCAGCTTGATCCCATCTCTAGCGGACCTAACCGTGGTGTACATACGTAGGTACGCGCATACGTGTGTCGTATTATTTATAGAAGCCCGAGAGCCACGGAGTCTGATAGGCAATCAAGGCAGGGCGCGTGTGCAGCATTCCGTGGCTGAGTCACCAGTCGTACATAAACCAGTCCTCGGTACAGCGACGATACGTCGTAATAATGGCAAACCTTCCGCCATTGTTTACGTCTATCGTCGGATCATCCGCGGACCTCTCACCTGGCAGATGCATCGCCGATACATGCGCGACGATCAGATACCACCGGGCTGGACAAATGCGGAGGATTTATCGTGTGAACCATCCCGGATACCGATGTTCAGGTCCCACCCTTTCGATATCCCCTTCGCCGGGACAGTCACGACGATGACAGGCTGATTCGCGCTTAATCTTTCGCGTGGCTGGTCGTCTTCGTGAATCTTCAGACTCGGAGCATGGTGTACGCGCACTAGGGATGGTCAGATACGCGGCACGCGTGCCACAGTTGGCGCGAGAGATTTTAAGATATTAGGAAACCTATAAAGGCTTTTTTCTGTGCTGGATCGAGTTCGTGCGAAGATTAAAAATAGGCTGACAGAGGAAGATTATAAAGAAGACTAAAAATAAGGAACATGTTTCTTTTAAAGTGGGTCCTAAGATATTAAATTACATCCTGTATGGTTAGGGTTACTATGTGGTATCCAAAAGGAGGACATGTCCTCCTTTTTTTTTACTGAAATGTAGTGTTCTCCTATCACCTAAAAATGTCCTTGTTTTTTGTTTTATCTACAACTCAAGCGATCCATTCGCCGCGGCTTCTCCCGGCAAAATTCCATCCCTATTTGCCAGATCGAAAAATGAAAAAGGAGGACAATCTGGTGTGAAATAGTTTGGAAGGGAGGACGTTGTAAAATAAAACCAAATTTAAAGTATCAATGTTTATTATTTGAGAAAACATTAATGTTTATATCAGGGCTTGGAAACTGTTATAATATCGATTTCGGTTCTCCGAACTGTTATGAGGAACCTTTATTCTGAATAACTGTTACGAAGAACCGAAATTTCCAACTATTATCTGTTTCAGTTACGGTTCCTATTTCCCTTCTCGTATTGGTTCCATAACCGTTCTTTTTTCGGTTCTATATCGATACCGAAACGGTTCTCGAATCAATTCTTGTGTCGACTTTTCCCTAATTGATATCATTAATTATTATTGTAGCTGCAGATTACTGTACATGTACATATTTTTTACAAAATCCTTATAGAAAAAGGAGAAACAATTATAACTATCATTGATTTCTAATAAAGCGTTGAAATAAATAAATTAGCTACATATTCTTTACATTCACACACACTATGGTATCCAGAATAGGAAGTTAAATGTTTCTCCTGTTTCTATAAGGATTTTGTAAAAAAATATACACGTATACAGTAATCTGCAGCTACAATAATTAATGATATCAATTAGGGAAAAGTCGATACAAGAATTGATTCAGGAACCGTTTCGGAATCGATATAGAACCGAAAAAATAACGGTTATGGAACCGAGGAGGGAAATAGGAACCGTAACCTGAACAGATAATAGTTGAAAATTTCGATTCTACATAACACTTATTCGGAATAAATGTTCTCCGTAACAATTTCAATCAGAATCTTCATATTGTATAACAGTTTTAAATAGTTATTTTCGGAACCGTTTCAAGCCCTAGTTTACATTGCATTACAATAATCTTGTAGCCATTACATATTCATAAACATTAATGTTTTCTTACATAATAAAAGTTGATAATAAAAATTTGGTTTAATTTTACAACGCCCTCCTTTTCAACCGATTATCGGGCTAGATTGTCCTCCTTTTTTATTTTCGGATCTGGTAAGCCACAGTACGGTGCACGCGCGAGAGAAATATGGGTGGGACCGTACGGACGTTGAAACCGGTGAAAGTTTGGCAACTTTTGCGAACCGTTAATTTGATTAATGCGAGATAATTACAATTTGGGAAACTTTGATCCAGGCGGACGATTAATCCTCCCGCGTCGTTAATCATCCCGAGGATCTCCCGAGACACGTCCACTCGCTGACACGCGCTGGTATCGCGATGGAAGTCGAGAGATACGGTCAAAGAATCGGGATTTAATCCCGAACACGTCGATGAGACCGATCAAGATCCGAGCGCGGCTTTTATATTCATTCAACGCCGTCGAACGGCCATCGATCTTCCTATTGACCGTTTCAATCGTTATCCCCGTATCGGGAGTAGCCCATTGTCCAGAGCGTGCCTCGAATATCTCACATTCGAAAAGATGACTCGGTGCAACTCCACCTGCGAGTTTTTCCAACGATCCCCCGAGTGACTCGAACACTTTCCCCGGGAAACAACAAGCAACAGAGCCAGACCTTTCCCGCCGCGTTTCCATTTCCAGCATCCTCGAAGTTAATCCCAAAGCCAGTTACAAGCACGTCCTTAATCCGCCGTTACTTTCTAATAAATTTTCAATCCTCGTACAATTAGGCGACTCGGGAGTCAAAGTCCATCCTGTTAATTCGTTCTCAGCCTGTGAAAACGAACAGCCGGAGGAGGCAATCAATCAGAATCCTTTCAGCATCGAGGGACGCGTTTGTTCTCGGGCCGGGCTTCATAAATTTCAAGATTAAAGGCGTACCCGGGTAGGCCGGGAGGTAATTAAGGGTAATTTTAATTGGCTCTAAGTGGGCGAGGCTAAACGGGACGAGCGTGCCTTCCGCGAATCTGCATTTCGATTGCGTGAGCGTACCAGGATGCTGCTGCACCGCCGCTGCACCTGCCATAGACGGGGCGCGGCGGAGGCAAACGGGACGGCGGTAATGTCGGCTGAGTTATTTTCGGCGGTCGCAGAAACTCCGCCGCTGCAGAGGAGCGTCACACTGTCTGTTCGCGGGGGCACACGTGCCAGCGGCTAATGGCTCATTCAAGCCAGGCACCGTGAAAATTGAAATCAAAGAGCTCGCGTGCTGGCCATTTCGGGAGCCACGCGGGAATCCGCGCGTTTCCGTGCCCTGTCCGCGGGCATTCCCGTCTGTCACGGCCGTGCACGTTCATTTTGGCCGGCGCAGGTTCGAAGACCCACGGGTCTTGCTGAAATGTTGCGCTTGGAAGCCTGGCTCCGAGATCGTCGCGCGGCTCTGAGTGAATAACGAGATTTCGTTGCTGCCGCGTGTCTTTCTTCTGTTTAGTTCGCAGTGGAAATATTTGTAGCTCCCTATACCTAGGTACCTGTTCCCTGGTCTACCAGCTACGTTATTAGTCTGAAAACTCTTAGAACCTTCTGCATTCGTCTCAATTCAATTCGGGCTAAGTTCGTTATAAAATTAGTTGCGTTCCAGTTCAATTAGAAGAGCTGAATCACTTAAGAGTGTCAGCAGCTTCTTCAAAGTCACGCTCACTGAAAATAGTGATCGATGGTTCAAGAATAGATCGGCGGAGAGAAAAGCGACGTTGAGAAGGTGAGACGGAGCGCAAAGAGAGAGACGCGACGGCGAGGGAGGATTAAAAATGGCCAGCTTAAAAACAGCCGGGCCGCTCACGGAGGTAAGTAGACAGCGTGAGCCGACGGCAGGGATTTTTCCAGACTCCGATCCATCAGAGATCTCGAGGAAACACGCGATCCTCTGAGGTCTGGCGCAACCACGATATACACGAGCGTGACGTGATACCGGATCCGCCTCCGGTTGGACGTCCAGAGTATCGCGTCCGAGGCAATTCAGCTCCGCCGCTCGGTTATTACCCAGAGTAACTTCTCGTATGTCTCCACTCTCTCACCCCCGTTTACTTTGTCTGCATTCGACCCCTTGCTGCGAGCAAATCGACTCGCGGATTCTGGCCCTCCGATCGTACGAAGCGAATCCATATGTTTCTTTCAAGTTCCTTCGAATTTGCCATACGCCCCTAGTACCGAAGGAAGCTCGTACTGGAATTATTTCGACGATAAGATGAAGAATTAATTTGGCAACTCTGCCTCATCTTCGACTTGCGGTAGGGGAAAGTAGGGCAAAACCGGGTACGCGGGTCAGACCGGGTATCATTGTGCTTTTAAGACAAGAGCTACGATATACACCCGAGGTATGGTGTTGGGTGGACCTCACGACGGTATGAGATCAATCGCAGCGCAAAGACCGCCGTGGTTTTTCATCCAGAGAAATTTAAAAATTTCGAGTTGAAAAGTACCAGTTGGTGAATTGCATTTTTTATACCACTTGGATTTAAAGAATCTATTACGGTAAGTACTGCATTGTATTCTGTAGTCTTTGCACAGTATTTTTACGTTTTACCCGGTTCTTTATCGCATGTTGAAGTGTAAATACTTAATGTTTAATAAATTACCTAATTTGGGGCAAAACCGGGTATTTGATTATGGGGCGAACTCGGGCCGCATACTTTCTATGTATGGCGTAAATGTCTTATAGGAGCTGATTTCTAATCTTTAAAAAATTCAATAATAATCTTGATTACAGGTATGTATAGGTCACGGGTGGGCTCATGAGATTTGCAAAAATGTTGAGGAGGGCGACGAGAGCTTTATTTGTGATTTTTGTGCACTAAATAAATTAAAATAAATTTATATACAATTTACTATTCTTTAAAATATCTTTCTTTGTGGTTTAGAAAATAATAATAATAAAGGTTTTATAATTATACCATATTTTATGCGTTTTTTAATAGGTACCCGTTATTACCCACACCTACAGAGTAAAACTACTTGCATACTTCCGAGAAATATCGTTTTCCTGTGAGCCAAATAATTTTTTTAAAAAGGACTCTCATTTTCTGATTCCGCAAGGTCCAATTAAGACTTCCAGCGGTGTTCAAAGTTTATTTTGCCGTCTGACTTTTTGCTAGCAGGAAAAATACATTAGGCACCCAGTTTTGCCCCACTTTCCCCTACCAAAGGTTCGACGGGCCATCAGGAAGACCGATGTTCGAGAAAGTCACTTTTATATTTCCTACAGTGAACTACAGAGCTATCTCGTACCTCGCGATGGACGAAATAGAAGCGGCTCGGGCTGGAAATACCGCGGAATATTTCGCGCGGAGGACATTGCAGAGCGAGGGGGATTATTCTGCGGCTCGAGTCTTTCAGGCAAAGCTGCTCGCTCTAGGCGTGCTTCCACTGAAATGATAATCGCGACGGAGGGCAATCAAAGCGTATCTGTTGCAACCGCTAAATTAGAGCTGTTCGCGGGGTAGAGAGCTCGATGAAGATAGCAGAGCGAGGGAATCGTTTGCTGAAACCGGCGCGGGAGTACTGTTAATGAGTTTAATCGTGGAACTGTGATTTCGCTGCCACCGATCGTAATATTATGGTTACGTAATGACGTTTTAGTTTTGTTTAGGTAGGTACGGTGAAACGCACACGTTATCGACCAAGGGGAACGGTTCTCCGGCAAACAGTTCCCCCGTGGTAATCAAGACAGATGGAAACGGAATCGCGAGGAGAGATTAGCAATTACGCCGGCACGAAAGAGTTAACGAACACCTTTCTGCATCCACGGAATAATAATACAATTAGCCTGCTCTACGAGCACGATAGAGCAGACGCGTTCTCTCGATCCGCCGTCATTATACCCCTCATTATACGCGACTCCGGGATCCTCCTTCGCAATTCTACGAGAACGGACGAGAACAAACTCGTAGGAGGTCCGACGAATTATCGCGTACCATTTCGGACAAAATCTGCCCCGTTTTCTGCGCCGCGCAACTCAACCGTCAGCCCAGAGAGACGCGCCTTTATTATTCATCGAGAGACTGGCGGCTCCTGGAGTTCACGCTGCGGAAAAGTTCCCGGCGAGATGGATAGAGTGTAAATTGTAAATGGTTCAACTTTCAGGGGAGAGTGAACGTTGCTAACCCATTTGCGAAACTTCCAACGAGATAAATAGCAAATTCCGCGCATAAATAATCAGCGATTTTTAAAGTGGCATCGTTGATGGGGACATTAGCTTGAATATGAATTATGAGCGCGGCAGGACGCTTAATTTGTAGCGAAGTGTAGCAGCGGAAATGTATAACGAAGATTGAATATCTGTGCTTGATGGAGGATAGGGGAAACCGGGACAAGTTGATACATATTTCAATTGTCAATTTTTGTTATTTCTTAACCGACTTCAAAAAGAAAGAAGTTAGGTACTCAATTCGTCACGTATATTTGTGGCAGGGGAGCAAAAACGGAATAGCCCACATTTTTTTCGAAATTTAATTAGTAGCAATAATTCCAATAGGCTCTACTAATTATATAAAATAGGGGGAAAAAATTTTTTAATGTGGGTTGGTCCGGTGTTGCTCTCACTACCTTATTTCATTACGTATGTATGTATGTTCAAGCATAACTCTCGTATAGGTGCACCGATTCCGATGATTCTTTTTTTATTTGAAAGAGTATGAAGAGCCGGCGGTACCATGTTAATTTTCTTTTATTATCTAGATACTCTAGAATAATCTAGAATTCCAGTTTTAATGTATGTTCGCGCATAACTTTGTAACGCGTGGACCGATTTGGATGATTCTTTCGTTGTTATATGGAGTATGTTCCCCACTTAGTACCACGATAAATGTTCTTTAACCGACTTCGAACAAAGATCTCTAAAAATTAAAAAATAATAAACTTTTTAAAAAAAAAGTAAACAACCGACTTCAAAAGATGCGCTAAAAAGGATAAAATAATTTTTTTTCTGAAATCGGTGCCAAAATAGAAACAGAATTAAATCAATTTCTAAACCTTTATCAATTATAGTCCATTAGCACACTAACGCCCGGGAATTAGAGCGTGCAAAAATTTAGTGGGACGTCACGCGTCAAGCCGATTTAGGTAATTTTGTTTTTATTTTGGCACCGATTAAAAAATATATTTTATCCTTTTCAGCGCACCTTTGAAGTCGGTGTTTACTCTATTTTTAAAAGTTTATTATGTTTGTATTAAAAATGAAAAAATGTTATTTGGTATGGCACCATTCGTCCAGTCATAAATATCCACAGCCAGAAAGGAATTATTAGATTCGATTACAGCGCAATCCACTTTCCTAAATCTCTCGAGTTTTATGGGACCCGCGATGTCCCGATCGACGAAATTACATCAGGGAGTATTAATCTCAAGATTTATAAGGGGTGACGCTAGCAGCCCCAGAAGGGGCCGAATTCATAGTTCCCATTATTATAGCATACGTCTCCTAATAAACTTCCATCCCGCTTTATTGCTAGCTTATTGAATACGCCGGACGTTTTTCCATTGTGATTTATTGCCCCCGCTTCCGCCACTGTTGCGGAAATTTGGTGCCTCAACGTCGGCAGAAGTAAGAGTTTATAAGACTTGTCGAACGACTAGGAATATCAAGGTTCACCAAAGAATCACTTTCTAATTTTGACACAGAAAGAAAGTCGACGTAAAGTAGAAATAAATTATAGAAGACACATTCAATGAATTCCCATTCAGCATTTAATCGCCCGACCTCGTTACTTCGACACGTTCATTGTCTCGCTTAAATACCCGAAGCGACTTGGTTATGCGCACGAGAAATCCTCCGCTGGTCGGGCTTTCGAGGCAAGACACTGAAATGCACTAAGATCTCGTGCGACCAGTCGGTCACGCCACCGTATAAAACGACCTCCGAGATTTATAGATCAAGAAATAATTGCCCTCAATATCGTTGCGGTGGCGGGACGTGAGGCGGGAACGGAATCGTCGTCCGTGTGCCTCGAATCGAAACCACCGAAGAAAACCTGTCGAACGCATTCCCATCAACATAAATAACAAAATGAAAGTAAACACTACAAAAATCACGCCGGGCATTTAAAGAAGAATAACAGGCAGAAGCACTGCGATACTGAGAATTCTTAAGTACCATATACTCTGTAAAGCGACTCCCAATATGCATTTCGTGCCACTACGCAAAGTAGTATTGCACCTATGTTCTTTTTCAGCGAGAAACCTCTCTTTTTAGCTGATATCTTCGTAGCTGATACCTCAACGAATCCTGAGAGACAGCCCCAAACGCGATCCCTGCGTATCAAATGATCGTTCATGGTGGAAACTAGATCCAAAGGATGGAGATGAGCCCGACTACAACACGGAACATAGACAGACATCGCAAACTTCCGTGTACGTTGTAGTTTGGAAATCTTCTGAGACGTTAAGTTTCAGCTTCGCTCCATCACGAGCACAAAGGCCCGCGATCTAAGGCACGGTAACGAAATATTTATCTGAAATGCGAGAGCGTGAAAGGGTAAACGTGGCGGTGACAATCCAGCTTGAACGGGGGACGAAAGGAGACAAAGAAGCAGATGAATGGAGAGATATCTAAATTAACGAAGGAGCGCGTACGCCTGTGAACGCGAGAACATGAAATGGGGGCACAAAGGAAAAGGAGGATGGACAGATGACACGGAGATAAATAGATAAAGCAGAAGGCAGAGAAGAGGCCGGCATTATTAACGCAAGAGGGGGCGCCTCTTTACAAAGAGAACGATGAAATCAGAGCTTCGAAAATCAGTCGAGATCCCATCTCCTAGCTGCTATCGATCTCTCTATTCCCAAATCTCACGCTTCTCACACTTTTCATCCCTCGGAACGCGATTCTGACCGACACAGTGTTCTAACCGCGCGGGCCCTTATCCAGAACGTCCACGCCAACATTCCATCTATCAAGAAATAGAAAAGAATCTAGCTGTCCACCTTCGGATTCCGAGGATTCCCGCGTCAGCGAAGGATGGTTCCCTTAAAGCGGCCCAATCCCTTTCCCATTTGTTGCTTGGAATTAATTTCACGCTCGAGAAAGCAAGAACGATCGCGAGGATACTTTGCATTCCTCTCTCGGTCGAACAGACAACAAAGGCCGGGGGTTTTACGTGAATGGAAACCGAAAAGCGGACAGAAGTCGAGGATGAATAGAGTACCGCGATCGTATCTAACAAATTTATTCCGTCTTCCAGGCGCATCGACGAGCAATCTCGATTTCTGCGCACCTACTCCCGTTTCGTCTCGCGTTTCATCCCCTCGCGAGGGTAAAAAGGGGAAATCGAGTTCCTCCTTTAACCCGATCGATTGGGTCTGGTTTTACGCGTTCCCGCCTAATCGGAGCACCGTCTCGCGTAACTACGGGGAAGCTTGCGTCGAGATCTGCTCTAATATCCCCTTCGTTCTTGTGGGACGCGCGCGTGTGGGCCCGGGTATCGAGCTAACGAACACAGATGGGCCCGCGCGTTTTCTGGTCGGCCCTGCAAGCTGAGATCAGATGCTAATCCCGCTAATCCCATTAGGAAACAAAGTCCGAAACCAGTTTACTGAAAGAGGGACAGCACGAAATGTTGTAGACAGCGGATATAGTGGGTTAAATCTCGTGAGATAAAGGACCGAGGTGGGGCGGACCCTGTTTCTGGAATTCATGGTGAAGCTTCTTTTCAACGTCCAGTTCCCTGGGTCCTATTCAAACGCCATTCTAATATCTGTGTAACATTCCACTCGCATGTTCACGTCTCCAGAATCAGACGATAGCGTGTCCAGGGGCGGACTTGGGGATTTGGGGTCTCTTGGCTGACAAGTGCCTGCCACCCTTCCTGTGAAATATCATCGAATACTTTAATTCAGAACACATGAGACAATTTTAAAATTAATTCAATATGACAACTCACATAAGAGTTATTGCTAATTTGCTACATGAAAAATGTGGATTGTTTTTAAAGCTGTCTCAAGCCTCTGTGTTTAAACCTTTTTCATTTCTCTGCGTCCAAAACTTGCCGCCCTAGGCTGCAGCCTACTTAGCCTATATGCAAATCCACCCCTGGTGGCCTTCCAGTTACGGAATTGCACTGTCGTTCACGATTATTGGGGCAACTGCTCTATTCTCAGAAAATGTGATATTTGGTACAGATCGAATAGCGTTCACTGCTTTTAATGTGAAATAGCAAATGAAGTAAAATTTGTCAGAGTGTCTTCGATAAATTTCACACGTTTTTGACACGAGTAGGTGTCCTGCTACACACTTCAGTTCAGCGCATGGGGTTAATAATTACCTACATCCTGAATTAAAGTTCTGATTTTATTTCAGCTGACTTCACCCCAGATAGCAGCTGACTTTACCCCATAATTTAATTTTTTTAATTTTTATTTTCCTTTTATTTTAATATTTAAAAATATTTTTAATTATATAAAAATTATAATATTATATAATTATTATATAATTAAAAATTAATATTAAATAAATAAATTTTATGGGGTCGTTTTGGCTTTTTCTTTTCAAGTTGAATTTTAATATACTCTAAGTTTACTTTAAGTATCGTTATTCGTCATTTATCAATAGTAATGTTTAAATTATATTATAAATCTATTTGCACACATTTTTATTGAAAGGGAAAAATTTTACTCGACTTCAAACTTTTTTCGTCTCACTTTACCACGGTCTCCCCTACTCCCAAGTGCTGCTTGAGAAATCTTATGTTCGTAACAGAAAGCAAATTCTTTCATTCTTCTTCCCCGTTTCCCTTATGTTCGTGTAATGCGAATATTTGTGCCCGCTCGCAGGAAGGATAGGAATTTAATCCTCGAAGTCGTGGATAATGTTAAGAACAAACTCGCTGCGCTGGCTGGGATGCGATTTTCCTCGAAGATTTCGTAACGAGCTTCCTGGAAGAGGCTCTACGTCGAGTGCCTTGAACTTTCCACGGTGCACTTCCAGAAGAAAACCGGTAGTCGTAATTCCAGTATCTCCGAGTGTCACTGACTAGGCCGAGCGTTATCGTCCAGACACTGCAAGACTCACTGAGAACAACCTCGAGGATGAGCAGAGCTGCTGGAGCATCGTACAGCAAGCGAAATTCATCGGCTGTAAATTCTGAAATGAGAAATCGGATCCTACCAACATTCGTCCCATTGGTAGTCCTCTTTCAACGTGCACCAACCTTAAGGGGGATTCTCGCGTAACAACCCCGAAAGTAACTGATATTTATGATTGTTTTTTTAAATCTACTGTTAATATGCGATTAAACTTTTTTGGGATGTAAGGAGGCATCTTTAAACTTGCAGATTTTTTTTATATCGATTCTTCTTATTATTTATTAATTATTGTGTTAAATGTATAACGCTGAACCTAAGGTTTTAATTTTAGTTTTTATTTGTAATACTTTTTCTTTCAAACGCTATAAATTTTTCAACTTTTCATTTTTCTTCTTCTTTAAATTAGGGACTTTATCCAACTGTCAGACATTTTTCTTTTTTATGCAATCAGATGACTGTGACAGGTGCTACACGTCACGCCAACAGGAATTACATAATTAACACAATAATTAATAAATAAGACGTAGAAGACATAAAAAAATTTTGCAAGTTTAAAGATGCGTCCTTGTATTCCAAAAGAGGTTAATTCAATATTAACAGTAGACTTTTTAAAAAGAAAATCATAAGTATCTGCTACTTTTGGGGTTGTTACACGAGAATCCCCTTAAGTCGACTTTGCATCAGGTTAAAAATGATTGCACCGACTCTGTGTAATTGCGCAACACATGGCGAAGTGTGGATTGCGACGAAGCTTTCAGAAATGTAAATGCGGAAGGCGGTGGGAAGAATCCTTTGATATCCCAGACTTTGATAGCAATCCTTGATTGGCAGGGACACTCGTCCAGGGAATGAAAGATCTGGATTCCAACATTCACTCTGCAATCTGATCAGCCAGTTCCTTTTTCCTCCGCAATTTTCTGAAATGGGATTACCCTCGTATCATCTTTGCTTACCGTTTTGTTTCCAATGTTAACTCCCCTGCATAGCTGAAATCGCCCACAGGGAGAGCGAATCACACGACCTGAATTCAAGCCTGAAGCCAGCAATTCGATGCACTGTCACTTCTCCTCTCCGCATAATTCGCTAACCTTCATATTAAATATTACTCTGAGAACCCGGAACTTTGACAAATTACGCGCTGCAGCTCGCAAAGTGTTAACGCTTTCCACTACGTCCTAGCAGTGTAACTAACTCAGTATTGCTCTATAAATTCCAACGGACAATGAAGCAACGTTGGAATCTACGGTATATCTGAAATTCTATCAAATCCCCTGTCGTGAGGTACCCCTCGAGTATTGGCAACCGCGTAGGATCGGCTAAAGGAAATACGAGGTGCGAAGGGGCGTAAAGTGCGCATTACAATCCATGCACCGATGATAAAGCACTGGGCTGGATGTTTTTTTACGCGGCTATAAAATCGCATATTGGACCCCCGCTGATGTCCAAAGCAGCGTGGCTTCGGTAGACAGTCCGCGAGCGGCCGGTAATCCAGTTCGGCATGCTCGTAAGATTCCGCGCGTTATATGCGAGCTCTTTCAGCTGCGTACGCAGATTAACGATTGTAAACATTCGGCGTTTTACGAGTCGAATGGTATCCCTCCACTTCTAGTCACCGCACTCCTTTTACCCCCGTAAAACTCGATGAGTAAGGAACCTCCTTCCCTGGATGTTAATCGCCTGCTTCCACGATTTGCTCGCACAGAAAACGCCAAAAGCAGCGTCGATATTAGTTTACTCATCGGCGTACTACGCGAGAGTACGCGCCCTGCGGTATCTTCCTAGCTGTACTGGATCGCCAACGGTTCTCCGCGCCTCGAAATGCCAACGCTCGTCCAATTATGACGAACAAACAAAGCGCAAATGGTCGGGCGGCATTCAGTTTTCGCGGAGCACGAGCTTCTCTTTAGCCGCGGAGATAAAGAGTACAAATGAAAGACCGACAGAGGGAGAGAAAAGTGGTACGCGGTTACGTAGAGCGATGTGGGTTAACCCCAATTGCAGCCCACGCGAAGTCAAAGACCTTTTCAGAACTTTCCTCGGCCACTCATCATGCCGCGAGTTTTTCCCATCAAATTCGACGCTGGATCGCCGAGCTAACTAAACCCCAAGTGTCTTCTTTCATCAAAAATCAAAATCTTCAACCATCAGGAGTTACACACTTGCAATTATTATTACCTACATCGAAATGGCAGCCATGAATTTGATAAATAATATGTTGGAATATGTACAACGATAGACTGTTCCTAGAGTTAGAGTGTCAGGGACTTTAAGGACCCGGTAGTTTATGAGTTTCCTTTCTTTCGCTACAGGAGACCCAACAGAGGGGAAAACGGTCTTCTCGACCCCTGCGCTTCTCAGTCCGAGAAAACCCTCTGAACGGATAACTTGTATCGCGCTAAAGACTATTCTTTCTATTACTTTTAGTTGAAGTTTTATACAGTTCTTATTATCATTATTATACTGACGTTCGACTGTGTAACTTTTATTTTCTTAAATAAATAAACATTATATTCTAACATAATAACTGTAGGATATTACATAGATAAGCCTACGAAAGCTTCCATTTAAAGGCTCCCCCAAACCAACGCGAATTTCGCCGCGCGGATCCGCCGCGGATCAGACAACACTGCTCATAAGCCACCGCGTATACAAAACTACTGCCTTACCTGATCCGCGGCGCGGAGCGGATATTCGCGTTGGTTTCGGGGAGCCTTTAAGAAACTGAGACTGCGGCTTTCGTTCCCTACTTGCAGCTTGCACCGCGCGCTCGTCCTCGGCGAAACCACCTACAGTGGTTTCGCAAATAGCAGAGCTTATCGCGCGTATCATTCATTCCCTCCGCGCTAATCATTCGCCCGCCCGCGGTTTCCCGCTCCGGGCCCGGCGAGAGCGCGCGATCTCTCCGGTTTAACTGGAACGAAAGCGGCGTCTCTGGCAAACGGCAAACGAACTAATCTCCGCGCGGTTATCTTATCCGCATCGTGTTGCCCGCGGCACGAATACTGTTCTTTGGCAACAATAAATTCATTACCCCGGCTGACACGCCACTCTCGGCTGTGCGAGCACTGCTGACAGACGTTTTATGGCGCTTATCTGCGAGTGCTGGTCGCGCGCACCCAACGATGCACCCGGCTCCCGAAGTGTGCCACTGGATCCACCGAACGCACCCAGCACAGATCTGTCCCCGGCTTGTCCCGATGCACTTGCTGCGGAACGACTGGCATGCACTCGATTCGGTTTTCACGCCACAGATATATACATTCCCGAAAAATCCGCGCAAAAATAGATACCGTGCGTAGAAAAAAGAATGGGGCGCTGCCACCAGACCGCAAGCATACAAATTGTTTAACCGTCGAACTCAATTTCTCCTGGCTGCGTCACTTACGAGATAAAATCGGCTAATAGTGTTAATTCTATGATTTATTTTAATTCAGAGCAATTTCCTAGAAAAATTAGTGGGAGTATTTCTTCTTAGCATTAAAGTAGAGTGAAGATTTCTAAAAAGTGTTAAATCTAAATAAATCGTGAAAGAAGAGAATTCAAATTTTTTTAGACCGTGCGAAATCAAAATAGGTAGTGTAAAAAAAATAGAATTCAGTATATTTTGAACTGTGCAAATAAAGGGATCTTCATAGAATTAGGAGCATAATGTATATAGCACAGAAGCTATACATTCTGGCATTCGCCTGGAAACTAATAAATATCGGCCAAATACTGAATTCGCGTATATTTTTACATCGATTTATATTTCGTCCCTCTACTGGCCTACATTTACCTCGGAAATGCTTTCATAATTCATGCATTCGTTCGATATTCCAATTCCCCGCGTACACAGAAGCGTGCGAAATAATTTATGCCCTAGCTTGAAATTGTTTCTATTGTGAAACAACGAGTGACTGTCTGAGCAAGTTTCTCCAATGGAGTGAAGTTTCGCCTATGAAATAATGCGCACAGTTAATTTTGAATTATTTGAATGATCTCTTATGTAGGAACAGCACGTTTCCGAAATTAATTTAAACTCTTTCCAGCAAGCCGCGCGACAAACGGCCGAGCTTTTAAACGTAGAGTGTGTGTGAATATTTAAAGGTAACGTTCAGCAACCTCAAATACCACTGCGCTGGTATCAATAGTTCAGATGAAATCGATTGTTCAAACAGACCCGTCAGTTAGCTTCCAAACGACGAACAAACGGTGACTTCGTGGAGGGCTAACACGCTGAGCACCGTATTGATTTTTCTACCAGGGTCTTGTATTATTATGCAGCAGGCAAACATCGATGCCGTGTAAACTTCGCTATCATATCTAATTAGCTTCCGTTTCCCTGGCTTGCGTAATAAGCCGGAACGCGACGTGTACCCGAGCTTATCAAACATCCGACATTATGCATGGAAAAAGATAGCTGTGCCTAAAATAGGTTACAGTCACTGTAATCTAAACTTCCCAGCTGTTTCTTCGTGTTAAAGTTATTACACGATATTAACGTTACAAAGTGTCCGACACAAGTTTGATTTTCAAGCGTTTAAAACCCTTCAACTTTACTTGTTTCCACGTTGTTACAAAGTCGTGCGAAGTAACGTATAAATACATTACAAAAGTACGTCTTTTCAAATGTGTTTATAACAAAACGACTTATTTCCAAATGGTTTCGTATAAAAAGGCTTATTTTTTATAGCTTCCACCCGAAGAGTTTATTTCCGAACTTTTTTTTAAGTAATTATTAAATAACAATGTCGCTAAATTTAAAACATTACCGCTGTCAGATGGCAGAATAAAATGTACGTGTACTAAAAAGAAAAAGATTTTTCAATGAACGTTGGTACCACAATTTTTGCGATTATTAAAAAAAATTCTATGTGGAAAAGTGCCCTTTTGAAAAATCACTCTTCGACTGTTAAACAATGATTCTACCACTCACAGGCCTCCACTTCTGCAATCATTCAGCCTCAAAGGAAGACTCGGAGAACACTTGGGAAACGTAGATGTTTCACAGCTTACCTGCAACAGAAAGATAATAATTTGTTAGGGAATTACGTTGCCAGAAATTGTTCTCTTAAGCCCCATTGTAATTCCAGGGAACATGTTTCACGCCCGGGCGATGAATAATTTCAATAAAATGCAAACGATATGATCGTTCCTCCTCCTTGGACAGGCGACCAACTTATAACTCTCTCATTTCCCTGGCCAGGATTTATGATACAGGCGACCCGAAGCTCATTTGCACGTTCGACAAGTTTTAATGCCGCGGTCGTGGCATTGTGACGCGTCGCAGGCAATACCGAAAATCCAATAATTTCTTACACGGAATCGCCACGAACGTGTACCCCGCGTGCTGGCCATTTATCAAAGCCAGTGCGAATGGCATATTGCACCTTCGATACTTGTATTCGACGATACGCGCACACTACCCGTCGCGCAATAAAACGTGTCGCGGTGTTAACGACTTCCAAGCAGGCAGCTTGTGTTCCTTCTCTGTGACAATGAGCCATGTACCTATGATGAGAACAAGGAATGCATCGAGGTAGAAAATGCTAAAAATTCGGCACCTTTTCTCGCTAGAAATGAATTACCCCCGAATGGCGAAGCAATGCTGCGTTTGCTCATACTTGAACAGGCATCAGACGTTGCATATGATGGCTGAAACTTGCGATCGATTGTGGCAGACAAGGAATAAAGACGTGGTGTTGACTCTAGACTCGATTGGGTCTAGTTATGCAGGAAGTTACCAAACCTTAATGATCTGCAAACTGAATAAATTTAATTTGAAAATTTTAATTGTTAAACAAAGGTAACTTTATTCCTATTGGGTGTGTTTTATTCCTTGTTATTGTTTCATGCTGCTTCTTATTTATTGGATTATTTAATAGCTGGTATAATTAATATTATTTTAAATTTTCTGTAGCTTCTGTTTTTTAAGCCTAAAATAGAACTATGGAATAGTAGATGTTTTATGCTGCTTTTTATTTATTGGATTATTTAATAGCTAGTATAATTAATATTATTTTAAATTTTCTGTAGCTTCTGTTTTTTAAGCCTAAAATAGAACTATGGAATAGTAGATTTAATAATTGCATAAGATTGCGTAAGTTCTTGCAAAATAAAAATCACAAAATTATCGGATTCGTACTGCGTTTAACTAATTTTTTGTCATTCTGGGGGTTAGCAGCCCTCTGCATAACCGGGCCCAATTAAAACATACACATATCAACAATTATCTGTAAATAGTAGTTCTTCAAGACCTCATATTACAACTAACTAACATCCCCTGCAAAATACTCTCCAATTGTCAGTTCACCAATCCCCTTCATCAACTCGCAGGAATCAGATCTTCTGAGTAGCCATTTGCAATTGAAGCTTATTACTCAACAGACGTCTAACGAAAATCGCGAAGGAGCATCAGGACCAAGATATAACCCAATAAGAACACGAGGAGCATGAAGAATAAAAGCCACAGGATAAACCGACGACAGAGAAGCAACGAAAGAAACAAGAGAATATGGAAGAATCGAAGAAGATGTTGATAAGAAGAAATCGTTTGGAAGAAATAAAAGGCACGGGGAAATAAACGGGCGAGAGGCAGCAGCGAAGAAGACGCGGGGAAAAGGACGAGAAGGAAGGAGTCGCCGGTGGTTCCGTGAGGTACATGAAGTATTATAGCGAGCAGGATTCGTGAGAGGATTCCACCCAAGGATCAGGTACGTGCCACGCGTGTGGTCCATCTCTGACCCCCGTTTTCGAGGTCGGGCCCCGAAAGGGTCCGCGTATAAGTATTCTGATGTACGATTCCTCGGAATCGTTACTCCTCCGTGGCTGCTTGACCTCTGCCCGGCTCCTTGCAGCCCCGAATCTTCTTTATCGCGGGCCAATTCCTGTAAACATCTACGTGTCCCGAGCGAGAAAGAATGGGAAATGCCCCAGCGACGTCCAATTCAGACCCACGGCAATTTATAAGGAAGCCACGTGATATTTATAAAGGACCCTCATTGGATCCTCAGCGTTATTTACCGCCCTGCTGCGGGGCAGCTCTTATGAACTACGACTCGATACCGCGATTAATAAAAAAAAAGAGAAACTGTTGTTCGATTCCTGTCGCACGAACGGGCAGTGGCGCACCCAGAGCGGGAGCCAAGGAGTCCTGGCACCTCCCAAAGAAAAAGGAAAAAGCAGATGTAACCACGACTGAAGTAATTCAAGAATATTCTTTGTAAAAAGAAAAGGAAGCTGAATTTTATTCTTTAAATAATTATTTGTAATCAGCCGAAGAATTTTATTCGATTTGCTTTAAAAATATTCTTATCCGTTCAACTCTGCTCCCCCCAAGGGCAAGCCCTGAGTGCGCCACTGCGATTGGCTATAAAAGGAAGAGGAACTCTGACCCGCAGCAATCAGAAAGCAAACATGCGTTTACCATCGCGTGGTATTGTATATCGAGCTCGAGGAATCGCAGAATTATGTACGCGTGCTAAAGAATAGCCGACTAAGAGGATTCCTGGAAGAGGTTTCGTAAATTCGCTCCTTCTACACAACGCCGCAAGCACGCAGGGCTATTCCACTAAATCGCAGGGAAGGGACGTGCTGTCGTCGCTGCATTTTTCCCCTCACGTGACTCGGTGCCTTCAAACGCATTATTTCGCCCCCCGATCGTGGAGATAGCGTTGCGTCATCGTTGCACGGGCCAGCTGATATCTGATGGCTGGCTGTACGTACCACCTAGCGCTTCAGCATGGAGTCTTCCAAACGGGATACACGACGTCTCATCCTTCCAGCTTTGTTACAAGGCGTCTCCCGGGCCGCCTTCAATTCCCGGCTCGAATATATCGCGCTCGTTACCACCGCGCGGAATGTAGATCAATATCAAGGCTCGTAAACCTTGAAGCTCGCAAACCCTTCCATTTTACAAACCCTGAAGCGCTCTTGACCCGACTAACCTTACAAGCCAGCCGTACGAAATTGATTGAAAAGTTATCTGGGTTACAAGCAGGGCTTCCCGACCACCCAACCTCCAAGCATATACCCACGAATCTCCGCTATCTGTGTCAATATTAGCCGCTCGCGCGATTTCCCAGGAGTTAAGCCGGGCCGGTACGACAGGGCCTGCCGGGGCACCCAGCAAACTGCTTCAAGATCTGATTTACGTTGCCGGACGTGTCCTGAATCCTCGACGAGAAACTCTCCGGTCCAACCGAAAGCTTCCACGTCCGTCTACGGTAGGGCACGCGGGTTATGGTGGCCAGCTAACGAGAGGGTTAAATTGATCGCCGTCAGGGTTGCTTTCAATGAGCCCCAAGCTCGCTGCGATATCGCTGCTCGGCATCGAGCTTCGCCCGACCGTGTAGATGCGATAGGTATCTGCGAACCGTTGGATTCTGCCTAATCGCTCAATCCTATCGTCCGCGGCCGTGTCACGAGGCAGCCAAACAGCAATATGAACCTTCTTTAATGTCAGAGGCCGAACTACCGTTCCCGCGCGATTTCCCGGTAAAACCGCCACGGGAAACCGATTCGATCCACCGAACGCTACCGGAGAGCTACGCGATTGAGCTGAGGGCTTGTTCGCTGATGACTTATCGATAGGCACGACCAACAGCGAGCAGGTTGCTCGATCTGCTGTATTAATGGTGAATTCGTTTCTGACGACTTCAGACTGCTGGCCGAGTTCTGTTGCTTTTAATGAATCGAAAGGTGCGAAAACTTGTGTAGAACTAGTCTAGATAATGGCGACCGGTGCTCGGTACTGTTAATTCGAAGCGTGTAACTGATAGAGCTGGGAATATTTGCATAAGGCTGATAGTATTGTTCAGAAACCCTGTCGTCGCGGGAAATGCGCGCAATACGGTGTCTTCTCGCGTTGAATGCCAGAATGAAATGCATGGTATGCAAATAATTGGCAAGACGATGCAGAAAGTAATGCATTTTACTTAGGAAGAAAGAAAACGCGTCGTACCTTCGCTGGCGTTTAGAGCTAATTGCTTCCTCCTCGTGAAAAACGATCTCCCTCTTTCCGGCAGGATAATCGTGAAAAATGTGTGGGAGAATTACTTGCCGGTGGTCTGAATTAGTGCTAGCGGAGGCTGCCAAGTAGCAGGCAGGCGATTTAATTTCAGTTTAAATGTGCTTCGGCGTGCGGAACCACTGCCAAGTGTTCCAGGCGCAGTTGGGACTTTAATATTCTACGACTCATTTTTACGAGTATCATTCTGGAACGCTCTCCATCGTCCCGATAAGTTTCGTCCCGCGCAAGATAAGCCCCGACTCAGAAGTCGCCTGCAACGAGTCGAGAATGGAAAGTCGGGCCAGTAAGTATTCGAATTTTATCAAGGCACCGTGATCACTGAAAAGCTCCGAACCAGCTAGCCTATCACTCGCCCGACATTTCCAGCGAATATCGTCAGCCAAACTCAATGTTTTAGGGAACCGTAATCGCCAAGTTCTTGCGTATCGACGCTTTAAATATCCACCTATTAGCACCCGAAGAACCGGCTCGCAATGACAGAACGCATTAGCGAATTTCATTCCGCGCAACTAGTCTTATTAGCCAACACCGCTGTATTCCCTTACATAATCGCGCCGATCGCGATCCGGCGCACCGCGCAGCCCTAGTCGTTCGCACACATCTCCAGCCCAGTGTGCACAGTGTTGCGCAACGAATTCAAAACCTGTGTCGCGTGGAAATCGAGTTAGCGGGCAAACAGTGCTGCTTCTATCAGCCGGCGCGTCACGGTGCTTGCGTTATGGTTAACACTCAATTTAATTCCAACGATGATTCATTGCCGTTCGCGGGCAACGTTTCCTAAACTCCGAGGTTTTCTACAGACCTACGGTGCCCGCGGTGAAAGCCGCGAGAATCGAGCTGCATTGAGTCACAGGAGGGAATTGTAGTCTCAAACGAAATCAAGTGGCTGCTCGAGGTCGCTGTGAGACTCTTACCCCCAAACACTGTCTTATCCATCTGCACGTTTCAGCGAGTTTTCCTGGAGATTTAACCCTTAACTGGTATACTGTTTTTGGCAAACGTGACTGGTATACTGGGGTCGTGGCAGACCCCAAATAAAAAAGGGCACAGAAATTTGTAAAGTCGACACTAGAGCAACCACTATGAATATTTTCTTCTTAGGTAATGTAGAAAATAATAGAAGCGTAGAAAGTTAAACTATTATTTTAAAATTAATTAGAAACTCAGTTTACCAACTTAGACAACCGAAAATTGTACATCGAACTTTGGGTGCTTGGGGTCATGGCGACCTCAGGATACCAGTTAAGGGTTGAAGACACGCGCGGTGCGCCCCATAAATATCGTAACTGTGACTTTCCACGGTCCTCCTTGGCGATTTTCTCGCGGCGCGTCGGGACGCCTCGGCTCGTTGGCCGCGCGAGAACGCCGTGACGCGGGACGCGTCGCGTTGGCCTCGCGCTCAAGTACCGTTCCGCAGATGGAGCCGCGAATAATTTAACGCGCGGGCGTCCGCGAATGTGTTACAGTGAGATTATATCACGGTGCATCCGTTACGCGGCGAACAACACGTAGTTAATATGCATGCACGGCTTAATTTACATTAGCCGCCGCATCCAGGCTGCATTATGTACGCGGAAGCGGTCGTCGCGGTGCGAAGAACAGCGGGGAACAGCGACGGATGACGTCGTGAAACCGACGGCCGATGAAACTGCGGAGAGAAGACACGCCGAGCTGAAACGTCGGTGCTGCCAGCGAGCAGCGGGGAAACGGGGAGGGAGGGACACGATTAGGCCGATAATATAATGCGTGGATGAGAGGCTAATGAGAAGAGGAACGGGGATGCGCGAAGCTGAGGAAGCTTCGCGCGCGGGAAATTGGTGCGGCGACGCGACGTGGGAAGGAAACGCGATCAAACGATCGCTGGTGTTGACGACCTTAGTGGATTTCGCGGAAATTGCGACTCCTTTTTGTCGAGGGGAGGGTGTAAGTAATGGTCACCGCTGGGCTAAGGGAAATGCAATTCCCGGGAAGTGCAGGAGGAGTTTAGAAATAAAGTAGAGTAGAGAAGACGGTGTGTCATCGAATTTCAATGCAGTGCCAGTTTGATTTCAATGGAATTCTAGATGTATGTAGCTCCATTCGGGTTCAACTGAATTCTGGACTAATAAAGCTTCGCTTCATCCAAAGCTATACTGGATTCCACTTAAGGGGACTAGGCGGTGGTTTTCGTGAAAAAGAGACTCTGTCCTTTATTTATTTGTAAAAAAATGAAAGCACATACAGATGTATCCTTTTACCCAATGTTTATTACTACCGTACGGATTGAAAAATAAATGGTAAGAAATATGTATGTGCTTTAAAAATGGTG
The DNA here is from genome assembly GCF_050908995.1 of Andrena cerasifolii. Classification (NCBI taxonomy): domain Eukaryota; kingdom Metazoa; phylum Arthropoda; class Insecta; order Hymenoptera; family Andrenidae; genus Andrena; species Andrena cerasifolii. The sequence goes on along the minus strand of NC_135119.1, from coordinate 11,611,012 downwards.
CTGCAGACGGGTAAACATTTTAACGTTTTTCTGTTGCATTGCCTTAATATCGGTCTTAAAATCTCACGCAATCCGATTTGAAAGCTGTGATTCTAGTTTTTTTGATTCATAGTTTCCGGCTAAACCTATGAAAGCAAAAATTAAATCAAAATTATGTGATTGGTGGCTGAAAAACGGCGATTTTTCCGAGAAAAAATCGTTGTTTATGCGCTATTAATATCCGGTGACATTTTAATTTTTTTATGAAAATCTCGAATTTTTACGGACCATATCAGAGGTTTGACCGGAAATGGCACATGTTTTAGATATCCTGTAATTTTTTCCAAGTCGATTTGAACCTCCATTCGTTCACAGTCAGGAAAAAATGAAGAGAAAAGAGTATTCGAGAAAAATGCGTTTAAAGTTCCTGGGCAAAGGTGACGCTATAGGTTGCCGCTTCACGTTTTTAACTGCCAAATCTGCAATTTTGCGAATTTTACTATAAACCAAGCGGCATTGTATTCAGAAAAGATAGTACTTTCGAAAAATGCAATAAAAAATCGATTTTTCGACTGCCTAGTTCCCTGAAGGGGGTTCGATACCGGAAGGAAAATGATAAGAACTCTTTGAAAAGTGTTTTCATCTAATGTTCAAAGTGTAGACAGCATTGTGTGAAAATTTCAAGTCTGATTGGTCGGAAACCGGCAGAGAAAGCGCTACGACCAATCGCGTGCGCAGCAGTAGTGGGAGCTCTGCAGATCGGTTGCATATCGGTGGGGGCGTAGGTCTACTCTTATATGGAATGGTATATAGTAGCATTTCACAATCTTCTCGTGCCAAGGAAAATAGAAATCTTCATAATCCACTCCTGGTGTCAAGTTTTATAAGACACCCATCCGTCGCAGGTCTTCTTGCTATGGGTTCCGCCAAGTGCATTATAAATCTCACGGTGCAGTTTCTAATATTAAGTCGAAAGAGACTGAGCTCGTCGATGACCTATCTCTATTACTGGAACAATCATCGGGCAAACGAAAGGGTTGGAATGTTTGCGTAATTACTGAACGGACGCGCGGAATCTATCCAGTAAATCCAGCTCATCGCTGAACGAATCAGGTTGCAGACTTTAATCGTGCGATATTCTTTCTAACCAGCTAATGAACCTGTACGCGCCACTCATTAGACACTGACGTTCCAGGGGAACGACTTAGTGTAATGAATGGTGCACGTTTTTGCGCGCCGGTGCTCGGTTGTCAGACAAATCATCGCGAATGAACGGCTACTAGGATGCTATCGCGGTATCTACGATCTCGCCAGCAGTAATTTACAAAGCGGATTAAGACGCGTGCTATTACGTAGTCGCGGTTTATCCGCTCGCGCATCGATTCTTCTTTCTGCTATAATTCTATCGCCCCTCTCAGGCAAGTGGGAAAGTACAACCGATATTATTCAAGCAACGCGTCGCGAGATATCTACCAAATCTTTCCCTCGACAGAATGTTTCTATTAAGCTACACTTTTCTATTACGCGACTCTCCCACGGCAAGGAGCTGCGCGAAAGGATGAACGTTACAAGTTAATCACCGGTGGAACCGAGTTCCTTACGTCGAATCGGTAATAATTACTTGACCCCATTATTCCGCGCCGCGCCAATCAGCTGTGGGCGTTGTAGAACGAATCGCGCTCACCTGAGCCGAAAGAAATCCTTTTGTGTAATTGCCGCAAGAAGAGGAGCGGCAGAAGTAAACTGCACAGCGCTAATAACAGGGATTGGGGAACAAAACAAAGAGAAATTAGAGGATTGGAAACTCGTGGCTAATCGCAAAAACTTTCCAACTTCGCCGCGTGCGCTCGCTTCCTAGTGAATCACACAGCTCCACGTTCAAAGTGGATGAACGCAGCCGCGATTACATGGCTCGCTCGGATTCACCGGATAAAACCTCGCGATCCGCCCAGGGGGTGGCTTCCTGCGCTTTCTGATAACTTGCTAATTAGTGGATAATTCGACGAGCCGCCTGCGCGTAGCAGAGGGTTACAAACAACTGCAACGTCGTTTATCGGGAAACGATCGATCCGTGGCCTATCAATGCGAGAGCCAACTCTTTTCCCTCTACCTGCATCTGCGTACGCCGATCCTCGCGAATTTTGCTACTTCTCTCCGCTCCTCGTTTTATTGAAACATCACACGTATTCCATAAATCTAACGTAAATTTCCTGTTTGTTCTGTAATAGAGGAAGTGCAGCATATTTGGAATACTGCTTGTAATTTGGAACACCGAAGTATCTAATGAACTACTAACGTTTTCTAATTTGTAACACCGTAGATAATAGAGGCTAATGACCTGTTAACTAATGACATTTGTCGATGAACTGCCATTTTGACACTTTCGACTTAATCTGCAGAATAAGAGAACGTGAATCTGCGAAACTTTTTCAGCAAGTATTCAATCGTTCCAATCACGGCTAAAATATGTAAAAACTTTAGTGTTAAACACTTTATCTACTCATTTGCATGGTCCTTCTATGGTTCTGTTTCAGTTTTGCGATAATTTTGAGAATTAAAAGTGTGACATGAAATTTTAGGTTTCAATGCCATGTTGCTAATTCGGAATACCGAAGGTGAAGATAGTTTGGAATATTCCGAGGCTTAGCCATGTTTTTGTCTCACGCGTAACGGCTACCGCCGTGTCGGTTAGCAGCGCCCATTTATAGTTACCTGAGATTGTTCCTTTATTGTGATTTTTGAGCCTGATTAAGGTGAATGTCCCAATTTCTGCTCATTTAAGAGGTTGCTCGTCATAAAGAAGGTGTACAAAATTTGTTTGCGATCAAAATTTGCAGAGTAATTGATTAATTGTTTAATAATAAATCAACCAATTCAAAAAATATTTAAGAAAGATATTTCAAGATGTGTAACTATTAGTAATTTGTAATTAAATATATAATCCTTTAAAAGTCCGTATTTCTGCTCATGAAAAATAACGATGTATGTATTGGCCTAAGCTCGTGCAACACTCGCGTAAATGTTTAAATAATTTAGAATTATTTTGTTGCAACTATAGTACAAACGTAACGCATATAATAATAAGACAAATACGAAATGAGCAGAAATTGGGACATTCACCTTAAATCATAAAAGAAAATAATTTTATTATCTACATGTTTTTTTTTTAAGTTTATAAAGTGAAGGTAAATTGGAAAACCGGTATTCCATATTACCTGTACCTTAACGAAATCGATACTTTCTGTCATTTTTTATTTAGACCAAAGTTTCAATTACTTTTTTGTTTTTTTATTATTACTGAGTGTTTGAAATATAAAAGTTTATTAGTTTCCTTATGATATTATGCAGTTTTATTTGTTCCCATCCTCTGTCGTAATTTTATATTCGTCTTAAACAAACTGGTATTCCAAATATACTGCACTTCCTCCACTTATTTGCGTTACACTCCTCTTTTTCATCTTCGATTTTACAGATTTAATTTCCTATTTAATAACATTATTACCAGAATATGCATAGTTGACATTATCAATTCTTTTGATAATTCTATAGAGTCCTTTATACGAGTATTTTTTTATTTGTATTTTATTTTCTCAATTTCTTTTTCTTAAATATTATTCCAGCGACGAATCTCAGTGTATTTAAAAGTGATTATAATGATTTCTTGTTCTCTGTATGTACGCTATTGTAACACTTTTGTACACACTGACATCTACCCGTTAATAAATGATAATAATATTTTTAACTCCCCGCAAGCAATTACCACGTGTTTCGTGTAATTTCCGCGAACCACATGCTTTCAAAGAGCGACGATTTTTGGTACTATCAAGCCGCGCGTTAAATAACAGTATAATAAATATGCATGCTCCGCGTATGAAAAAATTCAGCGACTCATACTTAACGCGCACTGTACGCTGCCCCCTGGCCATTAATCACGCTGCGAAAAGTCTGCGCACCGTATATTTAGACCCAACGACAAAGATTTATTAGAAGCCAGAACACGCCTGATAACCTGCCGACCTCTGACATATCAAATCCCGTCGGCTGGTGGAAGAATCGGTAATAGATGCATGAACTTCTCACCTATCACGAAAGTTTAGCAGCTGGCTACCGCGTTCCCTCGGCCAGCCGGCGAGCATTTCGGCGCATTTGAAAATACCACCACGACAAATATAGCGCATTCGGACTGGGTCAACGGGAAACTAGGTGTCTGACATTTTCCATCGCATAAAATACCGAACGTTATTATCGTACAGCACGCGAATGTACCCCGGCACGCACGCCATTACACTCTGCCACTGCAGGTGATTACCAGGCACAAAAATGGAAACTCGAACGCAGCGTCTGGGTACCCTAGCGCGAGGACGGTACCGGAACGTTCGAGAAGCGTGTGAAATAACTACCGAACTGTTTCACCTGTTCTGCATCGTCGCAGAGGACAGGAATTCCTTTGAACAACTATCCTCCCTGGGCACTCACCTCCCCACCTCGCTGTTCAAGTATGCTTAAGGGTCAAGATGAAAATAGCGAGTTTCGTGACGAGGTCATTGACACCGAGCGCATGTAGAGGCGCACTCGAAAACGTCTCAAGGTGCCAAAGGTCGAGGGAGCAGGCGCTGTAATAAGAGTCAGAGCCTGCGCCGACGACAAATCTTCATTCAGGGCCAGAGGAAAGAGGAAGAAGCGAGCTCCTGCTTTTTCCAGCTTGTCAAGTCTTCGAATTTTCTACTCCTCGATCATTAGTCGAGGCACTAACATAACGGTGCGCTGCGGCGTCTTCATCCGACGTTCATTCGCGAGCCCCTCGAGTGGCGTCTGCTATTACAAGATTGCAAGCTGCATTTTACGAGCTTTCCCCGCCGGGGAAGTTGCGCGATGACGAGCAAGTTACGAGATACACTTCAAGACCGCCAAGTATACGAAAGTAGTTCCGAAGTTGGCCGCAGACGCTGCAGCCGCTCGCCCCGCTGGGAGGATCGCGATGAAGCCTCGAACCGCTGACGTGCACGCAAATGAAGAGAATTCTGACGCGCCGGGCGAGTCGTAAAGCGCCCACGTAGAACCTCGGAAGGAGCGCGCAGCCTTGGCTGCAACGCTAATTGTGGGAATTCCTAGCAGCCTTTTTATGGAGATCATCCTGCGCCCAAGGGCGCCACCGTGGAACCGTATAATAAGATTACCAAGCTTCCAATTCAAACCCACGAGATTTATTCCTCGCGAACGGGGCGCGGATTAGGATTCCGTGGGACAGTGCGTCTCCTTGAATTGTGCTCGAGTCGGAGAAGGGATTTATATTCGGCTGCTCGATGGCACCGTGAAATCGTGAAATCGTAAAATCTGAGCGTGCTTCCCTTTTGAATTTCCTCCGTTTCAATGGGGAGCGATTCGTTTTATTGCCAGGGAAAGGCAGCAGCAATCAGGAGCTGCAGCTCGAGGATTTACTGTTAGAGCTACAGGTACAATAAAGGTAGGCGAGGAACGTGAAGCAGCAGCAGGGCTTCGCACCTCGGTTGCGATACATTTACCCAGCGTATTAGTACGGGGCTGTGGAGCACAGGCGACTGAACTTTTAGGCCACCAGAAGTACGTAGCTGTGTACCAGGATAACGAGAAACGCATCACTGCGTGGTAACTGAATTTTTACCCTACGATGTCATTTGACGGAGAACCATGGGAGTGAAACTTCTTCGCTTCAATTAGCTTCGACAAGTTAGCTCTCTGCTACAGCAGAAGCTCGCAAGCAAGCCCTGAGACACGATTCCAGATGTTCCTTCCTGCTACTGTCACAAAGTAACACCGAGCACAATGTCCCATCGTCGCGCATAAAATCCAACGCCGCCGAAATGCACCATTCTCAGGGGCAATTTAGAAGAATGACCGGGCGTAAAGCTCCCCCGGTTAATATACCTCGTAAAAGGATGCACCGGCTTAAGGTAGGGATATCGCGAACGGTCGACCGGCAATACGACGATCGTCCATAAAAGAAGTTACCGTGTTGGCCGGTGTTTCGCCGGGGAATTGCCTCGTCTACGCGCGAGGGAAGCAGCCGAGCGTCTAGGAGAGGAGAAGATCGAAAGGCAAGGTGCGGTGACCTATCACCGTGGACCAGCCGGTTACACGGCAGACCTGGCTATCGGCAGCGGGAACGGCTGCAAGAGTGACTCATCCGCTCGTAACCGCTCCGTTCTCTTCGTTCCTTCAACCTTACGCTCATTCCGCTCAGTTCCACTTGGCTCCACGGCTCGGTGCCGTGCAACACGCCGCGGTATCGCTTCCCTAGCTCACCCAGGAGCTAGTTCCTCGTCTAGGAATAGTATGTACGTCCGCTTTGACGGCGTACCCCTGACGAGTAAAGGTCTAAACACACTTGTCAGTTCCGTGTCAGCACTGTTCCTGCGTGCCAGTGGTAAGAAGAGGGGCGTAGAGGGTGTTATTCTTCTTGACAAGTGTGTTTAGACCTTAAGGCCCCCTCTCCATGCAGCCTGGGCTTAGAAAAGTCGAGGAGCTATCTGAAAGTAGGGATGGTTCAGTGCAGTCAGTGTTAAAGTCTGGGTAGAGTTATCAGTTCCGTGCTGGCGTGCTAGTGGTAAGAAGGAGAGGTTCTCTACGCCCCTCTTCTTTCAGACACGGAACTGCTACGTGTGCCCAGACCTTCAATGGTCTCTCTGTTTCAGTGCCAATAACTGAGAGCGATGTATGGTGAGAGAGTAGCTAGAGTAACAAAGACAACATTGACACTGACGGCACTGAACCGTCACGGAACTGATACGTGTGCCCAGACCCTGTAGTCTTGCCTTGGAGGAGTCACCGGTCTCCTTTCCCGTCAGCTGATTAATAATAATAATAATAATAATAATAATAGTTCTGCGTCTAGGCCAGCCGTCAGCCTCGTCGAGCTCGATACGTTTCACGCGTGGAAAGGCCTGCTAGGCCTGCGAGTCTACACCGAATCCAAGCTTCATTTCTTCGACGACGGGCTGTCGGCGTTGTGACAACCATTACGAGGTGGGATAGCTTCTCGAACTGTGCTGTCAATGCATTGTTTGGCGAGACAGACGTGGCTGCGGCGTACTCTGCTTCATGGACGAATTTAACGAGCTCGGTTCTTTCTTCGTTTATTAAGCTTCTATCAGAGGTACGCGGAGGTACCAGATGGTAAGGTGAAGAGGTACCAGATGGTACAGTGTTTTGAGTGTCAATAATGATCGAGGAGGAGGGGACATTCGGTTTAGAAATGGAATAGAATACTCTCCACAGAAGCTAGGCAAAACTGTAACCCCTCGCTGTCAGTCACCACAGTTTCCTCCAATAGAATAGTACGAAGATGGACCAGAACAGCACAAGACAGGCTGTCCCTCACCCGAGGATGAAACAGAAATCGTGATGCACCGATTACCACACTCGTCGCACTAGTCGCACCACAGTCCACCGACGATATTTCGAGTGACGTTTAAAATTGCTTCGTGCCAACTGGCTACAGCCCCGCGCTAACACGAACCAAGCATCGCCGTGCATATCACGAGCATCATAACCCGGCGAATTCCCTCAAATTCTCCTCGTTACACCGTGCACTTCGTATGGAAACCGAAAAACAGTCCAAAGGGACAGAAATTCACTTTACGAAACGCACTCTCCATCGCTCCGAATAACAGCACTCGCGTGTCAGTTTTCGTCGAAGCCCTTCTCGATCGCAGTGTTCCGCGCGCCCTTTTCATCCAAATAACAACCAACCAGCAATATTCTACAAGAGTAACAGAGAATAGTTGTGCATTTGGACCGTTTGTTACACAGATTGTCCCGCAATATGCGAGACCCAATTTACGAACGGATTCTGCACTTGAAAATAATGAAAAAAGTTTATATAAACGTGGACCTTGTTCCCGAGTTGTGCCCATTTTTGTACCCCCCGCTTATTTTTAGATATTATTAACGTGTTTACTACATAAGTAGGGTTTATGCAACAACCGGCTTTTGAAGAAACTGGTTTTCGAATTTTTACATATTCGAAACAGTAAAAATTAAATTAATAAAATTTAAATAATTAAAATAGTAAAAAATCTTTATATTTATTTTAAAATTGTTAAGTTTATTTAATATTTATAAAATTACGAAAATATAACAAAATCAAATATTCATACTCTATCTATACAAAACCAAATAATTAAGAATAAAATTTTTAGTTCATTTAATATTTATGGAACTACAAAAATATAACAAAATAAAGTATACTCTATCTATACAAAACCAAATAAATAAGAATAAAATTTTCAGTTCATTTAATATTTATGGAATTACAAAAATATAATAATATAAAATATACTCTATACCAAACCAATTAAAAAGAAAATAAAATAACCAGAATCCGTACAAAATATAAATTAGAAATCTTTATTCCATTTAGTATTTTTCCTCTGCAAATATAAACTGATGAAGATTAGTTTTACAGTAAACTTTTGCTGCAATATGCTTATGGCCGAGGCTATTTCAAGATTTTCAAGTCAAAATCTTAACGTTACTAATTAAACAATTAATTAGTTCTTACATATAAATAATTCTAGTATCTAAAACCGGTTTTCTAAATTTAAAAACTGATTTTAGAATTTAAACAAATTTATCACAAAAAGCCGACAAACCTTATACCCAAGAGAATAATTCAATACAAGCTTGGCAAAGTTAAAAAAGCCAAAATATTGTTGCGAGCAGGAGTGTACCGGAGAACACCGCCTACTGGTGCTTGCAAACCAAACTTGCACTAAAGTTAAACATAGTTCTGTGACTATGTGAATTGTTAATTGTAAAATAAATCAACGCCCATGGCCAATGAGGAAACTCCGCAACAGTACCTATATATGCGCAAAGGCGAGGTCCAGCTTAAATTCTGCTTTCTACCTAACCGTAAGATTAAAGCTGATACTAAAACTGAGGCCATTACACGACACCCTGCATTTCACGGTGCTCGAACGGATCACTCGGCGCAACGCGCTAAACGAGCCTGCCAGCGTCGTTTGAACGCAACTCGCGGAGCCCCCGCCGATACGTGTCGCTGACACCGTCAATTAGAAAGAATTGTTCCAAAGGGCGGCGCGGGAGTACGTCTGCCTTTAACCGAATAGAAGGACCAGGGCACGAGGGGACTCCCGTTCGAACGATAATCGGCTGTGACGTCGCTTTTCCAGCCCCGACGGTGAGCTGGAGCGAGTCTGCTCGGACACGCACCGTCCGCTTCGTTGAACTTGTTGCGCTTCGTGCTTCAAAAAGGTTGCTCGATCAACCGGTATGTCTGGTCGAGAAACGTAACCGGTGCTTCACTCTCGGACGGATCGAGTGTGGCGAGGCACCATCGCCGTCTCCGTATCAAATTGTTCGTGAATCCGGCCACAGGCACGTCCTTTGCCGAGAACTTCGGTCTTTCAGGGATGAATACGTACGACTTTGACGGTGGCTTGGTTGCATTCAAGCGGCACGCTGTCGTTCGCGAGCAAAGACGAAGTGCGGGGGCCAGTTCGCTGGGAAATGTTACTAGCAGGCGGCATTAACGTAACTGACACTTGCAAAGCTTCCTAGCGGAGAAGCAATGGTAATGATACCACCTTGGTGCATCGCATTTGTGCGCAACCCGAGTCGAAGGATCTATAGAACGTGGAGAGTCGGGGTGTGCGGGGCTTTCGGGTGCAATATTAGAGACGGGGTGAATTGTAAGTACGCAGCTTGTGGTTATATTGATAATTTGAAGATGGTGCGATATCTGTGTTACTGTAAGTGGTAAGAATGCAGCTTACGCGTAGGTGGGTTTTTTTGTGGGCAGAGGGGAGCTAGCATTTACAGATGAAGAAAGTAGCGGCCGGTATGGGACAGTGTCAGCTGCAAGTATCATTAGAACAACTTACGGTTAACAGAGCCTTCTGTCATACGCTGTCAAAGTGACAAGTGTCCCAACGTGTTCGTGAACTGGTACAAATCCTTTTCCTAGGCCTGTAATATCGATACTGGTCCAATGGTCACGGGGGACCGCGTTAAAAATCACCGCTTAGCATAAAGTACATTTGATCGATCGTTTATGTCACCCGAGAGACGAGTAATTTGAATAATGCATCTGGATGCTTAATGGGCTGCTTAATAACTCCTTCGATGCTGACAAGAGTCAGCAAATTGCTTCGAAACCTGTCCAAGAAGTAGTATGCTAATCTGTGGTTTCGTCCGCGGCGTTGCCTCTAATGCGCGCGAGGAACAAGCGGATGCAAATGCAGACGGAAGGAAACGTAACCGTGGCTCGTATAATTAATTCACTGCGCAATGGATTCATATATGTTGCGACAGACCGACCACATAAATTACTAGAAAGCCTCTAATTGCTACCTGTAAAACGACGTCTCTATCCTCGTCACGTGTTCGCTTTGATACCCGTTTACTTCGAAATTGTAGGCGGAAAAGAGAGCCTCGGGCGATGGGACTCGATCCCGAGATCTGCGGGTCCTCTGCGTGCTAGCCAGCCGCGTTACCAATTCCCCCAACGCCAACTCTTCAATGTCACTCTCTTCCGAACTCTACAAATACTGAAACCAACCGGCCACCACCTAACAAGGGAACACCGCGAATCCGCGCTCACCAATTGGAAGGCAACTTTGTGGGTTTATAAAGCGACCCCATACAAGAAAACGAATCCTTATGAAAACTAACCTCAAAGTCAAATAGCACTTCCACCTTTTCGCGTATACCTCCCAAAGTACAAGAGACAGAGAAAAAAAATTCAAACAAAAGATTAATGGTGCAATAAGCACTGCAAACTTGCGTGGACAAAATTTTTAAAGAGATTTTAAAAAAAAAGTACCTGACGAAATTTTTTTTTTTTAAATTTTGTTAACGCAAGTTTATAGCGCTTGTTGCATCATTAAACTTTTGATTGAAACATTTTTTTCTGTCTCTTATACTTTAGGAGTTATACGCGAAAAAGTGGAGTACAAAAGTATTTGACTTTGAGGTTAGTTTCCACGCCCTTAAAGAGCGATCTTCTCATCTTGAGTCACTCTATGAACTCACGAATTTGCGTTCCAATCCGTTCGCGGTGTTCTAACAAGGAGAGTATTTTAGGTGTCCGCCTCCGATCATTTTGATTTTTGGATATGTTATAGAGGACCGAAAAATAAGAAATACGTGTTTTTTATTTTTCCCCGTTTTCATATTTGGGGGGTGAAAACTGCGTTCAAAGTTAGGGTTGAAAAATCATTTTTGTGGAATATCTCGAGAACTATTAGAGATAGGAGAATAGTGTCAATGGACGAATTTTGTGGCTTTGAATGCGAAATATGACTGGCTCACCAGATTTTCAAAAATCCACAAAAATGATTTTTCAACCCTAACTTTGAACGCAGCTTTCACCCCCCAAATATAAAAACGGGGAAAAATAAAAAAACACGTATTTCTTATTTTTCGGTCCTCTATAACATATCCAAAAATCAAACTGATCAGAGGCGGACACCTAAAATACTCTCCTTGTAAGTGCCAATCGCACAGTAAGCCACTCCCAAACGCCGAATGCCTACAATACTACTCGAAATCGATCATATCGAAAGAGAAGTTGGAAAAACCTAAAATCCTAATATAATACAGAGCTTGGTGAGCCAGGCAAGGTTTCACTGATAACGCGCGTGAAACCGTACTGGCAACATTTCTTAAAGCTACCACCGTGGCTAATCATCGCGAACAGCCGTCGCGATAATGGCAGACGGCAACATAATGTACAAGATTTACGTAAAGACAGAATTGACGCTATCCGTTATCACGTAGCTGAACGTTTCCTCGCCTCCAAACGTTCTCACGTTCGATAGGACGGTTCGCGTGGCTTTTCTCCTTCGTTTTAGGTGCCGAGGCCAGACTCGGCGACGTCTGCTGACCGGTCCGTTGAATTTGCAGCGCTTCATGGTTCGAAAAGGCTGCTCGGCCAGCCGGCAAGTCTAGACCGAAACGACAGGTCGTTGGTGAATGGAGCCGATGGACCAGCCGATATTAAGCCGCGCCTACAATAGAGCAATTTTTCGGGGGCTGTCGTCTGCACGCGCTTCCTAGAACCTACTCGCCGGTCACTTCACTGCTGGAAACTTCCCTCCCATTCGACACTGTTCACGAGAATCGTCTTCACGCTGGGCGACGAGATTTCTACGGTAGTTTCGTGGCACATCGTTCTAAGTGTATGGAATTCATTCACCTTTGACCGAATAGCGTTGGAGTTCCACGTCGGGGTTTAGAGTGCTGTTTCATTCATGCTTCGGTGAGTGGTGCGCTGCGATATTTGTTAGAGGTTCAAAGAGTTGGCGATGCCGAGGGTTTATAGAAATTAGAGCATCCACGATTGGAGCAACCAGTGAGGTTATTCAACAAGAACTAACGAGGACAATTAAAGGTACATTCTCGTGTAATCACTTTAGGATTTTTTTTATAGAAAACTGTAGCACATAGGGTAACAAGTCTTTTTGGTATTGATTTATACATATTTGAAGATGAGACAAACAAATTTTATTGCTTTTTCTCCGATGTAATTTTGAATAAATAGCTTCAACTCTGACGGTGATAAAAACTCGGTGAACTTAAAAAGCAAAAGAACTAATTGACGGATTTAAAAAATTCTTGCGGAATTCTTTTCGTAAATGAATTCGCTATCGTATTACCAGCTTTCATAAGCTTTGGTCCACTTAATTTGATTTTATTCAGCATACAAAATTATCGATTTCAGGGCACTGTTACTAAAACATGTGTCTACCAATCGTTGAATTTTCATTACTCTGCAGTAACTGGCTGCAGTAAAAGACTTTTTTCCGTATCCGTTACAGTTGTCTTTAAGGAAATTTTAAATTTTTTAAGGGATTACGCGTGAATGTACCCTTAAGAAGATCCACGTGCATAATAGAAATTCGACGTACGAAGTGAATAATCGAAAAAGTAAGTTGGACCTCGGGTTGATGAGCCAAATTCTCAAGGGTGGCTTAGAAGGGCCCCAGTTCTTAACGCAGGCAGTTACATCCTGCCCATTCGATACGCGCAATTTAACGCAGGGCAACCACACGAACATGGTAATCTGTCCTTCCGCTTTTTCTTGGTCAAGGAGAACACGGGTTCCTTTGTTCGGGGCGACGGTAGCGCGTAATTAGAGAATGTGGCGTCACGAAATGGAAATACCGCGAGGGTGGATGCCCTGTAATCAGCTAATTACCGTTGGGATTGTGCGTCGACTGCGAATCGGTTATCCTTTTGTTTGCACTTGGCTTGCTGGATGCAACCGTGCGGGGAACTTGCGAGAATACTGTGCGTTCCGGCGACGACGCTTTGAAAACAGATACGCAGCTGGAAACGCTCATTTGCGGGGAGGCCTTAATCTTTATCATTCCCTCTCCTCGGTAATTAAACAGCTGAACGCACGAAACGGGACTTCGCGAGTATACCAGTTGTATTTGCAAGACGATATCGCTGAGCACGGTTGTTAAAGGGACCAACAGAAATTACTCGCTTCGCTGGTTAGTACGCGCTTTCTGTATTCGAGATGGAGAATGGTTAATTTACCCATATTTGATCAGCGAAAACTTAAGTGAAACTTGGACGAATTGGAATTTATTCCTGTATTATTATTATTATTATTACTTCGTCTTTATTACTCGTAAAACAAAGGTATAGTATATAAGGAGAAAGTAAAGGCGAGTAAAGGCGAGGCCGCAGTATAAACTGTTAACAGGCCTAACCATAACATAAAACTAAACATTAATTAGTACTACGTACACTAATACTAAAAATACTTAAAACTAATTCAACAATGAAATATGAAATATGAAATATGAAATATGAAATATGAAATATGAAATATGAAATATGAAATATGAAATATGAAATATGAAATATGAAATATGAAATATGAAGTATGAAATATTAATATGTCTCTTAATAGTGGGTAAATAACTGTGGACTAGTTTGCGATAATAGATTATTCTACATAATTAGAACCTGCAAATTACTTATTACTTCGTACCACTACACCAGTTGAATTTTAAAATCTCAACTTACACGCCCTAAATCTTCAACATCACCAGTGAGATACTCCCACGCTTGAACTTGGAATCACTTCAACTATCGTGATTTTGACATCGTGTCTCTGAACCAAGGATCGGAGAAGAATCTTACGAGGGCTTCACGATTGTAAAAGGAATGACTAAAAGGTTTATTCTATATGAAATTCGGTTCCAACGAATCGTCATGTTACATTGCAGTTACTTAAACAAAGGAAATTGAATTCTCGGATCGCTAAAGGATTTTTAAGTAGCGTACTTTGCCGCCGCGATCAATGGAAATGGAAGACACTTTGGCGGTGGAACACGATTATTTCGATGATTGGATTTACGCAGTGCAGCCTTGCCCCACCTAATCAGATTATCCTCTGTAAACTCGCTTTCACGGGGGACACAGTCGGAATAACAAATTGCCGTAAGCCCTTGGAAAACTGTATTAACGAAAACTTCCCCTAAATTAATCTAGGATAAGCTACGATATTACGCCTTCAAAGAGAGCTTCGATAATCCTGCTGTAATTACACAGAACTGTGCCTAATTACAGCCAATCATTCTCCATAATAATTTAGATGAATGAAATTCTAGTAACGGAAATACTCTAAACTATCTTTTACCTTTACACTTAATCTGTAAAGCAAGTCAGCTTTATTTCAGCACGCTTCAACTTTCAAAGGAACTCGAGTTGAACTTTCGAAGTTCGGCTGAAACAGAGCAGAACTTAGAACGGAGTTCTAGTTCTCAATGCAGACCAATTCTCAGAGTTCTGCGAAGCTTTCAAACCTTTATTATCTCAATTAAAGTGATCTCGACCCGGAATTTATCATTCCGTACGAAGAAACACTTTCCTCCATTACTCCGATGCGTTGGAATAAGAAGCTTTCAAGCAGAGAACAGTTCCAACTGCGAAGTTTCAATGTTATCGCAAAACGATCGATAAGAAGAGCTCCCGAACAGTTGCATCGAGGCGGGACGTAAGTGCAGCAGTTCCATCCAGAAGGTTGAACGTTAGTAAAACCCACATGCACCGAACTTGGTGGTCGCGTTTTAAACGCTATCTGAACCAGAGATAGGGAATACTCTCCCCCATCCCACGGACTGCTTAATCCGCGCTTAATAGCTTCGAATACACGCGTTACGAGCACAGTTGTGGCTTCACAATCCCATGTACCCACGACACGCCCCACAGAGACCCCAGGTTCTGGTTTTCACCGTCAATTTTATAAAAGCCTGCGCGCGCCTGCGGAGAATAGCTCCGTGGCTTTGTAAAACACGAAATTTCTCACGCCCAGATGAACTGATTCGGCATTCCGCCGAGCGAAAATCCCGTGGGACCTCCCCAGATGTCCCCAAGAGATGCTCAGCAATTCATGCGAGCATGAATGTCTGAAGCGAGGCCTACACCCGCGACAACCCGCTCCGAAATTTCCAACCTCGAAATTACTGAACATCGCTTCCAGCGCAAGCATTGCTCCGTCACTCGCTGCGTTCTAAATTTTAGCAGAAACCGAAGCTTCGACTTCGTCACCTTAGAGACAAGGCCCTTCGTCGAGCAAGTTAAGTTCCTCGGCGCTGCTGTGCGGCGTACAAAGTTAATAGAGCGATCGTGGACGCAGCCACTGTAAAATCGCGATCGAAACGGAAAGTTGCAGTTACCGCCAGGTGCGAGGGTATTTCCAAGCGCGCCGGATTTCCAGCGCGGACTTTACAAACGAGGAAATTACAAGCGGAACGGCTGTCTGATGGATCAAATATTCCAGCCGCCGCGACGATAAGAATCGCGCTACTGTAGCCTGCCAACACGTTCAATCGACCGAAACTGGTTTAATCCGAGGGCCTAGTAGAGGTAGTCCTTGCGTTTCCACGGCTTCTCGTTTCGACCCTAAACAAATTCCACGCGCGAATTCGAGCGCAATAGCCAACGGTGTCCCGCGGCAACTGCGAGATTCCAGTTTCCACGCGCCGAACAAAAGTCTAGATCCTAGATCGATGTAGGGCAGATGTTCCAATTACTGCCACCTTAAGCTCAGCCCGTAACTTTCGTTAATTATTTCAGAAGTTATTTAACCCCAAAATCATTCCAATTTGCAGCATAAGAATGCCTAATATCTGTTTTATCTAAGAATTTTTTTTTCATATCATAAATAATATGTGTTATTTGCTAATTAATTGAAAATGTATAAGGACGTGCGATGTCCCTAAAACTGTCACTTAAAAAATCGTCGTGTCCGTATAACTGCCACAAGCATGACCCAATAACTGTCAGTCGTATTGACTGTGACCAGATAACTGATGGTCCTTATTATTGACAGTAAGACCCGACTACGGACGGTTTTTCTTATTGACTCCTTATTATGTTCAGTCCTTTTTGCTGCGAAGTGATTAATTAACGCTAATTCAAATTGAAAAATGAGAAGTAAACTTCAAGTAAATTATTAGTTCTGGGGTAATTGTATATAAATCTTACAAGCAACACGAGCAATAATAAGTACGGACGTAGATTGAGGTTGCGTATTGCAGTTACACGTACATAATACGGTATGTCGTACCATGTCGTACCGATTACTGACGACAGTAATGTGGACAGAACAGAAAAACATTGTCCCCAATGCTGCCACCGTTAATTATTATAAATTATCAATAAAAGTCACTACTTTTACGCGTTTATATTATTACAATGACTCTTAACTATATTAATAACTCATTTATTGCAGCAAGTATGAGGTGAACGGTAAAATTACCACTCTTTTTGCACTACACTGTTCTCTTATTCTCTACTTACGCCAGTCGCATTTTTGATACGCTAATGGTAAATTCACATTTTAATATTAATCTATAAATATAAGTATGCGATGTTTATTTATTATTATCTGAAACGGAAATCAAATCTATCATTACAATTTTTTCCTTTACGATTTTGCAAGCATTATTTCACTATTAAGTAAAATAATTAAACTGACAGTAATAGGGACACTGACAGTAATTGGGGCATTTACCCTACTCTCTTCTGGTGAGTTATACTCTTACCGCGGACCTCTCCGCACCTTCGTCGTAGCTTAAGGTTCGACTAGTTTTCAGAAATAATTTTCAAATGATCCAGAATTGTCAGAAAAACTGTAATAATTAAGCTTCGCTTTAGTCCAATGAAATTAGACGGAAATATGTCCAATCTGCGGAATAATTCACAGCCACCAAAATTTTGGCGGGGGCCATCATTTCGTCGCTTTAAACAATATTTCAACAGTCCCCATCGACGTGACCGCCGCTAAAATAATTTACAGAGTATCAAAGCTATAAAAAAAAACAGTTTTTCGCGTATATTCCGTCATTTATCTATCTTTTCTGTAGAGAATTTGCTAAGCTACCAATTTCGCAATAACAATTTCTATCGTAAAACTGATAGGTAACGAGATATTCGTGGAGAACCGACTTCCCTTTACCTCTGACCCATTGTAAAATTTTTAGCGGCGGTTAGATCGATGGGGACTTTTGACGCATTGTTTAGAACAACGAAACAAAGGCCCGTACAGAAATTTAGCTTGCTGCGAATTTCTCCGCAGACAGATCCTAATTTCACTGGACTACTTTCCACGCGAAATGAGAGACCTCGTTACCGGGGATATCGTCAAGGCGTGTTTCGAATTAACGGCAACTCTTTCGCAAAATGTATCCGTAACGCGGCAAAGGGGATTATATATAGAATATCGTATAGCTGTCGTCGTTCGAACGAGGAGGCCGAACAGGGTCCGAGGGAATGGACGTTGTTGTTTTTGCTGGCTCGTTCGCGGGCCCGTATTATCTTATTGCCCCGTGCTTGTTGTCGCGTGCGAACGTACGCGAATTTTCAACGGTCTATGGCGCATAAAGGGGCCAGAGGTTCCGAGAGAACATATGGAATTACCGGGAGCACGACGGGCGAATTGAAACGCGCTGCGCGGTGAACAGCTGCTACCACACGCACGCACCGCGTGGCCCTACTCGCCCGTACAATTATAGGTCGCTCTACCTATACAAATAGCCGGTAATTTCGCGGCAAACGAAACGCACCGACGTGCGAGCCGCTCGCTGTATGCGGCACACACTGGGAATGAAAATTGAACCTCGGGAAATGTCGAGGCTCCACTGTGCGGTGGCATTTTTCAGATGACAGAACATTACGTACTTTCCACTCTTTTGTGAAGCCTCTCGAGAGCGGAAGCGTAGTAACTTATTTACCATTAAAGTAACGCGATGGCAAAATTGGCGTAATAACCCTTCCCTTTGCATCCACTATTCGCTACTCCTTTGCGCAAAGTTTCCACGCAATACCCAGCGTTCCTACGCCCCGAGAAGGAACACATTTTCGTCTAATAGAGCCGTCCTTCCTGGCATGTTTGCATTGGATTACGAAGAATGGCAGGGGGAGGGGTGGGAGCAGATCAAAAGCAGGTTTCGTTCGGAGGAAGTACCTTGGCTTTTCCTAGGGAAACTGCGGAGAGCCGAGCTTCTTTTACGGGGGAACTGTTCGACGGCGCGAGGAGGAAGGAACTGCTCCGCTGGCTGGCACGGAAGAAATCCTCCTGCAGGTATTTTTCAAATCCAGGATTTAATGGAGCCGGGGAGGTATATAAAACTCTTACGGGCTTTGGGAGACTGCGAGTAGTTTGCATTCATTAAAATGCATGAAGAAGGAACATTGCCCCGGTCCGTATTTACAGAGCCATTAGTAATTATGCAGATTCCGGGCTAGATTGGCTGTTTATTGAAAGTTATCTCGCCCCATGGATCCTGTTTATCGGGCGCACTCGGCTTGGGCGAATTAAATATCGACCATCTGCGTGGTAATTACAGCTTCAATATGTACCCGCCGATTCTGTTAGCGTCTGTAATCGAGGAAATGTTTCCCTTCGGATCGAAGAGCAACAGCAGTTTCAGTCGAATGTATTCTTACAGCAGATTCGTAGATTCCTACAGGCTGGACGAATTTAACCAACCACTGAAGAGCAATCTACCCAACTGTACGCCAGGTGTATCGGTAACTTCGATGGCTCGTGAAGTCGAAATTTCCATATTACAGTTTGATTAACGCTCGTGGCACGTGGTCTTGGGCCGAGGAATTACGAGGGACGGGCATCGTAAAGCAATCTGCTGCATGTCAACAAGCCATCTTACGCGGACAAACTGTTTACGGAGCTGAGGACTTTCCTCAGACGAGCTAATTTGCGCTCCATTCATTGCCCCGGCGGGCATTACGCACCGGCGAAATAATATAATTTACGACTCGAGCAGCTTTCCAACGACAGAGTTCGCCATTACGTAAGAACAAGGGGTTGCTAATTGCCTTGCACCTGCACCCGTACGCGGTTGCGAGACGCGTTCTTGTAAGACGTCTCGCTCCAGCGAGCCTGTTCCACGGGTAGCTGGGACGATTTAACGACTCTGCCCTTAAACAGTTTAACGAGCTGGATGTTCCCTTGGCCGGGGAGCATCCTCGGGATGCCAGCCGCGTAAACGAATCGCGCGCCTCAAGCGGAAAGCCCGCTGAAGTATGAGGCAATACGCTAGCTGTAAACTGGAGAGTCCGTGAAAGTCGGATCTTCGCCGACGAATCTCTACTAAATCGAGGCGGGATTGACGAAAACTGGTGTTCCCTGTTTAATGCTAATGAGAGGAGCACGGAAGATAATTTTATTACCAAGTGTTGTTCATATAGGTAGACTAGAGAATACCAAATTTAAGACTGTGTTAAGGGGGAACTTAGACCTAGATACGTCAAAATTGGATTTTCATGGATTTTAATTTTTCTTTTTTTTTACATATTTTTGTGTTTGATATAGACATTAGAAGTGAAGCATGCTTGCGTGTTGCTATACGGTGATGAGAACTTCAAATGCAGTTTCCTCGAAACCAGA
The DNA here is from genome assembly GCF_050908995.1 of Andrena cerasifolii. Classification (NCBI taxonomy): domain Eukaryota; kingdom Metazoa; phylum Arthropoda; class Insecta; order Hymenoptera; family Andrenidae; genus Andrena; species Andrena cerasifolii. The sequence continues at coordinate 11,591,100 of NC_135119.1, read as the reverse complement.
TTTTTAAACACGATACCCACAATTACTCAAAAACTATTCAACCGATTTCCTTCCAATTTTTCATGGCTATATGATACACTATTATGCAGTTTTCGACAGGGCAGATTTTCTATTTGATTCATAGTTTCTTTTTTTATAGCATAAGATGGCAAGATTTCATGTTCGAAAATTGAACGTTTCATTTAGTGTTTCCATTTCTTTGAAAATTAACTTTTTTTAAATCGGCCCTGTCAGAAACAGCATTTGTTAATATATTTTAAGAAACTAATTTGCTTTTTGTTTTCATGTATGATTTGTTTAAGAGGGGATTCTCGTCTAACAGCCCCAAAAGTAACTGATGTTTAAGAATTTTTTTTTGAAAAACTGTGTGTCATATTGGATTAAGCTCTTTTGGGATATAAGGAGGCACCTTTAAACTTGCAGAAAATATTTTTTTTATGCCGATCCTTCTTATTACTTATTACTTATTGTGAAATCTCGTCCACCTCTACGACGATGCAACTTCTGTTGGAGGCATGTGAAGGCTATCACAGTCATCTGATTGCAAAAAAAATAGAAGTTTTTTAAAGTTAGATAGTTTACGCTGGGATTGATCCACTTTAAAGAAAAAAATGAAAAATTAAAACAGTTATAGCGTTTTAGAGAAAAAGTACGTTCATTCCTTAGACAAATTTTTCATATTACTCTTTATATCGACAAAAAAGTATTATAAATAAAAAATAAAATTAAAATTTTATGTCCAGTACCAGCGTAAATTATTTAACTTTAAGAAAATTTTCTTCATTTTGCAATCAGATGACTGTGACAAGTGCTACACCTGGCGCCAGCATCGGCGAAGAGGTTTACAATAATTAATAAATAATAAGAAGGATCGACATGAAAAAAATATATTCTGCAAGTTTAACAGATGCCTTATATCCCAAAAGAGTGTAATGCAATATTAACAATAGTTTTAAAAAAAAAATCATAAATTTCGAGGGCTGTTACAGAAGAATCCCCCCTTAATTGGGAGTGGGTACCGCAAATCACTGATGCGAATGACGCATTTGAAAGTAGCCCCAATAACTGTATTACATATACGACTAATATTTGTACATACATCAATTAAGTATTACAGTCAAAGATGTGAGGTAATTAATAATAAAAAAAATACGGGTGCAATAATGTTAATACTTTCTTAAAAAAAAATCTAAAATGACGTCAGTTTTTAGGCCCCTCTAGGTGTATCTCCCCCTTAAACTCGCGGAGTGCACTCTTCAAAATTTCGCAGGACCTTTCCCACAAATCGGTGACTCGAAGCTCTCGCGCGCACCTCGTGAGAAAAATTTAGAATCACAGCTCATATGCAATGCATTTGCAGCTTAGAGTTTCGTTCACCCCGAAAGCTACGTTTCACCGAATTAAATTGCACTCGGCGAGCTGAGTGCAAGTAGCCTCCATTTTCGAGGCCTGAATAAATGTGCCACCGTTCACGTGATTAACGAGGGGAATAGTATTAATCTTTCGATACTTTGCTCAGCTGCGTGTACGTATTGTAGGCACGCAACAAACTCTCCTGCGGTAAATACTTTCGTGCACAAGCGCGCAAATTATTCTGCAATTATCAGTGATTACGGGACAACGTGGCCGCGAGCAGGCCCGACGAAGGGTCGAGGATAATTTAACTATACACCTCGAACGTTTCACCGTCTTAAATATTATTTAACGAGGCCAGCCTCTTTAAAGCTGCATCGCACGTATTTGCATAGGCGCGTGTGTGGTTGCGCGGTTCGTGTGACCGGCCCACTGTCATACCCGTGTAACGTCTTCAACCTTCCTCGCGTTTATTCGCCTTGTGCAACACGAGCAAGTACGCAGGTACCTTGAACTCCAATATCTCAGCGTTCGTGAGAACATGCCTCAAATATTGTTACCCAGCGTTCGTTCCAAGTTTCCACGTGGTCCGAGTTCATTTGGCAGGAATTCTCACGGCAATTTCGCAGGATTTGCATCTCAAGTATAGCGATAGAAGTTGAGAGAAGAGCAGAAGAATTGTGGCTAAGTTGCAGCGGATCCTTTGCGGTCGATTGTTAAATTGAGAAAGGAAGCTAGCTCGATAATACCGAATTAGTAATATTTCAATCACCAGGAGTATTCTAATTGAAGATTTCGCGGGTGTGCGAGGAAACATCCTTGTTCGAAGAGTCGTAATCAACGTCAGAGGGGAAAGGGAGGAATCAGATAGGAAGTTTGATTAAAGATGTAGGAAACCTTATGATCAAACAGGCTGGCGAGGAAGACCGTTTGCTTAGTCGTCGGTGACGCAAATAAATCATAAAGTTTCTTTCGCGCAGAGCCGTAGACGCTCCGAGGAGTTTCCCCGCGATGTTGGAGCAGGTGCTTGAAAAATAACTAAAACGTAACGAGTCGGGACACGATAAACTCCGCTGCTTTCCGAAGAACAGAAGAATTATCGCTGTTGCGAGCATGAAGGGGAGTGGAAGTTATGGGGCAAACAGCGGTAAATCATTCATTATTATCGCAATCTGCGGCTGTTCCTCATTTTTTTTTTCAATTTTTCACGCTCACCGCTCGGTCGATCCATCGAAATATAGACTCTCCGCTGAATATCAAACACCACTGTGCCCGACACCTGACCAAATAGCAAGATTTTCACGAACTAATTCACATCCCACGAAAGTGTATCTCCTGGCAAGTGTTAAGGGAGGAAACAGGGCTTAAAAATAGACCCGCGAAGCATCGAAGAAAATACTAAAGACCCGAGCGACAAAAGATATAAAAATCGAGGAAAACAAACAAGCATATCCTGCTCTCTGAAGCCACCGCTTGGTTGGTACGAATCGGCTTTAAAAACCCGAGCTACCCCGTGGTCGAACATTATTCCGGTGCCATACGGGGTGTCGACACTCAACGGATAATTTACTTTCCCAGAACTCCGAGCGGCACAGGTGCTTGCACGCTGGACGCCTCTTAAAACAAAAACAAATTACGGCTAATCGCCCGAGTAACGGCTTTCCCACAATGCCCCCGTAACGAAACCAAACTGTTTCCACACCCTCGTCCGTAATTCCTTGAACGATCTTCCACGATTCTTTTCGATGCAAATACTGTAGCGACGCGAGACCAGGGGAGCTTCGATGACCGTTCACTTACCATCGAGGTCAGAATGTTTATCAGTGGAGGCGCGATCGTGATAAGTGTCCGCGAAGGAGGGCCACTCTCGTTCTAAGAACGGGGACAGGTGCTCGCAGGTTTCGAGGCCCTCGCAGGGAAAACAAATCACGATCAACAATGCGGGCGCAGCGTTGAGAGGCTGGCAGCCGAGCAACGACGTGTTTTCATCCTCTTTTCAAAGCTCATCTGCCGCGGTATCTATTCCGGGTTTACTAGGAAAAGCCCCTGTCTCCGGCAGCCGAGAATGCGAGGGTGTATAAATACTTGAGCAGCTCTCCGCCACCTTTCCATTCGCCTTCCCGTTTCTTCCACATTCGTCGCGGCCCGCTTCCTCCTCTTTCCCTCCGGCGGCCGCTGCTGGCACTCGCTGCTAATTGCCAATGCGAAAAATTCGACACCGCTGGAACGCGCCCGCAAAGACTCACCCGCGCTTTTCTGACACAGTTTAACGCGTGACTCACGTGTCGGCCACTTTCAAATCGCAGCCTGCCGGTGCTGCTTTTTCATCATTGGCCCGCCGAATGCCAACGCGTGCCAGACATTGCGCGTCAAATCGTCCCGCAACCGATCATTGTAATTTTTGCAATGAGCGAGAGTGTATGGATCGGAGACCACCTCGTGGCGCAGTTGTAATGTTGAAGTGGTAATGGGATGGTTTCGTTACTTACACTTCTAAAGCTCGACAATGGATGCACGTCGCGGCATGTGTGATTAGACTGTGGACCTTACCTGCGAACAAAAGGAGAAGGCTAATTAGAGGAGGGAAGATATTTTCATTGACATCGAGAGGGATGATTAACATTCTTATATATGGGGACTATAAAATTCGAATCTGCCGCTTGCCAACGGCGACGTCTCGCCTCACGTCGGATATTTGTATGTACGGCAAGCGGGAGGAAGGAGTAGTTTCCAGTCGTGGGTCAGACGCTGCCAAGGAGACACGCGGAGGAAATAAACATTTAAGGTCGAAGCCAGATATATCGGCCGGTGGATTCATCTCCGCGAGCAGCAATCGAGGAGAAATCAACCACCACCACCTGACGATCGTGGATTTGTCATTTGGAGTTGCGGGGCTCTCGCAGAGTATGGTGGGGTAACGGGAACGCTGTTATTTATTCTTTGCGTAATAGTTGTGTGCGTTAGGAAGCTATGCGTAGCCCAATACGAGATGAAGCTATCGAGAAAGAATCAATGTTCTGACCAATAAAGCTCCCGAATTTTTTCGGATCTAAAGCACACCTATTCTGATGTGTGCATTTCTACGCTGACAGCTCGGGTTGGCCTACACGCCAGAAGCTTGGCACTATCCCCACCACTTCTGGCTTACTCTTGTTCTGCGAAGGCGAGAGCGAGATGGAACGAGAGCGAGTCAGAAAACGTTGAGAAAAGGGGCACCGAGGCAGGCAAACCGTGTGGTGGGAGAATACCCCTCACGAAACTCACCGGCCAATGTATCTGGCTTCGACCTTAGTCTACTGAAACCGTCGCGATCTTTTGTCCTGCCCGTGCCGTACCGGCTACTTTCCCTTACCCCGTCCAATTCGCAGTCCTACATATAGAAACCCAGATTTTGATTAAATGAAACTCTGTAACCACATTGTCCTTTTAATAAACTCTTAACAGGTAATTTCATCAGCACTCTGCTTCAAAGTGCCAAAGTGATTGAACGTAATTAACTACGTGCCCAGGGCCAAAAACTGTAACCCGTTAATAACGGAGGCGCGCAAGAAATTTATGAAGGAAGAACCTTGGGGACAGGAGAATGCATCGACCTTCGGTGCGCGCAAGATCAGCAGAAACTTGGTGCGCGAAAAGGTGAAGGACGAACCTTGACGAAGGCCTGCGCTCCAGCCCACACACGACGCACACGATTCGCCTCAAACACCTTCGATTATCACGGATTATTAATTAAACGCTCGATAATCTCCTTGGCGGAGATTTTATTGAGCGCGCCGCGTCGAATCTCGCGCGATTTATGGGAAGGCACCGGCGTTATGTTACAGTGTGGGGCGTAATTAGATAGTAATTGCGTTTACAAACGACTCCGTCAAGCTATTCGTTGGAATCTAAGTGGCAGCAGTAACTGCCCAAATAGAAGCACAAGATTCACCTTCCCCCTCGTAGTCATTTAAACGACGCTTACGACGGGATTAAATATTTCAATCGAATTGCAGAAAAACGGCCGAGACTTTCACTTTCTGACTTAAGGGGAGAAGACCGTGTGAATAGAACGAGAAATAGAAAGAATTTTTTTCCATAAATCGCTTCTAAAACATTTGAAAAATATATTCTCAAAGTTACAGGCCGAAATTCAACTCCCTATCGATATTATGGCCTGGTGATCAACTTCAAATTTTGCACACTTTTAGTTTATAATATTCCTCAGAATATGAACCACAAGGTTTAACCAAATTATTAATTTTAACCACTGTTTTTAAACAAATAAAACGCGAGTTTTTCGCGATGTTCACACCTAATTGTTCGGAGTTCCGTCATTTTTAAAATATGCAATTTTTTTACACCATTTGTGGTTCATATTCTTACAATTGGCACATACATTGAGAACAAAATTTAGTGCCCTGTTTCGCATAACTACCAGAGACGCTACAACCGGCACCGTTTTTAGCATCTCGAAAAAAAACGTATCGCAGATACTATATTTCTTTAATATTCATTATAATTTTACTGATATATTTTTTTTTTACTTGTTATAATGTTAAATAAAGTACCCTTAAAGTTCAGAAAGGATTAGCGCACTAGTGTCTTTGAAAGAAATTCCTAAACATTGACATAAAAATAAGCCGTTTATTTAAGGCTTCTCCCCTTAATCCGCTACTTATTGCACTCAATAGCGAAGGAGAATCGTTGCGACGGATCGCAACGTACAGTTCCCAATATTCTTCTACATTTCAGAGTGCCGAACGCGGTGACAAAGACGAGAAATGTACCTACTTGTGATTTACTTCTACGATAAACATTCCCCGTAACCACGATCTCATTTTGCAAACAAGCGTCCACACACCCTTGCGACCTTCGCAGCACGCTCGATGATATATTATTATTACGAAGGGGGCACAATGATCCGTATTTACTGTCAGATTACGTTGCACGGCTGAATTAGCTGCAATGCATCACGTCGCTTAACGATTTCACCGCCGTGATCTATTTACCTCCCGAAGCGAGCCAGTAACTTTGTGTTCTGAATTATTAAGCAACTTCTAAGCAAACAGGATGACAGTTCTGTAGCATGCGCCGCTTGGAGGATTGCCACATCTCGGCAATCCTTGGCATCCGGTCCAGACAGCGGCTCCCTGCGCGAACTTATCGAAACGCTAACGTCGGGCTTCTTACGCGGATGCATCCATTCCTGCTGACCGTGTCCACTTTCTTCAAAGTCTATTTGTTCTGCGCTAGGATACCGAGATAGGTATCTTGCACGTATTCGCCAAGAAACTGTAAAAACATCCCCCGCGGATCAATATGGTAAGGCGCCTAATTTCGCTTATCCAAATTCAAATCGTTTTCAATTCAAGGGTAATTCATATTTTTGTATCTGATCAGGTTCAAGTAAAAAAGAAACTCTTTGTGTTCCATGTATGGCAGGGTAGAACTGTTGGAATCGAAAGATCTTCAATCGCCATTGGAAGAAAAACTTGTTTTTATTAGGATTATGTTCAAAAAGTGTATTTGTTATTTGCTACTAGTTCAGTTCATTTACCCTATCTTCTATCAACCTACTGAAAACCTTGAACGGTACTAGGCAGTCGTTCCTGTCTGAAATGAAGCATTTCTAAGTAATTACAAAGAAACAAATTGAAACTGAGACTTGTATTTGGCATGAAGTTTATTAACATCGTAAACTTTAAGAAACTCCTTTGTTTAGTCAAAAATATGCATTATATATGACGCTACAGATGGATCATTAAAGAGGCTTTTAAACAAAAGTTTCTTTTGTTTTGCAGTGATGAGGTTTTACCATCTCCCAAGCCCCAAAAGATGAGGTCTTAATTTATTTTTATAAAGACTAAGAGTTTTCATTAACATTAATTTAAGTCTGGTCCGAAAGTAAACATTTTGTGAAGATGCTCGAATTTGTTTTGAATCGTTTGGAACCTCCGTTTTTGAGTTATCACTGCAAATAAAACGAATCTTTTTTTTAAAAAGCCTCTTTAATGATCCATCTGTAGCGTCATATATAATGCATATTTTTGACTGAACAAACAAACTTTTTAAAGCTTATGATGTTAATAAACTTCGTGCCAAAGAACAAGTCTCAGTTTCAATTTGTTTCTATGTAATTAATTATAACACAAATGCTTGATTTTAGATAGAAACAACTGCCTAGTAAGTACCCTTAATATCATTCTCTCCTTACAAACCTTACCAAACGAAGGAACATCAAACATCAAACATCAACAGCCATCGAATTCACAAAACTCGTAAATTCTCCCCAAAACGTTCTCCACTTTCCACCAAGCACAATGCACGAGGCATCGTTCAATTTGGTAAATCTCCTTCTGACAGCGTCTACTTTAACGCACGTCCTTCAAACGCTGGACCCAAGAAGATACATCGAATGCAGACCTATTTTCGCGGTAGATTTCCCCTGTCCGTCGCGCGCGTCCACGTGTCGCGACAGGGGAGGCGCATTTCACGCTGCCAATCCGCATTTTCGCCGGTCGAAACAAGAACAGGCCGAGAGCTGACGCAGGACGTCAGGCAGGAGCCAGGCCGAGAGAGCCGGGCCAGCGTTTCGCGAGCGAACGCACCTGCTTCGACTTTAAGTGTCCGAGCGAACGCCGCGGGACGTATTTGCATGAAGGGAACACATCTTGATGGGAACACGATAGTTATCTAGACCGAAACGAGGATGGCGCGCACGCTTTCGAACGCGATAAAACGCGACAAAACGCGATCCGGACGCTCTGGTGGTCCACTTGACGTGGAAACGAGCTGGTGCTCCATCGAAAGCGTTAACGATTTTCCAAGTGACTCGGTTAGTGGCTTTGGGACCCCTGTTTCGCCAGTTTCTCGCAAATTACCATGCAGACATTAGGTGTCGAGGAACGCGGACGTTCTAAAGGTTTGCTCCAACAATATTCCTGTTTTGACGACACACCTTTCTTTCAGAAGTACATAGACTACAGCTAGGCAAGTGGTGCAATGGCCACAGCGTAGAACCTCGCTCGTGGCGGTAAGAGAAGGAGCCATCAGGGAGTTTGAAAGTTCGCGTCGTGAAGAAGGGCAGCGCTGGGCAGCATCGATGATAATCAAGAGATACTAAGTACCCTTTTTCATTCCGCCGACGCGTACAAGCGACAGCCTGGTGATAAAATAAACTGGACCGAGGCAAGTCAAGAGGACACCAGCCGGAGCCCTGAAGACTGTCCAAAAGCTGCAGCTGCGCTGATTCCGCAGGCCCGGCGCGTACGCCGTGCACCGAGTCCGCGGCTACACGGCTATCCTAATAACAGTAATTATCCCACTGGTATGTAAACGAAGCGCGACTCGATGGACTGTGTCCGACGCGGGGCTTCGAGCGAAGCCGGTGAATGAACGATCATTAAAATCCTTATCGTTGCCATTTGATCGGCTGCGCTTTGCATTAATTGGCGCTCTGAAATGATAGGCTTGCGTCCACCTGGGACGCTGTCGGAATAGAGACATCAGTAAACGAATCACAGCAATAGACCTTGAACGAAATTCTCCTTCGGAACTACGCCAGCAGCATTCACCTAATTACCACCCTCCATCCAGCCGAGCCGCATGCTCGAATCCACTGGGACGTGTATGCGTACGAAAATGGCAAAGCAACGCCGGGGAAGCACACGCCAAGGCCAGGTTCGACGCGGGCAGTTAAATCGCCCGAAGATGTCGAACGGTGGGCAAGGTGAGAAATTTACGACGGCGTTTACCTACGTATCCACGTGGATATTAAATCGCCGAGCACGCGCCTAGGAATCGAACGGGCACGGTGCACAGGTCGCCTGAATTCTCGCACGTGCCGGAGTCGTTCCTCTCGGCTGAATCACGCCTGCAGGACGCGGTGTTCTCGCGTATTTACCGTGCCCCGGGGGCCCCGTTCGTATAAACGGCCGTGTACGACGGAGCCCAAGAGGTCGCTGGCGCAGGTACATTTACATAAAACACGAAAGCCGTGCGTGTCTTCCACGTGTCATAGGTGCACCGTGGCGCAGGCCTGCGGTTGCACACGTGCAAGCACGTTGCACTTCCCGGTGGGGTGGACGCCACGTGGGCGACGAGAAGCGTCGCAAGACAAAAGGGGCCCGAGACGGGCAACGAGGCCCTTTCACAACCGTCAAGAGGAGGGGGGCTATTGTAACGAGAGTTCCAAGGAAGGACCCGTGAAAGGCTCGAGAGGATCGGAGCGCTCTCCCGCGCCGCGTCCTTAATCCTTCGCATCCGGCATTTAATTTCTGGGGGTGAGATCGATATTCTTCAGGTAACGAGTGGCATCGCGGGGTGTAAGAGTCTAGGGGAGATGTTTGGGTATCAGGGCAGGAGGATTGGTGGTCGAAGGTGGTCCTGAAGAAGAGGTTTCGTGAGATTTAGAAAGGTGGAATAATGAAGCCGGATAACGAGGGTGACAGTTGGTTTTTTATTTAAGTCTCACGGCACGGCGGATAGGCGAGTGAGTAAATTTGTTCCGACAAATATATTAGCCTATACATCAAAAGCGTTTCGCAACGGTGAGAGCGTTAGCATTAAGATAACCACGGTAAGGCCGAGTTGAGCACAATAAATATCGACGGGAACTCCGTTACAAAATACATATTCCGCCGGTGAGAACGAGTTTTCATGTAGCCTGGGAGGATTTATTGCTGGTGTTTGCAGACCTACTTAATGGAACGTAACAAAAGCTACGGGAAATTTAGATTTCCCCTGCCGATAATGACGCGGCTCGTTATTTTAATTTCTACGAAAACAGAACGTGCGACGGGCTCGCTCTCGTAATAATCGTGCTCCCTCCATCGGGGTCGGTTTCAAGTAATTGCAGCGCCCGGCGCAATGAATGGCTTCTCAAAACAGACCTCGTAATGGTTGTTATTATAACAAAACGATCGGCCCCGCGGATATACTTTTGCCGTGTCATAAATCATTCGGGGATTGACATTTTCTTCTGGGCTTTACGTAATATCCTTTAATTATCCACGCCACGATACAATCGGCTCTCTGACCCAATTAATCTCCACCGCCTGGCACAGGCTACGGAGAAAGGCGCCCGCTTCGCCGTGTCAACTTTTCGATCCAGTTATTTGATTATTCATTAATCTTCGAAGGGGAACCGGCAGGAGATCGTGCGTGCGATCCTCGGGCTAATTATCAATTAACCGCCCTTACTCGTCAATTACTGTAAACGCCCAGCTGTCCCATGATCTACAATCGCAAGCTGGTGAGACCTTCCAAAGGCGAAATCGATTCAAGTAATTTGTCGCGAAACGAGTGATGCCTGAGAACTCCATTGAACAGAGGACTTCTCCTCCCCCAGAGCATTCCAACGTCATAATAACATACCAAATCGGTAACGAAGGTAACCACTCCGTGACACTGTACAATCGAGCACAAAGAACTGGCAGACATTTCGCAACGGAGGGAAACAAGCGGAAAGCTAACAACGGAACGTAAAATAGCATGGTATCTAGCCAGAGGGGAGTATTTTAATGACGCGGTAGCGATACCAAGATAATACAGTGGCAATCAATGAGCCGGCATAATAAGCAGAGCAGCGTAATTACCAGAGAAACTATGACAAAAGCGCCCCTGACACGTGGCAATCGAAGCGCTTGTAATTGCAAAAGAGTCCCATTATCGTGAATTACGAGCCGGCATTTATCGGCGGCCGCTGCGGAACGCGAAAGACAATGTGGGACGCGGCGAAAAAATACTGTAATGCACGACCGTGGCCGTGGACGGGATCGAATGCAAGGTCGAGCGACGAAGGGCCCCCGGCATGATCCACTCTTCGTCACGACAGTTCCTTCGTGACCGGCGCGTTCCGCATCTAATTGCCGCCGGCCATTGTGAAATTAATTAGAAAAACGTTTACCGCGCCGGGATCCAGTCCGAGCTGATTTATTCCGGCCGCGCGTTAATCGATATGCTGGAAGCGCGGTCCACCGGTTATTTTGCATAATGCACTCTGGACGGACGCGGGTAAGCGCGAGGAAAAAGTAGGACGTACCGTCGATCGAAGCTGACGACTCGCGTGACAGTGTATCGGGCTATTATCGTGGCTCTCGTATGATTGCAGGCTTATCGGGTGGTTGGAATTGTTGGATAAGCGAGCTTCGAAGTAATGAAACCGATATATCGAAGGAGAAGGACGGGCCTGGCTTCCTTGTTGGGTGGCGCAAGTTGGGCACGCGAAGGTCACGGTATACGTGTACCATTGAAATCATGTCTAATGCTCCTGGGCGGATGAATGCGTTATCGACTTTCTGATGGCACTGAATTACGAAAACGTTTGTCTAATGGCTCAGGTCCTGTGATTACTTCTGAAAGGGAGGGTGGTGGATACCAGTGGAAGCATGGATAACAATCTCGTTCGCATTCGTTGTTACTTCGGTGCACCTAGTTTCTTGGACGCCCTTGCACGCCCCACGCGCCGTTGCAATACACACCTACTTCAGCTAGCCCTAAGGACATTACTTTATCCCGAGAACAATACACATCTCGCGAAAGGATCGACCAACATCTGCTGGCGACCATGCACCGCGACATTCTCTCTCGCCAGACAGTCCATGTCGCTGCGAGCTACGACCACAGATAGGAGTTTCAAAGTCCATACAGCTCGGTCCATTCTACCGAAGGAAAAGAGCCGTGGCTTTAAGTTACTCGATAACCACCCGTCTGAGGTGATCGGCGCAAGGTTAATTAAGCGGAGGAGAGGCAGAGGCAGAGGGTAATTAACACATTAAGTGGCGCAAGGTTTTGGAAAATGCCTCTTTAAGGTCTTCCCACGCATAGTATCAGTTCCGTGACGGTTCAGTGGCGTCAATGTCAGTGGTATCTTTGTTTCAGTGTCAGTAACTGACATGGAAGAGTGTGAACTCCTTCATTCTCAACAGGAAAACGATAGTTTTTGCCAATGACACTGACGGCACTGAACCGTCACGGAGTTGATATGGGTGCCTGGACCTTTAAGTCGGTCAAGCCTTCCCACGCGATCATCTCTACGGGAAAAATTGTCTACGAAGCGTAGAAGCATTCGGAGGCTCTGGCAATTGCCCCAAGTCCCTTCGATGATTTCCAGAAGTTATCTTTCCCGAAGGTATCTTTTCAGAAGATATTGATGCGAATATATCTTTTCAGAAGATATCTGTTCAGAAGATATCGACGTGAAGATATCTTTTCAGAAGATATCGACGTGAAGATATCTCGTCAGAAGATATCGACGTCAAGATATTTTTTCAGGAGATATCTGTTCAGAAGATATCATTTCAGAAGATATCGACGTGAAGATATCTTTTCAGAAGATATCTTTTCAGAAGATATCTGTTCAGAAGATATCTGTTCAGAAGATATCATTTCAGAAGATATCATTTCAGAAGATATCATTTCAGAAGATATTGACGTGAAGATATCTTTTCAGATGATATCTCTTCAGAAAATATCTTTTCAGATGATATCTCTTCAGAAAATATCTTTTCAGATGATATCTCTTCAGAAAATATCTTTTCAGATGATATCTCATCAGAAAATATCTTTTCAGATGATATCTCTTCAGAAAATATCTTTTCAGATGATATCTCTTCGGAAAATATCATTTCAGATGATATCTCTTCAGAAAATATCTTTTCAGATGATATCTCTTCAGAAAATATCTTTTCAGATGATATCTCTTCAGAAAATATCTTTTCAGATGATATCTCTTCGGAAAATATCTTTTCAGATGATATCTCTCCAGAAAATATCTTTTCACAAGATATCGACGTGAAAAATCTTCAAAATCATGCACAGGACGCCCATCCCTCGGCGTGGAAACGCGCCGACGCCAGTCAGCGTGCTAAAACTCAGCGCAATCGGGGGCAGGGCCCGAATAATATCGCGGGCCAGTCGCAAGCGGCAAGAAGGAAGCTGCGACGACGCGTGACTGCAAACCACGATCGGCGGTAGCCACTTCACCGACTTTCCACGTCCGGTTCAGGCGTTCACGGAGAACGCATCAGAGATTCAGAAGCCGTCGCAGGCTGGACACGACCGACGCGAAAAAGCGGTGCATTGACTTCGGTATGACGTAAAAGAACACGGTCCATTTCTTCTCCCTCGGACGTCTGCGGACGGCTCCTTTCAATGGGGAGTCACTTCGATTCACGTTTATTCGACTTCCTCCCGTATCTCGACGCGCGTGCATTGGCGTACGGCCGGCTGGCTTCGAAAAAGGTGCAAAGAAAGTCTTTGTCTCGCGAAAATGGTTGAGGACGCAGGAGAACCGGGGACAAAGAGTACGTGTACCCTTTCAGACGAACAGAAACGCCTTCTCTCTTTTTTTCTTATTTTTTTTAAACAGGTTTCTATGAAACACACCATTCAATTTCGTCTAGCACACACGTCTACCGAATTCCTTTTTCCTAAGCGGCAAAAGTTCGTTGCGGGATCGTGGATTTCAGTGTAGAATTAAACGGAGATTAATTATAGGGGTTCGGATTAATCAGAGATTAATTGTAGGGGTTCGGATTAAAAGCTCTTTTTGGAGACACTTTTCTGCATGATAGGAAAGTGACTGACGCGGTTTAAGTGGAATTCATGTGTGTTTTCGAAACAACGTATCGCGTGTTGTACGATTTTACGAGAAAATCTGTTGCTAAATGTTCGAAAGCTTTTTCGTGTTGCAACGTCCGGTCAACAAACATGAGCTTTTGAAAAACAGAGAGGATGTGGTACGTGAAAGCCAGCAGTTTTATATTCTGTGCCTCTCAAACGCAACTGCAAACTGGCTTTACGTCCGAGCTTTCGACAACACGCCACAAAATGAACGTATGTAAACTCAACCAGCGTCGATCCTCCATAATACCGTTGCTGTTGCAGTAACAAGGCCGCCCCTTTCGGTCGTTACCTCCAACAGGATTTGTCCTTCCAATCAACTATAATGGTCACAAGAAAAAAAGCCAACTACCGATTCGACTAACAAAACGACGACTGTTCTGAATCAGATCTCAGGTGGAACAGGAACTACAGAATTGAAACTGATACCGAACCGAGTCTCATTCGTACTGAATTACGAATGAGCTGAAACTAAACTGCCACCGAATCAGAACTAAGCTGGAATACCAAATTACAATGGAATTTTAAGATCCATTGGAGCAGCAATGACAGAGCAGCTGAAGGTTTACCGAGTGGATTTTCAGTATGCAACCCGGGACTGATGAGTCAAGGCCCGGGATACCGCAAGGCTCGCGTGACTTACGGTTCAGGGGACAGAGTATTCGCATTGTAGAGGAATATTAGAACGCGCGTAGGTCGTAAACGCTGCGGGAGTCGCGAAGTTTACAGCTCTGAGGTTTCGGGACAATAGGTTCGGCATTTTTTGGGGGAAGGTTTACAGACCTCTTGTTCCCAAACCTCAATGCTGTAAACTTTGGGACCCTCGCGGCTTTTACGACCTCGCTGCATCCTTTCTAGGTGCTGTACTGTACGATAACGGGCGCGTTGTCACGATCCGTCATGGCAATGCTTACGCAACTGCCATCAGTGTCCCTTTAATCCCAAAGGAAAGTAGCGCCCTCGCGCAGCCCTCCGTGCCTACGGCACTGCGCATGCACCTCCCGACCACCGCACTGGCGAAGGTCAAAGAATGCAACCGGGATGGTTAATATAAGCTTCGATTGAAATGCAGCTCGCGAAGGAGACGAGGACGCCGACCAGTCTGCGCAGTGCGTTCCGCGCTCCAAACTCATCTCGCCTTCTTCCTCTTCGACCCTTTCCCTGCGCACCCCCCTCCCGGCCACCTCGCCGTGGAATATTTAATGTGACGAAACCATGCTTCATCTTCTTCCACCCCCAACACGCACCACCGTGTTATCCATGGATAATGGAGAGGTCCGCGGTTAATCCCGTTCCGTTTCAATTTACCTCGGGTACCCTTCAACTCGCGCTACCCACCTGTGTTCCTTTTAACAATATTCAAGGGAATAATGCGCAAGAATGCGTTGCACCTTACGGCAACGTTGTTTCAAACGAACTCGATAACTTCCTCTTCGCCGAACTTTATTTCATTTCGTTTCACTCGGAGGCTATTCCGCGACTCGTGTCTGTGCAAAGGCCGACTGATTCCCCTTGGCGCGCCGTGTGGCCCGCGTTGCTTCTTCTCCTCGGGTGACGGTAGATTTTAAAGGGTTAGACCACCTTGGAGAGGTCAAGAAATGCCGCATCTTTGGGAATTTATTTCGGAGTGACAAACCACTTTTTCCGATTACAATTTTTCAGTAAAAATAGAGACGTGTTATGAATAATACGTACAATTTGTTTCAAGTTTTTTTAGAAGCAAATATAGCAGTGGAGAGTGACTACTATGACATGTAGGGTTGGGCGGTATGCGTTATTTCTGATGAGCAGGATTCGGAAACAAAATTTTAACGATGCAATATTAAATAAAACTAAGTTGTCTATCGATTGCCGTTCAATTTCTTCGATTGCTTGAAAAATAACATAATAACTACACTTTGAAGCAAAAAGCTCAGTTTTGTGTGTAAGAAAGTGAACCTTTATTTACGCGTAAGTCGGGTAAGAATTAAAATATCGGAAAAATTGAACGTCGGTTGATAGACAACTTACAAGGGAAGATCCCGAATCCGAAAATTCAAAAAAATCTGAAACTTTGTGAATATGTAGGGGATTTCTTCCTGATTACAACGCAATTTTTGTTTGCTGACCAAATTCACTCGAAGGGGGTGAAATTAACCGCTGAAAATTCGGCTATTTTCCGATTTTGTGTTATAACTCGCGAACTGTAAAAGATAGAAAAAAAGTTTTAAGACAAAAGTTACTTCTTTTAATTAGATTTGGTAAAAAAAATATTTTATAAGTTTTAACACAAAATCGGAAAATAGCCGGATTTTCAGGGGTCAATTACACCCCCTTAGCGTGACTTTGGGAAGCAAACAAGAATCGCGTTGTAATCAGGAGGAAATTCCCTACATCTTCACAAAGTTTCAGAATTTTCTGAATTTTTCGAATTCGGGATGTTCCCCTGTTAGTTATATTTAATAATCTATTGTTAAAATTTTGTTACTCTACTATGCCAGTGGCGTAAAATCACAGTGATTATTTCATATCCTATTGCTGGATAAATGAAGAATGACGATGATGGATGGAATTCTAACTTCCCGAGTAACTGAAGAAACTGAAGATGAAAGTAAGTAGATTAAAAGGTAGCCCCATTTGTGGCCCTCTTAGTGTACTTCCTAACTTGATAACGCCTCTGCTTCCATTTACAGGTAGCCTATCTTAGCAGTCCTCAGGGCCCAATAATTACTCGGCGTCCAACAATGTTTCTCTTCGTTGTTTTCGCTCCTTTCGTCCCTTTTCATTCACTACGATTTAATCGCGCGTTACCCACCCTACGCGCTGCCATCTTGTACGTATTGCCTCATTTCGTTCCCTTGTGCCGAGGCCTCTTGACGTCACCTTTGACTCCACTTGCGCGCGCGTGCACGCGGTAGTTGGATTTAACGTCCGCCGCCGCGTTACAACCAGGAAACCACGGGACATTATTGTCCAGATGCCGACGACCATCAACAAGGCACGTGCGATGACTATCAATCCGTAAGAGTACAAAACATCGTTGACTAGCTGGGACATACGTCTTCGATGAAGACGTACAAATCAGGAAGAGCCTTGACGTTTATTCCCCCTTTGTTCGTATCGGGTTCATTCGGGTCAGCCGCGTGGGTTATTTTCAGCGAGATGGTCCAAGGGAAGGGCCGGGGTTTCGGCGTCACGGGAGTGGAAACAGATACACCTACCGCGGCAATCAGCCACGAATTTGATCTGTATCGAAAAGGTCGATATTCAGTTTAAAACGCTGTTATACAGTGCCGGACAAAAACATTAGGATTTCGATGAAATTTTCAGCATGCGTACAACCTAGTTGAATCTCCAAAGGGGATTTTTTAATTTTCATTACGGGCTCAGATAAAAAAAAATTGAAAAAGCGACCTTCGCTATTTTCTTCGCTATTCCCACCTATTGCAATTTTTTTTCAAAACGACGAAACGCATCACGTATTAAACTAATCTTTCTAGCTTCTCAAAGAAAAAACTGAAATCGTTTGGACCAATTTTAAACAAGTAATTCGCTTTTAAAGGGTGTCCCAATACTTTTGTCCGGCACTGTAGCTACGCTTGTGTGACTGAAGCAAAGGACTTCGACAAGGCATGAATATCGCCTCCTACGCTAATACAATTAACTAGAGAACACACAGGCACGAAATGCACCCAATAAATCATCCCACCCAGACCGGAATGCGCATCTTCGCCTGGATTACTGTGATACAGGATACAAGGTAGCTGCAGCATATACGCCAATTTCCGGGTGCATCTGCAACGGAGGTGAACAGCCGCTCGCATACAATATGCATTTTGCAGCCGTGCAACGTCGACGGGAAACATTTCAAAGACCACGCTGCAATGTAATATTCTCGCGTCGAGCGAGCGTCATTGAACATTCGACGCTATATTCCCGAAACACTGGTTTCATAATAATGCTGCATTCTGATCGATGACACGAGCAATTTAAACTACATGCTGTACGTACCGACGGCACGCAGATCACGCCGACGAGATTCGACACCACGATATCGGAAGCTTCGGTATCGTGTACCGAAAACTTCAGAGGTGGTGGAACACGTTGCCTCCGCTGTCGTGGATTGATATGAATTAGAATGATTGAATTAAAATCCATTCGGGAATTCTATCAGGGCGAGTGCTAGAATATCGTTAACAGAATCGTATCTGCAACGAATCAATGTCCTCCCACGCAGTCTCATTAGCGCGCCAATGCCAGGACACGGGTGGGTAAACAGACAGAACTAATTAACTTTTCCATCGCGTCAAGCTCGCAACTCTGCGCCAGCCCCTGGCTGCGCCTGGAGGGCTCCAATTAATATTTCTGATCCTTTACAACGCAGATATGTTTGTGATCGAAGAGTACCACTGAATTCACATTCGTGGGTCCCGGTGTCTCCGCGCGATGTTACGAAACACAAAGGGAGAGGCAGGATTACGCAACGCTTATGAGGGAAATTAAATTGAGATGCCGACGTTCATCCGCGACGCTGGTTTCAACGGAAATTGTGCCAGCGCTGTTTAAGCAGAAAATTCGATATCCAGTGCAGGATTTTCATTGGGAACCGAACGGTCTGCCTTCGAACGCGTTGCTCCCGGCGCGCCGGCGTTCGTTTCGTCGCAGTAATTAATGCCGGGATCAGCCGTGCATAATTACTTCTCGTTTCGGGGGATCGCTTCGTCTTACGCAACCGTCGCT
This sequence comes from Andrena cerasifolii, assembly GCF_050908995.1. NCBI lineage: Eukaryota > Metazoa > Arthropoda > Insecta > Hymenoptera > Andrenidae > Andrena > Andrena cerasifolii. The sequence goes on along the minus strand of NC_135119.1, from coordinate 11,572,422 downwards.
GTATTCACGCATTCGTTACGATCGATGTTACAATCGAACTTTTCGAAGTGAAACCAGAAAGCGTTCTGCAAACGCGCATCCACCTTAACGACACTTCTACAACGCTACGGACGTGGATTTGATCAAACGAGAACGCGAAAGAATTGAAGGGTTAAAAAAATATATAAAAATATATATCTTGTTAAAGAATTTTATTAAAAATGCACTAAAAACTAAGGAATAATTATTTTCTTGTACTACAATTTCGATGGTGGTTTTTCAGTTTAAATAAAATCGTCGAGCAGGATACGTCACAGCAAATTCATTTCGACGCTTGATGCTGTATTAAATTGATTCATATTCTGTTATGAAGAGCCTGCTCCACGATTTTATTTAAAGTGAAAGAACACCATCGAAATTGTAGTACAAGGAAATAATTATTTGTTAGTTTCTAGTGCATTTTTAACAAAATCATTTAACATAAAATTTGTTTTCCATATATATTTTTTTATTTTCTAGTTTTTAGTATTTGTGGATTTACATTCCACAGCTCAGACTTCTTTAGAAATATATTCTATGGCTGTATTCAGTTCAACACTTTGCTTAAACCCTACAGTGTTAAGTAATTGTATTAATTATTTATATCACGTTGTTCATGCCCACATATATTCCCTCGTACGCGACCTCCATGTACATATACCGTCGACTGATTTCGCTCCATGACAGGAACCGCGATAATTTGAAATCGCGATGTGGACTAGCGACCCGAACACAGTGGCTTTTTGTCGTTTTCGTAATGAACGCGACTGTCTGATTTCAAGTCAATAGGATTTGTAGTTACGGACTATATTTATTGGTAACTGGGTAATTTTGTTGACCCCCGCGGTTTTTCTTCCATAATTTTATACTGTCATCCAAACTTCGTACACCTGCAAAGTTTCAAGTTAATTGGATAGTTGGAATGTGTTAAAATTGAATTTGCAGATTTGAACCAAACATACGTACATACAAACATACACACAGAGGATCGAAACTAAATAAAATCGTTTAAAAATCATTTAAAATAGTGAGCCATGCAAGTGCCAGAGAAATGAATAATTCTCTTAGTGAGAGAGGCTGTAAATTCCAAGCTGAACACGGTGGTAAACACTGCAAGTGCTGGAATAATTTATTTCAATTTCCAGGGCTGTCTTAAGGTAGACCTCTTACATCACAAATACAAACGTCGCTGTGTTTGAAACGAAAACACGGAAAATTTTCACTTCTGGAGCTTACATCATTTACTATTTCAACTCCTGATTAAAAACGGATTAAAAACGGTTATTCGAGCGTGCATGTCCTGAAACTTTTTCGAGGACAACGATTGGGATCAATGAATCGAAACAAACTCCTGGCGGTCAGCAGCTAGCAGGATCGGTCGCAACCGTCGGCCCCGCGAAACGATGAATGGCAAGGATTCGTTAAAAAAGAAACCACCGACCCAGCGACATCCAAGAGCAACAACGTTTCTTTGCTTCCTGCGGATTACCAGTTTATCGAAGCTTTAATCAATCGGCCATAAATTGGCAAGCTGTCCAAGGCCGGTTGGACAGAGATCCCCGACCACCAGCGTGGAGCGCGTTGTCGTTGATCCATCGCTTCCGATTCCTCGACAACGGTGGCCCACCCCTGCCGACGGATATTCAGGTTCTTTCCACTGGAAACGCCGTGCAGGCTCATTTTCCCTAAAACGACCATCGAGAGAACGAGAGCCGACGCACGGCTCGCCTCCTACGCCATTGTCCGTCCCTCCTCTCGTTCGTCGCGACGCCATTCAACGACGCATCATTATTCGCTCCTGGAGGAACGGGCACCCTCCCCGCCCCGCGAAAACGCAATTAACCTGGCCTCTGTCGCGCCATTTTTCAGCGCACCGACACGGCCACGGTGTGTCCGTTAATTGCGCACCATCCAGGCGATATCGGTGAAAGTTCGCAGGCACGAATCGAGCGGGCGATCGAATAGGAAAAGTTTCTTTGAGGGTCCACTGATGATATCGTCCAGCGAGGATCCTTGCTCGCGAATGGCTGCGGACGAATCCGCTCGTGGGGATATTTTTCCCTCTGAGCCGGGCAGCAGTATTGACCCGCGCGATTTCCTATTATATCCGGATCGAGTTATCGCTACGGAAAAGTTTCGGGAGCGTGGCTAGTTCGGGTCTTATAGAATTCTTGCTCGAGAACGTCGATAGGAAGATTGAAGAGGCGTTTCGGTGAACGACGTCAAAAGTCATCTCGAAGAGGTTCCAGGAGGCAAATGTATTCCCAGCGAGGGTGCAACGATCGCTCGATGGTATCCCTGATTTTATGACAAAAATAAAGGTGGGTCACCGAGGGATTTGGGTTGCAAATTCTGCCTTGCAGGGATTATTATATAGGCAACCTAATGCATTAACCTACTCACGAGAGGAGGAAGCGAATGGGACGAGCGATCTTTTAAAGAAACCGGGCAGAAAATGCTGGGGCCGATGTGTATAAACAAATTCCAGAACATTAGTTGTGAATGGCCAGCCATTTTTTATAAAAAAATGGCGTTGAACATTAAAATTATGAAGTCGTCGGATCGATTTCGTTCGGATTTTAAATAGTAGATCTTGATGAAAGGAATACAGTAGTCTTATGCGTTATTGCCACAAGATGAATAATTTAACCACAATTTTCAGTTTTATATCTCGATACAAAAATTAATTATTTTCCAAAATTCCGTAAAGTTAACGAAATATGTTTTTCATCGCATATTTAGTACAATTAAAAAATTCATACGTACAGCGCGGGAATTTATAGCTTGCAATTTGTGTAGAATTCCAGCCTGTTTCCAATTACTGTCATAAAAACGAGTATTTACATTTAAATTTTTTTATCGAGATATTAAACTGAAAATTGTGGAATTTTGATTTAATCACAGTACGCGTAATGGCGAAAATGTTAGGGGAAGAAAAAACTATAAAAACACCCCTTGCAGGGATTTCGAACCCTACTTTCTTGCCTCGTAATTCTGGATGCTTGCACCTTAGTAGAAGATACATGTATAAAGCAAAATCGACTTTTCGAGCGAAAAAGGTGTCAATGCTGATCTAAATACTGTCCGAATACAGAACCTAGGAAAAATATAGCGAGGTCGTAAAAGCTGCGAAAGTCCCAAAGTTTACAGCTTCGAGGTTTTGGAAGAAGAGTTCTGGAAACCTTACCTTCCCCCAAAAATGACAAACTACTTGTTCCGAAACCTCTAAGCTGTGAACTTTGAGACTCCCGCTTTTACTCTTCCTCGCTATATCACTTCTAGGTGCAGTACATACTGTCACTTGCTAACGAAGATGTTCAATCAGCTTTGAAAATTTATTCCACCTTGAACTATTCCAGGAATCAATAATACACCATCCGTGCGTGGAGTCCTGACGCAAGTCTCCCCGAGAGCCATTTCGTATTATCATAATTGTGGGAAACGCCCCCAAACTACCTCGTCTTCTGTTAGACGTTGGACCAACGCACCGACTGCTGACCCTAAAACGTCTGATCCCTTGAAAAGATTCCCCTTTCGGTCATACATTATGCAAGGAATTCCGACACTCCCGCGTATGACGCCAGCAACGGGTTGGAATAGCCGCATCCATCACCTAAGCCTCCCGTTGGTCGCTGTTTAGCCTGATGGGCCGATGAATGCTCTCGATACGTCCCGCTCGGGTAGCAGGCAGGGTGGATCGGTTGTTTTCAACGGATGCGAACCACGAAAGGCGACACGGGTCTCTTCAATCTTACCGGGCGGGCGCCATCGACAAAATTGCAGATTCCGATCAGCACACCCCCAGCAATTTACTCTTCGATCTCGTTTCATCCGACTGCAGTGCACTCGCTATCAGCACAGGCAACTGATCGCCCTGTGATTTATCTCTGAAGCGTGCACTCCTACATTTCTTGCAATGCTGACGCGACAGATGGCCGTGAACGAGTGACGAGGATCTCCTTGTGCGAGATGGTAGTCGATATTGAATTTGGTACACGTGAAAATGGGTTTACGGTGATGTGCACAGGGTTTGGTACTCTGTTAGGATTGCCGAAGAAGGTGCTCGCAGGGACGATTTTAAAATGTTAACACTATTTCTACCACGACCGGTGAAATGACCGTTTTTAAAATTTCGATTAGACTTTCCTATATACAACGTAATTGAATCGCCTTTAAGGGGAGGTTCCGGTTTAGAAATCGATTTGTTTTTTTTTATTTCATTTTTCGAATGTTCAACCTTTTAGGAATACGTGTTTAAAAGGATTTGTTGAAATTCGTAAAATTGCCGAAGTTATAGGCATTTGAGTAGCGGCAAATGCATGGGTATCACCCGACCACTCGGCGCCCACGTAAAACTTTAAACGCGTTTTTCTCGAAACAGAGTTCTCAAAACGGTGGGACCTGTATCTCCAAAAGTTATTCTCCGATTCGACTGAAACTTTTTTTATTTTGAAGAATACACTTCTGGCTAGGAGGGAAACCAGAAAAAATACAAAAAATTGAAAATTCATAATTTTCTAAGGCGTTGAAAGGATGAAAACTATAGGGAAAAAGTGATTTCAAGCTTCAAGTATCGTTGTTTTCTAAAAAATGTCATTTTTGTATTTTTTTCTGGTTTTCCCCTAGCCAGAAGTATATTCTTCAAAATAAGAAAAGTTTCAGTCGATTCGGATAATAACTATTGAAGATACAGGTCCCACCGATTTGGATCAATTTTTTGACGCCTTGACTTTAACCATTCCCCAGTGCCGTCTGCAATGATTAATTATAAAACAAAAAATATATTTCTATAATATAAGACATCCTTAATACAATGCAAAAAGTCTCATTAAATTATATATAGTAGTTTTCCTTTAATTAATTCCTAGAGATCACCTATTTTTTTGGACTCTAGACCAGAAGGTCCCCTTAAACTTTACGACTTTCCCTCAAATATACGTACGTACACGATATACTTCTGAATAAAAGAAATTATATTTTTATACTGTCAAATTGGCTATTATCTTCATTCTATATTAAAAAATATAAGTTGTGCTAAAGACCGGTCGTTTGACCGGTCGCGGTGGGAATATGTACACGTGAAGTGTCGGTAGGAATAGTGTTAATGTTAACGAAATGAGAGGTGTGGAGTTGAAGGTAGGACAGAAAATGAAAGTATGCATTTCTTCCTTGGCCTGCTAGTGGACTCATCAGTAAAGGTGAAATCCCACAGCGCGTGACTCGGCGAACCACGTACCGCACAGTGGGGCTGGCATAAAAAAAAGTCCTTAAAATGAACGTTGTATCCATCCATAATGGACCAAACTATCTAGCCATGCAAACAGATGGCTAGTCACATTCATGTTAATTACAAAGAAAAATTGATCAGACCTTGACTTTTCGTATTCTAACGGGAATCGTGTCAATTTTCTTACCAGAATTTTGATCTTTTCTGAATTTCTGTAGATATGTATAATTTTGTCAACTTAAGGCTTCACCTAGTAGATCCTGCCATTAGGATAGTCGAGGAAGAACTTACAAGTGAGCAGGATCGGTTAAAATACCTCCTTGTAACGTGCACGGAGGCACAATCTTTAATGGATTAATGGCGAATCTGTAGAATCATTGATAGAACATTGAGTATAGCTGATCGAATATTGATCGTACAGGCTGGCTTTGCTAGGTTCACGTCGTCAAGGAAACGAATTAAGGAAAGCACACGAAATTTCTATTACGTAAAGCCAGCTGCACACGTGGCTGCATAGTTAAGCGGTATACATATACAAATTTATTGCACAAGTATACTTGAGCCTGTGTTAGAAGCACAGACTTGTGCAAGTGGGCCGCAGTCTTTCATGTGGAGTTATAGCCTTTCTCATGATTGTGTCCTTTCTTTTAGTCAAAGGGGTGTCGAGTGGTAAAAGTGTCCAGTAACGTTTCTTCATCCATTCGCAAGTAGTTACGCCAATCACAAGGATAAATTATTATCATTATCATTTAATAGATTAGCGTGTGAATAACTTTGCCTCCTCTTTAGCCAGTCTTCAGCAAGCTACGTTTCTCGGGTAGTTTCCTTTCCTTCGAAACTAAAACTTCCTTCCTGCAACACTTGTTTTATTTTGTACGAGTATACCGCTCAAGTATGTAGTCACGTGTGTAGCCGGCTTTAGACATTCATAGGATCGATTATTCTCGCAATACTCATCAGTCTTGGTCACAGCAAGATTTCACTGAACTCAGACATCCAGTTCGTGATTATATTGAGCTGTGAAAGTTCGAGCAAGCTCGATGGAACCGTTCCCTATCGTAGGGGCTGAATCTAAACGATTATTTCGCTTCGCTTCGGTTCTAAATCTGCGGCTGGCGGGATTCCCGCGTTCGATTGGCGTATTCTAGCGCTTAAATCCTCCGTGTATCCCGCGCAATCCACTGTGGCGTCAACATATAAACGACCAATAATTCGTTCGAGCTTCTACCTCGATCTAATTGATTCCCAATTGAACGCTGCAAAAGAATACCATTCGCCAGCGTTACAATTAATTTGCGGGCTCCGCAATAATTAATCGTAGCATATGTACTTTATACCTACTGAAATAAAAATATCAGAACTTCTTGAATAAGTGGCGCATTTTATTACAAAATTAAATCCAGCTTTCGCGCTCGGGCACCCTTTAAAAACATCGGGTCATCCATCTAATTTTGTATAACTTCAAATCAACATCTACTAAATGTAAATGAGATGCGCAAATTTTCTTTTTGACAAAACATCCGTGCAAACGTACTGTCATCATGCGCGTTAGGTACAACACCTTTCACATCCTAAGCAAATAAACGTTTAATAAAAAAAAAAATCAGTTAACACACATAAAGAATTCGCTGAATCAGAATCGCTCAATGTATTTTTCTGCATTTTTTCATTCCAAATAAAAAATATCTAGTTGGATTAGATTTCTAGCGTGTGAACAAACTCTCGGAATATTTCAATCAACTTTTCAATCGTGCGCCATTTTTGTAAATCGTTTTCAACGATCATTCTGAATGAAACAAGCCTCGAAAAGGTTTTTTGTTCGTCAATGCGAACTAGTTACGCGCGACCAGTTAGCTAACGTCGCAATTCCGTTAAATAATCTGGCTCGCATCGTGGACTGCGATTGCATAACCCCTCTAACCGCTATAATACTTATCAATCGATACAGCGAGCTCGAACGGGCGCATATAATGCTCTCTTGAATTCCAGACGCGAGATTGGCAAGACTCCCAAATTCGATTTTCGCGTCCCACTAATTTGTTCGTCGATCTCGTTACCCGGTGCACTGCAGCGCTCGGCGGTGCAAGCGATTCCTAACGAGGCTCGAAAACGGCCACGAATCGCTGCCCCACGTGGACGGAGAAGCACGAACGGTGTTTAATTAAAAATAGATGAAATAATATGGTCTCTCCGCTGCGGCCTCGCGTTCTTCGTAACCGCGGCGATGCACCCGCGACTGCATTCTCTTTTAATGAAACTGCATGCTTTACTTTGTTTTTCAAGTGAATGGATTCTTTTGAATATTTTGCTGGGAAGCGGATGCTGCGAGAGATATTTCTGTGGGATTATTTCGATCGCAATTCCGAAATGTCTGCAGAAGTATTAATACCTTGCTGCGCAAGAATACTTAGAAGTATTAACTTAGAATAATACTTAGATTGGATTATTTGGGAAATTTCATTTAGAATGTTCGCGGTGTATTTATAAGAAGGTCCGCTGTATAGTAACAAATTCAGCTTCTGCCACCTCTTTCTCTGCCGTCAATGGAACAGGAGATACGACTCATCCCAATTGCGTGACTCACTCTGCATAAACGTCGAGCAAGAAGCTCGATGAAGAAAGGTCATTAGGATACCAATTAATCGTTCCAATTCAACTGCCCGATTCATTAAGCTCACGACATTCACGCCTCGAAGCTCGATCACTCCAGTGATTTTTCACTGGATCACTGACGCTCAACACCGAATACAACTTGGCCATTTAAGGGGGTATTCTCGTCTAGAAAGCCAATTTTGTGTTTTTCTTTAGCGACGATGCAGAAAGAAAACTACACAGTTTTCACCAGAGATGGGCAAAAAATTATTTGAAATAAAAATTTCGTACACAAATTTTTACTTTAAATAATTTTTTGCCCATCTCTGGTTTTCACCGATGAGCATTAGCCACACGTGTTTATTAACATTTCACTTAGTTGTAAACAAAATTTCAGCCATATATGATAATAATTAATAGAAATATGGGTCATCTCGTAAAGCGTGTGCAAAAATAAGTTGCCTCGTGATATATGCGATTCCGGCTGTTCCGCTGATCCAAAACGAAGAAACCAAAAGGATTCTTAATCAGTAAGAGTGTGGCTATAGCCGGTATCAGATTTATGAAAAAAAAATAGAAATTCACAAAATGGCGGGACTTCGAATTTAAACTCATCTTTTCCATGTTTTTATCGTCTTTAAACGGCCTTAAACTCATAAAAAAAAACTATTTCGCCTTGATTCTGCTACCAGCTAGAATTATATGTTGCCTGAAGATGTACGAAAAAGATGGACCAGATTGGCCCACTAGAAGTTCAGATTTCGTGTGTACCGTCATGAAAAACACCGTTTTGAGAAAAACCCATTTCTCCATTAATTATTATTATATATAACTGAAATTTTTTTTACAACTTACTGAAATGTTAGTAAATACGCGCGGATAATGCTTGTCGGTTAAAATTGCGCAGTTTTTTGTGAGTGGTCCCTAAAGGGAATACAAGATCTCGTCTCTCTAAACGAGAATACCCCGTTAAGGTAAGCTCGAAAATAGTATCAAAAACACTGAACCGCTATCTCGAAACGGAAGTGGAGATACGACGATATAACTATGAAAAAGTGGAGTCTTAGTGAGAAAGGAGATTGGAAAAGGTAAAACCGTAGTTTCGCGTAAAGTACAGAGGCCACGACTCACGATCGATGACTCGGGAGCGAGAACCCCCGACCCCGGAAGATCAAAGAGGAGTAGTCCATTTCTTTGAAATAAAGCGAATTCCCTATGCAAACAGATCGCGGGGTTCCCTTTACGCTCCTAAACTGTCCCAGAGGAATCATCCCCGATCCGTTCACGATCCCGAGATCGTCGTATTATCTCCGTATCCGTCATCGACGCGGGAACGACAGCCACATAAATCCTGCCAAAAAATCCAAGTAAATATCCCGAGGATTCCGCGGAGTTGCGCCCGTCCACATTTAAGATCAATGGCGAGGCACCTGGAACAGCTACCCCAGCCGGTTCTGCCATAAAGCGGATTTATGGTGAACACCGACGGAAGTCGAGGATATTTCGTGCATAAGGGAATTTTATGAAGCGCGTTTGTTTGTCGATAAATTCCCGCGAGAATTCACGCGTTACTGCCACGCTGACGTACGAAAGTTATGGTTAATTACGGCCCAATGCACCGCCGTTTCTACCCTTCCTTTTCGAGGGTAGGTTTCAGAAATTCAGGACACTGCGAAGCTACAAGCTTAACACTCCCCCGATAAAAACGAGGGTAGATTTAAAATTCCAATTCCGTTCCATTGGTAAACCCCGTGCCGCGTGTTTCAAACACTTGCGATATTCCGCCCAGCAGCCTTTCGATCGCTCATCGTCAATCTTCCCTCGAATCCAGACGCTACTAAAAAATGCCCGGCAACGACGGGGGGCCGAATCTGATACCTTTTCTTCGGCGCGTTACCTCGGGGCGAATCTCGGCGATTCTGCTCCCTTCGAACGCATTAAAATTTTCTAACGGGCCCGCGGCGATTTTCTCCCGCCACAAAGGGCCACGCAGGGAAACGTCACTTACCTACCGGCGAGTGTATACATTTATAATGTATAGGTGTTCATCGGGAGGGTGCGCGATCATGGAACACGCGTTCGTCGCGAAAATTCCGCGTTTTATTTTCTGGCAAATTTAGAGGCTCTCGGTGAGAATACAATTCTCCGTGAAATCCGGCGTGTGGATAACAAAATATCGCGTTTCGGTGGGGAGTGCGCTGTGTGGCTGGAAAAGTCCACCGGTCGCTGGGAAATTCGTCGTCTCTGTCGTGTTGTCCCTCTGTCGACGATACGTTTCGCGTCGTAACGTAATTGCCTTTTGCGGTGGCTCGTATAAAAGTCCACGGGATATGGGAACGAGCGCAAATAAAGGCCTCGGCTCCGTGCATTTAATTAAATTTCAGCCACGGGCACACGCACGCGTACACGCCGGCCGGCGTCGCAGTTTAAACAGATTGGGAACTCATTGATTTCTTGGGGGGCCCGTAGGCTCGCGCGAAAAATATGCCCCCGACGCCAGCCTCCCCCGGTCAAACGTGGTCCGTATTAAATCCTCGACTTTCCAATGCCTCTGGCGACTAATTCCGACGGTTACGCGGGGCCAGCCGTTGTAATTACCAACACGTGCTCCGTACTGATTATCGCCGAGTGTTTCGCGCTACGTTGATGCGTATGAATGGTGGAGCGTAACGAGAAATCGATACGGTTGATATCACAGTATTTGCAAATACTTAATTATACATTAAGGGGTAATGCCTCTCTAGAGGCCGGAAAAGCAGCCCGATTTTGAGAATTTTTTATGCGAGTATAGTGAATGGAATATAAAATCTGTTTGAAGGCCTTTATTGTGCATAACTTGAAGTATGATCACAATTTTTTTAAATTTTTTTAATTCAAAATGACGGCGCCACAGCTCAACAAAAGAAGCTTCTTCTGAAAAACAGTGTTCCGCGGCCGAAAAGATTTCTCCTTCAATTTTTTACCTAGAACGAAAAACCAAAAATTGTTTAGTTCTATAGAAGATTATCTCGGGAAGTACACGAGGAAATTAAAAAGTACTGTTTTTGTAAGAACGATGCGTAATTGAACAAAAGGTTTTAACCAATTTTTCACGTCACTTTTTTCCTCAAAATGAAACGTTTTGTTCAATCACGCACCATTCTTACAAAAAACAGTATTTTTCCATTTCCTCGTGTACTTCCCAAGGTAATGTTACATAGAACTGATAAATTCTGGGGTTTTTGTTCTAGGTAAAAAATTAAAGGAGAAATCTTTCCGGCCGCGGAACACTGTTTTTCAGAAGAAGCTTCTTTTACTGAGCTGTAGCGCCGCCATTTTGAATTCAAAAAATTAAAAACAAATTGTGATCATACTTCAAGGTATGTACAAAAAAGGCCTTCAAACAGATTTTGTATTCCATTCACTATACTCGCATAAAAAATTCTCAAAATCAGGCTGCTTTTCCTAGCTGTAGAGTGGCACTACCTCTTAAGGGCTGGAAAGTGATTGAGAGACATTTGAGAAGGACAAGGGTGTGCTGTCGAGGTAGTAGGCGACTTCTATGTATTTGTTTTTTTATCGTCTTGTTATGTCTCGTAATGTCTACTGGTGCAATACAGAATTACTATTTTTTTTAGGTTTCTGCAGGTGAAACCACCTGAAGCTTTCCGGTGTGAATTGAGGACCTTGCAGGAAGAGGGGTGCAGCTCCATTTCTGACAGTTTCTGAGTTATGACGTGTAATATATGTAAAAAAAATCTACATCGCTTGGTGCATCGTTCGATAACAAATGAGCGATCTATTGCAAATTTTGAATCTGCACCCATTACAGTTTTGCGCAATACCCATGGTCCAGATGTAAAAAATTCGCCAAAAATATAAATAAAAACTTATCAACTCAATAGCTACTACTCATTGCGTGAAAAGAATATATTTTTCAATTAGTATTCTCTTTTGAATCTTAACTCAAAGCGATAGTTTTATAAACAATTTTTTCTAATTTACTGGAAGTTGGTAAAGATGGAGCTGCACCCCTCTTGCTGCAAGGTCCTCAATTGTAGTACCCTGTATCCTACAAATAGCCTGCGTTTATAACTCGATTATCAATGAAATTATCTTTACCTCGTCGTCCGAGAGAATTTTCAAGGAAGCTAACATTTGAGTGAAAAGTTTGACGACCCGCTAAGGTGTAAAAGTTTCCTTCCGCACTTCCTTTGCACATTGCTGCAGAGATCTCCAAATAATACGGCGAAGCGGCTGTTAAATCTCAACGCCGAGCTGCTGGAAAAACAGGGAAACGTACGATACGAGCGCTGCACGATGGAGCATAATCGTTTCGCGCGTGCAGCGATGCACCTGCGCGCAACGATATAACGTATATCCATAAACGTAACACGGACCTGCAGACGGAAGGAGAAATTATGTCTATGCGCTCCTCTCTGCGAGCACGCTCATCGGTTTCGCATATTAATTAAGCAGCGCCAATTAACGGCCGGCCAATTGGGTCGCCGCGTTGCCCGACGAATGGGGATCACGCGCGTGCACGCGCAATGTAAACTTTGACGAAAGCTGTCCGCGCATGTAAAACCAGGCATACATATAGTGAAATTAGACGGATCTAGGTGGAAATGTAAATCGCAAACCGTGGAAAAACTTGACCGAAGCGGCAAGATATTTAACGAAGTTTAAACACGAATATCCGGTATTCTGTGGAGAAACGAAGAAGAAATCGTGGAGTTTCCGAGCTCCGACGTTTCGGAGACTCGTCGCGCATTAATCGTGAATTTCTTGCATGGAAATGTTTAGGATATTGTTGAGTCCCGAATGGTTTTAGGATCGGGTTAAAGTACATGGATGAAAGTGATGCCGAATAACTGTAACTCTTAGCTTTATTTATAACGCGATACAAACGTGCACGGCCGTTCCGTGGCACGTGCCACGCCAGAACTAGTCACCCAAAATGTCCGTGTGGGAGCGCTCTCGTCAGCGCTCCTGGGAGCATGCGCAGTGCCCAACATCTTCCCTCTCCAGAGCTCACCACTGAGCGTACGCTCTGGCGCTAGGGTCCAATACCAGTCTGCGTGGAGCGATTCGGTTCCGTACAGGCCTTGCAGGAGTCGGTTCATCTAACTACGTCTCCGAGACTCGATTTGCTAGACTGTGCGTTTCGTCCGAAACAACAATCGTTTAACCCGAAAAGGTTTGTTCCTTCATGCGCGACAACGTCAATTTCGACACGTCCCTCGCGACCCAGCACCTGGATCATGGCGCCGAATCAAGCCGAGTTCACCCCCGCGCAGTCCCCAACAGATATGTTCCTTTGTTAGAAAGATCATCGAAGAAGATCATCAAAGCTCATTAAGGAGTAACGCCACGACGATAGACCAAAAATAGTAGGGTAACTTTGGAGGTGATTTTAAAGAAATTTATGAACTTTATTTCAAATGTAACATAAGGTTCTTATGATATGTATAAAGAAGAATAAAAAACATTTGTTATAGAATTTAAAAAAAAACAATCTTATTTTACTAGAAAATTCAAATGTTCGTCATTCTTTCAAAAGTCAATATTTTTTCGAAAGCTTGGGTACTTCTCTAGTATTTAGTGTGTAGATTACAAAACCTTTTGTCTTTTTCTTCTAGGTACACCGATGTGAACGTGAAAAATTTCACCGCGGAGTGTCTCCAATGAAAAGTAGATACGTTATCGGCGGTGCGGCTTTGTGCAGCCATTTTTTGTTAAAAAAATCTGAAGGAATATTTTTTTGTTCTTCTATATACATCTCATAAGGACCTTGCGTTACATTTTTAATAAAGTTCACGAAGTCCTTTTAAAATCACGTGCAAAGTTATCCTACAATTTTTGGCCTATCATAGTGGCGTTACCCCTTAGCGAAGACTAAACACTTCAGTAACACTGATGTTTCATTATATCCCGAGTCTATACATTCTCCCATTAATTATTTCCCATTTTTCGTGTTTCCCACCGAACAAGCTGCACCACAAAAATGAAATCCAATTTAATCTCGTAAGACCCGAGCGGCACTTTAACATTTTCTGCATCGACGTTCCCCGGCGCGGCCTTACGCAATACGCGCTGTTTTAAAAACCGCTTTCGTAATTCCCACGCAGTACGCTAAAGTAAAATCGATGACTAATCGAGCGCCCAGACGGTTCGATCGAACAGTTTGCATTAATAACGTTCGAGTCGGGGAGCCAAGCTTTCTCGTTTCGCATAAGAGGGCATTACTCGAACAATAAGTAGTAACGGTATTCATACGTAGAATATGTTTACCCAGGATTCATTGTGCTATTCGAAAGCAAACATTTATCCAATAAACGGTATTTCAAAGCGGAGGCTACTTGAACGACGCATGGCCCGCAACATGGAAGCCATGACTTTTACATTAGGAGTCGATCTACGTCGGAAATTATTATATTTGAAGGGTAAGGGGGGAAACGAGGAATGTCCATTTTTCTTGATTTTGCGATTACTAGCATATTTTGTTGGTGGCAATGTGACTACAGAACTGCAGAATTATAAAGAGTTATAAAGTTCAAAGGCCCCCGTTCGATAACGTTAAAGTTTTGATTAAAAACAGGTAATGCCCACTCTGCACTGGAACAAAACACGGAATGTCCCCACACTTTGCCTAAGCATAAGCTTTTGTTGTGAAGGTAAAATAAAAAATTATGATAAGGGAATGTCCATTCCCCAAATAGATGCCCACTCCCCATTTAGCAAGTGAAGGAAATCCTGTTGGTTGAGTAATATCATTATCATTAAAAAAAAGACGAGGAATTAATAGAAAAAAGGAAAGTTCGAACTTCTCAATACACAGAACTCCTGCCTATTTCAAAAGCAAACTACGAAGTCCTGATGGTCTTAAAAAAAAATTTGCGACCCTAAAGCTCATCTATTTTATGAGGCGCTGTCTGATGTATAGCAAGTAAGAAATAAAATATCTGACAATTAATAAAATGAGTGGCTTTCCTTGTTTTGATAATACTAGAAGTGGAAATTTCTTAATTTCTTTCAGTACGCTGCCCCGCTCAAACTTAAAAAATATTAAAATAATGTAAAACAATTATTATTTCATTGTTTATTTTATTCGGATGCCTAATTAGGGTGCAAGCTGCATATTATGAAGAATGCAGATAAATTCATTGAACCTTGTTTCATTATTGGTGGAGTAAACTATTAGAACTTAATTTTCTCGATAAAGTTGTTTCGTGACATTCCCTGTTTTCCCCCTTACCCTTCATTTCTATACTGTGAGCAAGAGAAATTCCCAAGTTGCAGAAGAAAATCTGTTACACAAAATTTTCTGATACGATTCACCTAGAAATCAATTAAAGTACCTAGTAGATCTCCGTCAAATTTTCCAATATGTAAAGCCAGGTTTTATAACGCTAATATCGCGCGCGAATTTTATATAACGCAAGAGCCCCGGAGCTAATAAAAGGAAGCACGATAAAAAAAAGGGAGGACGTTGGCGGCAAGAGCTCAGAAGGGTATCCTCGATACTCTTATGCACCTCGATATCGAGCTTCTCATACGACCTCGTGTGCCCAGAGTTACACATCTTTTTCCCCCCTCTTCCTCCCAGACACTCCGGCGCTGCAGACACGCTGCATTTACTTTCAGGATCCACGCGAAACGCCCGCGAACCGATAAGCCAGCCCTTTTGCGGCCGACACCTTGCGGAATCGTTACTCACTTATCGCGTTTCGAGAGCGCTAAAAATTACGGCCCCCACGAGATACGGTTGAAGGTGAACAGGTGCCGACCATGAATATCCACACTGTGGGTCCTGGACCTTTGCGGGCCTCTGTGGGCCCTTTGTGGGGATTAGCGAAAATAGAAATATCCACGAATGGAATTCAGGGAATTCAAAGAGCCCGCGAACCCCTTCGACGACTAATCGGGTTTATTGCTTGCTCTTAAAGCTGCGCGCAGAATTGCTGATAGAGTCGAGAGTGGAACTCAAGTACCTACCTGCTTGAAGCTGTATTTTAAAGTTGGTATCGAATTTTAGGTGGACGTACCGTCGTCAACGACTTCTCCACGCTGGTGTCTGCTAGATCGAGATTCCCAAGTTAGCGGGGGACTGTTCCAAGTAACTAGACACGTTTACCTAGTTCCCGGCTGTGCTTACTCTGTCAAATCTACAGCTCACCGTCTTTCGGGAGGAATGAACGCATCAGCAGTTCGAAAATTGCACCGATTCAAGGCGAGCTCGATAAGATCGTCGTGGAAGTCCGATCGTCCGCGTAATTAAAGACCGCGATCGGCTGCACAGAAGATGACCGCTTGCCGCGGACTGCAATCTCGCGTGCAGTGCCAAAATGCAAATTTAAATTTGTCACGCCGTAAAGTCGGTAGTTGGTGGAATAACATACTTGGGTGCACGAAGTCTGTAACCACAATCAATTTCAGGGAAGTCCCTAAACTTTACGAACGCATCCTGTAAAAGTAAGATGGTACTTGACCCTGTAGTAAAAAATATTACCCTGTTGCATAAACCTGCTGCTATAAAGCCCGTGTACTGAAAAACGGGAGCGACCCCGGGAACATTTCGAAAAAAATAAAATTTCAGTGGAGAACTTAACGCTGTTCCAAGGAAACGTATACGTGTCTCTTAAAGAGGAGGTTCGAAGAATTATTTTACATTTACTCCAATTTTAAACGTCAAACCGTAAACTAGGAACTTCGATGACCCGAAAAATCAGGTCTTTTTTCAAACTTTGCGGGTTTATAGAGGGGATCTCACTGGAAGCACTAAATAATTTTGTTTCTGCTACTTTTTAGTTCTTCCGAGTGAAGGCACCCCTTTTGTAGCGGGGAATGTTTCTTTATTTACACTACAAATTTCAAACAGTTTGATACCGACATGAAAGTAGAAAAACACATTAACCTTTAATGGGTGCTTTCGCCCTGAAGAACCAAAAATTAGCAGAAGAGTTTTCTGAGGAAACAAAAATTGCGCAACGTCCTAAAGAGATTGGAATTTATCGGAGTTCCATTTTGAGAATCTAAAGCTACCCAATTGGTAGTAATTAGATGGACATCGAAATAATGGATGGGAAAATAGGCAGCGATTAAGGGTGCACGGTGATTTGGCGAGGGGGGCGCGGAACGATTAAGAACCAGCCAGCACAGAGGGCTCTTTGTTCTTGCATTCCTCCTACTACGGTATAAATATCGTTCAAACTGTAATTCGAGACTGCCGCCACCCTCTTTCAGGCTATTAAACCGGATTCGTACGGACAGGAAGGCTGCGCTCCTTTTTGCTGGAATTTCGCGAGCTACCGACTCGTGCATAATACACGTTTTAATCCGAGGAGAGCATAACTAAGAAAGAAACGCGGCGAGATCGTATTCGTGAAATCCTGGCGAGTGTTTTTAATTAAAGGCCGCGGGATAAGCCCGCCTTCGTGTTCGTGTTCACTGTGCCAGCGCATTTCCTTAGCGCTGAAACCGGCGGGTCTCGCACAGAGTCACCATTTTGGCTGCTGCCTCGAAACGGGAAGGCTGAGATGAATTCTAGATAACAAGGGGATTAAATTGTGATAAGGAAGACTGACAGAATACGGTCAACAGATGCCCTCTTCATTTATACAGTTGTTTGCCAGAAGCAGAGCTGAAGATGGAGGTAACCTGGAAGACTTCTGTTACTTGATGTGAAAAGCCTGGAAAATAAAAGGTCTGTCGCGTCGCAACCGATTTTCAATCAATTTGTGCGATCGACGCGTGGAATAATTCCCTGCGCTAATTATGATTTCTTATCTTACTGATCAGGGGAGACTTGGCGCCCCTAGGCTAACAAAGCGTTTAACACCCTTTCCGTAAAATATCATAAAATATTTTAATTTAAAAGAGTTGAGTTAATTTTAAAATTAACTATTTTAAAATTAATTTTAAAATTAATTATTTTAAAATTAGTTATTGCTAATTTGCTAGATGAAAGAAAAGTGAATTGTTTTTAAAGTTGCCTCTATGTTTAAACCTTTTTCAATTTCTTTCCTCCCAAACTTAACGCCCCTAAAAATTTTTAATCCATGTACAAATAGAATATTATGCAGCAACGACGAAAGTAGAGTGCAGATTTCACGAGTCACGTGATTCCAAGGATTTTAAAATCGCGTAAGCAGATTTATCGCCGAGTCCGGGGTTCATAGAGCCTGATACTTTTCACGATTCGTGTTCCGTTATCATTAATTTACGATACGATTATTATTCCACGTGCAATAGTCACGATAAGCAGAAGATCGTAGATTACGTACTGGCTGGGTACAGCTATTGCTTACGCAACGCGCATTTATCAAGGCATTCGCTCAGAACGATTGTATTCCCCGTGTTCCGTAACATTGTAATGATTGTAAGTCTTTCACCGCGACGGAGAACGGTTCCACAAAACGAACGGAATGAAACGAAATGAATTGCCACTCGATTCTTGTATGATAATGACGATGTACAACACCCTGGGCTTCGAGCTGCCAACCGTTCCATTAAATGTTACAAGAGAAACACAAGTGCACCTTCCAACGGTACGCTGGGTAACCAATTAATCGTTGCATCAATTTATTATACAATTCTGCGCAGCACTATCCACTAAAACTAACAATTGTAGGTTTTGCTATTCATCTGCGCGACTGAACCTTTAGGCTCAATTTATTAACAAGTAGATACCTATTATGTAGCTGCTTCTGTATGCCACGCGTAATTAAATTTCTGTTGTACACGCACAATATAAGGAAATATTACATTACGTAAAAAAATTACTCAGTGTCCAATGAAATTCCACACAATTAAAATTAAAATTATATAGTTTGTAGATCCATTCTGATTGCATATGTACATGTCGCATTGTCGCAGGAAAGTTGAGGCATTGAGGGCAAAAACGGGCTAACCCATATTTTTTGCAAAATTGAATTAGTACCAATAATGTATTCCAATACGCTGCACTAATCATATAAAATAAGAAAAATTAATATTTTTTCAATGTGGGTTACTCCGTTTTTGCTCGCAATGCCTCAATCGTAATATCACACTTTTTATAAAAATACTTTTTACAAAACGCCAACCTTTTGTCAAAAAATGTTTTTACCTCAGTTAAGTTGAGAAAGCATAGCCTTTCTTTAATACTTTTATATTAATATAATATAATATAATATAATATAATATAATATAATATAATATAATATAATACAATATAATATAATATAATACAATATAATATAATATAATATAATATAATATAATAATATAATATATATTATATTTTATAATACTTTAATACTTCTTGTTGTCAAATGTTTCTATTACATTAAGGCTGGAGGTCTCTAATATTACAAGAAGGTTATGATCCTCAGCCTAAATAAGGTAAAAATTTGGTAAAAAGAGTGATTTTACAATTATATATCCTGCGACATATACCTAGGTAGGCATACGACGCTTTTACATACGTCAAGGTAATTGACCGAATTTTAATTACGCTGTAGTCTCTCGTAACTACAAAGCACAGGTCAAGAAGGCAGTGGAAAAGTTTTTATCATTCCACCCACAAGCGGATCTGAAGCGCTTCTTTTGAAAGTTTCGCGCTGAAAGCAGCCGATCTACGTTTAAGGACTTCGTGCATACGATGCGCCTGCTTGATATGCATCGGGAAAAACACTGGAGGGAAGCATTCTGAAAAATATGCCCGCCACGGATACAGAATTACGTGTCACGTATGAGTGTGGCGCTAGAACGTGGAAACATAAAATTCATGCACGCGTTAACACGCCTGGAAGACAACGAACGTGTGTAACAAGGAACGTTAATCCATCTGTTACATACTAAGATCAATCTTTCAATGTTTACAGGTGGAAATGTTACGTGACAAAATAACGAAGCATCGTTAACTTTCTTTTACTTATCTTCGTTTCTTCAAGTAGAAGTAAATTGTCTTGAAATAACAAGTCTATAAAATGTTTGCCTCCCAGAGTATACCACGCAACTTCTATCAAAATGGAATAACGAAACTGGTTACCTGATAGATCGTTAAGGAACTGTAAAAGGTTGTACAGAAACTATCTCGATAAAACCCTTCGAGTTACGAAGAACTTTCGTGCGCCTGGATGTCAACCGAGGGAACCTCAACCCCCGTAGAACCAAATGGTAACAGCAAAACTTCGCGAAACAAACCGCAGGCTATGTAGGACCCGACAGAGATGGATTTGGAATTTTGGCGCCTCTGGGCTAACAAGCGTCTGCCGTCCTTTCCATCAAATATCATCTAATAGTTTCTTTTAAAAAAGTTTTAAAATTAATTCAGTATGGCAACTGACATATGAGTTATTGCTAATTCGCTACATGAAGGAACAGTGAATTGTTTTTAAAGTTACCTCAAGCCTCTGTGTTTAAAACTTTTCCAATTTCTTTCGCTCAAAATTTTTCGTTTCCCAAAATTTGTAGCTCTCCCAAATTTGTCACTTCCCAAAATTTGTCGCTCCCCAAAATTTGTAGCTCCCCCAAATTTGTCGCTCCCCAAAATTTGTCGCTCCCCAAATTTACCGCCCCCAAAAATTTTCCACTCCCCCAAATTT
This sequence comes from Andrena cerasifolii, assembly GCF_050908995.1. Taxonomy (NCBI): domain Eukaryota; kingdom Metazoa; phylum Arthropoda; class Insecta; order Hymenoptera; family Andrenidae; genus Andrena; species Andrena cerasifolii. The sequence goes on along the minus strand of NC_135119.1, from coordinate 11,552,016 downwards.
GTCGCTCCCCAATATTTGTCACTTCCCAAAATTTGTCGCTTCCCAAATTTGCCACCCCCCAAAATTTGTCGCTCCCCAATATTTATCACTTCCCCAAATTTGCCGCCCCCCAAAATTTGCCTCTCCCCCAAATTTGTCGCTCCCCAATATTTGTCACTTCCCAAATTTGTCGCTCCCCAAATTTGCCGCCCTCCAAAATTTGCCACTCTCCCAAATTTGTCGCTCCCCAAAATTTGTCGCTCCCCCGAATATGTCGCCCCCCAAATTTTTCCTCCTAGGCTACAGCCTACTTAACCTATGCATATACAAATCCACCCCTGGGACCCGACCAGTATTCTCATTCACTTCCCGCTCTATTAACACACACTTTGCTACCGTTTTCTACGCCCATTTTCTGCATCGATTTCCTGACCTACTTGTTCCGCAAGTCGAAGATTAAAAATTATTTACGAAAGTTCTCGTGAAAGTCTTCGAGTCGTCTCAGACTATCCTTGAGAATTTCGTGCGCTGGAAGGAACATGGTTAAAATATATCCGATTCGCGAGAAACGCTAGAGTACCTAAGGGGCGAAGGGGTGGGCGACGAACGGGTGGGAAACGCCTTGGAACGGTGGCTGAGCTCGTTCGAATTTCCTCCCTGGAGGCAGCCCTCACCTTGCGAGGACCGCTTCTGTGGTAGTAGGTCAGTAATGCCGAGGCTGAGGCGAGCTGGTGAACTATATTCGCGAGAAGTAGACAGGGTGGGGCAGCGAGCTTCCCCAATCAATAAACCTCCTGCGGACGACATTCAGATTCGGTCACGGGTCCGACCGTGTCACGGTAACAGAGAATATCTCGAGGAACGTTGAATGCAGCCTCTTTATTAGAAAATAAATTGGAAACAGTACCACCTGTTTGGCACCTGTCAGCAAAACGCAAGGGGTTTCAATTCAAAAGATGATATAAATTTTCTTTCTGAGGAGAAAATTTTAATTTCCCAGAGCTCTCCAAATACACACCTCTTTATTTCTGCAGACGATATTATGCGCTGTTAAATTTACATCGAAGTTGGAAATGGATATTGAAGTTAAATATGTTTTAAGAGAACAGTGGAGAATTTTTTTAAGGAATATTTAGGGAATTTTTAAGTACTTCATCCATCTTCGATGCTCCCAGAATATATTGAGATACGAGTGTATTTACTTGGAGAGCGACGAGGTACACTATCATTATGTAATTAAATGCCCAACGGTAAAAATAAATTCAATAGTGGAGATCTAAAACGAGAAAAACCGGTCCGACGATGTTATCCATTCGAGTCGCGTCTTAAAGGGAATGCATCTCCCCGTTCGCCATAATTACAAAGCTCCCTGTACTCGCGATGAATAAGGAAACATCTGTACACCTCCGCGGAATACTACTGCAGAAGGTGCTCGCACACTCTATAACTTATATTCCCAACACGCAAAACACCTAAGTTGTCGTCGTAATTTTAAAGAAACACTTGTACGTACCCTTTTTCGAAACACGACTTGAAACATGGAAATAAGACTATTCCACCCTTTCTATTTACTTCCACGCGTAGAATCACCCGATTTGCTACTCGACCTACATATTGTAGTTGGTCCTATAGACATAAATCCTTCCTTCGACTGTCACATTGCCAAGTACAGTATACAGTTCATAAAATCACAATGACTGCATCTAGAATCGTTCTCAATACCACCAGATAGATTTAAAGAGAAGCTTTGGTCTACCACAATGCTAGATTTTCTACAAGATCCTCGCTGCCTGAGCAAACCCTTTCGTCTCCAAGCGTGGTCGAACGTCGCGCGAAAGTAATGGGGCAGCCTGAAATATTCAACGAAGCAATGGTCCTAGAGGGAGGCAGGATCTTATTTATTCGGTATACACACACCAGCGCAAACAACGTTTACCCGGCAGGGAACGTTTGCTAGGCCTTCGAGGCTGCGTTTGAGCGTGCTTTACCACGTCCGTGTGAAACGGCGTTCCCGGAGGTTCTACGTGGTAGACATCGCTTCGTCTATCCAGAGAATGGCAAATGGGACGACAAACGATTTCCCTTAGCCCAGTAAACACCAGCTGTACACCCCCGACGACCTCTTTAACGCTCCGTTTCCAACTGAGCTCGATCAATCCGCTTTCGCGAACGCTGCCTTCCACCGCGTATCGATGCCAACGAGGCGCGCGATTACGTCCGTTTGACGAAAAGATCTCGATTGTTTCGCGGCGGGGTGATTAAGGACAGGCAACCGACAGAACGCTCCGCTCGATGGCTGCAAAGGGGCACGAAGAATGCAAGGGTACATACAACTGATCCGCAAAGCGTCTATACTCAGCGGATCCCCGATTCTCAAAGAAACTCTTCATATACAGTCGCCCACACATTCACCAAACCCTCGGGGTCTTGCTTCTTCGTGTTACAACTATGTGTCAAGTGATATGAATCTAATAAGCACCGGGAAACAAAAGCAAGGCAGTGGCTTCCTTAACCTTTCGTGACCCGCGACCTATTTTATAACTTGGTTACCCGCGCGCAGTGACGACTTTTTCTCTTCAACGCTTGTGCATGTAGCCTGAGAAACCGGAGCAGGTAAAAGAGGCGGGGATTTTTCATAAAGTGCAGAAGACATAATTGGAGGATTAGAAAAGGGTTCAGAACCGATTCGTCGCTCTCAGGCAGAGCAATAATAGTTCACAGCTGTTGTACCTTTTACAACAGCGCGGGTAACGCAAGGTCAATTCTTCTGAATTTATGCGTAGGAACCTGTGTTTCTGATATTTTGCGTAAAACTTAGTAACATCGAAAATTCTGATGCTCGTGGGAGCAGCAGGACGAATGAGTTTCGGGGGCCGTATTTCTGTAGACGGAAGAGAGCGGACAGAGCTAGGTAAGAATAGACTGACCTCCAAAAGCTCTCTAGAGAGGCAGGCGACTGCACCAAATTGCAACCGAGGTGTACAATACAAGCAGAGCGTATAATGAGACAGCATATAATGGGCCCTCGCGGGCGCGTCGAGCCGTCGAGGGCGAGGAACACGTCGACAAATAGCTGAATGTCCAAAGATCGCTCTGATGTCGGATACAGAGCAACCGTGATCACCGCGAACGCTACTTAGAAGCCTAGAGACATTCGAACTGACATCACAGAGAAGGAACACCAACGAAGCCTACGTCCCTACGTTTCGGACCAGAAACCCTTCGTCCTCGTGTTCGCATCTCTTTCATAAATCTTTCATATCACTTTTTAAAATCGCATAACTTTTTTAGAATTAGTCCAAACAACTTGAGTTTTTTTTGAGAAGCTAGAAGGACTAGTTTGCTAACTGACGCGTTCCGTCGTTTTGAAAAAAAATGTATTTGGTTGGAATAGCGAAAAGAATAGTAATTTCGGGAATTTTCGCGATTCTCGACCTTATTCTGCGATCTTTAAACGTTTGTAGCTCGGAGCAACGTTAACCGATTTTGATGAAATTTTAGGCACGTATACAACATACTGCAATCTACAAACGGTTTTTTTTTTAATTTTCATTACAAGCTCACAAAAAGAAGTTTAAAAATCGACCTTTACTATTCTTTTCGCTATTCCGACCAAATACATTTTTTTTCAAAACGACCAAATACGCCATTCAGCAAACTAATCCTTCTAGCTTCTCAAAAAAACTCAAGTTGTCTGGCCCAATTCTAAAAAAGTTATGCGATTTTAAAAAGTGTCCGAATATTAATGCGAGTCACTGTAAGTCATTGTACACAAACCCGACTGCACCGATGCTCCTTGGTTCATTGAAAGCTCAGCCTGGCTGAAATAAAACAAACCGCAGGCACGCTCGATTCAATCACTTATATCCTTCAATGAATATGGCACAATTTTACGGCCACTTGCCACCAAACGTTCGACCCCCTTCCAGCACCGTTCATAAAATCGAACGAGACAATACCGCGGTCGGCTGGCAAAAGGTAGCTTTCATTATTCACTCCCGGGCCCGGGGACCTAGATTGCGCGAGCGGAACAGATCGATCGCGGTTTCTCCAACGTCTCAATTAATACCCGATCCAAATACACGATATTTCACGGTTCCTCTCACTTTTCTCGCGCCGTTGCCGGCCTACCCTCGGCAGGGACCGAAACAAAGCCCCGACTTGCCCCGGTTGGGCAGCCGGCAATCGGTGAAACGTCCCACGGTGTTCTTTCTTGCCCGATCGGAAAAGCAGCTGCGATCGCGAAGCACCGCGCTGATAATCTAGCAATAAATCGCCGCGGGCGCTAAACGAGCATTTAAAACCAACACATAACCGACACCGCGGCGGTATCCAGCTGGAGATTTATCGAGCTATTCATAAACCGTTCCACCTATAATCTTTCTCTAGGATGCCGGAGCTTAATGGCGCGTCGCGAGCCGGCAGAGCCGAGCCGACTGCCCGGGAATTAATAAGTATCGGCCCGTAAACCGTCCGTAAAGTATCCTCGTTAATAACGGAAAAATGGCGGGGGCCGAGCAAACGAGCAAAGTGGCGGGTAGGCCCTGCGAGGTGTTCGTAACTGCCTTTTCGATGTACGCGAATAACCGTTAACAAACGAGGCCCGGGCCGGCGAGCATTATCGACCCGGGAAACGCGAAAATTGAAGCCCGCGCGGGGGCCACCTCGGCAATCTCCTCCGCGAGCGATAGTTACGCTAACGTTTACGATAACAGCGCGTCGGAGGACACTGATCCCGGGCGAGATTGTAATTCCAACATCGCCCCGGTCGAAGAGCGTTAAATCGTTAAATGAAACGGGGCGATGGGAAACGGGCGAGTGTGTCGAGAGGAGGATCAATGAGATCCCTGCAACTCTTCCGTACCCCGGGAACATCGTTTTAAAGAATATGTGGCGTGAATATTGAAAGAAGAATGGAACGGACGGCGGCGGCGCCGCGAGGTCGTAAAGCTATGGCGGGCTCCAGTTTGAATTTTAAGGGGATCACGTTTAGCCGAGTAGGTCTTAAAAGTCCGTGGCCGGATTGGAAGGTAGACGTCCCGAGGTTAACGCGTCCCTTCGATGGCTCTTCGGTGGATCTTCTTCGAAGCAACTTTCACGCTACCCTGGCTGGAGGAAGCTGTAAAAACCGCATTGTTCGCGGATGGAAGTCATTAGACTTTGCGGAGGTTCCTTAATCCGACCAAGATAAACCATTGTGCCGGGATGAATGGAAAGGAATCGATATCGGCGCCCGGCAACTGTGCAACTTCCTTTACGCTTAGCCTCCCGTTCGGTTCTCATCGGTGGGCTGCTTTTAAAATACGGGGACAAGGGTTGGGGAACATCCTGAAAGCCGATTGTCTCCTCCTCCCCGGAAGTGGTCTCGGTGTCTAACCGCTTCCGGCAGAATGGGCTTTAAGCTTCGGCCCCTCGATGGGAAAAGATGATATCTGCCGAAACAACGGGCCCTTTCGGCGGAAACTTTGCGCCGTCACTTGTCGGGGCCCTCTCCCACATAGCTGGCGAATCGTCCGAATAACCCGACGCCAACGCGCTCGATCCACTGCTCCGGCTTGTTTTCGGCTGAGCAAACTTCAACCCCTCGACGAATCGTCGACTGTGCGCGGTACAACGTTCGATATTCATACCCTGCCTTCTAAAAATCAACGCGTGGCGAAATGTTGAAGTACTAAATATGTTCGGATTGCACCACTGTACGATCCAAGAGAAATTAAATTTCTAACAAGAGAAGTTGGCGATGCAATAGTGCCGTATTTGGGGGTGACATCACTCCTTGAGAAAATGCAGAATTTTCTTTTGGTAAAATATCTCGAGAATTGTAAGAGGTATCAGGGAGAAGTTTAAACAAGAGTTGCACCTTTTTTATATCTACAAAAATGAGTAAAAATAATTATCGAATTAAGGATTGGTGATGGAGGTAACTTGAAAAGTATGTATTTTTCGATAATTATTTTTACACAGTTTTGGAGATATGAAAAAAAGATGCAGATCTTGTTTAAACCTCTTCTCGATATCCCTCACCGTTCTCGAGATATTCCACGAAAAAGAAAATTCTGCATTTTCCCAGGGGGTGAGTTTGGGAACACCCGCAAAATCCGCAGTATGGCGCCAACAAAAAATGGGGTTGTGTTACGGATGAACTACTCTACTTCCACACACAGTTGCGTAATTTTCTGAGTTTCCGGGTTGCCCAGCTTCCCTTGTAAGCTATTTAGGGTATTTTTGGGAACTTCTTAACGCTCTCGTTACCACTGTGTGATGGGAAAATGACCACCACGGATCATACATTGTCTGTTATACTTTTTCACAATATAGGTACCGCAGATTTTCACTTACCCGCGCATGAAACGCAGCAAATCGAAGAAGAACCGGTACATATGTGCGCGTGGCAGCGAATGTGTTAATAGAGAAGATAATTGCTCTATGGAAACTGTGTTCGGTAAATACAAAACGAGGCAACGCTTCCTGCTACTCGGAATTCTAAGGGAGAGTTAAGGGGGGCGCCCAATTATCTGCGAGGAAATAACTCTGAAGAGGGTAACACCGCCGACGTTTATCCCGGTCGATGCAAGCTCGTAAAAAACGTCGCATCGTTTCAAAGTTTATCGCCGGTATTTTTCGGCGATGCGTCATCCCAAGGGTTCGTTATCCCCCCGTGTGTGCGCGCGCGGGCACCGGCGTCAGTGCCAAAAGCTCTCTGGACGGAGAGGAAGGAAAAAACAGAGACGAAAAACGGAGCGAAATTTGAATTTTACGACTCCAGTCAGAGTCAGAAGTCCCCTCCGCTCTGCTGCTTCGGCGACACTAAATTTCCACGCGACGCGAACGAAAGCTGCGCAATTTTTTACGAGCTTTTATTAAGGGCAACGCGCACCGCCGCGCTGCCGGCGTGCAAAGATCTTGGACAAAAGCGGGCCCAGCTACCGACAGAGACTATCTTTCGGCGTGCAGATGGCATTATTGTCTGCCTTTAAAAATAGAGTCCGTTCAAACCGTAGAAATACATTTCCTGTGCGCGTCTCGGGCAGCTGGTGCAACGACGTGCTTCGTTGAGCTGGAATTGTGTGTTCAAATCGACGGAGCAGGGACAGGGGAGTAATTAGAGGTGACCCGGGTTGCTGGCTGTTTAAGTAGCTTCGAAGAAGGAAATTGATTTTCACTCGTCATCGCACTCGAATTTTTGCCGCAGATCCAACGACTCTTCGAACCTTGGAACACTTTTTCAAAGCATGTAGGTACTCTGATGCCTCTGAACCAGAAAAGGGAACGACGTATGACGATCGAAGGACATAGAGTAAAGTAGTCGAATATCAGACCCATTTCTTAAAGACATCATAACTCTTGACTAAGAACACTTTTATTAAAATCCGATACACGTTTTAAAAGTAGAACATGTATTCTGTAGCAACCTACTGGAAAGTAGGTACGTACTATAACAAAGATTCGGTGTCTTCGTAATAAAATAACAACGAAAGTCATTCAAATACGCAGATAAAAAAATGGGTTCCTAATATGAGACCCAGTTTGTTTTTTCCTGAATCTTATTCTTTCTTTGTTTTTTTACAAAGTAGGCATGTGAAAACTATTTCTTCACTACTGCAGCCTTCGTGGGCACACCATGCCCAGCATAACACTTTATACGTACACTTAAGGGATCAGTTCACTGTTAAGTCGTGAAAATATGTCATTTTTTAGGATTTATTTTTTAGTAAACGGAATGTCCAACGTAAATAATGTTTCGTTTACTTATTAATACACTTATTAGCAGTATAAAAAAATCTATTTTAAATTTTTAACAGTTTTTTTTAAATATACATATACTTAAATATGTCAATGTTTATTTGTTTATTTCTTTTATTTTATTTTCTTCATTCCTACTATTATTATCCTTTTTTTCGTGAAAACATGTTATCCCTTTTTTCCGTTGAGAAATTGTTTGAGTCCCCAAAATATTTCTTACATCTGAGGCCTTTTATAGAGAAGCACGGCCCTGCTTATGGCAATGGTATTAGAATTCTATCGAAGGCTCCCTTAATTTCGTGAGTCGAGACAGAGCGCCGTGCAAGTAATTCATACAGAAAGAGTAACGGGTCATTTAGGGGTTATTAGTTCCGCCTCGAAAGCGGAGAAACACGAAAGTAGGGAACGAGCGAAGGCGCAAGGCAGTGAAGCGTGCGTCTCCCGGTTCCCTCATGTGTTTCCCTTAAACATCCCCCCATGGATTCGTCCCGAGAGGAAACTACACTCGTAAGGTCGTCGCCTCTGCGAAGTACGTACACTCCATGTTCCCTTCGTACGAAAGGGACGAAACTGTTGGAGCTCATTTGTCGTGTAATATTTATGGAAGTGTTCATGGAGCATATCCTTTGGGTGAAGAGGAGCACAAATATCGTTGACTTCAAGCGGCCCTAGTTTGTGTGCTCAGAAAATGGAATCGTAAGCTTTTAAGTAGTTTAAAAGGTAATGGATGTGAAGGGAAGTATGCCTACTTACCTTACTACTACCCTACCGCTTGCAATTAGGCATTTAAATAGTAAACTAATAGAATTATTAATTTTGAAACTATGAACGGCTAATTAACTATTATTTATTATTATTCGCTCTAATTAGCATTTATCCCGCGACATTGCCGACAGTGCGGCAAAGGTTATATTATTATTTCGTTCCAAGGAAGTATTTGTCATCGCGTTTCTCCTAACGCCGCGTTACCCAGCCAACCGCGCTTTTCGCCCTTTCGAATTTGCCGAGCCGTGCTTCGTTATCCGAAATAAATTTCTACGTACAAAATTTTCCTGCAACTGCACCCTGCCAGCCAAGTTCCCTCCGGGGTTGTCGTTTCTTTTCGCCATCGCCATTCCACGGAATTTCGCGGGTGGCGCTCGCTTGACGCATTAACGTTGCAAGAAAAATCAAAACACCCCTCCCTGTTCCGTGAATGCATTTGTCCCCGCGTTCGCACCGTGCCACGCTTGTAACTTCTCATGCAGCTGCATTCCCCTTAAAAATGTCTCTTTCGCGAAAGCAGAGTACGGAGGTGTTTCAAGAATACTGGCTTCGCAGAGGAGAAGGAATTAAGCGAAACAGGAACGACGGATTAACTTATTCAACAAATTAACAGCAACAGCTTTATTCTCAAATAAAAATGCAACTTCGCCCGAAGAAATTTAGGCTAAAACTTGAAACGGTACCAGGAACAAGTTGGGCTCTAAGAATTCCAGCAGAGACGCGATATGAATCGCACAAATTATGTGCAATCCGAATGAATTGCTGCTTCCAATGAACAAGACCGAAGCTCGAAGGAAGGAGAAACTTAGCCACAACGGCTCGTTAAGATGCCAAGGCATTAGCTCGAACGCGAGGCAGCGGGTTCGGTCGAGGAGTACCCAGATTTCTCGCTCGTGCTTTTGTTTCCTCCAAACAAAAAAAAATAGGCGAATTCGTGGTTTCGCCGACGTTACGTTAAATCGCGCGTCCCCGCGGCGCGCCGCAGCGGGGCTGGAATCCGCGAATCGCGCCAACAAGGCGGAGGCGTTATGCTCCGACTAATCTACTAATTGGAGGGTGGCCACGGAGGCACGGGGGTTACGGAGCAAATTGGGCTAATACAGAAGCAAACAGCATGACGCCTATAAATACGCGGCATCGCGGGAGCACCTTCGACCATCGCGCAAAAGAGAAGCGCCGCGTACTCACGAACACATGGTCCCTGCATCGACCGAACGCGACTGCACTTGCAGTCCAGTCCACACAACAAATCGATACGTCAAAAAACAATACCCCTTTCACTGCCACCACTCCACAGTACCGAACGTTCCTACGTCTACCTTTGCCAAAGCAGCAGCTCATTTACTGAAACAATAATAATTCCTGTCTAAAACAGAAGCGAAAGTGTTTCACTGCGGGGTCGCTAATAGGTGCTATGAAAATCCTATTAGCGTTGAAACAGGGACAACGGAAGCCACTTCCCTCGACCCCTTAATCGTCGGCGTCCCCAAATCTAGTTAAGACGTAATGCGAATTCTCGTTCCAGAGACATTCCAGGAGTAAAGGCTCGGCCCGTCGCCGTGTGAACAGAGCTTAACGCGCAAAGGCGGTTCAAGTGTACGAGGGTGAAGAGGAGGAGCCTGCTACTTCTCACCCTCCAGATACGGGTAGCGCACCGCGTTCCTATAATAAGTCCTTAACGACCTTTCTAAATGCAGTCGGTACCTTCGCCACCGCTACCCACTGTGTGACAAGAGCATCCATTAGACAGGGGTTACGTGGCTCGTAGCGTCGGGGGCGAAGAGGTCGATGAAGGGAGGCCTCTAACCATGAAACGACAGACACGACCACCACTCTTTTCTTTTTTACCTCACCAGCAGCAGGAAGCGTTTCTCTCCACCCCGGGATCCTGCTCCTCTCTGTTTTACTAGTCACTGGCGCGTACGAAGCGGCACGACTGAAATAACGTCACCTCGACTCTCAAACCAGAATCGAGACGTGGATTCGACAGTGCTGAGAAGCCGCTGCGGCGGCACCTTGCGCGTTTATTTCTGGAGTTTCTCGTCTAGCCGCCGATAGCTTCGAAATAGAACCTGCGCTCTAGCGCCTAATGCCTTAGTGGTCTAGGTCACGGGTGTGTGGGATAGCGACCAATAAATTTCAAGATCACCTCGCGAGCTGCTCAACTTTCCCGCCACCGATCCACTGAAAGCTGGACCTAACAGCCGAGGGTACGGTTGAAGCTCACCATGGTTTCGAACAAATAGGAAACTTGGTTACGAGCGAGCAAGAAGTTGATATTCAGCTGCGCGTTCGTCGTCATCGATCCAAGCATTCCAAACCGTTCGCTGTCGCTTTGTCAGAGCACGCGGCACGTGAAACAACCGCGCACGCATTTTCGAGCGGTGCAATAGCCCGGGGTGATGCAATGCACGGCGCAGCTACCGATGTAAAAGTCGAAGAGCCGTGCGCGGGGAGCGTTTACAGGTTGCAGGTGCACCTGTACCGGGGCAATAATTCAACGCATCGAAGCGGCGGCGCGCCGTGCAGCTCGGGAGGCACGAAAGAGCACCGAGGCTCGTGGGGAAATGGAGAAATGATAAATAACATTCGACTGCGGAGCGCCGAAGCTCATCGATGTCAATTATCGAGGAATAAAAGTCCCCGGCCAAGCCCGTGAAACAAAGGGGAGGCAAGAAGGATTCCCAGTCGCCTCTCGGCCGCGGGATTCGCCGTGGCGATAATTCAATTTCTTGCAGAAACGCGCGGCCATCCCTCGCGGGAGGGTACTGCGCCACTGGAGCGCCACGAGAAGCGTAAAGAGCACGCGGGAGCCGCAACTTCGAGCATTCCCTTCAAACTTTCCAGCCGAAATGGAAGCAAGTCGCGAAGAAAACGTGTAAATCGCGAGAGCAAGAGGAAGAATGGGCGCCGCGCGTTGCCAAGGTATCTTTACGATTCCGTGGAATCGTTCCCTTGGACTCGAGGGTACTCGATCCCGGCGCGCCTAGAATAAGCATTGTTATGCACGGGGCTATTGCCGATTATGCTACGAAAATTTGCCGAGAAGTCTCGTGTAATTCAATATCGACCCGCGAGATTTTAAATACCTACTTTGCAATGCCTACTTGGGAACCTAGCATCGGGGAGTGCACTCCCTTTTCCCACTGGCGTTACTGTAAACGTCACATTCGATCGTGGTTCATTGCCTCTTTCTAGTTCCACCGACAACACTGAAAATTCCATTCCTTCGACGGAACAATTAGATACCTACGTACAATGGAAGCAGTACCTCCCCCATCGACGCACACGCGCGCACGGCCACGTGATTCTACAAAACGCGATGCACGCAGAGAGCAGGTACCGTTAAACCTTTTAAGGCGTACTCATGAGTCACTTCGCTTAAATCGTCGTCGCAACGTTACCACCCACCAACAGCGCTGCCCTCTCCGCGTTCACCCTCCTCTATGCGAAACCTACGTCTCTCGGTGATCGATCTACGAGCAGGAAACTCCGCCGATGGCCCGTCGCGAGCGATTAAAGTCGAGCTGGCTCTTTCCACGTGGTATAATTCATCGCCGCGTTTAAAAGAACGACCCCGACACAACGCCTCTTGGCCGGTCGAGCGATTGCGACATGGGGGGAAAGAGAAGGAAAGGACACTGCCAGCTCATTCTTGAACTCCTTCCATTCATCCGTGGAATGTCGCAATCGGCGTCGCGCAAGTTCATTCATAAAAATCACAGTGAAAGACCCGAACAAGGTGATACGAGATAAAAGACGGATGCATAAACCACGCGGTTACTCTGCGATTTCATTTAAGTGCAAAGGAACCGTAGGGGCAAGGCGATTCGATGGTAACGGCGTCGTTTCACGGGGTGAATTCGGTAAAGCAGGATAATAATAATTTCACGTAAATTGGGGTATTATCTCACAGCGGATATAGGCATGTTTGAGCTTTCCCAAGATACAGAGAATGTCTATAAATATCTAAAATCCAGCAACTTCTCTTAGGACACACCTCCACGAGCCAATACGCAGAGACACGTGTAGTGAATTTAAGGGGGTACATGGGTCTTAGACAACTAAAATCAACGGTTGCTTCTGGGCTAGATTGTAGAGCCAGGAATAACTTAAACCATTTGCTCTTTTAGAAGAAGAAGAATGTTTACAAAATATTAAAAATTAATTAATATAAAAGACGTCAAAGTGAGTGCTTTCGCAATGCGCGCCTCCATGTGGTGAACACGATTCCGATTGATTGACTGATCTAAAGACAAATTCGCTGTATATGAGTCCTATCCTTTAACTCAATATCTACAATGTGGAACTCGGTCGAAAAATTGTAATAAAAATTCAGGGAATTATACAACGAATATCAACTTTGAAGGATTTTACTGAAGCAATTCTGTGATAAATGTTGTCTTAAATGATGTTAAAGTAATGCGATCTTAGTGAGCGAGTTCCACATCGCGGAGATAACTGTTTTGTAGGTCCAGTTAAAATTTCAACAAAAAATATCGATCCGTTATTCAGAAACATAGTTTTGAGGGAAACGGATTTAAAGCCTGCCGCGGCGCGTTCACCTGCACTGGCCCTGCCTGGTTTAGAGCCGAATTCTCCAGGGAAAACACAGTACAACTGCTCTATCGCTGAAAAGATAGGGAAAGCACACTAAGTGCAATTTAACATATATTAAAAATTAAGTACCTATATTTTGTTTAAGTACGAGCGCTCGTTAGAGACTGATACCTAGAATATATTGTTATTGAAACGAGGTGCTAATTTGGCTGTGTTTATACCTAGTAAGCATTTATAAAAAAAAACTGTTACCTATTCTTTATGCCAAAATAAACACATTTAAAAAAAAAAACCTGCACTGGCCCGCCCGCCCGTTACTTTTTACGCCGTGACTCTCGCAATTTTTCGAATTTTTCAATGAAATCTTTTTTAAAACACTTCTAAGACTTGTGGCTATCGTAAACAACGGTGAAAACAAATTTCGATTTTTTGACCTCGAAATACCCATGTAACTACCCCCTTACGAAAAAAGCCCGGGGAACAATCGTTCTGAGGGGCCAATTTTTTCCTGAAAAATGAAGAGATAGTTTACTAAAAACGAGCTAAGTGTAGTAGTTCAGAAAACAGAAATACAGTGTTTGGATAAAATCATAAATTTTTTTTTGAAGATGGCACCGTGGGGTCTGCTGGGCAGGGACCCAGGCGGCAATTTCTCATCGGCCGCCCGTTAAATCCGCCAGTGCGTGTAACTCCGTAAAAGATTCGGATAGGATAAAATTATTACTTCCCCATGTTCGATCCACCCCTGATACGCTCGTTAGCCACGAAGCACCGTGCACGAGCACTCGGAAGTTTTAAAAATATGCACGAATATACTCGAAGCGTACGAGAGGTCGCCTCGAAGCTCGAGCCTCGGCGACCGTCGCTGTAATCGAGCAGAAACGGAAGCTCGAAACCAGACCGCCTTCTCCGGCCTCGAAGAACACGAGAACTCGATCTATATCCGTGGGTTTCCGTGCGAGAGCGTGCACCCTTGCGCGGAACTTCGCACGCGACCCTGTTCGTGATTCCAGCCTCGTGTTATCGGCTAAACGGAGGGACCGACTGTACACACTGACCTTTGATACGACCCGCGATTCGAGGCAAACACCGAGGAAAGGTGAAAAGAGCAGGGGGGGATAAGTTCATCCGCGTCCGAAGTCGGCACGGAATAATACCATCGGCGGCCGTTTAACCGCGGCGCGGCGTCGCTAGGCGAAAATGCAAATACCGACGGCGCGGAGGCTGAGGAGAACGGCGGATCCCGTTCCACTTGGACGAAACCGGCGCAGAATCCTCGTAAACTATGTTTGGAGCTTGTGCATCGCCGCTCGGCAAACAACGGCCCGCTGTTAGAGAACTGTAAACGCATCTACGGGGATATACGAGCCTCGAAACCGTGCCACGAAGAAGGTGGCACCGCTGCTTCTTTCACGATCGAGTTTCCAGTCCAACGAAATATCGCATGCGTAGGAGCTTTCGACTGTGAGGCGTGGGTCAAATATCGGCTACTATTTCGAGCATGAATGCTAGTAATATTACTCTAGTGCCCGCGGTGGGGAGCATAGCGACTAAAAACAACAAAAGCTTAGTTAAGGGTGACTTCCCATTAAATCACTCCGAACATAGGTCATTTTTAGGATTTTATTTAAAAAAAAAAGTAAAAGTCATCGTGTTAAAAAAAACTTTTTAGGCTGTATTTGTATATCATTGAACATAATAAATTTTGTTTGCATATTTTATCTAATACTGCTGTCTGTTGGTGGCTGTGACTGTTCTGGAGAAAAAAGTTCTGCGTTTATAAGATTGTTCATTGCGTCATCTATCGTTTCATGTTTTGGCAGACGTATGAACCAGGAACTTAAATAAAACGTAACTTAACGCACGAAAATGTTTATACAAAGAAGAAGATTGGCCGAAAAGCTATGATCCTAGGTGATTCCATGAGAATCTTATAAGCTTTAAGAATTTTCTTGGTTTGTTGATTTCCGATAATTCTACAAGGCGTTATAAATTCCGCAGAGTTTTTTGTATTACCAGGACAGTTACAACCACTAAAAGACAGCACTATTAGATAAAATATAAAAAAATTATTATTTTCAATGATAGATATACAAATACAACCTATAAAGTTTTTGAACATTATGAAGTTTACTTTTTATTAAATAAAATCCCAAAGTTGCCCTACTTTTGGAGTGATTCGATGGGAGAGTACCCTTACGAGGAAAAGCAGAAGGCATCGCAACAAGCAGATAGGGCACGCACCCTGAAAACGACGCTGCAGTATATACATTACGTTAATAAGGTGAATGTAAACAGATTTCTGGAGTCTCGATTTCTAATACAATATGGAATCTTATACTTAATGGTGCAGGAATCAAATGATGCGGAATACGAACGGGTGGTGAGTCGAAAATGCTGCTCCATTTTTTTACCACTCCGATTAAAATCACTTAAATCACTTCTAGAGTCGTTCGCTATATCACACGCTATTGGGAAATACTGTGAGAGCCCCATCTACTAAAGTAAGCTCCGTAATTGGGTCAAATGCGATACAGGAGTGGTGTCACACAAATATTAAAATAGTGCAATAACGTTTTTGTCATTAAATAGGCTGTTAATTTTTACAAAATCGATGATCAAACAGTCGAAATTCCCAAATACTGCCAATTACATGTGACAGCTCACCCGATTAGACTGCTTTAATTTTCGCCACCAGATTGCGTAGCGGAAATAAAAAAATGCCAATTTCAACGTTGCAACATCGCTGCGAATAATCGAACACGATGATCCCCCACCATTAATTATCGAACGTATAACGATACAGTTGGAAAGAATCGGCGTGTCCTCGAGGTCTAACGATCTCCCTGCCGAGGTAATTAATCTAACGATACGAATCTCTCTCCCCCTTCCCTCTGGACGCGCCTTTTTTTTCGTACGGACAAACGCTAATTAGAAGCGATATATTATCCGCGGCCGCTTATCAGCCGAGGAACTTGAATAATTCAAGGCATGATTACCGCCAAGGTGAGCCGGTCGTAAGGTCATTCTTCGCGGCGGTGCCCGCTGACTCTTGCAATTAAATTTATCCACTAACAGAGAGGAAGAGAGGGAGGATCGGTTTGGCAGGCGAAAAGCGTTTCCACCGGCGGAATTTGTTTGTTATCGCTGCGTCATGGGCGAGAAGCTCGCGACCAGGACGGAGCAACGTGTGCACGGTTCAAACATCCTTCGGTTCGCGTCTATCACCCTTCTGTAAGGTATCTACTTCCTATCAACTTACTTGCATGTGTTCTACGTTGGAAACTTAGCACAACTAGCTGGCGGAATTTCGTGTTCCTCGGTGGACACGAATCGGTGCAACCGCTGCCGAGCTTTCGCTATTTTTACTCGGTGCATGTATACGAGACTTTACACCGCACGATATAGGTCCGCGAAACTTACAACTTGTCGGCTGACCAAACTTCTGTTACATAGGGTAGATGTGCCAATTAATGCCGGTGTCCCTATTGCTACCACTTTATTTATTTTACTTAATAAAAACGTAACGTGTAGAATAATGTGCAATAATAATAATAATAATAATAATAATAATAATAATAACAACAAGAAGAAGAAGAAGAAGAAGATGAAGAAGAAGAAGCAGAAGAAGAAGAAGAAGAAGAAGAAGAAGAAGAAGAAAAAGAAAAAGAAAAAGAAAAAAAAGAAAAAGAAGAAGATGATGAAGAAGTAGAAGAAGAAGAAGAAGAAGAAGAAGAAGAAGAAGAAGAAGAAGAAGAAGAAGATGAAGAAGAAGAACAGTCCCAATTTAATAATACTTCTTTTTGTACTCTATTCTCTTTACGTTACTTTTTTTTTAAATAAAATAATTGGGACATCTACCCTTCTGAATAACACGATATTTTTCCCTAACTATCAGGTATAGGTTGCTACAGCCTTCCATTCGCGTATAAAATTCGTCAAAAGATTTAACCATAGAACTCTAATCCCTTGTATCCTCCGCTACAGCATCAAATTTTTACCCAAATATATTTCATCTGCTACAATAGAATGTTGCGCATGTTCGAAAGCCACTATTGAAAGCTCCCAAGTAGACGAAGGTGCTGTAAGTCTCTTTGAAGACATGGAAGGATCGATCGACGATAACCACAGAACGAAACTCTAAAGTTAGATCGTCTCTGCATAATTTCTCTCCAACGTGCGTTCGCAGCACCGAGCGGGGGGGCTTGCCAGCAAAAAAGAAATTCCGTTGACGTAACAACGGTTTACACCCTAGCCGACCGCGTATCCCGCTGCATAAATTTCGAGAAATATTTAAAAGCCTGTTATTTCAGAGCGCCTCTACCTTTGTTCCTCTTCGACAGAACAGCTCGGTGTTACGCAAATCCCGATTGCCAACTTGGCTCGCTGGAATAAATTACACCTCGACTTACTGTCTCCTAGAAGGAAATACCCACAAACAAAGATCAGACGGTTCATTTCGACGAATAAAAAGCAGAAACCAGACTCCCAGACACTTTCCCATCATCGATTACTCCCCGCTTTCGTCGAAAACCTAGCTCGACCCAGTTTCTAGAATCTGCACGGCAAGAAACGGAGAAGCAAGTCCTTGCGACGAATTCGCCTCTCGTGTGACCTGAATTTCTTGCGGATATGCATACACTCGGCCACTCGAGGGGGTACCATCGTCGTCAAGACGACGTGCTGATCCGTGCGTATCAAAGGATCGAACCCGAAGGCTTTCCTGCGGGCAGACAATGCCTACGACATGCCCGAGCAATCGCGCGGAGTGTGCGGCGCATTTCCACCGGCAAAAACATTCAACGGCAGAGCTGAGAAACTCGGTCGGAATTTAGCGGTTCTATACGGGCGGATTTCTTGCCCCGTCCCGACGGCTTCTAATTGACGCTGCAGAAAGGAGCCGTCCAGATTCGCCGGCGGAATTTCACCTGGCCATCGTTACGTACGAGCACAATGAAATTCTGGGGAAGGTAGCAGAGTTCCGCCGAGAATGGATGGAGGACCGCTGGTTTTGTTTCGGTGCCTTTTCCCACAGCGTTCAACGTTTCAGCTTTCGAGCACGGCGGATATACCTTCTGCTTCTCCGTATCTACCAATTAACGTAATTAACTCGATTCTCACCGTTGCATTTGCATTCCTTCTGTTTATAATAACACACGTCCGTGCCGCCTTTCGAATCCCTCGACTTTTCTTCCCCGCGTTCCTGTATTCTGATAATTCCACCTCTCCGCACCCCACTGCCTGCCAAGATAGCTGCATTCTAGACACGATATCGATCCCTCCGTATAGATTACTATAGATGATGCATCCCATTCTCGACTGATCTTATTCCATTCGCGGAGAGGCAACGTCATGTCGGTGAACCCGAGTGCAACGGAACCCGATTACGATCCTTCCTTATTTTCTCTGGCGCGTGACGCCATATTCTCTTTTTCATGCCATTCGCAATCTCTCTACAGTGTGTCCCTTCCTTTTCCTCTGCTATTCCCCCCCTTTTCCCGTCGAGAGGCTGGATACGCGGAAACGGGAGAGGATCGCCGGCTGATCGAGCTGCACGCTTCTCTCGCGCGACAGATATAATTGCGAACGAGATTACGCCCTCGTGCAAATCCCATTCAACGCTTCCACGCTGCTCATCGTTTCGTGCCGTTCCGCGCGGCGAGGAGACGCTCGCCGAGCAAAAAGGAACGGCTTTTATCGAATAACGACCCGCCGGCCGGGTCCGGACTCCGAGGACTACTCTCGTCGTCTAATTGCACATTATTTCGCGGAGGATATCGGGAAATATTTTGCTCGGCTATTCGCTGACGTGGCGAGACCTAGGGATACATATCCGGACCCGGTACCTGCTGATTTCAACCTGAAGATTTGCCGCGGCGAGTGTTTATTGGATTGTGAACATTTCTGGAGCCGATAGTGGAGAATCTTTTCTCTCTCGTTCCTCGAGTAGAAGCCTTTCGATATTTCAAGAGATCGAAGCACGCCAGGTATAAATGAAAGATATTTCAAGCATCGCGTAAGATGATCTCTATCGTGAAAGCAGATTCAGTAGATTTACGAGATTAATATAACATCGTCGAAAATTAAAATTCCAAACTAATTACAGGATCTTTGCGTCGCAATTTTACTTTCAATTTCATGATAACGATCGCATCAACATTTCCCTTACAGAATTAAAGTAAAATTACTTCCTCTTAAAGTATCTGAAACATTAAAGTACCGCAGGGGGCGGGAGACGGACGGTCCACCCGCTGAGTTCGAAAGTCCCTAGGCAGGCGCCATCTGCCGAAGCTAAAAGTCCCTAAACGCGTGTCACCTGTGCGCGCAAAGTCCCTAGGATTCAGGCAAACAACCCACGCTCGCAGCAAAGTCCTTAGTATCGACGCAAAATTGCTTTGCGAGCGGAAGGAAAAGTTTCTAAAATCTTCCGACTTAAGACCACCATGGAAATCGCGAGACCGTCCGTAGACGTCGATGGACCAAAGAGGAGATATAATAAGAGGCGTCACTCAGCAAGGACAGACATAAACTAGGGAAATCACTAGACAACCAATTTAAATGCCCATTCGGCAATGATCGGTAAACCACGGTAAACTTCGGCAATAATCAGCAAATTGCGGTAAGGTATATTTAGTCGATTTGAATATTCCGCTCGAATAGACAACCAATTTAAATGCCAACTTCAAGTAAGGACTTCAAAGGTTCCGCCCGAATTGACGCCTCTTATTATATCTCCTCTTTGGACGGACTTCCATGGAAGTCGCAATTTGGAAGATTCTAGGAACTTTTCCTTCGACGCGCAAATCGATTTTGCGTCGACAGTTCGGCGCTAGGGATTTTGCTTTCAGTGTAGGGAATTTTCTTAAATCCTAGGGACTTTGCGTGCGCGGGGCCGCTGATCTAGAGACTTTTGCTTTGGCGGGTGGCACCACCTGCCTAGGAACTCCCACCCCCGCGGCTGCGATTACCCGTCACCAATGCGCCAGAATCGGAATAGGATGCACTACCCATTAATTCTTTAATAAAGATGCACAGAGAAATTTGAAAACGAAGGAGAGCCGACGTTCTATGAAGAAAACTTTCTGTTCCAATATAGCCGGCGAGAGTTAATGAAATCTGGACTCGTCGACGGAGTTGCATGACGAAGAAGATAAAGGCCGAAGTATTTGCGCGAGATAAGTAAACAAGTTCAGCGAATCTGGCGCAGAATTGCATTGTCTTCGAAGCGACCACGATCCGACGATTCTCCTCAACATTTCTTTCAACGCTCCTCGTAACTGTATCGTACGTTACACGACTCACTTCCTGCGGCTGAATTCCCTAACGAACTAGTTTTCAGCCGCGTTTGCATTTCAAGCGCATCGCGCGCATTTCTCGGGCCAGGCGCACGGAATTGCGCGCACCAGTTAGCATTTTGACCAAACACAGGTTTCGTCCCGAAACACCGTTACGAAATTACTCGGGCGCGACCATTTATATCGAACGAAATCGGTAATTAAGTCGAGGAAACGAAGCTGACTTTGATAATTCACCGCCTAAGCCTAAGATCTTCCAGCTGATGCCGGTCCCCGAGATGCGAAAAATCTGCTAGTTCGTTCTCTACGAAAGCTAATCAGCAGTTATCAAGCTGCTGCGCCAATTAGATCGCCTCAAGCATTTAATACGAAAAACATAAAACGCTGGAAATACGATGAGTTCGATAATGAAAGAAACTAATTTCACCGATATTTAGCTGCTCCTACCAAACATCATCTAAAACGGAGCAAGGTATGGCAAGAAAGTGCTGCTCAGTTACTAAGTAATTCTCTCAACTGAGAAATTCGAGAAGCTAGAACAGGTATTCCCAAAGGTGTAGAAAAACTATCGAATCATTAGTTCAACCTAAAATTCTCTGCTGAAAGCCACGAACCCCAGACTGTTCTATTTGCATCCACAAATGAATGTACCTATCTGTCAAACTAAGTTTAATTAAAACACTGCTCTTATAAGGGTCCAAAGCTCCATCAGGTTTCCACTTCAGAAGGGTTGAAGTAGCCAAGGACATTTCACTGTCAACCTGGTTCCACCGAGCAACCGCGTTAGTAGCCTCTACCTAAGTTCAACGACCGCAACGTGATTCAGGATCGCGAACGTAGAATGAAACGAACATGAAAGTACAACTTGTACCATCGTTCATCCTAGCGGGGTACAATGTCTCCCGACCTTCAACTTGTCAACAAGACCGCTCGATCGCGGGCTCGCCACCTTCGCCGATCTCGCGGGCTAAGTCTCGTTTTAATTACCCTCCAGAACAGACCCTCGATGTTTCGGCCTTCAACCCATGGACAACGCGTACACCCGAGATCGGCCGGTTATGAGCTAGCGCTTTTCAACGACCTCGCGTGATAGGTCGTCGATCACGTTGCCCGAACTCGTTTCGAAAACTGCCCCTCATCCTGCTAAATTAAAGCACGCCGCATTCCCCGGTGAAAACGAACGTGACCTTCGAATATCCTCGATGGCAACGATTTCTTTCCTACCGTGGCTGGTTCCGTGCCTCCATCCACCAGGATTGTTAACTGTCAAGACGGCTCGTCCACGCGGTAACTGTTCCCCGTTTCGTTTTCGCTTGACCAGCCTAATGAGAATTAATTAAAGGGAGGACGGCGCAGCAGGTGTTACGATAATTCGTTGAAATTAGCCCGACTAAACATTACCATGCAAAGTTATGCAGCGGGACCGAGCGCAATCGCCTTGGTCGCACACAACCGCGGAACGCTCCGCGCCCGAGCGTTATTTACGTAAATGCAATTATGTCACGCTGATCCACCGACCGTGTCGCCCAGTGTTATCCTAATTCACGATGCCGGGAGCGTATTCGAATATTTGCGCGGATTACAGCGTTGATAATAATACGGGCACAGTGGCTGGATTTCGCTGAAACGAAGGCGCGTGGCATTCGACATTTGTATTTCGACGGGTGAATATTGTAATAACTTAGTATTTGCGTCGCGCGCGCTGCTTGATACATAATCGCTAGAACTTTCTACAAATAAACTGCAGGAGTTAACGCAGGGGCGGATTTGGGTGTAGGCTAAGTAGGCTGCAGCGTAAGGCGGTAAATTTTGGGGAGCGACAAATTTTAGGCGAAAGAAATTGGAAAAGGTTTAAACACAGAAGCTTGCGACAACTTTAAAAACAATTCACTTCGTATTAGCGATAACTCAGATGTGAGTTGGCATGTTGAATTAATGATGAATTATCTCAACTTTTTTAAATTAAAATATTTGATAATATTTCATGGATAGGGCGGTAGATGCTTGTTAGCCCAGAGGCGCCAAAATTCCAAATCCATCTCTGTCGGGTTGTATAGCCTGTGGTTTGTTTCGCGAAGTTTTGCCATATCTCCATGAATTATTATTGTATATGGCTGAAATTTTTTTACAACTCAGTGAAATATTAATAAATACGTGCGGATAATGCTCATCGGTGAAAACTGTGTAGTTTTTTTGTGCATCGTCCCTAAGCAAAAGGTAAAAAATTGGCCTTCTAGACGAGAATACCCCCTTAATCAATCTTTCTGAAACTTTCAGGATATTGTGTCGTCAGATTAAGGTAAGTAAACGAATGTTTTCTATCGCAAAAGAATGATAAATAACAAAGTTATAAGATAACTTAGCGTCTGCAGAATTCATATGAAACCAAAACTTAAAAAAAGTTGTAACAAAAATTATATTTGTAAGTTAACCCTTAACTGGTATACTGTTTTTGGCAAACGTGACTGGTATACCGGGGTCGTGGCAGACCCCAAATAAAAAAGGACATAGAAATTTGTGAAGTCGACACTAGAGCAACCACTATGAATATTTTCTTCTTAGGTAATGTAGAAAATAATATAAGCGTGGAAAGTTAAACTGTTATTATAAAATTAATTAGAAATTCAGTTTACCAACTTAGACAACCGAAAATTGTACATCGAACTTTGGGTGCTTGGGGTCATGAGCGACCCCAGGATACCAGTTAAGGGTTGAAAGATTAAAAATTTAACAAATGGCGGCCCCTCGAAAAGAAGTTCACTTTTACCAATGAAATGTTGCCTTAAATGTGCAAAGATACTAATCATTTAAATAATGTCATTACACCAATAGCTGGTTTCAATGAAGAAAATGTTGACAAACATTCATACACAAGGCCAAGTCGATCGGTTGAATATGTTTTTAGTTACATTGCCCGCGAATTGCAAAGCCTGCACCACCTGCTACTTCGTAGCAAACCGGCTACAGCCGCTTTAATTTTTCGAATTTCCCTCTGCGACCTTGTAGGCATATTTTCGTGACGTTCGACTACTGATTGATGAAAAAAAATCGATTCTGTCGACCCGCTACACTAGTGACTTTCATCTTTTAAAGGGACAGATGCAAGGGACAGCAATCCGACGTCCCTTTTCGATTTTCCTCCCCGCCCATTCCAATAAATCTCTCCCATGGTCGAAATAATATTTTCGGGGTCCCGGGACGAGGTGGCCGCTCGAGGAAACGGCGACCTTTACGAAGGTCCTGCGAGGGGGCGACGCGTTCACTTCTGAAGCAATCTTCCGACAAATACGAAATCAGAAGGCGGAGGCAGGTGTATTTGCTCTTGGCCCTGCAGCTGATCCTCTCGACTAACGACATCTCAAATAGAGAGCTACGGTTACCCTCGAGATCCCACGAAACAGGATACAACCGTTTCGAAAGGGGAAAGAAGTCGCTGGACAAATATGACGAAACGTCGAGATTCTTTGATCCGCCGTGCACGCGTCCCCGCGCCGACTCCTATCCGATGATTTTTCCACCTTTTCGACAACTTGGATCGCAGTGCACGCCGGCCCGTTTATTTGCGCCGCGCCGCTCGTTCTGTAACGCTGCCTCTCGTTACAGCCACATTACTCTATTGTTCCATTGTTCTATTGTTCTAGTTACGGCGCTGTTGTAAATAACGCCGCAACAAATTTCTTCGTACGGTGCAATATTGGCAGGAATTTAGCAACGCGGTCGCGTTACAGCTCGCTATTTACTATTATAAAACTCATTGCTTACGTAAAGATCACTATTGCCGCCGCGTAGGCTAAGTAAGTATCTCCGCATCGTCTATCGGATTTTTTTTTCAATTTTGGGAGTATACGAGCGGCAACTGTTTAAGATTCAAACGTGAAATATGCGTTTTGTAATTTATTGTTTAACGGGTTGTACGTGGTTACAATACTGCCCTCCTTAGTTAAACTGTACTATCTAGCATTTTTTTTCATTTTTTGAGATATGTTGAAATACTTGAAGTTCCACGCGCCTTTTACCTTTTAATTAAAGTTAGAAAACTCTACGTGCTTCGTAAAGATTTATAAATAGTATAACGTATTTAACCTAACTTCTTTCCAAATGGTTATAATATCCTATCTAAAACAATTAATCAGTTGGTACGGTAATAATACATCACCTACCAGTACACCTATTACAAAAAATTATATTAGGCTGTTACGAAATAATGACAACATGTTTTAATTTGATTGAAGGAAAATAGGGACGGTACAAAGTAAATGATAAAACTTCAGTTTTCTCGGTTCTTTCAAAATGTTAGATAGGACGTTTTAACTAAAGACGGCAGAATAACATTAAAATACTGCTGGATTTAAATAAAAGTTGGATTTCAAGCAGTAAATTCCAGTGTATTTCGAACTCGAGCCATCCCGCGTGCTGATCAGCAGCGTTAACCACTACGGCTATGCCAACTCCCCGTGGTTCCTTCATAGGCACCCCTTCTTATGACAGGGGGGTTCCTGATCCCACACTTACGTCACAAAACGCACAGAAGCAATCCATTTTTTGTTCTTTCGTCTTCCCAAGACCGAGAAGGAAATCTATAAAATTGGAGCTCTGGATTTTTATGCTCCATATTTGTACAACCAACCACGCAACGTATACGACGTTCACGATTAGTATCTTTCACAAATAACGCAATGCGTTCTGCAGAATTCATGTTTGAATGTTACGCAGGTTATGCGTGTTTCCTAGCCGTCCAGTGAATTTGGTACAGAGTTTGTCTTTTAACTAAATTCAAACATTTAAAACTTCCGCTAATTTCACCTTCATTTCTTTCCCTACTATATTCAACCACATTCGATTAATCATCCCACTTTTCAAAAAAGTCACCGCGAGGCAGCGCTGTCCGCGGTACTTACCTAGCCTATTACTGTTCGCATCGAAGCGAGCCACTATCGCATCGTGACAAATAATTATTTGCAATATGGACGATCTAAGGAGTTTGAGAAAAAGTAAGAACGGTCGACGATTCCGTCGCGTGACCTCTCTCCTTCGAAGAGACACCGCGAAATGTTCGTTACATGGAAGAGCACGAAGGACTCACCTTTTCGATGGCTTCCAGCGCCGCTTCAAAACTCCCAGCATGAGTAAACCGACGTAAACGAGGCCCAGATGCCAACGGGCTTCCGACTCCCAGGAGCGTAGCAAGCACCACAACCACCACCAAAACCAATCACCACACAACCACCGGTCGACCTCGTCGATCTTTCCGAAAAGATCTCTCTCGACGCCCGAGTCACACCATGATCGTCCACCGGTCGTCTCTGCTATTTCCCGCTTACTCGACTCGCTTTGCCTCCCTCGACGCGACACACGCGAATTCCTTCTCAAATACGATCGGCCGACTCCTCCCCTCCGATTGGCTCACCCGTTCGCGCGGGAAACTTCGCTGTTTCGTCGTGGACAGAATTTAGGTTAAAGTCCGCGAGCACCGATTCACGGGGCGTACCGCCTTCTAGTCGCGCGTCGAGCTTCCAATTTATTTTCAACGCAACACGAAATGGGGCTCGAGAGACCCCGCAGCCGGCTTTTTCCGCTTCCGATGCCTTTAGAAAGCTGAGGGGAGTCTCTCGGACCGTGTACAGGTGAATTATTGACGCCGAGTTATCGACGCGGAAAGCTTTGCCCTCCGCCGCGTCGGTAAGAAAAGTTTCGAGCCCGAGGAGCCGGTAACCTCCGTCCGTTTCTGCGACCCGTTAACGCGCGTATAAATAAGAACCTTTGCGCGTCGATACCGGGTGAACGTCCTGCACGCGTGTATTTTGTATTATGTCTCTCGAATGCGGGAGAGAAGGAGACGTGTCAATAGCAATGACACTTCGTTAGCTTCGACAACGATGAGGATGGCGGAAAAAAAAAAGGGGGCAATGTTAAAAGCACGGGCCGGCTGAGTCAGCAATGCTTCTCATTGTCCTCTTATCAACGCACAATCACTCCGCGCACTCCGATTCGCGCGTACTTTCGACCTGTTCAGACTTCACCGGGCAAGGTTAACTAAGTGGAAAATTGTAAACTCGACGGGCGACTTCGAAGCGTGCCGGAAATCTCGTCCCGGAACGGACTGAATTTTTCAGCTTCAATTTTGCAAATCCAATATCTCGATCTCGAGATTTTGTTTACCGACGAGGTTAATTTCGGAGCGCCCGACGAGCGTGGCCTGTTGCGAGCGCAGCGTAATTATATAGCGAAATAATTACGGCAGAAGATTGATTAATTACTCTTCGCCTCCTTTTACCGGTGGGAGTTTGTTAACAAGAATTTTACTGTCGAATAACGGTTGCACCGGTGACAGCAGACATCTCGGCGAACGTCCATCGTTACACTAGATACACGCTAGATACGCATGCCACTGATGAATTAGCTGCCAATGATGTCAGCGCCAGCGCTACCTAGCTTCCCTGATTAATCGCTCGTCCGAAATAATAAATTACCGATCGCGATAATGAAGGCAATAATTAACCCCGATTTTTTCCGACGACACAACGCGCAATCTACCGAGCCTCCTGGAATCTCGCCCATAACGGTTCCCACCACATAATTCTAGCGAAAAACGCGGCCCGTCTAATGGCCGGCAACACTGTAAACAGCCCGAGAAGTGTCAACGGATCGACTGTGGAAAACTACGACCGCACTTTGCGATTCATTTCGGAACACTCGTCGCGGCAGTCGAATTCTCTTGCGAGCAGAAGAGGGGGAGAGGAAATAAACAACTACGTCCTAGCTTCTGATAAACAAGCTTTCAATGTCAGCGACGGAAAAAAAAAAACCGCGCGAACGTTATCCACCCACGAAGGCGCGTCCCAAGAGCGAGTGACGTTCGTCGAAGACGCAGATCCATCGTCGGCTGGCGAGCTCGCGTCAACCGATCGATATTTCGGAGGAATCTACGTCGCAACGTTTGCGCTCGCGAATTATCTTCCGCGTTGCTAGCAACAAACGAACCTGGCCCTACGCACTCCCCGCCAATGAATCACCGTTGCGAAAGGGAGTCGCTCGTGCCGCGTAACCACCAGCCAGCCTATGCCGTCGCGCGTAACCGTCCGCGAGGAGCGAAATTTCGTTAGGAAGCTCCGAGGAAACTGTCCGCCGCTAAAGACCACGCGACGCGCGCGCTCCGAGTCGCCGAGGGAAACTATACGTGGACGCTGCGAATCGCTGCTCGTTACCAACCTTTATTCCGTGAATCGACCCGATGACCGCGTTCCCGGTGACAGACGTCAACGTGGGCACACTCGGGGTCGACGGCGGCGTATCGACGACGCGAGTCGCGGCGAAGAAACGAGCGATCAGGCGGAAGTCGCGGCCGCGATACACACAGATACGAACCGGCTGCGCGCCGAACTCCAACTGAACCAAAGACAGAGACGGCAGACACGCGGTACTCCTTCCCAACTGCCTGCCAGGCTCCTCGCTGCTCCCACCACGCCGCTCGACTCCCCTCAGACTTCTCCCGGCGGCCAGGCGCGGCTCAAGGTACCGCGCCACGATTCGAGCCGCCTGGCGCTTCGACGGGCCACTTTTACTGATAACGCAGCAGAGATCGGCGAAATTATTATTTAAATAAAATTTTTCTAATAACGAACGAAAGTTTCAAAGATTATTCGCCATGTGTCGAATAATGTTAACTCGGGTTAACGAAGGAATGACATTTTTTTTTTTTAACTTTTATTCGTTATTAGAAATTCTATTTAAATAAAAATCTCGCCCGACTCTGTTAAACACAGCATTGCGAGGAAGAAACTCTTTTCAATATATCGGCTGTGGTTTATATATTTTTGGCTGCTTTTCTTACAAATGTTTTTTAGGAAATCTGGGCGCTGTAAGCTAGGAACAGGGAAGACGTTTTCATTTAAATATTAGGGAGATGGAAAAAAGATACCGAGGCTAGTGGAAGGTTAATACGATGGGGGATTATTGGAAATGAAAAGTGGAGTATGTATTACGGGTTTTGATTTATATAAACAAGTTTCACAGTTTTTGTGAATACATGTACTCAGAAGTGGCTCGAAATAGATTTTATTTGCTGATTTTTCCCTACTAATTTCATTTAATCGTATATTACAGTCAGTGGCGGATTTAACAGGGCGGCTGCTGAGCAGTTGCCACCTGGGCCCCTGCTTGGAAGGCCCCACCAAGGCCCCATCCTTAAAAAGAAATTATGATTTTATCCAAACTATATTCTTTTTCTGTATTATTACACTGAGCATGTTTTCAGTAAACTATCGCTTTAGTTTTCCGAAAAATGGGCCCAGCTCAGAAGGCCCCCCAAGGGCCCTGTCTTCAAAAATAAATTGTGATTTTATCCAAGCACTTTTGTTTCTATATTTTTCTGTACATTCACCCCCTTTTAGTAAACTACCTCTTCATTTTCCCGAAAAATGGACCCCTCAACGTTTGCCACCTGGGCCTTTTTGCTTAAATCCGCCACTGATTAGAGTATAAAAATATGAAGGCAAGCTGTGGGAAGACCACGTGATGGAGCAAGCCTGAGGTTACTTTTGCAATTATTAGTATTATTTATTTAAGTATATCAACGGGATAAACACTTTGTTATAAGAAGTACAAATCGCAGTTACACAAGCATAGAACAGACAATTAGGAAGTGCAAAAGAAAAATAATTAAAAGAAACAAAAGCAGAGAAATAAGAGCAAAAGAAAAGTTAATGATAGTTACAAAATAGATACAAAAAAAATCTTAGTAATAGTAGTAGCAAACATAATAGTCAAATAAATATTATAAACAGCCAAGTAAGGTAAGATGAAAAAGGAGAGAGGTAAAGGGAACGCGAAGGTAAAAGTTAAGGAGAATGGGAACCACGAACAGCGATCAGAGCAGAGGTTTTAGAAGTTTAAGGGGTCTCCCTACCTTGACGGACGAAAAATGATGCGATCTTTCGGAATTTTTTAAAACAAAACCATTAATTATATTTACTGCCAGCTTTGTGGCTTTATTTGTCAGTCTTTAGAGAATATAAAAAAAAAATTGTATGCAAAAATAGTGGTTATATCCGGAGTTATAGTGCTTCAAATAGAGCGCCTTACAAACATAAAATCATTGGCTGTAGTTGTCTGAAATGCAAAATTTAAAAATTTGTGTAATCTGTACGAGTGTGGCTATCGTCTGAACTAGATTAAATGAGATATACTGTAAAATAAAAAAAAATGGCAGCGTCTAAAATAGAGTTCGATTTCTGCAAACATTTCGCTGTATTTTTAAGTCGCAAGAGTCTAATTTCGCAAAAACGGACTTAGTTTTAGTACCAACGAGAATGGGACATCTACTGCAGATATGTACCGAATTTGAAGTAAATCCAACCAATTCGAAAAACATCGTTTTGAGAAAAACACGTTTCAAGGTTTAGGTAGTGTTTTTTTAATTTAATTTTTTTTAAAATGTTGTCTAAATATGTACAAATATAAGCATACAATTTTTAATTAATATAATTTGAGGGTTTCTCTTAAAAAGATTCCCAAGTATCGCAGTCTTTTCTCTTATTATTCATCTAACTGACAGGAGCTTATCGTCGAAACATTGTTGCGAAGACTACTTAAAGGGAGCACTGGAACAGTTTTGTTTAAACTTTAAAGAGGTTCAGTGTAATAAAGGACAATAACAGATTACAAGAGTAAATTGATAAGAATGATTGAACGCCGTGTCTGTACTAATAAAGAACTCTGTGTAGATATTCGAAAATAAGAACACGCGACTTTTGCAACAGGAATTTCTTTGAATGATCGTGCGTCACTGAATATTCATATTTGCTGCAATCAATACGAAAGATAACGCCAGAACCTACGCAGACAAAGCTCGAACGAACTCCTACGTATGTATAAGATGGGAGGCGAAAAAACTGCGTAACAGTTGAAAAGCGACCAATTTTCTAAGTGCTGGCGAGAGTTTGCCCGATGCATAGAGGTGTGCATGTTTAAAACATGACGTTTCGCGGAGCAAATATTCGAAGGAAAATTCAAAATGGAATAAAACCGTGAAGCATACGTTTCTCATTTTACATTCGCTGCGCCCGCGAGAGGCTATAGGATTGCATCTACATCCTGTAAACCCGGGCATAAAAAGCCCGGAACAAGGGAGAGGATGAGCTCAACTAGCATTACATAATCCCCCGTTCGCTAATCCGATTAGGGTATAGTTGATTCGCAAGTGAATCGAAGCGTGGCTGTTTCTGAAAATCAATGCCATAATTCGCCCTACAGTTTCGGCACAAACGAGAGCAGAGCGGTGCAACTGGCTATAAATCATCGATTTCGTAGGTACATTTTTATCGTCGACTTCATCCGTTTCTCCAGAATCTTAAAACTGAAAATGAATTATATCACGAATGAAGAGAATAAGTTAAAACGTTGCGATAGAGATCTCGCGTATTCCAAGGGTGCTAGCACCATCATAGGTATTAAGGGGAATCTTAGTTTTCGGGGCCAAAGGCATAGCAAAGTTTGAGATATTTTTTTAAGAACTTTTTTAAGACTCGAAGCACCTGAAATTTGGACCATGTTTTTATGCATCTTTGTAGAAGTTGCAGTTTAAAAATAAATTTAGACTGATATAATAATAATTTCCAGAAAAATAAAGTGAGTTTACAAATCAAACGTTAATTTTTGCTAGCAAAATTCACAAATTTTCTTATGTAGCAAAAAAATATGTAACTTGTCGATATTCTGGTTCATCAAATTTAACCTACATATGTATAAAATAAAACACTGTTTCATTTTTCCGTTGTAGATTACCTGGAAGATAAATATCATGCACACCAGCGGACGGCGAACTTTGCGCGGCATGATAGTCGATCATGCTTAACTCCTATATTTACGATTAAAAATTAATATAAAAAAACCTGCAACTCCTTCAAGGCTGCATAAAAGCATGACCCGAAGTTCAGATGAATCGAATTGCTAGTTTCTTAAAAAAAAATTCCCAAATTTTGCTATATTTTTGGGCCCAAAAATAGGATTCCCGCCTTAAGAGGCATATAACCGCTACTTCACTCGAACCAGACGTGAATGGCATTAAACTTAATACCAATTAAAATTAATACCAAATGAATCCCTTGAGAAAAGCTTCGCTAAAAAATTATGGGAAAACCTCTTGACATTTGCGCACCCCCCCGAGAGTTTCCCGTTTCCCTTGCACTGCCCGCCGATAATAGCTTACCCCGATATCCTTTCATTTCTAAACTGATAAACCATGAAATTACGAGATTACGAAGTCGACTGAGCGATCGATAACAAAACCGTTCCACAAAATAGTGATCGCTCCTTATCTCGATAGACGCGCCACTCTTCAACAAAGATTTGAATTGATAAAGTCAAGCTTCTGCAAAAGTGCACGCTTCCATTCTTCATTCAATGCAAGCGAGATATATTCTTTTGCCCGTTTAGGCGAAAATCTCTTATCAGCCTCTGTTACGAATTAACACAATGGCTAAGATAAACAAAAGGCTCTCTTCCCTTTGAAAAGTCCGTTTCATACGTGTTTCAATGCAGATAATGGAGTCGCTTATTCTCTTGCTCTTTGGTTTAACGAATTTAAATAGAAATCTCTGGCGGGGCCCGTGAAATACAATGCTAAATGGTAATTGAATTGTCGTGCATTGAAACGATGCTTCTCTAAACGAGTGTCCGTTATCTACGTCCCTTGAAAAATACGCAACGAGAAGAGTAACGTAAAGCAGAGCTTGTACCAGTTTTGGGGAATCACGCGAGACCGTATAATTAGAATTCCGCGTCCAAGAAGCGCCCCGGGGAATTAATATTCAGCCGGGATTATTAAGGAAATGCTTTGGCGCATCTCCTGGCGGAGAATTTCAAATCGAAGAAGGTCGAATCGCGTCCCAGATATCCTCGACGTATATCTGGCAAGAATGTTTCGAAACTTGAGAGTGGACGGTGGTGGCTCGTCATTCCGAACTTTCCACTTCTCGAGATGCAATCGCGCCGAATTATTCGGCTTCCGCTGGCGCGTCAACCCGCCGGAGCGTCTAGAATGGTGTTCGAGTGCAAGTTGCCACGAAGTTGCTGCACCGATTGCCCCCAGCTACAGTGGCATCGGTTCAGTCGGTTCGCTGGTAAGTACCTTCAGTTCCAGCGTTGGTTCGTCGGATTCGGCCCAGCTGAGCCGGCTTCGGCGGCGCTCGGCCACAATCGCAGGCGATGCATCGATTTTTCCTTCATTCGCCGCTGCTGCAACCGCGATGCATCGCCTTCGCACCGGTTACGACGCTGGCACTCGCCGACTTTCCTTCTGGAAACTTTCGTTGTCCCGATCGTTCACCGAATTTTTCCACCCTCCCAATCGCGGGGGGGATCCATCCCCCATCCTTGAAAGCAGGACTTTGATGTGCCGTGTGCAACGTTGGCGAAGGAACCCCGTGTCGCGACTGCTGCCCCCGGCCTCAACGAACGGTGGATGCGGCGAAACACGCGATTTAATCGAACCGCGACATCGCGCTATTGAATATTCATAATGCCCCCTCTGATTTATACAAGCTGTACCACGCTTTCCATAAAATGTTTCCGGCGAGTTTGACGCTCGTCTTTCTCTGCATTACAGAGGATTTATTGAATGACACACATTTGCTAGTCGCTAGCCTCGAGGAGGAAAGGAATAGGAGGTGTGGAGTTGGAGGTGGGGCAGAACAGGAGAAGAGGAAAGTGTGCGTTTTGTCCTGGGCCTGCTAGTGTAGTGATCCTCTAGGGAGTGATCGGAACAATATGTGTATTTTGGAGCAAAAGCGGAAGTAGACAGAGAAAGAAACTGTAAAAAAGAAAGAGACAGCAATACTGATAGAAAGAGACAGAATTACTGACAGAAATACTAATAGAAAGAGATAGATTTGTTTATTTCTGGTTTTGCTTCAAGATGGCTGCGGTTATACCGATCACTCCCTAGAGGATCACTATGCAAGTGATCCTCATCAACAGGGTGGGCAGGAAATACCGTACGCTTCATGATAATTAGCGGTGGGGGAACGCCACGCATGCGCGTGATGGCGCTGCGACGTCAACCATCAACGCCAAGATAGGAAACGAAACGACGCCAGCGCCAAGCTAACTCAACTACCCAGTCGACAACAGCTTCCCAGGCGGCGCTGGTTGACCCCGGCCTCACTTGACTTGGTAGTTGATTTGGCTTGACGGTGGCGCCGTTTCGTTTCCCACCTTGGCGTTGATGGTTGACAGCGCGCGCATGCGTGCCGTTCCCCCACCGCTAATTATCACGAGGCGTACGGAATTTCCTACCCACCCTGCTCATCAACAAGGCTTTACCTAGCAGGCTCTGCCTTAGACGCAGGGATACTAGGAGAACCGCAGATTTCTGAACATTGTCCATAGAATAATCCTGCTCGATTTGATCAGCCGCGTTTGCCACCACGGCTAACGCCGACTCTCCGGGGTCTCTTAGTCCGGGCACCCTCTTATTCTATGCGGGTTCCTGATCCCACATTAGTTATTACATCTGTGCAACACGTAACAGTTCCAATCTGTGCGAAATTTGGTGACAGGGTTCCAAGCTCCTGCAGATGATCGCCCACGGCCACGGTAATCGTACTTCGGTCTGCCTTGGAAGTCGAAGAAAAACCCAAACCCCTATACACCTCTCTGGTGCAGACAGGAGATACCCCGGTTAAACCTGAGTCAGGCAGTTGCATTCAAAGAACACTCATAGTCGAACCTCTTGCAAGGTCTTAGCACTCGTGAGCCAGTTCCCATCTTGCGAACATATTTTAAGGAATCACCTATGAAACAAACCTCTAACCCTGGGGGATGAAAGTTCAGGCCGTTCGATCTTTCAGAATGTTTAAATGACAGCGTGTACAAGTCTCGTTCTTCGACCAACTGAACATTAAGTTAAATCAAACGCCCCATCTCCTTCGACACGCTTAAATCTTTTCAAACTGCAAAGTCGTGTAGGACAGGTTAGTTAAAAGTATTGCCTTTAATTACCTCGAAGGAAATGTCCTCTTACCGGGCGCTCGGGAAAACCTGGATTACCATTAACGCTGATCAATCCTGGGAAAAAATTTATCGCCCTGCCACGCGAACTTTTCGAGCTCCCCTGCTTTTTGCCTTATTTGCTAGAAACTTTCTCAAAGTTTTCATCGCCTCCGCGCGAACATCCTTCTAAATGATGGACTTAAACTTCCTGGACTTAAGAATAGCTGGAAGCCGAGGGGACACGGCGAGGGAAGTGCTTCCTGGAGAAAAGGAGCTTTAAAGAGCACCGGTAAGGTGTAGTAAATGATGAAGCACGAGTGTCCCAGAGGATCTGCCTTACTACATCAACTGGATACATCAATGCTTCTAGATATCACTGCCAACTCAGCTGTTACCATAACAGCCTGCACCAGAGGCAGCTGTTGAATCGAATCTAATTGTTGCTCGAGACGTTGCAGGGAATTAGGGTCAAGGTGAAGTTCACCGGCCTCTAGAGCGACGATCGACCGAGGAGCTGCAGGTGGAGGCCGCCGATGGGTGGAAACATTAACAACCGTGCGACTGGTTTCTCGAGATTTCACGGTCCTCCGGGCAGGTAGTACCCGCGGGACACACGAAAAGATCCCGTGCGGATCGCCACGGACCAGCCCGTCATTGAAACTGATCGTTCCACGCGGGAGGTAAGGGTCCTCGCGTCTTATTCATGAGCGACTACTTCTGGCCAATCATCCCGCATCCTGAATGGGCCACCTGCAGCTACGAGAGACCGCGGATGCATGATAAATTCGGATCGCTCGGCTGGATCGTTACCTAATCCTTTATTGCCGCCGGTTGCACTTGGATCGCTCGCGTCCGATACCAAGTCCAGCGCCTTCGATCAGATTCTCCTACTTTGAACCCGTTGCTTCGGGTGTTGAGAAGAAGACGAATGACTCGGTTCGAGGAGTAGAGGAATAGGAACGTTCACTTATAGGCTTATGGGGACGTCAGATTGGAAGATGCGTCTCCAAAGTTCTTTATCTCGTAACATGTGATTTCGGTAGGTGATACTGAAGAGGAAAGTGAGCTTATTGGTTTTGTTCGCCTTCCTTGATACTGAGATTTGCAGGGTTAATTAAAAGAGAGGGGAGTTAGCTACCTACTTGTTAGCCGAAGGCATTCTTATCTAGTATCGAAGCAGGTATCAGCCTGTCGGACAATTCGATCGAAGAGCGAACCAACTCGGTGCAGATAAGAAGATAAAACGAGATACACTGATAGCACGAGCTCTTGCAATTATACGAGCGAGCGATTAACGCGTGCTTTGTAATCTTTGCAGGGCTTGGAATTCTTCAAACAGTTCCAGTGCGTTTCTTTTCGAATGACCGAAGCGTTCTGCGAAGCCCTGCAAATCAAACGATGATCTTCATCCTCGTGAAGAGATAGGGGTTGCACAAGGACACTAGAGCACCAAGGCGCTTTAAAGTATTCTCGTGACACTCGACCCAATTTCGTTCTCCGTTGTATAATTACTAAGCGAGTTAGATGCATCTCACTCTGGCCACCTCTTCAAAGACAAACGTTTTCGCTCTGACTTCACATCGACGAGTGACGCCACAGTGGATCTTACATCGGCTTGAAAGCAAAAGTATACATACATAGGTGTACTCGCGAGAGACTATTCACACGGCCAAAGTAATTTTAATGAAACACGAAGGAAATCGTATCAAAGGATTGGAAGCATTCGAGTACGTGTCTGGTGAACTGATTCTCTAAATCGAGACTACTGCGCAGTAATTTCATCAGCAGATTTTTACGACAGTTTGTATAGAGAATTCTAACAGACATCTGGTGGTAACATACATTTATAATCTCTACTTTCTACGACACAAAGTGCAACGTCGAACCAGACATCAGACGCCACAAACGAGCCACAGACAGGTTTACTAAACGGTGGCCAAAACTCGTCGCCTGGATGGAATTAACGAGATGCTAATTAGATTAGACACGCTGCATGAAATTAGAAATTTGTTCGAGCATCCATCCCCTGGTATCTTATCGGCGATCTCGATCGCTAAGCACAGTGGAATGCGCGATGCGCGCTGTTTTTCGCGTATCTCGTTGGACCGTCCGGATAAGATCGGGCCAGGAGGCATTCTTTCGTGAAAAGGAGACACAGAAGCGGGGCGGGTATGAGATGGTAGGGGAAGGAGAACGATCGTGGTCGTCCGGAGACCCATCGATATTCCCGTGCTCTCTATCCTGTCTGTCGCGGTATAAAATACCGGTTGAAAAAGGAACGCTGAATGGCCGATGCCCGACTAAAAACCGGACTTGCTCTCGTTACGCGATGCCAAGGAAACGACGAAGCAGTTGGCCGCGCGACGGTGCAGGTGGGTTGCCAGATGACCGCCGCGGGAACAGTGAATGAAAGAACGAAGGTACAGTTTCGACCTGCGTTCGTGGCGTCGAGTCAGCGAGCAGAGAGTAAAGGCGCGACAAGACAAATACGAACGCGCGTACCGAATATCAATTTCGCCTTCTTGTCGCGGGGGACGTGGACGTCTCCCCACTTCGGTAGCGTCTGACTTATCGCTCGTCTTGCCGTTATACTCCCCCCCGCCGCTGTCGAGGCTAAAAGGCTATCGCTCGTCTTAGCACACACCCGGTATATGGACGTTTGATTCCTAAAAGCAACGGAGATAAGTTATTATTCTTTTCGGCCAGGTGAATTAGCAAAGTGGCGGATTGGAATGGAAATGTGACGACTAAACGGAAATGAAGTGGAGAATGTTTTCTGATTTAGCACGATGGGTGGGAGGATTGTTTGTTAAATAAAAATGCAGGTTCTTTTGATACGAATATTTATATTCAAATTTGTTACTCTGATCAAGTAGGAGTAAATACTTTCTCTTAGAAGATTGAGCAAAAAAGAAACGCCTGGTTCCGGCCGGGATCGAACTGGCGACCTTCTGCGTGTAAAGCAGACGTGATAACCGCTACACCACGGAACCAGATGTTCGACTGTTCCACAATATCGTTATATAAGGGCAGTACAATTATGTATTGGTATTTATACATTTTTATGTATAACGTGCTTCGTTGGATTTGTTAGACAGCGGATAGATACAATCAATGTAGTAAAGCATTGAATGATAATTATTCCGAGTATTAGAAATTGAGGAACTCTCGATGGATAAATTTAGTTCTGAAATACCATCGGATGAGAACATGTTGCCACAGACCAGGTGTAGATCTATACCTGTGGTATAGCCTTACACTTCTCATTCCTTCTTCCCTGAATTTCTTTTAATCGAGTGGTTGCTCGACAGTTCCCTAGATTCTACATATATCTAAACTGAAGAGATCGATGGAATTTTGATTCCATCTATCTCTTTACGGGTTTCGAAACACAGCAACCTCCTCGTGGTGATACCTGGTAATCGGTGAGAACCGAGCCGAAGGCTGCGATTGTTAAATATTCTAGTCGGATAAGATTTTCTTTAACTTGCAATACTATGATAGAATGTCAGAATAAAATATGGAACTTGAAATGTTATTCGATTGTTCCTACCGGACCCCAGAACACGAGTACAGTGGAGGGATAAGTGCAAGTTGGAATATTTCAGCGAGCTACTCGAACTGATGGGTTTTTGACAATTTTTAAAGTCCTCTCTGCTTCAGCATCTTATTGAAATATACCAAGTTACAATTCCTTTGCGAGGTATTCCACGTTACATCACGAAAGCATGTCTTCCACAAATAATGTTGTTGTTTATATAAATTTGTATGTTAAATAAATTTGTTTTGCGTTAAATAAACCGGAATAGGACAGCAAGGTTAAAGACGAATGTGATATCATTTTATTTTCTTCCTCCGTTCTCTTCCGTTGAACGGAATATGTTCGTAAGACGATTTTTAAATTGTTACTCTAACAGAAACATTTGTAAATCGCGGGCTTTGACTCTCAAAACATAAACTAGTTTTACTCGTGCTTAATTCTAGTTCCTACCACGCGTAGCGTTACAATCTGTTTTGAGACTTCACCGGTAACGTTGCATGCGACACTAAAATGGCAAGGGGGTCCTAGGACCCCCTAAACCGGCGATACAAAAATGCATTGCTTGATAGGTCTATTCTATACCTCGTCTGTGCCTGTGGTGTCAATGTCCTTAAATTATGGGTCGGTAACAAAGTTTGGGTGGCGACGCGAACATCCATAAGGTGATAGGTCTATCCTATACCTCGTCTCTGGTAGTGCTGCACTCTTATTTCATTCTGCTCGATAACGTAGAACGTGACACATAAATGGTAATGGTTATGACGACTGACCAGAGCGTTGGAGTGGAGCTCGGACCTGGAGCAGTGGAGCAATGGGGTTTTACCCGGAGCTGGAACGAAGCTGGAGCAAGTATTTTGATGTTGGAGCGGAGCAGGAGCGGAGCAAATAAAAATTTGATCTGCTCCAATCCCGTGGTTCTGACCCGCTGTGCGACATTTAACACGTAAATGAAGCTGATGATATTTTTCTCATCATGGTAGGTAGAGTAAGTAGTGCAGAGTAGGATTATGTAAAGTCACATTCAGGCTTCATTCACACCAAAGGCAGCGGGCAGCGAGCAACAGACAGCTTACTAATGGAAAAGATGCTTTGGCAATGATTTACGACGTCACGAGGTATATCCTGTTTGCTCATTCACGCGCATGCGCCATTGTGGGGTCTTTAATATTCATTAAAAATCTTAATTAAAAGACAATTGCTTGTGAACAAGCAATAAAAATAAGTGAACAAAGTTGTACAAACAATGAACGATCAATTCCATATGAAATTATTGGTGAATAATGAAAAAAAAATAAAATGAGAGGCTAGGTGAATAAAAAAATTTCAGTCATATTCGTTTAATTTATTATAAACCGTCAATTGTTGAACAAGTAATATGAACTAAGCAACAATTACGTACAAACGATGCACAAACGATTGCATAAAAGAGAAACCGATATATTCTCCACTGAGGAGCTACATTTTCGTAGGTGGCGGTGTTGCCACAGTCGAGCCCTCTGTACTGCCATCTATCATTAAGAAACTGTATCATTATCAAGGTATCTGACGCGTATCGTATCTGACGTTCCTGTCAAAAACACTTGTGTGTATGCAGCCTGATGCAGCCGTCGACGCAGGTGCGAGGACGGCGTTTTCTGAAAAGTTCGTCTTAAAAATGTTCGTGGATAGATAGCACTATTCGATATGAATAAGAATATGAATTCGCCGTCTAAACTTACGGAGTTTGCTCCGTTAAGTCCCGAGGAGAGTCAACCTGTCGTAGCCTCCTTATTTTCCAAATTCTTTAACTTCACCAGAAGTAAGTCTTTACATGTTCACTTCCACATACGAACCAGTTTTTGATAAAATTGTGCTTCTAGGTGAAATAACTGAATGCGTTCTCTACTTCGCTTGCCTCACTAATGAAACTGTTTAAAAAGGCATCGAAGACTATTCGATACAGAGTATTTTATTCGTAGGTTCGCAGAATGTTGACGATTCTACGATCTCCTCTAACAACGAGGAACAAAGCTCGTCCGATTCTGATTCGTGGAAACAATCGGAAAGTACTGAAAAGACGCCGGAAGACGATAGCTCGAGTATGATGACTTTCCCGTTGGACACTCGCGAAGGCAGAAGTTTACCGAACGTCTTAAAGCGTATTAGTAACATAGTGGCTCTGAAAAGTAACGTGAGTTGTCTTTTATATGTTATTGCAAACATTGGATAGAATTCGTAGTAATGAGACTATCAATTAAACGTAGAATTTACGCTCCTACAAGGACTCCCAATTAAGAAGTTACTGGATGCCAGATAGCGTAAGCAAACAGTGCTACGAATGCGGCGAACGATTTACCACATTTCGCAGGCGACATCACTGTCGCGTCTGCGGCCAAATATTTTGTTCGAAGTGTTGCTCCGATCAGATCCCTGGAAAGATCATGGGATGCACTGGTACAGAAATTGCGAATCTTTATATTCTTGTTACGTTTAGTAAGGACAGAATCTTCCTTGCAGGAGACCTCCGAGTTTGCACGTATTGCTGCAAAGTAGTTTTATCTTATTTACAATCGTCGGACATGAGGAGCGACCTATCGGCAGACTTAAAAGCGTTGCAAGAGGATCTTCAAGTTAAATACGGGAGCGATCCGCCGCCGATGACTGAAAAGAATGCGGACGAGTCTGTGGAAGATGAAATTTCAGTTTGCAGAAAGCCAAGCGTCGGGTATATGGAGGAGAAATATGCCGTTGGACGGTAAACTTATTTGAAGTTAATGATTTCAAGCGATTTAAGATTTGCGACAGTTATCTTGTAAATATGCTTTTCAGATCAGCAAATAGTTATTTAACATCTCAGGAGCGCTCGCTTGTCTTACAGAATTCAGCTTCTTTGAGAATGATTTACGAAGAATTGTTTAGATCCAGCCAGTCGATTCTCTTACAAACGCACAGAATTAGACTGAAAAGTTACCACGGTTGCTTCTTAGCTAGCGAATTAGTGAATTGGATGATAGCACAAAATAAAGCAGCCACTCGGTACAAATGTTACATATAGAAAAACGTACAGGATGTTAACGATATGGTATTAAATCGTAATGTTTCGTAGTGTGCAGGCTACAGCTATAGGACAGGCACTGTTAGAGGCAGGCTTCATCGAACCAGTAGTCGCTGACAATGTATTTAGCGATACTGCCACTGTATTTAAACCTGTAAAATTATCTCACATGCAAAGTATGGATTTGCTAACAGAAACTCAGAATACATGCGACGCGCAAGAACCCGCGTGGGTGAAAACAATTCCTCAGCATGATTCGACGACGGGTAATATTCAATATTATACCTTATGTGAAGGCTGATTCAGACACGTCCAGTAATTTAGTTGATCTTAGTTATCTTTCTAAATTACTCGACTAAATTTTAGTGTCCACACACGGCAAGTTACTAAATTATAGTGCCTATACGAGCTATAGTGACTTAGGTGTGAAGTCACTCAGCGGGGTCTTAACCGACACCCTGCTGGGTGCGGGCCGCCAAACGTGCCCCCTATTACCTCTTGCAGGACTGTGTTTAGGGAAGCCCCCCTGAGTGACTTCACACCTAAGTCACTATAGCTCGTATAGGCACTATACTCGCTACTCGACTAAATTACTGGACGTGTCTGAATCAGCCTTAAGAAGGAAAGCTCCAATGATAAATGTATGTATTTCAGATTCTGAAAGTGAAACAAAACCTTCGACTTCAATGCAACAAACTAGTGGACGTTTACCATCCTCTAGTTCTAGCTTCTATTTAGATTTAAATTTGGAATCTTCAACGGTTACGTTGAAACGACCCACATCGGAAGATTTAACTGCGATTTCTGTAAATAGTAGCGACGGCGTGATTGAACAGAAAGAAGTCACAGTCAAGTCGCATAAGTGTAATTTGAAAATCGCTGATGACCTGTTAAACGATACACTGCAGGTGCAAGAGTTTAAGGAAAGAAATGGTTGGCACAAACCGTCGAATCTTAGAACTGTATTGGGAGAACTACACGCGTATGAATGTTTGACGTAAGTTCTGTATGTACAGTATTGTCTATGTGTCACTGGGCACTTGGTAGGCCAGTGTTTCCCAACCTTTCTTGAGTCGCGATCCCCTTTTATAACATTTGAATAACCTTCCACCGTCTACCCTTCATACAATGTAAGGTAAATTTAACAAGGTAAAGAAAACACATTAAAAATAGGTATTTCAGAATATAATTCTAACTTAATAATATTAAAAAAAACCGTGGCAACCCTCTAGACATTTCGCGACCCACAGGTTGAGAATCACCGTTGACATCATTAAATGAAATTATACACTCACTACAAAAGCATACCATCTGCGATACAATTCAGATTTTCCCTAAAATGAGCAAGTGTCTGGTGACTTATTCACGATAGTGTGTATACATACAGTGGTTCACAGCCATAATCGTACACTCTTTAAAATCACATAACATTTTTAA
The DNA here is from genome assembly GCF_050908995.1 of Andrena cerasifolii. Taxonomy (NCBI): domain Eukaryota; kingdom Metazoa; phylum Arthropoda; class Insecta; order Hymenoptera; family Andrenidae; genus Andrena; species Andrena cerasifolii. The sequence continues at coordinate 11,509,673 of NC_135119.1, read as the reverse complement.
AATTGGTCCAAACGACTTGAGTTTTTTTGAGAAGCTGGAAGGATTAGTTTACCGAGTGACGTGTTTCGTCGTTTTGAAAAAAATTGCAATTGGTCGGAATAGCAAAAAAAAATAGTAAAGATCGTTTTTTCAACTTTTTTTCTGACAAGGAAAAATCCCGAACCCAGAAATTAAAAAAATCAGAGGCTTTATGAATATGTAGGGGAATTTTCTCCTGATTACAACGCAATTTTTGTTTGCTGCCCAAATTCACTCTAAGGGGGTGAAATTGACCCATTAAATTCCGGCTAGTTTCCAATTTTGTGTTATAAGTTGCGAACTGTAAGAACTGTAAGTTACCAAATGATAGTCCTAATTAAAAGAAGTAACTTTTCTCTTGAAACTTTATTTCTATCTCTTACAAATTGCGAGTTACAAAATAAAATTGGAAAATAGCCGAATTTTCAGGGCTTAGAATGAATTTGAGCAAGAAACAAAAAATTGCGTTGTAATCAGGAGGAAGTCCCCTACATATTTACATAGCCTCTGAATTTTTTTGAATTTCCGGGTTCGTGATCTTTCCTCGTTAGAAAAAAGTTGAAAAAACGATCTTTTCTATTTTTTTTTTTGTTATTCCGAACAATTGCATTTTTTTTCGAAACGACGAAACACGTCACTTAGTAAACTAATCCTTCTAGGTTCTCAAAAAGACTCAAGCCGTTTGGACCAATTTTAAAAATGTCATGCCACTTTAAAGAGTGTACGATTATGGCTGTGAGCCACTGTATGTCTTTATATAAATTAATAAAAGAAACGAAGTTCATACTTACATTCATGGCAGATCTGCATATAAGCAGCACGAAGATTCGCTGATCAAGCAGCTCCTTAATAAGGAGGGCTTGTCGCAAACTTGGTCAGAAATAGTGCTTCCCATTGCTCATCAAATTATCGATTACGTCAGGCCAAACCTAAATCATAATGCCGACGATATGGATATACGGCAATATGTTAAAATAAAAAAATATGCCGGCGGTAGTAGAGACGACTGTGAAATTGTATCCGGTGTAGTTTGCACGAAAAATGTTGCGCACAGGGGAATGGATGCGATGATAGCTCATCCGAAAATTTTGTTACTCAAGTGTGGGCTTATGTATCAACGCGTAGAAGGGAAGCTAATAAGTCTAGAACCTGTGATGATGCAAGTAAGGGAAATACAACTAATCAACACTTTGAATAATATTCAATACTTAATACACAACAGAAATGTCTAATTTGCAGGAGAATCAATATTTAGGACATACAGTCGCTAGGATTACCGCTCTTGGTCCAGACGTTGTACTAGTACATCGATCTGTGTCAAGATTAGCACAAGATAGACTTAGGGAATGCGGCGTGACACTTGTTTTGAATGTGAAACTCAGTGTCTTAGAACGAGTGGCACGTTGTACAGGTGCCACTATTGTAAACACTATTGATGCGCACATAAGTGCAAGATACATGCTGGGTACATGTAAAAAGTTTTACTTGCGAAACTTTTCGAGCGAGAAAAGTGAGTATTTAGAGATACCAATGTTCATTGCGAGCAGGCCCGGGGCGTGGTGTTATTCTTCTGTGTGCGATAAATATTCGGCGCCTTTCCAAAAAAAAATCCGAATAAATTGCAAATAAAGCGAGCGTCCTCAGAATCGTGTCCCACTCTCGATATATTGCCGCGACCTGGGACCGGCAATATATCGAGAGAAGACTATATAAATCACATTTGTAGCATGCCATTCATTTTTAATTTAAAAATTTATCTCATATTTTTTTAAGTCTTTTAGGCGCTCTTTCTTTTCGCGGCGCCTGCATCGCGCAATTTGTACACGCACCTAGTCGGGTCTGATTGAGCTTTTCTTTTCAACGAACTAAGATTTAATCATTCTTTCAGATCGCATGAAAACATTGATGTACTTCGAGGGGTGTTCGAATCCGCATCTCGGAGCTACGATTCTGTTACGGGGTGGTTGTCAAGCAGAGTTGAAGAAAGTGAAAAATGTGACTTCCACAATGATATTCGCAGCCTACTCTTGGCGTTTGGAAAAGTCATTCCTTATGGACGAGTTTGCCAGACCTCCGTCTCCCAAGGATAATTCATTTTTAGACGAAACCTCGCATAAGGATTTCAAGCAGTTGGAAGACAACAAAGTGTTGCATATTAAAGCTAACGAAGGAAACGATGCGTTTCTGACTCGAGATAAGGAATATACGGATGGCGAAGAAGTTTTGAGGATATCGCAAGTTCAAGAAGATCCCGGGAGTACGTCGAATGATAGGCAAATGATAGAAATAGAATATCCAACTAACAAAAGTACACCACTGAAAGATAAAGTTCCTGATCAAGCTTCTTACACCGAAAGCACGTTATATTCGATCTGTGGGAAGCAACTATCCTCCATGTTACAGGAAGATGCAGATCCTTATGACACTTTAAAATTATTCAAGCCCAAAACAAAATCTTCTGTAATCGATTCAAAAAGTGCGGAGGATTATCCAACAACTAAAACGAATAGCAACGACATTTTAAACAATCCTGCAGTTTGCGCGAACAGCAGCGAAGATCAAAATAGTACAATGGAATTGTTCGGAGGTAAGGATAGTGAGAAGGTAAATAAAGAAGCTGAAGAGGAAATTGAGAAACCGAGAATAAAGGACAAAATCGCTTTGGACGAGAAGCGTATTTATGGGGAGTCTATAAGCGATCGAAGCGACCCTCTGCACCAGTATTTAAACGAAGACGAAGAGGATGTTTTCAGTCAAACTAGTCCAAACGGTCAACACTTAAGTGTTGCTGATTTACCGTTACTAAATAAATTTAAAAAGGCACTAGAGGGAACCGTATTAAGTATTTCGCCTTACTTAAAGTTTTCTATACCTTACTTGGAAACCGAGACAGGAAGGCACTGCGTGTTGCGAAGCTTCTTTCCGAGAGAAATCTTTTATTCCACACAATTTCTGGATAAAGTGAAGGAGATTAAAACAAGCAGTGTATCCGCGGAGCCATCTGGAGTGGACAATCCATTGATGAATCTGAAATTGAAAGCGCAACACCCGTTCGTTCAAGCCAGATTGACTACGGACATCGACAGCCGGGAAGTGCAAACTTTGTTAGCTAATTTCAGGGCGTGCGGCAGTCGATTGCATCCGACGAACAATGTATTGTCAGAGAGGCAGCAAGTCCTAATGCAGTCCGAAGCCAGCGATCAAACTGCTATGTGGCCTGATTGCCTGGATCCTGCTAGTCATCAACGCTTGTCTGTTTTATTATGTAGTTTCTCACATACCGGTAACGATACACCGGCGTTTTGCGTGACTCCATCGGTCGTTAATATGGATTTGTATGGCAGAAACGACATTGCACTTGGACGTTTCTTGGAACGTTACTGCTTAACGTCCGAATACAAGTGTCATATCAATGCCTGTCGAGCGCAAATCGCTCAGCACGTTCGACGGTTCGCTCACGACGGCGGGTGCATGCACATCAGTTTAAGCGAGATGAGCACCGAGCCGTTCGCCCAAGAGAACGCCAATCAGATTTTAATGTGGAGCAAATGTATGAAGTGCAAAAGCGTTTCGCCGGTGGTGCCGATGTCGGACGACACGTGGTCTCTGTCTTTCGCTAAGTACCTGGAGTTACGTTTCCACGGGAACGCTTACACGCGACGCGGCACCGACACTTGCCAGCATTCCCTGCACTATGATCACTATCAATACTTCACGAAGAAGAACATGCTGGCCGTGTTTAAATATACAAAGATATTGCAGTGGGAGATTTCTTTGCCGCCGCCTTTAATAAACATTATATACGATCCGAAGCAGCACGCGGATGTAATAGAAGAGATGAAAGGCTTGGCGCTGAAAGGAGACGAGGTATTCTCGACTATAAAGGAGAAACTAACGTCTCTACAGACGGATATGGATAATTTAAATGCTGCCAAGCAGCAACTAACCAAAGACCAGCAGTATTTCAAAAATAAAATAGAAGAGATTCAATTGAAGCTGACATCTCCAACGTTAGAGAACAAGAAGCTCGAGGGGAAGGTGTCGGAGAAGCAGGTGCAAGCGTTGATGTTCAGAATCGAAGATGGAATTGTGATCCTTAAGCGATTGATATCAGAAGTTGTATTCACTTGGAACGCAAAGATTTTAGAAATGTCTGTTAAGAGGAAGGACGAGAGGCCACGGCGGTTCACTGAACGATCTTTAACAGCCGGGAGTAGCAGCATAATTGATATGGACGGATATATAACGGAAGACACCGCATCGGAGTCTCAAATCGAAGACTTGAGCCCTATGTCAGCGGATTACAATGCTGTCGATGCTATCGCGGCGGTGCAAAATGATTTACAAGGGATGGAGGCCGTGGAGAATTCGGATAACGAAGTTTTAGAGACTAATAATCCTGACGATATTGTCGTTGCTCACGGATCACCGAAGATGCATCAGAGGTCGCACTCCGATGTCTTGCCTCTCACTTTAGAGGACATGCCAGACAAGAAGAAGAAGAAGAAAACAATATTATCGCAGTTACTGCCCTCTGTGCCAGTCATCCAACCAATACCGAACCCTTTAGGAACTTTGGAGCATCACTTATTGCCCCTTGGGTATGATTACACATACATGTTAAAAAGAATTCTATATCTTATAGAGTAATTACACATACACGTTCAATGGATAACAAATATTTCTGTTTTTTAGTTCTGTCGTGCCCATAGTGGTGTACGAATCAGAGCCCTCCTCTATAATTGCGTACGCGCTTGACTCGCACGACTATAAGCATGCGTTGCACGAATTAATGCGCAGCACGAAAGGGCCTGATTTACATCCCAGTCCGCTAATCAAGCGGAAATTTCCTGAGAACAAGGAGAATGTTCCTGACCTAATGCAATCAGGAGATTTTAAGCGACCGTCCGTTTTGTCATTCTTTCGTGGAAGCAGCCCGAATCCTGCCAGTCCCATAGACTCTGATAAAAGTGTTTCGAATGTGGATAGCAACGCGCAGAATTCTTCGGCGACGTCTGAAACGGAGGAAGATAAGAAAGCAGCGAAACAACAGAATTATATCGAGGTTCAATTTAACGACGCGACAACCAACTTCTACTGCAGAATATACTTTGCTGCGCAATTCGCTGCTTTCAGGGAAAACGTTTTACCATGTGGGGAGGATGGCTTTACGAGAAGCATGAGTCGAAGCGTTCAATGGGCTGCGAGAGGCGGAAAGAGTGGGAGTGCTTTTTGTAAAAGCCGAGGTATACGATCGTTACGCGAATATGAATTAATATTAGGGATTGTAAATTTACCGACCCTTTCAATTCCCGGTAATTTAGTAAAGTTTTCGATCGAACCCGGTGTACCGGTAATTTACTGGTGTTTTTATTAAGATATTGAAAATTTAAAATTAAATATTACAAAAACATTTTTTTTTAAATCTAAGCGAGCGTTAAAAAATATATGCGAATGAAACTATTCTGAATTTAAAATATAAAATGATATAACACAAAATACATATAGTAGCAAACTATTAACAATACTTATTAAATATAAATTCGACAAGAAACAATGAGAAGAATCTTAACTTACATACATAATTAAATATTTTTTATTTATCAACTCTTTTTAACAAATAACCATGTAAAAAACATACTTTGTCTAAATTGCGACCTAATTTTTGTACAAAATAATTCAGTCGCGGAGAAATCTTTCTCAGATTCTACGCTTGTCGGTCGCGTAGTCATTTGGGAATCATATGCCATTTGTATATATTTTCCCCTTACGTTTTCTTTTTTGATGACTTGATTCAGATTTTTAGTTTTCTTTTATATCAAAGTTGCTTCTTCGTGAGATATTTCGGTTTTACTTATCGAATTACCGGTAAAAATTTCAGGGAATTTCTCGCGATTTACCGGTACTACAATCCCTAATTAATATCATACATACAATGAGACTCTTCGTGTAATAATTATTACGCCCATCATCGCGCTTTCTGTCCTTTTCGCAGATGACAGGTTTATTATAAAAGAGATGTCCAGACTGGAAATGCAAATATTCCTTGACTTTGCACCGAATTATTTTTCCTACATGGAGAAGTGCCAGCAAACTAAGCAGCCGACGCTGTTAGGAAAAATAGTCGGCGTTTACAGAGTGTCTTTTAAAAACAATACGACAAATGCAGCGCTCCGCACCAGTGTATTGGTGATGGAAAATTTGTTTTACAACAGAACGATAACAGATAAATTTGATTTAAAGGGATCTGTGAGAAATCGGCTCGCGAATCCTGACGACGTGTGTCACGAGGGTGAACTGGTGTTGCTCGATGAAAATTTATTGAACAGTTAGTGTCCTATTAATATTTCTGTCATATGGACGTCTTCCAGTTGAAAATATGTTCTTATACTTTCAGTGAGCTGCGATTCGCCCCTCTACATCAGATCACATTCGAAAGCGGTTTTAAACAGAGCCATTGAGCAGGACACAAAATTTTTGGCTGACAATTCTGTGATGGATTATTCGTTATTGGTTGGCTTGGAACCAAATTCCGATGAACTTGTGTTAGGTATAATAGGTAAGTCTCGCGATTCTACATTTGAAGGGTGAGGGGAAAAACGAGGAATGTCCATTTTTCGTGATTTTGCGATTTGTAGCATATTTTGTTGGTGGCAACTGGGACTAAGTACAGAACTGCCGAATCACAGAGTTATAAAGTTCAAAAACTCCCGTAAAATAACGTTAAAGAATTAGTATACTTAACGTGCCCAATTATTTTTTCCCTCAAAGCGGGACAGGTACTAATTTTTAGGTAATATGTAGTATGCGTATTCAAGAAAACGCATATTTTTTCATAGTTTTTATTTATTACTGAAAAGAACGGGAATGAACACGTGAAAGCAAATAATTTATGTGGTCTTATATTTTTCTGAAGAACAAATTTGCTTAAGTACATTTGATGTTGATTTCAAATAAGAATGAAATTCTTGGCAGGATTTCTTAAAATTTACTTCGGTAATTAACATTCCTTTAAGAACTGCGACTTGCAACTGTTTTTTCGCTCGTCCATAACTTATTCATAAGAGAAAAGACCCTTTCTACGGGTGCATTAGTGCCGGGCAGACATAAAATATATTCAATAAATAATTAGCCGATAGTTGCTTTCTTTCTGAAAACGGAACATTTCGGCGTCCCGAAGCTGTGCTTGGGGCCAACGGGATAGGCTACCTAAAAACGGGATGGTCGCGTTAGGTATATTGGTTAAAAACTGATACCGTCCACTCTGCACTGGAGCAAAACACTCAATTTTCTCGATAAAGCTGTTTTGTGACATTCCCCGTTTTCCCCTTACCCTTCATTTTTAGGTAGGGGATTTTTTAAAAGCTATTATCCTGTTTGCAGATTATATACGAACGTTTACTTGGGACAAGAAATTAGAAACAATGGTGAAAAAGTCCGGTATATTAGGTGGCCAAGGGAAATTGCCAACAATAATATCACCGGAAGAATATCGGGCTCGTTTTATAGCCGCTATGCATCGATATTTCTTACCTGTCCCGGACAGGTGGTCCGGATTAGGCAGGGACGTGGAGATTCCCAATTTTTCACAAATGATGCACACTAAGCATGTACATAATATTTTCTATGCAGCTAACACAAATGCAACAAGCAGTATTGCATGTAGAGATAGATAATGTATATTAATATTCTATGAACTTTACTAGTCCACTACGACATTTTGTAACGAAGAAGTGATAAAAAAATGAGTTACCATTTTTGTAACGCGGAGCATTGTTCTATAGTTTCGGTTCCATAATTTATGTAGTCATACAACATTTATGTCTGTACTTGTCAACGCATCGATCGTTGTATTACATGTACACACACACACACACATATATATATATACATATATAACAAATTTGTAATAAAATTTACAAGCGATCCGAAGTGCGAGGGGCATGAATGAGTGTTAGATAAAATTATATAAAAGTCTATGAAAGCACCATTATTAATGTTTTATTTAGATCATTTTTTCAAAATTATGTACATGAACATTATTTATTATTATTGATAGTCGAATAAACAATAATAATAATACAATAATAATAAGAGTTTTAACATAATAGTATCTCCGTAATAGTACAGACCAGCGTCTCGGAATTTTGTACGCAATCAAGGCAAACAAAACTTTTCTAAAAAAAAAAAAAGAACATCGTACCACTGCGATACAATTTCAATACAGTATACGCATTCTATAATCAGGTCACAACAACAAAGTATAACGCATAAACTATATTCCGCGGTAGAAAAAGTCCGAGACGCTGGTCTTGTTTACGTTACAAACACAAGGAAGATATTAAAGCGTATACCTTACAGAAAAACATCTCGTCGTACATACTCGTTTCGGTACGACACAAATTTCTACCGTATTTACACAAAATGAATGCATAGTGATGAACGAAGCTGCAGCGAAACTTAAATACTGGAACTATTTCATCCGTGTAAATTAGATGACGCTAATAAATATGTCTCACCGCCTCTTGAGACTATGCGCGACTTTAACTGTGGGCAAAAAGATGTACAGATTCTGACTAATTAATTGGAACTTTAGATACGCTTGTTCGTGGCGAGGCTTCGCCACGGGATGGCTACCATCCGTTCGAAACAAACTTTCTTTCGCTGTGTTAAATTGTAAACACAAATCGTATATGCGTTGCGAGATTAAATATACTGCTGTGAGAGAAACTGTTCAAATGAAAATGTGAAACAGATTTCGGACGCGATACTATAATAAGAGTGATCGAATGAAAAACGTTTTTATTATATACTGATCGGGTAAATTACATAGGCTGCCGTACAAGAGTTCCTGCAGTTACATGAGATCTACGATGAAACCATTCGCACGCCGAACGTCTGTTCGCGTGCTGTGTTTGTAAATTGAATTGACGATGAAACAGCTCAGCTAATATGGCTCCACTGCTCACTTTCCCTGTAGAAAAAAAATGACCTACACTGGATACTATCTGAGCAAGTCATCTCTCTGTATGACCGACGGTTGAAAGTTATAGTTTCCTCGAGCAACTTCACATAAATACCTAGCGGACGTTACGTAATCGATAAATTCCTTTTTACATTTTTTTTACACAATAATTCGCGATTGTTTCTCATTTATTATCATAATTAGCCTCGTGTTTTTTTTTTTCATTCATCGCTCGGTGTACGTTCGAGCCACGGATCGCTCTGCACGCACGTTTGTTTACCATTGCAAAACAATGCCGGACAAGATCAGATTTTTTATATCTGGCCCCATGGGGATCGAGAGCTCGATCATCGTTCAAAAGAAAAACAAACGAAAGTGACACGCGAGCCCGGTCGAAAGGACACGTTTTTACGGCTCGCAAGTCAACTAAATGGAATTATTATTATTACGATAATCACGACATCTCTCGCTTAACCTCCAACAGAATAAGAAACTAACTCTCCTTCGCTGAGCGCTATCCAGTGCCGGCAATTTTTTGTACTATGCTGGTGATGGAAGTTGATATTCAATTTCTCATTGACTTCCGCGGTTCCCGAACGGACCACCGCAAATGTTTCCTATCTAGCCGCGAGTCTGTAGATCGAGAAACAACGAGGAAGATACCCGGGACGGTGGAGGAGGCTTCTCGCTACTCATTTATATACATCAAGCGGCATTCTGGACGCATACTAATTTCCGTAAAACGCTAAGGAGTATCGCTGTCTTTCATAATCGTAGGAACTACCGTCCCAGCGCATTTAAAGGAGCGAGAAAATAATATATATATATATATGTATTTATATATAGATCTTTCGCAACCTTTGCTCCCGTTCTGCGTGTATCAGATACCTGATATATTGGCGGAAGAAAAATGGTATCGAGAGGTGTCTCGGAGAGGTTCGATGATCACGATCGACGCGACGTTCGATGCACATACGTAAGTACGTACCATCAAAGGGTAACAACAGAGCAAACAACCGAGGGTCGGTGTACCGGCTACTAGAGTTCCACGTATACCATGTGATTCGACGAGACGGACCTATTCTTTTTTTTTCTTTTTCTTTTTTTAATGTGGGAGAGAGATCATCGCTTCCTCTAAGCGCACGCGCGGCGCCGAATGAATTTGTTGGGTATTTCTCCGTGCGCACGTTTCCAAGGGTATCACGTGTCCTTCTCGTAGGGATGAGGATACGCGAGCGCGTTTTATCAATCACGGGTATAATCGCTCGTGCCGCAGTGCATAACCCTGGGGGGAGGGGAGGGGTGGGGGAGCGGTCGATACTTTAAACCATGCCTCCTCTTTTAAACGCGGTTTTAACGTGCACATCGCAATAGCGACCACGGGATCTCGCGCGCGGGCCGCCGAACGAGCAGTTCCTTTTATCTCTGCGGCTCGCCTAGGCCAAATTGTTGTTGACTCTGCGCCTGCTGTTGCGCGCTACCGCTCACGCTACACCGTCCGCCGTGGTGCTGCGCCGCCGTCACCATCTGCATCGAGTTCTGATGGAAGCCATTTTGACTCGGCGACATTCCTGTAACGGTACAACAGATTTCTGATTTCTGCACCCTGCGAGTTCAATTGTCCTCCCGCTTGGCGCGTACAGGCGAATAGCGCGGGCGAGTGCCATAACCTTACTGCGCCATGTTGAAATGCGTACGCATTTCTGGCGGCGATGGAGCGAGCAATGTTGGAGAAGCGTCTATTCCATTATCTGAACATCTCTTGATTTGAATTATATAGTTAAGACTTTCTATAATTTCAGATAATAGACGTTCCAGCGTATTTACGCAATTTGCAGTGCGTAAGTGTTACAATTTTGCTGATATTCCACTGAGTGCACCTTGTGTGGCTAAATAAGAAATGTTCGAATTTCTAATCGCTTTTATCCACGACTATTTTTTTAAATACAAATTTCAACGTATCAAAATTTACATTTCTAGAAAAAGACTATTAGAGCATGATTGGTTCGAGTCCTGCGAATGTACAATTGTCACTGAAAAGTTAAGAGATTCTGAAATACGAAAATGGTAACTCAAAAATGACGCTGCGGTGCAGTGAACTCCGTGTGACCAATCTGTGATTATAAGTTGTGTGCACGAAGGGCAAATGTGAGAATAAAAAATATTTAGAGAAAGAAGCACGTAATATACCGATAGTAGGTACAAGAGTTGAAATGTGGGAATGTTATTTCCCAATAAACTAGCCTACTGAAAAGGATCGTGGGAGCTATGTCACCCGATAGACTGGATGGAACAAAGGGGCCATTGGGGAATGTTGGAAAAGGCAGAAAATGTGTGAATGCGTTGAATAACTACCGCGAGCCATAAAAGTATGACGTAAATAGGTCCTAAGGAGGCGTTATACACAATAAATAATACTGAAACTTACCCAAGGGAGTTTTGTCACCCGCGGACATTTTGGAGAACGCGAGGAGCGCGTCAGGGAAGTTCGGTGGCGTCGCTGGTGTATTGCAGGGCGTTATCTACAAAAGAAATGGATTTTTATGATTACGAGGGACCCCGATGATACCGTCGATACATCTGTTTTATAGCTTCGTTTGTTTACGTTCTTGTAGATCGCGTGCACGACTATTCAGGTCGAGACTAGAGCGCATGACTGCATGGTCATAAACATAGATTCTTTGTTTAAGGATCGATACCTACAATCAACCCCTTTCATGCCTTCCTCCGCAAGGTGTATAAAGGGAGAGATTCTCACGGAACAAGAATACCCTCCCATCGTGGGCTCCAGGGATGCATAAATTTGAATGAAATACGTGACATCAACACGTCTCGCGCCGCAGCTGACACTTATCAAACTTGCTAAACCGCAGGCGAAAGTTCTTGTTTCGATTTAGAATTACACTTTACGAAAACTGCTGTGACTGAAAATCCACTCAACTTTCTGGTATGAAGTTTTAATTCGTGATACATAACACGCCAGACTCTGATTACATTAATATGTGTTTTATATTCCCTAGTAAAAAATTCTACATGACTATCAAGTGATAATAGGAAAAGAAAAGGAAAGAGAAGATATCGAGATACACTAATACTCACAAGTTTCGAATTGTCGATTTTCGTTAAAATCGTATCGTACGACAAATTTTTGGTCATTTTGATGTTAATGCTTCAATAATTAGTTGTGTAAAACATAACGTTATGGACAGTGGCGGATTTAACAGGACGGTTGATGAGTAGTAGCCGCTTAGGCCCCTGCAGAGAAGGCCCAAGTAAGGCCCCATGGCAAAAAAAAAATTATGATCAGGTATAGGTATCCAAACACTACATTATTTTTCGTACTACTACACTTGGCCCGTTTTTAGTAAACTACCTCTTTATTTTCCCGAAAAATGGGCCCCTGCTCAGAAGGCCCCCCTAGGGCCTTATCTTCAAAAAAATTTACGATTTTAACCAAACACTATATTTTTTTCTCTACTCCTACACTACTTTTTGGTAAACTACCTCTTCATTTTCACCCAAAAATGGGCCCCTGCTCAGAAGGCCCCCCTAGGGCCTTATCTTCAAAAAAATTTACGATTTTAACCAAACACTATATTATTTTCTCTACTACTACACTAGTTTTTGGTAAACTACCTCTTCATTTTCCTGAAAAAAATGGGCCCCTCAGAACGTTTGCCACTTGGACCTTTTTTCTGAAATCCGCCATTGCTTATGGAGGGTTAAAAGCAGTTGATGCGAGCTAAAAAAGACCGCCGGTTCGTATAAGGTGTCAAGAAACATATTTATTGACTGACTGTATAATGTTTTCCAATATTCGCTCAAAGTGCAAAGTATTGAATGAACAGCATTGTATACAAGCGATACATTCGATCTGCCGAATCTACTATTACTGGAAACATCAGAACCTTTCAGAATGTCGTAAATAACACACACTGTTTACATGGGATTCCTGTTTGGAAGTACAGATTGCCATCGCACATACAGTACCGGTCAAAAGTATTTGATCACTGGTAGGTAGGTACCGTTTGATAAAAGAAAACAAATGGAACGTTTTTCTCTTTAGCTTATAACAACGGTCTCATTCTATTTTGTTAACCGCAAATTACGTTTCAGCCCGTAACTACCCTAGTAGTGGGGGTAGGGCAGAAATAGTATTCTTTGAGGAACCTATCGATTGCTGTACACCAAGTTTAATTTGGTTTGGGGGCACTTTGCTTACCAGGCCAGTTCTGTTTCCGAGCAAAACATCAGACGAAGCAAGCCACAACATTAATACTGGGAATATCTTTGATGGTTGGCTATCAGTTACTATCGACAGTAGAGTCCAATCACGTGAATGGACCCACTACTAATTAATGACACCAGCTCCTGCGGGGTTCAATCTCGGAGTGTCGAAGCCAAACAATAACACGACGACCGTCAGCTGAAGAGTCTTGTAATTCGTCCAATTTCTTCGACGATTACCCCCTCGAAGAGTTACAAACGTTATCCACTGTGGCCGAGTCGCGCCCGCTTTCTGCTCGTGTTTTGGCAATACGGAACAAGACATTGGTACCACCTGTCCGGCTAAAAATACCGAGCGAGTATTTTACGTAAGCCGCATCGAAGCGGCACAAATCTATGGATGGGTGGGTGGATGGGTGAAAAGGGAAGAAGATAAGTGAGCTTTCTGCGAACGAGAACCCGTCGGCTTGTTAAGGTCGTCGAACCTTCAGGACCTGGACGCGACGTGTTCGGCGTATCACCAGCTGGGCAGCACGGACAATGCAAGGTGCGCGAGTGTGCGTACCGCCGACTGTGGTTGCATAAATAAACAGAAGGATCCACCTCCTGAAGAGTTTAATAATCGCGTTCCTTTTAAAAATAATGCGAGGTACTTTTCAGCATCATGTTGGAACATCTTGGAACACATTTTGCTCCGATACTATTACATTTTGCATAAAGAAAGACGAGGGTAAGCTCTTTTACACTTTCGCTCTTATTCCTTACTGTTTACGCTTAAGGATGTATCGGATATACAATATTAGACGAAAGTATATGAATTAACTATTTTTTATTATTTTAAGTAGAAAACAGATGATTAGGTTTAGGGTCAAGTGAATCACCGTCGTGTCCGCATTTCTACTCACCAAAATTTTATAGAAGGCATTTTATTTTTTGTTTATCATTATTTTATGCTTTACTGTTGTGTTATGAAACATCTCCATAAAAGATGTAACTTATTTTAACCTGAAAAGGCAACGTATTATGTGAGCAGAAATTGGTACAAATGGTGAGTAGAAATACGTACATCGCTATTTTTCGTGAGCAGAAATACGCACATTTAAAACATTATATATAATTACAAATTACTAGTAGTTAAATATCTGAAAATATCTTTCTTAAATAGTTTTCGACTGGTTGATTTATTATCAAAGAATTAATCAATCACTCTGCAAATTTTGATCAGAAACAAATTTTTTACACCTTCTTTCTGACAAGTAACCTCTTAAATGAGCGGAAATTGGGACATTCACCTTAACCCAGTTCCGAATAATGTTGGTCACCGCAAAGCGTATTTCTAAAAACAGCTTCCGGGAAATCAGTTGTAATTTTGCAATAACTAAACACTTTTATACCAAAACTTAATATAATAACCTGTTAAAGTGTCCCTCATCTGAATACAAAAACGCTTTGCATAAAAATAAATTTCCAAAGAATCGTTCTTTGTTTACCTCCTGACTGCGTGTAACCGCTTAAATAAAAGCATCTAATCAGGTAGTAAGTGCGTACAAGTCACGAGAGTCTTGTTAACAGGAGTCTGAACTTCGACAATATGTACAAAACAAATGAGGTCAGATTGTGGAGTGAAGCTTAAACCTTGCAAGTAGAATATTAGAATATTATTCTCGAAGAAATATGCGCTGGTTAACGATGTTACAGCGTATTAACCCGTCAAGCCGATACGCCGTACGCGTGCTTGTACTTACGTCCGCTACTAAACGATCTTACCTATACACAGTTGTTCCCGGTTAAGTTGATAATCTCTAGGTCCGGAGATCTTTTATTCGGGGAGGTAGGCGTGCGAATTTCACACCTCCGATTTCACGCTTCAGTCGAGTTTTATGACTTTCGGAGATCGAGAGTAGGGGACGGAAAGAAACAAAGATAACGTTGGCTTTTATGGGGGTATTCGGGTTTAGACGGTGTGATTTTTCTGCTGATTTTACTATTTTTTTTCTAGGCGATGAGAAAAGATACAGTACTGACGCTTTGTATACACCTTTATTCATTTTTTGGCTGTTTAAAATCATAAGGATTATTTAAAATCGATGGCGGAAAGTTAATTTTGGTTAATAGTAACCAGTAAGCATTATCGATGATCCGAGTTTTATTTTGATTACCGCTAACCACTATCGACGGCAAATTTATTTTCTGGTTACATTCGATCATTGTCAATTGGAATTAACATTACTGATAATTAAATAAACCTGGCAACGTGAGAAAAAAAATTAATTATAAAGCTTACATGTTTTATTAAGCAAAAATAAACGGAATTAAAATTGTATGTGAAACAAAGAATAGGATAAAAGATAGTGTAGTACAATTTACTGTTTTTTGCTTAATGAA
The DNA here is from genome assembly GCF_050908995.1 of Andrena cerasifolii. NCBI lineage: Eukaryota > Metazoa > Arthropoda > Insecta > Hymenoptera > Andrenidae > Andrena > Andrena cerasifolii. Next base: position 11,494,078 of record NC_135119.1, on the reverse strand, counting down.
ATATATAAGTTTTATAGTTAAATTTTTTCATGTTGTCAATGAATATAATTATCAGTAATCTTAATTACAATTGACAATGATCGAATGTAACCAGAAAATTTTTCCCCGTCGATATTGGTTAGCGGTAACCAAGAAATTTTTTGCTGCCGATAATGGTTATCAGTAACTAAAAACAATTCCGGTCAATTCCGTCATCGATAATGGTTACTGGTGGCAAAAAAAATTTAATCATTCATAATGGCTAGTCGTAATTAGAAATCAAAATTAATAATGATCTATTTTTTTTTTAACAATTTCTTTGAGGTTTAATAATAAACTATGTAGCTTCTATTTAAATAAAATTCTATTTTTACTGAATGACTTTTTTCCAAAATTGTTTAAAATAACATTTTTGATCTTTGCTCATAACGTATTGATGTGAATTATAACGTTTTCAAAAAGTAAAATCAATTCATTTTGTTTCAAAAAGTAAAAGTAAAATCAACGAAAACCCTCGGTTAATTATCCTGAAAATTCGATTTATTTCTCTTATAAATTTTCTTAGCTAACAATTATTTTTAAGGCAGTACTAAAACACTCCGAGCAATAATTTAATTACCACCATAGCGTTAGCTCCAGGTCACGTAAATAATTACAGGCTTGAAGAGTTAAGTAAGGGCGTGTGAAGGGTATGTACAGAAAGAATTTTAAAAAGATAAAATCAATGTATAACTCCATTAAAAAATTAAAACTAGCATATAAATACGCCAAAGAACAGGAGCGCCCTTGAAAACAAATACCTACATCATTATTTCCTTAACAGATTATACTTTTCACCTATCTTTTTAATAAATGCTTTTTTTAAACCTATATTAATAACATTGCTCTCATTTGTACCCATAGGACATATGACACTACTCAACCACAAAATCCAGGACCACACCTTCATAGAAGCGTTGTCACGGAGCATAATGGCCTGGCCTTATCACGCGGGACATTGTTGTGACTCGCGAATGATATTTTAAACTCCTACATTTCTAACCTCCACCTATCTTTCTCCAAGCTAGTGTTATCTCTACCAGGCGAATATACATATGTCTCTCTGTCCGACAGCTACCAGTCGTGAGCCGCCGAAGCGTCACGCGCGAGAAAGCCTTACACCAGCGACGCGTCGTACTCGAGAAGAATAAGAAGACAAAGAAGGCGAGGCGCGAAAACGTCTGAATCAGAGGAAGACGGAGAATCTCATCGTCGGATTCGAACGAAACGCTGTCGTTCGTCCAGCGTTGGGCCAAGATTTGGCACACAGCTTATCGGAATGCCGCCGACCGAGAATAGTAACGCACCTAGCGACTGACTGTCTGCCTGCAGTGGTTCTCTGCCTTTCATATCGCTTTGAAGTACACACGGCCCGTCGAAGTTGAGCCGCGCTCGGAGCGAGCAACGGCCGGCGAAAGAAGCGGCGCACGGAAAGAAAACGAAATCGCGCGCGACCGCCGCCGTGGCGGGACGTGCCAAGGTGGAACGAGGTAGATGGGAGGAAGCAGCAAGCAGCACAGTTCGCTTACAAGGAAACATTCCCAAACCCGAACATTCTGATTTTAATGAAACTTCGTGCGGATGTGGAGCATATTGGAGTGTATGCAAGCAGAAATTCTTTCTCTCCGGAAATTCACTCCGAAGGGGTGAAATCAGCCCTTAAAGTTACTGGGTTTCTCCGGTTCTTTAATATAACTTTGTAACGATGCGAGATAGAGCAAAACTTTGAGCGTAAGAGTTGTTCAGTTTTTTATACTCTATCACACTAGCAAAAGAAAAATACAATTATATTTAAAAAAAAAAGGGAAGGACGCGATAAGTTTAAGGGGTGAGTTGACCACTTTCGAAGTGAATTTCCGCAGAAAAGAAATTTCTCCCTGGGTATCCCAATGTGCTCTACATTCGCACAAAGTTTCATTAAAATCAGAATTTTCGGGTTGGGGTGTTCCCTTGCGAGTCAAAGCTGGTCACGCCACGCTGGCCTTGCGTGTTTTTCGTTTACTAATTAGGCCAAATAGGCGACTCATTGTTGCGCAAACGGCTGGAAACAGACTGTGAAATTAATACGACCCCTCTTCGGCGAATTAAATGGGCTCTAACAACTACGGCGGGTAAGAAGACAGGCGGGCCGCCGCGATCCGATCCGCGTGTAAATTGAAACGTGTTTAACAACACGGCAACAGTATTTCGATCGATAGAATTATCGCGCCTGCGACGCGCGCGGCTCGTTTAATTGACAATTAACACTTTCATGGCCGCCGCCACGTATGCGCGATTATTTCGAGCCGTCACTTTCCTTGAGCTTAAGAATTCCGCCACTTCATCTCATATTTCTTACCGATAAAACTATCTCGTTCGAAGGTTTATATTCTATTTGTAATACGCTGCTCTGATGGTTTTCAAGAACCAAAAAATAGTTGGGAAATTACCAGCGGCCGTAGCCGTGATGGAAAACACCGGTTCTCGTTAGATCACCGAAGTTTAAGCATCACGGGGTGGTGTACTGGGGAAAGATGGGTGACCACCTTTCTCCCGGTGCGCTGCTGCTGCTGGGACCCGAAGGAGAGAGAGAAAAAAAATGGGACTATAGTTCGTTGGGCAATATAAGCAAAAATGCTTGAAACGCCATCCTGTGTACAAACACAGGAAAAACAAAAATGCAAAATGCAAAATGTAGTTGGGAAATTTGGAACAGATCGCCAGAGGGCGTAAATTTGTTGGAAAAAGTGCGACCATGCACATAGGAATATAGGGACGGAGGAATAGTTGCGGGGGGTGATATCCTTGCGGGAGGGGCGACGAGGTAACATACGCCTTCTTTCTATTGGCTACTGCGTCGCACAAGCGCAGTGATGTGTAATGATGAACGTTTGTCGCGTCACTGCCCAAAAGCCACCGCGTATAAAAAGCTGTTGGTTTGGGGGAGCCTTTAATTTCAAGATGCATTCTGGGCGGACGTTGTCTGCTGCGAGGACGAAAACGATCGTGACCACTTCAGTCTTTATCCTCAATGACTCATAGTTATACCATCATGCCTATTGTAATATATCTATAACTCCGTCCCCTTAAGTCGTGTTAACTGTTAAAGGAACCTAGTGGATGATCTGGGCCACGTGTAGAGCAAACTGTCTTTAGACCCGCTAACGCTTACGCTGCAGCTTCAAAATCGGGGAAAGTTGTAGCTCGACATTTTGGAAACTAGTTTCAAGAAATTGAACGAAACACTGAAAAGAAAAATTTATTATTGTTAGATTCGTGGAAAGGACATCTCCCTCGAGAATTTACAACAGCTTCTACCAGAACACAAGCAAGTAGAAATTTTAAGTATACTGAAAAAAACCAACTGATTTAAGGGGAAACACCACTGTGACAGCCGGAAAAGTAAGCCATTTTTAAGATTTTTTTTAGGTATAATTTGCAGTTTGCATAGAAAATTTGTAGTACCTACTTTTAGTACGCTGTCTTAAGAGACTATATAAAAATAAATAAATAGAAAAACATGTATAAATTTTAATATATTAATTAATCTTCTAGACTCCCAACGCGAGCTGGTCGAATATATAACTATGGAACAGCAGGTCTAAAAACAAATTTCATTTTTTTTCTATAAACTATATGAGTGTAGCTTCCGTTGTACTCTCTTTAGAATAGTATTCTCTGTAGAATACTACGTAAAGGGAAGTGGGGGGAATTTAATAGCATGCTAGGAAGCAATTGGCATTCGGGTTGATCAATGGAATGACGTCGATAACGCGAAAGGCAAACGCGCTGTGACTTCTTATTTTCCTTATCAGGATCTTACGCAATAATCCGATAAAAGTCGAAATCTTCCGTAATGTTTATTTTTGCTTCCACGGCGCTGATAACGAGAATGTGCATCGTAACGAAGCTTGATTCAAACGACTTTAACAGAAATCAGTTTTAGAAAAAATGTCAAGCCCCCTTTTTCCTTTGACTTCTATCTTATTTATAAGACAGTTTTACGCAGCGATATCAGCACGATAATGATAAACAATATAACGGTTGGGTTGTGTACATTCACGTCCACGAATTACACGCGCATGGGGCTTTTCTACGCTTGATGTGCGCTTCGCGTCTCCACCGATCGACATGTGCATGTCTATTGTCTAACCTCCCACGAAAGCAGAGTACTACATAATCTATTATATTAAACTAGCTTTTCTAGCCGACTTCGCCTGGAATTTAGATTCTGATATTATCTTTTCTTTTGTTTTTTTTGTTTTTTTTTGTGAAAATAGTCACATTCATCTAGATTGGCCAGGCATAAAGAGCTGAAGCACATTTCGTGACCCCAGAGTTTACCGATCGAAAGTGTTCAAGGCAACAGCAGACAAACACAAACATATAAACTTTCTGCTTTATATATTAAGATTTAGTATTTAATAGTTGTAAGCTTTAGAATAATAAAGGCCTGTAAAAGGAAAAGTTCGCCTGGCTACTTGCTAACATAACGCGGGCCTTGATTCTTTCTGTGATAGCTAAAAATCGGTTGACACCAGAAATTGAGTAAATATTTCAGTATCACTTGTGTCTTTGTTTTATATTAATGGAGATTTTTACAGATTACTTGTTACAAAAAAGAAGTATCCCATTATATTGAAAAACTCATACAACGATCAAAATATCGTGGTGTGAATTTTGGTAGATAAATGAAAAACATAAATCCAGTTTTTCTACTTCAGTTGTTATCTGCAAGATCAAGACGAATTTTGCCTGCATGTTTTTTTTCTCGGCGATCCATATACGGAGATTAATGTGTGATAAAAATAAGTATATAAAAAAATTATGTTAAACGATTTTATTTAAAAAAAACACTAATAAAACTTAAAACTAAAAAATGCACTAAAAATTAAAAAATAATTCAACATACAAACAGAAACAGAGGATCGAAGCTGAATAAAATAGTTAAAAAATCATTACAACTATATTTTTTATACTCTACACATACTGTCTATATTGACACCTTCAAAAAGTCTCGTAATACCTGTCGCTCGAATTTAACAAATCCCAATTTTAATTCGATAGATCTATCGTAAGTATAACACGCGTAAGAAATTTATCAGCATCTCCTACGACACGCTTGATTTCATTTCCTGATTGCTGAACGTTGATATTAAAGATTACTTCGATAAACAAATTTATAAAAAGATACAACCACAAATTTATCGAACATTTTATAACATGTGATCAATTACCAACAGTTAGTATTGTGGATAATTTACTTAATACCTGCAAACAGATTGTGCGGATGAATATAACAAGGTTACCAAACGATATCCAATGATACACGTACGTGGATAGAGCGGAATTAATTTAATAGCTATTGATTACTCCTTCCATTTGCAACCCACGTAATTTGCAGATGTACCATGTAGCACACGGTACACATTGTGATTTAATTTATTACAAAGTTAAATTGTGATTTAATTAATGTTAAATCACCAAGCCGAACCATAAAACACTATGTTTGTTTCCTGTTAATAATGTTATTATTTTAAGCAAAAATTGTTGGTTTAAGCCAAGTACCTAATGTTTGGAACGCATCGTTTGTAAATGTCTCTAATTATTCTTAAGCAATGTGAATTATACGATACGTTAATGTGTATATAAAAGCGTAAATTACGCTTATATACTTTTACTTAGCCTAGCATAGATACGCATCCTTAACTAGAAAAGTCGTTACTCGTTAAAAAGAAACGTAATAATTAATTACTGAATGCACGAACCGCGTAATTACACAATTCGTTCTATTATATACGCGAGTAAATGGGGAAAAAATATATTTGAATTGCATGTATGCCTCTACACATTTATGGTTTTATAGAAATTAAAAATCCCATTTTCTAATTGGTTCTGCCTAATATCTTAAATAAATAGTGATTTTATGTAATTCAAACGGCTCTTTTTAATTAAAGTGTTGGTTCTGTTTAGGATTTCAAAAGGTGACTGGCTTTATGATGTGGACGTGACTTCTTCGCTAAATAAATTCGTCTGCTCAATTATTGCGACCGTTATCATCTGGCGTCATTTATGTACAGGAGAAAATTCGAAATTTCAATTAGGACGTGGAACCCTTGGAGTCTCTCCTGGCGCTCAATAGCGATTCACCACAGATTACAATTAATTACGCTCAAAATAGCTTCTTAATTAAAATAAATAAAAATTCTTGGTATAACACGTTTAGCTATATTCTCAAGATATCATTCATTTTGTGTATTCTATCATCATACATACATGGTGTACCATCAAAAACAGAACCCGTTATTAACTAACAAAGAGCCAAAATAGGTTAACGCAACGTACAAAGAATAGTGTAAAAAAGAATTTATCATAAAATTGGGACTGTTCTTCCTATTATTATAGTACATTTTTTATACGTCTATTCTTTATACGTTACTTTTTTTTAAGTGAAATAAACAAAGTGGCAGTAATAGGGACCCTGTCAGTAAATGGGACATCCACCCTAGCATTCACCGTGAAGGAAATGAGTCGATATATTCAGAGAAATAAGTAAACTAATAAATTAATTTTTTGCAATTGGCGTTTAAATTTCTGTCAAAAATTCAAATGAGACGCTACTGCGAGGTCCCATTTCCCATACACATACATATACGCGTATATTTACAAACGTTTTGCTTTTGTTGCTCGCAAACATTTATATTCCACAGTAATAAACAGAAACTTCTTCTAGATTGCCGATAAACGTGTTCCATTTACATGCGTACACCGTGTTTTACATACGCCGATGCTTGAGCAAGAATGGCGGAGAGAATTTTGAACGCGGGCTGCTGTATATTCAAAAGGTGACGCAACAGCCCTGTACGATGGACGATTTTACGCAAGAAACGACCACTGTTTCCGAAGCTGTGCCTGCGCGAACGAGGCGAATAACCTGTCCCGATGGAATTAGCGTTAAGCGTATTTCTAGCAGCATCCAACGTCATCGTTACGCTCCTATATGTACTTTGTAAAAGCACAGTCGAACGAGCCTGAAGAGCATCAGGTGTATACGCTCGCAGAATGGCGCGTTTAAAAGTAGCACGTAGGAGGGACTTCATTGCTCGCGACGCGCAAATTTCCAGGGAACTCGGGTGAACGCGTGGCACGGTACTTTTTCATCCGGTCCGTGAATCATCCAGGCAGCAGTCTACACCCGATACATTCCCCCAACCGACGATTCATACGATCGCCAGCCGGATGAAAACAACAACAACAACGTTATACGCTCTATTCTGACCGCTTGTCTGGCATATCGCGCACCCCTCTGTGCCAGGGGAATGCTGCTGTGTTCGTCTCGGGGATAAGGATGGCCCCGGGTCAGCGTTCGCGCGGAGATCCATTCCTATACGTATTCCCTGAACTATTAGACCCTATTAGGCAGACCTGCCCCGCGATAGATTGCTACTCCAGCGAAAAAAGCACCGATCAATCATTCGTACAGAGTGACGATCCCTTATTCCCATCGTCACTTTTGCTGCGATTTATTAGAGTCGTTCGCGTGTGACTTTTGCACGAAAAAATCAGGATTTCGACTTTAAATAATCGCCACTTTGTTTTAAATTAATATTTCGGAAATTCCTTAAGTTAATCAGAGGATACATTAATGTACTAACGAAATCTGTTTTGGTTTTTGATTTTAGATAATCTGGTTCCGAATGGCAGTGCTCACCGCAAAACCAAACTTTTAAAAAGGCTTTTTGGATGTCGGGTGTTACTGTATTATAAACGTGAATATTTTTCTACGAAAAAATCACCAAATGTTCTTTAATTGTTGCTTCTTTAAGCGCAAAAAATTCTGTATAAATATATGCTTCCGCTTTTCCAAAAAAAATTCACAAACATTCGCCTCTTTTCTGCCGCCTGACTGGGTATAACCCCTTAAAGGTTAATGTGTGATTTTCCACTTTCCTGTGTATCCTGAAAACAGTAATAGATGTATTCGTGAATATTAAATTTTTTATAAAACAGGAGGCTTTTGTTATTCAGAAAATGCCTACAGAAAGTTCCACTCACTGTCACAAATTGTATTTTAAAATAATTCTTTATAGAATTATAGAATTTGTGACAGTGAGTGGAACTTCGTGAAGGCATTCGTTGAATAACAAAAGCCTGCTGTTTTATAAAAAACAAGTGAACAAAGGGCGGCGAAAATCATTTTTGCCCAGAGCGGCAGAAGAGCTAGGCTCGGGCTCTGCTTGTAATTTCCGCCACTGAATGGCAATGTGTCTTTGTAATACGTTGTTAACGGATTGCAAGGTCGACGATAGTTCCGGTGGTCAGCTACAAACTCGACTACTCTCAGGAACAGTGCCAGCCGCATTCCCATCTCAACACTGTTGCGACCTATTCGACCAGACATCATGCTCTGCTCCGCTTGTGTACACGAATAAACGTGCTCGTATACACGGCGCAGAGTTGCGAATACACGCACGGTCTATTTGTGCACTTTATTTCGATCCATGATGCAAGACCTGCTTTTTACATAAAGCAACATCCCTGACCTCTGTGTGACCGACACAAAAAAAGTGTGGACTTAATACCGATCTCCTGCTATTTTTGCAACTAGGTGCTTTGTTTTGTGCTTGTGTTATTGGAATAATTAGTTTTGTTTGTCAGTCATTTCTGTTTTCCTCAAAGGAAGGGAAAGGGTGAAGTAAACTATGGTACAAAATCTACAAGGAGCGTAGCTTTTCAACAGGTGTAAATATTTACCTCTTTCAGTGCCAAGCATACACCGCGTGCGGAAATACTACAGTAGTATTTGTTAAGCATGCTCGCTGAACGCCCATAGGCGTTTCCCGCGTAAGTGGCAGACACTGACCGACGTAGGTTTCGTAGCGCTGACAGAGTTGTTTTCTTACTTGAATAGTTCAAGTAATGAAGTTACTTGAACTTCGTGTTAGTCAGATGCACCTGTGCTAGACAATTTTTCAAAACCAATTTTTTTCGTAAACAAAGCCTCGCGTGAAAATATCTTATTCTGTACTTTCTACTTAAGTATTTTTTCATGTAGAATCAATCCATGAATCCATAGTACGAGCCACCTTATATTAGCACTGTGCTACTTTTTTTCCTACTAAATTCATTCTTTCCCCCTAATCTTCCCTTTTTATTTTACTGAATTCAATTTTTCTTATCGACCATTAAAAAATTTCTTTATTGGAAATGTTTTCACTCTACATCGTTCGATTTCAATTCAACGGCCAATGCATTTGGGACTTCAATGTTTCGTGGTGTATCATTCTTCGTTAAGAATAGAAACCACGATGTTATCTCTGTTGAAAATTTGATAACCTGGACTATGTTTATCTGTCTATAAGTATTTCTGAATATCATCGCGGTGGTTATGTGTACCTGTATGAAAAAGTTCCTCGTCGTGAGAATGTTAACAATGACAGCATATGTATTTCAACGTCATTGAATTCGGCGAGGTCGCCCCTATTCCGAATAATTACCACCTATTATTATAAAAAAACTTGAAACGTAATTGCTGCCATGGAATGATTAACTTGGTCAGTTTTACAAACAAGCCAATGACACGTGCACCATGACTCATTTATTCCACTAATCGATCCTTAGGATAACTTATTCTTGTGCCTATAATCGACGCTTCAACGGAGAAACATTCTACTTTTTCGATTTCGCGTTTCACAGTTCATTTGCGTGTTACGTCCGCTCTTGCGAAACGCGTGTTTCCACACAGCCATAAACGCATCCCATTATCTCCGTATAATATATTTTCATTATACCATTGATAATGGAGTCTTGTTGAATCCACAGCAGGCATCGCAAAAGGCGGTGTGTATCTTCAACAAAGCTTACGCTTACTGAAGCCAGAGATAAGCCTGATATTTAGGAGCGTTTAAGGAACCTTCGTCCAAGCGTAATCACACTGATCGTGGGTGTTGCGATTCTACTCGAGATAAAGAGCTACTTGTATCATATTTTCTGAGCAGCGTGACTTCACCTCCTATATTCGAGTGTGTACATGTACATGCGACTGCCTTCGTGGTGATAACCAAGGAAGAAACGTTGCCTGCGAAGGAAATAGTTTGCGTCAAGATCGTACGTCAACCGCTATTTCATTACCACGTACTTGAATTCTCTGCAAAACTAAATTCTATTCGGCATTTTAATTCTTCTGCTCTTTCATTAAATATGCCCACTTTTAGTCAGGTTTATAACAGCACACTTCTCGCATTTGCACAGTGATTTTGTAATAATATAAAATGAATATTTCTTGTATATTCGAAAAAAATATTTGCATCTTAATCTAGAATAAGTATTGTATGTATATTTAAATATCAAAAAGAGATTGAATATCTTTATAACATTTGATGTTTGTGTATTCAATATTTTTTGCTACTAAGGTATTTGTAGTTTTCTTTACATTCTCTTGTTATTGTTTCTGCTAATGACTCTAGTGCAATAAAAAGCTATTATTGTTATTTGGGAACTGCGAATATTTGAACAAATCATTTGCATGGTGCAGATGGCAGTTTGGATATGAGTTGGTGAACGTAGTTTTATTAAATTATTTTATAAGTGAAGATTGATATTTTACTGCGATAGCAAAGTAGTGAAACAGTTCAAATTTGTCATCATTATTTTTTATAATCTGAGCAGAAATACTTGTATCATTGTGGAATAGCCTGACTTACTGAAAAATGTAATCGCTCAACTTTCAATTTCTGAAACTATAATTATACATATTATACGGAGTTGTTGACTTAGTTTTTCTTTATCTAACCGAATATTAAATATTATGTACGTTCCTTATTAGTACCGCTTCTTTAAGAAAGTAAAAATTTTAAAATCACTATACAATCAAAATCTAAAATAGAATCCTATTCTGCGATGTGTATGGGTCAAAATAGACCCTGTACCCACTGTTATCGACACGCGAACCATTTCGCCATTTAGGGATTAAAAACAGATGGCCTTGAGATTATTTTTAAAAGCGAAAAAGTATAATTTTTATTCGATTAAATTCCATGGGGAAAAGACTAGAACAAGTGTTCTCTGCACTGTTACTTCCCAGAATAAGCAGCTTGGGTATTATTTCAAATGGCGGCTATCTTGGGGCACTCTTTAAAAAGTTAGGAGGAGAAAGCTGCAACGTAATGCGCAAAATTATAAATGGACTAAGTAGAAGGGGATAAAATCCTGTGAAGGTCAGGCACGCGACGAATTGATTTTCTCCCGCCCCTACCGGCTGACATTACAAATCTACGGGTCGTTTTCGTCAGCCTACGTCAACGGACCTATTCCTTGCAGACAATCCACTCGCATAATTAGAATAATTATTCTGCGCTATGTTCAGTTTAAAAATAACCCTGAAACACGGTACTCAATTCTGAGTGCACTATTACGCCCGACCAATGCCTTTGTTTTCACTAGTGCGTTCTACAAATTTTAATATAAAAATGTTGAAATCAATTTTATGGAAACATGTTGATTAAAAAAATTACCTGCTGCTTTCCAATGCTCCTCAAAATACCCCTCTCAAACCTCTCAGAACTGAGTTTTCGTGTTATAAATACTTTCTGATTATCTAGAGATTTGCAGAAGTTTGTGATGTCAAAGATATACCTAAGCACTGCTCTCACTTTCTCGGTATTAATAAGGCCGATGCTAGAAATACGTCAAAAGGTGAAGCACAGTTTTCGAAATTCCCGCGTTTATGCACGAACTAATCGGGAACCCTACCGCGCCGACGGAAGGGGCGGCGGGAAATTTTGAATTACCCGCGCGTGATCTTGTCGCGGCATCGCGTGAACGAGCTCAATGAGTAAAGTCAATTCACGTGATGCGCCGTTGATCTTTTCACGTGACACAGATAAATAAAGCCGGCCGCTGGGGCGGGCGAAAAAGACGGAAAGGAACGCGGTCGCCGTCGTACGACGGTCGCGGCGTTGCAAAATGGTTTCGTATCGATTAGATGTCGTTACGAACATAGGGAACGATCGATGAACGGCTGTGCCTTCCGCTGGCCTTTCTTTCTGTGGGGAAGTTCAAGAAGGGCCAATGTCAATGCTCGACTGTTATCGAGTTAAAAATGCAAACTATTTTTTTTTTAAACTATATCTGAATCAAACGAATTTTGAAAAATCCCCCGAGAACATAGAAATTATATATGTATAAAGTTTTTGCAAAATTTCGAACGTGTCGATTTCGACGTTGGCCCTTCTCGAACTCACCCACAGATTTTAAACTACCGATAACCTTTGTCAAAGGCGAAACCAATCGACTTACTTGGCCGAAATGCGTACCGGGTCCTTGCGCGCACGGGGGTATCGCAGCCTCTTGGAAGAAAATACTGAGGGCAGTCTAGAAGAAACAAAAGAGAACAAACCAAGATTAGATATAAGCATTGAAACAGGCGGATTTCTTATCTTGACTTTCGATACATGTATTTTCCAATTACGTAATTACGTCGAGTGTCCCGCCGTTTGCTACAGAAACAATGTTTCAGCAGACGATGCCTTTACAGTGCTGATGTAAAATATGTGGCACTTGATTAATCGTAGCGACCTTTTTGTCGGCAATTATTTTCCACGTACAATGCGTTCTGGGAAACTAGAATACCAACAAACTTCGTTGAACGGTTTATAAACGTTTTAGGTCCGCTGTAATTGCTCCTTCAAACAGAACTCATACCAAGGTAAGTGCGCAGAGAAACTTGCAAATCTTTTTGTGGTTGTATTAGAAAACGTACAAATTTAATAGACTACCTCTGTAATAGACCGTTGGTGTATTTAAATTTGGGGGTTGTTAGCTGTAAATGAAACGTGATAGGGCAAGCTAGCTAATCCACGAAGAGATTGCAAACTTACAAATGTTTTAAAATCATTTAGAATTTGGATTTGCATCAAATGGCCCTAGAAGTCATCGCAGAAGTATTCTCAGCACGCAGGGTGCATTTGAACCCATTCGAAACTATAATATTAACTTAATAATATTTATTACACTTATCAGTATCCCCACAAAGTGCATAAAAATCTGACACAATAGCACCATCAAAATCTAATACAGAACGAAATTCTATCATAGGTCAGAGGTACACGAAAATTATAAAAAAATTAAAACCGACTTCAAAAAAAGAGAAATGCACTGAAAAGTAAAAAATAATTGTTTCCCTTATTTAATCTACGACTCTCAAATTTGTATGTCGGCGCCTCGTAATTTGCACCCTGTAAATCTGGCGCCAACTTAAAAAAATTGGGAGTCGTATATAATAAGGTACAAAATTAATTTTTATTTTCCAGCGCATTTTTATTACTTTTTTGAAGTCGATTTCGATTTTTTTAAAAAATTTTATTTCGTCCTTTTTAATTATTTAATTTGTATAACTACATTTATTTAATAATGAAGCCGGTTAATGAAACTGATTTCTTATTTGTGGTGTAACTTCAAAACTTCTTAACCGATTTCGCTAATTCTTTCTCCGTGCCTTAAGTTGATCCAAGCTAAACTAAATGCAATAAGTTTCGCGAAAATCGGTCCAGCAGTTACGGAGAAATTCGCGGACAAACATAATACGTACTAACATACATAAATACATACACATCGGACGTAGATCCTCTTTCTTTTTGAAGTCGGTTAAAAGTGGACCCCGTTGGCGCTATCGGTGGCCAAGTCACTCGCCATCCAATAGTTAGCGAGCTAGAAGTCGTAAATCATTCTACTCAATCGATTACTAAGTATGTGGCATAGCGACTACGTTAACGTTACCGCGCGACGATCGATCGATACACAAAATTACGTATGTATGGCGTATGCTGTTCTGCCAGCAGGTAAATAGTAACTTCGTTTGTGTTACGAGATCGCGTTATGCCAGAAAAGTCATGCTACGTTGGATTCTACGCGACTTCGTCAGAATTTTAACACGGCAGTCGATCAACCATTACGCGCGTGAAAATTAATGTACCTGCCGAAGACTGATAAGGTTCTGTTCATTTTAAACGGTATGCACCCCGCGGTGGACGGCACTCACGCGTATAGCACGTAACCGGCCAACAATCGCGTGCCCGTTTGTCTAACCAGATTCTAACAGACCCGGAGGCCTCGCTGTCTTTCACCGCTGCTGAAATATTCAGCATATCGTATAGATAGCCGTACACTTTGCTCTGCTACTTTGTCGATGGAGGTCGAAGTGACCGCAGCTCGACCGCAATGTACTACTTTGTTGCTTGGCTTGAGGTGGATCAATGTTTGTAATGGAGCAACGAATGAGACACTAAGTTGGGGTGAAGGAAATATGCCACTACGAAAGGGTACTTGGGATCAGAGTTGGATATTTTATTATCGAATCAATTTTTATTCGAATGATCTCTAATAAGAATCGCGAATAAAATCAAATTATTCCGGAATAACGAATAATTTTTTATCCCGAGAAAAAAATTTTTATTCGAATACATTTTTTGCCCTACTCTGCTTGGGACACTGATTGTGAGTAGAACAAAAATTGTTGTGTCAATATATATATAAAAAGTTTAAAATAATTAAAAAAAAAATTAAAACCGACTTCAAAATAATAAAATTACACTAAAAAGTAAAAAATAATTTTTTCCCTTATTTAATCTACGACTCTCATATTTTTTAAGTCGGCCCTTCATCATTTACCCTGTGTAAATCTGGCGTCGGCTTAAAAAATATGAGAGTCGTAGATTAAATAAGGGAAAAAATTATTTTTTACTTTTTAGTGTCATTTTATTATTTTTAAGTCGGTTTAATTTTTTTTATTAGTATACACGGTGTCCTGAAATGAGAGAACAGCTCGGGGGTGATAGGAAATGCAACTTTGTGAAGTCTTAGAAATGTTTCAACGAGTTTATGCTCCAAAGTGTGGAAAGATGGACTGCTCCAAAACCTGAAGTAAGATCTGTATGCCATAGAATTTTTAAGGGGACGTGGTGTTGTCTCTCTGAACCGCTCAGCCAAGGTTGCTCGTGGTTTCGCATATTACAATGCTCGATTTAACAGTAGCATTTCAAATGGAACGAAACTTGTTTAACAAGTTTCTATCTGTGTCAATAATCTCGTCATTCGCTGTATTTGTACTGAGCAAGTGTAGTAGTGTATCACGCCACTTCTATCGCCAATGTCCACACCTATCCTGGCCCCGTATCCCATGTTTCCGTCAGGAACTTTAAAAACAAACTGGGAATTACTTTCGAAGGAGTAGAACACAGGTTCGATTCAATTGCTGTGGCATACAGGTCATTTGGCTCACAAAACGCAGTAATGACTGAAGTTCCTCCTGGAGCAAGTGTACACCCACCTTTAACCTAGCATAAAGTGACCACAGTTTTATTTTGAAATGCGGTAAAAAAAAACTTAACACATTCCTGAGGACACCATTTTCTTAGTTTATTTAATTACATGATAAAGACGTACTTCTGATGAATTAAAACAAAATTAAAAACACTTAAAAATTTTACATGTCGAATCCGGAACGCTTTCCAGGTGAGTTTTCAAATTCGGGACGTCTGGTCACTTTAACCTAGCATGTTAGCTCCTTGGATTCCCAGAACGCAGTAATGGCTGAATTCCATTAATTTTTCTGTGATAAGTGGACACCCACCTTAACGTCACATAACAGATCATTGATCACCCGAAAACGCAATCGTTTTCCTGTGAATAGTGGAGATCTACCTTCACATAGTACGTTAGCTCGTTAGGCTGCCCCGTGGCAAGTGTACACCCACCTTTACATGTTCATAAAGCCTGCCACCTGTGCAACTGTGCGTCGCGCCTTTTATTTTGTCGATGTGCAGACCGATTTGGCAAAATAACACGGTTCCACTGGTCATTCTTATGAGTTCTGACCACTTTGGAGCACTGGGAAGTGTCGACTGAATGTATTAATTGTAATTTCGTTTCCTATCGCATTGCCAGGGAAACATCTGGACATTTGGTCATTTGGCCATTGTCCGAGTCTTAAACCGTTTTTAGCACCTTCGGCTGATCTAAATGTAGCTCTTTAAAAACAGATGTTTCATGTAGAATAAAGTAACAGCATTTATGACATTCCCTATAAGCCAGCTATATCGGGATTTGGAACACGCGCACCCGTCTATACTTGTCTGCCCATTTCAGAAATGCGAATTAATCCGAGGAAATATGTATGTATATGCGTGAACACCTGATTGGACCAAACTCCTGTACAGGAAATCATAAACATGCGTCTTGCCTTTTTATCGGAAACGCTTCTTTCGCCCACGGCAGTCTCCAATCAGTGACGCTCAACGTAAATAAACAGGACTTGTGAAAGCTTGTTATGGCCACGATTCACCTTCTTTCACGCATTCTACTGTATAGTCTCACTACAATGGAAAAGCTGACGCAAAGCTCGGCGCAGAGGGCGCCACTAGCGCATGTACCTTTGCTGACTGCTGATTTCAAAATTAAAATGACAACAAAAAGAGAAAATTATAAAATATAAAATATCATAAACTGTTAAAAAAATTTTCATGCTACAGTTGACTTCTAATATCTTTCATTTATTTTGCCAGGTCTGACGTCTTTATAACCTAAAAGATGCAAATTTATTTTTTACGTCTACATAATGAATAATAGCTAATAATAATAATAAATAATAATTATACATACATGCACTTATTATAGAACTAGAAATTAAGAAGTGAAATAAGATAATTTTAAAAAATTTAAATACACCTAAAACACCGATGACAAATGGCACATTTGCTGGTGGTGTCACGGGTGGGAAAAAGTTGCAGTCGGCTTCTTCATTTTTTAGATAAATT
Organism: Andrena cerasifolii; assembly: GCF_050908995.1. Taxonomy (NCBI): domain Eukaryota; kingdom Metazoa; phylum Arthropoda; class Insecta; order Hymenoptera; family Andrenidae; genus Andrena; species Andrena cerasifolii. Next base: position 11,477,270 of record NC_135119.1, on the reverse strand, counting down.
TATTTTTTAATTGGGCTATACATCCGAATGACCACAGCGGCCGATCGACATGAGGTTTGAGGAGAAGGGTGGGGAGGGTGTGTGGACCCTAAATCTAAAATTGTTGCTTCGGGAATTTATTAGTTTCCGAAATATTAATAAAAAAACTTTTAGTATGTCTGTTTACTTATTCCGACATAACGCATTCCACTTTTCAACTTGTTCCGGGTATTAGTATTGGTTGGGGCTAGACTAGCGCGGGGGGCGCGCGCCCGCTTGCGGGCGTGTGACGCATGGTAGCGAATCGCCGTGAGTTTGGAAATTTGAACCAGAAACTTGCGGATGCGATCCATCCTATTATACAGGGTGGATACCTATTACTCTATTGATAGCCAAAAATACTCTACAGGGGTGATTCTAAGGGCCAAAATAAGACGAAACTATAGAATACAATTTTTTAATATCGCGCTTCATTTCAAGAAAATTGGCTTTGAATTTCAGCTAAATACCTACGCGTGCCTTTTAGGCGCCTGAGGGGCACGCGGCCAACCGTCCGTAGAATAAATTGGGGGAGGGAGGATAGGATGGATCCCCATTAGGGCTACGTGTACGCAGTTCAAAAAATAAATTGTAAAAAAATTAACAATAATTTTTTATTAATACTTCGGAAACTAATAAATACCCGAAGCTACAATTTTAGATTTAGGGTCCACACCCCCTCCCCGCCCCTCCCTTCAAACCTCGTGTCGATCGGCCACTGGGGCCATTCGGAAGTATATCCTTTAAATGCTCTACTGGTGACATTTTCCTCAAATCTGGTATATTTAGATGAAAGGTGAACAGAATGACCTGTGTGTGTCCCCAGCACGGTGAAATAGGGTTCGGCGACGGCGAAGTGTGAAATCCTTGTTTCCGCTACTGAACTGAACAGCCGGTGTCCCAGATACAAACACAAAGCAAGATGTGTAGAAGAAGGCTAGTCTATCCACTGTTTTCGACGTGCGCGACTGGCGGAGCATCGCATTGGCCCATTTCGTGCGTGCTGCCTCATAAAATCGACCCTTTCGAACGCTCGAAGAGGTCGCGCGCGGCGCGCAGTTGCGTAAATGGGACCTTGCCTTAATACGGCCACATTTTCTCGAGCCCTTCGACTAAATTGCAGGCCAGGCATTCTAATAAGAGCTCGTTTTATCGCCGGTCTGGGCGAACGCGCGAAAGTTTACCGACCGCGAATCAACAGCGGCTTTTAATCGACCCGATTGCCACAACGGAAATTTACAAACAATTCTCGTGCCCGATTCTTGCGCACACGCGACGACATTCTCGGTTTCGCGGAGCTTGAAAGCCACTTCCAAGAAGGATTGTGACGCGCCGCGTTCTATGCTCGCTTATTTTCCCATTAGCATTGCAGGAACGTGTATACATACATATTGTTAGAAACTTGTGTAAATTTTCCCAGAAAATGCTCTTTTGCGTAGTGGCTGCTTACAAGTTACGTGCTCAACGAGTTTTATTTAAACGTTGGCTGCCGAGTTGGTCGCATCTTTACAATAAATGAACACTTAAATTTACACAGTTACTAAACAATATTAGTGGCATCAGAAATGATCTACGATATCAAATGCATTATTTCAGTATGAGATATTCTTAGTTTTTATAGATTTCAATGACTGTAAGTGAACGAAAAGTATGGCACAATGGCGAAGCAGTCAATATATTGTACACGATCACTGTTATCGACGCATTAATCGCAATAACTGACTAGTTCCATAGTGAAAAGTCGATTGTATAAAATACGTAAGTATAGTATAGGGATTGTAATACTGTTAAACCGGTTTACCAGTAAATCGCGGCAAATACCCTAAAATTTTTACAGGTAATTTGCCTTTCTTTTACCGGTAATTTACTTTTTACCGGTAATTCGATAAATTACATATAGTAATATAGCGTGTATATGCGTTCAATAATTCCTTCGACATATACTGCGTTAGCAATAAAAGAATAACTTCAATTTCTAATAAAGGCGAAAACTGAAGTGTCTCATGAGGAACCCACTCTGATCCAAAAGAAAACTAAACATCTAAGTCAAGTCATTAAAATGAATTATTAAGGACGCATTTTCAAGAGAAAAAAGTAAGGGGAATTTTTTACACACACACAAATGGCATATAATTTCCTAATGACTACCCGACCAACAAGTATAAAATCTGAGAGAGCTTTTTCCGCGGCTGGATTATTTTGTACAAAAATTAGGTCGCAATTAGGAGACCAAAGTTTAGACAAATTATTTTTTGCATGCTTATTTGCTAAAAAGAGTTAATAAATAAAAAAATATTTAACTATTCTTTTCCTGGTGAAGACCACCTTCTCGTTTTTGAAGTCGGTTAAAAAGTCGGTAAATTTACAATCCCTAGTATAGTAGACATAGATAATGTTTGAATAATCGATTTCTTCAGATAATAATTGAACGAGTATACTTCAACACGAAAATCGATCGTTAATTGGCCAGGGTGGGTCAACTAAAATCTTACGATTAAGAAGCGATTTTATTCGAAAAGTATTAGGAATTAGGGTAAAACTGCCTTTTTGTAGTTTAAAGAATAAATAAGTACCCCCCACCCCCCATTTGTCTGTAAACAGAATAGCATACACTTTATTTCAATTACTTATCCATAATATGCATAGTTAACGAAAACTTCAAGATAAGACATATGAAAGGAAATACACTGTGAGCTAGAAATAATTTTATTAAATGTGTAACATGATATACCTATGCATCTAAGTATTTATTATTAATTCTTTTGCTGATACCTACTGTTTGGGAAGCACGAAACGAGAAATAACATCAGTAAAGAAATTGATAAATATTTACATGCACACGTACATTTACGTACAGTTTTTGATGTTCAAAAAAACAATTTCTAATTAGGAACATGATCGTTTTAAGGTTTCATTTTGAATCTTATTTTAAAATGCTTATAATAAAGGATATTTGTAAACATTTATCGAGTGACATACAAACAGCGCCTCAAACGTATGATTTATTTTTACGACTGACTAAAACTGCAAAAATTTCGTTTCTTGAAATAAAGAAAAAAAAAGATCAGATTCATAGAAAAAGAATTTTGTTGTTATTCTTGATTGTCAACGTAAAAAAAGTTTACGACACTTCATATAATCCATCCTATTAATCATACATGTAACTAGCTGTTATTTCGCTTTACATTGGCTTTTATGTGCTTATCTCTATGTGACTTATTCTGCCATCATATTGCGTATTACATATGTAATTTTCTAATCTGTGCTTCATTTCTCAGTGTATACACTGTTGTATATTGATTTATCAAAGGACTTCCGTTTAAATAAATAAATAAATAAATTATTATCCTGCATAATGTTGGTTTTAGACCAAAAATTAGTTAAAAATTTCCCCATTTCATTACATTCTTTTTGCATACTAGCCCAAAACTGTTTCTGTAGCAACGAATTATTCTCATTTCACGAATGTTTACATTTTTCCAAACGGTGTTCCCATAGTCAAGGTTCTACTATAATTGATAAACCATCCCTAATAAATCTTATCTGTGTTTATCGAGAAAGAACTCAAGAGAAACTGAGTATCGCGAACAATTCTAAATCAAGTATGTTAATGTAAACGCCATTCGCGTCAACAAACCTCACCAAAGATAACAAACAAACGAGTCGATCGTATGATAAAACGATCACGCGATTGCGATGTGTGGAAGCTTTCCAGAAGTAGATCCACAACTTACTCGATTGTCTCGTGTTAAGACAATCTGGAAGATCCTTATCGCGATACTTGTTATACTAATTGTAAAAGACATGCATACGTGTATTTTCCCTTCAACAAGTCGCCTGCGTTAAACTTTATGAATTATTTGTTTGCCTTGAACGGTGCTTCGTGTATTTATAAAAGAATGGCAGAATGGAAAGAAGAGGGGACCTGTTTCGTCTGGTCGTTTTTAAATAGCTCTTACATACACGTGTCGCCTTAGTAAATACTTTAAAGTGACCAAACATATCATTTTTAAAAAGAACTTTAGGCAGAGACAGCTGTTTAAATAAATTTTGATTGAACTTTCTTGGATCGAGAAGCACAATCATAGTTAACGAGATATATCGAGCACTAACTGGTTTATCAAATTCCAGGAATCGTTCCAATAGCAATTTGTAGTGTTTGCTTTGCATCATGGGAATTTTTTTTACCAGTTTTATACTTTAACTGATTTTCGGTTCTCGTCTTCTTATATTCAAATGGAGTTTTTATGTGTGAAACGATTTATATGAAAGTGTAGAATGAGTGAAAAATATAGTTAGAGAGAAAAGAGTGAAAATTAAAAGAAGGATGAAGTTGTATTTGGAAATGTCATTTACAAAGACAGACAATTGTGCTTTTGTGTAAATAAGCGTAGGATTATTTGTATTAATTATACATGAGAAGGATTGGTGAGATCGAAACGCAAAGTGAAAGACTTAACTGCCACGTGGATACACGTGCCACTAAAGTAGAGCTGTTCGAGTAATCAAACCGTGTCGAACACCCGAGTATTTCTAGCGACTCGAAAAAATTGGAGCAACCCGAAAAAATTCAACTGGCTCGATGGCTGAAGTAGTGCCAGAAAATATTAGTAACTTAAATAAGTTGGAGCAATTTGAAAACTTTGAATATATCAAACTTTGAATATATCAAAGAACGTTTTAAGAGTTCCAGAAAATAGAGCAAATAACGTTTGCGAGATACAATTTTAAAGGGTGTATTTAAAGGCAATTCTCAATGACTGTAGGATAATTTCGACCGTCTTTTAACTTTTGGAGCCATTTCATACCCCTCGGATACTTAGATTTTATCAATTTCGAATTAAACAGATTTATAGTATATCAGAATTAGATAATAACAGAGAAAAGTAGTATTCTGTTATAAAATGACTAATAACATTTTTTTTTTAATACATGAGGCCGTAAATGAGGACCGCGGTGTCCGAATTGTCAAAAAAAAAAAATGTTCGACAATTTTACCCAACTGCCTCAAATAAAATCAATAATAAATGATTAATTAAACAGAAATATATCAGCGAGATTATCCAAACGGAATAAAATTAATTTAAAAATGCGTTCTTATGTTGTAACATTTCAGAATAGCGTTTACTGCAATTGATTATTACCCGCACCTACATATACAGGGTGTTTCACGTGACTTTATTACTTGAAATATTTCTGCTATATTTGAAATTTCATACAAATATTTTCTACAAAAGTAGTATAGTTTTGTTAGGGCCGGCGTATAGTAACAATAGTTTCATTCAGTTGGGCGGGTTTAATGAGATACGAAGGTCAACTTTGTTTTTTTAAATGGAATGCTATATTTTATTTGCTGGTATCCGATAAGAAGGTCACTAAAGGCTCTTCATAAAACTTAAAAAAAAAAACACAAAGTTAAATAAAATCATCCTTACTCTACGTGGACCCCCACAAAACTATGCAACATTAGTCGAAAACATTTCGATAAAATTCTAAATTGTATAGCAGAAATATTTCAGGTGATAAAGTTAGGTGACACACCCTGTATACTGATTCGTTGGGTAATACACATATGCAGCATTATTTATGTTGATTATTTTTATCATTCAGCATAAGCTGACAAGACAGTTAATTGAAGGAAGCAAAGCGAACTGTAAATAATATTAGAATGCGTGGGGCCATTAAAGACCCGAGAAGCCGTACTAAGGTTAATAGCCAGGTGAAAACATATGAAAGGAACGCCGATGTTAGCGGGAAACATCGTTGGCGAGTTACTTTCACGCTGTTTGCAAACAAAGTGTCTTACTCTGGCCGTGCCTCAAGAATAAGAGAATGGCACGCTGCCAGCGGTGGCACGGCGCTATTTTTTTTACGAACGCTCGATACACCGGCAGTGTTTTGTCGTTTCGCGGCTACACGGCTGCGCGTGAATAACTTTCGGAATTCGTCAACGCGCTGACGGGCCCAAGTGATCTGCCTTGTGCTGTTATTTCCACGGAAACAAAGGGGACGAAACGATCGAGAAGAAAATCATAAATATCCAGCAAAACGACAAACATGTTTGTCGAACGAATTATCGTCGTGGTCCAGGCCGCGCTGACCTTCGTCGGACACGGACGAAGGTGTGGGGGGGTCCCGTTGATGATGAGAGACACTGACGGCGACAAAAACAGAACAGATGGACTTTGCCAGATGTCACAGCGATGTTGTATCGTCGTAATCTGCCGTTTCTCTAGCTTAGAACCTGGGCCTCTGCAAAGGATCCCCGATAAAGCGACGCGCCTTGGCGATCGGCGGTGCGATAACGATAACGGGCGGTCTTATTTCTCCACCTAGCGGGGAACTTCCTTGCGCGTAATTGCATCCCGGCGAGGATAAGTCGCGTCGAAATAACGAAATTGAACGTTCCATGGAACGGGGCGCGAGAGTAACGGAAAATATTTGGCACTCGTTCCTGGTTCATAGGATACGAAACGCGAAGTACTAAAAATACAGCGACTACGAGGGCGAAACGCCAATCCTGAGTGTCAATATCGCGGGAGTTTATAAGTACAGCGGCACGGTGGGTCCTCGTATTTACGCACGCCTGGTAAATTAAAGTTTCGTCGATTCTTTGCTTTCCTACGGAATTGCCGGGCGGCTGTCGATAAAATAGGGCGAGGCGCGAGAAGATATCTATTTTAGGACCCGGAGGTCGAATAATGCACGTGTGTTAGTATCCTCGAAAAGATAAGCTTTGTAGCGATGGTACACGAAACAACAACAACAGGAGTGTTTGACTTCTCAGCGATGTGGGTTGCCTTAAGTAAGGGGTTTCTCGAATGTCAACAGTATATGACGAATGGTGAGTAACTTTTTATTGGTAACTGGTACTAGCGGGTATTACTTTGTATAATTTGTACCTTCCCGCTCAACATTTGCTTCCTGAGAAATTAGCAGTTTACCTTGGACAGAAGAAAACCAGCCATTCTATGCTTATAGGACTTAAGATGCGCTCCTGAGATTTCTCATTTTAACTATGAAAATTTTGAACAAATATATACGCGAGTGCTAGAGTGGAAAAGTTTGTTTTTGAAAGTTCCTTCAATTTTGCCCTCCAAGTATTCGCTGAAAATAAGTATACATATGTATTATGTTTGACTCAAATCCCTACTCTATAATTCTGAGGCAAATGACAGATTTGGGTCGTTCCAGGAAGAAAAGTGTTGCGATCTAACTGATAATTGCACATTATTTATCACTAATTTATCCCAAGCTTGCTTCTATCGTAAAGTTTCTCTTGCTCCGTGATTAGGCATTTTTATCTTTGTTATTTTATTTTATATTATATTATTTTATTTTGTTATTATTTTATATATATATATATATATATATATATATATATATATATTTCTCTTATTTTTATCTTTCTATGTAATAATGGTAATAATTGTGTATCTCTGCAGACTACAGGGTTTCCCGTTAATAATAATAATAATAATAATAATAATTATTTAAATAACTTCAGTTTTTTGTGCCACGAAAAACAGCTAAAAAAGTTACCATTGTCCGATTTTGTAAAATAGAGCTATTGAATCTGAAAACTATTTTATTTTGTTAAGTTATAATATTGTATAAAAATTTTAGATGTTTCCCAACGGCGTGTAAGTTCATTCTACACGTATTCATACCCTATAGAGAACAACAAACACATGGCGAGGTCTGTTGCAAAAACTTGTTAATCTTAGACTTCCAGACTTTACACAAGAAAGAAGGACACGGGAAGCAAAACTTACGGATTCATGTTTCGCCATTCATATTGATTATTTATGACTTCTTATTCGATACTAACAAGGGAACGTCCCGAACCCGGAAACTCAAAAAATTCTGCATCTTTGTGAACATGTAGGGAATTTCCTCCTGATTATAACACAATACTCGTACAATCATACTGCAATAGTCTTTTTCTAGAAATGTAAATTTTGATATGTTGAAATTTGTATTTGAAAAAATAGTCGTGTATAAAAGCGATTATTTTTGTTAAAATTCACCGAATTCAGAAATTTAATTATTAAGGTCTAAAAATTTAGAGAAATATTTTGCAAAGACAACCTAGGGTGCGATACACCCCGTGTGACCACGAAGGGTTAATTGAAAATTGGACTGTATCTTTGTTACTGGTACATGGCTATTGCAAACTTTAATCCAAGATATGTACGTGCAACACTCATCGGATCATGAAAGCGGCTCATGTATTGCGGATTGACACTAACATAGTGCGAGAGAGAGAGAAAAAGAGAGCGAGAGAGAGAGAGAGAGTGAGAGAGAGACTGGAAAGGTACAGGGGTAACGTACGGAGACTCGCCAGTAGTCATTAGAACCCATGTCGTAATCTGTTGTTAAACGCATTAGCAGCCGAGCAGAGAAAGTTTTCAGACAGGATTCAACGAACAGACTGGATTCTCTCTCTTCCCCTGCTCGCGATGTTTGAGAGACAAGGCAGCAGCCCGCTAGTACCAGTTACCAGTTCTGTATTCTTTTCCGTACCATCGACATTCGAGTCTCTCAACAAAAGAAAATGAAAGGTTCAGCGTAGCCCATGACCAAAAAGTCGCCGATAATACTCCAGACGCTACATATCGGCTTTCCCTCTGACAATCGCTCGAAAAACCAATGGTTAAATCAAACATGTTCCATCTAACACCTCTGACGAATAAAATGAAATTTTCGTCCTTCTTTTAATATGTTGTAATTCGTTTTGCGTACAATAAAGTCCTATTATTATCTGTTTGTTGAATGTCTTAAAATATTTTTTAAATTATGCGCTACCGATTAAAAGACAACGTTTGGTGCTTTTCAGGTTAGCGAGGGGGATAATGCGATGGCTATATAATTGTTGCAAGCTGACGCAACGACGATATAGCAACAGAATGACAAATATCGAAGATCCTTTGCGGCTCTTATGAAACTTTATATTTGAAGTACAAGCGAGATTACAATTTAACGTCTGGCTTCGTGTTGCAATCACTTCGTAAACACGGTGCAGAATAACCAATCTAATCTCGCAACCTATCATCTGGGAACTAATTACGAATTAACACGTTCGCCGACACGTTGGTCATCGATGACCGACACCGCTGGGTTCAACTAAAGTATTTATAACGTAAATCCAGTTATATTTACAGATGCATATATCTGTACATGCACATGTGCGAAGCGGCAATTGCGATTGATAGTAGAATCGCTCGAGTACTCGAAACTCGAGCTGGGTAAAACACGGTTTATAGAAACAAGTGCCTCCAACTTCTAATAAATAGGTAAGTACATAATACTTCGATAAAACCTTAATTATCGCTGATTCGTAATAAAATTGTAATAGAACATTCTTTTGAAATAATTCTGCAAATAATTTCAAATAAATATTAGCTCTCTTCCTCCTCACACGAATATTCGAAGTAACGACTACTCTGAGAACTACATAGTGCTGCTAAAATTCAAAACGAAGGCTCTTATTTTACAATGTTACACCTCATATTAAATACTCAAGATGGTGTAATATTATTTAAAACAATCGCTTTAAACAGTCACTAATTATTGTCAAAAGACTCGTTCGATCCTGCTATAAAGCAAAGTCACCTGGTCCCTTACAAATATTTCTATACAAAAACGTCACAAAGCAGTATAAACGATTTCGTAACACGAAATATAATTTGCTATCCGGCTATCTGTTATAAATAGGTTTTGCAATTCGTTCGCGTTCTGAATAAGGAGAACCAACTGGTAACGGGTTTGGAGCGACCAAGCGAAACACCCTAACGCCTCGGCGACGAACGTGTTAATTCAGTCAGCTACTTAGGAGCGTCGTTTTCGTGCTCCACTTACTCTCCGAATTCTCCGCGACCAGAAATATGAAGGTTTACCACGGAAAACCATCGATAATGCCAGTCACGGATAAGATAAGTACTAATTGTCGAAAGGCTAGCGCGGGTTCTTGACCGCATTGTGAACAACGTGCATATTATCACGTGAAAGTACGTGGAACGTAAACTTCGCGGATTTCGGATAGCACGCAGGAGAAATAAAACGACCGTATCGGTTGGCTGGTCGATCGACTGGCAAAAACAGCGAGTGTGTGTCGGGCATTCTGTTTACATTCTATTTCGTTGTTATTTCCGATGACGCGAGACTTTTACCGTTCGTTATTTTTATCCGTTGTTTCACGATACTATTGACAGTCATGGAATAAGGTGAAAGCATAGGTCGCATTAATCGGCGAAACTTTGATACGAATAAACGTGAGTAATTGGACTAAGGTTACCGTTCAAAAATCGTCTCTGCCTTCAGAAAAACGTAACGGTCAAGACGGACGGGGATGTCGCAACATTCAACGGACGATTCGAGGAACACTACTGACACTAACGCGACACAATGTGAGCGTATATACAGGGTGTCTCTGAATACGCTATATGAATCCAAAGGTGGTTCCTATGGAAAAATTATGAATCGAAAGTTTAGAAGAGAATGTTGCCGCACGAGCTGTTGTATTCCGGGAAAATTGTTTTCGTCGATGCTCATGTTTGAATTAAATTTGATTGCGTGGTTCTCGTTAAATCTGAAAAGAAAAGATGAAGTTTCGAGTGGAAATGTGGAAAAAATTGAATATTTCATGTAATATATTATTTCATCTAAAAATCAAATATTTTGTTGAATGACGCTAACTTACAATGTTGTTGTGTGCATGCGATATTTCCATACTCGATTATGTAAAAAAACGAAGGTTCTACGTATTTACGGGACACCCTGTACACGTGCACTATAACACGGTGTTGGGGAATTTCGTCGTTGCATAGACATTGGCATTTGTTTACGTCGAGTGTAACGATTCACAGACGCTGCCTGGCGGTCTATTTTCTTTTGCAGTTTCAATGAACAGACGCCGGTCCTAAGATATGTAATTATTATTAGTTAATTCACCAACTGTTTCTTTTCTGAATTTCACGTACAGACATGTTATGCCAACGCGCGAGCAAACGGTAGATATTGGACGACCTGAACATAATCTGATTTAGATAAACCGAAAGAGGCTTGTAGTAGTACAAACGAATAATCCGTAGATCGATAGACCTGGAAACTTTGTACCAAAAAGATAATTATTGCTCGCGAACGGTGCACACGCGATGTCAGCATTGTTTCCATTGTTAATATCCAGGTCCGTTTGAAGAAATCGCACCACGATACAGACAAGCGGTGCTATTTTAAGCCCATGAAACATTATGTGCGACGAATGCACGCTTAATGACGCTGGCGAGTAAAAGCCAAGACGCCAAGTCACTAGATTTCTGTCTAAATATGTACAGTCACGAGTATACGTACAAATGAAAACAAACAGAAACCGTGGTTAACGTGTTAATCCGAAAGCGATCGCGCCGCTAAACGTATAACCTTGACGGCCAACACTAGCGATCCCACTGGTCGCAACGAATACCGAACAAAACCTCTTAGTAACATCGTATGATTTTTATGAATGGACTTCATCCTGTGTGGTAGTAGACGCGCTCATTGACTCGCAAACTATTACGAGCCGTAACCGTTACGAATCGATCGAATATCAAAGCGAACGTACGTGACAATCGGCCACGGTGGTCGGGCAGGGTGAATTAAATTAATCTTTCCGATTGAATTCGCTGAAATACGCGTAATATCTCCCGGTGGGATCGGCGACAGTACCGCCTGTGTACGGTCGGTCGGTCGGCCATTTTCGCTGCTTTGTTTACGTAGGAGTGTATCGAGCCGCGGTGAACATAAATACGACCAAGTTCTGGATGTACGCAGCGAGAAAGATGCCGAAAGCCACGTTCGCTTACCTCGAATTGCCAGTGTGCTGCCTGCAGCAACTGTTTCGCTTGCTCCCTGGCACAACCTGCGGCCAGCACGAACTGATTGATCATCACTTGCTCGCGAAGGGCGTCCATTTTTTCGTCACGTTTTCCCGTGAAAGGAGAAAATACCGGAAGGGAACGAGTACACGCGCGAGACACGAGCACGGCACAACCTTCCGTGCCGTCGGGCTTTAACTATGGCTCGGGTTTTCGTTCAGACGCGAGCGCGGCCAGCGAGCAGCGAGCACCCTCTTGTTTTCAAAACTAAACTCATCGCAGACGGCTGACGGCGACGGCCACCGCGGGTCGCGGAACGTAAGAGGCGAGGAAGGTGTGACGTCACTGCCAGCTCTATTCGCGAGCCACCGTGCTGCCTCCCCTGTTTGGGAGCGTTCCACGCACCGTGCACACTCCCCGCCTTCGATTGTTTATTTTCGAACGCGATAAACAATGCAAAAAATTACACAACTCGCGAACGGCGGTGCAGCTACGCGATTCGCGGCCCTTGTTTTCTTCTTGAGTATTATCGCGCTTCTTACTTTCAATCAGCAGCAGCGCTTTTATCTTAGAAATCGAGTGGGATTTTAACCCAGAAATAGGTAACGATTTCGCGTTGAGTTTGTTGGGAATACCTATTAGGTCACCCACCTCTGTTCGAGAAATATCGTTTCCGTTACGCGTTAGATGCCACTTCGGAGGTTTATAAGTTTGCTAGCCTGCATAGGTATATAGGAATATTGTTCCTAACTTGCCGATTGTGGTAACGACAGGCGAAAAGTACGTTAATTCGTTAACGTAATACATATTTTACTGAGAAGTATGGTTCGATTTAACCATTCCCGGGTTAAAATAATTTGATACTTGCGGTTCTTAATATTTTGCATGAATTTTGGATTAGAAATTACACGTAATTACTATCATACGGATTTTCGTATACATTTCCGACGTATGTTAGGTTAGGTTAGGTTTATTTTTTTCTTTGGTACCTTCTACAGCCGTATATACACTTGCCTACAAGTATCCAAAGATGGCGTTTCGAGACTCGTATTGTCATATTGCTCAACTATAGTCTAATCTTACATATAATATGAACAATCCAATACAATAAATTCATATGCAACCATACGATACTTTTGCTCTCACATTGTTTCCCTTCACACTCTCATCTTCCTCCCCCTCGTCCCTCAACTCTCGCCCCCCCCTCTCAGTCTAAGTTTTAAATTTCTCTTTCCAACGTATGTAGAAATTCACAAAACTACTTCCTTACTATAACTAGTTGGTGTACTAAATTACATTTACTTTAAGGTTAATAATAAATATCTGAAAAACAATTTTAATATTAGCTTCACTTCTTTATTAATAGAACTATACGACATTAAATACTTCCTTATAAAAAAAATCATTATCACAGAATTACAATAACGGCCTTTTGCATGCCCGCAACTTATCATGGTCATACATAGTGTGAATCTTTTCATACATATACTTAAAAAAATATAAAAGATCATCGTATTGACCCTTGTATTCCTGTTCTATCGCCGATGACTCGTTTGTACTTTGGTGCAGTCCATTCTCCACATGATCCTTTTCCTTAATTAGGCTTGCATCAGAATTCTCTCTATCCGCATACCCTTCTGCTGCGCCGAACGCGCATGTATGTAACTCTACCAAAAACTGGTGGATAGCTTCGATCGTAGCTAAATACCACCGTGGGCTTTTCTTCTGGTGGCGCCAAAATTGGGATATTCTTGACTTCAGAATCACACATTTCAGATCTGCGAATTAACAGCACACTTTGTTCCGGAACTTTCATCTTACAAAAGGGCATTGATGCGCATGGAAATTATATTACTCGCGAATTGATAATATCGTTAATTTATATATTTACCCCGTAACCTTTGATCTTTATAGATAGCTTTCGTCTGATGCCATGTGCTATCAATAAAAATAGCTCTTTTTATAGGAAGCGCATTCTCTATCCTTTGCACGCTTACTTCCTTATCTTGTTTGCCCTCTTTTGCAAAGAGGGATTCAACGCTTACACCAATTTGACTAGGAAAAATTAAGATAGTCTAAGGGATAACGTTATTCTGGCTAAATTAAAGTTTCAAGAGGTCGACAGAATTACAGTACGTTTTGCCATTATACCTCTTCCTTGTCTAATATTTCTGGGAAATCTGGATATGTGAAAATTCTCACATCGTTAGGTGCAAGCACAGCTGCGTGAATCGCAGTGCTTTTCCCGTCGATTTCCCGTGCGTGCTTAATGATATCGACCTTGATTGGTAACTGTAGAGAAAATTATTTACTTGCGCCCACGAAAATATAAACGAGAGATGCATTGGCTCGGTTATAGTACCTTTACTCTTGGGAAGTATCTTTCACTGATGACCGGTAGGCAACAGCTATAGCAGAAAAACTTTCGCGATTTGTAACAACGGTTGCATATCTCCCTGCCTTCTATTGTGTCTAAAATGTGGGCGTCAGTAATTTTCAAATGACGAAAAGGCGCCCTGTCAGTTATTCGCTGTTTCTCCAAGTTTGAAAGATTAACGGAATCATTTCTCATGTTAGACTTCGCCATATTTTTGGAAACATGAAAATCCTTGACTGAGAGCTAAATATATTCTCAACAATGCCTCACATAACTATTCAAAAAAGTAAGAATTAGTGCCAGTGATAGGTTATCGTACACATACACGCGCGCGCGTGTACAAATTAGAAAATACTTAACTAATCTCACCTAATGACTGTTTGGTCCATCTGCTGTACAAACTGTGCACCAATTCATTGGATAACCATAGTTTCGAACCTTCTTCCGGTCTGTTACTGGTAGCTGCATTTTCTAGCATTTGTTTTCGATAGATGGCGCGTCACTGTCAAATCGTGTAGTGATCCTCTGGGGAGTGATTGATATAACCGCAGCCATCTTGGAGCGAAACCGGAAATAAACATATCTATCTCTTTCTATCAGTATTTCTCTTTCTCTTTCTGTCAGTATTTATGTCCCTTTTTGTCAGTATTTCTGTCTCTTTCTTTTTTACAGTTTCTTTCTCTGTCTATTTCCGCTTTTGCTCCAAAATCGTGGCAACCAATCAGCGGCGATATACGTTGTTCCGATCACTCCCTAGAGGATCACTAAATTCAATCGACTTGAAATCAGCCTCTCGTGTTCTTCTCGAAAACAACAAAAACTCGGTACGTTGCCTACATACCTATGTATACATAGTAGCATCGCGATTTTCATAAATACACAATTTATGGAGGAATGTTCCGTCACGTACATACAAGGGCGTCCGGAGACTTTTTTCCAGTAGGGGGGGGGGGGGGCAACTTTGTGAGGATGGTAAAGAAGGATATACTCCTCTTGTTATTTTATTCCATTTTATAGTGCCGTTTTAATTAAAAATTTTAAATCGAAATTTAAAAATATTCTCTTTTCTTAGTATAAACTTAATAAAGATCAGTTTTGAAAAATAAGCGATTTTTTCTCAAAAGCCAGAGGGGGGCAACTGCCCCTATTG
Organism: Andrena cerasifolii; assembly: GCF_050908995.1. Taxonomy (NCBI): domain Eukaryota; kingdom Metazoa; phylum Arthropoda; class Insecta; order Hymenoptera; family Andrenidae; genus Andrena; species Andrena cerasifolii. The sequence continues at coordinate 11,461,870 of NC_135119.1, read as the reverse complement.
CACCCCCCTCCGGACGCCCATGGGTACAAATAGTTTAAATTCTCATGTTTTTTTAGTTCCGAAACTCAAACACTAAAAAGTAAATAATAAAAAAATATATAAAAAAATTTCAAGTTAAACAATTTTATTTCATTTGATCAAAAATGCACAAAAAACTAGAAAATAATTATTTTCTTGTACTACAATTACGATGGCGATATACTTTAAACAAAATCATAACAGGATATGAATCCTGCCCCACGATTTTATTTTACTATTTAGAGTAAAAATTGACTTCCATTCAAGAAACCGAAGCTAATGTAAAAATTCTGAAAGTTATCAGTGATAAAACTGAATTTGATACATCGAACTTCGTAAATCAATTTTTAGGTCAAAATACTTGGAGAGAGAGATGCACGTGAGTATTAAAATATTTAAAATATTTCTACATTTTTAATATTTAAGTATGAACACTGTTATTAGAATTCTTGCAATGATATTTTCCAAATTCTTACAATTTATGCATCAAAAACCGTGGATACAGCTGGGTGATATCAAATGCATTGGTGAATCACTAAAAATAAGGAGCACAGTGGAGTCTTAATTAGAAATTGATAGTTGACAGTCCTGGCATGAGTTTAATCAGATTTCTACGGATGTATCAAGTGATATAATCAATGAATCCCCTTCTTTGTACTTATCTTTTAATTAAAGTCCTTTCGTCGATGAAAGCAATCTTATATTGACGTCTGATGAAGCGGCATGCTTCAATTATTACTTAGGTTTTTCAATAATTAACTGATGAAGCAACGTAGGTTGCGCAGAGTCCTGTAGGTTGCCAAGGGAGGGATGAAACGGTGTGTTATCTCTGTTCCCTTCTAATTTACAAGTTCTTTCACAGGCACAATTAATCGAATTATTCTTGAATCTTTTGCTGCCCTGTCTTCCGTTGTGAGAATAAAGTTACTTAATTACTGTGTCGGGCGTTAATGAAACAGAAAAAAATGTGCGAAGAAATCGTAATAACTGGTTTTTCTTTTGCTTCGCTTAATGAATATCTACGTTTCAAATGAAGTTATCTTCGCCATTCTTACAATCGGATTTCTATAATGGCACGTCGGCGTTTGCACATTCGTTAATACGCATCAAATGGGTGACAATTTTAAAACGAGTAAATATTCTGTGTAAATAATTGAAGATGGTCAAATTTGTCGAAACTTCAGAGAAAAGTTTAGGAAATTTTTACAATCGATTGGAAGAATAACAAAGTATTATCAGAATGTTACAGGCTGTAAAGCAAAATTCTTTTAGACTTTCAAGTTCAAATTTTGCTCTTTGTTTCTGTGTAGGTATGCGATTCGAAAAAGGGATAAAAAGGTCTAAAGTAACTTTGTGCCCATTTTTGCACAAAAAATTGTTAATATTTTGGTCTTGCATTGTCCTCTAAAGCAACTCTGCGTGATCTAATTGATCAAGGTTGAAAACACCTTACTATCCGGTGACTTCTTAATTTTTTTTATGAAAATCTCGAATTTTTACGGACCATATCAGAGGTTTGCGCCGAAGTGACACATGTTCTACACATCCTGCAATTTTTTCCAAGTCGATTTGAACCTCAATTCGCTCGCAATCAGGAAAAAATGAAGAGACAAAAAATATTCGAGAAAAACGCATTTAAAGTTTCTGGGCAAAGGCGAAGCTATATGTTGCCGCTTGACGTTTTTAGCTGCCAAATCTACAATTTTGCAAATTTTACTATAAACCAAGCGGCATTTTATTGAGGAAAGATAGTACCTTCGGAAAATGCAATAAAAAAATCGATTTTTCGACTGCCTAGTCCCCTTAAGCTATTTTACTTAAAATAAAGAATTACATAATACTTTTTGTGTGCGACTTTACAACGTTTACTTATTCGTTATTTTAAGTAAAATAGCTTAAGCTGTCGTACGTAAAACTGGTACGCAAATTTTTGTACCTACCGTCGAATTTCCAACGACATACAAACAACAGTTTCATAGAAAACAGTATAACAAAAGCGGAGCCAGTAGACATTTTTTAATCAACCTGTTGAAGTAATAGGTCATTCCAAACGACGAAAGTCCCTGTTAAAAGCAATCCCAACCCCTTTGAAATAGCACGTACGTAAGTATATGAGCCGGAAGCGTTTAACCCGCGCGAAAAGTTTGCGAAATGTTTTTGATATTTGGAGCGTTAAATCGCGATATGGCGGCTACTATTCGCGCAGACACCTATTTAAAAAAATCTCACGCCTCCCTGCGAAATTCCGTCGTTAGTATGCTAATAACATCGATAGAAGGACGAGCCCACGCGTTGGGTACCTGTTACGCGCGTTTCGTAGGCAGATCTTTTCGCAGTTACGCTAACTTCTTGGGGCGCCGACCCTGCGATAGTAATTCCCGCCGAATACATTAAGCTCGGCTGTTCGCGCCATCGACAACGGCGCGATTTCTCGTGGACATTTAGCTGCCACGCCTGGAAGAACGAATCCTCCCATGGGTCTTGTTTATCTACCCCTACGAAGCAAATAACACTCAAGTTTCGCGAGGTGCCCCTTTTGGTTTGGAATGCTTCTCCATTCTTAGGTCCGATATGAAAGCTTACAACGGCGTGGAAAACGTACGAGTTACGTTAGATTTTCAGATGTTCAAGGGTAATTTTTTATTGTCCTGTGGTGTGGTTAAAATTAGAGCAAATTCGATTAGTAGTTATGCTACGAACATTAAAAAATATTTAAGGCAGCATATGTATTGTTTAAACGTTAATTCGAGGATACTCAGTTTCTTGTCGTGAAAGTTATTGTCTATATAGTCTGATGTGTATGAGGTGCGGCACCTAAAGGTAAGATATCTCTGGTGGGAAAGCAAACGAGTATAAGTTTTGGTCAAAACGATGTAAGTAGGTACGTAACATTTTCTACATTGCTGTGCTTTGCTTATGGTTCCAGTAGTAGGGTAAACGCACCAATAAATGAACACTTAAGGCTAACGAATGAACACTTTTATAAAATTATGTTTGCAGCGCGATTGATTCCACGTGCTGCAAAAATTGCTTGAATATGAAGCAAAAAATTAAAAGAAGTCTCTAATTAATTAGTTGCTTATTTTAATAACTTATTTTAATATAAAATGTCCATTCACTGGTACGTGTTCATTTACTGGTACATCCACCCTACCAGTCAATATCACTTTCTTCCCGTTTTTTTTTTTACCGGAGATCGTAATGGTGTATATCAAAAATACAGTATAATGACGGGAAAAGCGGTATAAGTTCTGTTATGTCGATGAATACGACGAAGAGAATATCCCACCTCGAGCTAAACAGTTTCTTTTTTGTTCTCTTTTGTGAACCGAAGTTAAAAATAAAATCTCCCCTGCTCAATTTGTAATTTAATTGAAACTTTGTAATTTTTTCTTCGAACATGAAGTATATTTTGAAAATCCGGTGGGACGAGACGTATGTTATCGATATTTGTGTCAACAAAATTTAACACCTGGTCTTACACAGGACTTTACATATTCTAAGTGTCTTCCTGCAAAACTGAGAATTCTGACTTACAGGTTGAATATTATATTAAGTAGTGTTGTTTTTTGGTTTACAAAAAAGTGAGGGAAAATAGAGATTGCTGAGGTTAAAGGGGACGCTGCAATAGAAAAATTGTTTTTCTTAAGATTATAGTTTCTGAGATTTCAAAGTTATTAGTGCCCCTTTTGTTAAATGAATTTTCAAGATTAACCCTTTAATCACTAACGGCTTGCCAGTCGACTGCAGGGTCCATTTTGACACATAACATAATTTCCTTCATACACATGCCAAAATAAGCTTTTATATCACGTTATGATCTTGTTGTGATTGGAAATTCTCATTTCTTTAAAGAAATGGTGCTAATAAATACTAATAAGCAGCGTGAGTATTTATACATTCAAGCTGTGTCCAAACAGAGCTCTTGCGAGGGTTGTTTCAATCATATTTCCTCCAACTGAAAAAAGAATAAAAATTATTTAAACAGTTTAGACAAACCGCAGCAATTATTTATAGTTCACTGAAAATTCTAGCAAATTATTTTCGGAAATACTTCTATCCTGAAATCGAAATGTGCTAATTAACCGGTATGATTGCGATTACACACTGAGAAGCTATTCAAACACGTGCGAGGTCTGTCGGATGATTTGCGACCTGCTTCCAGCATATTTACACAGGGATCAAATTCTGAACACGTTCAAAGGGGAAATCTGAGAAAATTTTTAGAATTTCAGTCTTTCCAATAAAATTATTCCCATCCAATTTGATTACGTAGATCGATCGAGCTTCGTCCGAATCACTGATGAATATCTGTTGAATTTGTTCGACGTCCTGAGTGAAATAGCAAATCCCAGTAGATATCGTGTCCTCGCTGTAAATGCAGGTCATCAATTGAGAGAGCCCTAATTAAAATTCCAATTAAAATTCCTTAAAATTCCTCGCCCCAACTAATCACATTGAAATTATCACTGAACTCAGGTGATCCAACGTCTTCTATTTTCTATATCCGCTGGAGTTACGTAATTGTTTTTTGCTCCACCATTGCCAGAAAAACGTTTAAATGGAAATACTCCGATGCTTATGTTCGATTCTCGACGCCAATCAGCATATACCTACACTATCGTAGACTATCCTCGCGCAATCGGGTTTTCTAAAACATCGACGGAAATACGTGACACTTTCTGTCACTAGCAATGGCGAAGAAGAAATTTTCTCCCGTCGAAATCGAGCGAGGCAAATGATTGATCCCTTTTGTTACGAGGTTCTCCCGATAAAGTTCCATGGAAGAGTGCAAATAAAGCCGTCGACGCGTGTGTACGCGCTTCTATTCAACTACACTCCGATTGTTAGTTAATTTGACTTTAAATTTCGTAACACGATCGTTTCCATAGCAAAATGGGGTCGAACTGATTTTCTTACCTTTTTTATGATCGTGTGTGGAGATATATGAATTGTAGACGTATACAGGGTGCTCCACAAAACATGGGCACAACTTCAGGGGTGGGTTTAAGACACAGAAATAATTAAAAAGGTTCTTTAATTTGTTTTTGTTTCCGAGGTACAGAAGCTTCTCAGTTTCAATGATTCTCGTTACAAACCGAGCTACATAGTGTAATCGATTCCCATCAGCTGTTTGTTATCAACTTTTTACAGCTCACGTACGATTTTAGTATTTGTAAATACTTTCTTAATGCCCAATATAATGCTAGATAGCGTTAACATATGAGGCAACACATTTTTTGCGAAATTGAGTTAGTAGCAATAAAGTATTGCAATAGGCTGTACTACTAACACTAGTTTACAGCCATTTTGCGCAGCAGATGCCACTATTTTTTTCTTATGTAAGATGGCTCGCTGATTTCGAAAATAAGCTACAAAAATTCCTTGGTAAACTTTTTACCTGTCAGGTAGTCCCACTTAATTGCGAATATCTCCTGTTGTGAATGTCTGATTTGGTCCGGAATTATATCAAATTAAAGATAATCGAATCACCAACAAATGTACCGGACAAAATTTTAAAATCGGTTGAGTAGTTCGCGTTAAATCGATGGAAATATGTGGAAAAAAGTCATCTTTCTCGACCGAAGTTGAGATCGACAATTCATTTAATCAACTGGGAAAAATCGAAATCGCAACAATGGGCCCAGTTTCTCATTTTTTACGTTGAGTCTGCACTTTTACGAAGAAAACAAGCTGCTACTGAAGAAAATCTGTGAATAAATATCCAAGCTAGAGACAATTGTGTGAAAACAATAACATTTCATTTTTTCTCGGTTTTTTTTTTCTCAATTTTACAGTCTTATTTCAATTTTAATTCATTCTGTACATTTTTTAAAGTAATTTGTTAACATGTGTGTGTTTTAGAAACAATAAAAATGCACTAAAAACAAAAAAATAATTTTTTTTTGCACTACAGTTTCGATGACGTTTTTTCACTTTAAATAAAATCGTGGCGCATTTGTAATAAAATCGTTTAACATATTTTTTTTTATATATTTCTACTCGTAGTTTATTTTCTATTGTGTGGCTTTCATTTTTTTTTATTTTCCAAGATAATATATAGTATATACTTTCGTTTTCACTTTTAACATAAAAATAAAAAATAATATTTTATTATTTATTATTATATATAATTATATATTTTCGTTTTTACTTTTATTACCATCTCAAAGCTCTTTTGTGCATTGTTTCCCATGTGAAATTGGCATTACCTCTATATCCCGAGGTGGGCTAAACGTGTGTTTATATAAAACTTCGAATACCGAATAAAAATTAAAAAGCTTTATTCGCCATGTGTTAAATAAAGGTAACTCGCGTTAACGAAGGAATGACGAATAATTTTCTAAACTTATATTCGCTATTCGATATTTTATTTGAATAAAAATTTTGCCCATCTCCAATACCCTATATCCAATTTGCAAAAACATGACCTTTATTTCCTAATCAGTCATTCGATCGGTTAGGAATAAGTATATATAAAGTGCTGGTACGTTTACTGTGAATAGCAACAGACATTACACAACATTCTACTTTACAATTTCGTCATTCCTTTCTCCTTCCTCGTTCGTCTTTCTATTTCATTCTTATAACTCTACGAACGTAATAAAAACGCATTCCTCCAATAAATCCATCCTGACAGTTATGTCCGCATATGATAAAGCACCCTGTAGGTACGCCACGTCCCATAGAGTTGCCTATTCCATCCTGTGCTCCAGCAATTCCAAGTGATTCGACTGAGGCAATCGCACGAATCCCGAGGGTCCACTCACCGTTTCTCGCGTTACGTTTAATTGCGATTATTTTAACAGTGTTTCAATACCCACTGACCTCACGGAACTCTACACACCCCGCATAGTGTTTCCTTTCATCCACCACCCATCATCGGCAATTACAATTCAATTTATCCGCAAGCCGACGTGGCACGATTCGTTCGTTTATACCGCGATTGGGGGAGCGCGGCCCGCGTGCCTATATTAATATCCCCCCGTAAATTCTATCGCATGCCTTTAATGATGGATAATCGTCGCCGGTACCTCCATTCGGCACAAGGCCCTTCTCGGTGTCAGAGATGAAATCGATAGCCATACACCGTCGTCCAATAACCCGAGGACATCAATTGACCGTAGGCTGTATACCATAGGGCAGTTCGGCAAACGAATCCGCGGTGTTGATTACGCTTGATCAACCCGTTCGAGATTGAGGCAGACAGAATCGTTGATCGTGGCAAGTGCCAAGATCGCAATTTCTGTTTACAAGGTGCTCGGCCGCGATCGAGCAAGCGTCGATTAATTCGGCCCTACGTCGGCAAAAAAAGGGCGAACGGCCAAAGTAAAAACAGTCGTTGGCGCGAACAGCCTGCGGGCTACGCGTTTCCCCAGGTCCATGGCTGCTCGATCCAGTTACGAGTACCTATAGCAAATCTTTTTGCTGTTCTTCTTAGTATCGCACGATCCCGTGAAGAGAAAGTATCGAGCCTTCCTTCATCGTGATTTATAGTGTTATGATCAGGCGAGATATAATGAGATTAATCTGTGATGTTAGGTCCGTAGAAAAAGTTCTGTCTTTCTCCTCATTCACTCTGCACGGTATTGTAACGCGAAGGATTAATGGGATCAATTTACGATGAAAACGTCCGTCGTTATTTAGGAGTGTTTTTTTTTGGGGAGGAAATAATTCTTGTATATACTAATTCTTCTTCGAGAATCAAATCGCTGTATCACCTTTAACGTGGTCAGGCATTATATTATTCTCTCTCAAAATAATTATTATTACAAGTATCATTATTATTATTTTATACAAATTTCTGTCAGCTATTATTTGATACCCATGAAGCGTGTACACTGTACAGTGTTCGCAATACTCTGCTAGTGGCTATCTTCAGTGTACGAATTTCCAATAAAAATTATTTCATTTCTTAAGAATTCACTCTGACAGCTCCAACTACGCGCGATAAATTACAGATTTTTCTCTTTATTTTTCTCCATAAACGCGCGAATTAAAGCAGCAGGCCTGCTGAACTTTCGCCTGGCGAATAAAGGGCCCATTCAGACCCTGATATATGTCTTACGTCTTCTTACATCTCGAAGGAGATAAGAATTAAAGACTTTGCTGCAAAAAGAAGGCAGCTGGATAATTCGCTGAAATTCAGTTATTGGTAGCATTGAATGTAAAAAATATTCTGAATGGATTGGTGCAGCAAAGGGGCAGATCCGATAATCCAGTCCCAAGTTATAAGGACGCTAGTACTGGCAGCCTATCTGGATTTCGTGAAAGAGGGCAGCATATTTCACCATGATCCCTAAAAATTTTCAAATTCTTCAAATTCACTCTGCCGCAGAGAAAATATATTTCTGCTTAAGTATTAGTAACAGTACTAAAGGCTGCGTTAGCATGCAGCTTTTAAGTGGGTAAAATACACTGACCATATGTCTAACACTGTTTTCATTACTTTCCCAAAAGTTAATACATCTGGAGCTGCTCCTTCTTGCTGCAAAGTCTTCAACTTCAAATTACAACAAGATCTAATACAAAAGCTTATTCTAAGGTGTCCATGCACGAAGTTATGTTACGGGTCAAAATTGACCCCGCGAAACCTGAACTTAAGGCATTCGTTACACGCGCTGCTTGATCCTTGGGAGGCCAATTACAAATAAACTATACGTTGCAGACTGGACCTGAGCACATCCGCTAATAAGTCTGCAATATTTCGTTGCGCGATACCGTTCAATAACGCTCTAAGTGCAGCCGTGTTCCGCCCACTGTAACGTTCAAGTGAAATCGTTACTTTCCATTTTCTTAATTGCTAAACAACCATTATCGTTAGCCTTTAAGGGGGAGGCGGAGGAGGGGGGGGGGGGGTGGCGTAGCCTCGTTTCGCCAGGCATCGAGACTCTTTTTACGGTTTTCCCGTGGAAATTCTTCCCTTATCTGGATCCGTTCGGCAATACGTAGCCAGCGCGCGGCGCGGCGGCAACAGGCGAGGTCCCGCCGGCCCAGTCGAACAGTTACTCCACTGCGGGAATTAGTTGACAGACGGCCGAGGGCCGTGACGTTAAGGGCGCTATTAAATAGCTGTGACGGCCGCGGCTAGTGCTGGAAGAACGGGCGAAGTCACACTCCGATGACGAGCTTTAATTGCCTCAGGATGGAATCTCTCGACGGACCAGCAAAGGTCTGGACGATACAGCGGCATTAGAGTGGATTTTATCGTCTCTCCATCGGATTAATGCGGAATTAGTGCGATGATCGATCCCGACAGGCGCGTATTTCCGCGAACCAAGAGAAACGTCCTCTCGCTTCCACACGGGCTATTGATTCAGTCATTCGAACTTCATCTCCCGCTGGAAATTCGTTACTGATTTGTCCAACTGCATTCGGCTCGTTACCAAGATTCTAGCACTAGGGCGACTGCTGGGGTCCTCGTTCACTCACTTGTTACGTTGCGTTAAACGAGGCAAAAGTAACAAAATAAATGTAAATACTTCTACGCGCGATGTTGACCTAGGAGCACATTATCAAATTAGTTTTACTGCTCTTGGACGGTATTCCAAGAATACTTTCCACTTGCGTGATGCAGCATTAGCAAGATGAAGCAGTCGAACACTTTTATTTCGTGGTCACTCGACCATTAGATCCCTCAGTTAGTGCTCCACGATTCACAGACCAAGAGTGTCAATATTTCTTATAACATGGAACTGTCTTTCTTTCCACTTAGACTAATTGTAAATATTTTTCTGATTCAAAACTGATAAAATATAAGTCCCAAAGTGGTTCCAAATGATGGCAGAAGTTAGATGAAATGCGCCTCAGCTCATTATGCCTGGCTAATCCAGGCGAATGAGAATATTTTCACAGAAGAAATAAATAAATATTTTTTTTTTTATGAAATCAGAATCTACATTCTGGGCGGAACCGGGTAGTAAAGCTAGTTTTATATAATATATTCATACTAAAATCATCGACACGTGGAAAATGTGCCCATTATCATCCCCTTTTATCGAAAAACTGTTTCTACTTTACACCTAAAAGTAGATACTAAATAAATACACATACCAAACTGGCTGGTAGTTAAAATTAAAGATATATTGTTGTTTGTTAATTTATTCGCGATTCATGTTATCATCGCATTTATTAATAAACGTACAAGGCTACACATAGAGCCAAGAGCAGACATGTTTTAAAAAACCATAAACACATGTGGTGCAAATCGTTACGTTCGAAACCAAAAATCTGTCAGACTATAAAACCGCGCGACAAGATAAAAGAAAAATGTACAACCAAGATATTAAATAATGATGACGTGCATAACAAACCCCTGGTTATGTGTCTCCATATCATCTCGTCGTAAAAATTCGTATCTTAAATAATTAAAAAATATTCAACTTAAAACCCAAAATGGCCACTACTCTCGATAATACCCCACTAAAATTTATCTCGTGTCTCAGCGAAACGTCACGCGCAGAACTCTGCAGTGGTGCATGCAGGTAAATACTTAGCAGTCAATATCTGCAAGTTCTCGTAAACCCACGTCCACGTGCGTAAATAATATTCGAATGGCGAGAAGAATACGTTAGCTACGTTTCTTAGAACAAACTGCTGTTGGCGATAGTTAATTGTTCATAACGGCAGGAAGATACTATCTTTACGCCTATACAGAGGCATTAGCAGACATAATCACTGGGGAGGGAATGGCTGTACATGGATCCCTAGCATCTACTTGTGGCCCGCGTACTTAAGTAGGGATGCTCGAGACTCGAGGATACGCGCGCTTAATGAGTAATGGGTTTATGTACGCGCCCCGTAATTCGTCGCCAGTCTCGTTCATTCACTCCATTACACAACAGTATAACTAGATTACGCATAATTCTGCACAGCCTGGAGGATTTCACAGCGAGAGCGTCTGCTATCGCAGTCCATGGGAATGCAAACTGTACACTTTCGGAAATGGTCCCCATTGATCGCAGGACTCGCGTCGACATTGGAACCGTCTCGAAATTTTTACATACGACGACTTCAACTGAGTTTCACTTCTGGGGTCATTCCAGACTCCTTTGGAGCTGGAATTTTTATCCAGTTTGAGTTGGGTGTATTTGTAGCATCTATAGGGAAATATAAGTTTAGGGATGAATGGAAAGAAGTGGGCATTTCTGGGAGACGCGATTGGTAATCGTAAATTAGTGTTGGTGGGTTGCGATAATATACTTTTAGTAATATTTTATTTATGAATGCTGTACAATGAAAATAGAAAGTTTGTTTGGAAGTTGTTCTAAAACAAGATGATTAACTTTCACTTTTGCTTTTATATTCACAACATTTTAGAGCGGTATTTACTGCAATATTTTATTACCTCCATTGTTAATTTATTATGTAGTAAGTGATAGTATAGTTTACATATTATATTTGTAGTTAATTAAACAAAGTAAGTTAAGTAATAAACATGTCTCGAAAATAATATATGGGACAGTGAAGATTCCTGAAGCTTTCCTAGGGTTAATTTGTTCTTCTGTTTTTATTTATTATCACCAACAGTTTTACCCTGTAGTTGATAAGTAAAGATCTTTTATTTATTTTTTTATGGATAATGAACTTTCGCGTGATACTTTATAAAGAATTAACAATAGAGTATATCTTTATTTTAAGAAAATATAGTGAAAGAATATTAATTATCATAACGCATTCTAAAAGGAAAAATACATATTTAGCAATTGTTGATTAACAATAATGCAACTACAGTAATAATAAAGTTCGACTATTGCAATAAATTGTGGTATTATTTTCTTGAAAAAAAATTGACTTGAATGATCTATGAAACTCACTATTAATAATCAGAACTTGTATAATAGTATATTATATTACACTAAGAAATAAAGAAAAATGCATTGAGTACCTATAACATTTAGCATAATGTGCAAAGAAGAAGTTCATTCATTGCAGGATTCACCATCACTTCCTATGCATACCCCCATTGTAACAATTGTTGAATCCGAAACCCATTTTATAATATATTGATATGTACATTATATTAATAAAATAATCATTCGCAATATTTATTATTCTTATAATACTCATTGTACTGATTATATTTATAATACTTATTATACTTACTTTTCATAATTTTGAGCTGATGCCACTTGCCAATTAAAGGGCCCAATAGTTTCTGGTGGCAACGAATTTGCAGATGAATTGTTAAAGTGATTGTACACAAGGGAGTCGGTTTCAGTATTCAGTTCGATGAAATACAGCGGAACACATTCGTAATATAATGTTACACGAGAGCAACTGGCGTAGCAGTGATTTACAATGAATCGATTTACAGATGTAATTAACGAACCATGCATCGGTCGTGGTGTTCTGTAATAGGTGCTGGGCCTCGTCTTGATTAACTTCATTACCGAAAGTTTAATTCCAGCGCAGATGCTGTACATTAATAACAAACGCCACCTGTTAATGCGCGCAACATGCAAATAGTCAAATTACGGATTCATCATGCGTAACGTGATTCAGAAACTATTGCGAAATTGAAATTAGATATGGTTGCTATCGAAATATGCACTATTAACAAACACTGCCGCGATAGGATGGGCTGTTTAATTAGGTAAAGAATGCTTTGTAACTTTCAACGTGACATATACCTATACTACTGGAAATATTAGGTCGGTGCACAAAGGTTCGTCGAGTTTGTTAATGATTGTTGAAAAGGACATTATCTAAGTAGTTTCGAAGTGAGTTTTGTGGAAATTTATAAGTTATCTGGAGATTACTTCTTCAATATCATTTTCATAGAATTCCAGACTTGCAGAGTTTATCAGTTCTATGTAGAATAGTGTTTATGATCTCTAGTGGTGAAGATACTGTAAATAGACTTCCTAGTCTTAAAGTGGGTTAAAAATGCAGGGGAGTGAAGCTAAATAAAATCGTTTAAAAACAAAAGTACCTAATCGCACACAATTTCAAATTATTATACTGAACCTTGGACTATGGATAAGTTGATAGTCGATGGCGTCTACCGGGTCCATTTTGACCCAGAATACCTATAATTTCCCCCATAAAATCCTCAGAATAAAGATTTACATTTTATATTATACATATTTCTTATTTTCTTAAAGTAGTTGGTAGATAAATAAGACGTAACTACTTAGATTTGGATGGGTCCAAATGGACCCAGCATCCGCTTTGTGATGGTTGAAATAGTTAAGAAGAAAAGCGAAAAGAAAGATTTAAAGCCCTTTCTAATCTGTATATTCACACATTTTCTATTTCTCTCCATTTTTTAAAACCAATCTTGCTCTTGTCAAATGAATACACACTGCTGGACATATGCATTGTGTTATTTAGAATTTTCAATCATCGCACTTCTCATAGCTCCATAATTGATAAATTTGTTGGAATCGAATTTAATTTGAGCAAAATATCGGGTACTCAAAATCTAATTACGTAATGTTTTCACAATATTAATTATAAGCTGCATAGAAGTAATTACATGCTATTATATTCGCGTGAAGTAATAAATATTTCGAGTGGCATTTATCGTTTGTAGAATTGAAAAGGGGGGCACATTTATGAGGATACGAGGATTTATGAGTTGTTTTAGTTCAAATATTTGTTTTCCTTATTTCACCCAACCGAGGAACCAGCATTTCTCCTTCTAAAAAAACCAAGTTTATTAACATGAAAAAATGGCACGCTTGAGGCTTCGAACGAATGCCAGATAACGAGTTTCGTGGACGAAAGACAGTAAAATAGAGTAAATTGAAGTCTCAGTAAAATTAAAAAAAAAACATTTATCTGAATGAAATTATATTTTCACAATTATATCTTTCTGTAATTATTGAATAAAAAGATTGTTTGTGTCTTCCCCAATTCCGGATAAAGCGTCAAATGGAGGAGTTTTAATTAAAATTTTTACAAATAACTGATGAGATGTAACGCTGAAGATTCATAAATAGAATTCAGGAATATACATTGTGCAAATGATGCGAATAAATTATCCTAAATAAATAGCACGTGAGCACTATGACCAGTGGTTACAACGAATTAGTGAAACTACGTCATGAGTTAGCTACTATAGAATCATGTCGTATTTATAAAACGTGTATGTTGACAAGTATTATACGGAAGTGTGTCCGAAGTGAACAAATTTGCGTGTTGATGTTTTTAAATTAAATTAAACGAACGCGACGTGTATTTCATGTTGCTCGATTGCTTATTGGGGAATCCGTTACATGCTAAAATATTCCAAGAATAATAATGGCAAAGTAGACCATGAGGCCGAAATTTGGGATGTCCGTGCGAAACCGAATAAACGGAAGTATGGAACAGTACACAAAGTTAATTAAATTTCGTTTTTTGTTTTTGAATAAAATTCAATGAACGCTTATAAATGAGCACCAGGAAAAGGAAAGTATATAATTTTGCTTCACACACAGAATCGTGTCTATTTTTGCGATAAAATTTTCAGTTTGCATGTAAATATTCTAATTTTCATAATCACATAAACTAATGAGGACCATTATAACGATCATCGTTCGTAGCAAATCAAATTGTCAGTGGGTAGAAATTACAATACAAACAAATCAATGATACCAATTAAATTCATTAAATAAATTAAATAGTTAAATATTTAACAATAAACATCGGGGTATATTTATGATTTTTAGAGAAAAATGGCAATTTATGATCAGACCCAATTATTATTTGAATAAAATGTTTTAAACATGTTTTGCAATGGTGAATTATTTTGTTTGATTGGATTTTGTCATCAGATTTCTATGTTAGTTTATTTGAATAGTAGAATAATTTTTCTAGAAATTATCTCGTTATTTGATTTCTATTTAAATGATTTCTTATTTTATTTCATATTTGAATAAATGGTTTTTAAAATAATATTAGCAGCAAATTTTTGGCGCTTTCATTTTAGCTGTGTTTACTTAGCAGACGTGGATAGCCATGGTTATCCTTCACTTGAAATGTTTGAAATAATACTAGTCCTGATAGTAAGTACCTATGTATACGTTGTTGAAACTCTAGATTCAACATTCTGCTGTATAGGTATCTAAACCACAAAATTTCCCGTTAGTTTATTTACTTGAGAAATCATTTCCAAATAATTTTTTCGATTACGATATAAAACAAAACTACTTCTCTCGTGCCATTTTTACAAGGGAAACTATGAAGTAATCTAAAAGAATAATTTCTTGACATATTACTTTTTACTTGCGTCGATTTCAAGTTTACCAGCAAAGCACTTTGTCAAAAAAGGCACTTTGTGAAATAAAAATCCAATAATATTGTATGAAGTTGTGTAAGTAGTGTACATTAAATAATATACACTGAAAGACAAATATTTAAGTGGATCGAAATGGAAAGAAGCTTACCACAATTTTCAAGCAAAAATTTTCAGGGAAAATAATTCCACAAAGAGAGTGTATATCGTAAAAATTATTTTGTTTTTGGCAAATCAATTTATCAAAAGGTAAAACCTATCCTATATGAAAATAAAGTATTGAATAATATAATTACCATTGCGTTAGTATTTCAACGAAACAATAAAATATATATATACATATCAATATACAAAATGTTTGTCAATATTTTGAAGTGGAAAGCAAATAAATTTCAACAGAAAGTGTGTAATTCATAGCGGAATTCAACAACATTCAACGTCATTGCGTTAGTATTTCGAAGTAAATACCAAACGGTAAAAAAATCTAAATACATTCAAGCATTAGATTCTCGGCAAAATTGTTAGGCTAAAAGCAAATATCATTCCACAGAAATGATGTTTAGGTGATACCATCCCAGTCCTCTTCCTAGACAAACAAATCTATCCAAAACAAACTCTTGTATAAACAAACAATAAATCAAATAATGTAGGATAACATATAAAAATGAGCAGTATTCTGGCGATAATGCATGCAAATAACAAGTATGCACAAAATAAATGATGAATTCAATTTTTCTCGATTTATAACCAGTACACATTCACAAATATCTTTTTTTTCACAATGCCTTTACTATAACTAAAGATTAGATATACATATACAATAATCTACTGTTTTATTGCACATATAATTTGAATCTAAAGCAATATTCCAACCGCTGGATTACATGATTCTGAATAAATGGAGATTCCAGTTTTAATAGAAATGTTCATTTTCATAAATTGAATAGTTTGTTCGAAAATAGAATCTATCGGGTGAATGGTCCATGATTTATCAGAATATAACTTTCACTTCGCTTAACCTAAGCTTAACAAACCTACTGTTTCCACTCAATTTAATATAATATAAAAACAAAACAAAAATCCCCAAAGTAAAAAATGTCTCTTTTTACTTTATGGTGAAAAAATAATTAGATAACATAATCACATGAGTTACTTAAGTAATTATTGAATAATAAGTTCAAGGAACTCGGCAAATTAAAAATATTCACCTGTTTATCAAAAACATGTCTTTCTGTTTTTATAATTTAAAGTCTGCTCTGCTGAATGAATTATTTAAATGGCTGCAGTATTTTGACTGCACAAAGGTAGCATAATAATTTCCCTTTTTATTGAAGGCTTGTATGAACGAGTTGATGAAATATTTACTGTCTCTAATTTAAATTGTTAATTTAAATTCTAAGTAAAAAAGCTTAGATTTCTGTATGGGACGAGAAGACCCTATAGAATTTTATAACTTATTTTTAACTGTTGTTGTATATAAATATAAATTATTTTGTTGGGAGGATGTTTGAAATTATGACTTAAGTCAACTTAAGTTAAAAATTTCTTTCAAATCCATTAAGTTTCTCTAGTACTATTCTGCCCTCCTAATTATATAGTTAAAATATCCTCTCTAGCATTTCGAAGCATCCGAGAAAACCGAGGTTTTGTCATTCTCTCTGTACCACCCTTGTAAAAAAATTAAGAAATTAAACAGTTTCTGGATCTCTATGAAGCACGCAGGGTTTGCCAACTCTACTTAAAAGGTAAAAAAACCCATGAAACTTCAAATACTTCAATATTTCTTGAAAAATGGAAAAACGCTAGACAGGCCACTTCAATTAAGAAGGGCAGTTAAATCGTTGTGCAAAACCAAACCACACATACAGACTTACTGTGTGTTCCCCAGTAAACCCACATCCAAAATTGAAATCTTATTATCACCTACACAGCTGAAGATCTCCAGCGTAGGCGTTCACGTCAGGAAATAAATCCAAACCAATGAAAACACGAAATATAAAAATTGTCACGTCGAAATCGATCGACCGCTCGAGGAAGGGGTAGGCGGGCACGTGGCGAGTCGATTATTATTTCCGATCCTGCTAATCCGCAGGACCGCGGCGCCGTTTTAATTCTGCCCGATGGGATCCAAGATTCATAGGGTGGCAGGGTGGAAGAATGGGCGAAGGGAGAAATCGGTCTGTAGGGCCAAGAGCAAGCAAGACTCGAAGCGGTGTGGTGCGGAGCCGTGGCGAGTTGGCACGGCTAGCCTATAAAAGCCCTCTCGCACCGAGCCGTCGACGTCACACGTCGTTAGTACTCTGCACGGTGAGGAACTCCGGCGTGCCACCTGTTATCCCAGGACGAGGCTGCTCCGCAATCTCTCGCCCTGCAGCGAACCATAATCGACGAATTTTCCAACAGTACCGCACGCATCAGAGAAGTGGCTGCTGTGGGCGAGAAGGAAAGGAGCGGACGTTACTTCGCCAGGATCGCGCGTCGACAAGCCAGCGGGCTCCTCCGAGGCCCGTTCTTTTCGTAGCCGCACTCACGCCCGGCGAAACAGCCGCCCCGGCCTACCTAGTCTCGCCGTTTATTTTCCAACGTGATTGAAAGGGAAGATTGTTACCTGTGACGAGGACCAAGGCCTGCGAGGGAAACGATCCAGCGGCGAGCAACCACCTCGTAATTCGAAAAAGTAAGTGGCTACCCCCGCCCCACCCCGCGTTCCGCTAATATCCCATTCCTTAGCCGCGAAACGGGTCGGACGCTCGCTGTTGCGTTAATTTCCACCTAGTTCCGACTTCGATATTCCCGCCTTATCACAGTCTCGCTCCGACGAGCCGCCGTTGTGCAATTATTTTGAATATTGCCCGCACGTTTATCTGGGGCGAAGATTGCGGCGCAGCACGGGTTGCCAGATTAGTGTAATTTTAACGCCTGTTTCCATTAATAGCGACGAGATTACGGCGAAAGCCACTGTCTCTCGGTCTCGCTTTTGAATTTCTCTTCCGTTTTTCAACTCGTTCGGAGCACGCTTCGTTAGCATCGGGTGATTTTATTATTTGAAATTATCATTGCCGTGTGTGTTGGCGTTGAAACCAGAGAGGGGAGTTGGTTTTAAATGCACGGCCAAGTGGCACGTAGAATTCAGCCAGAGAGAACCGTGGATGTTCGAGTCTAATCTTTCGTAGCGACAAGGACTTTGCAAAGAATAACAATCAATTAAACGGCTCGAGCTGCGCCGGGTTCCGTATTGGCGTTTCGTGGTAGAAACCCAGCCGTTGAACGAATGACTAACCCGTTCGCTTCGATACAGAGCGGAATCAACTTTTGGATCGAAAAACCTTTTTTTAGATGCCGTTCCTCGAATTGACAAGTATTTTTCACCCTCGGAAATTCGCCGTTGCTCCCGGTACGCATCCGAGCCTGACTCACCTCTCGATTTACGTTTCGTCACAGTCCAGTAACGCGCGGATCCTCGGAAGATGATAAATCGCGGTTACCCAAAATTCTCCCACCTTCCGCCTTACGATCCTGCCGCGCCGTGCCTCGCGCTCCTCCACCTGCCAATTAACGCGAGAGGTTAACGATCAGCCGTGCAGTGTCTTCGCGTGATATCCCGTTGCGTGCTTGGCGGAAAGAAATCTTACCGCAATGTGAATGGTAAATTACGCTGGCCTGGGCTAGTCGTATTAGCACGATTTTCTGTTACGACACAGACAAATTAAAAGGAAAAGGGAAATCTTGCTCAATGGCAACCTGTATGAACTGAATTCTTTTCTTCGTTTAACCAACGATTCCTTTTTGTTTCTAATCTCGAAACAGCCGATCCACTGTCCAATTTTATACTAATCGGTAATTGCTTGCTTGTCTAACTTTTACTGTCTAATTTTATGCAACGCGAATTGCCCTTAACGTTCTTATCAAATCGCTAAAAAATAGGTGACCTCTCTGATTTTTTTTTTGAAAAATTGTACAACTTGCAGTAAAAAAACTTTATGGTCTTTATTTATTCGTTATTCAAGGATATGAAAAAATTCTATTCTCCTGTAGTGGTTTGATTTCTACGTGACGCTCAGCGCAAAAAAAGAAGCGTCGATGGTAGCCAGTGTAAGTCGACGTAGGATTGTCTTAAATAAAAAATCCAAAGATATTTTTATATGTTATATCAACCGCTATCGTATCAGCCTTTAATATGGCAAAGAAAGCAAAATCACGATGTTTGGTGTAAGTTTGAACGCAAACATGCTAAAAGCTTAGCTTATCTTTCGGTGGAAACGGTTCCACAAGGATGCGTTGAAGCTAATTTTTTAAAGCTTGACACAGCAGAGCTTAGCTGTCAGGTGCATTCCCGGCTTTAACATAGAAATTACTAAAGGAGTTAAAGTAACTGGTTTATCATTTTCCATGGAAATTAAAAAATTTCTAAAGGTTGCACATTCTCAAATTTTCCGTCATATTTTCCTTTGAGTTGCGTATGTTTTCAGCGACCGGTCATTTTTATCGTTTTGGCACAGCACAGTGGCTACCTAATTATACGACAGTCATAAGTAATTTTAGGGATAGGTAATATAATTTTTCGAGCCCATCAAATTCATCATCTCCGTAGTTTTTGTAATTGAAAAGTGTTTACCTGTTCAAAGTAAATCGCTCTTTTCGCATACAAGTGCGACGAGCATGCACTATGTCGCTTTGGAAGAGAGTACGCGTATCGTGGGTCGTAAATTATCGAGGATTCCTGACGATAATGTGGGTGGTGTAGCATTAATTTGATAATAATGGGAGATCGAAGAAAGGGTGGCGATTCAGCAGAGTAAACACGGAGAATTGTGCAAAGTGTGTGTTACCGTAAATTGTTGCGGTTTCTTTTACCCCCAGCGATTGGATCTACGCGCAATGGGACCGCAGCCTACGTGGGCACCGCTCCTACGGGTATCGAGAATATTGGATTCTTTCTGTATTGCACTGCAGAGCTGTACGTATCGCGTTCATACGTTTGATTTCGTGCGTCGGTGTCTGTCACGGGTCGGTTATTTTATGCTCGCGATTTTGGTCCTTTGTCGTTCGCATCCAAATGTCACTTGGAGATTCCCTGATCGATGGGTTAAAACTAAACGACTGGATGGAAGTGCCAATGGCTTCTCCCGTGCACAGTGTTACAGGGGAGAATAAAAGTGATGACGTTATACTATACGCTACGAAATGTTTTACAAAGAATATAGTTTATTTGTGATTTTATTGCAGGAAAATATTGGAAACCTTCTGAACAAGAAACCCCCTACTAAATTATTTATATTCATCGTTATCAGACCTTTGAAAGAATTTTCAGATCAGAAGTATTATTCAGTGTTCGTTTGAAAATGTACACCTTATCGGTTGTCATTTTCGCAGCTTTGCAAGATTCTATTTTCCGCTATTCTCAGGTTTTCTGATAAATTATATAATAACCTACTACTTTTTATCAAGTTCTCAACATTGTTATTTTAGCTAGCACTATAGGCCACAGGACATTTTCTTTAATCTGTAGGGGAAGCTGTAGTAGTCGTTAGCATCCTTGGCTCAAAAAGTACTTCTTTACAATTTCTAGTTTTCTTTCACTACAACACTGCAAATCCCAGTTTTACATTTGCTAAAATCGCAAAAAACGTCTCAAGGATTTTCTGAAAATTTTTATAAGAAGCAGGGTGAAGTAGAAGACAAACATTTCGCAACGAGGTCTTAAATTCATTTATTTTTACTTTCAGTTATTAATGAAGGGTGAATTATTAAAAAGTCAACAATTTATTTTTAGTCTTCGAGTGCTAATAATTGATACACACATTGTGACAATGAATGTACTAACAAGGGGAGGACACCATGTGGTAGACATCGATTTTGATGAGCCTTGGCACGATGGATCTATGTCGAAAATAAGTAAATAGGTGCCCGAGCGTTTCTGCCAATGGGCCTTAATAATAGAGATATTTCCATGTAAATTATTAAAAATTTCATAGTGGCCGTGGGGTTTTAGTGGGTAAGAATCCCACAACTACCCTGGCGCCCGCGGGGAATTCCCTTCTGGGCGCGTCAGGGTGTCTTTTGATGATATCTTCACGTTATTTTTTTTTATAAATTCTTTTTTTTAACTTGGGGAAATCTTCAAAAGGCACCCCGACTCCTCTAGAGGGGAATCCCCATTGGCGCCAGGGTAGTTGTGGGATTCTTACCCACTAAAACCCCACGGCCACTATGAAATTTTTAATAATTTACTGTAAATATCTCTATTATTAAGGCCCATTGGCAGAAACGCTCGGACACCCACTTACTTATTTTCGATATGTCGATCCATCGTGCCAAGGCTCATCAAAATCGATGTCTACCACATGGTGTCCTCCCCTTGTAAGTATGCCGATGAATGTACTTTCATGGCTATTTTAGTTTTGTCATTGAATATTTTTAAAACAAAAGACGCAAAGGTACTGAAGATGTTTTATTTCAATGAGAAATCCCTAATCATCGATAATAACTGCAAATTAAGACCATATAAAAAGGTCACAAAAAATATAGATATTCCAAATGGCATTTCCGCTTAGGGTGCCAATCATCGTACAGTTTACCCTGCAAAGCCGACTGAAAAATTTGTTCCCGTATCATGTAGGTAGATACCTGAAACCCTTCGACCGTAATGGACTTGAATCATCGCAAAGGGCACTGTTGTTCGAGCAACGGACGGTCAAGTCGAAGAATGTCGTATTTACACGAAGGCGCCAAGGGCCACCCGTTGCTCTCTCTCTCTCTCTCTCTCTCTCTCTCTCTCTGTTGCTCATAAAACTAAAGTTGGGAGAGAAGCGTTTAAGGATTTACAAGGATCACGTGCCCCTCATCCACATATACATATATATATATCCCCTGGTTCCTCGTCAACAGAACGTGCCATGCGTGAGACACTTGGAAGGATATATGGACCTTATGAGGTTCTTAATATGCCGTAACGAGCGCGTGTTACAAGCTGCCCTCTCAAAAGTCCACCGAATCCATAGCAGCCGCGAACAATAAACCGAGTTTATCCTCGTTCATAAAAAAAAGAAGAAAGAAAGTGGAGGAAGTTCCCGTGCCAAGGAGGGCACTGGTTATATGTAGGGGAGGCCGGGGCTAAAAGTTCCGATTTCGATAAAACATAAAAAATGACTGGAAAATAATGTAGTTATTCTCTTCACTATTGACTAATTTCTTGTTAAATTTATTGTATTTTATGATTTTAAGCTTGTGATTAATATATTGTAATAGGTTTTTCATAAAAAGTAATTTATTTGTGGCTGGTCGAAGCGGAACTTCTTACCCCTTTATGGGGCAAGTTGTTATCGCATTGGGGTAAGTTGTTTCTAAGATATAAGAGTTGCCTTTTAATGAAATATTTCATTTTCTAACGAAGTAAAACAGAATTTTATTAATAATGTTTATTTATGAAGGATCGGGTCAACAAAAATGTGTTATCTTTAAAAGAAAAGCAAAACAATATAATAACCATAAACATTATGTTTGGAGTAAAAACTAAACTCTACAAATCAGTCTTACGTTCAACTGTTTGTGGGTACCTACTTAGCGAGACTTCTACTTGTAGCCTACAGTGGTTTCCTGTCCAGATTGTAGTTTTTTAATAACTCTCGATGGAGTCAAGTGGCAGACACTGAATTCTCTAGCGACAGTTTTTATCTCTATGGAAATCTTGCCCCTTTCTGCTTTTCATTCATATGTTCGCATCTTAAAGCACAGCAGGAACAATTTATACATTTGCGGTGGGGCAAGTTTTTACCGTAACAACGTGCCCCAAGTAACTAGCCCCTATCGACACATTTTACACTTTGAAACGATAAACACTATTACACCATGTTCTTAAATGTCATTTGATCCATACGAACGAATTAATCAATAATACAAATAATCGAAATAGACCAAAAAATAATGATAGAAAAATATTTACTTATCTGGTGCGCGACTAATAGGTTCCCGCTTACAACCACACGATTCGCTGTCGCGGACGCTATTAACACGTGCGACAGAGTGGCGTGATCAACTCACGCGGAAAAAATAATTTAAAGTACAACGCTCTTTTCATTTCGAAGGTAGAACCGTCTGTACAACCTACCCCCCCGGAACTTTTAGCCCCGGTCTCCCCTTAACCAGCGGGAAGTAAAATTGCCGTTCTTAGATTAAAATGTCTGTCAGCTACACTCCTCGGAATCCGCGTCAGTAGAACACTAAATTGGAAATTCAATTCTTATCTTTCGCCGTGGCGTACGTTCGCGCGCAAACTTCGTGAATTCTTTAGTGCGCGCGGGATAAAGGCGCGGGGTGACACGAGCTTTCTTCGGCGGCGCTTCTCCGCCGTTGAAAGCGATATGGCTCTCGAAACGGGCACCGAACCAATCTCGCTTCCCTGTGAATTACTATCCCCTTTTCACTGAACTTGATTCAAACTTCCGCGACGTCTCGGATGCCGTTTCTAATTCCTATATCCTGTTCTAACAAGCGGCGGGCGTTTCCAGGGGCGCTTTTCTCACCACCCCGACCCCCCCTCCCCACACTCGCCCGACCCACTGTTCTCGCACCTCCACCCCGGCGAACGCAACCCTCCGGTTCATCGTTAATGCAATTTCTTTCGGATTTCAATCCTGCTGATCGCCGGCAATCGAGAACCCGTCGAAAGTTTCCAGCGCCCCTGCGACCATCGATTTTCCATCTCGCCGTTCGCGCGGGAAACGCTCCTCGAGATCGAGTACACAGAGAAGTATCGTCGATTGTCCTGCGTCAACAATGGTGCCGCTGACAGCTGGCTCGAACAAAATTATCTCGATTCGCCCTGCCATAAACTGGACTAACTTTCCTGGCTAATGGCGCGCCGAGGGTCAACGCGCAGCGATCATAAAATTCGCGTGGATCTTCGGTTCGGTAGGCCCTCCTCCCTCCGCTTGCAAAACAGCGCTTGTTCCTAGAAGCTCGTAAACAGCTCGCAACGAATGGGAAGATTAACGTGGTAGTTTTTCTCCTCTGTGCGAGACTGTGCGATGCCTGCTGTTTTTTT
This sequence comes from Andrena cerasifolii, assembly GCF_050908995.1. NCBI lineage: Eukaryota > Metazoa > Arthropoda > Insecta > Hymenoptera > Andrenidae > Andrena > Andrena cerasifolii. The sequence continues at coordinate 11,437,586 of NC_135119.1, read as the reverse complement.
TTTATTCCGCGATTTCGAACGATTTTTTCGCCCCTGGCGAATGTCCCGCCGCCCAGAAGTTGCGCGTGGACTGTACGCAGTGTACTGTTTGAAAGGGTAAATGAGGTAAAGTGACTTTTTGAAAGGTGTTTGGGATTAATGCAGTTCTTTCTGTTAGGAATTTGGAAATATGGGTGAACAACACGTGGAGATAATAATGAGGGAGGTGTGTGAGGTTTGGCACACCGATTTGGCTAATCTTTTGCATATGGACAGTCCATGTAAAGGGTTTCATCTAAATAAGTTCGCCTATAGGAACGAGCCGGGCCTGCGGTTAAGGGGGTATATCCGTTTGAACCCTCGGAAAATGTGTACGTTTTGTGGATTTTTTTACAAGTCAACGGCTCGATAAAGATTTCCCGTTTTTTTTACTAACTTTACGTAGTATTATGAACTACTTATAAAAAAAGTTTCAGTTAAAAAACTATTGTTTTTCGGAAGTTATGTATACATATCCGAAAGTCTCTCGATTTTAGAAGGCTAAACGGTGGGCCTAAAAACTCGCGCTGCGTTCAACCACTTCACTTCCAATTTTGCATGCAGGATCGTAATAAGGTTCCACATCATACAACGAGGCCTTTTTTTATTCCGATTCTACGTTTATTATTTATAAAGAAAAAGGTGGCCGTTTCTCTTAGAAAAATGTAACTTTACCTTTGATCTCTCACCATTTCTTTATTTTTCAAAATTTTCAAAATCGGCCCGGTTGGACGATAGCTATTGACATACTTTATAAGAAGATTTTATTGTTTTTGATTTCAGACACGGCATACAGCTGTTTTCAGGCCCACCGTTTAACCGTCTAAAATCGAGAGACTTTCGGATATGTATGCATAACTTCCGAAAAACAATAGTTTTTTGACTGAAACTTTTTTTTTAAATAGTTCATAATACTTTGTAAGGATAGTAAAAAAAGGGGAAGTTTTCATCAAGCCGTTGACTTGTAAAAAAATCCACAAAACGTACACATTTTCCGCGGGTTCAAACGGGTATACCCCCTTAATGGGGGATTAGGTAATTCTTTATAAATTTTTTGTACAAAAACGGTTCGGCAAATTAATTTGAGGTTTGGCAGGCTGTTTCATTGTATCTTGAACTATAGCTCTGAATTTTTGTACGACAGTGAAAAAGAACCTGGCAGATACAGAGAGAGACCGTTGAAAAATGCTCGGGTGGTCCTGGCGTTGACGGAAAGTACTGTAGGCTTATCTGAAACACAAAAAGGAAAAGAGATTCTTAATCTTTATGAATGTGGCTATCTTTATTGCCGTATCTGTTACCGTTCCGTTTTTATTTAAAGAAGTTTTCCCGATTTTGGGGCGAAACCTTTTTCAGACTCAAATCAGGGCGCTTCATCGTCTTCAAAAGGCTGGCATTTTAACATTCTATTATTTTTCTTAATGCATCTACTACCACCCATAGCCACATTCGTACAGTTTAACAATCTCTTTTCCTTTTTGTGTTTCGGATAACTTTTACTTAATCTTTCACTCCAACCTGGTGCATCCCTCCTTGTAAGATCACAGAACGACATTCTAAGCTGACGTCCAAGAAAACCCACCCCTCAAAGAAACATTTAAAATTTCTGTCAATAAAAGCCCAGTAGCACGTGAAAATGAAATATCCTGGCTACCACTCGTCCCAGAATGTAGTCCAGCAAATGGAGTACGAAACGATAGACTCGTTAATAATTTGGACGCTACCGTGCGCCCGTAGTAGCCAGACAGAGCTGGAGCAGCGTTATGGAACTGCCGGTTATTATCCCTAATAATCGAATAGATTACCCGCGCTAGGATCGACTAACTAGTTTCCGCGATAGATCGGCAATTAGTTTTGCGAGAGCGCCGGCCGCGCGCGTCACTGCCTCGAAAATTTGTCGTTCGCGTTAAATCGCGCGAGCCTGGCACGAGCTGGACTCCCGGTGCAGCGGATAGAAAAAGACCGGGCCGTCGCGATAGCCGATAAAAACGCGTAAAATTAGAAACAATTACGCGGCCGCCGCCGCGTAAAACTCATTCACTTATCGGTCGTAACAGGCGCCGCGGTGCTGAATCGCGTTATCGGGGCGGCAGTTCGTTGTGTGGACGCGCTCGGGCGACCCGATCTGTAGTAATTTTCAATTATTCGCATCGGCGAGATAAAGCGGCGCCCGACGCAAAACAAAGAGAAGCATGGCAATTACCGAAGGTCGAGGCGGCGCGATCAGGAGTTGAAGGACCCGATAAAATACCATCGGCTACACTGTGCGCGAAACGGAGGCCGAGCAATCCGTACTAATTATTACGGTCGTTTCGACGGTGTTGCCTCCCGCGGTCCCATTTGTTCCCGTCCTGAAGGACAACGCCTAGCAGTGATTTACCAGGCTGACGGCTGACCAACAGCGTTCCTTCGTCATCAAGCCTGAAGGCTGTCGAGGGCCAAGGCCGGGGCTGAGATTAATTCCGGAATACTGGGAAGGGCGGAGACGGGGCTGTTAAAATTCCCCAGGTCCGCAATAAAGTTCTACTTCCGCGGGAAACGGCGGGAAGTGATGCATCATTGCTATAGTGATTCGGGCGCAATCTTATCGGCCGCTGAAAGCTACTTAACGGTCGCCAGCTACTAGAGCTCCAGCGATCACCATGCGAACCCTATTTCTGATTACATCGGAATGCCTCTGTACCGCGAAGAATTCCTACCCCCCCCCCGCCCGTGGTACCTGGACAGGCGCATAACCTGGCGGCGGTTGCTTTCGCTGTTTCTTGTAGATCCGCGCAACGGTACGTTTCGCAACGCGCCTTTCTACGCGGAGAATACTGGACGCGACCGTTTGCGTTAATCAGGTTCTGGCAGTTTTCATTGACCTATCGACGGTGCTCTCGATTCCTAGGCGGGCATTTTGCACGCTGATGCTGATATTGCGTCACGCGGCGTTCGGTTTTATTCAGGTGTTTCGAAACGAATGGACAGGGTAGGGAGAGATGTTTGGCGCAGCTCGGGGGGAGGGTAGTTTCTTGTTAGGAAGCTAGTGGAAAGTGGAGGAAGAGTAGCTTTTGTCCGAGGCTCAGTTTTTGGGAACACTGATGTCTGGGGGTGCGCTGGGTGAACGAGCACTTGGGGTAGAGTTGGGACAGATTCCAGTGGATGGTCAAGGTCGTATCTAGCTTTGTGAATTAGGAGATGCGATGTTTATGATTTTTAAAAGGTGGGGTGCTAAATGCTTGAAGGGTAGAGTTGAAAGGTATCAAAGTTTTAGGTATGTAGTTGGTATCAATGTTTTGGTACCATTACTGAGAGATTATAATGATATATAAATCGTGTAAATACTGGAAATTGACGTATAAGATATAAAAAAAAAGTAGGAGACAGATGTGCATAATTTATGGCAATGTTTTTGATATTTTTGATAAAATTTGTGAGAGAATAATAGCTAGGTACCTACATGTAAATGATCGATAAAGTATGTTAGTGATGTGTGAAGGAATAAAGAGAATTGATATTTGAGATAACGATAGGAAACATGCTTCGTGATATTATGTTTTACAAAGAACGAAAATATTAATATACATGGCATTATCGATAATACAGTCTTTTAAGATTTGTACAAAGACCCATTGTGTGTAATAACATTAAAAAATCACTAATTTCAAAAACAACATTTTACAAAATAATGTATAACTGTATTAAACAGTGAAGTCATATCAACTCTTAAAAAACAATATTTTAGTTAAAACATCATTTTAAACAGTTCTTTCGTTCCAAATTACGTTTTCACTTTACCGAAATCCTTTCGTGCTGGATAAAAATAATTGTGGCGGAGAAATATTCTTTCACGATTTTTCTACACTATCTTCAGTTTAAATATACATTTCTGCTGAGCAGTTGGTACTAAAAAGGGAATACATCGAAACCTTACTTTTACTTTCGATGAGACTCTGCAGATTTGCAGAATAGTGAGAAATATTTGATACGTATTTTTTGTTATCGGCAATCGTCCATGTTAAAGGGGTGAAAACAGCCCAAATGGGGGGACGAAAACAGATTTCCTGGAATATTTCGAGAATTATTAGACGTAGGGCAAATTTTTTTTTAAGTGTGAGTTTTTTAAAGGCGAATCCAGCCCCCGCTCAGTTTTTAGAAAATTTAATTAATCATCTAACGAGCAGCATTGCGACAATATCAATACTAAGAAAAATTATACACACCTAACTGTTGCAAAAATAAATGCTCAGTTGCAAAATTTTTATTCTACATTTTGGCCATATCTTTCCACCAAGAGTCTCTTCTACCCGCTTATAGTAGCATTGACAACACCACGCCATGTGCACTTACGCCTTACCCCCACACGAGCAGTTAACCCTTCATCGATTCAATCACATATGTAAGTATTACACCACGATTTTCGCGCGTGCCTCCATGAGACAGGTTTAAAACTTTTCTACGCGATAGCTGTCCGTGCTGATGCCCTTTACCCGTGCATGATTTCGCATAGTGCAAGCATAACCGAATGTACATGATGTATGTACAGGGTGTTACATAATAGATAGTAAAACAGAAAGACTAGCGATCCCACTTGCAAAAATAAATAAGAAATGTGCAATAACATTTGTGCAAAAAAATTGATTTTAAGAATTCATTTGGTAGATCCACGTACATCTGGCTAAAATTTATCAGAATTTATCAACAAATGCGGCAGGCCTACAAATTAAATCACTCCTTGTACAAAAATTAGTCCAAATCGTATAATAACTTTATTTCAACAAAATGAATTTCTAGAACCCGCTGGACTAAACGTCGATTTCTCTCGAAATGAAGTTCCATCCGAAAAGGAATTCCACAATTTTGACTTAGGTATATTTACCGAAAACTTCGTTTCATTCGCAGACGAATTTTCAAAATCGATTTCTCCGAAAATCAAGCCATCTGTCAACTAATTTTATCCCACATCTCCTACCTAATTTCTTCCCTCGTAGAATCACTGTCGTTTCCGTTCATCGCGAAGCATCCTGTGTCTGAAAAAATCAGGGGAACACCGCCGCGGACTTGTTAATACGTGTAGCCACCTATGCTTCTGGCACTGGTTGCAAAAACATTTTCCTTCGCGCCGTCGGAAGGGCGAAACTAGCTCTGGCCGCACGAAACAAGGTGAAGTTAAGGTTTATCGGTTGTCACCGGGTAATGTGAAAGAATTGCGGCGACACTTCGCCGAGTCTGACCAGCACAGGCTGATGCTACGTCGCGGTCGTCAGTGTATCTGCTCTCGTCAGAACGGGCACGTATCATTGCGCGAAGCGGTTTTATGGTAAACTTTCGTCGTTTCAGTTCGCGAGACACAAGGACTGTATACGTCGAACGTTCGAACAGTGAAGTAAGATGCTCTCGACGAATTTCAAACCGTTTCGCAACTTCGGAAGTTGACGCCGAACCCTTTACTTCATTATGTGCCGTGACTTATATTCGCAGCGAGAATTCTCAGCACGGAATCGTCTTCAATTGTGTAAAATACTGGTAAGCGTTGTAATGCCTCGAGGGGATGATCATATGCAATTCATCAGGTCGTCCTATGAGTAATGTAATAAACAAGTTTCTGTTAATGATCGATATTGACGACTTATATGCTATTTTTACGTATTTACTGCTAGCTTTTCACATCTTTTTATTAAATCTCTTATTGCTTTTTCTTGATTATTAATAATTTATTATTACTAGTATAAATACTTTATAAAAATTATTACTAGTATAATTTATTATTATTAGTGTAAATACTTTATAAAAATTATTACTAGTATAATTTATTATTATTAGTATAAATACTTTATAAAAATTATTACTAGTATAATTTATTATTATTAGTGTAAATACTTTATAAAAATTATTACTAGTATAATTTATTATTATTAGTATAAATACTTTATAAAAATTATTACTAGTATAATTTATTATTATTAGTGTAAATACTTTATAAAAATTATTACTAGTATAATTTATTATTATTAGTGTAAATACTTTATAAAAATTATTACTAGTATAATTTATTATTATTAGTATAAATACTTTATCAAAATTATTACTAGTATAATTTATTATTATTAGTATAAATACTTTATAGAAATTATTACTAGTATAATTTATTATTATTAGTATAAATACTTTATAAAAATTATTACTAGTATAAGTCTAAATAATAAATTAATAAATAAAGCTTGCGTTAAGTAGTAGCATTACAAAGTCAGTTCTCAGAAACAGTGCATTAGGTACTTATAGGACGACGTTATTAAAACAGAAACTCGTTTATCCGAATTAGAGAGAGTTAGGAGCAGGAGGCAGGGTGTCGAGATAATAGAACGACTAGGTTTTGGGGAGAAGCTTATTTGTCGCTTAATACTCGATAATTTAATTTTTCTTCATTTATTTTAGTCTACCAGTTTTCCTGCGTGGCTAGTTTATAAACATATTTCTCCACACTTTTGACATTTTTTTATATGTTTCCTAATTTTCTTTTTGTGTTTGATACTATTTAAACCCCGTGTCCAAAGCAGTAGATGCTTGAGAATGACTGGGAATATTATTAACAGAAACGTATTCTTCTTCATAATTTCATCAGCTATTTCATCACTTCAAAGCTAGTACTTCTATATCGCAAAATTTGCTTAATCATGCTGAGATGGCACTTGTCGGACAATCAAGCGTTAAATTAAACAGTATTCCAATAATCCAAGTTCTACTACAGCACAAATAATTATTTTCACGAAACAGACTCACTTGAAATTTCAATATCACACGCCTACTAAAATTACTTTAATAATACACACATCCACGCCTAAATTATACTTGCAAAAGGCAAAGTCAATGCACCCATATTAAGTACTAATATCTGTTCAATTCTGTGCAAAACTCCAGATCCAACGCGACATTATCACCTGCACAAAACTCCCATGGACCTTCCCAAGAAAGTGGCCGCCACAACTAAAGATAAAGACCACAGAGAATCGTACATCATCTCTGCCTCGTCGTCATTTTCGATCGATTGCACTGTCGACTACGCACAGAGATGGGAGGGCGTTTAAAAAAAGTCTGAAGAAAATTGCGGGGGTACAGCAATCCCGTATTACAAACTTTGTCCTGGGAGCATTTTTCCTTCGATACACGCGCTGTCGAGTACAATTGATCAATAATAACTCTTTTGAACGATACATATCAGAAAGTATGACCTATTGTACGTCCAGTTAAGGCTTCCCCGCAAAGCACATGGGAAACAGTTGCAAAGGGAACGGAATGGTAGATAGTAGTCGCGCGGTATCAACATTGGTTTCCCCATTCCGGTGGGCAGAGGGGAAGAAATATATTATGTAGTCGTTGGAAAGGTGCAGGGAGCATTAGTATGTGTGCGCGTGATAGGAAAGCATGCGGGTCATGGGGCAACAATTTTCACGAGGTACGATGAAAGAATCCCTTTGACGGGCGTGTTACGTGCGCCACGTGAAAAGGGAAAAGTCGATGAGTACGTTTTCTCCTTCGTCAATTATAGAGGACCTGGGGGGCCGCCTTATTTCGCGGAATCAGATAACGCTAATGGAGAATGAAATCCCAGGTGCCAGGTAGAACCGCAGCATTTTCTGTTGCTGCCTCGGTCTTCGGCCCATCGGAGATAAATCGTCGCGATGAAAAATTCGACGGCAATAATTGAATCGTTAATATTCTACGATACTGCGAGGGGACGATAGTTTTTCGAACCTTTCAACCTTTACTTAAGGCCATCTTCGGGGGAAAAAATGATCGCGTATACGTATGCACAGAGAAAAGAAGTTACCGTTAAGTATCGAGTCAATTATAAAAGGTCTGTTAAGTGATCAAGCTTGCAGAAGTTAACGAGCGAGGTATAAAATGTGCTGGTAAATGAAGGGAGAATTTAAGATCGTTAATAGTTGGAAATTAATTGCCGAAGTCGGATTTTAATAGAAGAAGATGCAATTAGGGCAGCGAACGAAGGGAAGGTGTTTAAGTTTGAATTGATTTCATTTGAGAGAAAGGGTTTAATTATTTGTTAATAATTATGGGATAATTAGATGGTGAAGGTTCCTTGGAACTTCTGGATTTGTAACATCGGTTTGTCTAGCATCGTAACGTGGTTTTTATTTGTTCCAGTGGCCGACAGGTTGTGCGCCCCTTTTATGGGCGTTGTGGCCAATTTTCTGAGCTGCTAATGCATTCCTAATGGTGATAACAGAGTGTGTTAGGGTGTGTTAGGGTTTCCATGAAAAATATTTCCAGTGTTAATTATACGAGACTTGTCTCGGTGGTCTGTTGTTCCTAAGGTTCGAAGATTTCTTTGTCCGTTTAAACAATTTAATCTATAGGTTGGAACATTTTATAGATAATATGGCTTATTTATTTTTTAACAGAATAGTGATGCTAGTAAAAATATATTTAACGACACAAAATAGTTGGAGAATTTTCAGTTACATATTTAGCAAATTATAAGTTCGTGTAATTTGTAGTTAACACGTTACAAATTAGTATATATACGAAACTACTTAAATAGTTCGATGCTGCTATGATTTATATGTAAAACATTTTGCTCCTACCTCTATCGCAGCAACTAGTTGCATCGACATAGTTCGACTTCCACTGTAAAAGAATCGTGAATTTCGCCTGGAATTTCGTTTAGTACAAATATTCAGCTGTTGAATGTTTCGGTAGAACTATACGCAGGGTAGTTCGCGGCAAAGTTCCTAAAATTTTCCAAATAACTTTGACGTACCGTAAAGAAATTCTGGAATGTTTTGCGCCATCGCCCTTTGCGTCTTAATTCAGCTATTCCATCCACTTACACGCTGAAATGAGGCATTAATGAAAAGGGGAATTTAAGTATAATTTTCAAAAGATAAAACTTTCGAAATTGTAAAGTTCATTAAGCACCTTCGTTATGGACATTATAAACGCCAACCTACATCAGCTTAAATTACCCACATTTACATACGTCGATTAAACAATTTCTTTCAAGGGGCATGTATAATTTTAGTTTCTTTATTATTGTACATTACCATCACCTTACAAATTGCTTCATTAATCCACCGAATATTTCTCAACGCACATTAATGTTAATTTCTTCCTAAAAATTTTAACACCCTCAATTATTGTCATTTTATGAATAACTCGATTATTTCATTTCCCCACATTTTGCATAATATTGACCGCATTATTATGTATAACTTCAATTTTATTTAAATTCATACTTTGCATTTATTTATTCAGCTCCAACCACAGATTATTTAAATTCAACCAATCTGGGTATTAGTCGAAATCGTTCTGACAACGACTGCTTTAATCTGTTTCTTAATTAACGTAAACCTAAGCCGCCTTCAATGAATTTTTCGCGGGTCATGTAATCTTTGAAATGAGATTTAAGTACATTCAGTTGTGAACTCCCGAAACTGTAGAAGATATTGCGTTGAATGAATTTTCATAAGGCAGCCAATTCGCTTATGCCACAGAGCGTTCATGTGTAACGACGGTTTATAAAATACGATTTCGTAAAGCTACCCTCGATGATCGACATTGTGTTCCCTTTACTGTACAACCCACATTGTTCTCCAAATTCACTAAATTTTGCTACGCAATGCGCATTGCCAATTTGTTCACGCAAATCGCAAGTTTTCCTCGTTCATAAAAGATTTAATCGCCAGATGGGGCGGGGAGGGGGATGGAGGAGGGGAGGTGTGCAAGTTTATCGAGTTTGGTACAATTGCAATCGGCATGGAAATGTCAGATTGAAATGAAAGCGTCTTTTCTACGTTCGATTTGCTGAATTAATTTTAGTCCTTCGTCCATGCCCTTTGTTCCACGCTTCTGTCAGGAATTTTATATTTAATACGCGAGCGAGGCATTGCTTCGAAAGTGCCCATTCTGCGTTACATTGACGTCACGCTGAAACTGTTCACTGAAAAGATCTGTCGATTAGAAAGTGACGTTCAGGATTTAAACATTAGGTTGCTGTGCGTGCTTTACTATGTACAAGGTGTTTCGCAAAAAGAGATAACAAATTTCGGAGTTTGTAATTTAAATTTCTTTATAAAAGTGGTGTCCCGATAGAATGGGATAAGTTGGCAGACTGTAGTGGAATAATGATGTGTAATAGTTAGAAGCAAAATAAATACTAGGAATAGTTTACAAAATGTAGGAAACAATTTGTAAATAAATTCACGTTTGGGTTTAGAGCAGGAATGGAAGAATTAATGTTAATTAATCATAAATGAAGGAAGTGATTGTAATTCATAAAAAAATAATAAAAGTATAGTTGCGAAAAGTATTTGCATCAACTGAAGTCGATTTTTTTGACAAATATATCTATACAAGGGCATCCAGATTTTTTTTCCAGGGAGGGGGTAGCAGCTTTGAGAAACGGTCAAGTTGACAGCTGACGATTGGTTGCATGTTTGAAGTTTGAACCCATTTTGAAGCGCCAATTTAATTGAAATTTTTAAATTGAATTTTAAAAATATTAACTCTTTTAGTGTAAATTTAATAAAGATTAGTTTTTAAAAATAGGCGATTTTTTCTCAAGCCAAGGAGCCCAAATTTTAGTGAAATCGGTGAGCGAAAAGCCTGTGCACTCTCCTTGTAAAAAATGATGAATTGCAAGCACGTTCTTCCTTCTTTTCTCTACCAACCAGTGAATGACCGACTTGTTGAATCTATGGAGCTTTCAGATTAATACTTGAATATATTTATGTATAACAACAAAACAACTATTGAAATTGCAATTTAAATTTATTTTTCTTGAAATTACTATAAAAATAATTACTTATTCTTATCGTAATTTTAAAAAAAAATTAGAAAATGCAAAACGTGTAGAAGCCCAGTAAATGACGCTTACTTTCAATAAGAATTGTACTTATTAATATTTCCTTAATACGCGTAACTAAAAATATAGGATATTAAAAGTGCAACTACACTCCATTTATAAACATATAATAATATTTAAATTTATAATTCACATTTCTTGAAATTTCTATAAAAATAATTACTTATTCTTATCGTCATTTAAAAAAAATTTAGAAAATGCAAAACGTGTAGAAGCCCAGTAAATGACGCTTACTTTCAATAAGAATTGTACTTATTAATATTTCCTTAATACGCGTAACTAAAAATATAGGATATTAAAAGTGCAGCTACACTCCATTTATAAACATATAATAACATTTAAATTTATAATTGACATTTCTTTGCCTAATGGTGATTCACTGGTATGCGGTCAATTACTGGTTGGTTTACCCTAGTACTCACATGTCCAACCCATTAATTTTTTTAATCCCGTTTAAATAGCAAATTATTGATAATTCTGATGTATTGAACTGCCCTGCCAATTCTCTGAATGTTAGACACGGATTATCCGCAATTGCTGCTCTTCTTGCGGTTTCATCGAGCTGCTTCTATAAAACTGCTTTTAATTAGAGCCATACCGACAGCCAGTGAAACTCGCGCCGAGAAAGGCGGGAATGGAACAGTGTCATCGATCGTGTATCCGATGACTTCATAGACGCGTGGCACAGCTATGAAAATATGTAAACGTTTGGCGCGTTATTTGCATCAGCCGTCGCGTAGCGAGATTACGAGTTAATGAGTTTTCAACTCGCTCGCGAACCACACGGGGATATTTTGCCACAGTGATTCCTGCTACCCTTCGGTTTTTAATTTTCATTTCCATTCGATACGAGAGACAACAAGCTTCTGGATTCGCGTTCGAACGAGACTCCACTTCGATTTCACCATAGCAGGCTCTTTGCCTCGTCGTTTTCACTTTTGCTTTTGTTAGCCAGTAGAGCAGATGTTCTGTATCGGCAAAAGTTCGCAGCGGTTACTCGTGCCCCAAAGTGAAAGCTACGAATATCGCGCAGGCTGTTTTCGATACGGTGGTATTCCGCGAGCTAAGCCTCTTTCCTGCGACAATGAAGTTCCTCGAATTGGCCAGGGAGAGGTGTTTGCGCGACGTTAGGAAAAAAAAATGCCGCAGTAACTCGGAAGGGTTACTTGGTGAACGGGAAATGAAATCGAATTAAGCTGTAACGCAGGTGAATGGATGACCCTGCCTGGGCGAATGGAGGAAGAATCAGGACGCTACATAGTGGCGCGTGGCTGAAAATTAGTGGGTCTAATCTGGTACAGTAGAAAATCGATTGCCCGAAGAAAGTGGTATCATCTTTTTACCATTAGCTTTAACAACTTTCTTCCTTCCTTTTCTTCTCTACCGCTGTCTCATTAGCTTCAACACTTTATCGGTGGACTGTTGGACATTTTGTGGTTCTAACACCGATGGTCATTTCCGCGTTGTTCTTCGTCAAGTGTATTAAATTGACTGTACTCAATTTAAAATGTTTGGGGCCTGTGAGACCCCACCTTATTAACGTCGAGTTAAATAACGAATCGAACATAAGTTACAATAACTTTAGAGTATTCGACGAATAAAATTAATTTTTTTATTATGTCGAGTACACTTAAAGTTAAAGTTGAAAAATTTATTCGACGCTGAGGTTGACACGCTCGACGAATAAAATTAATTTTTTTATTCGTCGAGCGTGTCAACCTCAGCGTCGAATAAATTTTTCAACTTTAACTTTAAGTGTACTCGACACACGAAGAATAATATCCAACTTTCATTCGTTACTGAAAATTTTTATTTAAATAAAAAAAATCTCCGACCTACATGAACCCAACTACTAAAGCCCAGTACGTTTGTACTCAAAATAATATGCACTACGATCGTGACAAACATAAACTACACGTTCCCCTTAAAAAAGAGAAAAATGCCTTCGAATCTCTAAAATACATCCCCCCTAGCAAGATTTCATTCGCTCCAACCTGTAACACACCCCCGCCCTCGAAATCATGCAACTTCTATTCAATGCGAGTTCCTCTCATCATGACGATATTCACGTAAATCAAGGTAGCAGTTTCAAGTGACACACACCGTACATGTCGTCACGTTGCTTTCCGATAGAAAATGCTTCTCAAGCTGTCTTTCATTTATTTGGGTCATCGGGACGTGCGGCAATAACGCGATCCACGTGGGTAAGGGGAATGTGACGCGGCTGGAATCCAGCGTCGGGTGCGCAAACACGTATCATAGAGATGTGAAAAATTTAGGGGAAATAAGCTAGATTATGCTCGAAGCCTGTACTAGTTGCTGGGGATGGGCGTTTGGAACGTGCCCCCGCGCTACGTGGATAACATTACGGACGTGACTGAACTAAGTTTGCCAGCTGACGTGCCGAATCAGCCAGGTAAATTGTATTTTATATACGCGAGAGCCCTGTAATATCACCATATCCTAGTTGGCCTCGCATCCACGCCAGAAACGTTGTAGGAAGCTCACCACTACCTATGAACAGGATCTTCACTTGTGTCAACAGGGATGTGTCGTCTGGCGATACCCCTAAGACCGGTTGATAATCCCCAAATGTTTCCTCCTCGACTAGCAATTATTGCTCGGCAACTCGAAAGCTGAAAAAATTTGCAACCTCGCAGAAATCTAATTCGAGTGATGGTAATAACGTAAGCATTTTTTGTTTCGGCAATGAAACGGTTCTGGGGGTGAAAACACTCCGAAAAAGAAATGGTGAGTTTTCATATTATCGCGAATATCTACGAAACAGTAAAGGATATTGAAAAAACGTTTAATTCGAAGTTTTTGTTATTTTAATATCCTGGGATATGGAGGTAAAGAATTTTCGGAAAAGGGTGGTGGGGATAGATTTGGAAGAAATGAAAATTCTTTTTTCGAATATTCTTTATCACCGTATTATAGGGTACAAAGAACCATTTCACAGTTTCACAGATATTCACGATAATATGAAAAGTTACGATTCCTTTTGAGGGGGTGTTTTCACCCCCAGGACCAGTGCATCGCCGAAACAAAAAATTACTTGAACTAGATTTCTGCAAAGTTACAAATTTTTTTGAACTTTCGAGGCGCCGACCATCCCCTGTAAGCTTAGCTGCTGCTCTACGTAGGAGAATTATAATATTATTAAAAATTTCTGGAAACTTTCTGTGCACACAGACACGTTACTTTTAGAAATTCCTAGTGCACGCGGCAACACCACTCGGGCGGATAAATAAGGCTCCGATGAACCCCACAGGACGCCTTTAAGTGACACCTAAGTGTCCTGAATCTAAATTCCGACTTTTAGTCCAGTGAAATTAGGCTTTGTCTGGGGAATAACTCTCAGCAAGCTACATTTCTGTATGGGCCTTTATTTCGTCGTTTCAAACAATATATCTAAACCTCCCATCGATGATCCGTATCTGCTAAAAATTTTACAGAGGGTCATAGGTAAACAATAAACAGTTCTTCGCGAATATTTCGTTATGTATCAGTTCTACGGCAAAAATAGCTATTACGAAATTTGTAGCTTAGGAAATTCTCTACAAAAAAGTTTCATATGTTTTTTTTCGTAGGAGTAACCATTTTCATGCCTGACGGCTTACAATGTTTCAACCCTCATACTTCTGACAAGGGAAGATCACGAACCTGGAAAATTATCAAAAAATTATGAAACTTTGTGAATATTTAGGGAATGTCCTCCCGGGTGCAACGCAATTTTCTTTGCTGCCCAAATTCACTCTAAGAGGGTGAAATTGACCCCTGAAAATTTATCTTCGATCCCCTGCAAAATTTTTAGCAGATGTTAAAACGACGAAATAAACCCCCATACAAAAATGTAGCCTGCTGGAAATTATTCCCCAGATTGGCTATATTTCCGACTAATATCACTGGACTATTTCGGCGCTGTTACTCGCGTCTTCTTTTCCGAAGTGTAGAAGCGTGTCTCGCATTCGAAATAAAGTTTGTTGCTTACAATTGCTTAATTAAAATACGAACATTTTCATGGTAATAGCATGGACGAGTTAAGCTTGCCAGATCCCCCGATTCGTTTGCATTATTTCATGGAGAACGGAACGGCAAAGACAACGATGGGGATGTTGTAAGCGAAGTGGGCGACGGAAAAAAAAAGAGGAAAAATGGGTGGAAGATGCGAAAACTGTTTAATGTCCCGTAGTGTCGCGAGCGGTAGCTGGTCGTTTCTCTCGGTAAATTAAATTCAGTCACGTGCGGGGGCTGGTAACGACGAGAGCCGTCCGTAAACTACTACACCGAAATTAAATCGGCAAGATTGCGTGTCGGAGGTTAGATTATGAATGGATCTGTTTTTGGAGCGACGCTGTTCGTTTGCCTGCTCGCGTCAATGAACCCCTTGCTCAAACGAGCATGAGATTGGATTGTTGATAGGAACGCAACACCGAGCCCCGTTTTATTCGATCCTTCTTCGCTGCATTCAGCGAAACGGGGGTTCAGGGAATGCCTATGCAATGATTAACCCGTTAATGAGACACCGGGGACATTTGCAGTGAATGTACAGGTATTCTGTTTTGTATTTTTCTTTTTTATTTCCATCTAACAGGAACTCGATTTTAATGTCTGTAGAAATATAGGGTGCGATGTATTGTCTCGGATCCATTTTAGGGGTGGGTTCAGTACTGAAAAATAATAATATAAATTTAGCAAAAGTCGAAACATAAGTTGAAGGTCACAATTTCATTTAAAAAATTTTAATCCCCATTTTTAGTCCCAATTTTTAATTCCCAGCTCATTTAAGGGATAATTCGTCGCAAAGAAGGTGTAAAAAATTTGTTTGTGATGAAAATTCGCAGAGTAATTGATTAATTCTTTAATAATAAATCAACCAATTCAAAAACTATTTAAGAAAGATATTTCAAGATTGTTAAATATTAGTAATTTCTAATTAAATATATAATGCTCTAAATGCCCCAAGCTCGTGCAACACTCGCGTAAATGTTTAAACAGTTTAGAATTATTTTGTTGCAACTATAGTACAAACGTAACGCATATAATAATAAGAAAAATACGAAATGATCAGAAATGGGTACATGAGCAGAAATTAGGGCATTCACCTTATGCCCCTACTTTCTTTCTGGATTTATAGTGAGCTCAGGCTTTGAATGATTTCTTGGAAATTTTACGGAATTCCATTTGAGATTTGAATTCCACTGTTTTTATCGAATGATCGATATTCCATCTACGATCTTTTTCACTGTTTCTTTAATGGTATCTTATACCATTCTATGCATAGGAATATTGCCATTGTTAAGAAATTTGGAAAATTAAGAACATTCTATGTTTGCATG
Organism: Andrena cerasifolii; assembly: GCF_050908995.1. Lineage (NCBI taxonomy): Eukaryota > Metazoa > Arthropoda > Insecta > Hymenoptera > Andrenidae > Andrena > Andrena cerasifolii. Next base: position 11,421,362 of record NC_135119.1, on the reverse strand, counting down.
TTGTTGTATTTAAACCACTTTAAGTGTAGCAAATTTAGAAAAGATTTACAAACGATTTATCGATCAAAAATGATTCAACAACTGTCGTGATTGTATAGTATAACTTATTATTCTGTTTTATTCTGAAAGGCAGTAGCAAGGTGTTATATCTAATAAAAAAAATTGTGCGTACTAAAAAAAGGTCATGAGTGCCTGTACGACATTAGGCACCAAACAAACGGTATCTACAATTCCGTGTCATTATTTATACCAAAGTGAACGACCAAGTGCCTATGGCCTGTTTGCGCTTCAGCAGGGCAACATTTGAATAGGTTTACCATTTTTTTCTGAACGGTGCACTACATTGAGCAATTCTCCGTAGTTCTTTTCTGATTTGCATTTCTAGACAGACAAACCCTTTCGATCGAGATAACTCTATTTTTTATAACATCTTCCCGCGTTTAATTGATTTTATATGCACGTGAGTTCCCGCTTTTGTAACTCCCTCTTTAAAATTCGCCGATGCTTTCAATTTACATTTTAACATTTACCTCAAATTATATTAATTTAATTGATCCCGGATACAATGGAAATAAAGCGTTCCCTATTAATCTATGCCTATATATCTGTGTATGTATAGAAAATTAATTTTCTGTTTGTTTGTTCGTAATACAAATTTACACCGCTGCACGAATTTCGTTCAATTTTCGCACATACATATGTGCTACAAATCTGGTCGGAAGTCACTGTATAGGTTTCGTTGGCTATACCCCGTTTTTACGCTCTGTTATGTAATGTTGTGCTTTTTTAATCGTAACCAGCGAACGACTTACTCGATGTGAACAAAAGTAGACTTTTGTTGTCTTTCTCGCTTATTTTAATAACGCTACCAACTGTTTTGCCGTTTATAATACTGTAGCTTTTATTTCAAAACTTGCATCAACCCGGCTAAGACCAGGCATTTCAACTGGTTATTAATAAATATTGTTACAGTTGGGAAGCTTTAATTTCCTGTACTTTATAATTGAATATTTTCACACTTTCATTCGATCGTGCAAGATTATATGCAGTGTGCCCGTTAATTTCACAATTCCCTCTTCGTTTACGAAGATATTATTTATTAAATTCCAGTTACCTTCGATATGATACGTGTTATTTATTTGCACAATGTATTTATTAATTGTACAACCACGCAGGAAGTCATACTTCACGAATAATATTATTTTATTTAGAATTTTGATTTTCAAGGAAAATGATTCTGAAAATGTGCTAAAGGCTTACTAGACCTAGACTTAAAATAATAATTTTAATTTTAATTTGTATCTAGGGGGGGGTCTAGATACAAATTAAGGAGTTTTATTACAAGAAAGTGCAGATAGAAATTGAACCAAATATTTTCCACTGATATACTTATTTTTATTAAAATTAAAATTATTATTTTATTTTAAGTCTATTATTTATCGCTGATTTCGGGAATTTTCGCGATTCTCGACCTTATTCTGCGATCTTTAAACGTTTGTAGCTCGGAGCAACGTTAACCGATTTTGATGAAATTTTAGGCACGTATACAACTTACAGCAATCTACAAACGTTTTTTTTTTTAATTTTCATTACAAGCTCACAAAAAAAAGTTTAAAAATCGACCTTTACTATTCTTTTCGCTATTCCAACCAAATACATTTTTTTTCAAAACGACGAAACGCGACAGTTAGCAAACTAATCCATCTAGCTTCTCAAAAAAGCTCAAGTTGTTTGGACCAATTCTAAAAAAGTTATGCGATTTTAAAAAGTGTCCGAATATTCATGCGAGTCACTGTACGTATGCATAGGTTCTATATAACGTTTCTGACTTGACATTACCTTCGTCATTTTACTCTCGTAACATAGGACTCACAAATCTTTATTTTCCAAATGCTTATGAAATAAAATTCAAATGTACTTGCTAACTTATATGCATAATGCGCAATAAATTTCGATTGTAGAGGGCTAAGTGCTAAAGTTCGCTGTGGTCTTGTTCGTCATAGCGGTCGCTTGCCTTCCGTTAAGTATGCCCTTTGACGTATTACGTCATGAATTTTTGAACCGCTTGCATTACCTAACACGTGACAATGCACCTGATTATCGAACGCAGGACCAATCAAATACAACGGCCAAGCACAGGCGCGCAATCGGATTCTGTTTGATTACATAAACGAATTAATTGATTACTCATTTCTCATTCTGCAAACGTTCCCACGGCACTCTGTTATTCTTTATTACGGTAGCGGGGATAATAATGAAATCAGTAACAATCAGCCGCAGATTTATAATTTGATAATCGTTAACAAACTTTACGAACACACAAAGACGCGTCAAGTATATAATCATTTCGTCCCTCTTCGTCACTCGTTCCGTGGAAAGCAATTACACGTTTGGAGTTTCGACTAATTATCAATTAACTTTTATTTCAATTTCAAATTACACTGTGCACAAATTTCTATAACTGAAAATCTACTAAATATTCTGGTATGCAATTTTAATTGTAGATACGTAAACATTGAATAATAACATGCGCCACATTTTCTCCAGTAAAATGATGCAAAAAAATGTATTTTCGCACGATCGACGCAAAATATGTCAACGCATCAGTATTCTTGCATAAAAAAATCGCGTTCGCAGGTGTCTGAAAATCAATATCTAATTTTTTTAAGCCAGCCCCCGTTTTCGCCAAAATCTCCCGTTGTTTATTTATTTATTTCTTCTGTGATTTTCTGTTTTGCATTACATTTTTTGTACACGGCGCAATACACCCCTGTTATTATTATTAATATACACCATTCAGATTTATTCCAAAACTTGCGACGGAGGCACGAAAAAAAATCGTGGCCGGTCTGTTTGACTTCGCGGCGACGTACCGGAGGCGTAGAATTCGACAAACGCGGTATGTACCGAGAGATCTCTTTCGCATCTGAATCGCAAACGAAAAGTTTCTCTTAACGGGAAATCCGGTATCCGAGAAGTTTCAGCAAATATTTCATTTTAATTTGCCGCCCTGGCGAAACGACTCCGGGTTGCTAAATGAAAATTAATTCTGTTCGTTTCGCTTCTTTTCCGTTCCGCGTGAACGTCGTAACGTTTAATCGTTGCAACTCCGCGGAGGAAAATACGTTCCCTGGGATGCTCTAATTTGTTTCTATGAAACAGAAAGGACCGTCGCCTATTGCAACGGTCAGTTCCCGGTATAATGGATGAAACGCACGATTGCCTTACTTTAAATTCCCTGCCGTTTCCGCGCAACAACTGCGCCTCGAAGAGTAACTTTTAATTTCCAATTAACGCATCCGAGCCCTTGCTGTATCGCCCTTAATAATGTCTCGCAAATAATGCGCGTAGAGACGTTCGATATATCGCTTTTGTAATGTTATATTACATCTACGTACACTTTGAGGACCGGCAAGTGAAACAGAGGAGCACAATTTTATCAACAAATTTATTTATACAATGCAATTGGATCGTTCTTTTTTACATAGTATTTAGCGAAAGGTTGCACAGTATTTACATTCTTTACGTAAAGGGCCATTATATGATTTACGGGTACACGCAGCGTACCTTGTCACGCGACCTACTCTTCGTGCTTCCATTTTTTCAATTTCCAGCTTTTTGCACAGCAGTTATTGGGTTGGCAACTAAGTGATTGCGAATTTTAAATAAGAAGGAAAATTGAAAAATTTTACTTGAAAATATAACTTTATTAAATTAGTTATTGTCCGTTTTTGTCGATGACCTTTTGCCACCTTTCAGGCAGTCTCATAATTGCATGTTCGTAAAACTTCTGATTTTTGCCAGCAAAAGACTAAATTAAATAAGATTCTACATCATCAGTTTCATTAAAAATTTTACCATTTAAGGAGTTCTGCATGGAACGAAATAAATGGAAAGCTGAAGGCGCAAGGTCAGGGCTATATGGCGGATGTGACAACACATCCCAACCTAGCTCCAATAATTCAAAAATTATTGCGAGACCAAAGATGTGTGGGGCGTTGCATTATCATGTCGGAAACAAGACAAGGGGGTGTAACTGACCGCTGAAAATCCGGTCACTTTCCGATTTTGTGTTATAGCTCGTGAACTGTAAAATATTTTTCACCAAATGATAGATCTAATTAAAAGAAGTAACTTTTGTCTTGAAACTTTTTTCCTATCCCTTACAGATTGCGAGTTACAAAATAAAATCGGAAAATAGCCGAATTTTCAGGGGTTAATTCCACCCGCTTAGGGTGAACTTGGGCAGCAAACAAAAATTGCGCTGTAATCAGGAGGAAATCCCCTATATATTCACAAAGTTTCAGATTTTTTTTGAATTTTCGGGTCCGGGATCTTCCCTTGTTAGCCCTTTTGATAGCCGAACGCAACGATTACCCCGTTCTTCCTTCACACCACTACCAGCAGAATTCTGCCATACATACTACAGTAGGTGCGACGGGAATTGTCCAGAGAGGACCTCTTCGAGACAAGAACTCATTACTGAAACGTCTCCAGGAAAATATGAGTCCGAAAGTGTCTCACTGAAAAATATGATGCTCGCTATCAGAATGCTTTATAGGTCCTGCGGAACATAATATTTCCGTCTATACACCTACCGATGCTACTACCCCTGTCCTTTTATCTTTCGCCACGCTTCTGTCGCTTCTAGAATCCTTAATGACCCGAAGCGGACGTTCTTTCAAATTGCTTCACCTGTCCAAGGACAATTGCATCCTCGCGCGTACTCCCACGACGCGGATATATCAGCGACGGATGACTCGCATAACAATTGTTGCAAGCGAATTATTCCACGTTGCCCGACCTGTTTGCCGGTATCATTGAATATGGCTAGAGAAGTAAGGGCTCGAGGGATCGCGAGAAGAAAGTCGAAGCACCCTCTCTTCTCCGATACTGACACGTCCAATCATCCCTTCGTCAAACGCGATCCTCGTGGAAGCTGAAGCGAGAACTGCTTCCATGTTCCATGGAACATGGCTCGTGTTGTCGGTTTGTTCATACACGCACCTCGCAATTAAATCTCGCGAGCCACACGGAAATGAAAACCATACGAATGACTGTGTTTTTATTAATTTCGTTTATTTACTTGCTCCTCTCTCTCTCTCTCTCTCTATCAGCGAGATTTAAAGTCACTCCTCGCTAATGGGAATGGATGGTTTCGTCTGCTCGCGCGACGAATTCCATAACTGAAATTTGTTTATTAAATTCTTTGACGACTTTCCATTGGAATTATAATTTTGTAAAGATGGGAGCCACCTGTGTGCATCAGTGGGAGCCACAATTTGTATTTCGTACAAATTCAAACATTTCCTGGCTTTTTCTATGTTTTTGAAAATAGTGTTGTGTTTACCAAGTGAATATGTTCAAGGTACCAGTCGTAAGTCGTAGAAGTGAATAAAGTCAGGAAAGGTTCTTACACCAGGAAGCACTTGGATGCAATCGATTAATGGGTGTTACTTAACTCTGGGACGGCGGATAGTACGACAGTCAAACATTTCGGCTTATAATTTCGTTGATGCATACCTCGGAATAAGCTTTTGTGGTAGATTTTGCACTTATGATATGTAACTTCTGTTTTTTTTTTTAAGAAGTGATAGATACTAATAAAAAGTAATATACGTACTGTGTATTAATATGGACTACGTCATTTCCATAAGTAATTCGGTTTTCGACACATGTTCTATGAGAATAAACAAGCTTCTGTTAATGATCAATCAATTACATATATTTATATATTTTTGCTAAGGGAAAATGTTGTTATGAAATCACTCCACAAGTTTCCCCTATCAAGGAACTCCAACATTTTTGGGACACCCTGGGTCCTTCTTTATACGTGTGGGATTTTTTTTCGTATTTGTTTGCCCTCACCCCCTAAAATGGTTCCATTTCATAAGAAAATAATCCCTGTAAAGGTTTTTTGCAATCAGTCATCAGGAAAGGGTGCCGACCAGCCCTTAAAGTTTACAATTCATCAATGGTTTGGATTTAGAAAATTTCTCAAAAATCGTAAGCGTTATCGAAATTTTGTTCAAATAATATTAAAAGAGCACTCAATTTTCTACAATTACTGTATATACAATGTTTTCGTGCTTCCAACCATTTTTGAGATAATAACGTTTGAATATAGAGAGGTCCGCACTACGCGCGTATAGGCAATACCCCACGCCGTAGAGGTGCTACGCGCGCAGTGCAGACCTCTGTGTGATCTCTGCGCGTGTGTCTCGATAATACAAGTGACTACAGTGGATTTAATGGAAACAATGGATTTATCAAGTAAGCAGGTCTGGTATAATTCAACGATACCATTTCATTTTGGATGAAGTGATAAAAAAGTAGAGATAAATTTCGTCACACGTCTCTAAGGCGAGCGACCCCGTGCGACAGTGGCTTTGAATACCACTGCTCGACCCCTCGCCTATGTTACGCCGCGTGCACCGCTGCACGCAGATTGCCTACACAGGGCATATCTTTAAACGCTTATAACTAACAAACGAAGCCTCAACCGCAATATCGTTATTCTTGATTTTCGTCTTAGTTTGGTGTCTAGAATCATCCCTTATATTTATTCCCACATATAGCTGAATACCCTGTGCAATGTAAAAAGCACATATGCAAATACCATTCCATTGTAGCTTGTAAAGTTAAATTAATTCTACATTGTTATCTGCTTAATAAAATTGTATCAATAAATATTCATTTTAAAATCTTGAAGTTTTAGTTGGTATTTACTACAATTCAGTCACAAACCTGTCTACTTACTTAATACGATTTCAGGCTCGGGTTAATTTGACTCGAACAGTTTGAACGTAATACTCATTCGATTAGTACACAAAAGGGTTAATCCTTTTTAATAAGTGAAATATTCGATTTATATTTGTCAATTTTTTATAGAACATTGTTAAAAGATTCTTACATAAACTAATGCTTCTACCAAATTGATGAACAACACGTGTGTTGAATTATATTCCTATAAACTCAGTTATAAAAAAACAGCATTAATTAGGTACTTAATTAATGACCTCAAATTTGAAACTCGTTTATTATTACTTAATACTGGATAAATGTAATGAAATACTAATTTAATGATCTTCTTTATTTATTTCAGTTTCCCAGTTTTATTGAGTGACTAAGTAGTTTGCTTCCCACTAAATATTCTTCAACAAACATTCAATGAGTTTCTGCTAAAGCATAAATGGTTATTTTCTGGAAAAGCTTCACGCGAAGAATTGAAACATTCAATAATGATACTTAATATGGATTTTGAATTTTGTTCCACTCTGCTGTGCAGCTGTTTGGTTGCTGTTAGATCATGGATCTACTGACTTGCTGTTTAACTAGAAAATCTATGTTCTGTTGAAGAGGTGTAAAGTATATGCGGCGTACGAATGCGAGTATCGTTCGTCTCGCTGTGCAGGAGACAGCTGGAGGAGCTGCGGCAGCGGCGTCTGACGATAAATGTACTCGTACTACTTCCTGGAATGAATTTCACTGCTGCGCGATATTTATGCTGGTGTAAATATAATATCTTAACATCGTGAATATGAAAAATTGTAGAAACCTATTCGCTGCCTTTGTATCTTGATAATTCCAGGACGTTGAAATACTTATGCGTTGAATGATTACGAGAAGTAATTAAAAGATAAGTAATTGCAAATGAAATCCTAACTTTCTTAAAGAATCTTACTGTTTTGCTTTCATTTTTATTTACACATTTTCTATCCATTTCTTTTAAATTGTTTGTTAAATCTGCAATTCGATTTCTTTAAATGCTTTTTCGAATATTTCCTAGCTATATGTACTGTATCTCATGAATAGAAATTATTTCGAGTCAAGTAGACCTGAATACATAGAGCAACAAGGTTCATTCATTTATTTGGAGTATAAATACAGCCCTTTGGCATTATAGAAATAATATAATGATATTTTGAATAATACACACAGAAGTACGATTTTACGCATAATCTCTTATTTCTACGGAATGCATCTGTATAATAATAATGAAAATTGTGCACTTATGCAGTTATAAAGTAAAACAGAATTAGATTATACTGTAATGTCACTTGCAAAAATTGTAATCACTAATGGAAACTAAATTATTAATATAGCATAACAAATACACCCCGCGTAAACTGCTTAAATAAATATCGTGGATCTTTTCTTATTCCAACTTATTTAACATTTCTTCCTTACTTCAACTCATTTAACCATCAACGTTTCTCCATTCTTCAACTCATTTAACATTTAAAAAAAATTTCTCACCTCTCCTAATTCATTCAACATACTAACACATTCTAATCTAAAAATCCCGGTACACACTGTATATTTTACTCTGAATAATAGATATCGTTACCCTCAGTTCCTAAGGGGGGAAAAACGCATAGTCCATGATTCTCATTAATTGTAAAAGCATGAAGCAATAACCGTTACTGAGTAGCTCGATGGAAATTGTTCCTGTGTTTGGTCTCCTCGTTGTCACGCGTAACCCTGCCGGTCGATCAATCAATATCCTAGAACTTTTCACCTTCATAATTACCATTTTTATACCCCCGCCCGGAATATCGGACAGACTACGTCGCGCCACAGGTGCCTATTAATCTGCACCGATACTTCGATCATATCTGTACGTCTTCGTTGGAAATGTCGATCCAACGTCCGAAGCGACGTGGCGCGATTTTCCCCGAGGCAAATTGCGACGGAAAAGACGATGGGGAAAATTAAAGGATGCGAATGTATCGCGGAAGAAGCACGCGATGGCAATATTCTCATTTCTCCTTGTAAATTGCTAATGCAGATTTTCGATAAACCTGTTCGCGTAGTTTTAGTACGTTGTAAAAGACTCATTAGCAGCAGGTAGGTTTATCCATGTGCAGGGGCACAAGGCTAAACAAGGTAATTACTCGGGGAACGCCCATCAGCGTCAACGAAACGGTGACATTTCTTTTCTTTCTTCCAATTAGAACGAAATGTCCCTGCAACCGTAACTTACTATCTTCTAGAAAGATTTTTCACATCTACACTTTAGTATTAACAAATATTCGTGGATTGCTTGCATAGTTTATGTCGTGTTACATTTTTGTTTCCATTTTGAATATGTACCTTGTGTTCATTTCAATGAATATAATCTTGAAATTCTTTCTTAAGAATAACGAGCGCCTTTTCGCAGTTTCGTAGTTGAAATTAAAAATTAATCGGAATTAGGAAATAGAATTATAAAATCAAAAGCTACGGTTCATTAATTAATTTCTTCTTTTAAGTAACCCCTTCGCGGTATGTTTCAACTATATTCCCGTTGTATACTCCCTGTCAGTTAAGAAGGAACCTGCCGACCGACGAGTTTAGACCGGTTCTGCGCAGGTTGACGCTCATTGGTGCCGGGAGAAGCCACTATTGGCTGTACCCCCACCAACGCTTTTTCGGAGCCAATGAGCTCCATTCTACATGCGCGAAACGGGTTCCTTCTTAAATGACACGGAGAATAGAGGCATTATAACTGGAATATTTTTTTCTAGTCTTCTACTAAATTTTTCTAATTTTCTTCCACTATGCAATGCAAACTGATATATTTTTTTTAAGTCTTCTTCGTTTAAAGTGGTGTATTTTTTGGCAATTGTATCGTCAATTTAAATTTCGAAGGAACAAGTCCTTTAAAGAAGTATGTTTAGAAAATCAGGGAAAAATAATTTTGATTAAACGACACCGTTGGACTTAGAAAAGTGATGCGAATAATATTCAGTGTTCTTCTTCAATTATATGTATAAATAGTTGCTATTTGCAACATCAGACACACTGTGAACAGACCAATACAACGGATTAATCCTCTCCACCCTTCCATCGACGACAAATTTCCGGTAGCTTAGCCAAACTCGATGGACCTTACATTAATCGTCATGCTGATTGTGGCTTGCCATTTCCGCAATGCTTGATATAGGTATTCGAAAATGTAGTACAGTGGCGTCCCGATAATCCGTATTCCGTTCAATTTGGGCCCTGCTTAAACCAGCGTCTTATTTAAATTCACGGTCATGTTTGGAAAAAGGTTGCTGGTATGTATGACGTGCTGCTTACTATAGTATACAGGGTACTCCGAGACGGGTGGTCAACATAAACGGATGATACAAAAATAAATCGAAAATGTAGAATAAATTCTTCTTGTATGAGCCTCTGTTTTTGAGAAAATCGGGTTTGAAAAAAATGAATACAATTGGATTTTTTTGAGAACGAAGCCTTGTACGAAGAAAGTTATTATACAATTTTATTTGAGGATTAATTTCACTCACAGTTGTAGGTACCATATTTACTGATAACTTCTGCTAATTTTGGGTCAGGTGTACGAAGATATTACGAATTTACAATATCGATTGTCTCAAAAACAGAGGCTCATACAAGAAGAATTTATTCTACATTTTCGATTTATTTTTGTCCAAGGAATTACCAGGTTCTACTACCCGCCGTAACCCACCCTGTATTACGCTAATAAAATGGTGCTAAATCACTTGAATTTATTTTTCTTCTGCTTTCGATATTTCCAAAAATATTTTTACGACAGTTTTATGATTCTGTTAGGTCATCTAAAACTTTAAATGATTTTCTGAGAACTCATTAAACCCTCTCAAAGCCTCTTTATTTTCTCTGGAAATATTTCAAGAACTGATTACAAGGCACTTTTACTGTGAATTGTATGTTTTTGTAGCTCATCTCTACAAACGCATACAGGGTGTTTCTGTTGTTACTGTCTAGCATTCTTCTCATAATTGGCAACCACATGAAACAAGTAGAAGAGAAAAAGTTGCACTGGTTTTTATAAGAAATACGCGTGGTTAATGCAATTTGTTAAACTTGCAAAGAGTTCTCAACAACAAAGCTGAACTTTAATCTGTCAAAATGGAAAGCTATATTTTTTTATATCACATAAAACTAAATCCAGATGAATTATATGATATAAAAACATGTAACTCTTCGTTCAGGAATTAAAGGTCACCTTCTATATTCGAAAGCAATTGCACATTGTAGAATTTCATGCAGCGAATCTTGTTACTTTCAGAAAGTGGGAAAACTTTGTTCATATAGTATTAATATACGTCAAGTCAAAAGTTTCCTTCCATAGAATTCAGTCAGATTCACCCCTGAGTAACTCTTCTCAAATATTACAGTTATCTATGAGCATATTAAAACAATGCGAAAGGGGATGGTAGTGCATTTGTGTATAAATAGAATAGGTAGAAAATACAGAATTTGTAATATCTTCTCTTATGAGACTTTTCGAGAAACTCGATTTTGGAAACTCGTCTGTTACACGTCCACCTGACTAGAAATTGGTAGACTATAATAGTAGGTAAGTGTGTATAGTGCAAATGCACAGATGAAATGAACCCTTACGCAAAAATAAATCGGGATTGTGCAATTTTCCTCTTTTCGGGCGATGCTTTGTTTTCCAAAAAGTCAAGTTTGAAAATCTATCAAGAATGCGTGCGCATGGCTCACAAGAGCCTTAAACTCGATTCTCGCGAAAACAATGCCTCGATTAAAAAAAAAAGGTATTTTACAATTTTAACTTGTCGTTCCACACTGACCCACTTCATCGTCAGTTGTGCTGTAGTTGTTATGTCACTCTGTCAATTCTTAGTCAAAAGTATACTTAACATACATTCAAAGCGATTTTTCTTGAAAATGAGAGCCCCAAGTCCACAAATATTATTCTACATTTTCGAATTATATTTTCATGTAAAACCACACCCTTAGGGGTTAGACCACCGGTTTGTTGACACTTTGCATAACTTGACTGCAAAGCAGCTTGATACAGATCTAAAGCCAAAGTGGTTTGGAGCCCTTGAATAATCTTTAACGAATTAAAGGGGTCGATATAATCTGTGGGGGTTAAAAAGGGATGTTCGGCAACTTGAAAATTAAAAAAAAATTGAAATTTTGCTGAAACGTAGTGCAAGTGGCGCTAATAACGTAACCATTTTTGAGGGGCAATGAAACGGTCGTGGGAGTCAAAATACACCCTCAAAGGAATTTTGTATTTCGCGAAACCGTAAAAGACATCGAAAAAAGATTAATTCAAAGTTTTATGATTTTCGATATCTTACAATATGATGATAATGAATTTTCGAAAAAAGGGTGGTGGGGATAAATTTTATAAAAATTATTTGGGAGTCGAAATACACCCTCGAATAAATTTTGTATTTCGCGAAACCGTAAAAGACATCGAAAAAAGTTTAATTCAAAGTTTTATGATTTTCGATATCCTACAATATGGTGATAATGAATTTTCGAAAAAGGGGTGGTGGGGATAAATTTTATAAAAACTATTTTTTTTCAAAATTGATGTAATTGATATCAAAAACCGTACAACTTTAAATATAAATTTTTTCGATACCTCTTACGGTTTCGCAGATATTCGCGATAATATGAAAACTCACAACTCCCTTTTGAGGGTGTTTTCACGCTTTACATCCGTTTCTTTGCCGAAACGAAAAACAGTTACGTTATTAGCATCATTTGAACCACATTTCTGCGAAGTTTCAAATTCTTTCGAATTTTCATGTTGCCGAACATCCCTTGTAAGCTTTATAGCTCCAAGGTAATCTGTGGCGACCATAAATTCAATGTACCTGCGGTTCGGTCAACCGCGAAAAATTTCTTGATGCACGTAGGAAAGCAATTTGCATACAAAACGAATTTCGTATCGCTCCTTTCATTTTTCAATTCGAGTCTCAAACTATAGATCGCAATAAATGTAAATTGACCGCTGGCTCACCTATCTCTGTGAATAAATACGCGACGAATATAAAATTCTAAGCGCGGTGGAATAAAATCCTGAAAGTGGCACAAGGAAATGCAAACATGTGACGTTTCGACTATCATAAGTGACGTAGGAATGAAAATTTCGCGCGGTAAATTGGGTTACGGTTTCGATCCCGTTAGAATTTACACGAGGCAATTGAGAATCCATGTTTCTTATCGTTTCCCTCGTCTGCCGAAATTTCCCATGGTCTTCTCTCAAGTTGCATGACAATTATAATTGAACAGTGTAAATAAAACATTGGAGAATTTGAAAATTTTCTTATGCTTATTCAAATGTAAAAAGATATGCAAACAATCTTAACTTTAAACATTTGCTTACTAGAAAACGGAAGATATTAAGATCAATTAATTTGCAAATGTATATTTACAGTTTTTTATATTTTTATAAACTCTATAACGTACTTACGTATTTGTTACTTGTTTGCACCAATTTCCTTAAGAGGTTATACATAGTCAGGCGACCGAGAAGAGGCGAATATTTTTTAATTTTTTTTTAGGAAACGGAAGCATATATTTTTACAAAAACTTTTGCGCTTAAAAGAGCAACATTTAAAGAACATTTGGTAATTTTTTCGTAAAAAATATTTAGGTTTATAATAAAGTAACAACCGACATCCAAGAAGCATTTTTAAAAATTTGGTTTTGCGGTGAGCACTGTCATTCGGAACCACATTATCTAAAATCAAAAAAGATTTCGTTAGTATATTAATGTATCTTTCGATTAAAATAAAAATGGCGGTTATTTAAAGTCGAAATCCTGATTTTTTTCGTTAAAAAATCCCGCAAAAAAATCATGATTTCAACTTCAAATAACCGCCATTTTGTTTTAAATTAATATTTCGGAAATTCCCTCCGTTAATCGGAAGATGCATTAATATACTAACTTTTTTGTTTTTTCATTGTAGATAATCTGGTTCCGAATGACAGTGCTCACCGCAAAACCGAATTTTTAAAAAGGCTTCTTAAACGTCGATTTTTACTTTATTATAAACTTAAATATTTTTCTACGAAAAAATTACCAAATGTTCTTTAAATGTTGCTCTTTAAGCGCAAAAAGTTTTGTAAAAATATATGCTTCCGCTTCTTCAAAAAAAACCGCACAAATATTCGCCTCTTTTCGGCCGCCTGACTAGGTATAACCTCTTAATATTAATACACCCTCTACATTCCATCTTCACTGCCATCAACGTAGTTATTCTTCAAGTTCCCGCTTAATAACCACAATTTAATAACTAACAGTCTCCGTCACCGTGGAATTTCTGAACTTATCAATAGTTAGATCGTAAACACCACTGTACCTATTCAGTGCTGGACTAACCAATAAACAAAATAAGCACTTACTTAGGGCATCAGAAGAAAAGGGGGCACAATAGAAATTTTCTGAATTTTAAAATCTAACTTTTGTTAGAAACACTTTTTCGTCAAATTATCAGAAATGCCTAAGAAATCCTACACTGCGTCGAAGTGATCACCCTGTATAAGGTGCCTCAAAATCTTCCAAATGCTTAGGGCATTTTCAGCCTTTTTCAGCGCCTAGCGGCGAGCAACCAGCCGTACGCCGTTACTAAGGATAGAATCAGTGAGGAGAACTGCGGTAGTGTAGGTGCGGGCTCTTAGGCGCGTAGCGCAGGTGTGTATAGCTGGGTTCCTTCTGGGGCCCCAGTGCAGAGCAGGTCCCGCAATACAATTCGGGAGGGTCCTGAAATTTCCAAAACATTTGCTACAGCCAGCACTTCGTATGACCTGACGGTTTGATTTTACTGATAACGGCTTAGGGCCTCTAAAGATCTTAATCCGACACTGCATCTATTGAATCTTCGTTATGCCAATGATTTCCACCTTAAAACATCTCCATGTTTCACTGCGGCCCCCCTTCGTACATTTCTCGAATTCCACCCAATAACCAGACTAATTTATTCACTGACATCACACCGATCACTTGCTCCCTCGAGGAATTTCCACGAATAGCCGCCCGTTCCCCAAACTTACCAATAACTAATGATCGCGAAGATCAGCGTGTTAAATCTTCGTTTTGGAAGCGGCGAGCTTTTATCCAGGCGACAAAAAGTGTCGTAAAGCGAGAGTACGGTATTAGCGTTATCTAACGCGAATTTGCATTTATAGGATTGGACGATCCGTTGGTAGCACCGATCCGTAAAATTGTATCCACATATGCTTCGACACGTACACGCATTCACAGCTGCGAAACACAATCGCGCAGCGGTCGTTTGTTCGATTACGTTCGCTGCTAATGAAACGCGTGGGTTCAGCTGAACGTTCGGGAACGAGACCACGCGGTTTCCTTGGCAGCGATTATTAAGTTCCCTTTGAACAGCGAGAAGAATATCGGGACTGCGGGGAATCGTTGGGGAGATTTCGCCGGTGCGCTATGCGAGGTTAAGTCAATGTTTAAAGGCCCGACGGTGTTAATAAAGCGGACAAGAAGGGCTCGCGAAGTTTGGTTTGCTTTACAGTTTAAGCGAAACATTTAGGTTAATCGAGATAGTGTAACCCGTTGTATATTATACATCGGGGGAATAATCAAGTGGCTAAAGTAACTTTCAAGCGCACTTCTGTACATACACTCGGGAATATCGTGGCCATCTCGCGGCGAATGTACGTATGTATAAACATCGTGTGACTGCGTTTGCTCTTGCGCTGGTAATCTACGATCTAATTAGTGTTATTCATGACTGGGCGAAAGGGAAACTCTCTTTCTCCAGTGGTAGAAATGTATTGTTACTTAAAGAATACATTGTTTGTTCGTTACAGAGTGTTGCAGATTGAAAGATGTGACTTTTTGGCAACGTAAAATATTATTATACCGATAAAAAATTTGCTTCGTGGGATTGAAGTTGAATTGTAGGGGTAAATTTTTAGGTTCGTTTACAGAAGTATAGGTAAATAATCGAAATTCATACTAATTATTATAGAATACGACGGAGGACTTTTCAATTTCCAAATCTGATGTATTCATCGCGTTGAAATACAGAATTGATAATTATTAAATTCTACTAAACTTAACACACAACATTTTTTAAAATCAAAACCTCAAAAAAGATATGAATAATAAATAATCATTTCGCATTTGCTGTTAATAGATGCCAATTTAAATTTTAAGATGGGCAAAAATTATATTCAAACAAAATCTCGAATAACAAATAAAAGTTAAAAAATTATTCTAAAATGTGTCGAATAAAGTTAACCCAAGTTAACAATTCGAGTTACAATTTGCGAGTAATCCACCCAGTAGATACTTTATTCTCTACAAATTCCTACAAAATAAATTCCCAGTTTCTCGGTTAAAAAAAAAACCCTTAGTCTTTTCTGCTCCTTCATCAATTTTCTTTTAAACAATTCGATGCGAGTGGCACAGCTGGAAATGCACAGTATCTAATTTCGACCGCAACATCCTCGAATCTCACATGCATCGTACCTACATTCTGTTATTTCCTAATTGCACTGCTGCGTCTTCTTTTTCTTCATTACCGATACTGGTAGAGAAGTTACAGTGATTACGCGCGTTTCAAAGGAGCTTGGAAGTGTTTCGCCCGAGGTAGCTTTGTAACGACCGATCGCCAGTCGATGGAACGCTGCCACTTTCCAGAATATCGCGTGCACTTACATACCCTTTCCGGTTTATCCATCAGCAAATAATTTCACGCCTGTTGCCTCGCGGAATATTTCCCTATTTCCCCACCCGCGCTTCAACTCACGCTGTCGCCACCCACCGCGTAATTAAGATCCTCTTGGTCGATGCACGAGTTTAAAATATATTTTAAAGCGGGAATTGTAGGGTAACGCTGACAGTGGCATACACTGGCACGAGCTTTAAAAGCACACAGCAGACGCACAGTGGCTGAAAAAGCTGGGGAAACCCCTCCAAAGTGCATATTTCCCACATACGCTTAGGAAAGTATTTGAGCATGTCGGGCGGTGGCCATTTCATTGGGGTACTTTCTGTCTCTCTGGGTTCTTGTGTGTTACATAATGGCACGCCAGGGGATTATTAGAATCTTGAATATTATGGCAATGGTATAGAAACGATTGGGAAATTGCAAATGATTATTTACCAGCTCTAATAATATTTTTTGAATTTTATATGTGGTGGTCAGATATAGATCAGTTGTGTCGATAGAATATCTTGCAATGTGAAAGGGGGAGGTATAAGATGGGGATCATGTTGCAAGTTTTCTGCAATTTCTGTAAATATTTCCAATATCAATTATTGCGCTAGAAAAAGTTTTGCAGAAAATGCAGGAACCGAATAAGAAAATTATTTTTATGGAAGCTTGTGAATTGTGAGGATAGAGGGACTTTTTGCGAATTTTATATTCTGCTTTTTTTTACTTTGATTACAGCGGTATATGAATTTATTCCAAAACGATTTAGCACCATTTTATAACTCTGATTATGTGACTATGATATAAATACAGCAGTTACTGAAGATTATGTCTTGGACACTATGAAACGTTTTGTTGAAAAATATCCTTGGTACTATGCGTCAGCGTCAATGGAGCGTCATTTTTAAAGCCCTGTTGTCAATACTGTAAATCTCAGGCAAAGCCCAAGTGGCCAGAAGTAAAGGCACTAAGAAGTACATCACGGACGTCGAGAAACAACGGCATCTTACCTAAGACAGCTAACCACGTTTGATCGAAGCTATGAAATAAATTCAATGAATCACTTGCTGCCAAAGATTTGCCTTCTTGAAGCACCGCAACAGCTACCGCAGGCATTTAAAGGGACCCAGAGAGCATCCCCCGAAGCTGAACTTAATTAACACACCGCGACGATTAAAATGACGATGATTATCATAGATAGGGCAAACCTAATTATTAAAGTCTACCTCTGTGTTAAACAAGCTTATTTCTTTCATACCGACGAAAGCAATATATAACAAACCTTGAGAGTCTTTTGCATCATAAATAACTGCGCGAACTACCCACGCAAAGAAGATATTCTTCGTTCTTACGAGTAAAATTCGCAGCGGTACTTTTGCCCATTTCTTCGCGCCTTCGGACCACCGCGCGTCGTTTCGATCCGCATCTTCGTCGCATTAAAATAATTCCTGGAAGCGTGTGGCTCGGCGTTATTCTCGGAACAGTCGGAGTATCGACATTATCGATAGAATTATGATCCTTTCGCGGCACAATGAAAACGATAGTGTTGCGGCTAGGAGACAATAACAGAGTTGGATTCAATAACAGGGGTAGTGCATAAACAGGAGTAAAGTGGGAAGATAACTTATGATGGAGCTCTGATGATGGAAACTGGGCCGAGCTATGGCAATCCGGAGATGGCGAAGACTTTTCGAACGAAACGTTGCACGATTTATTTAGTGGGCTATACTTTTCATATTTCATTTCTGAGTAGATGAAACTATATACAGAGTGTTTCGAAATAGGCGGTGCAAATGAAAGAGTGGTGATTATACATGGAGAGATCTATACTTATATAAATAATCGCTGTGTCACTGATTTATCACCGTCCAGCCCAAACCGCTGGCCCTAGAAACATGAAATTCGGGGGGTATATTCCTTTTGCGACGCAGATGCTCGATAAGAAGGGATCTTTTGAAATTCCAACTCGAATGGGGTGAAAAGGGGTGAAATATGTTTTCTCGGGATCCTTATTATTTCTTAGACCCGATTAGATATCAACTTGGTTTTTACTTGCAAAGGTTACCCACACAAATTCCTAAAAAACCAGATTCAGCATTTTGCCATAATCAACAACTAAGGGAGTGAAAATGGGTGAAATGTGTTTCCACGGATTTCTTAAAATCTCTTCGACCCGATTAGATATCAACTTGGTTTTTACTTCAAAAGGTTACCCACACAAATGCCTAAAAAACCAGATTCAGCATTTTGCCCTAATCAACCCCTAGAAGGTGGTGAAAAGGAGTGAAATGTGTTTTCATGGAGTCATTATATATAGCGTATATAATAGGGGAGAGCAGGAACAAAAGTAACATTTTTTACATTTGGCCTAGCCTACAATTACTTTTTATAGATATAAAAATGACAATTATGCCTTAAGGTAGTATGTTTCTTGGTCTGTCATTTGAGCCCAGATTCAGCGTCACGTGTTACTTTTATCCCCAGCCATGTTTTTTAGAATAGAACTGTTATAACATACAAACTATACAAGACTTGTTGAAATCAAGTACAGGAACTTCTGAAAACATTATCTAAGAACGCTCTAACAAATAATTGGTTTAATATCTATAGTTCAACTAAGAATATTAACAAAAAACCAAAGTAGAAGAAACTTACCTGAATGATCTAAAAATAACAATTGTAGCTTGCCCACAGTATACAATTTGTGTTACTGCTCAGCGTCACTCAGTGCAATGAAAGAGACACTATACATATGTAAATCAAACGTTTTGGAAATATTTGTGGAAGAGGTGCGTTACTTTCATAACGCCGTTTCGTTTGCCCCCGCTCACCCCTACCGACGCATGTTGAAAAAGAATGTCGACTGAGCAAGGAACAAGAAGGTCAAGTTCGTCGGTGAACGAATGTGGGTCGGTGTGCCGATATAGTCGTCGACGATCGTTGTTGACGTCGTCAGCGACGTCGTCAACGGCGAGTTCATTAACACTGGAGCTTAATTTGCGCCTGGTAATTTAGGGTTGCGGCTCCCGCTTTCCAATTACGCTGCTTCGTCATCTGCGCGAACCTGTTGGTCAGTCCCAGCACCCCCTTTTCATCATTCCACTTTCTACTCGCGGGTACTTTATAATTGAGGGATATTAACGAGTACTTTTAATTAACAGTCGAACGAATGGTACCCAGATTACTGGCTTACCGTAACGGCAAAGGTACTGTGACTGAACACTGTTTTTTCAAACCACACAAATATCCCCAATAAGATAACGTTGATTTTATTGACAAAACTTTCTTGATGCACCGATAACGCTCTTTTATTGTTTACCTTTTATACCTAATTTCTTGTACGATGCGTTGGGGTGATTACGGAGGACATGTGTAGGAACTAGGTCGAGCTATAACCCCTTCGTAAGTGAAGATAGGGAAAACTGTTGTAGGAAAACGATGCATGGTTTGGTGAGATTCTTCTGCGATGTTACTGGATTTCTTGACGAGTTTTCTTGTTGATAGCGTAGTACAGTAGCGGACAAAAAAGTTACCACTTTTTCGAACCATCCTACTTCTATTACTTTACAATATCAACTGAAAACTGCAGTATGTACCTAATACATATATTCTGAAAGAAAATTAAAAGCTGTATAAAACCCAGTTACGGTTGAATTTATTTAACTAACAAATAAAAACCCTACATAACATTAAACAAGAAAACACATTTTTAAAGCCAGCAAAAAGTTACCACTTTTGAACATTAATAAAAAAATCTAATATTTTGTGGGGGCACACTTTTGAAAGTTTGTCCATCAAGGGAAAGGATAGAACTATATTCTCCTTTTTTTTAGATTTTTAAAATCGCGCCCGATGTTAAAAACCTGCATTTGTTTAAAATAATTGCACAAAAATTGTCCAATTTTTTTTAAACTGAAATAATTTTTTCTTAAAACTTCAATGTCTTCTCTATAAGCACCGTAAAGCTCATCTCCATCCGTTTACTACTTCCATAGCTATAACGTATTGAAAAAAAGTTAGCACTCAACTTCAAACAGCTGTAAAATCGTCATTTTTCAAAATTTTGAAAAATCCTTTGAAGTACGTTTAAATATCACTAAAGACAACAACATATTCAAATTTCAGTAATCTACATGGAATGTCCCAATAATAGAACAAATCGAAAAAGTGGTAACTTTTCTGTCCGCTAATGTATATTACTTTTCGCTGGACAACGTAAAACATTTACCTGAATAACCGTTTTGTGCCCCCAACAGTTTTCGGATTAACGTCCAAAAGATGGAACTTTGGATAGTCGTGTCATCTTTCCAAATACCGCGAAGAAAAACTTGAAAACCCACAAACGTCCCCGGCAGGCGTCTGTATTTTTGCTCGCGCTAATCTCGAGAACCACTGGACGGCTTGTGATGCGGTTTTCACCGTTTTATAGAGCATTTCTCGAGGAAGATTTAGGCGTATGAAACACTAACCTATGATAGAAGGGTGCCGAGCATTGGCAATTTTAGTGAAACATTCCTCAAGAATGCTCTATGGGGTGACGGGGGCCGCACCGCAGTCCGTCCAGTGGTTCTCAAGATTAGTCCGAACAGACAGACAGGCGCCTACCGGGGACTTGATGCTATACTATGCAGAGATACATACATCTAACAAGCCCGGGCAACGCCGGGTACTTTAAGCTAGCGTTATATTACTATCGAAATTATATTACATCACTAATGCAGGATCTTTTAAAACAAGGGTTAGAAACCATTCGGGCTTGTGATTCATATCTAAAGCATTAAAGAAATTTGTATAAATGTGTGTTTTAATAATAATACCTACGTATCGAGATATGTAATTGGATTTTCTTCCATGTAAAGACAAATGCAAATGTAAATAGGTTTCATTTATTTAAAAGGGTGAGTTTTTACTATCACAGAACTGACATATAAAATTGTATATTTTATAGTGAACATAGATTCTAATAGTGGACTGGCGATGAGTACTGCCCCCGTCATCCCCTATACCTACTCTATGCCTTAATAAAAATTAATTTTATGTCAGATATTTATTAAAAACTTTTCAGTCTTTTGTGTAAGCACTATGAGCTCTAAAACCTCTGTAACCCTTTTCCTGATGGGCTCTGTATATCATTATTGAAATGCCGGCTCGATCAGCTTCTTTAATCCAAATGATGAAACCGTAGGAAAGTGAAGAAAGAATAGTTTAGTTGGTATATCTTATATGGTGAGGGGGTTAATGGTACTTCCGTCGGTGAAGAGCACGAAAAGGACGGAGACCCCTGGACCGGATGTTACTAGAGCAAACAGGCGTGGTTCGAAGTAGCTTGCTCACCTGAAATCCAGCCTCCCCTCGAGTCAATGAAATCAATGCGAAACGAGAGGGGAGTGTGGTTTTAACGCGTTAACCGATAGAACCGAAAATCATGAAAAAGCAAATTCCTGATATGTATATTCGATCGCCAGAAAGACTCGAATATACCACAGCGGAGACGACAAATTTCATAAGAATTATTAACGTTTCTTTGACG
Source organism: Andrena cerasifolii (assembly GCF_050908995.1). Lineage (NCBI taxonomy): Eukaryota > Metazoa > Arthropoda > Insecta > Hymenoptera > Andrenidae > Andrena > Andrena cerasifolii. The sequence goes on along the minus strand of NC_135119.1, from coordinate 11,399,402 downwards.
TCGCATGTACGTGAGAGCGTAAGTCGAACTCGTTGCTGAAGCAACGCAAAGTTGTCTGGAAAAGCATCATGTGAAAAATAAAGAAATATTCAAGAGTAACGTAAAATTCTACTATTTATCCCATCTATCGTTTGTACAAACGTTAGATATTTTCGAAAATGCTTGAAATATGAATTTAACCCTCGAGCGGGCGCGCTTTGCGAACTCCGTTCGCCGATCTGCGTATTTCCTTCATTAGGTCTCGGTTAGACAAACATTCTCTCCACGCGATGGTGGCGTATTTCAAGAATCCTATGATGCTTGTTGCCAGTTGATTTTCATTTTTGATGTTAAAAATGTTTTACATATACTATTTTTGTGTTTTTAAATAAATTTACTGCATTTTTGGATACATTGCTAATATTTTCCCATCACATTTAATTTAAGTTACCACTGTCGACAGAGAAACCGTTTCTGAAGTGTAATATATTAGGGGGCTGAAATGATTATTTTCAACTGATGAACTGAGTTCTCCACGCGCCTGCTCGTGTACCTCTCATTGGCCCGCCCGAGGGTTGAAAAAATCTTGTATTTTTACTTTATTTTTATTGTACTGGATCATTTCAATATTGAATTAAATTTGAAACGAAAATTGTTATAGCACAGTAACTTGAACAGGGTGTAGAATTTTCAAATAAACGTACGTAGTTACAATAATATTTACCTATATTGGTTGCAAAATGGTTTCTGAATTTTCGTTGAGTTTTTACTCCTCAAATTTCCATTTGTTTTTTTTTTCAAGTTTTTTACAATAATCCGGGTTGGTGTAACGGAGGAAATAATTTAATATCTTTTTCCAAATGTGTGAAATTATCAAATGGATGTGGACCATGCCGAAAGAAATTAATTATATAAAAGTACGAAGAGTGTTTTCGTTAAATTAAATTTTGCCAAATATGGAACAGTGCCATTACAATTTATGTTTTTTTAATGTTAGTTTAATATTGAAAATTGTTCATAACATTAGATATATAAGACTGCTCTTAAATTGAGCGTAAATATATGACTGAATACCCATAAAAATCTTTTATTTGTTGCGATTGATTTTATAAGAATGACATTCGGAAAACAAAATGGTATTCTATATTTTTTCTACTTTTGCTAAATTTTATGCAGTTTGCCCCCCCCCCTGGAAAGAGCTACAATTTGCTAAATTCGTAAGGAATATAATATTGTATAACTTTAATCATTCCTAATGATAATGCCATGTTACCTTCGAGGAAAGTAAAAAGAAACATTATAAAAGATGTTTTACATATATTATATTTTTATACGTTAAAAATCGTAAATATTAAAATGCACTCGATGAAATAGTGGAACCTTGATTGTGTGAACATTCAAATAATACTATCTAAAATATTATTTATCTTGCTCCTAATGAATAATTTCGAAGGTAATTGCGTAACTGAGATAATAAAAATCTTCAATGTAATAAAGTATAATAATTTGACACAGCACAAATCGAATACTTTAATACATCAAATTGTATGTACTTCCGCAATAAGGATGCTTAAATCAGAACACACTCTAGAGGAGATACAAAAGAAGGCACTTTAAAGTGATAGCAAAAAGAAAATAGCCTCACAAAAATATTTCGGAAAAAAAACATGATTTTGCAGCGCGAAAGTTTTGGGAGATTAGAGCACAGGGCAAAGGGAATAATTAAATAACTGTATAAATTTTAGCTCCTAAATTGTAATATCACGTAATAAATAAATAAAGCTCGTTGAACGAGGTCCGGCTGGATTTCAAAACGTATTCGAACTTGAAATTTGTACTAACGATCTGCCTTCATTCTGTTTCAGGTAGATTCGTCCCCCACCTAACACAATGGCCCTAACCCAACTCGTAGTATCGCTAATGTTGATTAGTACAGTGAAGACCCAACCGACATCTTACAACACGTACGATGAGAGGGATCTGTCCCGAGGGCATCCTCCGTTCTTACTGCTAGTCGATCACCGAATTCCGGACCTGGAGGTATGATGATTTTCAAAGAGATTCCCACGATGTAGGGCAAAATATATAGAGGCTTAAATAATCATTTCGAAAACTGCTCGCCCTTGGGGCTGGGACTAGCTGAATAATTAAAAATTCGAATTCTCTATAAGTACACGAATTTCGCAAATATTTGTGAAATTATTAACAATATATATAATATAAATTATTAATAATATATATAATATATTATTAATAATTATATAATATATTATTATATATATTATTAATAATTCACAAATATTTGCGAAATTCGTGTACTTATAGAGAATTCGAATTTTTAATTATTCACAAATATTTGCGAAATCCGCAATATTATATATAAAATAATATATAATATATTCAAAACTGAAGTTCAATCCTTTAAGAAATTACGAAGCAAACTATATGTATCGCGAGGAAAATATTTTCCCCCCTTCTGATGTTTGGCCCATTTCCGAAACACCAGGTCCTCTAAATATTTTGAACAATTTACACATTGCGCAAAGCAATAACAGTCTGTTATTACTATGAATCGATAAGATTTGACCCAAATAGTTTGCAAGCCACGGCGTTTGTGCGAGATACACATCCTTTGCACCCGTATAGCAGCTCGCTGTCCTTTACGTTGAAATATTCAACGCAGGAAATATGTTTTGCTTGTGAATAAGTTTATGCTTTGAATAGCCAATTTCGCGACCCGTTGGAAAAGTAATGTTGATTCAAAATACATGCTAGGGCATCGGACAAATTCAGGAAAGCATAAAACACGTCTGTAAACAGGGGAATATAGTCGTGATCACGTTTCATTTCTATGTTCTTCAGACGACAGATCCATCTGTGGAATAAAAATCGTTCCCTGATACCCCTAGGCCCTTAACGCCAAATAATCAAAAAGATTATCATGTTCGAGCTATATGCTGTTTTCACAAATCTCCTAGATCTGTTCCTCCAACTACCCTCAATTATCCTCCTCTAACAGAATATCAACCAGGGGTGCCAGATCGGGCGGAATTCCGCCATTTGGGCTACTTTTCCAAACCAACTGACGGCTACAATATCGACCATGGTTGCTTTGACCAAAATTTCGATACTTGGGCTGCCGAACACCAAATGGAAGCCCACTTGAGAATTAGAATTCGCAAAACTAACAACGCTTATTGCTGTATAAACTGTAATAATACGAAAAACGCGATCTCTAATCGTAAGTCCGATATTATTTATAATACTTATAAAAAAGAAAATGATACCAAAGAAGAATTAGAAATTTTCGGTGAATTTGACAATGTGTCTAATATCTTCTAAGTCTTTTTATTTCAAAAAACAGTTTATCATTGTTGTGTTAAGATATTGATTTTAATTTTCACATCAGTTTTATTTAAACTTCTTTGCGTTCAAATAAAGTTTATTCGTTGTATCTAAAAGAAATAAAGAAAACAGTTTCAGAAAATATTACGAAAATATTTAAACATCCCTTTCGTTCAAGATATTTGAATTTTGGCGCTTTTGGGCTACTTTTCCGACGCGATCTGGAGGCTCGACATTAAAACCGTCTGGCAACCCTGATATCAACTAATCCTCCCTTGAAAACTCCTGAGAACCTCAGGCACATCCGACGAACGTAATTCTGAAAAGTTTCATTCGAAATGGCAAAGCACATTTCAGACATAACCTCCCACGAGTAACTCAGACAGTGTTGCCGCAACTTCAATGTGTTCTTCTTTGGACGGCAATGCACATGCACGCGCAGAGGACAGTGTGATTGGATTGCGCGCGGGTGAAAATCGACACACACGCGCCCACGTAAGGTATTGGCTGGATGTGAAATGACCACAGAGATATCCCTTCGCGGATACGATTGAATCCAGAACGTGAATCGAGAATGGGTCGGCTGTATCCTACCCCGGGCGGCATAGAAAGTCGCCCTTTAACGCGGGATCTCTGTTTTCCGTTTTATCGAGCACCGTATAAACAGATTATTGGAAAGCCATCGGTTTCGCGTGCTGAAGACGATTGCATCGTTGTCCCGCGATACGATAAATATATTACCACCCTGGGTATCACCGCGGGAAAAGTACCTACGCGAGGGCACCGAAATAATGGACGAGTAATTGGAACCAATAAGGAATAAGGGCTTACCACACAGTGCTGGGTTAACCAATAAGCAAAATAAGGCACGTGCTTAGGGCGTCAGGAGAAAGGGAGGCACCATAGAAATTTTCTGAATTTTAAAATCTCCCTTTTTTTGAAAAAACTTTTTAGTAAAATTATTGAAGATGCCTGAGAAATCAGAGCGTTGGAGCGGAGCTCTGAGCTGGAGGGCGGAGCAGGGGAGCAATGGGGGTTTCCCTGGAGCAAGGAAAATTTTTGCTGCTCCACTGCTCCAATTTTTTTTTTTTATTATTTGAATCTTCTTTCATTTTATAAGAGCAGATGAATGAAATGTTTTTAATAAATACCAATTCTCAATTTTTCAGCATTAAAAAAATATTATATCGTAGGGTGCGCAGCCCGTGTTAATAAGGCGTAGTACTTTCTTTGTCCGAAAATTAAGCATTCTTTATGAATTTTTTTTCTGTATGAAAATGAAAGCTAGAAAGATGGGGTTTCTTGCGAATTAAAGATCGCTATTTGAAAGTATTAAAAGAATATTTATTTAAAGAAAAAAAGAAGCTGGACCGGAGCAGGGGCGGAGCTAGAACAAGTATTTTTATGTCGGAGGGGAGCAGCAACGGAGGAAATTAAAAATTGGTCTGCTCCAATCCCCTGTAAGAAATCGTACATTGCGTTGAAGTGACCACCCTGTATAAGGGGGCCTCAAAATCTTTTAAGTGCTTAGGGCAGAAATGTACAACGAGCCGTTTTTAACTCCTAGCTGCGAGCAACCAGCCGAGCGGTCGAGCTGTCCCGTTGCCAAGGACAGAATCGGTGAGGAGGACTGCAACAGGCTCATAGCGTAAGTATATACATATGTATGGCTGGGGCAGCTCGACGCTCGGCAGGTTGCCTGCAGCTAGGAGGTGAAAACGACTCCTTGTGCACCTCTGGCTTAGGGCCTCTAAAGGTCTTAATCCAGACATGGCTCCACACGAGACACCCCTGTTGCTCGCGACAGGTGTTTCGCAAGTATTCAGATATTTTATAGCTGCTCTATCTCTGTTAACCCTAGAACAAGTTCTGGAGTCTCTACTGGCCCCATTCGTTTCAATATTACTCATAACTTACTTCCTCAAATTGTTGCGTTACGTTAAAAATTGTAAAAAAATATTCACATTTTACCGTGCACGGCTTCGGCATGTTCCCATGTTGATCTTTTCTGGAAAGGGGTCGTCCTTAAATTACGTAAGGCTTTTGGGGAGGGGGTCGCGAATTTCTTACGTTTTCTTACAAGGGGGAGAGTCAGGTAGCATCTTACGTAATATTTTTTAATCTAATTTCCAATAAATACAAATTCTATCATTAATGTTCCAGAAAAGTAGTTTCAGTTTAAATTTCCCGAAACTGATTTAAACGAATTATATAAACCTTTAAAAGAATTTTACTAACTGAAAAAATTCAATGCAAAAAATATTACGTAAGGAGGGGGTTGCAATATCAAATCTTACGAATTCTTATACTGGGGGAGGAAGGGGGTAAGAAGTCGCCTAACTTACCCTGGCGTAATTTAAGGACGGCCCCAAAGCACTGAATGTATTGTCCGATGGTATGTACGCGATGTCCACTTTGAAAATTATGCAAGATGTCGCTTTCTACGCATTGCACGACACTTGTCCGGTGGTGGCGCTGCTTCGCAATTAAAGGCCTGACCGAATTGCAGGACAGTTTGTGAAAACCTAGCGCCACTCGTGTCGAAGTATTAACGTTAATGCTTCTGGGTAATTTGGGAGAAATGATTTCCTCTACACTGACGCAACACGAATTAAATAAAGTTATCGAACACTTTTATCATCTGGCTCCTCGATCGTTACACTCGATCATTTAGTGGCTCGCGCATTATAACCAATAAAACATCACTTTTCTCTTACCTCGTTTAAAACTGTTGCAGTCTAAGTCCCCGAGGGATTTTAGCTGCGCCCGGAAGTCATTCTCTGCGAGATGAATGTGTTTGAAGTACTATTTGTGAGCCACAGAAGTGTCCCGTGTGAAAAGGGCCTAATTGGAAGCGACCTGGACGACAATAATTGCTCGCGTTTTAATCGAGCACGCTGGCCCGACGTGTGCAGCCTATGCATGGCGTGAAATAATGCGGGAAAATGAATAACGGCGACCGAACGATTCCAGCTGCTCGCGTAAACGTCGCGTTACCGTTCCTCCAGATGCCCATCTTCCCATTCTCCCTACGGCGTGTTTAATTAAAACGATCTCAGCGTCACCAGCAAGACAGGACCCGACGCCCCCGTGGAACACTCTTAATTAACGTTCGCGTTCGCACGCAATACGTGTTCCATCGGCATCCAAGTCGCCAAGTTGTAATTGGGCGTAAATTAAAGGCGAAGCACGCGTGGCGGAGTATGAAGCATCGCCGAGCGTAGAGAATCCTCGACGGCTTGGGGGCACAGCTTTTGCAGCTTTTTGTTCATATCTTGAGCGCGTGTTCCGTAAAAGTGGCAATAAAACGAGGGAAATATCGCGTCCAGGATGCGTAGGCTGGCGAACTGTAAGTTGCATATATGAGGATCGTTGCCGGTGCGTTCCTCCTTTTTTTTCCCCCTCTTCTTTTTTTTTTGTGTTGCGTCGTGAACGTGCAATTGCAGCTCTCGATGTACGTTAACTGTTTTAAATTAATGTACGAGTCTTTCACCACTCTTTTCCTTTTTTGCGCGTTAACTACCAACGCGAGGGACGACGATATTATTCGCGATAAGAATTCAGTAGTGCGAGATTCTATTTTTCTTGTTCGCAGGAGCACGTGAATACCGCGGCCCACTTAATCATTTTGATGGATGGTTACGCGCGCATATCTCGTACATACGTTCTCTATTTTAACGTTCGCACGATACCCTTAACAATTATTCCTGATATCACCGTTCTGTATGACGACGTGTTGAATTGCATTTGTTATATCTCGCGTTTCGCTTCTTTATTACACCAGCGCCGGCACGTGGAGAAAGTTTACGAGGGAATTTTAAAGGATAATATCCTTCGGGGTATAGAATAATGGTTTCGTTGTAACGTGTAATGCCCCGATTCGATGACCCCTTTGCATTATTCTATTTAAGACACCGGCCGTAAATACACATTTCTGGGGGAAAGAGCATGTCTACACGGCCACTTTTTTCCTCCGTTCCAAAGGAACTGTCGGTTTTTTATCCGAGAAAGCAAAAATTAAGAGCCCCGTAAAAGCTGACGCGTGGATCGTATAAGAATAGTTTCGTTTTTACATGGGGTTCAACCGAATATACGAGTTCGAAAGAACCTCGCAAATCTAAACGAATAGGTTGAAATTTAATCTGGCAAAATCACTGCGCAGCGTGCTAAAAGGAATTGCAGATTAATTACATTTGCGTTTCTCGTTAGAACGAATGAATTCAGCCGATAATCCCGACGTCACTAGAAACGTTCGTGTAATAATAATAATTTTGCCTTGGATGTCGTTACACGATGTGAAAGTATGTACACACAGTTCGTATTTTCAATACGTGAAAATAATATATTAGGTAGTGCTTTAATTAAATCTATTAACGTTTTTATGGGAGTGCAGGGTGGGGGGGGCAGAGCAGAGCCCAACTATACCGACATATTTTTTGTAGAAATCAGAAGAGGGAACTTTTAGTTGTTATATATCATTGTTATATTAATAACTATCTGATAATTTCCTTGATAGTATCTATTTCAAAATGTTAATTTTGACACCCCTGTTAATAACTGGCATTCTTGAAACGTGATCACTTTACGAATCGTGTAACGATTTTATTTCGAATTTCTCCACAAGTAGAAAATTTCTTTTTATTAATTATTTTTTCGACATCTCTGTCAGTTTAATTTCGGATTTACGCAATTAATAGGTTCACTTCAACTTCTTCATCTTTGATTACTTTGTACATTTTATTTTCATATTTTGCATTTCTATATAATTCCATATATCATTAAGCTAAGATGAGATTAAAAGACTGAAAATAAATATCTAAATAGCTAAACTAAGCCATTCATTTTTCATCCGCCTTTGAAATAAAAAATAATGAAATTCCTATTTCATACAAATCTGGGTTTTGTTTAATTTCAAGCACAAATTGTCGCAAATAAATGTTTTTAAACACTATTCTAAATCATTATTTCTCATCTTCCTATGAAGTACTAGTTTTACTAGTCGGCTTCGCCCGAATTTAGATTCTGATTTTATAAAAAAAAATTTTATATAGGCTTTCTTTTTGTGAAAATAGTCACATTCGTCTGAATTAGCTAGGCATAATGAGGTGGGGCACATTGCGTGACCCCAGAGTTTACCGTTCGAAAGTTTTTAGGCGACAGATAAACACACAAACACTTTCTGCTTTATATATTAAGATTAAAAGACAGCGAAAGCATAAGGACTGAAATACAAGTTTAAACGAAAATATTGTAATTTACCTCATCTATCATCTCCGCCATATTATTTACATTTTTTACTTGCTGTAAGAATTGCTACGCAACATTTCTTCCTCATTCCTATTTACGTACTGTATTTCCACAATTTTTACGCTGAATTTGAACACAGTTCAATACCGATATCACGCAATTTAATTATGATTATTATTATTTATTAGAAAACATTATGATGCGTTACTGTTAGGTCAAGTTGCACTTAGGCGGTGTTACACTGGGATACGTTCAGTGGGCCAAGAACCAAGTGTACTACCTATACATATTTTACGTTGTATTAAGCAAAAGTTTTGAAATCTTTTATGTAACATAAAATTTCCCGAGGTTGAGAAATGTAACGGTGAAGTAATTTTGAGTTTAAAGTGTACTACTCAGATAATAATTCGAAACGTCATAACTTTCTACGAAAAAGCTCTTTAGAAACTGTTTCGAAAAGTACTAACGTAACAGACGGAATGAAACATAAAATATTCATTCGGTTGAAAAATGACCAAGGAATGAACGATCGAAAGTACTTATGAAGTACTTAACAGAATTTAGAAGAGCAACGAAGAAGAAGATTATATTCTCCTCGGATCTGTTTCAAACGAAATGATTTATATTTATTTAGAGATAAAGGACTAGTAAAAAAAAACATCATTCTGCAACTTCATAGATTTTCATGTTCACTTTGACAATGTGTTATTAATATTTTGTATTGTTGCATCTTACATTTTCCTTACCCTTTGTACAATATTTTATTAAAGCTATAACTGAAATTTACTTTTGCCTCTTTCATTTAGATTTCATATATCATTCACGATATTGGCATGCGTTTTTAATGCTTATTTAACATTATTTCGATCTCTTAGGCAACTCCTTCCCCATATCCACTTTCGATTGATTTTCTACTCTGTATCAAACGCGCACAGAAAATATTCAAGATCCTCAAAAGCAACTATTTAGTTATAACTAGTAAAACAATGAATCCAAAAAATTTCACATCTGCTAATCATAACAGATCCCTAAGAATAGCCGAATTTAGTGTCACAGAAGGAGGCATCACCCTTTACATGCTGCTTTCCTCTTCCTATACGAATTATGAACAAAAGAATTTGCCTTAACAGCCCTCACCATATTATAAAAACAAAGCATGATCTGATGAATAAAACTCGAAATAAACCCCGGTTCTTTAACAAAAGAGAATTGTTCTCAAAATTCTTGCCCCTTCAATTTATCCCTCATCCACAGCTGCAACATTACCTTAACATTAACTTACAAAGTACTTTTTTATTGAGAATTAATACAGGTAGTCTAGAAAACATGCACCATCCGAGACCATTTAAATTTGCCTGATGAAACTTTATTTTCTCTTTCACCATTTTAAAGCTCTAGCCTGGCCCAGTTCCGTGGAGCACCCTGTATAACTTAAGTCAGCCTGATGCCACAATTTTTCACTTGAAAACAATATGAATTCTGTGATTTTTCAGAACGAAATGTTCGACTCGGGTAACGACCCTGGATCCACGGTGATCCGGACCAAACGAATCGGATCTCTGTCGATCGTCAATTCTCTGGACGTCCTCCGACAGAGAGTTTTACTGGAGCTGGCGCGACGCAAGGCGCTGCAGGACCAAAGACAGATCGATGCCAACCGGCGGATCTTGGAGACCATTGGCAAGAGATCCTTACCGTTTTACAACGGGGTTTTACCTAAACCGATCGCCTCGAAACCGAGAAACGGGATCGAGCTCGCGATCGAGCGTAAAGAGAACTCTCACGACCGAGGCGCAATGCCGGAGAGGATCTCTGGAAGATTGCAGGACTGGCTTGAGGCGAATGATTCCGTTTTTCGAGAAAGACAAGACGACCAGACGCGAAGGGTAATTATTTCGATGAAACGTTCCTCTTAATATGATAGCATTGCCGGCGAGGAACAACGGTCGAGTCTGTAGAGAAAGTGCGCAGCCACTTCTGTGCGCTGTTGGAAAGCATACGTACAGCATTTAGAATTTCTTTGCACTTTTTGTAAATACCGCGCGTTCGAATGCAACTGGATTAGAGGAAAATTCTCGAGAAGAGAAAAATGAGTATTACTAAATAGAACTACTAAGTTTATTTCAAACTACTTTTATAAAAAAAAAATAGTATTGCACCGAATACTTTCAAATAAAGACTTTCTATTTTTTTTTTTTACATTAGTCTGTTTTTCCTCGCGAAACATTCAACGAGAGAATATAATTTGAAACAGTGGCACAATAATCCCATGTAACTGCTTATAGGAAAAACCATTTCAGTCTGATGTGATGTACAGTCTTAATTAAGGGGACGTCCTTAAATTACGTAAGGGTAATTTTCGCGATTTCTTACCCCCTCCCGCCCCCAGTATAAGAATTCGTAAGATTTGATATTGCAACCCCTTCCTTACGTAATATATTTTACGTTGAATTTTTTCAGTTATTAAAATTCTTTTAAAGGTTTATATAATTTATTTAACTCGGTTTCGCGAAATTTAAACTGAAACTACTTTTCTGGAACATTAATGATAGAATTTGTATTTATTGAAAATTAGATTAAAAAATATTACGTAAGACGCTACCTGACTCCCCTTTCCTGTAAGAAAACGTAAGAAATTCGCGACCCCCTCCCCAAAAGCCTTATGTAATTTAAGGACGATCCCTAATATGTGATGCCTGGACAAGCTTATATTCGAAGAACTTGATTAAATTTATTTTTCATGGCTTTGCACTTTGAAATGTAAACGACTGTTCCACTAATTTCCATACATCGAAGAGTCTCGCAACGATGTATAATAGTGATTTAAGGTACTTCAATGCAATTTATCAAAATCTGTATTTTCGTTACGCTTGTTTCTAGGTGGAAGGAAACGAGCAACGTTTACTGTAATCGACTCGAGAAACGAAGGATCTATCAACGGTCGCTATATTACGGTTTTTTATCTGACAAGCCAAAATTATCATATAGTTTACCTATTATTCCTCATATTCCTCAGGTTTTATCATATATATATATATATATATACATATATGTATACACGCATATGTTTATACGTTTTGTGGCCGTGCAGAGTCCATAATTTAATCATTTTTTTCATCCATTAAATATTACCTACCTGCTAGTTATTTACGTGTCAAGCCTAAAGTAAAAATAGTACAGCGCGCGAATAGTTTCCAGTGAAACGGGAAATTCAAGAAACAGAATGTATCAGTATTCTCTTTTTAAGTTCTAACCGTTTTTAACTAGTCTAATTTTATGATAATCGGAAAAGGAAGACAATAGAACTAGCGTGATGAAAGTGGCACAGTTTATAGCTAAGAACTCGGTATCCACAGGGATCCGATACTAAAGCTTAAACCACGTGTCGTATTTATTTACTATTTCTTCCTTTTCACTTCAGCAACATCGTGAAACAAAACAGTATTATGCGTTGTGATCTTCTCAAATCTGCCTGATCAGTAACTTCCACGCGAAGCATCCAATGTGCAGCTTTGGGTGTGCCTTCCCGTGGATCTTTCGTCATATTAATATTAAGTTATGAGAGCGTAATGACAGAAACACTGCAAGAAATTTTATTGCAATTATTCGAAGGTAAAAATATTTCACCGTTGAAGTCAAATGCAGAAACTTTAAATAATAATATGAAATGGTCCCTGTTCACAAGGCAGTAAACATTTCTTGAACTGTATGCACATCCGTGTGCACTATTTTTATTAATCATTGTTCGCGAGGGACGCGCTTGAAGCAACTGTAATTATTTTGATACGCAAGTCAACAGCTTTGTTTTCAGAAACTGAATGTAATTAATAGTATATACCTTCCAAGAAAATGTCTACAGCTGATCTCTTTTAAAGGAATCATCTTTCATTTTGTTGGATGCTGTTTGCATTTGTGTACCTAACTTGATATCAATAATACTGTTAAAAAGTCACCTGTTAATTAAATGGGCTGTGTCCCAGTCAGTCGGTATACCAAAGAGATACTGTATTACGAACGACTACTCAATATGATCAGACTCTGAATGATTCTTTTTGTATATGTTGTAAACTAATACACACACCGTGTTTAAAACGCTTGTCTCTAAGGATTACATTTATGTCTGCGTAACACATCGAAGCCTGACTTGTTTTCCAATTATTCCAGCTTTAGTCTTAAATGTTTCTATGCCATGTTACACCTATAAGAGAAATAAATATCCTCGAGCGTAATATTTATTATATTCTACTTTAAAAGCCGCTTAATTATTCTATCTAATTTATCCACTTCTGATTTCGTTTTTCGAATCGTCTTTCCACCTATACACTCAACACTAATTTACAAACGATCTCGATAATTATCTTAAGAACACATTAGAAAATTTACAACGTAGCGATAAAACAAATGTTAACGCTTCTGATGTTTACGTTAATGTTAGGAAGTAGATATATAACTGTATATTATAATTATTTATATGTTGTATTATACATGTAACTCGTAATTTGAAAGAAATGTGTATGAATTTTAAAAATACTATGCACCATGTAGGCTTAAGTTATTTATTTAATGAAATTGTACAACACTATTTATTTTCAATTTAATACTTTTATTTTGATAAATTAAATTGCACAATACGTAGGTAAAGTGAAATAAATTTCATTTAAAATAGACTCGCTGTTCTACTTTCGCCACTCTCCGTGCACTAAAATATCACGCAATATGATAAAAATAAGCCATATCGTTGTACTGTTCTTTAAAAAAGTTTATTCTTTTCTTACTTATTACCGATATTTATATAATACTTAGTATTATTATTATTACAATTACAACATGTACCCCATTCACTTCTAGCGAATGAGGATCGTATTTTTATTTCTCTGGAAATATAATGTCTGTCAAATTGCTTCACTGTTCAGAGTGTCACAATTGAAAATATTAATGTACAATACTTTTTCTAGCTTTTTTTTTCAACAAAATCTCGGTAAGATAATTAAAGAAAAGCCACATCATTTGCTTCGTATTCACGTTGAAATTCTCTTGACACATAGGCTATTGAATCATTTCAGTCCCACTTATAAATAATTAATACTCTTTCAAACTATGTTCAACAAGCACAAATAGTTCAGACAAGTGTAAAACATGGCTAGTATTTTGAGAAACAGAAAGATGAACCGTGGTAAAAATAAGACGTACTGAAGGTAACTTGGAACCGTAATAAATTTGCGAAATGAGATATAGTCTACTATACGATTGCGATCACAGTTTACGAAGGTCAAGAACAAACACGCTGCCATCGGATGCAGAAGCACCAACCTTATCCCCTCTACTGTTCCAACACACTTCAAAAATTCCACCCGTACCTCTGTAACTGTGCACCAATTGACCACTCTGCGCAATTAAATGTAAGGTAAGACACTTGTCAAGTTATTTGGAAAGTGACAAAGTAATATACAAATGACTGTCTTACCTGCGTAGACCAAATATGAACACATTTGTCAAAACTTCCGCTAGCAAGAAATTTACCATCTGGACTAAATGCTACGCTGTACACTGGTTCTGTATGTTTCGTGAGTGTGTGTATACATGCACCTCTCTCTACATCCCATAACCTTACTGTCGAATCGAATGATGCACTAGCTAAAGTTAAGTTCATGTTTGGATTGTGAGTCCCAGGTCCAGTGGGCGACCATTTAATTGTGTATATTTCTTTGCTGTGAGCTTGGAGGTCGTGTACCCACGTATCCTGTTTCATGGACCAAATCTTAAGGCTCATATCATCCGAACAACTAGCCAGTAAATTCCCTTGTGGGTCCCACTTAATAGCGTTAACTTCATTCTACGATTAACAAAGAAAGCAAACATATTACTCTCTTAGACAAATGAATATTTCATTGATTATTTTCGTCCGCTTACCGTGTGTCCTTGGAAGCTCTTGATCGGTTTATCAAAATTAAGTTTGCACACGTGAATACACTGATCCGTGGAGCAACTAGCGAATGAAGTATTCGATTGCCAATCAACATCCAAGGCAGGTGCACAATGAAAACTAAACTGTTGCGTACACTGTCCACTCTCTGCGTCCCATATGATCGTTGTTTTATCGACACCGGCACTCAGTATATAGTTTCCACGTTTGTTCCACTTTAATGCAAAAATTGGACCCTTATGTTGACCTAAAGTAGAAGCTAATTTTCCAGCTGTTGTCCAAATTCGTGCATAACCATCGTAACTTCCTGTTGCTAGTAAGGTACCATCGCACTAGAAAGGAGAACAAAATTTCACCATTTTTTCCCACTAGAATCGTATACGTATAGGTCAGGAGTATCGAACTTCCCCACTCTGAGAGACGCGCGAGTCGGGCCCCCGGTCAGCCGGTTCCCCCACTTATTTTTCTCCAGGCGTTGCACGAGGCCCAGCAGGGAGAGAGCACGGCACCCGGAGGAGAAATTCATCAGAGTGAAGTAGGTGTGGAGGGGGCCGTTCTCCTACGGCTCTACGGAGCAGGCGAAGAGGAGAAGGAGCCACTGCGGCTCGCGAGCCGCTAGTTCGACACCCCTGGTATAGGGGTGAACCAGTTATCGTACCTTCCAGTCTAACGAAGTAACATCTTTGTTGCTTGGTACTTCGGTACCACCCTTCTGTATGCAATGACGAAGAACAAGTTGGTTCGGAGCTTGAGAGTTATCGGACATGTCCCAAATACGGGCTGTGCTATCTCCCGAACCAGATGCCAAAAGGTCCGTTGTTGGATTCCATGCACATATGAAAACTTCCGATTCGTGGCCTTGTAACTTTGTAGCTTTACTCGCTGGAATTTCAACAGCGCTGGCATTAGACCCTGCGCCAGTGCCTTGTTGCTGTTCGTCCACTTCCATTTCTGTTCTATCTCCTCCTCTATCATTTGTCCCTACACCTTCATTGGAGGTAACCACTGTAAACAGATTGATTGAATTAAACATAGGATGTAATTTGTAACACACGAACAGCGGGCGAATTCCTGTGAAAAGGTAAATTTCGCAATAAACTTTTTGTCCAAGTTTTTCACACAGAGTTATTTTAGAACATGACGGTGCTCTGTTACGTTTAAATAACGCGGAGTTTCTCTCTAACGCTGAGTTCACCGTGGTAGAAAGATAAATCGAATCTGATTCTCCTTGACTTCTCTTTATGGAATAATATTAAAGTCGCAGAGTAAGAGAATTTAAAATTCACAATGACTTTCCAAAACACTTTTCGAGAACCAATGGCTCAGATGAGCTAAAGTTATTTTATACATTCGATGTACTGCTGCACAGAGAAGTTTCTCCCCGTGCTGTACACTGATAATAGAGCAATATCTATCAAAATGCAGCTCAAAGTACTCCGTGTAACGAGACTTTGCTTATCCCCATCATTTCTTGGAATCTGCTCGTGCGAACGAGTCAGCGAACCCGCCAGCATATGACGTTCAATTCAGCAAATGCTAAGTCAGCGCTCTGGTCTATGAAAAATGAAATTTCTATAGTTTTAGTTTTATCACAGTGGAAGGATCCAAAACGGACTGACGTGAACTGTCTGGTCAAAATAAGGCCACGTGTGGTATAAATCGGAGGATTTCTAGAATTTTTTACGATGCTGCATTGGAGTGCATTTGTTCCTAATCCTACTAATATAATAAATGCGAAAGTGTGTTTGAATGTTTGGACGTTTGTTACTCAATCACGTCGCAACTACGCAACGGATCTGTCTGAAATTTGGTATACATGTAGTCTAGGAACGGGAAAAACATATACGATACTTTTTATCTCAATTTTTTTTAACCGATCTGGACCAAATATTGCGTAATTAGGTACTTTAAGCTAGTTATTAATAATCCTAAATTAGTCCGATTTCTACAGTATTTCGACTCATTTCGATCAGAAAGATCTCACCAATTCATTAACAATCTTTGCAATGCTATAAAATAAAAATTATATAAACTTCAGTCCCTCTCGACTATTGAAATAAATATGGATTCCGGCGTGATCCAAACTCGAGCAATCACAGGCAAGGAAGAGTGCCAGCGTTCCGCAAAACGTGACACTTGGATGCCAATCCAGTTGCACTTTGAGGGACATTACTGTATTGTTTGCTCCTAGTTCACGGACATGTTGCATCTTTAACAATGAGCTTCATTTTTACCATCTCAGTGCATGTTTCAGCGAAACCAAACCAAAATGTACTCTGTAACTCGCCGATGAAAATTACCAAATCCTATACTTTAATACAACTGATATAATAAAAAATTTCGGCTCCCAACAAGTCCAAAAACTATAGCAGTCCTTTAATTTACCTGGTGTGATAAAGAGGTCTATAAAATGCATATAGTTTCATAAACCAGGGTGTACCAGGATATCGAATTAATGGAAAAGAAACGAATTCAAATAACTGGTCAAATTACCTTCTCCCCCATTTGTATCTTGCACTTCGGTTTTCACCTGTTGTTTCTGCTGATTAATTTGATTCTGCCTGGATGCGACCACATCTGGCATGACGGCATCTATAAGGGACAAGGATTCCACCATTCTCTGCTCAGTGCCATCTTCGCCTATAGATATCTCAGCCTCCGTGTACTGTAGCCCTTTCTGAAGAATCGACAAAAGCGCTGCTGGTGGTACTAATGCTCCGTTTATATTACTTTGCGATATATGCGATTCTATACCAAATGTATATGCTGAATGCTGGAATCCTATAACAGAAAGAATGCGTGAATACTAACTTCAAGGTGGATCTTCAGAAATATACGATACAATAACGGAATCACGGATAAACTGTGAGGTGCATCTAAACAATTCACTATCCCTGTAACATTTAACCTATACACCTTAATGAATCACGAGTTAATAAGCACTTTACTAATTGCGACAAATCCTATAACAAAAATGTATGCATTATGTAAGAAATGGTCGTGTATAAACAATAGGAATTCAAACGTTGCTGTGAATTCTTCTGAACAGAGGTTAGGAAATACTTGAAAGACCGTACCGGATTCTTGAAGGTATCGGTAAACCAAGAAATTCACTTCATCGCTAGAGAAGCTCATCGTTCTTAGCGTTCACGGCACTAGCACAACATATTTATTGGAAGTTGCGCCAAAAATCGCGTAGATTCACGTCCGACGCCGAGATTTGCCGCGTCGAGGCCGCTGCAGAAAAAGAACACAGCCACTTTGCACGCAAGGCATTACCATTGGTTACAAAGTACGAACAGTGGTGTGTTCGAAAAAGATGCATCGTGCCCAATTTTGACGTGGCTCCGTCTTATTTTGCAATCGTGTAAAGGAATTAAGGGAAAGGGATAAATTCGATGGGATTAATTCTAGTGTTGGAATAGCGAGCAATTTGGTCGGTACCTCCGATTTTTTTCGTATATTTAATATGATGAAAGCGGCTTCTTTAAAAGGCAAAATATTATTAAAATAAATGTCGCAAAAAATTATAAGTACTTTTAATTTTAGATTAAAACTAAAACTAAATACTTTGTAAACGCAAATTAAGCGAAAGGAGGTAAACAGTAAATAGTTGGAAAAAAGTTTAATTTAATGTTTATTAATAAAATGCTCGCATTATTTGTTCTAGATAACTGCTCAATTTAAGTTTCATACTTTTCATACTTAATCGCAAAATACAACATACAAATGACAAAATTCAACATGCGGTTTGGGTTAGGTTTAGTTTTAATGTAAAATTAAAGGCACGTATAATTATTTGCGACATTTTTTAATCATATTTTGCCTTTTCAAATACCCTTTTCAATGTATTGAAGTGTGAAAAATATCGGAGATACCGATCAAATTGCTCACTATTACCAAATTACAAATATGCAGTTGTGTATGCACAATGTAAAAACCTTTTAAAACACTGTACGCAATGCTCTGTCAATTGGACGAGTCTTCGGTTAAAAATAATTTCTAAACGCTGTTACAAGGGCCATTACACAGTTACTATTAAAAGTGTCGAACATGTCGATAATGTACACAGTTTATAGAAATTTGTCGATGCGTCTGCGACAGTCGGCGATACTTACAACGAATTCAATTCTTCAAAGAGGTTTGTATTGCGCCGCAACCTCAAACGTTGGTTAGGATGAATTGATTTATTGATACAAGGTTAGTCTTTATAAAAAAGGCAATACAGATGGTGATTGTAATTTTAATATGTTGCATTGTGTTTTAAGACGTAGAGGTGGGTTTCTAATCGTTTAATAAATTCTTCACGTCTGCGTTCCGAAAACATCTGCTTACATACTCTGTCACTGTTTACTTGCCCTAACTTGTCCCTAATAACGCCATCACAGATTCCGTATCATTTAAAAAATTCTTCCGTGTTTCTGGTATTTGAAATTATCTTAAAATCGTGTATTACATGCGTTACATTGTGTAGATATCTAATTATTTATCTGTTCATAAATCTGTTATGACTGAAAATAATTTATTCGATTTTATCTATATAGCGTATGATGGTATAATCGAGACCTCAATTATCAACATCGCTTACCAGTTAATCTTACAATATACAATTACTAATTTCATCTAGCTGTACAGTAACTGTCTAACTCTACTAGTACTAATTAGAAACTTTCGAAAGCTCTATTCGTACAGCATCCTCAATTACTCGCTATTTGGTACAATTATTTCTACTTACCATTTTATGTCAAAAGAAATACGAATTTTAACGTAACCATTGGCGTCCGGGGGGGGGGGGAGGGGTGCAAAAGGAGCAGTTGCCCCCCCCCCCTGGATTTTGAGAAAAAAAATTTGCTTATTTTTCAAAACTGATCTTTATTAAGTTTATATTAAAAAGGGGAATATTTTTTAATTTCGGGTTTAAATTTGCAATTAAATTGGCACTATAAAATGGGTTAAAAAAAGAGGGGTATATTTTTCTTTACCATCACCCAAAGTTGCCCCCCTCCCCCCTGGAAAAAAGTTTCCGGACGCCATTGAACGTAATTAAGAACACTAAAGCCTTCAAAAAAGGAAAAAATTGTATTCCGTAAAAGTAGTCTGAATAATTCTGTTCGTAAATTAAAGTGTAGTTTATCATAATAATACATTTATCATTGACTGATGAGTATAGAAAGTGTGACCGGCGCATTTTGCACGGTTTGCAGTTCTTCTTTTAAACACGCAATACTTATTATGTACACGACATACCAATTAACAAAAAATTTCTTACAAAAGTGTTTGATATCTGGTATGCTGAATTAATGATTATCGGTACGCGATAGTATTCCTCAATTTTCTTATTACACCGAACACTCAACTCTTCGATAACTGATAGATATGTGTACATTTAGTATTAAAATGGACTCGTGCTTCGAACATTCATATTATTCATGTATCCATTTTTATTTACATTTTTTAAAAGATATTGTCGGTAAAAATGTTGGTATTCCGTTCGCGTGTTACCTAATTTTATTTTATAGAGTAGAACCCGCGTGTTATTACAAATGCATAATTATCAAATTTGTTGGCCGAAGAAGCTGATTGGCTGGCTCAAGGTCACGAAATCTGATCATCCATGCCTCAAAGGAACAGGCGGCAGTGCC
Source organism: Andrena cerasifolii (assembly GCF_050908995.1). Taxonomy (NCBI): domain Eukaryota; kingdom Metazoa; phylum Arthropoda; class Insecta; order Hymenoptera; family Andrenidae; genus Andrena; species Andrena cerasifolii. The sequence continues at coordinate 11,379,266 of NC_135119.1, read as the reverse complement.
GCTTCTGTTCTCTTTGCCGTATAGTTGCATAGTTGCGAGGAAAGCGCGGCAAGACGGTCCGTGTTGTTTTTCATGTTATTGGAATCTGCTATTTGATTCCACGTTCTTTTTAACTTGCTGTTCTAAGGCACGTGTAGAAGAATGACGGTAGAAATCGACAAAGAGGAGTTAAAGAAGCGTTTGACGCCAATGCAGTGGCACGTCACACAGGAAAAGGGCACTGAAAGGTATGCGTGACGTGAATTTAATTTTTTTACCATCGAACCATTTAGGCGTACATCGAATCGTTCTTGCTTTGTATACGGTACCACTTAATTCTTGCATAGAAAAATAATTTATGGCAGTATAAAATTTCCATTCGTAATAAACTCTGTATAATTCTACACGCATAACGAGCACAGGTCTGGAACTTCGAATTTTCGAGAAAAGATGAAATGCCGATTGTGTGTTTCATTAACACATCACGTAGAACTTATTCATAATTTATTTTCGTGCGCGTGCGATCGTGACTACAATTATAAATAGCTGGTGCATTTTACCGAATTTTATTTGCTTCTTATTTCTACAGTATCTACATTATAACATTATATTATCAAAATCCTGGCCACATAGCTTGAAGCGAATTATATCTAACACTTGTGGTGCAATTGTCCAAAAATATTTTCCATATGGTGGAAACCGATGTAGTTTTAGGCGACGCGCGACCAAAATAACTTTTTCAAGAGCATGTGTTGGCTTGACTTTGCGTCATGACCGAGTGGTTTAAAAATAAAGTGTACATGTTCATAATTAACTTTCTCCTCGGTTCCATCTACTTCCTCTGATTTCTGTTTCTTTACGCAGGCCATTTACTGGTTGCTACAACAAGTTATACGAAAAAGGCACGTATACATGTTTAGTTTGTGACCAAGAATTATTCTCCTCCGATACAAAGTACGACAGCGGCTGTGGTTGGCCTGCATTCAATGAAGTATTGGATCAGGGACGAGTGAAATTAACCAAAGATACCACTCACGGTAAAGAAATATATGGATTATACTGAATAATTTTTTCTAGAATTATGCTCGGATTTTTAGTACAATAACACAGTATTCATTACTTGTATAATTTTACATTCATTAAAAGTATCTGCTTAAATTGGTATACAGATAAACTCTTTAGCGTAAATTTTACTTTAAACTGAGTAGTAATTGGAAGACACGAATGTTAGAGTTTTATCTGTTTACCATTTTCTAAATACTCTTCACTTTTCACCCTACTATTCATACGATCACAAAACCTTTCCCAGACATTCAGTTCTATCATTCCCAAGCCTTCCGCAATTTATATATTATTTCATTTTATTCGACTCTTATTACATTTACTGAATATCACGAACATGTATTGTTAGAGTATTATATTTACAGCTGTTAAAGTTGTTCCTCATGATAAGCATCATTGCTACATAAGAATTTGATTAACTTTGTCATTGTTATGAACGTTTTATCTCAGATACAGTCTAACTACATAAATATGCACTATAATTACATGATATTTCTACTATTGTACAGGGCGTTCGTGTTATTAGCGCCCTGTATGGCTTTTGTAAATAATAAGTGTACGAAAACAGTAAGAGAGGAATGTTTCGATAATCGTATACTTCTGATTTACAAGACAAATGTTGGGTGCTACTAACGGAACCTTCTTACATATATGGAAGACAATATTCCTCGTATCCTCTACCTTGCATGTTAAAATGCTTAGAGTGTGATTGTATTAGACTTATGTCATCTGTTTTACGAAACTAAGATCATTACTGTACATTAAAAATAATTTCTCTCTTTCATGTATAGAAGACAAAAGATTAACATTTCTTGCCGTTTTATCGTATGATAGTTTTTAACACGTAGCTTCTGCTTCGTATAATGTCATGATTTTAATGAGACTACTACTTTTATAATTTGGGGTTTAAAGTTGTGTTTTGCGTAGATTATAGATATTCTGAAATATCTAAAATATCATAAAAGGAATTGTTTGAAACTTGAACGGATTTCAATAAATTTCAAATTTGAGTTACTCTACACTTTCTGTTCAAAATTAATTGTTTTTTTTTACTGGTTACTGAGTAACAAATGTATTTAGCTCGTTGAATATCTTTGGTGGATATGTTACGTTCAAGAATATACAATAATTAAAGCAGCCTATTCGCAGTACTACAAAGATTATTATTATGAAAATTAGAATTAAATCATGAATTAAATTCTTTTTAATAATTAATAATTAAAAGTATTAATGAATTAATACTTTTTCAAATAATGCCATTAAAAGTGTGTAATTAAGTAGATTAACATTGTTCAAGATGTCAATAAATGTTTGAACTCTGGCATTCGTTAAGAAAACAGTGATTAGATATGGAAAGGGAATTTGGAGAGATCTGCGATGGATGAACAAAGCGAGGAACAAAATTACTGGTATCAATCCGAACGTGTAGCTATCTCCTTTCGTTTACATATTATTTGAAAAGGATGATTTTCATTCGAACTTCTTTAGTTCCTTTAATAATGTTCTTTAGACCGGAGCTTCTAATACTTAGTGCAATTAAACTACTGCTTCTATTAACTTCATTCACTTCTTTTGGTGCTGCTATTACTGGAAAGCATTTAAAAAGTGCACAAAGAAAGGTGTCGGTCTGTGTTTAATCACACTCTATTATTCTATTTCCTTTGTATTCCTATCGCTCCGCTACCACCACTTCACTCTCACCATTGACACACGAAAACTGCGTCTACAATTGACGCACAGTTGGTGGAAATCTACTACTGCTGATCGCAAACCCAGATATGGTGCGGACCGAAGTGACCTGTTCGAAGTGCGGCTCACATTTGGGGCACGTGTTCAACGACGGCCCAAAGCCGACGCGGAAGCGCTTCTGCATCAACTCAGCGTCCATTACCTTCCATCCAGCAGGGGAGGAGAAGAAAACAACATCATGAAACTAGCAGGAACCAAGCTTTTTGGTAGGATACGCGAGATGTTTAGAAAGTGATTTAAGTTGTACCGAGAAATGTTTATATTTTTTAACAAATGCTGACTCCATATGATAATATACATTGTATCTTGCTACTGTGACTTAGAATTTTGTTACTCGTTGAAAGAAGTGCTAATAATAATAGCGACAAATATTCTTACGTTAGATATTATTACCAATATCTGAATGTAATATTCTACATTTACTGCGAACAATTTTCCTGTAAACGCGCCATCAACTCTAAGCTTATTTCCATTCGTTGTGACGCATAGATTTCCTATTTCAGACCAACTACGTGTATTTACACATAATATAGCGATAAAGAATGTCGTAATGATTTTTTGCAATATTGTAATCTTTTAGGATAGCTGCAATTCTGTAAATACACTCTAAATGGATTTAAGATACTACATTTAGCGTGTGTAAAATGTAAGACCTAACAAAGTAATGTAAAATGTACAAGAAATAATTTATAAAAACATTCTATTATTTTTTCATGTTATACATAATGGGCATAATATGTAAATAATGGTTACTATTTATTTGTCTCGATATAACAAGGTGTTGTATCTGTTTCTTGTATATAACCCTTCATCTTTTAAAAGAAAAGAAATGTGACTTCTGCATTAAGTTTACGCAAACTTCAATTTGTTTATAAAATCCCATTTAACAATTGGTATTACAGTGGGAGGAAGGATCTCATTGGAAGAACAGTTTTCTTTTTTTTTGTTATAAAATGTTTCCTTATATTGTAACGTTTCAAAACAAACTAAGAGGTGTTACAGTACAATATATACGCAAATTCTAGGCATTATTTTTACAATAATTCATTATCCATTTTCTGCTTTCCTCCACTTCGTTAAATTCGACACTGTTAAGTTAAATATTAGCTTTCCTGAGAAACCAGATTTTCACTAAACATTCCCCTGCGACAATAAATACCAATTTTATACAAAGAGATACAGCTTAAAATGGAAATTTTTATTCAAAATCGGAAGCTGAAAACTGTAATAAAATATGTAAATAATATAACGGCTTCGTCACTAGGCCTGATTTCTTTCTTTTTTATTGAGATCGCAAAGCATTTTCAAAAACATCGTAAAAAATTGTTGAAAAGATGCGTATACATGCTTAACCTGATCTGTGTAGGAACCTATTTTTACAGTTCTAAACTGACAATAATACGTTTCTTACGGAAGTACATAAATGCACTTGGAACGGTAGTAGAGTTTCGTAGATGCAAAGAAAAAAAATGTTCACTTGTCCACATTTTCTATCGAGAGTTTCATTTGGTGCGGTATATTCATTACGATGCGCCCTTCGGTATTAAAATAATAACGATTGCTTCGATTTTGCAAACAGCGCTTATTTTTATTACAGCAAGGCATACTGATACAGCTTTTGTACTTCTGTTTTATTTGACGAACAACGAATCTAATCTCGGAACATTTGCGTGCCCGATCATTGCCTATGATGCTCGTACTTAACATCTCAAAATATGGACAAGTAAACTTTGCATTCAACTTCACCCGACTCGCGAGTAAAAATAAATCTTATAAATAGCTGCTGTAGCTAAAATATTGCTTAAATAACTGCCGCGATAATGTAGTTACGTAAAATGGACGTTGATTCTTTTCTAAAGACATTTGTGAAAATGCAGGACCTCGTTTCAGAATCTCTGATCGAGTTAACGTCAATTTTGACCCTGGATCGCACATTTCCCTTACATAAACGCATTTTCATTAATACTAGACGTGCACAGTTATTTTGTTCTCTATACCTTCTAACGTTGCTCACAACACCTGAATAGCTTAGAGTGCATGCTGAAACGGAATAATGCAACAGCTCATTTTCACGAAATACTGAGTCAAATTTTATACAATTATAAGTATAGTAGTCCCTGATTCTTTACAGGTAAACACATTTACCCTTCAGCATGCAGCTCCTAATTCAGGCGCAAGCGCGATACAAACTGAGCTGCTTCGTCTGTCAAGTATAATTAGACATTATTATAAAAAAAAGAAGAAAAAAAAAAGACGAACTAATCAGGCTTTTTAATAATAGTATTACGAAAACAATAAACTTAGTGAATAATGAATACATTATTTCATTTACAATTTTCTTCACCAAATAATGTATATTTTCCTTCGTTTTCTTATTTTCGTTTCCTATGCAATATATCGTTAACTTCTTGGATACCTATTATATTTTCACGTGGCATCCGTTAGCAGTACTTTGCGATAAACTCTCACGTACCATAAACATGAAAAAGAATAAAAATGACAAGTCTGAAAGTCTGTACTCCTTAAACTAAAGTGTTCAACGTTTTGTTCTCAGTAATACAATATGTTTAAGGTATAATATAATTAGGAAAGACATTAATTATTAGGTTTAATGTAGTACAACCATATAGAAATCTTGTCTTATACAATCGTTAACGTAAATTTATGTATACTTTTTTTTCTCTCTCTCTCTTTCTCTCTCTGTTGAATTGTATGTAGCATCTCGTATGCTTTGTTTCCTGCTAGCTTTAAACAAAATATTAAATTATTCCATCGATGGTTCAAGATTAGAAGGAATCTAGCGCGAGTTTTTTCACGTCTCTAAACATGACAAGACAGGCACTTTATAGTGTCACGAAATGCTCCTATATCTGAACCTTGTTTTAAAATTTCGTCGATCATCCGTTCACTGTTCGCGAGACACGTCGAAGGCATACTATGCTTGACCTGTATCGGAGAACACACGTAACTGGACATCTCTCGTCCATAGAAAGATGTTCTTATAGCTAATATATTTTAGTGACAGGGCCAATGTCTCGACGTGTCTCATCAGCCACGCAAATGAGAAAAAGTACTTATCTTGTATCTTACAGTTACAAATGAATAGCTTTTAAATTAGACTCGCACGCATTAAATTGATCATAAAGTTCGCTATACGTGAAATCAATTTTCTGCACTATATACACATTAACGTAATGCAAACATTGCAATGTCCGAATATTTAAAAAGGATCTATTAAAAACTTTAACTGAATACAACGTAATGAAGTCCCCTAACATCCATGTGACAAGAACGCGACTCTTGAGAACGTTTAAAACAAGTTAGGCAATATATATATATAGATATATATATATATATATCTACGTCGTACTGACAGACCAAAGACTGAAAACATATTGCTCTGCTCTCCGTTAACTTCGTTCAAAAAATATAAGTCTGACACGAAGACCAATTTTCTTTTTCTACGATTTCTTGTCAAACCATAATAATGTATTAGAATAGGTCCTATGTACTTGTTCACATTTGTTTATGGTATTATCTAATAAGGTTTTCGCTATAAATAATGTATGTTTGTAGCTAACTCTGATTCTTCAATTTTAGAGTCAGTAATACTAGCTTTATATCTTTAGAAAATAACTGACAGTCGCTTGGAAATCCTCGGTAGCAATTCGATATTGGCAGAAGAGCTCTTCAGGCAACGACCCACTCGTACAATTTACTCTTCTCTTTGAAAACTATTTAAATAAGACATAGCGAGCTCTTCGCGGCCAATAAAAATTTATCGAGGAATGCAAGATTTCTGCCGTCAGATCGTTCACAGTTCTTCTGATTTAACTTTGTTTCCTCGCAACATGCGAGAATCGAGCAATTTAAAAACTTTGAAACCATTTCCCGATACTTCTCAAAGGTATCGGATAAGTTCTATCTATCTATGATCTATATATATATGTATATATGAATGAATATATATATACACATATATATGTTTATATATTTATATATGTTTATTCATTATTTATTATATATTATTGAATTATTGTGCCGTTCCGTTTTGGGAGGGTGATTCATTATTTTCTTGCAAAATTATTTCTTATTCTTTTGTGATCATGCTGCGCAACCACAAACACCACTCTTTTAATGACCTTTAGCAGCCTCCTTTGCTGCCATTATTAAAGGTGTTAAAGAAGCAAGTGGCCTTGCTAGTTTCAGAAAAGGGTGCTGCAATTTACCATAAAAGTACACGTGTCATTAAAATTCCTTTCATTCTCTAACACACACCTAACACGCAGAGAATGTATTTCGTACTTTTCTATCGTTATATATATATTAAAATTACCTTGAGTAGATCTGAAGCCGCCGATCGTTTCTCCACTTCGACTTCTAAACACTGATCTAAGAAATCTTGAAAAATTCCCGATAGTTTATCTTTCTCCTTAATTTCTGGCTTCCCATTTGTTGCGATCAAATATAATGCTCTCAGTGGATTCTCGTTTAAATACGGTGGCTCTCCTTCTATCATTTCAATAGCCATGATACCCAACGACCAAATATCAACCTGTGGGTTTAAATTCAAACATAAATCTCACAATGACAAGTGACGCACGTACTACATACACGTCTCGCGCTTATTCTGGGACATATGCATACCTTTGGACCATACTGTTTTCTTGTAACTACTTCTGGTGCCATCCAATATGGTGTACCAACCATAGTAGTTCGTTTACTCTGTTCCGGCGAGATTTGTGCACAAAATCCAAAATCTGTTAGTTTCACTCCACCGTCTAATCCAAGCAGTATATTATCAGATTTAATATCTCTGTGTATAACTTGATTACAATGCAGGAACTCCAAAGCTTGTAAGACTTCTCTACACACTGCTGCTATTTGACCCTCATCCATACAAGTTTCAGTTACAACATCTGTCAAACTACCACCAGGCAAATATTCCATAACTACCCACAATTCTTCTCCTACAAGGTAACTATCCAAGTAATTTACAACATTCGGGTGCTTGTTCTCCCGCATAACTAATATCTCATTTATTATCAACTCTTTCTTTGGTTGTTGCGAAAGATTCATTTGTTTTATCGCGACTTCCATCCCTGTTGATGTCTCGATTGCTGTGTACACCGTTCCCGAAGCACTAAAACGTGAACGGCCAAAGTGTTTATATATTCCAACGGAGTGTTCTTAAATAAGGGTTTATGATATTATAACTTACCCTTGCCCTATCTTTTCCATTTTGGTGTACTTTCTATTAGGATCCCCTACACTTACAATTGTTCTTAGTTTCTCTAATATTTCGTCGTCCGACATCTTTTTCTTCCTGGCTTTATCACTCTGCGCTGGTCTTGTTTGATCAGTTGTCGTTGATGTGGGGGCCGCTTGATTCTTGTTCCTGTCCAACTGTGATTGATGCGGTTGTTGCGGCGTTCCATTTCGTTGAGGTGAACCTAACGTGGTAGTTAATGACGGTGGTGTTTCTTCTTCGATGGGCTTCGTATACTGTTGCAAACAATTGTATTTTTTAACGCACGTAAGTAACAAAAGTTCTGAACTCTATCGCGCAAGGGGTATTACTCACGATTGATTTTGTTCGTTCCGGTCTAGCAGAGATTGGCGGTGGTGGAGGCTCGTCTTCCTGTTCAGAACTGGTTGCACAAGCGTCTGTCGGTGTACTGCTTGGACTACTGCTACTTACTCTGTAATGTTATTGTTTCTCAGCGAATATTGAAAGACACACGCAACGAGTACAAGTTAAAAAGTGTAAATGACTCACCTGCTGAGTGAATGTTGCGAATGAGAGCTTCCAGAAGCTTGTGACATTGCTTGACCACGGATATTCCCTACTCCAGTCCCAATGCCTATGCCCATGCTTCTGGGACTACTTGCTCTTTCGATGGGAGCTGAAAGATAACATTTGATATTGTTAATCTACTAATGTACGCATAATGAATTATGATATTTACGATGCGAATTAACGACGTGTGGTAAACTTACCAACAACCCCAACCATTTTTGTAGTTGTCATATATTTGGAACCCTTTGTTTCTTTACTGCTACTATCATACCAGTTCAAAACATCTAATACGGCTTGTGGATTTTTCTTCTGTTCTTGTTTACTTATGTTGCTAGACATAAGTAGCCGTGCCCAAGCTTCCGGCATTCCCTAGGATAAGAAATGATGTTTCAAAACAAGCGTCATTAATGCCGTTCATACGAATTCGGGGGCGAAATAAGTAATACAGGATGTATTATTCAAATAGATATGATTCTCAAAGTTTCTGAAACTAAGAGAGCGTCGTGCAAATGTAAAATACTTGTGAATCCAATTGGTATGCGGAAGAAACAGTATGACCTTATAAGCACTCAAACCAATGTTAAATTTCATTTTGCAAGAAAGCAATAATATCGAATGCAACGTTGACTAAAGCGTGTATTAGTCTACTGAAGCAGCTATGCCTGTAGTCTATAATAATGTCTATAATAAACCCTAAATATCAAATGAAGGATAACAACTGAAATTCTGTTAATCGCAACGAAAACAAACAGTTAAATCAAGTGTATGTATAATAAACAATACAGGCAAACTATTTCTGTGGTCATTTGAAGTTACTTACTTTTATTGGCAGCTTGAAAGAAATACGTGTCTAGTTAGTTTTTCATGTGAAAAAATAATAGGTATAAGAAGCATCAGACAAATTACCAAATTACTTTTCCACAATGTCCATACACGTGTGAACAAGTGATGAAAATTTAACTTCTTTCAGGTACGGAAAATCCATCTGAATCATATGTTTCTTATAAACGATAAGTTCTTGACATTACTGTTTACTAATACATTACTAGCTGTCTGTATAACTTTACGTATTTCACAAGTCATCGATCATTACGAATTTCCTGCCACTACAATTTATTCTATTTTCGTTTCTCAACCCTTTATGGAATAAATATTATGTGTTACAAAGGATGACAACTGCTGGAAACTTTAATTTAGATTATGACACATATTAAAGGTGTGTTATAATCTGCGAACAGATATTTATTTAGTAAATGAATTAATTCTACGAGCTTCGGGATGGATTATGCAACCAGTAATGTATTGGAGCAAAGAATTCTTTATTCCTGCATTCCATAATGTTTATTTGGATACTCCGTACCGTTGTATAATAGCAAAGCAGGAAGCGAGTGCACTTTGAACAATAGTAACAAATTGCGAACAACATAAAACTTACCGTAAATTCACCAGTAACTGCGTCGAACCCAACATGTACCGTATGTTCAAAATTAGTGGGATAACTAATGTTGGGCTTGTCCTTGTTCTCTTTTACCTTCATTTTGCTTTTCAACGTCTTTTTCTTACGTTCATCGGAATCGGGTTCTTTAGGCAATGGACGCATGTCCACTGGTAAATTGGGTGCTGATTCACCTCTGGAACATATTTAATCTACGATTAATCCAGTATATAGAAAGACTATCGCTTCTTTGTACATTTACCTTCCATGGTCTATGCAGGATCATTAAGCAACTATTTAATATAACAAAAAAGTTCTAATAAATATAAGTCCACAAATCAGTCGTTTCTAAAACACTCAGTATATTAAACTACAATAAGCTATTTACATACAATTAAGCATGTCAAGAACCAGTGACTTCAAACGGAGTATGTCCTCCCACGGTTTACTTGGCTTTCAATCTTAATAATATCAGGATTAACTCAGAATAACAATGAATTTTCTATACAATGGTAAATCCATAATTTTTTTACCCTTCTTTTACTTTTATCTCTTTTCTTTTGTCTTTGTATTAATTTTCCAATGGCTTTTTACGTTTATTCAAATGCAAAAAAGACAAATATTAATTATAATTCAAGATTGGTACAATACATAGTATCACAGTCCTTCAGAATTTTTTTCACTGAAAACCTGAATATCCTAAGACTGATTAATTTATAGATATATGTATGTCTATTAAAATTGATCCGTTATTTACTTCAGTTGGAATCTATAGTTCTAACAGATTTTCTACATAGATAACAACTACAAACTAATTCCTCTGTCGATTACTGAAGAAACTAGGATAACATGTTACTAGAGATAAAGAGGTATGCCTAATCTGTGTACACCTATACTTGTAAGGAAAATTCCGCATCTATAAACATAGGAAGTATCGATATAATAATAATGTATGCGATTTATAAAGAGTTACGCTATGAACAAAGTATATTGTATATTTTGCTTGTAAGGTATGCCAGCATCGCCACATATAGAGACTTAAAAGGATGGTCTCCCACATCAGAATGTCATCGCATCTGAACTGTAGGATTTTATTTTTAGCAACCACTAAATTAGTGTCTGTTCCTCTATTTTTAGGGGACGCAGATCTCTGCATATTGCGAAGAAAGTAATAAGAATGCATAACATAATACGCTCGTATTAATTCTTAACATCTTACGGAGCATGGCGCAAAAGTTACTTTAGTACACTACTAGCAAATATACCCGCGCTTCGCTTCGGGCCTAAGAGATATTAAAGACTCCATGAACACACATTTCATCCCTTCTCACCACCCCCTTAACGGTTGATTAGGGCAAAATCTTGAAATTGGTTTTTAGGCATTTGTGTGGTCAATCTTTGGAAGTAAGAACCAAGTTGATATCTAATCGGACCTAACAGATATTAAGGAATCCGAGAAAATACATTTTACCCCTTTTCACCCTTTTGGGGACGGAATATCCAAAAATCCTTCCTTAATGGGCGCCTACGTCATGAAAACAATGTACCTTCCAGATTTCACGTTCCTAGATTAAACAGTTTGAGCTGGGCGTGAATGAGTCAGTCAGGACTTCTTTTATATACATGTATTGACAAACGATGCGATTCTCAACCATCCGCACCACTGTGCGGGAAACCGTCACGCGCATCTCTTGCGCACGGAACGGTGGGTGCCATGTAAGAGAATGTCTATCTGCCTCTCTTCACTATTTTGCTTATTACTCAGTCCCATTTAGTAATATCAAGATGATATATAGCCTTAAACCTTCCCTGAGAATTGTACTACCCTCTAAAAAATGCAGCAACGAAATTGATCTATTAGTTCCTGAGTTGTGAGCAAACAGGAAAACATACGTTTTCCTTTATATACGTAGAGAAGAAGAAGAAGATATATGATTTGAAGTTTAAATATCACAGGGGTAGATCACAGCTACGACGCGTATCTCGAACATCGAATAGCGAAGTATTTCCCTTTCAGAATTATCATTATTAACAAATTACAGAGCGTTGGGTACAGTACTATAAATGCGACTTAAATTACCTGTTCGAAGTAAGTCGCACGGGAGGTGCGGGGGGTTTATCTTCTTCATCTGACATGTTGTCCCTGCCCTTGTCTCTTTGTTGCCAGTCTATTCTACGTTGCCGCGTCTCTGCGCCTTTACTTAGAAGCTCTTTCGGCTCTGTTGCTCCCTGCCACGGTTCTCTCGCTTACGTTACGCAGAGATTTCAGAAGGCTTAGTGTTTAAATCACAGTACATAGAGAATCCTTTATGTTGACAAGATCACAGAGGTGTCCGTTGGAGGCACGAGACTCTGAGATCCATTTACTTATATTACGAAGGAGAAGCCAGTGCCCCTTTGCTGGATCCAGTAGACAATGTCAGATCGAAAGTTTCTAACGCCGGCTCTGCGTCACGAGCGTGGATGGGGAGACTCGACGATCGCCGGCGGTCGGCATGAAACGGAGCAGGGCTGCCCCTCCTCGTGGGTGACAGTTTCGAAAGGGTAATCGGTAATCCTCGCGTAAGCTCTTGTCCAGTTACGGGCACTCGCTGCGTTCTCGATTGGGTGAGTGTCGCGAGCACGGGGTGTACTTGAGAACGGGGGACAGGCGAGCGCCTCCAAAGCGTGATTCACGCACGGGTGCAGGGATACGATACCGCACCGCATCCAAGAATCTCTTGCCTTCTCTCTTCCTCTCACTTAGTGCCGGCCGTCTGCGGTCTGCATGGACCTCCCTTAGCGTCGAGATTTCTCTTTCGTTCTTTCTCGCGGCGTTTCACTCCTCCCTTTTTCTCTTCTCTCGGCAGCCGCGACAGAAAAAATCGCGATTGTATATCGGTGTATATATGGCGCCGCTTTATCCACACGTCCGTGATGTGCCGCGTTCGGGCACGGCGGAGGCGGAACCACGCGGCGCTCTAAGCCTTATCAATGGCACCACATCTCGTACATATAATCGACGCCCGATGTCGACGAATCACTCCCTGGTCCTTCTCCACGACTTTTCGAGGTGATAAGGAGCCTGAATGGGTCTGAATCACCGCCGCCGCCGCGGTCCTCTACCACTGCCACAGCGCTTCTATTGGAACACCGTTCACTCCCCCTCCCGCTTTCCCATTCCTTTTCTCTCTTCCACTTTGCCAATTGCTTCCTTCTCTTTCTACTTTCTGCTGTCACGCTTCGTCCTTCGCTCCGTACGCTCGCAAGGTCTGATCATTAGGGGAGTGTATGTGCACCATTTGCGATGTATGAACAATTATTATCGGTGAGAGCAGGAATGAACGTGTATGTGTACATACGTACCACACATATATATCATGATTTAAAAAAAAAGGTTTAGAATAATATGGGTTGAAGCGGTGGTAATACTGTAACTGAATCAAGTACAGGTCAGCCAACATATTAAAAATGATGGAGGCAAGAGGCACGAACTTCTTCAGCTTTTACGGAGAAAAATTGCAAAGTGCTGGTTAAATTGTAACGCTTTTTGCAAGTAAATTAGAAGTAGGTGTATGTAGTGAAGCAGTATATTCTTTAAACGTAACTTTATGGAACGGTTGAGTAGTTCTTAAATTTGTGTTTCTTCTTGATGGTGAGTAACTTGAATTTGAAACAGATGCGCTATAATATTGATTTATAACGTAATTAGAATACAGTGCACCAGTTTATCTCTTTAAATTAAATGTTTGTTTAATATATTTGAAGTTATCGTAGAAAGAAGGAGCAACTGCAGCGTATCTTACTTCTAATCATATAACTGAATCTTCGAAAATGTTATTATTAATAAAGTATAATTTCAAATTTTAAAGGTAGAATTTAGTGTTTCGCGGTGCTTCGCCCTGCGGCGTATTTAATTCACTTATTTGTCAATAGGTGGCTGCAGATTGCAGTTTTACCACGAACGTTTTTATTACAGTTGGCGGATAAATAATTGGAGTGTCTCGAATGTCTCTGACCTGTGTGATTCTCTTATCATGTCGTCATCAACAATTCGATTGTTATACGTTAATCATGTAAATATTACGCATCAAATAAACTGAGAATTTATCGTTCCCCTCAGTCATGCTGCCATGCTCGATTCGTCCAGCTACAGGGTTAGGGGGTATTACGTCAATTGTTTCTACATGTGTTTTGGGGTTTTATAAAGTATTTCAAACTATAGTCAGCATATTTCTATTTTTTTCAAATTATTCAATGTTGCTTATATCACGAAAGTGGTAAAGCAATAGAATGAACTGACAATACAAGCATAGAATATGCAACATTTTATACATATCTTACCTAATGTAATTCTTTTTCCTTTAACACATTTTGTAATTTTTGTGTACTTTCTAAATATGATAGGAGAATTATCCAGTTATTGTTTATATATATATTTTGCATTGCGATTCTTCATATAGAATATGAATAATGTTCTTGACATATCACTTACATTTTGTATGTAATATATAAATTGCTAGAACTGGTTATTCTTTTTGTTACAGGTGAAGGGCAACAATGAACACAAGAAAATAATGATTTAATCTAGTTAGCAGAGAATTACTCTATTGCAATATCGTAGACACTGTATTTCAACTCATTCAGGCTATTTGCAATTTATATGATTAATGGATGTATAATCATAAAATAATTTATAATATCATTACGCAATGAATAAATATACTCGCTCAGTTATTTTAACTTGCAACTGAATATTCTTGTATTGCATTTTGTAAGAACAGTTTAAACGTACCTCGATTTATATTTGCACTGTTTTAAGACTATACAAAGATATATGAATTAATTGTAATTATTCAGTTAAAGTATTTATTTTAATCGCTTAATCAAACTAATCAGTTTATTGTACAGTCGAACATCGATAATTCGAAAACCTCTGTAAGGCTGCCGTCTCACCGGGCCTTGAATGTGTGCGTACGCTCACTCAAGCTAGAAAATCCGTGTACGTATACGCGATGTAGTAAACAAACCGTTTCAACCAACTTTCGTCCTGGAATCGGCAAGAAGGAAGTTTTTGAGGGTACAGTTGCCTCCAGTAGACATCAGTGCAAGGTGATCTGGTGCGTTTGAATGCTAATAAGCACCGTACGTTGAAATTAGGCGTTCCGCTAATTAGGGGGAAATATTTGTAGCCACGTAGCTTCGTTGCGCCGTTTTAGGGTTTTACACCTACAGGAGCAGTGACGATGGTGCATGAACTGCGCCTGCGTCAGTCACGCACACATAACCACTGCTCCCGTAGGTGCATCCCCCTCCATCAGCGGTAGCTGGAGTCCGCCGATCCCTACTCTGACGCTAGCGCAGCTTTCGTACTGTATTCCTCGATAGAAGGAGTTGTGGCAACAGCGCGGCAGGGAGACAGAAAGAACAGAAAATGTGGCAACTACGCGTAAAAAATTAATCTACATAGAGTACCTGAAGATGTCACCTCTGTACAAGTTCTTTTTATCGACCGCAGTAGTTTCATTAGGGTCCGTCCGTGTACTGGGGACGCTTCGATCGATTCTGACCATAACAAAAATAGAACTCTGTACCTCGTCTGTGGTATAACACAGCTCCTATACTTTTCTCTGTGATACCGGCAGCTTTACCTGCGTCAACGCTAGAAACACACTATGTTTTCCGTACCCACCGCTCAAAAAACGAAGAGGGCGCTCGTAAACCAGTGGTCATTTCAGAATATCGGTACTTCAGAACGGAGACACTGAAGACAATAGGATGAGAGGTCTATTCTATACCTGGTCTGTGATATAACTATATCTACTTAACTTTATCTATATACAACAGTCAGATACACTAAAATATTTTGGCCAACTTTTACTATATGATAACGTGTAAATTCTATGTTAATTTTTTTTGTTTCAATAAAATACTGCAATGATTAATTTTCTATTCCCTCCCTATTAAAACCTGCTCGACAGGTCAGCCAGTCGATAAATATTATCTATCAATTTTTGGTACGTGCAGATAAAAAGGTTCGCCACCACTGCTGTAGGTACTCTATGGGAATAGTGCGAAAATCGTGTATACTATACATTTTCCGGCTTCCTTAGGTCAAACAGCTGATACTCTGCTAGAAAGAACACGTGACAATAAGCAGCGCCTGTTTTAAATAAGCATCACCGATATCATAACATTTTAAACAACTTTAAAATACCAAAAACAAATAAATAGAATACTCAAAAATTTAAGAATACTTTCTCCATTAAGGGATTGTTCTGCTCTAGAGCCTATAAAAATAGGTGATCTTTAGGAATTAATTAAGGGAAAACTACTACATATAATTTACTGGGATTTTTTGTACTGATTTAAGGGTGTCTTAAACGTTAGAAATGAATTTTTGTTTTATAATTAATTATTGTAGACGGCACTGAGGAGTCGTTAAAGTCGTGGCGTCAAAAAATTCACCCAAATCGGTGGAACCTGTAGCACTTAAACCATTAGTCTGAAGTAAAAAACAATGTCAGGTTATTAAAGGGTATGAAACTAGCTCGTGGACTGACCAGAAAGAATTACAAAAAACGACATTCTTGAGAAAATAACGACTCTTGAAGTTTGAAATCACTTTTTCCCAATACTTATCGTCCTATCAATACCTTTAAAAATTACAAATTTTCATTTCTTTTTAAAGTTTTACTGGTTTCTCCACGAGCCAGAAGTATATTTTTAAAAATGAACAAATTTCAGTCGAATCGGATAATAACTTTTGGAGATACAGGTCCCACCGATTTTGAGAACACTGTTTCGAGAAAAATGCGTTTAAAGTTTTACGTGAGCGCCGAGTTACCGAGTTTTACCCACGCATTTTCCCCTACTCAAATGTCTATAACTTCAGGAGTTTTACGAATTTCAAAAAATCCTTTTAAACACGTGTTCCTAAAAGGTTGAACATTCGAAAGAAAAATGAAAAAAAAAAATCGATTTTTAAGTAAAACTTCTTCGGCAATAGCGATCGCACAGAAAAGCCCGACCAACGTGAAAGAGCATTTTTGAAAACCTAGCACCACTCAAAGTGTTTAAACAGACTAAATGAATGAAGGGATACCTATACCCTTAATAAGTATACCCAAACTATTGACCGATACTGCGCCTCATCTGTATCTCTTTAGAGACACCTCGGAGTGAGGTGCCGAAAATTCGATTCGTAAATCGTTACCCATCGCCTCCACACCCTGGTGCAGCAATCCTCGACGAGAGGAGCAGCTGACCTAGGTGGACAAGTGGGCACTGGGCACTGGCCAGGACGGTCGTCTTTGCACCGCTAGCGGCCGCTCGGGCGGCATCCCTGCCCGCAGCTGCGCAGGTGTATCGCCGGCACCTTCTCATTAACATCTTGCCCAAAAAGCCAGTCACGCCAGCAGAAGGATCTGGCACGGTCGAGTCATCCTATCGATCCCCTTCCTCTCTTCGCGAAAACACGCTGCCCCTTCGCGGTAAGCGCTGCTCCTAAGAAATCGGACACCCCTCATCGGCACCGCAGTTTCGCGCATTGGGAGCTGATCGCTGAACAAGAAGATGCAATGGGCGAGGGCAAAAGCGACCGTTCCAGCAAAAGGTAATCCCACCGAGCCGCGCGACGTGTCTCCTTCGCCGTCGCCCCTTCGAATGGCCACCCGAACGGCGGGAAACGGTTTATTGCAGGCTATCGAACTCTCCAGGTTTAACGAACGCCTCGGCAGACCCGTGGCCATCTATTTATAGATCCATCCGCCATCTGCTTCATTTCTGTGTTTTTAAACAGACAATTAATATTCATTCGGAAGTCACTGCAAATTATGAGTGAGCTTAAAAGTGGACGTTTTTATTTGCTTCTGTGGAATAATTGTATCTTCTACTGTTTCTTCTCTGCGGCACCTGATTGTTTAATTAAAATTTTTAGACATTCAGAATTTGTTTGCTAAACTAGAATTTTCATTGCGCACTTCACATCGTGTAGATTTGTTGAAAAAATTAAGTTCTTGTAAAAAAAGGGGTGCATTAGTGCAGGCGGGATGGTTACAGCAGAAACGTTAATAAAAAGCATATTTAATTTAATAAGTAAAATAAGATCAGTCAAAAATTTTAGTTCGAAAGATGGTAATACAACGTTAATTCCTTAATGATGCCGACCTTAAGAAAAGTACGACGATAGTGCGCTCTAAATATGGAAATTGGGAGTTGCAAAGGTATCCGTGCACGACGATGTAAATTTATGATTGGTAGATTCGTGCATTTACGAAGATCGAAGCTTCTGTCACGAAAGGAAAATAAATTTCGAGCGTTTCCGTAGATTAAAGAACCCCACCGACGAATCCCAGTTGACACAGATATCGTACATAACTTGTCGAGACGATCTGTCCAATATTACCGTGCTTGCTGTGATACATACATGTTTAGCAGTATCTGGGCTACTCTATTTAAAAACATATCGAATCGTTTTAAAGAATCAAGGGTAACGAGCATCGAGGGTAAATGGAATCTGACAGGGGTTGTCCATAAATTTGAATCGGGGTTTAATTTCCTGGCCCAGCTAAAAGCGTTTCTCTATCTTAGCTATTCATCATCCAAATCAACCTTAAGTGCTTCTATAAGGTCTTTAAGGTGTTTAAGTATCCTTTCGATCTCAGTAGATTTTGCCGCTACTGTGCGCAGGCGAGCAATCAATTTACATTTGGTAATTTCTCGCACACGAACGTGTTAATGGTAATTAGTTAAAAGTTTACTAATCCCATCATACTGGCTAACTACAGACGGTTTATTTAGAATTTATTTCTGTAGATGGTAGCCTGTACGCTTTATTAGATTCTAAAAATAAAATGCTAAAGGTGAAACACTTGGTGATTGAGGAGGCGATTTAAAAAGGTATTATTACTTATGTTTTTATCTTCTTTATTTTCTTAGCTGAGATTACATCACTTTGATACCTTTGATGGTATTTATTTCATTAAGTATATGTATATTTCGGATACTGTGTTTATAGTATATTTTTTACTTTATTTAACTCTCTAATTTTTAATTGCATTACGGGTTCTGTTTTCCATTTGGTGGGGAGGGTGAAATATACATCTTAAAAGTATTACGTCAAAATCCAAGGAATTAATTAACCGATGGACTTGAAATTTGATTTACATTTTACTTATCCTTAAAAAAGATCTCAAGAAATCATCCCCTTTCGGCTCGAGACACGAGACTACCCCTGTATGATCTTTTTATCCTCCATATCTGATAGAACGTTTATAGCTTCACTATTTCTACAAACAAATTTTAATGCAATTCTTTAGTATTACACTTCTAAAATCCTTAGCAATGAGAAGTAAATTTTTAAAAACGTCTACTCTGCCTTACCCTCTTAAGGGGAGGTTCCGGTCTAGAGCCCATAAAAATAGGTGATCTTTAGAAATTAATTAAAGGAAAACTACTATATATAATTTAATGGGACTTTTTGCATTGTATTAAGGATGTGTTAAAGTATAGAAATATATTTTTTGTTTTATAATTAATCATTACAGACGGCACTGGGGAGTCGTTAAAGTCAAGGCGTCAAAAAATTGATCAAAATTGGTGGGAACTATATCTCCAAAAGTTATTATCCGATTCGACTGAGACTACAACTTTGCGTTGCACGCTTACGATAAATAAACTCTTAGATTTGCAAACGCCTGAATAATATTACTGCCATTAGCAGTGATGTAGAATATTAACCCTCGGACGACGGACCCGGACCATTTCTGACCGATACCGAAATCTCGTATAAACATACTTCGGAGTCAGCTTTGAAGTCCAATTACCTTATTTTCTTATAGCTTATAATATAATACTACTTACTACCTTTACTACTCGGCTTCGCCCGAAAATCAGATTCTGATTTTATAAAAGAAATTTTTTTTTATTTATTTAAAAAACACCTTTCGTGACCCCAGAGTTTACCGTTCGGAAGTTTTCAAGCGACAGGCAAACACACAAACACTTTCTGCTTTATATATTAAGATAATAATAACAGTTATATTTATTGCCCTGCAGAAACTTTTATCCTGCGTTTTAGCGTAGATACCTAAGCTTAAATCTGGGTCCCGAGTGACCCACGTTCATCATCCAAGTAAAGTTAAATACACGGAACCATGAAAGTCTTTTATCTCTGCCAATGTGTTAAGGGACGTATTTGAGAAACAAATTTCCTCCATCCCCTACCAAGGGATCAAACCACCTAAAATCCACGAAATCCAATGAAAAATGTACCACGGAAATAAAGCAAAGACAATCTAGCCACGTTACTAATTGCTTCGACGGGGGTGGTGCATATGTAGCCGGAGACCTTTAGGGGCGCGCGACCTCCTTGCTTCTTTAAAGTGGACTCGCGTGCGCGCAAACCTCCCCCCCCCCTCCGTAAAATGCATAGAGATCGAAATCGTGCGAACCGGCGAGGGCGAAAATACTGTCCAGGGGCGGCAGCACGGCTGCGTGTGCGTGCGTCAACGCCCCGCGGACGCGGACATTTGTTCGCCGGCGTATGGAAATTTGTCGCGGGCACGATGAACGAAAATCGGGGTCACTGGGTCTCGAGTACGATCCCGGCATCGCGAGCACGATAATTCGGCGCACGAAAGGATCTCGAATGAGAAACGCCCGTGAGCCCCCGTGACCCCTTATCCGTCGCGCACCGAAGCGAGACTGAAAAGGGAAACGCTCGATCGCGATTACAAGGCGATCGCGCACCACCATAAAGCAGCACGCACACAGAAACGGATTGGTAAATTGTGTGGCATAGAGCGGGGAAGATTTCATAATGATTCTTGTTGACTCGCAGGGGAAGTTAGGCAACCCCAGTGGCAGATTTTAGGAAAAAGGCCCAGGTGGCAAACGTTCCGAGGGCTCGATTTTTCGGGGAAATGAATAAGTAGTTTACTGAAACCGGACTAAGTGTAGTAGTACAGGAAATAGTATAGTGTTTAGATAAAATCTTTCTTTTTTTAAATGGGGCCCTGGCGGCAATTGGGCATCGGCCACTGGGCAACCCGGAAATTCAGAAAATTATGCAACTTCGTGTGCAAGTAAGGTAGTTCATCCGTAACACAAAACTATTTTTTGCTGGTGCCACAGTGCGATTTTAGGGGTTGAAATCACCCCTTGGAAATATACAGAGTTTTCTTTATAGTGGAATATCTCGAGAACGGTGAGAGATATCGAAAAGAAGTCTAAACAAAAGGTTGCATCTCTTTTTTTATAATTACAAAAGTGTGGAAAAATAATTATCAAATAATCCATAGCTTTCAGGTTACCCCCGCCACCAATCCTTAATTAATTTTAAATTCAGCGTTGACAGTTATAATAGAAGTTTCAGCAGGAGAAAAGGTATATGCTGGTGATTATTTATTTATGCAAGTGGCCTAAGTCATATATTTTTAATTTTGGGATATTTCGATTTCTGCGTTTCTGTGTGTTAAAAAAATGGGTAAATTCAAGTTTTTCAGATTTTTGCGCGGCCCCTTTTTGTAACTGCGGACTCGTATTTTATAAGAATATCAGAGTCCAGGTAACTAAACTATTCTGATCATAGATGTTCTACGGTACATGCCAAGTAAACGACAAATGCTCCTTTATTCGATGATTAATAGCGCCGAGTAGCTCCTGTCGTGGTTAGTAAAAAGCAAAAAACCAGCTATCGTGCACGGCCGTAAAAAGAGAAACTGAGAAGGCAATTGCTCTTCGTGCTTCCTAATGCATTTGCCTCGTAAATCGGTGAATCAAATTTTTTAAATAATTCTATTGGAACTGTACAGTCCAGAAGTTGGCAACATATAGTTGTCGAGATTGCTCTAATTGTAAGCTTTTTCCCCATTGACGTGCAATTTGCACAGTGTCGTGCAAAAGTTGAAAGGCAATCAGGATAACTGTGTTTTGGAGAGGGAAAGCAAAAATTAATTCTTAATTCCGTTTACTCTATTTAATTTGATTCACTTACGAGAGGGGGCAAGGAGCCCTGACACCCCCAAAGAAAAATAAGAAAGAAGATTAATGTAACCACGACTGAAGTAATTCAATAGCTTCGTAAAGAGAAAAGAAAACTGGATTTTATTCTGTAACAAAAATTTTATAATCACCTAATGAATTTTATTGAATTTGCATTGAAAATATTTTTATCCATTCAACTCGGCTTACCCAAAAATTAAATCCTGAGTGCCCCACTGCCTTGAATAGAGAAACTAGTAATCGACTCTGTTCTTGCTTTCTCTTCCTCGTCAGACTTTGATCTTATATTATCTTAGGATACGTTTCGATGCGCCTCCTACAAAACAGAGCTAAAAATATAACTGTCTCGAAACTTTTGCACGCGATTTTTATACAGAGTAGAAAAAAATTGGCAGCGGTGGGATTCGAACCCACGCCTCCGAAGAGACTGGTGCCTTAAACCAGCGCCTTAGACCGCTCGGCCACGCTACCCTCGTGGCAACTCGTTCCTCCATGTGCAATCACACGCTAAGGTGGAACCACACATTCGCCGTTCGAATAGTCGTCCTTCGGCGAGCAACCACATGCGTGCTATCTACCGACGCAGGCAAATGTTCGCTATTCGCCGATTGCCGAATATTTACGCGAGCTTCTGTACGAATCTTCACAGCTCCCAATCGCGAGTCGAAACCATCGTCATTTGCCGAATAGGCGCATAGTGTGGAGCTAGGGTAAAGGACCCAATTACTGGCATCTAACCAATCACTGTCACCTTAAGCTATTTTACTTAAAATAACGAATAAATAAACGTTGTAAAGTCATGCACAAAAAGAATTATGCAATTCAACCTATAATCTATACTATAGATTATATACTATAGTTTATTTGTTCGTTATTTTAAGTAAAATAGAGTAAGGTGCCAGTAATTAGTTAGGTGGCAGTAATTGGGCCCTTTACCCTATACGCCGAATGTGTGGTTACGCCTTTACTTAATCCGTTTCACCTCTACGTTTAAGGGGTCTGGTTTAGAGCCCCCAAAAATAGGTGATATTTAGGAATTAATTAAAGGAAAACTACTATATATAATTTAATGGGACTTTTTGCATTGCATTAAGGATGTCTTCAATTATAGAAATATATTTTTTGTTTTATAATTAATCATTACAGACGGCACTGTGGAGTCGTTAAAGTCAAGGCGTCAAAAAATTGATCAAAATTGGTGGGACCTGTATCTCCAAAAGTTATTATCCGATTCGACTGAAACTTTTCTTATTTTGAAGATTATTCTTCTGGCTAGGGGAGAAACCCGAAAATGCAAAAATGACATTTTTTAAGAAAATAACGACACTTGAAGTTTGAAATCACTTTCCCCCTATACTTTTCGTCCTTTCAACGCCTTTGAAAATTATAAATTTTCAATTTTTACCAAAAGTTTTCTCGCTACCACGAAGCGTTTCGAGATTAATTAAATGTTATTTGTGAATTTGTTTAGCCTAAGGGAACGCAGTATGATAACCATCTGATCAAGGTGCAATTAGGATTTCATTTAGAGTATTGGTTCGTCCGAACTCTGGACATAATCCAAATCTACATCAATAATGAATAGAAGGTTCCGAATCGGGGCCAATTTGTTAGAACGCCGTAATTGTGTGCCAATCACGTAGAAACGCTGGTCAATTACACTCAATCCTCTATTTTGTGGGTCAGGTTGAGATATCGATTACAAAACAGACGATCCCATTTCTTGCTTTCAATTAAATACACGATGATTTAACAAGATTTTATAATTTGTTGCACAATACCGTCGCTTCTTTTAAATCGTATTTTTCAGATTATAACCGATAAATTATTTTATGTACAACGTACGCGATATACATACATATTGAATTTACAATTATAAAACAATGTTTATAAGTGTCTATTAGTTAATAAATGGTATATTAGAAAATAATGGCAACAAAATATTATCCACACTTCGCTACAGGTTTTATTTAGTAGAAAAATAAGGATAATTGGTTATTAAAATGAATACAGTCGAAAAAAGGACGATCCTAATTCCATTCCAGTTTATAATTACAGACTAGTTATTTCTTATTTAACCGAAATTCGGGTTAATTCTTCGTTTAAAAATAAATTGAAAATGTGGAATAAAATTTCTACGGAGGAAGTTTGGTTTTTGTGAAAACTGGTTTTGACGATACGATGAGTAGGTACGACTTGGATATCGCGTCTGTCTACTACTGGCTAACTCTACTAACACTTCAGTGGTCGTAAACACTGCTGGTGGTCTGATTCGAATATGTAATATTAACTGTTGCTGTATTTTTACAGATCATTTGCCCGTTATTACGTTAAAAGTGCAAAGTTTATTACTGCAGAACTTCGCTTTATAAATTAAAGAAGCATGATTGAAAAATATTAATACTTTTTATTCCTTACTTTCTGAAATCCATACGTAAATTTTCTTTCCAGGTGAAAATGATTTCTGATTTCTTTCTTATAGATTTACTCTTCACACGACCCAATAAATAAGAACTAATTGTAAGTGATTGAAGTTTGGTGCTCGCGATCCTGTAAATCGGATCGTCGACGTTGCCAATTCCTACTCAGACCACATCAATTTTTTTCGGGGGATCATTGCAAACATTCAAAAGCAATCTCCACAAAATTGTCATAGATTAAGATAGGGACAGTACTTAACTTTAATTAGTTTTTTTTAATTTTTTTTTCTTCTTTTTATTTTTTCTAGTTCTTGTATGTATGCCACTGTTTTTCTTTATTGTACACATTGGGCTTGTCCCGTAATAAGTAAATAAGTAAATAAGTAAATAAGTAAATAAGTAAATAAGTAAATAAGTAAATAAGTAAATAAGTAAATAAGTAAATAAGTAAATAAGTAAATAAGTAAATAAGTAAATAAGTAAATAAGTAAATAAGTAAATAAGTAAATAAGTAAATAAGTAAATAAGTAAATAAGTAAATAAGTAAATAAGTAAATAAGTAAATAAGTAAATAAGTAAATAAGTAAATAAGTAAATAAGTAAATAAGTAAATAAGTAAATAAGTAAATAAGTAAATAAGTAAATAAGTAAATAAGTAAATAAGTAAATAAGTAAATAAGTAAGTAAGTAAGTAAGTAAGTAAGTAAGTAAATAAATAAATAAATAAACAAACAAACAAACAAATAAATAAATAAATAAATAAATAAATAAATAAATAAATAAATAAATAATTCCCTTTAATCTGTTAGCGGAGTCATTTCTCGATAAGAAGCGTATCCAGTGTACTTAATAGTACTTATACACTTAATAATAATTATAAAAGAATCGACCCGTTTCGTCCACAATAAGACCGACATTTTTCGCTTTCGTTACGAATCGAACTTCCTTTACCCAGCCCGGAAGTATTCTCCCATGACGAGTTAGTTAATTCATCCCACCCAACGGCGAGGAATTTTCCTATGACGAGTTAACTCGCCTCCGCTAGTTAGCAAGTGAATAATGCGATACGAGTTCAAGGATCACTATTTCCACGAAATAAAACGTTCGCGCAGATTTCGATCGGGCGACTCATCGACTGCGTTTCTGGTACGATAGTCACTGGTGTAATAGCTCTAAACGTTTCCGTGCACGTGAGCCATTAGGCTGTAACGAAATTTCTTTTTCAGAGCTCCTCTTCGTAGATCGATGCGTCGCGTCTAGGAGTCTCGCTGCGAAGGCATGTAGCCTCGTACCACCCTCTTCTCCTTCCTCGTTCTACCCTCTGCGCGCTCGCCGACTCGCCTCCTCTTCAACCCAACCCTCATCCTCTCCCGCAGCTTCAGTTTCGCCGTCGAAAGATTTCAGTCCGTTCCGGGCATCCACCCGGGTCGGTGCTCCAACTTTCTCGCCTTCCTTCGACTCGACAACCCTCCACGAGCCATCAACCCTCTCGACGCTCGTGAAATTCCAATTTCCAATTGTTCAAAACATTCGAACCTGTACTACGCACTCTTACGAGCCACTTGAATTTCAAATTTCAACGCAATACATTTCGATGTTAACATAATCCTAATGATTCGTGATCCAGGGTTTTGAATATCAACTACTTCGAAGTCGTTGAATTTGTGGGTAATTGGCTTGACACTCGTGATCGTTCCAAGGGTATCTTCTTACGAACGTGGGCGCGAGATTCTTTGCGTTCCATTGGGATTCGCCGGTTTGCCAAATTTTATACAGTGGCGAGGGTAACTAACCCGGTTTCATGAATGAAACTTGCGTGTAAATGCGGACGGCTTTCTTAAAGTAGGTGGAGGTTGAATGACCAATTGCCGAAGAAACCGATAGCATCGCTCGGGTAGGGTAAACACGGTGTGGGACGTAATTTAGCGATGCGATAACAGTAGTCGGTATTTCATTAGCCTAAAAGATAAAACGGGATGTATATTTCCTGCGACGTGAGCTGGGATGAAAGCCACGTTTCTCGGTCCCTGCTCAATTTGTCCGGCGAGATTGTGCATTCAGTGGTTAATATTAGAAGGACGTTTTAAAAACATTGGTGTCGGTGAACTTTCGAAACACCATCGATCCTCGTGCAAGTAGTAAGAGACTTGGACCAATACGCAGGCAAAGGTCCTCCCATGGTGTCGACAAATCGCCCTCGGACACTGAGCTAGCGCAGGGCAAAAGCAAAGGGCGGAAAAGCAAATCCAAGGAGAAATGGCCACTCCTGGAAGGGTTGACAGTGGACGAACTGGCTCGTTATCGAAGAAGGCGTGTTCAAGGTCAACCCAGGGACAATCTTCCACTCTATCCTGAGTTACAAGACAAGGTACTCGTCTCGGAGTATCGCGAAACCTTCCGAGCGAGCAGCGAGGATTTGCTAAAGGTTGGTAGTCTCAACGAAATTACAATACCTCTTAACGTTCTTTTACAGACATTCGCGTAACAAATAAATGTGATTAGACGAAATTTAACGTGTTTCTTGCCGCGTTTGTTAGCAATGGTCAACGGTACCTATAGGGGATGAAGTTTTCTATATAAAAGAAAATTCATTTTGAAATTATTTATTTAATTTTTTGCCACTTCTTGAGGGCATACGAAGAACCTGAATTTCTGGGGTGGCATGGAACGTGTTAAAGATAAGGGTATATCATAATAGATGGCACAACCAGGGATGTGGTAATTCTACACTGAATAAATAAATGGGGGATGTAGAATAGAACTTGTTTCTAAAAAGCTTAGATTCTTGAGAAAATTGATTTTGCAAACTCGTCTGGTACATATGCACGTGGCTGAATATTAGCATTTGAATTTATTAGTCGATACGGTTCCACTAAGTAGAAATGAAATTCCTGAATTATTAGGTACTATCAAAATACACCCGCGATTTGTTTCGGGCCTAAGAGATATTAAAGACTCCATGAAAACACAGTTCACTCCTTTTCACCAACCCCTTAGGGGTTGATTAGGGCAAAATCCTGAAATTGGTTTTTAGGTATTTGTGTCGGTAACCTTTCGAAGTAAAAACCAAGTTGATATCTAATCGTGCCTAAGAGATTTTGAAGAATCCGTGAAAATACATTTCACCCCATTTCACTCCCTTAGGGATTGGTTAGGAAGAAATCCTGTAATTGGTTTTTATGTATTTATGTGGGTAACCTTCGAAGTAAAAACCAAGTTGATATCTAATCGTGCCTAAGAGATTTTGAAGAAACCGTGAAAATTCATTTCACCCCTTTTCACTCCCTTAGGAGTGGGTTAGTAAAAAATCCTGAAATTGTTTTTTAGGCATTTATGTGGGTAATTTTTGTGAGTAAGAACCAAGTTGATATCTAATCGGGCCTAAGAGATATTAGGGAGTCCGAGAAAATACATTTTACCCCTTTTCACCCCTGGGGGAAAGAATTTCCAAAAATCCTTCCTTAGTGGGTGCTTACGTCATGAAAACAATGTACCTTCCAAACTTCACGTTCCTAGGTTAAACGGTTTGAGCTGAGCGTTGATGAGTCTGTCAGTCAGTCAGTCAGAACTTCTTCTTTTATATATGAAATATAATCCTTGTGCGAAAATAAGTTCAAATTGTAGAGTAACTCTTTCTTCGAGAAAATCGATGTTTAGTCGAGTACGTGTGTAGGTACTCAATAGATCATCAAAATCGAATTTATCAAAAATAAATTCTTATTCGAAAAAAGTTATTTTACACTTTCGGATTATTTTTACACATGGATTCATTTCAATCGTAATTATACCATATTTACTAATACATTCCGCTGGTTTTTAGTCGAGTGCATACATATGAGGCGAGTTTTCAAAATCGTTTATCTCGGAAACGAAGACTCCTGTGAATTTTATTTTTTCACGAAGCTTCACCACTCTTTCGGTTGTACCACCTGTTACGAAATACTGTATTAGTATCCAAGACGATCCTTTACGAAAGTGAAATCTAATAAACAAAAATTCACTAAACAACTGATTATCGTCAACCCTTATCGCAGGAAAATACCTTGCTGGAAGTAAACAAACGGACCGAAGATTCTCAGCCGAAGGGTGGTTCAATCGAAGACGCGCAACCCTCAGAAACAGAAGAGCTTCAGAAACTAGAGACGAAAATCATCGAGCTCCCACCGGAAACTAAGGAACCTGCGACTTCTTTGGCAGAAATTGACGACGACAAAACGATGGAGACCGAAACTGTAAACTCCAAGTTCACTACCCATGTAAACCCATGTAAACGACCATCACTCATTAGGAGGTAAATTTTTAATTCAATTGAGAATCTTTCGACTCTCTGCACGAAACATCTATTCCCCCCCTGTATAAGTCTGGACATTTTAATTTGACTCCGAAATTGTGCGACTCGCCCCGTAATTAATAGAAGACAATTAAAGACTCCAATAATTTATTTTTCTATAAAATACTTGACAATTACAGGTCAATACGTTACTCGCGTTAACAGAAAGTTACATATCCACCGAACATTTTCGTTCACCCTTCCGAGTACTATGTACCTGCCCCGAATTTTGAAATTCTTTCTTAGAATCATCCAGCGTGAAATTAGCCGTTATAGTGGCATACCACAGCCGCAGCTCTTTCTACTATTCAACTTGTTTAATTTCTCGATTCAATAAAAGAGGGACTACTTTAAAGCGCGACGGGGAATTTTACACGGACACGGAAACGTATTCGTCGTACGTAGCCCACGAGGGACAGCACAGGCCTGAACTAGCACGCCGACCCACGTCCCTGAAAATGGAGGGCGAGCTGGACACGACCACCGAAAAGTGCGAGAAATTCATTCAATGGCTGAACGTCAGCCGCCCCGAGCTCACGCGTGTCCCCACGCACTTAAAGCTCGAGGGTGAATTCGAAACTGTGACAGAAAGTCACGCCAATTACGTGCCATTCGTGGGGGTGCGAAGGCCGGAATTGTTGCGGCAGAATACGAACTTGAAATTGGAGGGGGAGTCCAATTTCGTGCCGGAGTACACTGACGTCTTCAGGAGACACGACGGCAGAGGTGACGATCGAAAATTCTTTAACTACCACCTTGGAAAGAGCAATGGTGCAAAATGGCCAATTTTAAGTATTAAAGGATGTTTAGCTAGCGAATTTTGGGGGACCTTATTTTTCACGTTATCCTTTTTAGGCACGGTTTAAATTATCGACTTTGAAGTCACCAACTTCCATTTTTCAACCCGATGCACCTTCCCCTTTTTTGTCATTTGTTACGACTTCTCATCAGATGACTTCGAATCCCTAGAACCTGCAGATTTATGACTTGCAAACATTTCACGCTGGGCAGCACGGGCCAAGTTGGCCATTTTCTACCATTCTGAAATTGGCCCCTTTCGAACGCTAAACTTTATTTCACCGTTTCACGTTACAGAACGCTGTCAGCCAGTGAAGCCGGAATCTCATCTCAGGGCGGGGAAAAACCTTTTCCAAAGCACGGAGAACAGTGAAAATTTTACTAATCCGCGTACGAGGGAAGAGCAGTCGATGAGTGAATTGAAAGCGGACGCTCAAGGAGAAAAGAGACGAAAGGAGCAACAGGAGAGGAAGAAGAAAGAAGATGAGATGAAGATGTTGGTCTCGAAGTTGGAGGACTTGAAGGGACCGGCGCTCGAAATTCCTGAATACAAAGACGCATATAAGGCAGATTTACATTTCTTCGTATCAATTTCGTCGGACGTTAATGATTAATATAATTGCAACAGAGAATTCCTTTGCAGGATTTCCCGCGAGAGCGTCCCAAGATCGTGAAACCCGACGACGAGATTGGGCGAGCAGATGGCTCTAAAGTACCTTCGTCGCCCGCGCCGAATTTTTCAATGAAAATCGACCAGGACCCGGAATACAAGTCGAAATACTTGGAATATCAAAGGGATCACCCTGTGTATCGAAAGCCACCGCTAGCTGTGAGATCGACGTTGATCCCGTCGGAGCATAATTTCGGTAAACAAGAATCCAAACGATGCGATTACGAACTTACCAGCGAAGTGAGATCGCAGTACGTCCCTTACGGCCGCGTGCCGAGAGTCGAGCCTATGAAAATGCCAGCGAATTTGCGTTTAGAGGGAAGCATCGACCTAGAGCCGGAATATAAAACGGCTTACTGCGCGAAACGCGAGGGCCCGTTGTGCACCGAGCCGAGAATGCATCGCAGACGGGATCGCAGCCTAAGTGCTTCCAGGCGAAAGGAAAACTATTGGATGAACAATAACGCTGAGCAGTTTGGGTGCGTGAACGCTGCCCAAGATCAGGACGCGTTTCAAGTGTTACACACGCGGATTCACGAGGAATATGTGTGCGCAAGACCGCCGTCGGGTAGTCGAAGGTTCGTGTATCGTACAATCGTTGTGCTTCTTTTAATTCAGGACCTTGCAGCAAGAGGGGTGCAGCTCCATATTTACCAACTTCTAGTAAATTAGAAAAAAAAAACTGTTTAGAAAATTATTGCTTTGAGTTAACATTAAAGAGAGACCACTAATTGAAAAATATATTTTTTCTATTTTGGCGAAAAAGAAATATTAATATTAATATTTCAAGTTGTCTTGCTTTAGAAATTATAATATTAATATTTTTATTATATAATATTTTTTAGCCGAAATAGAAAATATATATTTTTCAATTAGTGTTCTCTTTTTAATGTTGAGTATAAATATTAATATTTCAAGTCAGTTAATTGGAAATTTTTCTGTTAAGCACTTCGTGAAAGCAGCACAGTGGATGGTTCACATTTTTCTGATAAAAATACATACATAAGTCCAAAGACGACTTCATTCGGATTGTTCTTAATTATACGGACTTTGAATCAGTTCTGAATTCCGTAGACTGATTGTACATTACGTATAAGTAAAATATTATAATAGAATTTCTCTGCAGAAATTGAAATTTTCACTGAAGCGGCCAAGTGCAAAATGATCTTGCACACGTCTTCATTATTTACTCTACACTTTTTGACTTCTAAACTTTATAATTCTTTGTATTTGAAAAGTGGAACCTTAGATTACAAGATGACGCAGGACTTTTAGATTTCTCTTAACACAGAGAATGTATGTATAATACATGTGGTCTCTCATTATTTTGAAACATTCTTGTACGTGTACTAGAGAGGATAGAGCACGTAAAAAAGTTGATACCAGAATATTGTTGTTGCTTTCACTATGACAATAATGCCCGTCGCACATTTTAGCGAAACGCAGTGAAGCGAATCGAAAAAATTAATAATAATTCATTGATTGTCGCTGCGCTTCGGTTATCAATTGTTTATAAACTTTTTTGAAACATCGATGGTCCTAAAGGTATGGAAGCTTCAACTTCAAAAAGATTAATTCATGAATCACCACGCTTCTCTTTTTAAACTGAGTGCAAGATCAAACGCAATGAAAATATTGAAGTGCACGCCTTTATGCCTTTAGCTGGTCCATGCTACGTGTGCATAAAATAACTGACACGAATACAGTAATAATAATAATAATTTAGGGGTTCGAGAACTTCGCTGACACAGAATCAAAGGCCAACACCGCTAGACACGGCAGACTGCAACACGTTAAAAGATGCTTCACCCAGTCCAACTTATCGGCTTCATGTCTGTAACGTTGACGACGAACCACAAGGTTTCCGGCGCAGACGTTCGCCATCACTTCAGTCTTCCGGAAGGGTTTGCAATCCTTCGCCTGATCGTGCACTTCAAAATGATGTTATCAGGCCATATTCTCCTAGTTTTGGCAAAGGCACTAAGCAACACACAAACAACCAATCATTTGTTGTTTTGGATAATGAAATTCTTGACAGAAACAAAAACGAAGTCCGCAGGAGGAGAGCAGATAGAAATTACAATATCGACGGCACTCTTCCTCATTCTAAGGGAAGAACTAGAACTACGACAAATTGGATGCCACCATGGTATGATAGTACAAATACTATTTGAAGTAACAAATGCATCCTAAACAGTTTTCGTTCGCTGTATATAACAGAAACGAATGGCTTTGCAGTTTATAATATCGACCTAAAGTAATGAAACATTTTTGTGAACGTAAAATATATAGGAATAAGTATTTCTTCCAAACAATACACATATATGCATATGCGATTTAGCATAATAACTAGCGCGACATCTATTAGACATTACTTTCAACATACAACATTCTACGGAACAATAAAGAGTAGTAAATACGTCAAACCTTGTATGGTACGAAATTTGTGAAACTATGTATTCATTTATACAGACATACGTAGAGATCAATATTTATTTTCTAGCATGTACGCGTATGCTCAGGTATACAGGACATTATGTAAAGTGTTACAAAATGTTTACTCTGAAAATATTAAGAAGAGGGACGAAATTGTTTTGTTTTTTTAAAAATTTTCATTTTTTAAGATGCCAACTGCTAGGTCAATATACGCAACACTTCTTATAGGGCCAAAACTCCAGTTGAGAGAAAATCGAGTTTAAAAATTGCATTGGTTACGCATGCACCGTTGACGTGTGATTTATGTAGTACACATATGGTTTCAACTACTACTTTAATTTGTACTTGTTACTTCTATTTTGTTGCTACTTTTATTTGTACTGTTCTTTTATTTAAAACATTAACTTTTGAAGGTATTGATAAATCATTGTGTTTCGTCGTACTTTAGTACGGAAATAAGAAACTTGTGCATGATTGATAACAGAGAGCAAATAATTAATAATCAAATATTTAGCGATTTCGTAGACCGGGAGCAACTTGTAACAGTTTCCATGAAATGCTCTATATAATTGTACATGACATATGATAATTATAATTTATACATTAGTAAATAATAGCATACTAGATATTTATCCCACCTCCGATATTTAGGGTAAAGGTACCAGTAGTTGACCATGCATCAGTAGTTGGCAACTTTCCAGAAAAACGTGAAAAATAAGGTTTTTAGAAGTGGCGAACTGTGGGTTAATACCCTGATGAAGCCGCTGCACGCTGTTGAAAAGAGATAGTAGCACTTCTAAAAACCTTATTTTTCACGTTTTTCTGAAAAGTTGTGAACTACTGAATACTTACATGGTCAACTATTGGTAACTTCACCCTGTTCCAAAAAAATTATACCCTAAAATGTTTGTGTTTACGATTTAGGACAACGTACATACTGTAAACAATACAGGATTAATGTAATAGTAAACAAATACTGCCAATTTTATGATATTGCAATGAAATAGATTAAAAGTTACAGAAAATATAAAGTCTTCCTTAGATCTCCTCCTTTCTTTAACCATCTGTTTATATAAAAACAATAATTGCGATTATAATTTTAAATTAACATAATTCTATCTTGTAAAACTTTATAAATCCCTTTCATCCTTGTATATTGCATTCCTTTTAAAGATAATAAACAGGTAACGTACATATTACTTCAAATTTGAAGCCTTTATGTATTTAATTTACAACTTTTTGAAGAACATAACTTACTCTCCAATTGTCAGCGTATGTTCGTAATTTGTCTAAGACACGTATGGGACGGTAATTCACGTTACCAGTTCTCATATTACTTTTCATATATACTTCTCACACTTACATATTCATAAGCTCAATCAGGGGCGGATTTAGAGATTTGGTGCACCTAGGCTAACAAGCGTCTGCCGCCCTTTGTGTGAAATATCATCAAATACTTTAATTTAAAAGAGTGGAGACAATTTTAAAATTAATTTAATGTGATAACTCACGTATGAGTTATTGCTAATTTGCTCCGTGAAGAAAGTGAATTGTTATTAAAGTTGTCTCAAGTCTCTGTGGTTATACCTTCTCTTTCGCCAAAAATTTGCTGCCCTAGGCTGTAGCTTGCTTAGCCGATATGCAAATCCATCCCTGAGCTCATTTATTTAGGATACTAAAAGTGTTACTTAGTAATATTTTAACACTACATATCCTTATAAGTTTTACTGCATAGAGAGCATGGTTAAGGAGGAACCAATGGTACGCTAAGGATTCTGTGCAGCATAGTGTACCATTGGTTTCTCCTTAACCACGCTCCATCCAAGGGACCCGCCTCAGGTCTCAACTTTCGAAAATCAGACTATAGAAAGATAGGGTTTGTTGCAAATAAAATATCACTGCTTGACAGTATTAAAAGAATGTTTGTTTTAAAAAAAGCACCGTCCCTCCCCTCGCTATAGAGGGGAGCAGGAGAGGAGCTGGAGCAAGTATTTTTGATGTCGGAGCGGAGCAGGAGCGGAGCAAATAAAATTGGTCTGCTCCGATCGTCTATTTGAGTATACTTATAAAGTTTGTAAACATTCGTTGAGGTTATTTGGTATTACCTACTTGAGAAAACGTGTCATTGCGAATAAGTCTTTCTTCTTATAACTCACCAATTTATATAATCAGTTTCTTAAGCATCGTACAATGATATCTTTTCTCATCAACATTTAAGAAGCGTTTGCGAATACAATTTATTACCTTTGCAATATATCCATTATCGCTGTAATACGAATCCGACCATTCCAACGTTCCTAACCTCATCGACTGTACTGGACTGAACATGCGTAGATTCGTTTGATTCGCGTGAATCGCGTGTATATTCGGCTAACTTCATATTCCTCGTCGTAAGGCTTTAATAGGAGTTGCGGATCGGTAACTGTGGAAGTTGCGAACATTTGGAAAGTGCATAGAATTTCGAGAGAATTCCGGAGAAATTAACACTGTAAAAAATGTCAGACCCTGAACTTGAAGCAATACGACAGCAACGATTAGCTCAGTTGCAGTCACAATATAAGGTAAATATATCAACATTCCTGTTCTGCTCAACAGTAAGGGCTACGGAACAATATTACTTTAAAAAATTATAAATCGCACGTTGTTTAATGAGTACATAACCGGCGAGAATACCATATAATAGCTACTTACAAAAATACATGAAATTATTATAACATAAAACTCGAGGTCGTTAACTTCAAATTCCTCAAAAATAAAGGTCAGCGTTAAGGTTGATGGCATCTTCGGTGAAATAAGTGTGTTGCAATGGATTTAGACTTTCGGGAAATTCTTACCAAAAGGAATCAAACGTTACCACTTTTAGCCTAAATACCAAGCAAGAATTCCTTCAAAAATATACCCGAAATATATAATTTCGATATTGAGAAATAGACTTATAAACTAAGGGATAGGTACAATTATTACATTTGTCTATTTAGAGTTAACAGGCCAACTGCAATTCTCTATAACTTCTCAATATCAGCGGATCACAGGTCTGGGTATATCTGTATTCGCATATATCAAAATGATGAACTTCAAGTCTATTTTTAAAAGTGTTGTCACCTGGTGTTTAGGCAGAAATAGGTATTGTTGAGAAAACAGGTACAGTGACATACTAGAAGCGTCAAGGGACAGGGTGATAGCACCTTTAAGGGTAGGGGAAAGGTGGGATAGTTGATTACAGTTTTGGGTTTTTATTAAAATAATGATAATGGTTTGCTTTGTTTGTATTTAATTATGTAAGTTTTGATTCTTAGAGTATTGTCAATATACTTGTACAAATTTGAGAGCTGAAAACTAATTTTAATGACTGAATTTCAACATTTTCTGGCAGTGATGTTATGCACAAGTATCCCCCATTGAAGGGGAAAATTGATCAAAAGGTTAGGGAGACTTGATCAGTGAACTTTAAGAGTAATAACACCTTAAATTTCTAAAAAATATTTATTATCTTCGTCAATAACATGAAATAAATGGAATATCATAAAAAGAAAGTCAACTATAACAAACTTGAAAGAATTACTGAACAAATAAAACCGAAGAATTAAACTCTATGTAATAAAACAACATAAATGCATTCTTAAAAGACATTTCACTTAAATATCATCTGATTAAGATGATGACGAAGAAAAGATTTTCCTTCTCACTTTTTTTGCCGTATTTTTCTGTTTCATTAGCCGTTCTATGGTTCTTTTTGGGGCATTTTCAGCTGTTCAAGTATCCCACCTTGCACACTGATCAAGTATCCCTCAATGCACTTGATTTGAAAAAGATGAGAAATTAAACTTAACTAAAATATTTAGATCAATCAATAAATAGTATTAATATACCAGAAATTGCTGTTTTTACTTGAAATATATTTCAAATCGTTGAAAATGCCACATTTACTCGAAAAGGAGGAAGAACAAGCAGACAGAAATATTCACTTTTTGGCTGCAAATCAGATCGAGGCTTCTAACAATATTATTCTATGCTCCCAAAGGAAAACTGCAACGTGAAGTGTTGCGATAATGCAAACATTACCACGATAACGTGACAGCAGGCACAAATTTCCAATATATTAATCAAAAAGCTGATGTGATCATGTATTCCCCCTGATCAACTATTCCACCTACTATTTTAAAGTTTATACGTTGCTATATATGTTTTAGCAACTTACATGTATACCGTCAGATTCTTTGTTGCAATAACTTTGCATAAATGTACATTAATTGCAATATATCTTTCTTCGGTTGAAAGTGTGACAAAATGAAATATTGCACATTATTGCAATAAGTTCTGTTATTTACTTCAATTATAATGTTTATGTATCGACACTTAGTCTGGCAATGGCGAAAATAAACAAGCGATGGAAGAAAAAATGCATCAAATGGAAGAGATGAGGAATTCTATTCTTGCGCAAGTATTAGATCAATCAGCCAGAGCAAGACGTAAGGGCATCGATCTATTCGCATTTTATATAAATGTACATGCATAAAATATACTTTTCCTTTAGTCAATACATTGTGTCTTGGGAAACCTGAGAAAGGGAAGATGGTAGAGAACATGATATTAAGTATGGCACAGCGCGGCCAGTTACCTGGTAAACTTGGAGAAAAAGAACTTATTAGTTTACTTGAAAGCGTAAACCAACAAACGCAACGAAAAACTGTTGTTAAAGTTAGTTAAAATGCATTATATATACCAATGTTCGTTAAGAAGAAATTAATGGCAAAAGTTATATTTTAGTTCGACAGGCGAAGAGCGGCACTGGATTCCGACGATGATTTATAGCACTTATAGTTATTACACGACTTGCCAAGCAGCAACATTACACTGTTTCATTTTTAAATAAAAATTGAAGTTACAATACACAAATATACGCTTAATTAGTTGTATGTTCTTATTTTTTATGGTATATTGAAATAAAAAAATAAACGTAAAAAGAATCAAGTCATTAAATTATCACCAATTGTAATTCAAGTTTTATTACTTTTAATTAATTAGAATATATTTTTCTCGAATTATATACCTCCGTACCACATCTACTTAACTTATCTTTGTAACTTCTGTAAGTCTAAAATTCTTAAAAAAAGATTCAAGTATGTATTATCATTTTCTTTATTAAATATAAGTAAATACACGTTCAGGACCCATACTGATTTTTCACCCCTAAAAAGAACTTTCATGCCTTGAACCAAGCATCCAAAAAATGTACACAAACCTGTGATAGATGGAATCTTCTTTTACTATACTTACACACAAAAAAAAAACGTACTTTTGGTTTTATATACGATCATAAAGTCCTACTTGAACATTCATATTCTTTCACAAACCTTTAATACATTTTATATCTGAGTCACTAAAAATTATGGTACAAGACAAATTCTTTCACGAGATTTAGGAAAGCTCGTATAATTGCATAATTTGTATTGTCTTGCGAACGGCTCATTCAGCTAAAATATTTTATTTTAACCCTCGTCGGACGGTGCCCACCTATTTGCTGAATATGGAAACTAACAAGGGAACATATCGAGCCCGCACACGCCGATTTTGCTGAGACTGTAGATTTGCAGAATAGTGAAAAATACTTGACACGTATTTTTTGTTATGGGCAATCATCCGTATTGAAGGGGTAAAATAAGCCCCGAAAACGTACTTTTGGAATTTTTCTAAACACTGAGTAGGGGGATGGATTCGTCTTTAAAAAAACTCGCACTTAAAAAAAAAATTCCTACATGGTCCTCGAGATATTCCAGAAAATATGTTTTCGACTCCCCACTTTAGGGGCTGTTTTCACCCCTTCAACGTGGACGATAGCCGATAGAAAAAAATACGTGTCAAATATTTTTTACTATTCTGCAAATCTACAGAATCTCATCAAAATCGGCGTGCGCGGCTTCGATTTGTTCCCTTGTAAGGTATACCTTAAAGCGATTAAAAGATAAGCGTGTCTTGAAGAAATAGCGCATTCATCGTCATAAAAATATTGAGAATGAAGGTGAAAAAAAAAGTGTAAACTGTAACAGATCATAATCGTTCTAGATTCTAGACGCCGCATACATCAGAAACGATAAATATGTATTTACATAAAAACTAAATAAACACATTACTTATTAATACCGTATAATCCATTTTCTTTCCCCCCCTCCAAATTAGTACCATTTGTATATGTGGTATTATATGTATAAATGCAGAGGCGTATCTAGGGTGGGGCAAGTGGGGCTCGTGCCCTGGGCGCCAATGCCGGGGGCGCAAAAAAAAACCGAAAGAAATAGTGTTTCTTGAATAAATTTATTTGGATGGTTAATATTAGTAGTTAACGTTTGTTATTCGTGTGCTTCGCATGCCTCTTTAGAGAATCTTCGAAAAAAACTTGCTGCACTTTTCGGCTTCATTTGCCTCCAACTTTCGTCTTTTCCGCCCTTCAGCTCCACTTTCTTTAAAAGGATTATCTAAATTCTATATAACATGTTTTGTGTGATGAACACTTTTAACGACGAAGTAGAACAGAAAAGATGGAATTGGAATGATATGCATGAGGGGAGGGGGTGCAAATTCTACACTTGCCCTAGGCACTGTTTACACTAAATACGCCACTGTATAAATGACACTCGTATCAATATGTTTTTTATTATTTTATATTCCCTGTAGTATTAATGTTAAAAACATAATACACGACAAAACAAACTTACTGCAAAATGCACGTAAAAGCAGACATTATAGGTCAAAAGGAGCCTGAATATCATTGCCTACCGTAATAGTCAGCACCGTACGGTGTACGAGGGTTAATCATTATTCTACCTAATTCATAGAATTTCTTAAAATTCCACCGACTACCAAAAATTCCCCTTAAAACGATTCAGATTATTCCATTGGTGTAAAAAAATGTCAGCGATTGATTGAAAATCCTCCAATATTAAATGAGTAAATTTTGTTTAAACAAAATTCCAGATCGTAAAATATCAAATAATTGTATACACACCTTCGCGTTATTAGAAAGTCACGAAACTATTTCACAGACATAATAACTCGAGTGTTTTTAGTCTTTCTTCATGTGGTTTGCGCCTGTACTGTCTGCAATGTTATTCAATATTTGAAAAAAAAACCGTGTATAACGGAACCATTAAATTTGGAAAACATGATAAGTTTACCTTCTTCCTCGTCGTCTGCATCTAAAATATCTGGGCAACAAATGCCGTAACATATTAATGACAAAAATCCAGCTGGTAAGCCAAATAAGACCATCGTCAGGATAGGATTGCCCATCCACATCGCAATAAGAGTTGTCTTTAACTCGAACCACGATCTATAAATATGCACCAGCCAATTGTTTCCACCATATCGCTGAAAATTCAGACTTCACGTTAGTTTCGAAATCCTAAATGCCTCGCGGATTAATTTAAATCTAATGTATAAAAGCAACTTCATCTACCGGAGCGCTTTCATTATGTATTTGCTCTAGGAACAACTCTATCACATGAGGAGTCAGTTTTTCTGCTTCATCCTCTGGAATGTGATGGTGATTTGTCGTAGTGTTAATAACAATTAAACTTGGTAATGGTAGAACCATCATTGCTATACTATTGACTAGATCGGGACTAGCTATCCAACCAAACTGAAAGTTACTGATTAAAACAATAATAGTTACGATTAAATTTTAATTGAAGTAAATAATATTCAAATTTTCGGAACACAACTTACTCGTGATATTTCTCTCGTTTACTTTTAATTATAGATTCCACCATATCTTTGAACTGTACCATATGCGGAGGTACTTCCTCTAACTGATTCTCTTCTACTACTGCTAGAACCAGATTTTTGTTTGTTAAAAACAGTTGATTTATATTCCCTCTTGTTACCTTTGGGAATGTAGGAAAACGTTCTGCGTTTATCCATTTGTACAATGTATCGTTTAACTTCTCAATGTCACTTATAGTATGGCCTGAGTGAAAATATATATCGACATTAATCGGTATAAATGTAAATAAATAATCTGATAGAGTAGTATTCGTTCGGTTTACTTCTTTTTATAGTTTACCGGTAAAATTGTAATGCGAATTTTCTTTGTAAACAAATAATGCTGGAACAGTTCCCACAGGAGCATGTTTATTAACCACATTCGGATGAGATTGATAGAAAAATGCATGTGGTTGGAACACATCTGCAGTCTTACGATAAAACTCCTGAATACAATAATCTCCCTTAATCACAGCTTCTGTTAATGTATTAGGGGCCGTCCTTAAATTACGTAAGGGTAATTTTTACGAATTCCTACCCTCTACCTCTCCCAGTATAAGAATTCGTAAGATTTGATATTCCAACCCCCTTCTTACGTAATATTTTTTACACTTCATTTTTTTTAGTTATTAAAATTCTTTTAAAGACTTATATAATTCATTAACTTGATTTCGGGAAATTTAAACTGAAACTACTTTTCTGGAACATTAATGATAGAATTTGTATTTTTTTAAAATTAGGTTAAACAA
This sequence comes from Andrena cerasifolii, assembly GCF_050908995.1. Taxonomy (NCBI): domain Eukaryota; kingdom Metazoa; phylum Arthropoda; class Insecta; order Hymenoptera; family Andrenidae; genus Andrena; species Andrena cerasifolii. The sequence goes on along the minus strand of NC_135119.1, from coordinate 11,338,095 downwards.
TATTCCGTAAGACGCTACCTGACTCCCCTCCTTATAAGAAAACGTAAGAAATTCGCGACCCCCCCCCCAAAAAAGCCTTACGTAATTTAAGGATGACCCCTTACGAACAAAGTGGAGTATCTATTTTACCCATAATGACCCGGATCGCTCCCCAACATACAAAAAGTAAAGATCGCGTTCTTTCTTAATCGTGTCGAAGCTTTGAGTTTTTGTTATTTCTTGGACAGGTGGACCGCTCACTCTTAACGCGAATTTTACTATTTCATCTCGTGTTCTGTCCCCGTGGTATGTAAACTCGTTTTCCCCTTTTAAACTGTATGGAAAGAAGTAATATTAGCGTATATATATTCCACTCGAACATTAGAAGGGTAAATATAATTCTTTCTCTTACAACAGAATAGTTGGAAATCCCTTAACTTTGAAAGCATGAGCGACGCTTGTAAATCGAGTACAATCGACACGCCCTACTCTTATTGACGTCGCGTGTAAATGTTGCGCTACGTGCGCCCAAACTGGTTCTAATCGTTTGCAATGCGCGCACCATGGTGCGTACATCTAAAAAAAAAAGAGGTATTGTTAATTAAATTTAAATAGATTTAATATATATATTGTCGGGTCGGTATAATAAATAATGTTTATACCATTACTAGCCATTGTCCATCTTTGTGAATGTCTAAGAACCTATAAAAGAATTTTAATGAAAATAAATTCGAATTCTTCTCTGAATATAAAAAAAATATAAAAGCAGAAGCCACTCACCGGTCACTCAACTCGAGTACACGCGATGTTGTTACATGTGTGAAAATTCCTGGAAAAGCTAAAATGTATTTAAATACCAGAAATTATATCTCCTACGTATTATACGAAATTGGAAACTATAAAAATTAAAAAACTCGTATACTGCATTACTAGCATAATCTTATATTTTTTTACACATTTGCTAATGAAATTTGAATAATATAAACAAGAGAGAACAATTTCAGTATTACACATTCAGCTAATAGAAGATTCTTATCGCAACAATGATCGTTCTAAAAAGATTTTCAACCCAAAAATTTGTGTTCGTGAAGAAGTTTAAATAGCCAAAATCAAATTGGAAGTGTACTAAAGTACTAAGTAGCAAATTATCGATCGGTAATATTTAAGGTTATGAAATAATATATTTGATTTACGCCCCTAAGAGTAATAAAACTACAGTGTCATATTTTCCAATGAAATAATCTGGATAGATATATGTACATACCATAAACAGTGGCGATGAGCACAAATTTCGTTAATGTTACCATTGCAGCAATAGACTGGTTAACCCAGAAGAAGCCTTTTTCGTGTAATCTGAAGGTCCGAAATATTAAGTATGGCCAAATTTATTTCCACATAGTTGTCACGGCTAATACTTTTGGCTGACAAGTTGCAACGCGCACGACAAATTCCAGCATATCTCTACCATGCTTTCGCTCGAGAATACCACACGGTCTTCATAGCTACCGGCTTCACCAGAGAACTGCTGAGCCGAGCTGCTGAGTTTTGCGCTTCGTACCCGTACCCCGGTTCCGTGTGGAACGTGGTGGAACGTATGTACGAAAGCAGCGGCCACAGAGGGGGCTCAAAAATGCATTAATTGCAGGTTTACAGCGATTTGTAATACGCGCATACCTATAACTTAAAGTTCGCACTCGAATTAGTGGAAACTACGGAACTGCTGCGGAACTAAGGTGCGCCGACCGAATCGAGAATACTTGCGAGCATACATATTTCGCTGTACTGGCGTCGTTATTGCTTAGAGTCCAGCTCTTTTTTCGTTACGATAAAAAGTTGTTGCAAAATTCAGTTCTGCAAAGTGCCAGTTAGCCATCTTGCTCGAGTAACGTATAATCGCGATCCGATTCTTGTTTCGAGTTATCCTGCCCTGCCAACTTTTGAGGAGTTATCTTTGCCACGAAACAATTGGTAAGTTGAACGCCACTTAAATCAACGTTCTTGTTTATGAAATGTAGGTCTTTATTTATTTACACATCGTACGAAAGATATCTTCAGTGTTCAGCTTGTATGAGAAACCAATATTGAAAACTTCTATTCTTTGCGATATAAGTAGAAGTAGATCTATATAACATTGGAATTTGATGAGGTTTGATGTCCAAACGTGTCTTCATCCTCCGTGCTATGTTCACTGTCGTCGACATTCTGAAAGGTTGTTACTGTCAAAGAATAGAAACGTGTTTTATCGAATTATCATTCGTAAAGTTTAAACCAACCTAGATACATAGGCTTAATCTCAATCGATAATATTGCTATCGGGAAAACCGTCGAGCAGCATTAGGAGAAAGATGTAAAACGAATGTACGATGTTAAATACGATCATAATGAAAACAATGTACACGTAGCAAAGAAATATAAAAGGAAAGAAAAGTATGGTCAGGGCAATAGTAGCCATAGATGTCAATATACTGCCCATTTTTTCCAATTTCTTTTCAGATATTCACTGTTCAATTATACACAACGAATTTAGGGATACATTCGGAGAATAAAAAGGCGGAGCACATGTTAATTTGGAAACGTCAAAACTTGAAAATTTTACTGTTTCATATTTCGATATTGTAGAAATTATTGTTACACATTTTGTATATCGTCTGATGCTTTTTTCATTACTCGAAACAAAATTGATCGAAAACCAGCACCAGCGAATTTACAAAAAAATTATGACATTTTTTTAACAAGAAATAAGTGTGGTTTCTTCCAAATCATTTTGTTCTTCGGGTTTTGCACTTTCAGGTCTCCATAGAAAACTAACTCTGAATGGCGTCGGCGTGTTTTGCACGCCGAGGGATTTCTACCCTAATGCACGGATTTTTCTAAAAAGATATTTTCTGAAAAACGTAGGAAGTATTGCCCGAGACTCCCAAAATCTTTACTTTTTGAAAGCGACTTACTGATTTCTTTATCGAAATTATTCGTACCTCTGCTGCGTCTGGCCGAATGTATTCGATACTCATCGGATCGATTCCAGTTATTACGAATATGAGCACGAAATAAATCGTAAGTGCCGCGTTAAGTAAGGCCATCAAGTAAACGGAATATAAATACGTGAAGTACAAAAAGGGAAGGATAATTAATTTCACGGTGACTTTAGCTATGCTCCCGAAGAAGCATCCCATATCTGAAACAAAATTTTATGGTTAACTCGTGGACCAGATTCTCTAATTAGAAGTATATATGGTATAGGTACTATTTCTGTCAAACGTCGTTAAATTTTTCTTAGAATTACGATATCCAAATATCTCATATGTACTTAGGTACATACATACATACATACATACAATGCAATCGATTATCCAACCAACTTCATGCATGTGACCAATCATTTTTTTTATCGTGGATACTTTAACAATCTTATAAAACAGTGCCTCCTTTTTCAAATATTTTTATTTCTGCTCCCTCAACAAACTTGCAATGGAACCTTAATACTCTAAAGTAAACGGGGACCGAAACCAGCTCGAATTAAACAAAATGCATACACACTCGCATTTACCGAATTTCTGAAGGGAACTCGAGACGAGAGGAAACGCCTTAAAATAAAAATCTATTTATGTCAAATACGACATTAACGCTAAGAAATTAAGCTAGCTTCGGATTAACCGGGGCTCGGACTAGACGGAACTCGGTTTATCGAGACTCGCGATCCACCAATCGTCAGATTTACCAACGCTTCCCTGCCGCTTCAAGCAAGATTCTTCTTCCTCCTGGGCTTCGGAACAGGAAGTTCATTTTCAATCGTGAAAGTTGCATTGCTAAGCACTGAACTCTCACTTTCAGAACGTTTCGCAACATCTGAATGTCCCTCCGTGTCGCTCCGCGTCAAATCCTCATTTCCAAGCAATTTTATCGAGCCTTCGTCGCTGTTCCCGTCAACGCCCTTTTCCACGACGTATGTTCCAACGCTGTCCGATGAATTCGAATGATAATTACAAAAAAGATCATTCTCGCGAAAATTTGCCACGTTTGAACCGTTCACGTTCGGTCGAAGAATAAAGCTCGATTCAGCGATTTCTGGTGAGACGTTCCTTGCGAGATCGTCGTGTACTTTAGCCCTACGACAATTCGCTGCGCTATCAGAGAAAGTCTTCGACAAATCATCGTCGTACCCACCCTTCCTTCTCATTTCTTTCGCACTTCTCGACCTCCTTTTCGCGTTCCAATCCCCTGCTTTCATATTCTCCAGCGTCTTTAATTCGAAAGCCTCGCGGTGGCCACTGCCCCCCGTACTCGACCCAAAATATGAATTTGGATGGCTCTCAGCACCCACGTGCGATTGTGCTTTATTCCTTCTACGATTTACCCTCCCGCCTCCCTCCCCATCATCATCATGCCTCGTTAGAACCTTACTTCTACTTGTTTCTGAATCAAAGGCGAAATTCTTGCCGGATTCAACGTCACCTGACGATCTCGACGCGTTCGACAATATCCTGTCGATCTTTTCGATAATGTTGTACAGACGGTTCGCGCTCCGACTCTTCAGCGTCTCCTCGGTTTCGTTCAATCGTCGAAGCTTCAGTCTTGCAACGGTGTGTTTCTCGGTGGTTTCTGAAAGGATACTGCCAGGCGATCCAGCGGGATGAAACTTGTGACTTCGAGTGGTTTGCAAGCTTCTCTCTTGTGGAACCTCTCTTGGAACCTCTTCTGACGTCCGGGTTTTACTATCCGATCGCGATCTTTCCCTAGGCGTCACGGAAGAATTTAAAAGCCTGACTGGAATTTCACTGTTATGCGTTTTATCATCAGCCTCTCCTATCATCTTCAATCCTACATCATCGCCCGTAGCGTCTTTGCTGAACCATAAAACTCTTACTGGCGCTGGACTGCCAAAAGTCGAATATGCCAATGCATGATCGCGTGGGTGGTAATCCACGCAAGTCACCGCCCTGAAATTCCGATCGAGCGTGTACTTGGCGACGGGACTCCCGGTTTCCAGGTTCCACACGGTCAAAGACGAGTCTTCGCCTCCGCAGAGGATTAAGCCTCCACATGGGGAGATGCAGGCTGTCGTTTGTATCCTGTAACGAGTGTTTCAAAGTACCTTTACAATTTATTAATTGCCTATAAAGCAACAGAAATTTTCAAGGCTGAAGAGAAAGTACCTTTGATTGTTCAGTTCGTGGTATTTCTTCAATACCACACCAGTCGCGAGATCCAGCATTCTCAGTCCATTGTTCCGCGAATGAACCAACAGCCTTGACTCTAAGGGGTGCAAAACGATCGTATTAATTATTACACCGTCGATCTCCCTGACCCTTATCTTCCTCGATATGTGCCATTCCTTTCTGGACGATGCACGCCGACTCCTCTTCACTGTCCATAGGATTATTATACCCACGCTGTCCGCGGTTAACAGGTTGCTGTTCTTTTGAAAGCACATGGAATTTATAAAACCTTCGTGGCCCTCCAGTTCTTGGCTGAGATTACGGTTCTTCGATTTCCTGCCCCGTATCCAGATGCGCGCTGTCCGATCGTAACAGCCGGTTGCTACGACCGAAGCACCGTCGGCATCGAATTTGCCACAGTACACGTACGAGGGATGAGGCATCATCTATTACAAGGTTAGAGAAATTTTGATTATTTAACATTTCACACTCTTGCAACAATCTTGGTTAACATGATATTAACGGCAGAGGAAGTGGTGCAAATATGGGCTAGTTGAAATATTAGATCATAGTGTGTGCTTCACTCCATCGGCAAAGGTGTAAAAGTACGACTGAGGAAGAAAAGGAGCTCTGTTGCAAAACGTCTTAAAAGAACGAACGAACGAATCTGAAAGATTTTACAGGTATGTTTTTTTTTTTTAATAATAATCTAGTAAACTAAGAGTTAATTTGTTATGAGCACTATATTGTTGACATTGTTAGCTTGTTTACGCATAATTTTTTTATAATGAATAGCATCGCGTAGTAATGACTTTCGCTGCTCTAAGCGTCTATGAGCAAGTGGTCTAAATAGGGACTACAAAGATGAAGACGATTCTTCCTCTATTTTTTGACATTTTTTTTATGAAATGTGTTGGATATTTCGTGTCTCCCGTGAGTGCATGATGGAATGTAAAGGTCAGAATTTAATCAACACTCCAAGAGGAGATACTGCGATTGTGGTTTACTGTTTAAAGAAGGAAAGATGTTCCTTTTCTGATTAAGCCGAGTGGGCACCGATATTCTTTCTCTCGGCTCTCGTTGGAGCCATTCGTTCTTATCAACTTGTCCGTTACAGACGTATATTCCAACTTCTTTCTCAATTAAAGTTTTAGATCGTAGTAACAAAAAGACTTGTTTTAATTAATCACCTACCCCACAACCAACAAAATGTATACGCATTTTTGGATCTCAGTGCAGTACCCTTTTGAATGCTGATCAAATTACTTTGAAATGGAATTTATAATATAATTTATGTTTGTAATTTCTGTATGATTTGTTTCACATAGAGAATCGTCATATTTAAAAATCAAGATATACATCTTGTTGCCTTAAAAAAAAAATTATATCTTAAGAAATGGTGCCATAGCAGCCCCTTCTCCCAAGGTCTCAACCCCTTAAAGACGTCTTCCCGAGACATTCAGAGCATTTTCGGGCCGTTAAAGTTCTGAAGATGACTAAAAAACACTTTAACGATATCCAGTATTACAAAACACTAAGTCACAGATCTAATACGTATTATAGCCATAAATGTACTCTGCATTCCTTGTTAAGTCATCTTAAAGAATTCATCTTCCAAGAATCGAGTTAAATTATAAACAAAAATACTGTTCCTTACTTCAACGTGTTGTATAATCTGATTCTGTATATCCCAAATGCGAGCTGTTTGATCGGACGAAACCGAGAGCAGGTACTTATCGTTGTCGGACCAATGAAGGGAATAAACGAAGGTTTTGTGCCCGGAGCATCGTACGTGAAGTTTCTTCGTCTCGACCTAACAACGACGAAAAGGGTCATTAAGCGGTCACATACGTTTAGCCGCGGCGAAAATAAATGATTTTAGAATTTTTTTAGGGGTTTAAAAAATTATTTAAAAAAATATATAAATAATGGCCCGTCAGTACATAATGGCCACATTATTTTACAAGAATATCATTTGACTTTTCCTATCCATCGATGTTTAAGGGAGATATCTTGCTGACCATTTTTTCGGCAGTGGTCTAAGGAGCCTCAAAATTCATAAATAATTTAATACAAAAATTATTGTGAATAAATTTTTTCGTGCACTTTATGGACTAACAAATCACCTGCAATAAGTATTTTACTTTATTCTTTTTAATAAAACCGCTAAAAAAAATTCTTAAGATCATTCACTTTCGCCGCGGCTAAACGTATGTAACCCCTTAATGTTTATGATTACGTGCAGTTAATTCATATCGAATTTCATCAACTCACAGCGTTAATGTCGGTATATTAACTAGATCAAAAGGCTTTGATTATAACTCACCTCGTAAACGACAATAGGGTAATCATGTTCCTCGGAAAGACTGCAGGCTAAATATTTCCCATCGTTGCTGAAAGCAACGAAGAAACATCCGTTTTCGCTGACGTCACTTTCGAAAATACTTTCGTTCGGCACTTTGCAAGACTGCGCCGCTAATCGCGTCCATTTTGGCAAGTTGATGGAATCTGAGGTACGAGTCGAAGCCTTTTGCGATTCGCTATGCACGTCAGATAAATCGTGCAAGGATAATTGCTGATAAAAGACCGGCTCTAATTTCGGCGGTTCGATGGACGTTATAGTGACGAATAAACTACTAGGGTACTTTTCTCTGTTACTTGACTTCCACCACGTGTAAACCTAGCAGATCCATTGAAACACATGAGACTTTTATGCACTGAGAAAGCCGAATGTAAACTAATTATTTTATTATTATTTTTAAATGGGAACAAAAGCCTTCGGCACAACGATATGCAGCCAATATGGAGAATAAATGTGTTGCAATTACAAAATGAAAAATGAAAAGTTATGTTCCTTTAAAACTGAAGAGGGAAGTGCTGCAACCATCCAGAGCCGGGTTTCTTTATAAAGGCACCAGAGTGCAAGAAATATTTTGGAGCCCCAAACAATTTCTCAACGGTAAAAGAGCATAACATCTTTTCACAGAACGAAATCACGAAAAAAGGATAATAATAACAATAATAAAGAAAATAAAATAAATAAACATTAACATATTTAAATGTATGACTATTATTGCCATATCATTAATAATATTAAATTATTTTATTAGAAATTCTGTTCTGAAATAGAGTAAAATAAAGCTTTAAATTAATGGGAACATAATGGAGGCACTTACTTCGCACGTATGAAACCTCTCGAACTTCTTCAGATTTTTTCGAGGCCTGTATAATTGCAGTCGAACCTTCTTGTCAATATGAAACACACTATTCCTTCCTACAGGCTTTAGAAAGGCCCAGGCGATCTTGTACCAGCAACCCTCATGACCTGCACCCAATATCGGTGAAATTATTTGGAAATAATGTCGATCGTTTCCCGTAACAATTGTTGGGTATAAACGCAGGGTGAGTTATGTAACTGGAGCAAGTCTTATAGAATTTGCATGCAGAGAAATATGGTAAAGGGAAGGATGAATTCTATCTGCATTTTCTGTAAATGTAATAACAGTTGCACCTTTTATTTAAATATGATACATTTTTTACATACACCAATTCTTCACATTATTTTGTGTATGAAAGTATCGAAGTGAGGGGCACAAGAAATTAGTAACTGGGAAGATACTTCGAATGCTTGTTCTCGATTTTTTCTTATATGCCTATTTAAGAGATAAAATATTTTTTTCCTATAAACGACTTGGAAAAATATAGTACAATGATTTGTTCGAAAATAAGCATGAAGTAATTCAATTCAGTTACAAAAATGTATGATGGGTGATGCACAAAGTGCATCTACCATACGATGATGGAGCGTTTAAGAGTTTAAGGGTCTTCTGGAATAAAGAACATAGTAGTGGAAAAAAGTAATCATTTCTCGAACACTTCACTGGAAAAAGTTCCTCTATCATTTCTTATAGGTGCAACGAATAAAGTGTATTACAGTTTGATAAGAGAAATTGATTTAGGTAAAACAGAATATCTATATTGTGTGGCTGCATAGGGTGTTAAAAAAGTAGTGGTCACTGCTTTCAGGGGTGAATCTACACCTCTGCATCGGTGCAGATTTGTAAAAAAAAACTTGCTGCGAAATTGTTTATTAAAGGGAAAAGAGAAAAAGTCTAAAAGGGACCATATGTCACAAACGCACCGTTTCCGAAAACAAAATTGATAAAATTTTGGCATGGATGAGGGGTGGTTTTTCACCCTAAACATGCAAATTTTCGACCCTCTTAAAACATATTCAAAAATCAAAGCAATCGGAGACGGACACCTAGGATACTCTCCTTGTTAGACTCTTTCCCCTTCCAGCGAGCAGAATATGCTGATGTAATAAAAAAAAATAACATTAATTTTCAATGTTACGCACAATTTCGCAGCACATTCGTTTTACAAATCTCTACCGATCCAGGGGTAGATTCACCCCCGAAGCAGTGACTACCACTTTTTTAACACCCTGTACATACGTACAATCAGATCTTACTAAAGCATGTAACATCTTCCTCTACCAACTTTGTCTGTGCTGAAAACCCAGCTCAGCTTCCAAACTCACCCCGCAGATCTAAACCCATCGTCCATATATCCGGACAATTTAAAAAAAAATGCATCGTAGGTACGCGAGACTTGCCGAACTTATCGTAGTTAAAGCTGGCTTCGGCGAAACTCAAGAGGTCGATGATTTCGAAAAGAATCAGGACCTGCTCGTTATCCGCTTTCAGAAGCGCATCGAAGTCATGCTCGAAAACAAGCTCTTCCTCCCACACTGGTACTATCGACTTGTTTTCCTTAAAATCGAATTTTCCAGTTATCATAGGCTGCAGATGCCCACTGCTACCGTCTTCGTTCTTCAAGTACTTTCCAGTCTCAGCATTCACGATATGAACTTTCACCATAGGGTGTTTCGTTACGTAGTCGATCTCCAACATGTCCGCTCTGTGGATCGTCATGGAGATATATTTCATGTCCTTCTTCTTCTTCTTCTTCTTCCTCCTCCCTCTCTTCTTCGAACCTTCCTCGACACTAGGATCCGTCGAATGCAGAGAAGAGTTAGAAGCATTCTTACAAAGGCTCCTCTTCTTATCCTTTTCGCTATGCAACCGCTGTTGATCCGCGTGCTTCGATTTCTTTCTTCTCGTAGAGCTTCTCGATCTGCCCTCGTCGCATGCCCCTCCCGAATAATCTTCATCCTGATCATCGTCCTCGGTGGTGGACATCGTACGTCGATTAGGATAACTCTCGCTGTCGCTGGGATCTTTCAGCTCAGCCCTTTTAGACTTCCGATCTATCCGACAATGGTCGTTCCTAATTAACGATTCTTCGGACGAACGATAATTCGACCTGACGGTGATTTCCTCCAAGCTCTGCAAGGTGCTCGAGTCATCTAAATCCTCGTCATTCCTTTCGGAGCTTCTCTTCTTATTCCTAGATCCCTGGCTTAATCTCTCAGGAGATACGTCGCCATCGTCGTCCTCCTCGAAACTTTCAATGTCCAGCATCGCATCTTCCTTCTTCTTACCAAGGTCCTGACTAACTGTCCCTTTAGATCCGTTCAAGTCCTCTACCGCAATCGTCGCCTCTTCCGAAGCCCTTTTTCCAGTCAACGAACCTCGAGAATTTGGACCAGCCACAGGCGAGTGCTCCGGGCTTTCCAACTTGCTAACGATCTCCTGCATCTCGATCTTCATGCCCTCCCGATCGTAGTCAGTTTCGATCCTGAGGATCTGCTCGTTCTCCGCAACGAACGCAGCATTATCGAAACCCGACAAAGATTTCTGCCTCAGCGACGTTCGTGCTGCCGCTGATGGTTGCTTCGAGTCCCGTTTTAACGGAGAGACATTCTCCTTGGACGAAATGCTCCAAGAGATGCCCTTTGCTTCGGGCAATCGAATCACAGACGTATCCTTCGACCAACGTTTCCTCGGCGGTTTCTTCGGCTCCTCCAATTGATTTTCCAGCGCGCCCCATTGCCTTCTGCCAGGCAACCTTCTCTCAGCGAAAGATCGGTTAGAGTTTCCCTTGGACGATCTTTTCGCCGATGCTTCGGACTTTGTCTCATCGTTTTTGCTCGTTGAAGATTCGTGAAATTCCTCGATCAGATCCAACGATTCTACTACCTCTATCTCATCGGGTTGCTCTTTCCTAGGGGCGTGACTCTTCGTTGGCTTAGCCTTTAGTCTCTCGTTCATCTTGTCCCGAAAAGTGCTCGTTTTCGAAAACACCTTGAAACTCTCGGACTCCTCCGGTGATTCTTCTCTTACTCCTTCAGCGTCATTCCCCTCGAAATTTCTAGTATGCTTCTCTGCTTTGTATTCTCGATGGATGTCCACCACGACGTCCATCGATTCCGAGGCGAATTCCTCGACGTCCGTCGAGCCTGTGTTACCGAATTTCTTCGCCTTCCTTGCGTCGAATACCGCAAGAGGTTTCCCTGTGTCTTCTGTAACTCTTCCTTTCTTCGTGGATGTATAACGGTCAGAAGAGTCGTCGGTATCGGTATGCTTGGAATGTGATTCGCGATTGCTACTCTTAAGCCCCTTCTTCTTCTTTTTCGTCACCAACGCTGCTCGTAATTCTACTTCCATTTTTTAGCGTTGCTGGTGTCAGAGGTTCAATTAGACTTCTTTAATGCCGAGGTTTCCTCATTGCAATGCAAATTTCCTTATACATGGAAGTTACTCAAGGTGACCTCTGTAGGCACTTCTTCATTCAAGTAGGATTGCAGTGCAATTTGTTGACGATAGAGATAATATTATATATTCGTTTTCATCAATAAGGAAAGAAGTCTCTGCAGATGGCTATTATAAACAATTTACGTATTTATCATATTTTACAAGAAGCGTGCTTATGATAAAAAAAATACTGCATTGTGTGGAAAAAGTAACACGGTGAAGCAAATAAAGCGTACATCTAGAATGCAAGGTTTCAGATTTTTATTTCGAAGGGAAATAAATATTCTCCTTTTTGTATTTATCCTCTGGTAATGAGTAAATAAAGAACGCAATAGCATGAAACAGTCCTACATCTCCTTTGCTTCTAACCCCTTACGCAGAAACATTCAATTTCAATTTAATCTCCTCAGGTAGTTGCCGATCGCGCAGTTTTTTTAGAGGTTATGTGACTCTTCGTCTAGCATCATTGAGATTCCTTTGGGTGGTACGCGAATCGATACGATTGGTCCATTCTTCCGCTTGAAGATAGTGCATCGTTCAAAATTCTTTCAAATTCCTTCAATTCCCCAAGAAAATTTTCACGACATTTCCTTAAGTCTTTCTTGTAAGTTTTGTGTTTCTCACTGCACTACGAATGTTACAGTTATATCGGAATTAAAAATATTTGTTACAATCGACATTTCTATAGATACTGTAGTTGAAGTTGAAATGTCCAAGCTCCTAGCCGGCAGAAAGCTGCGTGGATGTCGACGACTGACGGTCGGCAGGTGTTAACATTATCGAAAGATACGATGCATGCGCGTATGTATATACTTGCATGCATACAACTCTTCTGGTTTACCGTTAGGCTGTTTTCACACGCACCAGTTTTTGTCGGCGCGTGTGAAAACCACAATACACCTCCACATACTCTACTGACAGTTAATACTCTGGGGGGTGATTATACAGGCGAAAATAAGACGAAAATCAAAAGTGATGAAATTGTGGTAAAGGCTTCGTTTTCCAGAAAATTGATTGAATTTCAGCTAAATAAGTACCCGTGCGCCGGTGGCGCCTGAGAGCCGCGCGGGGGCAATCGGAACGTCCTACGGACGCCTCGATGCACGTGTATTTAGTTGAAGTTCAAAGTCATTTTCTCGAAAATATAGCCTTCACTGGAACCGAAGCCTTTTCGTTACTCTTGATTTTCATCTTATTTTGGCTTGTATAATCACCCCCTAGAATACTGACTATCAGTAGAGTAACACACTGTACAGTATAGTGCCCGGTTAAATTTGATTCAGTTGGGTCCGCGCATTCAAATTCGCGCGAGCAGAGTAGCGTTTTGATTCGAAAAATTGGTCCCATAACAGATTAACAAAGAAAGCGAAGAGATGTAATATTATATTATCGAGAGTAAACGAGATACACGTACTACGCCGAGCGCTCCCGGCCTAGGCCGGGAATATATACATACATGTGTATACTTACGTCAAATGCAGCGTGTTAAACGTTCTTCATACATTCAGCATTTGTTTATAAAATGAAACGAGCATTCCAAAACGTTCAGCGATTTTTTTACCGAGAATAAACAAATGCTGCTTTAGACTTGAATTTTATCGAAGTGGGGGGCAAACGAGCATTCGTTCCTTTAGTCCGGGCTTGGGAATTAAGTGAACGCGGCAGCCGATTTTCACAGGCACCGCCTCCTTTCTCCCGCCGCGCGTCTTGGCCCCCGCGGGGGCCTAGGTGCTTGGAGCGCCTCAGGCCCGTACCACGAGAACCGCGCGTGGCGCGTTGACAAAACAAAAACGCATCGAAAATCGTGCTCTCTGGGAAGATGTGGAAACCTATTGATACAATGTCGCCCCAATGCGCCACGCGCGGTTCATATGGCACGGGCCTGAGGCGCTCCAAGCACCTAGGCCGCCGCGGGGGCCAAGACGCGCGGCGGGAGAAAGGAGGCGTGGCCTCTGAAAATCAGTCACCGTCACTTAATTCCCAAGCCTGCTTTGGTCTAAACGCACCTTGATTACGTACCTACATCGTGCAATACAAAAATGTTATTTTTCATAATTTTCATCCTACCTTTATGAAAATAGTATGAATTTATTGGAAAGATTTCCCCGTTAAAAATGAATCCTAACATGACATAATTCGGAATATTTTTAGGATTATATACGGCGATAAAGTATCTATATACACTATTATTTAACTATCAATAATCCTAAAAAATAGTGCGATTTATGTCGTGTTTGGACTCATTTTCATCGGGGGAACCTTGCCAATCGATTCGTACAATTTTCATAAAGATAGGATGAACGTTATGGAAAGTTAAGTTTTTATATTATATATCTTCATTTTCCTTGTCCATCAATTACGATTAGCTGAGCTCGAGGTGACGAAGGATGAGAGTGAAGACGGTCGCTAAAAAAAGATAGTATTTTCAAATTCAACTGGGCAGTCTGATTCAAATGCAACCGAGCATCGCTGTACCTACCACTCAAGCGGCCGCCAAGAGCCGATCTGTGAAAACCGATGCGTGTGAGTTTTCTTCGTAAGCTGTTTAGCCTATGGGATGGCGGTAAAATAAAGGTATAAGTATGTACAACAATATATGCGCTACTAGGAACTTGCTTTATTTGAAAGTAGTCTCAACCTCATAGACTTCGCATTCACGCTTTTATTTAATTCGTTCTTCCACACACACTCATTAAAGTGCAATTTCATGCTGACGCTCGACGCTCGTTTTGAGAGTCAAAACCAGTGATCGGTCCACGTGACTTTCAGCATCAAACGGAAAAGCTAAACTCGGTTTATATATCGATTATAGACGCTCGTTCACTCTGACATGCTCTGACTCGCTCGTTCGTTAGTTGAGCGTCGATCACGTGATTGATTTTGACGCTGAAATTCCCGTGGACCGATCACATCACTGGTTTTGACGCTCAAAATGAGCTTTGAGCGTCAGCATGAAACTGCACCTTAATGACCGTGTGTGGAAGAACGAATTAAATAAAAAATAAAAAATTTATAGGTCGTCGCGATCACACAGGTCCAGCATCGACGTTTGATGTCCAAGCTCCCGAATCCCGAACCGGAACCCAGCCACGTGCGCGAGACCGCGAGGTCCACGCGAAAACGGTAAGGCCGTAAAAAGCAAAGGACGGTATCGGGCGGCATCGTCTCTGATGGCACGTGCAATGGAGAGAAGAAAGACATTCGCAACGAGCAAAATTTTCCATGATTGATTTCGTTAACAGCCGCGATAACACACGTTGTCGCCGCGCGTGTCTCAAGACAGGAAGATCGATCCTTGTTCGATCCTCTAGCGAGGAATTCCGTAGCTACGTATAATGTGAAAACAGCAGGGTGGTCAATCAAATTTGAGAGTCGTGTGACGACAAGTCGCTCTAATTTATTGTCATCTGTCAAATAGCCGTTCCATAGTTTTCTTACATATATACCACGCGAAAAGAAGGTAACAGTTAAAGGTCAATCTTATACAGCCAACGATCCAGGGATGAGCCGTTTCGGCACGTTTGATACTCGCACGGTAGAAACTCGGTGAGCGGGGTAAGCGCACGTCGACCGCTCGTGGAAACTGGCCGTGCCGTGCCGTATTGCGCCGTACCGTGCCGTGCCGACTGCCGTGGCGTGCCGTATTCGAGCGCAACGTTGCCGAACTTTACCCTCACAACTCGCAACACGTAGAGGTAGAGGAGTGAACCTGAGGTTGACAGCATTTTGTTATTCGGCAACGTTGCGCTCGAATACGGCACGGAAACAGCTCGTGGTCTCAACGAGCGGTCGCCGTACGCCTACCGAATCTCCACCGTGCGAGTATCGAACATACCGACACGGCTCGTCTCCGGCTCGGTGTCTGTATAAATTGACCTTAATTCGTAATATCGTACTGCGAGAATCAGTGTTAACAGTGTTAATAAACCGTGAAAAATGGATAATTTTGAAATTAATATTGAATTATTAATCACGCACGTTGAAGGCAGGCCTGTGTTGTGGGACAAGACACTGGACATTTATAAAGATCGAAACCAAACGAAGAAGGCATGGAAAGAAGTCTGTAAGAAGCTCAAGAGTAATTTTGAGGAGTTGAGTGATACTGAAAAAAATTCATTTAGTAAGTAGTTTAATTTATGCTAAATACATAAATAAAAGATAGCGTTATATTATATTAGCCATTGGAAATTTCTGACAACGCAATCTAATGTTTGATTTACATTTTTATCATTTGCCACTAAACATCTCTAACATCTGTCATAAAATAATCGGTTAATAAGTCTCTAATATTCTTTGCTTGCACCTCTCCTCCTTCAAATCTGGTTATGCTTAAAGTATGAACAAAATGATATAGAACAAGACTTAACGATATCAAAAGCAAAATGGGGACTTACATTAATTGGCCCATGAAATATTAAGGTGCATTCCACAAATCTCCTTGCTCTGCACAAGCTGTAGTTAAAAATTCGGTTTTGAATTGTTTACATAATTCAAAAGTCTTATTTTCTACCAAAAAATATGGTATGGTGCATTTGGGCTTTCTGTCCCAGGTAGACATTTCTCAATTGGAAGTTCTTGAATATTTACTTCAATGAATCTCCATAACAAAGATTATTTGAAAATTGAAGAATTGCTATCTTTACCGTAACTACCAGTATCGGCATGAATAAAAGAATAATTAGAATCTGTTACTGCCATCAATATGATGGAAAAATATTCTCTATTACATGCCTCCGTTATTTGTATACGTTTCTCCGTCAACTGCCCCTTGACGATCAGGAAAGTTAGCTTTTCTTTCAAATTCTGTAACAATGGATATCCATTGCGGTTTTGTACATATAGCAATGCATCTCATTCATAAATTACTTCCTAATTAAATTCTATAAGTATAACGCAGTTTTGTAAACGTGCAACTAGTCGCCAAGCATCTGGGAAAAGTAATGTAATGGAAACTTTGTTCTTTACAGGTAACGAAGTAGCAAAAAAGTGGACAAACGTGCGAGATTCGTTTGTGAAATCGAACAAAAGATTAAAAGAATTAAGAACATGTGGTGTAGCTTCTTTTAAGCCTAAAAAGTATGTTTATAGCAACCAACTGCAATTTCTATCTAAGTTAATAGAAGAACGTCCGGCAGAAGACAGTTTAAGCGAAAGTACATGTACAGACGAAGGGGAAATAAATTCAGATATATGTGCCACGCAGTTCAAAGAGCTGGAGAAGCAGCTGAAATCGCGGAAGAGAAGGCACGACGAGTTCGAATTAAAATTGATAAAAGCTCTTGAAACAAGCGAAAGTCAACCTAACAGACATATTTCATTTTTTAATGGAATAATTCCTTCCTTAGAGAAATTGGATGACGATGATGTCATTAAATTTCAAATAGGAGTTTTACAGCTATTAGAAAACATCAAACGCAGTAAACAACAGAATGTATGCTCACAACCACCAACGTTATGCAGGTGTTCAGCAATCAATACAGTGAAATGTAGTTTTTGACCTTGAAAACTTGACTGATATAATAATCGCTGATTTTATTCAGTTTCACGATTACGTGTATTATACGGTTGAATATAAATACTTGCACAGGAAGGCCTCTCCTTCAAATTATATCGATAAGCTTGTTATTCGTGATAAGGTATGCAGTTAAAAGTTTTATATTGCTATTGGGATTATAAGAAACGTGTTTATGAAGACCGTGAGGAACAAGATCTTATAAATAGAATAATCTGTGATCGATTAAATATTCATACAAATATTTAAAAACCATTTTCTTAATTACTTATCCCATTCGTTACATGTTTGTCGTTTACTTCCTCCTGAGCTGCCGCTGCCTGCCTCGCTAATTCCTAATAAAATACAAGAAATTATGTCGTACATATAAAATACGAGATTCGAACATATTGCAATTATTTGCATTTTCATAAATCTTATTTTTCTTTTCTTTCGCGTTTCGCGATCATTCATTTGTTAAAGATTTAAGTAAATAGGAGCGAAGGGTACGTAAATGACTTAAGAAACAAGGATGATATATCTTAGGATTGGGCTCTCACCCACAATCAGTAAAATGAGAATATGGGGTAACATGTACGAAATACCAAACTATACTCACTGCATCAATAGCATTTTCATACTCTTGTTCACAGTGCAGTATCACTGTGTCATTAGTACCCGTACTGAGATTCTTTGAATCTGAGTTTTCATCAATTCTGCTATTTCCTCCTGAGTATTCAGTTTCAATGTTTGTGTTTCGAAGAGACTTTATTTTTAATCTCAGTTCTCTGTTTTTAGCTTCTATTACCTTTTCCCTCCGTGTCTCTCTGTCAAGGAGCTGTTTATTCCAATAGTATTAACGATGGCACTGACAATCAGTTGATAATATTTAACTTACCGCTGTAAACAAAAGCTTATCATTCCTCTGATTAATTGTCAGGGCTTCTGAGAACTCGAGTAGAAATGTTGTTCCTTTTTTATTAGCAACAACAGCTAATTGCCCTTGTTCGTGTGGTCTTATACATGTTAAGATTTCGTCGCAAACCTAATATTTGTATTCGGGAGATGAAGTATATCGAATTAATAACAGACACTTTCTACTGATACGTACTTTGACACTAAGAACTGGAGAATCTTGTTGAATTAACAAATCCCATACATCCAAAGTTCCATCCATTTTTATTAAGAAAAACACAGAGAACCGTGTTACACTCCACGCTCCACCCATTAAGAAGTCTCTGTGGCCTCTGAAACCAATAATTTCAATGAAATTTCAATGATTCTCATCAACAAGTATAAGTTCGGAAGCTAAAGATATATTTACGGTGTCCAAGCGATGCAAGATTCCTTGCAATCTTCCGACCAGATTCTTGTTGTCCAATCGCCAACGGTTAAAAAATTTTTAACAAACGTTGGATTCCTCTCCAGACTTATCACGGGTCCATATTGCGCTTTGAATCTAGTTGCAATTTTCTCGCCGGGAGTTTTACCTTTGCGATTTCCTGATATTACCACGCCTAATTATAAAAATAGATGTTTAAAAGTAGAAGTGCGAGTACATTAATTCGCAGCTCTTACCATTCTCAAGACCGCACATGAATCGTGTACCCATAGACGGTTCAAACTGTAATGCAGTGATTCCTGTTGCTTTGTTAACATTTTGATCCTCGGGCTTACATAGATCTATTACTAGCGTCTCTGTAGGCGTTTGTAATTTTCTAGTATCCCACCACATTATCTATAATATGTATTTCTTTCCCTTATTACAAGAAAACATCTTCATCTATGTCGTTCTATACGTACCTGCCCGTCCTTCGAAGCACTGAAGAATTCTGTGCCAGTTTTAGAATTTATCCACAAGACTTTATTACATACATCTCTGTGACTGAACTCTGCCGAACTCGTCTCCACTGGATCCGATCCTTTCCTAATATCCCAGCAAGCTACTTGGCCAGTTGTTAATCCACTGACCAGTACATTACTATCTTTAGAATTATACTCCAATGTTAAAATAGGGCAAAATGATTTCAACGTTACAGAAGGAGTATTTGGATTTTCTAGAAATTTCTGATATGAGTTTCTTTAGTTCTCTCGCGAGTGATTCCAATCTAACGTACCTACGTCCCAAATATATGATACGAGATTGTCATTTCCTCCCATCTTAGAATCATTATTACAGTAACTCGCTGCGAAACGATTTCCCTGATCCGGTGACCAGGAAAGATGTGTTATTTGTCTCTTCACTGGGGAAACATCGCGGTACACATTAACTGTACGCGAATATGCTCTTTGTATTAACGAAACTGGTTCCATGTAACTGAAGTATTGCTCATAAATATTACAAGTATTGTTTTGTAAAATACAATGTTCCATTGGCTGAAAGCAGTTACAAATACGTTTATTCATTTATAACAGCAGTAGCGATATAGACGACATAATTACTGGTAATAACTGAAGCATCGTATGAATATACAGCTCATCCTTTTCTATCTTGCGCTTGTACCTCACTGTTTGTTCTACATCTTTCATGTTTATATCCTTCGACCACCCGCCTTCGGTATGACACATACCATTATCTTTGAATGTTGCAGTATTTGTGTTTACCTAAATATATTAATAGTTAATACCTGAGTCCATTGATATCAGATATCACGTATTTAATATATCTGGAATTCCAGCTCGAATTTTTACCTTATGCATGGAGTATGTTTTACCACATTGAGTTCCATGAGTTGCGGGATCTACTGTAACGTAGTTATTCCCGTATCCTGTATGAGGTTTAATATCAACTTCTATTTTCTGATAATCAGAAAAGCTACATTGCCTTCCAAACTGTAATCGTTTCTTTGTATAAGTGTATTGTAAATTCATGTTTATGTATGCATGTATATACACGTAGATTTAAGTACTACTTTCCAGTGCAATAAACACTACTTTTCAGTTATCGAGTGTGAAATGCTTAATTAATTTTTTCCCCAAGAAACTTTCAATGAATAGAAATAATTTGTTTTAGGAAAATTAGCAGTGGTTATTATTGTCACTCAATTAACGTGTTATTTATTCCACTGATATTAAAAAATATGCAAAAATATTACATCGAAAACGTCCGCAATAACATGTACCCGTTATTTATGTAATTTACAAACAATAACACTGAGTTGTGTATGGTGTAATAATTGCATATAGACGCTGTTTCTTAGTTACTATAGCAACATAGATAAGAATATAATTGTTCACAGGGATACGAATTTTTTCATTTAACAAGACTTTTTAGACTTTTAGTCGTCTGTTCTTACTAGTACTGGAATTTTTGGATTTAAACCCTGGCAAAGAATGCAAATCATTTTATAAAATTTCACGTGTTCTGATTTTGTAGAATCGAAACACATCTTGATGTTGGGAAGTACATCTTCTGATATAGTCTCAATTAAAGCTTTATAATACTGTATTTGTTGTAGTTGCTGTGTCATTTCAAAGAATAATAATAATTGACCCTTGTTTGCATAACATATACATTGTACTCTTGATATTCCTGAAAACAAAATGGAAAACGCATAGCACACTAGCGAAAAGAAACAAACTACATTTGTATGCACCTACATACCTTCAAAGTTTCTAGCATATAAAAGATTCCAAATCCCGTTTGACATCCATCCTGCTGTATCAAAGTCGATATGTACCTCTGCCTTTTGCACTTCTGCTTTCCAAATATATAAACTATCCGATCCTTTTGCCTCGCATAGTTTCCACGTAGAGTTTAATTCAGTATACAGTTTTTTGATACCAATCAAATCAGCCATTGTGATACTCTCCGAGAATAGATTTTGAAATAAGGATATTAGTTTAGGTAATGTTACAACCTGAGTATTCTGCCTCAAACTTTCTTGTACATTTCCGTCCTGCAATATACTCGTGTATCAGTTTTGTCCGTTACATTGTAATCACTCTACGAGCACCACTTACCATCTTATTAAATTCCGTCAGAAATTTATTAAGCATCTTTTGTTGCTTCCCGTTATCAATCGGTACGCCTGAAAATTCGTTGTTTAAATAAGTATGGTAAGCTTTCAATGCTTTAATTATTTCTCCAGGAATGTTAAATGCGTTAAGACCATCTACAACATCTACAGTTATAAAATTCTGCTCGTATGTAAACTGTGCGATTACATCTTCATGAAGTGGGCACTTTGCGCGATTCATACTAGAAGATGTGCAGTTATTAGACTCGGATGCAACTTTTTTTATTAAATTCTTTAATTCGCTGGTCGACGCCGCAGAAGATCTTTTATCAAATGTAATACATTTCGCCTATACAGAAAGAAATCACAAGATATAATTAAATTATTAATAAAGTACTGAACTAATACGGTTATATAACAGGATTCTGATAAAATTAAGTTAAGATAAACTATGACTGTGCGATTGAATCAATATCCTCATAAATATTTGAGTTTGGTAATTCTGAAAACTGTAGAGCGTAGATTATTGTTTAAGTTTTAATTCATTTTGCGTCGTACATGCTCGTATAACTCTTAATCTTAGTTTTATTCAGATGAAACTGATCTTTATTTTCAGTTATCGGAACTTGTGATAAAATAAAAACGACAATATGCAAAGTGATAAACTGGTACTACCTTTGTTAAAGAAGTATCAGATTTAGGATTATCTTCCAACTTATGATCAATGTTTTTACATTTCCTAATCTCTTTTGTATTTTTAGCATTCTGCTTATTTATCGCGAGAAAGTTTTTATTTCTCGTTATCTTTCCTGAGCGTACTGTTTTTTGCTGATTACTATTCTTCTTTATTTTCTCTGTATTTGTATCTGTATCATTTTCTACTATCTCGGTTTGTAACAGTTTATCCAGACTATTTTCTTTACCGTCCAAATCATTATCATCACTTTTTTTGACAGAAGGTGACTTTTTATTACTTGCATTCACGTTCTTCGCCTTCCTTTCTTGATCACCTAAATCGGATAGTAAATACAGTCAATCAATTTGATAAAAAAAACATATCTGTTCGGTAAATATTTACCAGCTGGACGAGGATTATATATTTCTGATATGCTAGGTTGTTTTAAATGCCTCTTTTCTTTTACCACATTAATGGATAATTTCTCGCGCAATTGCTGAGTTTGTAGCAACGCTTTGCCAATCCCCGCAGCAATTTCTTTGACTCGAGTTTCAGACTACAAGACAAAACAAGTTAATGCAGTTTCATTGTAAGAAATGTGTAAAATAATTAATCCTCTTACTTTGGAGCAAGTACAAGCATTTCTACAGACTTCCTGCTTAACCATCATCCCCATGCGCCATGGCTTTAAAGAAAATATTGCCTCGTCACAGTGTAACTTTAACTCATTCTTTACTTCTTCCGTGAGCACCAATATTTGATACAAAAATTTATTCAGTGCTGAAAGATTGAATGTTTCCTCCATTTTTGCGAGGGAATTTTGTTTCTGGTGAAAAGAAGAAACGAAAATAAAAGTCAATGAAAAATCAGATTAATAATGCTACATAATACATAGATCGACGCAAGATTAAGTGTCACTCAAAGTGTTAACTGCGCTTCTCGTCATACGTATCGCATAGTATATTTACACTACAATCGACTTGTACAAATTCTGATTTTCTTTTTTACATACACTTATTATGAAACAAAGTTTGTTTCTTTGTTAGCTGGAAATTTCCTTGGAACTTAAATAAATGTAAGCCTGCAGAGTAATATATATATATATATATATGTATTTATATATGTATTAACCCTCGTACAACGAATGCAAGGTCATTTTGATCCAATTCTGACAAAGTCGATCACGATGTTACATTTGTAACGGCAATGGCAAAATATAGTATAAGATGCCTAAATTGCAGTAACATTATTTGTAGAAATCATACAGGAGATACACCTATTTTATGTATAAAATGTACGTGAATATTTTTTTTATTTATTTTTTTATTATCTATTTATGTGGGATTAATTCATTGTGGGATTGTTCAATTTTTTCGTGAAACCCGATTACCATAGAAATTTTGCTGTGGGTCAAACTGACCCTGCATTACGCGACCATATCCACCATTCGTCTTCCGAGGGTTAAAAATGATATATAATAGAGACTTAAAGATATAATTTATTTCTTCTTCTTTGACAACTGATAGCTGATAAGCCTTCCTCGAGCGAAACTTTTAACTCAGTCAAACTTAGGAGAACACTGGAATTGTTGCTACCTTAAATGTGTACAAAACGATCGTAATACAGATCGTTAAATGCGGTAAATGGAAATGTATGTATGGATCACAAATTTTAGTAAAACGACTCCTCAAAATTTCTACTTTATCAATAAGAAATATAAGAATTGCTACCATATATGTGCATGTGTCTGTGAGTGTTGTACGCGCGCAAGTGTGAATATATATAGTAAAAAAAAAAACAAAGTTTTCTTATAAAAATAAAATGCGATTCACAATTTTACGAGAATCTTAACTTGATAATTTTCCACAAGTTACACCTTCCTACGCCAACATCACGGGATAAAGGTATTACAGTAACCTCTCGCTGTGGGCTGGCGGGGCACAGCGTGGACGATTCCGAGCCGCCGATGGCGCGAGTCAGAGAACCCAACAGCGAGAGAGGGGACGAAAGAGAGAAAGTATGATACATACTCTGTCCCGCTTCGTCTTTCAGGCCCCTACGCTGTTTCGTCGAGCTCAGCCCGCGTGCGGGTCTACTCCGGTATGCACGTAGCGCTCGTTCGATGATAGCGGCTCGCATCGTATCATATTTTCTCCGTCAACTCTTTCGACCCCCCCTCGGGTTCTCTCACTCTCGGCCGAATGATTCCAAGTGGCGGGGATAGCGACGAGCGCTTAACGCAGGGCTAAGCGAGCAGCCCTTAACGAGAAGTTACTGTTTACGTAAGCATTGCAGTTTCCAGAGGGCAAAAAGTTACAGTAAAAAAAAGGCACGAATAATACGAGTGGCGCAACTGCTCTGCTCCTGGATCGTGTTTTGATACACAACTACTTTCTACATCAGACATTCTTTTAAAATACACATTTAAATCTAACATATGTAAAATAAACCGTTTTCTTCGTTTTTACCTACGTGCAATTTGTTCACATAGTTATAAGGAGCATATATTGTAGCTAAATTATGCCAATCGTATTATACATTCGTAGTGTGTATATATATGTGAGGTAAGTCACTTAAAACTGGAAATGGTAATATCGCCGTTGCGTTTCGTGATATGTAAAAACTTGGAATGGAAAAATATTTATTTCCAAGGAGCATATCTGTTTCACACGCAACCATTAACATGTTTTACTCGAAACAGCTACTTCGCGTGGTTGAATACGCCTTACTATACCATTTCTATACGCAAGCTTTTTTTTCCTGTATCACCAAAGGTAACAAAAATATTTGCGATTTCATTATTTGGTGACCCACCCTACATACATACAGAAAAAAAGACCCTGTGTAAAACTGCAAATGAATCCTTAACAGTTAGTTGTACAGTTTCAAAAATTCATTTGTAAACTTAAGTCTGAAAATAACAAAATGAAGATGTATGATTAAGAAGTCTTCTATAAATTAACATCATTCAAGCAGAATTACGGAGTTTATCAACTGCAAATAGAAAGTGAAAAATTATTGGATTTACTCCTTAATGATAATGTATGCTTTATAATTCATCTTTTCTTGGCACATCATCGTCCTCGTCTTCTTCCTGAGCCTGTAAGAATGTATTTACCATAAGTTTGCGATTCACAGAACAACTTAATACTGATTAAAACATGAATCTACGGAACCTCTTCTGCAGCCTGGCCATAAGCACCATCGGAATCAAGGAATTTGGAAAGTCCTTCGAGGGTTCTCTCACCGACGTATTGCACGGCCTGAAAGTTCATTTTACAAGTTTTAAGAGTCGTACGGTAACTAAAACCCGAATGAAATTTTAATCCAATGTACTCACTTCGTTAGTTTCTTTCTTGTAAAGTGTAATCGTAGGGTAATTAATTATTTTTACATCTTCTTGTTCATTTGCAGTAGCATCCATCTTTGCAATGACTATATCTTCGCTGTCCTTGTATTTTTCTCCAAGCTGAAAGCACATTTACGACATTTCACATCCGTTAAAAATGTTGGCGGCCTCAGAGAAAGGCGATAATTATTTTAACGAAACATACCGCGTCATATATAGGAGCCAGTCGCTCGCAATGTCCACACCATGGAGCATAAAATTCAACTAAAACGTTCTTCGTTTTGTCATACGCAACTTCATGGAAGTTAGTACCAACAAGGACTTTCACGGGGTTTTTGTTCCAATCTTCGGGCAGGTCTTGCGTGAAGAAATGTCTTTTCAATTTGCCTTCAACAAATGCAGTTACAAATTCCAATACATTTTCACTGGACACTTCCGACTTTTCTGGCTTATACTTAGCCATTTCTTGTTCGAATTTTGTGAGGCGCATGGTGGGTACTTCGCTCTTCTTCATACCAAAGAATTCTAAGATGCGCTCGTGATCAGGTTCATCGGCATTAATCGTAACGAACAAGACCTATACACACATTTCAATGTTTCAATATGTTTAACTCTAATTAGTATATATGTATATACAGTCTTCCTCGAATTATTGAAATGCTTTTTTCCCCGGATTATCGTGAAAGACCTATCCACCCCACAGTTTAGCTTCCTCGCTGCGAGCGAGGGCAATAAAACCACTGAGCCAGGTAAAATACCCGGTACAGAAAAATAAAATGTTCATGTTTTTGATAAATGTTCATGAAAGTATTACCAATGGATTTTTTAAGGTTTCTCGATCAAAATGAATTCAAACGCGAAGCAATTCGATCCATTTTTAGCGAACGTCACTACGTTCACTAAATGCTGTAATTTACACACTGGAAAGGGACTTGTTCCCGTTACACACTATGTAATACTGCAGAAGAGAATTTAAAACAAGAATATCAACGACTTCACCAAATTGTAAAGTGTCTGTTGAAGATTGCTTAAATGCAGCCTTCAGTAGAAATTGCCTGGATGTTTAGTACCTATTTGGTACTACGAGGATTGGCAAATTACTTCGATAATTGCAGGAGAAATGTTGTGAGTTAACCACCAGAAGCGTGCTTTTCCCTTAAACGGGGGAACTGGAATTCTAATCGTGTTTTCATAATAAAAAATAGACTGAATTGCTTCGTGTTTAGACTCATTTTCGTCGACATAAATTCACCAATCCGTCGGTAATACTATCACCAAGGTGTAATATGAAAAGTTTCATGTTCAATACTGAATGACTCAATTCGCCGTCGACCGAGGGTCTCCCGCTGGTGCGCTATTTCAGTCACTCTCAGTTTATGTCGATGAGTCTCCACGGTCAGACGGTTCGGGCGAGGGCCCTGACAAGGGTCAGTTTATTAGGTGCTAATTACTTCCCCTGCCCCGGTTTATCGAGAATTTCCCGGTCCCAAATCTTTCTCGATAATCCGGGGAAGACTGTATGTATATACAAAATCCAAATTTATACGAACCTCTCCACGGAATTTCTTCGCTGGTTCCTTGATCTTTTCTACATATTCATCGAAATGACCAGCTTCTTTACTAAGGAAGACAAGGAGGTGACTCTTAACATCGCCACTGAAGATCTTTTGTGCCGTATTTTGATTGAAATCGACCACTAAAGGCAGTGCATGTACAGATATAAAGTTTTGCAACTTCTTAACATCGAATTCGTCGGCAAATTCGCTTTTGCCTTCATCGAACTAGAACAAAAAATTAACAACGTATATAATTCACGTACAATGTTAGTTCTTACACGAGATGTATAACAAGCTGTTAATTATATACCTTCTTGAATAAGACAACTTTGCCATCTTGTACCCCATATTCATTGAAAACTTCGTCGCTGCTAGATATACCAAATACATGGTCATCGATGATATTACCAACTTCCAAAAATACTTTCGCAGCGTCTGATTCTGTGTCCTGATAAGATAAGAAAAGAAACATGTAACGCCTTGCTCCTATTAAAATTCTGTAATACGATCAATAAATGAGCGTTAACAGCGCAATTCAAACCTTGAAGAATCCAACGATCGCAACGTTCTGCGCTTCGATGAATGATTTAGCTTCTTCGACTGTTGGCAAATCTTTAGCTGCTGGTCCAGTCTTCTTGGTCACCCAGTTTATAATATCCTCCGTTTGACGACCACCGCTGTAATCGATAGCGGAGCCTTTGCGGTAGAATTTAAGAGTCGGGTATCCCCGAACGTCGTGCTTCTCAGCCAACTCTATCTCTACAGTTGCATCAACCTTAGCTAGTTTCACGGAAGAACCAATTTCTTCTAATTTCTGAGCAGCTTTGGCGTATTTGGGAGCTAAGGCTTTACAATGTCCGCACCATGGGGCATCTAAATGTTAAAGGAATTAATAAGTTATTAATTTATTAAATTCGGGGCAGTAGAGAATTTAACAATTTCACGGCACGTAAAATTTTCACTTATGTTCTTCTCGGTATACTATTCACTCAAGAGAAATTATAGTTAACGTGTGATTCTTCTTTAAAAAAT
Organism: Andrena cerasifolii; assembly: GCF_050908995.1. NCBI lineage: Eukaryota > Metazoa > Arthropoda > Insecta > Hymenoptera > Andrenidae > Andrena > Andrena cerasifolii. Next base: position 11,310,238 of record NC_135119.1, on the reverse strand, counting down.
TCGTAAAATTAGAAGTGTGGCAAATTGATCATTGAGATGAAAGAAGAAGCAAGGTCACATGTTGCAAGAAATATATAAATTTATTTATACCCTTTAGAGTCTAAGACCCTTTATTAAGATAAAATACTATTTTGAACATTTCATCGCAACATTATCGAATACAAAGTGGAAATATCATCAACAAGTGGGATTAATCTCCGAAACCGGCTCCTAAATGGTGACGTGTAAAGATCCAGCATCTGGATCAGCCTCGGTCATATTTTGGATGTTGCGCGCAGCAGCGGCAAGCGAAATTACGAACAATCGTACGTAACTTAAAGAATCTATTAACGAAGGAATAAAGTAATACTCACAAAATTCCACCAGCACATAATCATTCTGGGTTATAGCTTCCTCGATATTATCTTTCGTGAGCACTAAAACCGAATCCTCGGTCTCGATTTTCGCCAGAGTAGCGGCGAAGGAAAAGATCACTAAAAACGTTAGCGTAGAAAACTTCATTTCTGAAACAAGGTCAATATTATTCTCGGATTATTACTCCACAACACGCGAGGGAGAGCTCGTTGATCGAGAAAGAAATCGGCGAACCTGCCGTTACAGTACCGAGATCGAAGACACCCAACACCGTTCGCGAGCGTTCGTTGAGAGACGAACAAAGTGATTCAAGCAGCACAATGATGTAGAAAACTATACAGTTGGTAGATCGTGGTTAATGCGTGGCATCGCGTACATCGTGGGAGACGCTGATTGGCTCACGCAATATTCAAGAATCTGGTAGTAGGATGTCAATGTAAGATTACCGTGCACAAGGGTCAGGAATGAATGTTAAGATATCCTTTTTTTTCCATTGGCGATACTTATATGGTTCTGTCATTCCACAGCGAATACAGAAATGCCTATTCATTTTCTTTTTCTTGTTGTTGTTTCATGTTGGGCTGGAAACTGAAGATAAGCTTTGCTAGAGGCTAGAGTTGGATAGGAATATGACTCAGAGCCGGCGCGAGGCGGATTCAGCCCGTTCCCTGAAATTAACCCGGCCCGCGCTTTAAAAGGCCGCGCGGTCCACGAGAAACTCATCGCAAATTTTTCCGAGGCTTTATGCATAGGTATTTATTATTATAAAATTTCTTCAAAAGGCCCCGCGGTCCGCGTGAAGCTCATCGTAAATTTTGCCGGGGCCCTATGCATAGATATTTATGTATTAATGCGTTTTTTGAGGGGCCTCGCATAATTTTGGAACCCGCCCCGTAAAAGTTCACGCCGGCCCTGATGACTATATAGGTACATACACATGCCTACTTACACACACGTGTAGAATAAGAAATTTGCAGAACCAACGGTACTATTGTATCGTTTCAAATACCGTTTCCATTTGAAGTAATAGGTGGTAACGTAATTGTAGCTAAATGTGGGATGAATATTATAAGTTACGAAATGTTTCGTTGATTAAAGGGTATAAGTGTACACATACAAGAATGTGTAATCAGTCGCTGATAAACATGTTTTTGATGATACCCAATGCTAATTTTGGTTTTGTTTTGCACAGTTTTTAAGCTGATATTTACTTAATTTAGTTGATAATGTACCTACATGAAAGTTAATACGTGTAGGTACTGATTTTGTAAGCTTCTGTGGAATCCAATCACTTATATTTTTAGTATTATTTATTATGGTCGCAATAAATTTATGAATGATATTTTATCCCAATTTCTTATCCCGAATTTTATCAAAACTTTCATATTTTCGAATACTGTGTGATAAATGTTTCTCGAGTATTTAAGTATATGAAAATGTTCAAATTATATTCCAAGTAAGCTTTTGTATTTTGGTCTTTATCGAATAGATTACCATTTGCATTTACAAATGGAAATTTCGATCGGAAAATACAGTGCTTAAGATCGAAAAAATACAATACAATGATATATTTTCGATAAAATATTAATATAAATAGACGAAGATTCTAAACATATAAATATTTGACAACATTTTCTATATACACAACATAGAAACAGTTTTTTTTATATCTTTTTACTAAATTGTAAAATCAGATTTTAATATATATTTCAAATATTTCGTAACTTTTGTGTTTATTACACAAAAAGTGGACCGATGTCGTTTAAAGTACGTTATTTATCACTATATTTATCATAAATTTGGTGAAGTGGAAAAAATCCTGAATGTTGGCAGTGTTTACAACCAAGTAATCGAATGTGATTTGAAATATGGTGTAAAGACGAAACATATTTCAATATATACAATACATATAATAGCGTGTTATATAAGTGCAACTGAAATATAAACCCCCCAAATAAACGAAATGGATAAGTCGTAATTCAGACACGCGGAGACAGTGAACTTCTAGTCAATTTCTATGATTACGGTGTTAATTAAATACATATGCGTGAAATATAATTCTGTTTAACGGTATGAGTTTTTTTCGCGCCAATTTATGATATCTGTATAAAAGGTAAACACGTATTTTCTAACAATCAACAAATCTTGGCATCACACTACTTATCAACAATCACAATAGATTGCCACATGTTCCTCTTAATTACACGCCAAGTTACTTAATTTTATTTCCCATTTCGGTAAAGTCACTATTGCGATATGTAAGTATGTTATGTATATTATTTTCTTTTGGCATAGAAATGGACATTAATGACTGTTCCGCGTGATGTGACCGCGAATAGGCAAGAAAATTAGAAAATTTTATATAATACGTAGCAGATTTTCATTAACAAAAAATGACATTGCATACTGTAACATCAGAGATATTCACTGAAAACAAGAATACTCACATCAAGTTTAAAAATGGCAGTAAGTCTACTCTTTATATTTTATGCGATATTGGATTTGATGCATACAGATCAATATAAATTCAGACACTTGTAATTACCACCTCCATTTAGATTAGTATTAAAAAGCGCATAGAGAAAACTGTGGCAAACAAATATTCTGCAGGTTTAAGGAGGATGTTGGTTCAACCAGAGTCATTTTAAGTGGAGATAATTCGTAGATTTGAAGGTGACCTTTATTAAATTTGACACCCACTGAAAGCCCATCCTTATAAACTTTACCCTTCAATGAATGCATAAAAAAGAATTAGGTAGGATAAGTTCATTCAAAATTATAAACTCTCGCACTGTTCGGTGATTCTAAAACGGTCGGTTTAATGCGCTTCTTGCCTCTGGAGTATAATAATTGTTAAACCTAGAAAAATGCGAATAATTTTGTCATTTGAAAAATTGAAGGTCGCTTTAAAATCTTTAACGTTCCCCGACTTAGAAAACTGTTCTGTCCAACTTATGTATGCCTCTTTGAAACCACGTAAATTTTTGTTCGGCCCACTTTTCTCTAGAAATAATATTGATGGAGTTCACTATATGGTAACTGTACAGCTGTATAATTATACTTCTTCTTTTAGATGCAATATCCAAGTTTGTTTTCAAGTACCCATCTTACATGATTAAACCGAAGTACGTAAGTGATATCGTAACTCATGACAGTGACGATGATTTGGACGTAGACAGACAAGCAGAAGGAAAATTAGTTTTAGGTACAGACTAACTAAATTGATTATATAAATTAATATCTGAAAAAGTCTCTGAAACTACATATGAACACATACTTCTAGAGCACCGTGTGTCTACGAAACTGCAACATGTTGGGTTGCAAGTGTGGCGAGGTGCCTTATTGCTAGCTGATTACATTTTGTCTAATCCTGATTTATTTAAAGACAAAACGGTCCTAGAGTTAGGTGCCGGAGTTGGCTTAACCAGTATAGTGGCAAGCTTTCTGGCTGATAAAGTAATTTGCACAGGTAATAAAGCAGTAATTTAATGATACTAAACTTATCTATCATTTGTACCAAATATCGACGCACATTTTATTTTCCAGACGTCGATGTAGAAGGAATATTAAAACTAATACGTAAAAATTTCGTAAGGAATAGTGCTTACAGTAAATCTAAAATTCTTATCAAAGAATTAGATTTCTTAAATTTACAGTGGCCCACATTCTTGCACAAAAGAATAGACGAAGCAACTATTATTTTAGCTGCAGACGGTAAGCTGTGAATTTTATATCTATCAGAAGCTGAGGAACGAGTTACCAATGATTCGGTCTGTTTATAGTAATTTACGACGAAAGCATAACGGAAGGATTCGTTCTGACATTAGCGAAACTGTTGAATTCGGAGAATCCGAAAGCTGCTTATGTTGCTTTAGAGAAGAGGTACGTTTTTACTACGGCCAATATGGATACAGTTGCCCCGATGTATGAAGAGTTTTTAAAATGCATTGAAAGGCAGAACCTTAAGTGGCATATAGAATATATTAAAATAGATTTCCCGCGATATTTCAAATATGATAGAGTAAGACACATGATTCTGATGAAGATCGAAAATAAGTTAAGCGAATAAAACGAATCGGTACGTACGAATTAATTACAAAGAAAAGGATGAAAAACGATACATACATGCTAAAACTTCATGTTACGATACATAGTTTTAATTAAAAGCAAAAGATATATAAACATACAGCGATCGTTGTATAATTTTAAATATGTAGTATTAAACGAAGTATCAAGAAAATGATCGATACAAACTCGAAACTAATTCCTGGTAAGGGGAGCAATTTTATATTAAAAGCCTTACTAGCTTTCTTGTAAATATGAAGGGAACTATATATGTATGCATACGTTAAATCATAATTCTGTAACAAGATACGTATAGGTATGTAATAATTGAAATTGTTTTGTATCTGCTTCGCGCAACCGGTTTGTAAATTTATAATAGGTATCTGTAAATCAACTGCTTTCGCGTGTGCGCATATGTATATATTACAATCAGTCGAAACGGAGAGTCAGTATTATTAGATTAGAATGTTTTAACACAAGTGGCCTGATCTACGGCGTGATCCTTTATAAAATAGAATTCCTCTGTAATATATTTATTATTACGCATAAAGATGAGAAAAAGAAGCTGTTGATATGTATGTAGTTTCAAATAAAAATATTGAAAGTTTTGTCATGTCCATACGTTTATTGTGTTTTTTTATTTACAACCTAGCGTAAGTAATAATATTAATGGACAGTGATCAAAGTCGTTCGAAGAGAACACAGATTCCTTAGAAACGAATATTTGCTAAGGATTTAAGCGATTACAAAATTCTACCTAATTAAACTATAATGAAACGTCACGTACCGCGTACGGGAATGTAAACGTTTCTTCGAACGACCGTCGGCAGTAGAGCTGTGTATATTACACGCAGAATAAGTTCATAGTGATATATTAAATTTTATCCACAAGTTCATCTGAGAGAACGACAATCGGCAAAGTGTTTTGCTAAATAAGGGAACGTACAGGCTATCAACACATTACAAATGAGTACAAATACTCAACATAAAGATTACATGTTCAGCGATAGTCACTCTCATGCTCAGATTCCGTGGCTTTGTAAAGGCACTTTATAGCTATTTATCCCTTAGTTCGGAGTAAAACTTATAATTTACAGCCTCAGTTTATTAAATTGAGTTTACAAGAAATATCTGAAGTAATCCTACCAAGGTCCCATCTTTCGTCAAGAGATTATGTTATAGATCTTCAATTTCGTATCAACCTCAGATATTAATAAATTCATCTGTTAATCTATTCCATAATTTAAATTAACATTACATAGGAGGTACAGCTGTTTTACCATGTAAAAGAATAATCTATCGCCTCTACGACTGTACATTGGGTGGAAAACATTTAGCGAACCCTTTCCAACCATCCTCAAGTAGGATTGATACACCGTCACTCTTCTTATGTGCTCCTGGGCTTTCACCTGCAGACACTCAAGTGCATTATCATCTGCACCCCTCCACTGACTTTACGAGTTCGTTAGATTTCCTCCACATAATATACAACATTCATCCAGAGCCCTTGCGTTATATCACAAACAGTAACTCCGCATGAATTTAATATATAGTATCTTCCATCATTTCCATGTTTGTTTTTGTTCTGTTCCGGTTGCAGATTTAAAATATTCCATTTTGCAAAGCATGAAAATGATAAGTATACGAGGCAATACGATCTTCGCATGTTACTAACAATAAGCAAATAAAAACTTTCGAAAATCGGAACACAAGTGTCTCTGACTAGACCAAGAAGGAAGGGTATATTATTACTTTCGTGAAAGCAGATTTTCGTAAATTCCTTCCCGATATTTCAATTATCTCGAAATTCTAGTTAGAGTCAGAAGAGTTACTGAAAACGTGTTTATCCGAGAATTTGTTATTTCTTCCATTTTTACATCAAAACATTTGAATTCATAGACAACCGATCTAAGTAGCGGCTATAGAGCAATGTGATTATCAATTGTCAGCTGTAATGTCATCACTCTGTTCGCAATTATATTCTTTGCAACAAATACTGTACAAAAACGTACAATTAGTATAGCAACGCGTGTAATATAGTAACGGCCACTAATAACTGTTTCCGTTCTGAGGTGGCTTCTGGTTGGCGTTACCATTGCTCGGTATCGTATCCAGAACTAACTTTCTTCTATGGTATTCGGTAGTCGCACTTTCACTGGCCATAGACTTTCGGCGTAAAGGCGTCGTGTTTTCTGAGACTTGAACTATCGAATTTGTACTTTTACGCCGCGTAGGTACGTCACTGGTTTGTCTCTGCCCTGTTTCATTTTGATTAGACACTCCATTGGATATCGAAACTGTAGAGGTTTTACTATTGATAGTATTCGTTACACAAGCGGCAGAAGCAGCTTTACTCGTGCTGCTTTGCACGGACGTAAATGTCCCAGCATTCTTGCTCATAGAATTCTGAATTGTACTATTATGATTTACAGTCTTGTTCGACGACGTACTTATCATACTAGCGTGTTTACTAACATTATTGTGTATGGACACCGTCGTTTTCACGTTCTGCGAGTTCGGCGAGCCAAGGGGCAATGATGTTTTCCGTCTTGCATTGGAATTTGTTCCATCATTGTTAAAATTTACTTTAGTACTCCCACTAATTTGCTTAGTTGCGTCCGATGACGCATGGCAGCCTGAACTACTCCACTTCTCCACTTGAGCTTCGTGTGACTTTTGTAAAACTTTTCGAAGATCCTCGCCACCTTCTTTCATAATCTCTTGTAACTTTTGAATCGTCTGATACAAGATCACAGGACTAATTAGACCGAAATCAAACAAGCTGCACATATGCAGAACAAAATTGCGATATAAATTTTTCATGAGCAACTCCTTCCCTTTAGTTTCTAGAAACATTTGGCAAGCCAGTGGTATTTGGCAGTCTCCTACATATCCATACTTCATGACATGTAGATTCCACATTTTCATCAGCTCTTTCTCCCCCTCGTTCACATCTGTAAAGTCGTCGATCATCATCATTGTCTTCGTCTGCAACCATTTCGGGTCGTTCTCTCCTTCGGAGTCAATATCCATTTCTTTTGGATATATAGGTAAGCACGTAACAGTGTGATGATACAACCTACGAAAATTCTCATGAGACCTATTTTGCCGCACAGTAAATATATATATATATACTTCGTATATGAATGCCGTACCTATTGTGCCCTGTAATGTATGGTCTTTGGTTTTCATATTCATTTTCATCGAGTTCCAAAAACTCGGAAAGACTTGGTTTAGTTCTCTTTGGACGACACACTAAAATATTTGTCACACTCGTGCGCCTCGTCGGCCCTGTTCTTGAAAAAGCTATGCTAGATGGCTGTGAAATTAATTCGTGGGGACTACCCGCGTACGAGCCATCGTAGCATTCGTTTATCGCTACGTCTATACGAGCGCCTTGTGGTATTGGCTAATAAATAAACACAATTCATTCGACAACGTTTTAATATGCCACTGGTATGGTGCAGAGAGTTGGTACTTACCACGTACGTAAATGTGAATCGCGAATGGCATAATTTTAAATGTTTTAAAAGGGAATAAAGTTTCCCGCAGTCTAAGGAGCACCAAGGGCAATGCAAATCTTCGCAAGCTTCTGTTTGTTGACGACTATTATTATTGTATAAGAATTGATAAACTATTTGCTGCGTCCCCGTTGAAGTTTCTGTCTTTTCATTGGGTGTTGTCGTTCTTGAAGAATTAAGAGGACTAGGTGTTGGCAGTGTTGTATTATTATTATTGTTATGATTATGATTATTATTATTATTATTATTAGTACTACTATTATTGTTATTTGTGGAAGAACGTTCTAGACCAGCTAAAATAATTAAAAGAGATGTAAATTTTATCTTTCTTACTACGTTTATCTCATAAAAGAATATGGAATACTTACTATTCCCTGATCGATTTTCTTTATTATCACCGTTTGGTACTGGATGAATTGGAGTTGGTCTATCCACCAAGCCGTTGCTTGGTTCGATTGTCCAATTAAGTCTAAATTTTAATGTCGGACCCTTACTGAACACTTCGAAGGGGCCACATTCCTTGATGTCAGGTACAGACTCCCAAGAGCTGTGCTTCTTTGGGCTAGATCGAACATTGGTTTGTACTTCCTGTAAACCTAATTCGTAATCGCCATCTGTCAACAAGCATCGATTGTGTTTATCGTAGACTATGAGTTCAGAACCATACAACTTCACTTCCTCGCTTCCACTTTTAATCGAACCTGTGGAGGATTTACGACGCTTTTGAGCTGGTTCTGAAAAAGAGACGGGAATCAGGCATTAAGAATGTACGTTCTTTGATTTAATTCATAATACACGCTGAGGTTTTACTAACCTTCTAAATCACAGTTATGTATAAGGCAGCCAGTAGTGGACGTACAATAAACTCTAAGTAGAAGCATATAAGTCTTTGCTACATGACCATTATTTAAACTGAAAGATTCGTTAGGTATGGATATAGTTGGCGCTTTTGGCGGAGGCTGATTTTCGCAAGGATTAATTGGAACTTCGCTTGTGCCGACAGATACCTAGAATGAGAGACAATGAAACTACTTGCGCGCATATCCAGAATAACTGTTAACCGATTCGACTTGCCTGCATAATCGGCGAGCTCACATCTTTTCGTTTCTTATGGCAAATTTTCAACAACAAGGTTTCTACTTTAACAGGATCCTGAGGCGTTTCGACTGCAATATCATTTTGATGTTAGATAAAATTATATTAAATAAGTTATCTTGGATACGGTAAGTTTTAAATTTATCTTTTCGTAAACGTACCTTTCTTATCATAAAAACCTAGAAAAGTAAGAGTCATGTATCCACGGACGCCTGGATTCTCATCTTGATTGTTCTTTGACATTAGCTTGTCCAATATTGTGTCAATTTTAAATGCCCGTCGCGATTTATGACTTCTAGACATACGTTGCCGCATATAAGTTAAGTTTCTATACAGAAATATTGGCTAAAAAGAATTACATTGAATTTCAGTAATGTTATATTGTGTGTTCAGATATTCTTTTAATTAAATTGTAAGTGGAATTCATAAAATGATCTGTATACCTACCGGCTTCGGGTATCAGAAACAAATATAAATTGTTCTCAACTATATTTTTTTACAGTTCCTATTATAATGTATTACAACAAATATTCACAACCACACTATTTCAGTTTACGTTGTACGTCCTATTACTGCCCGAAAAACATTCACCCAATTGTTAGCACAAAAAAAGTGTAGCAAACACGCATCTATTCGTACAGTCTACAAATACTTATCATTTTCCCTTTATCTAGTCTGCATTTTGCATTTTCTAGTACTACTGGATGTGAGAATACTCAGTTAACACTTTGAGGACAAATAAAACTATAAACAATCGGTAATTAGAATAACATAAAAAAATACAGATTGGTTTTTTTACTCACTGAAATTTGGTTTCTTGTGCGTAGAAATCGATAAATCTGGGTTGGCTCTGAAAAATAATACAAATGCATTATGAAGCGGTAAATGAGAAAACAGAAATTGAAAAAAAAAACAGAATTTAAATATTAAGTTTATAAATACAGCCAAATTATATAAGGAAAGAACGTAGTTTCATTAGTTCCCCATAGGTGGCTCGAAGGTTGACATCTATCCCGAAAGTAAAAGTAAACGACCAGAGGGTTAAAAAGGAGGATCTGAGAGTGCAAAACTGATCCTTCAAAGGCTCAAATGGGAGGTGATGATTAGGTTATTCTTGTTTTGATACAAGACGCCTGCATCTAATATACCTTGTTACGTAGAATGCAGGTTAAACCTTTCTGATCCCAATTTTTTTTTAAATTTAATAAAAAATAACATATTATATATTTGTACTTATACAAATATAACTACTTACAATTACAATATAATATTATTGTAAATGAAGAAGGGAAATAAGGTTATAGCAAAAGCAACGTATGAGGTTATTCTACAGAGTAAAATTTCATGACTACATTTTTCGAAACATTAAGTAGTACCTAAACTTCTTCGTGAACAACGAATTCGAATGGAAATAAATACAAGGTGTATTCTACTTTTGCAACAATATAAATGTAAATATACTGTGAGAATATTACAACACGATATTGTTATAAAAAAAATAGTTACAAATAAAGGTTGTCAGTTTACAACGGTGTTTTTTAATCTCGTCGAAAAGGTTGGTTTAATATAAATTCTTCGGATTGGAAGCGCATTTAAACATGGCAAAAGAATGACAGGTGTCCCATGCGGATTAAAGCAAAGGAGGGAACGAAGAGAACCGACGCGCGCTTCGGCGCTCGGTTCGTTACCGACGAGTGGGGTTATGTATGATCATTTTCAACATTTCCAGCAGGCAGTCGCGAAAAGACTACTTTTGACACCCATTGACTACTTGGGCAGCGGGATTTGTGATATTAATGATTTCTGGGCCACACCAGCGTGTGAAAAAAGGAAAATAATGTCTGTAAGTTCTTACTTTCGAAGGCTTGCAGGAATAGCTCGTGATCCGCTTGTATTTGATCCATTCGAGGACCCTTCTGTCCATCCAGTTCTTTCTCCCGCTTTTTCGGCGGCATTTTCGCGCGATTCGTTGCCGAATATTCCACGGAAACTCACTTTCGTCACGTGAAAATACAATGACAACACCCGCCCCGCGCGAAATCTGCGGCGCTCAGCCTCCAACTGAAGCGCACCCTTCTGCCGCCACTGTTAACTAAAACCGACCAATTACCCGTTATCGCGGTAAATGTAAATAATGTATTTGCCATAACGCGCGCATACGAATGCACTATTTCATTGCCAGATTGCTTATCGCAACAAGTTTCCAGGATAAATATAATGCCAAGAGAAAAATATCTACATACACGCAGTATGGACATTTAACGGGTTTCACAAAGTTAGTGGTACACGAAACGATGTGATTCTACATTAAAATATAAGTAAGATCATAAGACCATATGCTATCTAGGCAATTTCTAGTCAGATTGACATGAACCAGACGAGTTTATGGCACTGATTTTTTTCGAATACGAAGTCTCGCAACGAAGAATGTTGTTCTATATTTTCTACTTTCCTGGGCCGAAAACAAAAAAAAAATTAAGGAATTTTCAAGTCTTGTTGGCTATTGTAGGCGATTCACCTCAAATATAACTAACTAGATTTACTACTCAGCTTCGCCCGAAATGTAGATTCTGATTTTATAAAAAACAATTTTTTTATTTATTTTATTTTTTTTTGTGAAAATAGCCACATTCATCTGGATTAGCTAGGCATAATGAGCTGGGACACATTTCGTAACCCCAGAGTTTACAGCTCGAAAGTTTTGAGGCGACAGACAAACACACAAACACTTTCTGCTTTATATATTAAGTTTGTATAAACAAGATATTCCCTTTGTTTGGAGTTAAAACACTCAGGCCAGTATTCATAGTCGCTACTTATTCTTAAGCAAATGCTTAAGCATGCGGCATACTCTACTAACCTAGTAGCTAGTAAAGGATGCCGAATGGCATTTGCTTAAGAATAAGTAGCGACTATGAACACCGGCCTCAAATTGCTTTTGAAAACCTTCGAGATATAATATATACAGAACCGTTACTTCAATTTCCTAATTTCAAACAACCCTTTCTTGTTACAACTGATGCTCTAGACTATGCTCTAGGAGTTGCGCGGCCCTACAATATAATATTTTTTCAATGATGAAAAATTGAGAATGGGTATTTATTAATATAAAAAATAATATAATAAAGAAAAAATGTGGAGCAGTGGAGCAGTACAAATTTTCCGTGCTTCGGCTCCGCTTCTGCTCCGGGCAAATCCCCATTGCTCCACAGCTCCGCGCTCCAGCTCCGAGCTCCGTTCCAACGCTCTGCATAGAAGTGTTCTAGATGGAAATCTGTGGCGTGGCGTGGCAGTGCCCTAAACTATTTCCCGAAATGCCTCGGCGCGAAAACACGCCAATGTCAATTGCCAATCACAGAGTCGAGCAAAAGACGCGTGTAACGGAATTATACGTTTCTGATAACTTGTTAATGTTCGTCGTAGAAGTATTCTACTAAGAATAGTGCATTTGAAAATAAATTTTTTATGCGCGTTAATGGATTACTGTGAATTGCATGTGTATAATATGAAATAAAAGTGACAACTGATACCATAACCTTAATGTAACTTTATCTGTGATAAGATGCATCGTAACATACTTCGCACACTGAACATCCAATTTGTACAAAAACGGTTTTTCAAAAGAGATCAAGTGAGAGTTAGATTCGCACCTAGTCCAACTGGTACGTAATGTAGCTACTTTCTTAATATAGTCTTCTGTAATTATATATGTATTGTCGTAGATGTTTTTTTGTTTCTCTCGGTATTATAATGTAGAGTTGTTTTTTTTTTTTTAAAGGAATAGCGTTAATTGTATGTATTGATAATTCCTTAGGTTTCTTACATTTGGGAGGTCTACGAACTGCGTTATATAATTATTTATTTGCTCGTGCCAATAATGGTACATTTATCTTACGGATTGAGGATACAGATCAATCTAGATGCGTATCCGAAGCAATAGAAAACATTCAAAATGATCTATTATGGTCTGGAATTATACCTGATGAGGATCCGATAAGGGGTGGGCCTACTGGGCCATACATACAGTCCAAACGTCTTGAATTATATAAGTATGATAAATTTTATTGTTTAAATACCACTACACTTTTATAATGGTGCAATCACGTAATTGTTAAAATATAATATGAATCTTATAAATAGATATTTATACAGGGAGTTTATAAAAATGTAAGACATTTTTTCGGATTGGTTCTACTTACCAAAATAATAAGAAAAGTTGGTGTACGCATATGTCCGATAATACTTAGCTCTGCAGTAATAAGCAGTTTTATATTTCGAAAAACATCGGCCCAGGCTGCTTATTAACTTTCGGAGATAAGGTTCCACCGATTTTGAGAACACTGTTTCGAGAAAAATGCGTTTAAAGTTTTACGCGAGTGCCTTAGAATGCCAAGTTTTACTTTGGGAATTTTACGAATTTTAAAAAATTCTTTTAAACACTTATTCCTAAAAGATTGAACATTCGAGAAAAAGAAATAGATTTTTTAGATCGGAACCTTCCCTTAACTCAGAACGCGCGCCAGAACGGATGCCTTGCGTGCTCTTTTTCAGACAATTGCCTCGACATTTGTTCTCGGACTCAGGGGAAAACGACGTAAAAACGCTGAGCAAGGCGTTAGTACCACCCACTTCGTTCGCCCGAATACGTCCGTTTACAGACAATGGATAATCTTGTATAGTATATTTTCACTCATATCCTTTGCATCTCGCCTTTAAAAACCAATGGCGAAACAGCTAGGCTTTGTTAAATGCCACTCTAATAGGCGTTTCGGGCCCGCGTTTTACAAAATATGAAAATGCTTATAATTGCAAAACTAAGCATTGATGGACATATGCGTGTACCAACTTTTCTTATTACTTTGGCGAGTAGAAACGATCCTGGAAAAATATTCCACAATTTTACAAACACCCTGTGTATATGTCTTCCTTTAAAAAAAAATGACTGAATATTTGTCGAGTACTTGGTTCTATCTCGATTTACTATATTATACTGCTGCAGATTATCTTTGCTATATGTTTATATTTATAAACATTGCTGGAAGGAAAACTTCTTTTATTAAACGATTTAATAGAATTAAGTACTTTGATCGATATGAAATCTTTGCCTCTACTATTTTATCAATATATTTATGTAGAGTAATTGCAAGTATATGAGCATATGATGTTGCAGCATTTCTTTGAAACACTCTTACCTATAAAAAAATCAAAACTGTTGTATCAGTGGTTTTTTCTACGTTATGCATTTTTTATTAAATAAATTTTTCACTGATATTCATAATTTCAGAAATATCAAAGTGGCAATTGTTGTACAATAATACTGTATTTATATTTTTCTATTGTTAAAGAAAAATAGTTCTCATAAAAATAGTTTTCATTTGATGCAATCTCTATCCGAATAAATATAACACAGTATAACGGTATCGATAAACGCTATTAAATAAAATGCATTACTTGAACTTATTATTCGCTTACAGCATTCTCATTCTTATCCTATTGCTTAAAGATAACTTTGAAGAATATTTTCAATCAGTTTTCACAATTAAATGAACTAAACGTAAATTTGATTTGTGCCTTGAATGAATAAAATCTTTAGTATAATACGAAGATCTTAATGTACCATTAATTAAATTACAGAGAACAAGTACTTAAACTTTTAAGTAATCAATCTGCATATTACTGTTTCTGCACAGAAAGCAGACTGCAGTTATTGCGAAGAGAAGCTTTGAAGTGCAGACAAGTGCCTAAGTATGATAACAGATGTCGACATTTGAGTAGTGATGAAGTAAAAGAGAAGCTCAATAAAGGACAACCCTATTGTATCAGATTTAAGGTACACGAAAATAGTATTAAATAGTATTATGTTGATTAAACATATCTTTTTAAATCCTTGTAGTTGTCTTCCGTACCAGAGCCCTTCGACGATATAATATACGGCAAAATAGTTCACGATGTTGCGCAAACTGAAGGGGATCCGATTATTATTAAAACAGATGGCTATCCAACATACCATTTCGCAAATGTTGTGGACGATCACTTTATGAAAATATCCCATGTCTTGCGAGGAATCGAATGGCAAATATCTACAGCTAAGCACGTGATGATGTACAAGTAAGTATAGACATTTAAATTTCATTACACATTCCTTACCTAACATTCTATATGAATTATTACCTTTTGTAATACAAGATAATTATAAACGGCTTTATTTATATTATACTTTCAGTACATAAGTATTATTAATTTTTATATGCAATAAACTCGAATAGTTATTATTTGAATTTTTTATTCCACACACAGTATTAAGTATTAACCACTTCCATTGTAGTAATATACATTGACTAGCTTTACTACTCGGCTTCGCCCGAAATTTAGATTCTGATTTTATAGAAACTTTTTTTTTATTTATTTATTATTTTTTTGTGAAAATAGTCACATTCATCTGGATTAGCTAGGCATAATGAGCTGGGACACATTCCGTGTCCCCAGAGTTTACCGCTCGAAAGTTTTTACAAACACCTTCTGCTTTATATATTAAGATATATGTATTATCTATAATACATACTTAGTAAAGTATGCTTGAGATGAAAATATGTTACATGTCGATCTTTAAACGATCTTGAAAAAGAGAATTCCACATTCAATCAGCTACGAAAGCATCAGAAACAGAAAAACGTGTATTGTTCTTTTTCCTCCGTTCTTTCTCTGTCCAATTGTATTTACGATTGCACGTGGAATGTTACTCGTCCAGGATTATCTGAAGATCAACATGTTATACATAGATGAATTTCTCTCTTGTCAGCTACAAGAATATGGTAATAAAAGTATACGGTTCCATATGAAAGAAATGACTCTGAAATATCCTTGACACCCTAATGTACAAAGTAATCACTTCTCCACCATGGGACACCTGCCACGAGACTGAACGGTTTTTTATACGCATAAGTTTCTTTATGTGCCCCCGCAAGTTACGTAAATTTCTCATTGTATTAAAAAAAATTAGCTTGCTAGTTTATTCTGATAACAATTACTAATACAAAGTACTAATAAATATGCATTAGAATGGTAAAAATATAGTGAGAAAGAATAAAATCTTAAAATACTAAAAGAAAGTAGTTTGTCTTCCTTGGATAAATATTTAAACATAGATACATATTGTTAGAAACCTTATAGTTATAAAACATTTGTAATCTTGTAATAAATCATGATAGTATTAGTGTATAGAATATAGAAATTTTGTAGTATGTTCTTCCCAGAGAATTATAAAGATCTTATGTACATACGTTTCGTAATAAAATTTTACATGACAGTTCATAGACTTTTGTAGATAATAAGTATACGATTAAATTTTTAAATAGAATAAAAATATTTGTTACTTTATAAAGATGTATTAATAAAGTACTTGGAGTGTTTTATCATATTTGTAGTGCTTCCTAAGTTTTAATACAAACATACGTGCCATCATCTTCCTGATGCAGTAAAATATTGTTATTGAAAATAAATGCTATTGAGATCGTATTGAATTCTCAAAAAATTTCATTAATTCTGTCTAGAGTTAAAATTATATAAACCAAGAAAGTATGTAATAATTTACTTTTAGCTAAAATTTTAAAGTGTTAAGTTTAAATTGAAATTATGACGAAGTATTTTATATTGTATTTGTAATAGTTGCAAAATTATTCTTATTTAGTATCATTTATGGATAGTTTAATTTCCTTTCGCATTATTAAATTTGCTAAAATCATTTAAATGTCATTTATTAAATAGTAATAAAAATTGAAAAGTATCGAACACAAATTTTCGTTTATCGCTAATATGTATAAATAAATGTATGAAGAGACATAATTGTGTTATTACAGAGCATTTAATTGGGTACCACCCCTATATGGACATTTACCTCTAATACTGAATTCCGACGGAACAAAATTGTCAAAGAGGCAAAATGATATACACATCGAATCTATTAGAAAATCAGGAATTTTTCCTTTAGCAGTTTTAAATTACGTTATACATGCCGGCGGCGGTTTTGACAACAAAGGGGGTGCTCATTATATTAACAGTTACGAAGAATTAATTAAACAAGTAATTATCCTCCCGTATCGAGGCTTTACTATAATAAATAAACAGTGCATTTATATTTTGTATATTGTTTCAGTTCGATGTTCTCAAAATAAAATTGCATTCTAATAAGCTTTTACCGGAGAAATTGTTAGAGTTTAATAAATTAGAAATTTCGAAATTACTAGCGAATGAAAGAAATAACAAATTTTTAGTTGAAAGAATTAAGAAGCTGGTCATGGAAGCATTTCCACACAGGTATGTATGTTTCCTTTTTTAAAGTATTGATTATCTCAATTTAGGCTTTTCATATTATTATATCTGAATATCGCTTTAGGAAAACCGATGGAAGTTTACAATTAGATGAGCATCATATAATCTCAGTACTGAAATGGGGACAACATAGAGTGTCTAAATTAAATGACCTGGTGTCTCCGAATTTAGCATTTTTGTGGATTATACCAGCTATACCACTAGATATTACAAATTCAGGATGCTTAGGTATAACTTGCACTTATTAAATCGTTTCCTGTAATTGAAACCGTTTTATTACAGAGGTGCTTAAAAAATTATGCATGAAGCTAATTGATATTGACGTTCAAAATTTTAACAAAACGTGGATTAATAGCTACCTCAAAGAACTAGCGACAGAACATGAGATTCCATTTGCAAAACTAATGAGCGTTCTGCGCGGTATCCTTAGTGGTTTGAAGGTGACTATAAAATTTTGAACTTGTACTTCGAAGGTGAATATTGTATTACACAATATCTACTGTCATTTTTTTAGGAAGGTCCGCCTGTGGGTGAGATGATAGAGATCTTAGGAAAAGATACTACATTAATAAGAATAAATCGCAGCATTTCTTAAAATTATTCCTGCGATGAAGTGTATTTGTAAGTTTATAATTGATATCAAATTCGAAAGTGAAGTGTATTAATTGTTTATTTAATATATTTATTAAAAAGTTTATTTCGATTTTCACCTTAGTACCAGTTTTGTTGTTCAATACTACGATATGATAAATGAATACCATGCACACAATTTGAAATATTTAAGTAACTTATAGTTAATTTAAAATAACCCATGAAGCTTGAAAGTCTAGTCAGTTTTTATTGTTTACAAAGAATTAGTCTTTATTATTTACAAAAAATTGTCTATTAAATAAGAATCTATTTTTCTATCAAAAATTGGCTAAATAAAATGCCACTAATTTTCCTTTTCAAAATCTTCGATCTAGAAATACTTTTTACTTTAAATTTTGTGAATACACCTTATGCTTACGTGCGTGAACAATAAAATATACAGATTTATACAGATTATATGTATATATAACAAGTTTATAAAATACTAAAATTAAAGAAAAACACTTTCACAAGTTAGACTACTTGCTTCTATTTAAATATGGAAACAACATTGCGTGCTTTATTTACAAGTTTGGCCTGATGCATGGGTTAAATCGTGGGAAAAAATTGGAAAAACTTAGAAAAACAGCAAATTCTTTGAAGTCTGTGCTGATGTAAGTATTCATATACATATATCCAGTACATCATACATTTGTCTATGTATTATTTTATGTTCTGTTGTGTTTGATGCAATATGAAATTTTTGATGATTTTATGAAATACATGATGATTTCGAATAAAATCGAAACATTTGCAGTAGCTTTTATATGATAAATACATTTGTATCCTGGTAACTTACACCGACAATAATGAAGGTAGAAAATAAATTAACAAGATACTGTAAGTTAGTAAATTAAATAAATATTTGGGACACAGTTTCTACTACTTCTCTCATTCAATAATTCAACTTTAAATGGTACTGCTGTGGTATAGAATATTTATTTCAACACGAGTAAAATGCATTACTACATAAGTTCTTGTGTTACAGTAAAAGTTTCCTATTTGAGAACATTTTAGTAAGAAATTTTCTGATAAATCTTTAATTTGTAATTTTCAATTTAATTATATTCAACAAGACGTTTGTATAATGCAATTAGAGAAATGATATTACCTACTCTTAGGTAGAATTACACTATAGCTTCTATTACACTTCATAGTAGCGTTTACACTTCGTAATTAAGAGAGATCTTAATTTGATTGAAATATTTTATGTGCCCTAGTATTTAACTTGACAATAAGTACTAAAGTAACAATGCGTTTATACTTTTCGAATAAAGCATATCTTCTCAAGGAATATTAAAATTTGAAAATTTGTCGCAAATTAAAGCTCAATTATTTATTCGCGGAGGTTTAAAAAATGAAACAATTGGATTGAAAAAGAATGTATATACTACATAGTTCCTAAAGAAGTACTCCTTATTCAAGTATAATCGTGAGATTTATACATTTTACATTTACAATTCATCGTTATGTGTATTCTTCCAAAACATAAATTACAGAACGTAATAAATATAAAGAAGACCATGTATGTTCCGCGACATTACATATTAAAAAATAAAGAAGATATGAATACAGTATCTTCCCAGAATATATAAACGCAAAGTACCTATATATATATATATATATATATATATATATATATATATATATATATATATATTTCGCTAAGTTCATAAGTGAAATTTATTACACAAATATAATAACAATTACTATAATATTATGCCATGTTAACTTGTTTGTAAACAACAATACCTTTAGTACAGCGTATTATTATACAGAGTTTCATTTATCACAGTTTTAGTACTTCGTTAACTTAAAGTAAGAGTGACTTAAATTTTCACTACTTTATTATAAATGTAATATTCAAAAAATGAAAAATAGTAAGGGGACATGATTTGTGCCAATTATTAAAACGCTCATTGCCAGATAACATTGAAAATAGAAGTTAATTAGGTTCTAGCAATATATTTAGAGAAAACTAGTTCCTTTTTTTATTAATAATTTATCTGAAAATGACGAGTATTTTATTACGCAGGAAGGTATTAAATGACATAAGAACATTCATAAAACGTCCAACGTGTTCAATGCAATTTTATGAAAAATTGCGCAAAGCTTAAATGCTGGATATGGTAATTATTAATATCTTATTTTTATAATAACAGGAGATTCCTATATTAAAACATCTTAAAATTGTAGAATCTATTTAATCCAAAATTCTATGTCACCTAATTCTGTTCAATACCTTTTGCTTAAACTCACTTGCTTTAATTTTTCATCCCCAAAATATTGCTGTATAAAAAAGTTTAATATGTGAAATAGAAAACTGATCCACTGTTAAATATTAATCGTCTAAAAAATAACTACTTGTTAGAAAGTAAAATGTAAAAATTTTAAATTTTAATCAAATTTTTCAATATTTATAGACTGAAATCTTTTGAATAAAACTGCTGATATAGTGTTTAATAAAGTAATTCATGTATGTATACCTAAACATACACTTTGACTTTTTTTAAATAACGAAGACTGAAAAATAAAAATAATAACTATGGTACGATTTAAATAAAACTCATTTTAAAAAAGACATTCATTAAAATATTTAATACACGCAAGTTCTGAACTTCGATTGACAAATCGAGGAAGTGACTGGGATCAAACTGCATCGCTCTTTCTAAATTGTTAGTAATAATTTACAGCATACCTTGTGAATTAAGTGACTCCACCTGCATATTATCTTTATTATCCTTCAAGTGTTTTATTTCATTCTAATGATTATAATATCTATTATGTTTATACAATATAAGAAATATCATAATATAACAACTGTGTGTAATTTAAATAAGACTAATACTATATATTATATTTCAAAAATTGTTTACGTTCGCTATCCTGGATTATTCAAATGTAGATGGAGGATAATATAAACTGGAAGATATGTGAAAAATTGTAATTTTACTAAGAATATTTAATACATATTTAATAATAATATAGTAGAATAGAAGTTGTGTAATACAATACAGTCATGAAGTAACTCATGTAAAGCCCAAGAAATAAATAATAATAAACATATGTATATATATAAAATAAATTTAAAATTTATGAAATAAATGAATTATAATATATAGAATTATAATTGTTTATTTCGATAAAACAATGCATTACTTGACAAAACTTTTAAGTACACATTCTTCGTTACATTAATGCAAATATGTTGAAAAATTAACTTAAAATATAAGTATTAAAAAATATTTAATATTACAAAAACGTCCTGATCATGAAAAGATCCTGTACCATTTTGAAATATGTATGTATTCTGTTGGTTTAATAAAATTTAAGGAAAATTTATGTCCTTTTTTAAAATATTCCTTCGAATGATAGGTGTACATACTTTTTAGATATCCGTTATCACTTAAAATGCGTGTCATAACAATGATATCGTTTATTTTTACTGAACATTTTGAAAGGTATTAGATGTACAAGTATGAAATTACAACTGAATTTTTAACGTTATATAATACTGTTATAATGTTATTACCTGAATATAACTTATAATTCTTGTTATAGTCTTAAAGAAATATCACATGCAAATTACTTGTATGACTCACTGTCGCTTACAATATTAAATGTACCGTGTGGAATGCATAATACAATTTTGAAGGTAATATTATAATATGCAGGGTGAATCACGAGAAACAGGACACCGAAGTATCTCTGTTCGGATTGAAGATAGGAGGCAATTGTCAAAGGGGAAACTCTTACTGTTCAGGGGAGCGTATATGGTGGTAGAAACAGATCTTCTAATTGACGTTGTCTTCAAGGTTTTTTAAATGGCACCATGTACTATTTAAAAGACCTTGAAGATGATAGCGTCAATCAGGAGATCTGTTTGTGTATCGCCATATTTGTCCCTCTTGAACAGTAGGAGCTTCCACTTTAACATTCTCTTGTATCTCAATCCGAACAGAGATATTTAGGTGTCCTGTTTCTTGTGACACACCCTGTATACGCCGGTTAAGTAAATACCGTCCACATATTCAGGATTAGAAAATCTAAGATAGGCACTTTTGTCCTCGCAGATTTACAATGGAATGTAAATTTGTATGTATCGGAGAATTAATTAAACTTCTGTGGTATAGATTGAGCATCCAATAACATTTAAAAAGACAAGGTATAACGAATGAAGCACTACATTGAATTGTATAGTTCTGAAAAGTTTCAAGATTACATTTCCAACATTGCTATATCAAAGTCTATAATCGAAAAATTATTTACGACACCGAGGGACAGTTTAACTGTCCTCTTTTCATTTGTCAGATTACTGAATCGAATCATGCGAAGAGAGCTAGAATCTTTTAAAGGATTTTTCCCATTTATACGGAGCAGTAGATTGAAGTATTCACTGATGTTATGCATTCCTAATTAAAAACTTACTATCCGTGGGAAGTAGCTCTACGATGTAGAGCAATTAATATATACCTGACAATCTTACTTTTCACTTTTAATTTAAAGATACGTACTATTGTATAAGACTAGAAAAAATTATAAATAAATTATAATTATTAAATTATATTACGTGGTGTTGGTTACAACGTTGACGCTTTGATTTCCTCTTTAATAATACTCTATACTTCTTCATTTTATCAGTAAATAAAATTCACCACATTTTGATATCATTTTCGAATATAAACAAATATAAAAGCTAATAGTTATTTCTCATCTAGATAAGCCTCGATATTGTATATTTGAATTATCTACAATACTGGTTAAAACAGTTTCACCATTATATAGTTGTATAAAAAAGAGCTACGCGAAAACATCTGCTTTATATCTTACACACACGTACAGACACAATGCAGCCGTGCTTGCAATGTATTTGTGTGCGTATTTAGATGTATACATGTGCATTAAATAGTCTACAGTAATGTCATAACCAAATTAAGAACTTTATACTTTTAGATCTGAATAAATTGTAACATTATTAATGTAACTAAATAAATATTACCGCATAAATAATTTTCGAATATGTTTTACATCATTGTGCAGATGTAAAGCCATAGTTTAGTAATCACTGGTCCTGTACAGTAACGAGAATTTAAAAAAAAAAACCAAATGAATTTACAAAGTTAATCTCTGAAGCTGAGATCGCTGACACATATACAGTAAACAAACGTTATACAGTTTACTGTATGACAAGTGAAAATTAACAAATGAAAATTAACAATAGTATAACATTATGAAATATAAAAGTACATTATATTTATGAATGCCATACGTACAGTGGATAAGACAGGCACGCTTACACACTCCAGGTACAGTATAGATACACATCCAATCAGGCTGACATAGGAAGCACACATCAGTCAAGAAATCGTATAAGAGTGTCCCAAAATTGAGGGACAATCCAGAATATGCAATATCCTGATGCAAAAAGGTATAGAAAAGTCCTTTACCGTTTTGGGATCCGAGGCTTCGTTCTCGAGATATTAACAGTTGAATATTAGCGGTGCAACTTCAGGGCCGCGCGGTTTAAAGCCGAGTCAGCGAGCGCGCGGTAGCGTACGATCGCACGCATACGCAGGAGGCGCTGGTTTATTTTCACGGTTGAACCAGCGCGGTCGACTCTACTGCTACTTTGAGTCTACACGCGCCTCGTGCGTGTGGGTGCGAGCGTACGCTACCGTGCGCTCAGCTGACTTGCCTTTAAACTGCGCGGCCCGGAACTTGAACCGCTAATATCTCGAGAACGAAGCCTCGGATCTCAAAACGGTAAAGGACTTTTCGATGTCTTTTTGCATGAGGATATTACATGTTCCGGATTGTCCCTCAATTTTGGGACACTTTGTATGTACAGCTTTGTCCCGTTATGAGTACAACGCTCGGGTGATAAGCCTTCCCTTAACGAAACACTATATGCTATTCGGCTCGCGTTTCTTCTTGAAATATACCGGCTTATCACTGCCGCGGATATACCCCTCGCTCAGTCTCTCGCACTCACCCGCGGCGACTATGAAAGAATTAACGGGGATTAGCGTTGCCGGGAGAACTCCCTACAGTAGAGAGAAGGTGTCGTCACAGAGAGCTATACAGAGTATAAACTAATACGACTTGTTCACACCATGTGAGGATACCCTCTTTACTACTGCCTACTACATCACTGAGTTCCAACTTCCTATAGCTGTTCCCCCTCTACTACTTCCTACTACGTTACTGAGCTTGTGGCAACGCTAGCGGGGATAGAAATGTATTCTTAATGAAACAGGAGACTCGACTCATAACGAGACATTACACTGCACACATACCGAAGACGCACGCGTCACAAGACCAAATATATACCCGAGCACCTCACCCGCCGTGGGTTACAAACCCGCAATCGGAGAGAGCTTAAGCTCAACCCCACCACTCTACTTTATGGAGTGGGAGAAAATGTGATCAAAGGCGGGTAAACATACAGGGCGAGGCACTTCAAACTACTGTTCTGATTTAT
The DNA here is from genome assembly GCF_050908995.1 of Andrena cerasifolii. Lineage (NCBI taxonomy): Eukaryota > Metazoa > Arthropoda > Insecta > Hymenoptera > Andrenidae > Andrena > Andrena cerasifolii. Next base: position 11,285,764 of record NC_135119.1, on the reverse strand, counting down.
GTTAACATTGTTATGCCTAGAAAAAAGTGAGACCAAAATTGCATAGCGCCGAGGAAGACATGAATTGAATTAAACTAAATCTTTCCAAGAGTAGACTTGAGATTGAGAGACAAGAGATTGAATAGCGTTACAATATGTATTATTTTAAATGTAACCATTTTAGGTTCTTATAGTCAGGCCTGTATGGCTGCTCTCAGGAAGAACAAAATGAGAAGAAGGAGGAAGATCTTTGTAATCTTGACTTTATTTACAAAAAGTGCTTGATGTAACAACAACCTTTTACATCATCGCACTTTCATATACAATGCATTAATGATTGTCTTACGTTGTGCAATGTGTCCAGTGTTATTTTTACATAATTGCTGATGATACACTGCCGCATATCAACGACTATTATCGGAATTTCTACATAAGACAGTTGTTTATGCGATTCCATAACAAAAATCCTGAGATATTAAAATGGCTGAGCTGTGCCCTATCCAGTTATTCTGAAACGATCTATTTAATGCATTTCTCGCTTTATTGCGCAATAAGCAGGGCATTCATTTTCTTCCCCTGACAAAGAATCGTAAAAACCCATGATGGTTGTATTTAGAATAATGAATATACATATGTATTCATTTACAGAAAACAAAGGTCCCTTTCAAATATTTAAAATCTCTCTAGGTAGAGATTTTTCTTTCAATTTCTGTTTAATTTATGCAATTCTTGTTAATCTCACTTTCCTCTAAGTACACGATGCTAATAAATGGTGTATTCATATACCTCTGCCACTTGATTTCAACCAACAATAAGTTTTTATATAAGACATTAAATTAAAAATTATATACGTCGGGATATATTAATCGTAGTATATATAAGAATTAATCAGGGAAGTAGAATTGGAGAAATTCCTTTCTTGTATGTTTGTGATTTGTTAATTCCATAGTTTATTCTATAAAAAAAGTATAAAATGTAAATATTAGCGACACGAATATAACCATAATGAAATACATAGTTTTTCAATTTAGGGATTTATAGTAAGTTACTGTTGAAACTTAGTTGAAAAACATAATATAAATCACGGAATTGTATTTTATCGCGCATACGGCCGCATAAAAGGCAAATATATAAATGTTTACTACCAGTAAGTTATTGTTGGTTGAAATCAAGTGGCATAGGTTTACGGATATTTTTTGAAACTGTGATAACGTTGATGTAAATTAAGGTATTAATTTCAAGTGCATCATCTCGTGTAAAAAGATGTTGGACCATCAAACTATTCAGTCACAGGCAGTACAGGTAGAAAGATTTTTGAAAGGTAACAATTGTTTCTCTTGCATTCGCAGTTCTAGGATTAATAGTAATAGTAGTAATAATAAATATTAATCGCATTTCCATTAATCTCGTAAGTTTAGCTACGAAAGATTATTATAAATGAAGTTAATTCATACTGAATAAAGATACCACTTATGAGAATCTTACGCGAAGTTTAATTCAATTCTACACCGAACCCTTCCTTCTTCGATGGAATCATCGCCTGACATAAAAGAATCGCAATTACGATACATTTTAGAAACGTGTCTTCTTTCCCTTTCATTAAATTTGTACGTGATATTTTTATTGCCATCGGCGTGTATTTTTATATATGTTCTTTACTTTATCATTACCGGTATCGTCGTCACCATCAATTTATTTTATGCAATCGTCATGTATACCTAATCGTATCATTTAAATCTCACTTTCATTTAATTAGCAATGTGCTATGTTGTCACATTCAAGTATTTTTTCCAGTGCTTCTCAATTGTTGTAGGAATTTAAATGTGATGAAATACTTTTAGTAGTAAACGCAAAAATTGTAGAGCACTTACATGTATGTACACAGCGTGTTATTTGTGTACATGGCAAGATCTTTTCTGAACGTGCAGATAAGCACATGTATATGTATGTACATATATGTATACCTTACATATAATATACAGATTATATTAATTCCATTTAACTGGATGAGGCTGTCTTGTGGAAATAGTTCGAAACGGACCGAAAAGTCACAAGGCAAATTTAAATGATTTCTTAATACAGACACATTTTATAGTAATTTAATTTTCATTCATTGATTATTCTAAAATTGGGTCGTTTATGTTTTATATGTACACACACATACACACATCTATTTCTTGCCAGGAAATTAAAATCAATGCGAAATAATATAAAATTGCACGTAGAATATACTCCTATAAATGATATAATTGACAGTAAATATTTCATATCTAGACTTAGAATGTAATATTCAAATATATTAATACTGTTTCGATTAAACTTAACACGGTACTTCGAGATTTTAAACTATAATATTTATAAAATGTAAAAAATTGCAAACTATTACGTAATACCTCTAAACTTATAAACAATTTACTTTAACACATGATTCTTGAAGTCTTTAATTTTTGTACAGTGCATAAAGCAACAAATATAACTTAAATCATAATTTAATGAGATTTCTACCACCCGAAACTGTGCTCGATAAATGCATCATCGATGTTACGTTCATTACGTCTAGTTATATCCTGTGATGTGAAATTGTGTCAAAATACATACGTTATTAAGCATGACTGTTATCACGCTCGTATTTAATCGAGAAAAAAAAGGTTCTTCCTCCGACTTTCTTATAACTGTTTAATTTCTGATATAATGTGAGTTCAATAGTTTGGCACAAGTAGCATCATCTTGTCATATACAGCAGTGTGGAAAATAATTTTCCTGTAACACTGTTGTCTCACGTCGTGTGCCCTTGCTTTTATCGTATCTATGTTGCGACTTTTATCGTAACATAAAATTTGTAATTTGTAGTGTAAGTATCTGACCGTTTGCCTACTCTTCGGATGGTCTGTGTACATCTAAATACTATCTTTAATAGCATTAAATACTCCCTTTAACCGTATTAACGCAACATTTCCCTTCTTAAATAATCATTAACTGCTGTAGGTCCACTACTTATTGATTGTATGTGTTTTATACTTTGAAATATTTAAATAAGTATCGTATACCTAATTATTCAGATCATTGATAGCCTGTAAGATCCGCTTAACATGCCCTACTTTAGTAATACCAAGTTCCTTGAGATCTCTACGGGCTAATGTTAACAACTCCCTACCTCGTATATCGTGAGAAACGAACTTGTCTCTATATTCACCCAGCTGCAGGTGCTCTAGCCAGGTGCATACTTCTTGGACGCCCCATGTGGTAACTTGATCTCGAGCAGGATGTACTCCAGAATTACCTCCTGAACGCCTGAACTTTAACCAGAATAAACCTCTATGTCGATTCTTTTTATCTCCCTATACAAATAAAATAAAACTTATTACTACTCTGGAACAGCGATCAAATGAAATGGAAAAATGTGCTTTTATGATGCATTCGAGAAGCATTTCTGAAATATGTATCATTATACTTGATATACAGAATATCCCAAAATTATAAAACAAACAAAAGCAAGTCCAGACTTTATTTTGAAGATACACGTATGTATATGTACGTGTATTCTCAGATTATAGAGAAATGCTTTCGCAAGAAATTTGCATGTTTCGTGAAATCCTACAATTTTGGGACAGGGAGTAGAAAATATTTCAAATCAAAGATTATACCTGCTCATCTGATGGCAAGTTTTGTAAATATACCAATCCTGTGCCTCCTTCGTCGAATGTACACTTTTTCAATTCTTGTTCCATACTAGCCAAAGAGAAAGATAACTTGTTCTCTAAATCTTCTCGCAATTTCTGCATTATATAAATTCGATTATTAGCAAGAAGTGGAATATGAAAACAGATTAGTAAAATACAGGACACTTACCAAGTTGCATGCTTTATCTCTAAGTAATTCACACGAGTCTTCGTACAGTTGCCTTGCACTTGACACCAATTCTGTTACCACCGGTCTCAAATTTATCTGTCGAAGAACATTCGACACGATTGATAAAACATGCGCAGAACTTAAGCGATAACTAATACAAAACATATCTAGTAAATTCATGTCAATTTAAAAAAATCGAGTACAATTGTCAGCAACAAGCGTGGTAACACGTACTAGTAATTATAATACAGAGCAATCGAACAATTACTAACCCCTTGTAAAATCTTCCCATCTGGATGTACTTGTTCAAGTGCCTGAGCTGTCCTCGCTGCAACTTGATATAGATCTGGCTCTAGACTTGGGTGGGATATAATTAGCAGTTTGACCCATTTAACTAAAGTCGTCACTACTTCAATGAATCCCAACAGGATGCACATCTCATCAGTGTTTAAGTGCGATGGTTTATTCTGTATTTGTAAATGTGGTTTAGGTTGTGATTGTAATTGTGCATTGCTTATACTAGACGACGATTGGGATATTGCATTGAGCGTATTGCGCTGTTTTTCCTCCCACGTTTTCAGAGATGTCTCAAGAGCCTACATGTACAAAGAAAATTTAAATCATGCACACACATGTTACATTATTCTGCCGTGTTAATTCGAAAGAGCGTATTTGCAACTTTCGCTTAAATTGAGTTATTGCTGCCAGGTAGCAGACAAATAGTTTATCTATATGTATTTTAAATAAGAAAGCCACATCTATATTAAAACTGAAGATATAACAGTTTATATTTCGGATGTATTTGAAATCGATGCCTGATTTTGGGCGTGTCTACCAAAGTCTCCATTGGAGTTTATGAAATATTTTACGCGTTTATCATAAATATTTAGATACCTTTTTATCCAGATTTAATATCTAACCTAATACGATTTATATAGCAGACCGATGGCATAGCACAGAATATTAAAAGTCATTTATCTTAGAACCACCTCTTGACCAGATACGCCTTTTCGAATTAACACGGCAGTATTGATGTAATACTGAATTATTTTATTTACCCTATTCCTGTACAGCATTTGCATACGATTTTTGTGTATAATGCGTATAATACCAGGCGGTTGAATCCAAGCTTCTCCGTCAACTTGTATAGGCACTCCTTCGTCACCCAAAATGTTAATTTGAACCGTTTGACACTGTGCAATTCTGTGATGCTGCAAATTGATAAGTCGAGATGCAGCCATCTGCACAGAACCAAATACAGCTACCACTTCCAATATACGGTCATCAAAAGAAGGCGCTAAGAACAGGTCCCCTTCTTTCGTGCCTCCCCAGAAGTTTGTGCCACCCATAAAACTGTAAAGGACAATTCTTCTAGCTTACAAAGCTTATACAAATGTGTGGCTTCATCCTCGCATTTCTACCTTGGAATGTTTAGTACGACAATCCCTTGTAAAGAAGGTAATGGTATCCTTTGACCGTCACATTCTAATTGTACTCTTTGCTCAAGATTTTTATATGTTTTTTGTAACCATTGTTTGGATCCTAACACACCGTACCACATGTAATTCTTTGCTCGTGAGCGACATTTCTCAGGATGCTCTTCTCTCTTGTGATGGAAGTCGAGACTGATTTTCGCATCTATACCAATTCCAAAATAGTTATTCATAACGCAACGTTCGAAATAGCCTTCCCTGTAATGTTTTATAATACAGTTTATTTTATATACATACATGTTACTAAGAGACTACATTGATTGCTCATTTTCACTGTGAATAATTTACTTCTTCTATGCAAAATATGTAATACGGTTCATCGCTACATATACAGTCAAACCTCGATAACTCGAAAACCTCTATAAGACGAAAATTTTCTTCATTCCCTTCCGCTCCGCTGTAAACACCTCTACAACTCGAAATAAAACTTCCTTAACACGAACTATATTTTGCATGTTAAAATATGTATTTCACCTCTACAACTCGAATTTAGAAGAACTCCGACCTCTACCAGTCGAAGTTTACTTCTACATATGTATTACGAAATTTCGTAGAAAGATCTCGAAATATTGAGAAAACTGTTTTCTCTGCATTATTCAAGATTAAAAATGCTATTGATTTATAATACACTAAAAGACTAGCACAAAGCAAAATCACAATTCTTTAAATATGTAATAAAGAATAATATTTCGAGCATGAAATGTGTCTTACAATTATTTTTATATATGTAGGTACATAAGTTGTTGGTATATTTGATTATAGGTATACAATAACCAATTGACCTTCAAAACTTGAATTTATCTTGCTTTACAGCTTCACAAGTCGAAAAATTAACAGTCGTATAAAGCCTCTATAATTCGAAGATTTTTCCCTCCCCTTGAGATTCGAGTTACCAAGTTTCGCCTGTATTATTGATTACGTTACGCTAAACGTTTCGTTTCTATTATTTCAGAATATGGTTAAAAGTAATTCTTGAGCAGATAGAATGTAAATGTTTAAGATAAATCAATTATTCTCTCAAGAATGTTACAAAAAGATTATGCAGCTTTGCGAATAGCAGAAGCACTGGATAAGCGTAAAATCAGCCAACAGAATACTCGAACTTACATTAATGTTTCATCAGGATCCATTAATGGTGATACTGCAGCACAAAGTGCATCGGCATTCGCAAGTAATGCCTGACTAATTAAACCTGTTCCACCGCTGACATCTACAGAAATATTAAACTCAATTGATATACATACTACATATCAATTTCAATCACATCAAGTATCATGATTTTGTGTATGTATACGCAATGATTATTTCATACACTTAGAAGAAACCTTGACTTACTTGGCCACATAGGTAATCGAACCAAAGGATTGATAATAGGAAGCTTTTTAGCATCTTCTGTCCTATCCACGGATTTTGTTCTTTCATGACGTAAACTCATATTAGAACCCCCAAATCTTGCAGCTGTAGCAGCTAAAGAGACTATTTCTGACGCTTTCAACAAACTCCCACTGCTAATTCGACGAGTTGCTTGAGGAGAGAAACCCGATTCTGGTAGTTCTACACTTACTAATTATTTGTAAAATTAATTAGTTACTTGCTTAAGAAAGCCTCCATAAATTTAAAATATTAGCACAATGAAGGAATAAGAAAAAAAATACAAAACACATTATTACTTTACGTGTAGCCATATACACTTTAACATATACAAAATGGACTTACATTTTTCCATACTTTCGCCATTGTGCCGTCCGAAGTAAGGACTCATCTTATACCCTGTGTCTGAATCATGTTGACTTTCAATCGACATCGATGGACTAGGAGGATTGATGATAACACTTATCATAGGTGGAAAATTATTAGGTTTCTCGTTTGTTGGAGTGGCTTCTGAAGAACCCGTGAAACAGCATACAGGACTTAATAAATCAGACGCTTTGCTATCTTGAGAGTCTTTAGGTCTCGTAATCTCAGTTGTATTCTGTCCGAAGGATCCTATTTTATGCTTGATTTTATTCTATCGAAGATTGGCAAAAAGTGTCAATTACCTCAATTGTATATGTAAGATTTAAAATCTTTTATAAAACTGTCCGCAGAAGGTATTAGCTATATTAAGTTTACCTCTTGCTCTATAACAGTGGAATTCTTGGTTTGCTTCTTAAACGATCGTCTAGCGATATCATTGCCTTCCACAAATTGAGCTAAACTGCAATATTTCTCTGGTTTCTCCACACGTTCAGATTCCAAACATTCTCTTACAGAATCGTATTTCTCCCCAATCATTGTACTAATTAAATCCTGCCCAAGAGAGCTTAAGTCGTCAACTAAGCTTTCAGAATTTTGCACTTCACTAGTCAGCATATCCGAATTATCTGGCGAATCAATATGTCCAATTTCAGAGCTGTCAGATCTTTTCGTAGAATCAAATATGTCACTACCTATACGCGCTGAAACAAATCGCGCAAGTTACGAAGTGGCACGAATAAATTAATTATGCTATGAATTGTATAATATAATATATGTATACATAATGCACGTACCGATCTCACTTTCGCTATTTCGTATTACGTAACTCTTGAAATCCAAAGTGTCGGAGACAATACTATCCATACTGACGATACTATTACTGCAGCTACCTCTATTTGTATCCATTTTCGTTCTGTTTTCAAACTTCTGATCGGGTTCGGGAGATACGTATCTAGATTGGACAGAATCTGTATCAGGAGACATAATTGTATCTTGCATGGTAGCATCGTCTGACGGTGTACTTGTATCGAAGTTAGTTCTTGAAACAAGTGTTTGAAATTCCGAAGATTCTATGTTATTAGATTCAGTTAACTGTTGTTCAGTAAACACATGAATTTCTGTTTCCTGCTGATTGTTGTCTTGCAAATTAAACGGGCTGCAACAAGAAAAAAGTAAATCTACAACTTTTCGATATTTTCTACAACATTAAGACCGTCGCGCATCTTTGCGAAGCGCGGCGCGGCGAAGGGAATGAAAGGAATTAATAATAATTAATTAATTGCCGCTGCGCTTCAGTCAATTGTTCATAAACTTTTCTCTTCGTATCGCCGTGCTTCGTCAAAACGTGCGACGGCCTTTATTTATGCCCAACTATGTATTTCAGAAGCGAACCACAATCAAAAGAAGAAGCATTTATACATACAATTTTCTATACATTGCAGTAATTATTTTAAACTATGAACTGAAGTACCCACCTGTGCGGTAAATTTTCACTATTTCGTCTACTGTCAGCGAAACCATCAGGAGCGGGTAATGTTAATAGCTCCTCGGCTTGAGAATCTCTTCTGAGATCAGGTATTGGACTTAAAGATGCCACGTTAGGAGTAGGACTGGTATTAAATGTTGAATCTTCTGTGCTGTTTACAGATTCTAATAATGGTTCCATAGATAAGCTTTCAATGTGGTCCACTTTTAAACCGGGAATATCCATTTGCTGCTTCTTATCTGGGGCGTATTTTTTTATTATAAGTACTTTTCAGAACATTGAGAGAAAATATTTTTTTAATAAATACTTAAGGAGTCATTCCTGTAATCACGCCGCAAAATTCGGTATTTTTTTCTCAGTGAATACAATGAATAAGAATGTCAAACTTTTTTTCATTTATTAAGCTACTTATGTATACGGAACAATTTTTTAGATACACTTTTAATTATGTTTTTTCAATGTTATCTGGAGGTAAAAATCGAAGTAAAAATGGGAAATTTCGAGACTTGAAGTTTCAATGCGCGCAATTTTGTTAAATTTTGACTTATGTAGCTAATTCTGGCGCCTTCGATAGCGATACTCATAAGGATTGAGAATCAGTTTGGTTTTTTTGTTTCAGATGAGTCTGTGAGGTGAAATCACTCCCGCCGTCTTTTCAAAGGCGCGATTTTTACCTTGAGATAACATTAAAAAAACATAATTAAAAGTGTATTTAAAAAATTGTTCCGAAAAACCTGAATTTTGCGGCCTGATTAAGGGAATGACCCCTTAAAAAGACTATTATCGTAAACTTACTTGATACAGAATTCAGTATTGTAATATCATCCAGCGACATTGGTATATTTGTTGTTTTAGCAGTATGTTTCGTATCTGCATCAATCACAGCCACTTGCGAATACTCCACAAGGTGTCTTATAATTCTTTTTAAACTGTTTGCTCTACAGTGAAGTAAAAACAATTAAAGATATTTAATATCGTTTATGTTCTATCAGTGCTTAGAATATCTTTATACAAATAATTGTGCGATGTACCTTGACATTACAATTTCTTTTTCTATGAACCGTGTTCTTTGAACTCTCTTTAAATTCGTTATATCTTTCTCTGGTTTCTCTAACACCCCTTTTTCACAAATGTCAGGCGAAACAGACACTTCGGTATTTAAAGTAATGTTATCCAGATCACCCACATGTTCAGCTAAGTAACTTTCTTCTTTACATAACGTTTGCAATAACAAATCAAGCTTTTGCTGAAGCATTTTACACTGTTCCTCCATTTGTTGGTCCTCTGAGTTTATATTTTCCATTATATACGCTGCAAAATCTTTTACCGTGTCGCACAAAATTCTGCGATTAAAATACTTTGTCAGAGTAATCGTTATTTGTCAATTTATGAAGTAATATTTCTGATGATCTTGTACGGTACTTATAAAGAAAATATGAATCTATTTCCAATCCTTATAGAATACTTACTTAATGCTAGGTAAAACCACACTGTCCTGATCCGACTGTAAAATGTTTGTTATGTGAGCGATAACATTGTTTTCGTATTGATGGGCAACGTTGGACTTCAAAGTTGTATCGGATCGACTTAAAGAAGTTTTATGACATGGCAAAGATATGCTACGTTCAAAAGTCATAATACTCCATCGATCGAGCATTTTTGTTCCTGCCTTTTCGTATTTCTCTAACAACTGGGGTAAGTGGGCGTCATCGTCGCAAGAAGATCCCCAACCTAATACACGTGCCAGATCATTCCCGGTTCCCAAAGGCAGGACTCCAACTTGGCACTGCTTCTATTTCAAATTTCCAAGCAATAAATAATGGTATTAAGGGTGCTGAGATGCATGCATTAAAAGCCGCTAATAGTTATCAAAGCGCCAAAGTTCGTGTAATTATTTACTATCGCTACAAAATCCATTACTTTAAGTATATTTATAAAGTGGAGGAAAAACTGTAGCTGTTATTAGAATATTATGCAGATTAACTACAGAGACTTGTAGAAGGGAATTGTATTTTTAAGTGTATGGATTTTGTAGCCATTACAGAACATACGTTGCGAATAAGCAGAACAATAGTTATATGTACATACATAAAAAGAAGTTTGTTTCTGACAATATAAATATTAAGATCAAATACGATTGTTCTTAGAAAATACTATATATTAAATTATTGCATAAGATTTGTCAATTTCCTATTAAATACAAAAGTACGAATCTCAACAGAAAATTTCAAGACTTCCAGAAAACTATCTTTATACATGCTATCTACGAAGTATAAAGAGAGCTGAGTTAAAGTATTTTTATCAACTTTCCCTTTACATTAATACAATCTGTATTTCGATTAATATTAGCATTTCTCAATTCTCTTTAATCCCTTCTTCCCCTTTCTCAAATTACTATCGCTCTAAATTATTATTACAAGTGGGCCTTGTAACGAATTAATATAAAACCTCATCGCGTGAATTCGGTACAATAATACAGGAGCAATTAGAATGTTATCGCATTGCGATATCATCTCCACTTACGCAAGACAAAATAGGTATTTGCTTTCAACCACTCATGTTTGCATTTTAATTAAATCGCTAACAATAAATTTATTATACTGTGAAGTTATAATTTCAGTTATAAAGTAAATATACCTTTATATATTTTTGAAGATGAGCCAACTTCTTTGTACGAATTGCGTGGCAGTATTTTTTACATCAGAGTGCTTCATAGCTTCTGATGAGAGTTTAGATCGCAGACTCTCTTTACACCATGAAATTTAAATTCAAATCATTCCACTAACGTGCTATTTATATCAGCACCCAAGATGTGACGAAGGGTTATTTCAATAAATTAAAAAAAATTCTATAAGTTAGAGTATCTATACTGGGTGTCCCGGAATAAGTGGGAAATATTTGGAGGATGACTTCGGCACATCTAAGTGATAAAAAAAAAATCATATAAAGATATGTCCTATTTGACTTTGTTTTTGAGTTATAACGAATTTTGTATTGCCCATTGACAGTGTCAAAAGTCTTCGAGAAAGAATTGAGCAAGGTTTCCAGCAGAGCCGAGCGAAAGCTGGATATATGGAAAGTAAAAGTCATTGGTAAGATGTTTGCGGGCTTGTATTCAGACGCGAGGAAGTCATTTCGAGAAAATCTAATAAAAGTAAGCAGATACAGTCGAAAACAAAATCAAGTAGGGCATACGATTATATGAACTTTCTTTATTATTTAGATGTGCTGAAGTCACACTTAAAATATTTCCCCACTTATTGTGGGGCACCCTGTGTATAGACTTTACGTTTTGTACAAGCTTTCTACCGACTGATAAATTTTCCAGTACAAATTCCTTTATTATTATAATTCATATAAATCATTATTTGTTAAATGTGCTGCGTATAATATCATTAATAGAATGATCAATAAAGTTTGAAGAATTAGAGAACATTATTCTATAGAATTGTAAATAAGAAACAATAATAATATAATATTTAAATATTCATAATATTCTAAAACGACAAATATTCACATCCAGGAATTCTTAGGAAATGCGTGCTTAATTTACACTTACCATCTACAAATAAAGTTAATGAAGCTTCACGCATATAAAGAATCCTAATGCACAAACACCAGTATCATCTGAAATAAAATTAGAAAAGAGACACGCCATGCTGTTTAAAATATTAAAGCTTTTCATAATCACTTACTTAGACCTTCTGTGAAATTTACGGATCACTCCTTTAAGTAACTTTAGATAAATCTGACCCAATACAAAGTACATACATACATACGTACATAGAGCTGAACTTACTTATAGTATGCAGCAAGAAAATTCTTGTAAGAGTATAGCTCCTTTCAAGAGATGTCAGATAAGTATTTACGCTTGACATCAAAAAGTACCCAAATTTTTATTACACACTTTGCAGCCTTTTTACCATTTTTATCTACATCATAATAAGTTTCGAAATAGTTATTCTTTCCTAACACTTTTTATCGAAGCTAATTTACTCCTAATTCATTAACTATGTATATTGAGCCAAATTGAAACGCAAATTTCATAAATGCATGCAATAGCTAAAAGTAATTCTTTTCTGTATCTTTTTCCATGTTGATTAAATATGACCATGTAATTAACGACACGATCGAATGATTGAAACTGAACTACATATTATTTTGTAAGAAATAAAGGTATTTGGTAGCTGAGTTTCTGGCCGAACAATTAAATTTCTACAGAAGGACTAAGAGAATTAAGTAGACTTTGTAAGAGTATTCTAGCATATATTACGGTAAGATATTATGAGATTCTAAATAATAATGAAAAGGTGCAAACATGCGATGTACATATAATAAATAGGGAAATAAATTTCATTTCGAGTATGTGTCACCTTAATTACGTTTCTCCAACTATAACATTTTATGCTACCTAAATGTGTTTATACTTGTACTCAATGTTCGTGCACACACGTGTGTGCGTGTGCGAACGTAGTCTAATATTAATAATTCTATGGAGCATTACAGTTTCTGCACAACACAATCATATTTAAGGTAAACCTATGTATATACACTACATAGTAAAAGTTCAGACTCATGCAATTAGCTAATATTTACAAAACAGAAGATCATTCGAATTTTGAATTTTTACTTACATGCATTCCTAAACGATCGATCTCGGAAAGAACCCAACCAACGGAACCATCTCCGCTGCACACCAAAATCCGAAATGGATCAAAGTGGCGAAACAATCTCAGCCTATACGCAACGAATTACTAATAAGTATCATTCGGAGAGCCTTGAATTTCATAAAATTTGAGATAGCAGAAATTTTACCCCGGCCCTGGTCCTCCTTTTATAAGGTCAAATACTTGTGCTGGATTTAATAATTGTTTAAATCTTCTAAGAAATTTAACACCTTGATTGTCACCAGATTTACTATTTACAAATACTAAAAGTGGACTGCACCCGGTAGGTCTAATAGCTTCCCAAGCTTCGTCACTACCTATCGAACATAAATGTGCGCTTTTTAAAATTAATCTTAAATACGTATAAGAATATGATACCGCGAAACTACGTAGTATCAGAATTTATGTCGTCAATGCTTTACAAGCGCAAAAGATTAAATGAAAAATATTGGGTAGATGCGTGTATATTAGGGTGGCTCTTATTTACTCTTAATTTTAGCTTAAATTTGGGCCCGAAATTCGCAAAAATATCGATGATATAGACATCAGAAGTGTCTATACTGTCTAATCTAAATGTGTATATCTTCGATATTTTTGCGCATTTCGGGCCCAAATTTTCAGGAAACATTCATGACATATCAAGCACTGAAAATATGGAATTTTTTTTAAAAATATTTTTAGCATATCTCGGTATATGACCCCCCCCCCTAAATGTTTAAAAAATAGTCCTCGCAAATAAAAAGTACATTTTTTTCCGCCTTCATAAATAAAAAGTATTTGAGAAGGATTTAAACTTTCATAATTTGAATATTTTTTTCAGTTTTTCGGACTTTCTTCGAAAACCGCCTGTCGCACGAGAAAAAGTAATAAAACATAAAAGATGCTCCTTGTCTGGATCTACAACTTTTGTTTGATATGTTTTTTGTGTAATCAATAACTTAAAGGATAATTATGTAAAATCGACTTGGTGAGCTGAGAATAATTATTTAAATGTTCAAGGGCCCAGGGGCACCTTTTACCCTTACCGGATCCGGCTCAAACTTTACACAGATTTTTATTATTATTATTTGAAAATATTCTGGGAGGGTGCCGCGAAGAAAATTCAAAAGTCGAAAATAAGAGCCGCCCTAGTGTATATTGTATACACATGAAAGCATTGAAAAATTGTGGGAAACAATGGAATGTTACAAAAGTCTTGTAAATAATGTTACCTATGCAATTTGTGTTACCAACTATGTTACCTATACTATGCAACGCTGTAGGAGGAACTACGCTCAATTTAGCTGGTCCTAATAGACATTTAACGCTTATGGCAGGTCTACATGCTGTGTGTACCGTAGCTCTACACCATAAACATCTCCAATCTTGAAGCCTACATGATAGACAGAAGATAATGAATACAGATTATAAACACTAAGTAATACATAATCCCTACACCATAATTTCATACCTGAGCACAGAGCCACAGGTTTTGTCGCACACCAAACATTTTGAGGATACTGGTAAGTTGCCTTCCATCCATTGATGCGGCATGGTAATGTTCTAAACAAAAAATATAAATTGTCCATTTAATCATTATCACTTTTGCCTTTGTATGCAATGAAATTGACACAAGAGAATGAAGAAAATTTTCGAATTATAGAGGTTTTGAAGTTATCGAGGTCCGACTGTATTACATTCCTCGAAGGTCGGTATTTTCTAAGGAAACACAGTTTCAACAAATCTTGTATACATACCCCATCTTGGTCCTCAATAATGTCCTTGCCAATAGATGCCAATGTGGTCCATTTGCAATTATTTATTGCTTTAATGCTACACCGTTTGTGAATCTTATATTTACATATTTCGCAGCTCAAACCATGAGAAGTAACACCTACGATAATAGTATTTAATTCCTAATATTAAATTCAATTCCTAGTCTTATATTAATATAAGAATAATGATTTAATAATACAGTGAAAAAATTAACAAGTCCCTTTCTACTGTGCGTGTTGGTTATTCGTACAAAAATATGTATTACCATAAAGAGCATCTCTGCAAACGTTACAGTATGTTGGTCTTGCATGACTAGTTGCGTACCAGTTATGATTACCAGTAAGCATCTCTGTGATTCCAGCATCCGTTTGAGGATGATTCTCCGCCACTGCTCTTAATGAATTCAACCAATCCTCCATTTCCTGTCTACTTTCGCCACAGAGAACCAGTGATCGGAATGGAGTTATCACCTATTAAGAAATATGCCGTCCAAAGTTACAAAACGAACGCTCGGAGTCTCATTTTGGTAGCTCAGAAGAATCAAAAGAGAAATAGTATCTTATGAACGAAGAAATTCAAGGTACAGAACTTTAACATTTACTTTTTATTAAACTGCAACAGAGCGTCACTGTGTCGTAAAATAATTTAGCCGACTTAGTCTTATAGTTTGTGTTACTTGCCTCCAGATCTATAAACCTTAACATAGACTATAAAAGTAAAGGGAAGCGTCAATGCTTGCAAACATTATCAATATCTTAAAAAACTTAATATGTATAAATATAAGCATGAGTATGAATAGTGGTTTGTAAAACAATAGACACATGGTACAGGTGTACTCAACCAAATTTTTGAACTTCATTTTCTTGAGAATAAAGGCTCGGTTAAATTTATTTATAAATCTCTCTCTCTACCCTGTATCATGAACTTGTGTTTCGGCTAAAATACTCATTGAAAACATGAATAAATTAACACAGGCTAGAGAGGAAGATAATAGTAGCATTGCTATCCAATGTGCCATGTACTAATTACATTTCTACAGGAAAATCAAAGTTACAAGTATGAACTTACTTTATGTAAGATCAGAGTATTTATAAAAATCTGAAAGTGATTGATGATCATTCTTCGATACATCGAATTAACGAATACTAAATATATTAGACATATTTATATTATAAATAAGATGTCAGATAATTTCGGGGAAATAACCTTGTATATGTACGTATGTGTGTGTTGATGGCGTAAAGCGAAATATTACCTTGAATCGAGAACGGGTTCTCTGTTGCTTTGGTGACATTTGAATTGCAATCTCAGACACATTTGAAGCCGTACGATTTGCACGTATCCCGAATAACTGCGAGCGTTACATTGGAACGATGGGAATTGACAATCGGGGATGCGAAGAGTATCATAGCAAAGTGCGTCGGGCATCGGAATAACCGAAGTGCTAGCTGTGTGCGCGATGCTCTTTTCTTCTCCTTTATGCCATTGCTATGTCCTATTTTCCATGGCGCATGTCATGTCACCTCGTTTATAAATAAATGTCTAAACGAAAGAGACGTGCATTGTTGTAGAACCTTTATTGCACGCATGGCTCACTTTGCTCTGCATGTTTATCCGGCCTCCACTTGCCTCCCGCATCCACGCCGAAAATGCGAAAAGTAAACGTAAAAGGCGCAGAACGAGAACCACGTATGCATACACGCGCGCACCAAATTCTTAGGGAACGTCCACTCAAAACAGGGGTTGAATGGTTGAATTGAGCCGATATATCTACATACACAACATATGTATGTCCATATGCGCGTATATTTAGTTTCAGATATTGATTATATAATTAAGCGAGACTTTAAAAGGCAGAGTATCTAAGTACTAATTAGCAAATGTAAGGTTCATTACTTCTGCTTAAAAGATTATGTACGTTATTTTCGATTGCCTAGAATATTGAAATTTCGAGAAATTGAACAGTAATATACAGCATGAGAGAAGAGATAGAAGGTTTAACCGTATATTGTAAAATACATGGTTTCACCGGTTTATAGGATGTTAATAAAAAGTTAAGTATGTATTTGGCAGCTTAACTAAGTATTTAGCTCGAATAGGAAAACATGTGTACATAAGCGGGAGAACTTTAAAACTTTCGGCTATTGACAAGCGAGTGTATAAATAAGTGAAATATATACACATAAATATGTGAATAGACAGCTTTTATTCATACATAGTATAGCTTAGAATTGTATTTTGAAATACTCAAGTACAATATGGATAATAGTATTTTTAGAGAAATGAAAATTAAAAAGTAACTCCGATAAAAGAGCGAGAACCCCGCGTCACGACCGCTAGGGTCGTCTGAGCGCTCCTCTTAATTCACTCACGCTCCGACGCTGGCGCTAGCATCGCTCATCTCGGTTACCCTTATGCAGGATTCACATGTAGATACGTAACCACCAAAAATTGTCAAATATTGTAACGATTTTCAGGCACGTTTACACACCCACACAAAGCATATTAAAATAACATATTCGTACATTTATTTACACAGGCTTAAATGAATCAATAAACCTTTCCCCCCGAAGTATTATTTAGAACAAATGGCTAACGCTATAAAGCTGAGCTACAACGTAATAAATTTCCAATCTAAATAATTACTACAAATTTACTTTGTTCTGAGTTCTCTATTACTCTGTGCGAGCATCCATACGATAAACAATAGAAACGTTTCAATAATCTTACGTGAGGGTAGTAATTTAGTTACATCTAGTCTGAAAAAATTGTAATAATATTTTCACTCTTATATATCTACAAATAATTAATCGATAACAATCTTCTCAATCTTAGTAGGATAAGAATTTGTCGCCAAGTAGAATGAAATGATCGCGGTGATATAAATGCGATCGATATAAAGTGGCATTCTAAATGAGGATTTCGCAATAAATCAGCTAGGTATACTATTGGTTATCGGTGTAACACAGCGCACAGTTGAGTGAGCTAGCTGTGTTGAATCTGTGATCACTTGGTTCAAGGGAAAAGATTAGAAATTAATCAGAGCCGTGTATATGGTTAAATTTCTCGGTAGATAGTTAGTAATTACTGTGTTATAATATTGTAATTAATTAATAGAAGACATAATAATGATTTTGTTAGAAATACACAATAGGATACTAGAAGAGACGTTAACTAACAAAATAAAGAATGCTTTATCGGGGTAAGTGAAATGCTTTCATTTCTGCAACATCAGATATTTTATGCTTCCGATGTAAAGTCAGCGATTGCAAGGGCGGTGTCCGTTTTAAATATTAGCAGTGTTTGTTTTAGCAGAAGTTCTCTTCGACGTCCACGCGCGATATAAACGTCTTCCTAAGTTTAAAGGAATTATTTTAAAGTCAACCTCATTTGTTTGCCTTATGTCAAATATTCTTTTTTTATGCAACATATAATATCCACGATGCTTGATCTTAAAAATTTTATCGAAGCTGTCTTAATGGTAAAGGTCGAGAAATTGTTGCGTACAATGAATATCTAATTAAAATATATGTCTGCTACAATCATACAGTATTATTAATCATTTCTTTCTTCTTTCTTCCCATTTTATATGTCCTGCGAGTTTAGCATTTACTATATTTAAGGTGTGCTTTCTTATAGTAACAAACCAGAATCTACAGATGTTGTTATACCAGATTTCGATGGAGTTTTATTTCACATTTCTAATTTAAGTGGTGACAAGTCGAAAATTAGAGTAAGTGCACAAGAGCTTTATGATATTACATTCTTTCTAAGTACAGCAAACTGTCTTTAATACGCTTTGCGTAACAACAAAGATCACATTCAGTTTATTCTCTTACATTTTTAATGCTTTATTAGCTGCATGTTATGGAACAAACTTATACTCGCCGCTGACTTCCTTCAAATTCATAAATTGTTTGTAAGATCGCGATTCCTCAATTATATCTTAGGCTTATATCAGCGCTGTCCAACTTGCCTCTTGAAAGGCAAACGCCGTCCCCACCATCTTCCGCCGAGTCAAAGTAACAGCGAATCCTTGTCTACACAACTGTCACGGTCTCCTTTTTAGCGTTGCGAGGTTTCTTTGACAACAAGTCACGCTGCTCGAAAGAAAGGTTGGAAGGGGATGCAGGCGCGTGAGGGGCCCCTACGCTGGACAGCGCTGCCTTATAGTCTTACGGGCTATATACTAATGTGCTTTGAGAGGAAGGTTGTTCTCGGAATCGCATAGGGGCAAGAGGGTTTCTTCACTCTATTTGTCGATGTTGTCGTGTCAGCCAATAGCGACAATATGTGTGCCCTACCTCTGTAATTATGTTCGTACTATTCGGACCCAAGAGTTTCTCACGACAACAATTCGTAAATGCACAGTACTAAGGTCGTGCTCAGATATATTAGCCGATGAGTTCGGTTTCGCGAGCAGCACGCGAGAAGAAATCAGCCAGTACCACTTGACGATCGTGGATTGGCAGTTGAAGTTGCTGGGCCCCCGAAGGATATGGTGGGGTAACAGAAACGCTGCTCCGAAGCCGTGTGGATGTTGTTTATTCTTAGCGTAGTAGTGGTGTGCGTTACGAAGCTATGCGTAAACCAATACGAGATGAAGCTATGCGTAAATCAATACGAGATGAAGCTATGCGTAAATCAATACGAGATGAAGCTATGTGTAAACCAATAAGAGATGAAGCTATCGAGAAAGAATCAATGTTCAGACCAATAAAACTCTGGAATTTTTTCAGAGCTAACGCACACCTATTCTGATGTGTGCATTTCTACGCTGACAGCTCGGTTTGACCTACACGCCAGAAGCGTGGCAGCACTTCTGGCTCACTCTTGTTCTGCGAAGGCAAGAGCGAGATGAAATGAGAGCGAGTCAGAAAACGTAGAGAAAAGGAGCACCGAGGCAGGCAAGCAGTGTGGTGGGAGAATACCTCTCACGAAACTCACCGGCCAATATATCTGAACACGACCTTAGACTTACAAATAATAGGGAATGAAACACTTGCTTTTGCGCGTATATAAGAGCAGCTGATAATGCGTTAAGATTGAAGTTCATAAGGGATACTTTATTTTGCTCTTTCTTTTTTGTGAATTTTAACATAGGGTAAAGGTACCAGTAATTAACGACTTTTCAGAAAAACCTTATTTTTCACGTTTTTCTGAAAAGTTGTCAACTACTGGTACCTTTACCCTACACCTTTGTATTTTGGTAATACGTTGCATTTCTTGCAGATAAGTATTTTACTCAAATTTTATAAACAATTACAAGAACACGGGGCTGATGAGCTACTTAAACGCGAATATGGATCTTACCTTATAGATCCTGAGAATGGTACAGTTTCGTTAATGCTATCAAAGATTTCATTGTTACGTAGAGGTGAAATATTTTATTTAATCTTTCTTCTTAGGCTACAGTGTGTCCGTATTGATAGACCTGGAGAATTTACCAGAAGATTGGGAGGCATTAGTTAAAAAAATTGCACTACTAAAAAGACATTGTTTCGCCAGTGTTTTCGAAAAGTATTTTGATTTCCAAGAGGAATATTGCACAGAGCTGCAGAAAAGGGCGGTCATTCAGTACAGAGATGAAGAAACTATGTAAGACTACACCTTCGTTCTGCAGCTATATTCTGTAATGCAACTAACTAGCTTGTTAATACACCGATTCTTTATATTAAGGTACGTCGAAGCCAAGAGTGATAGAGTAACAGTGGTGTTTAGCACAGTGTTCAAAGATGAAGACGACATGGTTATTGGAAAGTTATTTTTACAAGAATTAAAGGAAGGTAGACGCGCGAGTCATACAGCTCCGCAAGTTCTATTTAATCACCGCGAGCCACCGTTAGAGCTGCAGGATTCCATGGCAGCAGTTGGAGACTGCATTGGATACATTACATTCGGTAAATGGTTCTTTGTATCTTGCCCGGCTTTGTGGATAAACAAAAGTAGAGTACTTATTTATCTATTTATCTTGTTTCTAGTATTGTTTCCACGTCACACAAATAGAGAAGCTCGCGATAATACCATTGACTTAATACACATGTTTAGAAATTACTTGCACTATCATATCAAGTGTAGTAAAGTTTATATTCACTCAAGAATGCGTACCAAAACGACAGACTTCTTGAAAGTATTGAATCGAGCAAGATCCGAGTCTAAAACCACCGAAAAGAAAACCATTACGTAAGTTTCCTTTCTCCTCTTAGATACTCTTAACGCATCCTATTGGAATAGTAAAATTAAAAGTCTGATATCTTGCAGGGGTCGAACATTCATCAGGAAGGAATGAGTGCAAATGTAAAGGTACATTCCTAACGTTGTTTCGATAAAAGATAAATGACAAAGCTCTCGTTTGTCTTATAGATTGGCTGGAAGTTCTTTGATCTTCCAACGAGAAAATATTCTTTGTAATGGAAGATCCTAACTCGTAAGGTTAACGAGCCGAGAGCTTTCAATCTTCGAGTCTTACAACTCATTGTCTTTGAACAGTACAATGTTCTTTAGAAAAATCTATATCGCTGCAGACACATTTAAAATGTTACGTGTACAGCAACAAAACGCATGATTAAAAAGTCATTTTATATTAAAGTTCTTAAATTAATGCTACAAGAATGCATAGTCTCTAAAGAAATCAGGGAATATATAGTCTGTTCGTGAACGAAGTTAAGGAGCATTTTTCTATTTTACTGTTTCTCTATGTAAAAAAACGACGTTAACGACATTAATATTGATTTCTATCGATCAAAGTATGTACAACTGCATGTTCTACTTTTTAACATCCTTCGCGTTAAATGATTTTCGTGAAAATCATCTCTTCTCTATCCGAGCCCGCGTACAGCGAGGAATGTTTAAAATGTGAAGAAACGCGTGGGCTCTATGAAATAATATACTATTGTATCATTTGTATGTTTAACATAGCATTGTGTTTTTTCATAAATTATTTTTATTGTCTATACTCTCTTATTAACGTATAATTATTGTAAGATAATAAAAGTATTAATTCTACATAATAGGTGAAATAATTAGAAAACCTTTTGTTTATATTAATCGGAAATATTTATCTAGCAATTGAGGGGATTAGCATTATCGATTTAGAAATCAAATTAGCAAGTGGACGCAAGGGTTTGGGAAACAGGATTGAGGTGCAAACTAGGGAGTGCCAGACACGAGCTTTCATTAATAACCACGCCCTTTTATTTAGCACTGACACAAGGAACATGTGTCCTTAGAGCTTCAGTTCCAAGTGTCCCCTCGGACGGAATACCCCATTGTATTATTTCTTAAACTTCTATGTAATTACTGTTTCCATGATTAAATGAAGATTTAAGTTTATCGAAATTCTTGCTACACTTTTCAAGACGTGAGTATTATTCATTAATGTGAAAATTATCAGGCATAAACATTATTTATACATATTTAGTTTGCAATATCATCTGCACACTTGTATGAATTTTTGTTAGCGGAGTGTATCGTAGATATGTTTAGCTGCAAAGTAAAATTTATGTAATCTTATGTAGCTTTCGTTTATGTAAATTCATTTAAGAGTATAAAGTATGATTGTATACAATTAATGTAAGATGATCGAATAACTACAGAACGATTTAAAAATGAACGAATTTCATTTCAATCTACGAAAAGGAATTTACTCTTCGGATCTATTCGAGCAACTGACAATTTTCAGTCGTTGCGTTACGAAGGAAATGGATGACTCAACTATCGCATCAATTTTATCTTCGTCGTCTTTCTCGCCATGCTCACCTAACGAAGTAGCTATACGTCCAGGGGACTGTGTCGAAGGTGGAGTCGAAGAATGGTTGGAGGATGAAGCATTACCGGGGTTTCGTGTTTGGCAGCTCGCTGGCATAATTCTTTCTATCTTGCTTAGTATACTCATCGGACTTTGCTGTTGCATCCGATTTAGAGTACCGCGAACTAAGCAAGAAATAGAGGCTGATTATATACGGAAAAAGATAACGAAAAGCTTTAGACAGGAATTATCTAAAATTAGTAACACAGAGATGGACGACATGGATTTAAAGAAAGGTAAAAACGTTCGGTTCTAAATGGAGTTCTAATATATTTCCACTTTTATTATTTCAGTTAGTCCTAATACATATATTTCTCTCTTTTGATATCAGCATTGAATAAAATCCAAAATAAGTTTGACACGGAGACGCATGAGGTACAGAAAGAGCATCAGGAAACGACGCGCAAATGTATACAACATGGATTACGATCAAGATTCAATGCAATGTTTAGAGGCATTCAGTTTACGAAACACGAGCATACTCAACCTGACAATATAATTTGATAAATTTACAGATAATTTGTATAACGACAGGGATAAAATTAACAAGTGTAATTAGGCACGGATACCTAATTAGCTTCACCAAACATTATTACTGTTCCTCGATTGAAGTTCTTAGTTAAGTTATATTCAGCGCGATATAATTTAAGAAACACAGCACATCGAACAGAATGAGTAAAATCTACACAGTGTTAATTGACTAAATATAATCTTTATTTTGTTAGTATAATACAGAAATTAAGTTTTACTTCACATGCAACAATAATCTACAGCAAAGGATAATATACCTTGGAAAGCACTCAATGAGACTACAATGTACATTACCTACCGCGTCACGTTTTATTTACTTATATTTATTATTAAATTTTTTTTCATTTAGTATTATATTATTAAATGGTTAGTATTGTTAAAGATGCTGACCTTTTTCACTATTATTGAATAAAATTAATCTTTACAAATTATACGTACAATGTAAATGAATCTCCGTGGATGAGAGAAAGAAATCACAGTACAATCTTTATGTAATTAGTAATGATTAAAGACCATACTACTGCATTTGTTTTTAAATGACGTTGAATTATTCTTAATCATTCTTAAATACGAAGTTAAATCTTATAAGAAACAAATTTTTTTTTTAGGTAAGTCATATTTCTTATTGTCTCTCCCTCTCCCCCTGTTATTAGAAAAGAAGCGAAACATTTTTACTGTTTACTGCACACTTCCGATACTTGTGAATTTAAAATAATACGTACACCCTTGGAAATATTGTGAAATGAAACACAATGAGATGCAAATATTTATAAAAAATATTTATTACTCGCGAAATATAAAACAAGTAGTATAATTGCAGAACTAAATCAAACGTAAGCACGCAACTGGGCTCACTTTTACAAAGAGAGTATCTTGGTGATAAGAAACAGGAAAAAAGAAGAGATAAGAAAAGTCAATGCTCCTTGAAAAGATGCGTGAAAACTCAAGAATATATGAACTTAAACTTTTAAATTCATTTTTATAAAACTTTCAGCCGTATAGAATCTTTGTAAGAATAATCTATATTAAATAATATTATTTCTCACAGAGAAATAAAAGTTTTAGAGGAGACGTGATTTGTCATACACACATCATTTGCACGTAACACGTTACCACGCACGCGTATAGGAATGATTCAATTAATCATAGTGCCTTAACTACCTTAATGCTCCTTCCGTCTCATAAAATCAATCTAAATTAATCACATAAGGAAATCGACAAGAGGTTTATAAAGGATTAATCTAAATTCTTAACATTGTACAACACCAACTGGTATATTATTTTTCATATTTTTAATAATATCACATAGAGTAGTTGTTCACACGGAATATTGTAATTAAGTTTTGATGTACGCATTAAAAAGTCTAATACCTTTCAAAGCTTGTATGGATCAATAAGTACCAAATAATGCATTAAATTTGAGAAAATATGTAGTTGCTCATTTAAATGTTTCGATAAGAAGGAAAGTTATGTTCAAATAATTCTTTGTTTCTCATTTGTGCTATCTATATTTTTGCAAATAGATATACAGTTTTTAGAAAACGTAATTTACATTAATGGCATCGATTTAGTAACGTCAGAACAAAAACAATGCGTCTCGTTAGATCCATACTGTAGCTTTATTTTTTGATTTTGCTAGAATGAATGCCTAGGATTATTGCTATAAGTAGACAAAATTTTAAGACAACTCTCCGTACGGAGGGAAAGGTACTTGTCTCTACTCGTAAGTTAGCAAAGTTTAGGAGAAACTTTGTGGACTAGAGAATCAGACAGAATCGTAATGTACAATATAGACTATTTTCAAAGGATTCGAAGTCATTGTACATTGTGCAAAATGTTTCCATACAGTGAAGGAACTACTTATGCCATTTTTATTTTCTTTTTAAAATCTACCTGCATGCGTTCTCTCTGTACGATCCTATCGGTAGTAATAAATGGGGCATAGACTGATTGACATACAAGTGTAACGATGACAGGGCACCTCTAATTGATGAAGGCTGGGAACTCACTACGAGGTAAGAGGTTTTCATAGAGCTCGACCAAATAGCATTGAATTGCGCTACAAGACCACTAGCAGCAACCGCGACTAAATGGTCGTTTAGGCGTACCTTCACGAGATTTTATTTCTCCACCATGAGAATTTCATTTTCGGACTTAAATACTGAAAGCTGACCACCGTTTGAGGTATCAGAGATAAGATTGGTAAAAAACTTCCACAGCTGCGACTTTTTGGTTCGTCGTCTAATGGCTCTGTTACAGTTTCGCTCATAATGTTATGATGAGGCGTAGAATATGGATATGGCGTTGACAGTGGATTACAAGTAATATGTACCTCCCCCGTATTCCATTTATTTTTCGCATCGTCTGAGTCTTTCCCCTGTGTTGTTTCAGAGAGGCACGTGAAAGGTACCTTTGCATCTGTGGAGGTGACGGAACAATTAGAAATATTGATTATACGAGTATCCAATGTCAAGTCAATACTGTTACAATGATTTGCCGCAACGTTATCTATCGTAGAGTTTGACAAATTCAATGACTTTAAGGATGCTTTTCTATAAACTTTCGACCGCGCAAGGGGTTTAATTGTTAACTGCGGCGACGATACAGATCGTACGGAGTAGGAATTAGTGTCTCTATTAATATCCGTATGATTCTGCATAGAGTGGCTATCGTAACTTTTTGTATTTAAACACTTATTTTTTACGGACATATTAGGATTCTTGGATCGAGGTGTGGATGTAATTGAGCTCGTGGGTGTTGTAGCATTTGACACACTTTCTCCTCGGGTGGTTATAGAGTTTTGTATAGTGCACTCGTTGGATTTTCTTTCATTATCATATTTTATATATTGAGTAGATACAAGATCATAGTTTTTGTAAACAGCTGCAGGTTTTAGTATATGTTTTATAGATTGATTATGTCCTTCTGTTTCATTTACGGAATTGGGAATAGAAGAGGAGGTCTGAGAGCGGATAGGGGTAGTAAGGGTAAGCGCTTCATTTGCTCCTAACTGGTTAGGGCCGAATGAAGCGTCCATGAACCCTCAGCTTGGGAATCTTGAGTAAAATGCACAGGTCAAATCGTAATTCTTGAACCGACAATACTGAACATCGGTGCGCAGCCAGTCGCCGGAACATTTCAGATAATCAGTTTGTTCCAAATCACGTGGACAACTAGCAGCTACGGATTCTTTGTTAGCGAACACGGTAACAACGAATTTTTTCGGCTTGAACGTGTTCAGGACACGTCGTATTATCTCCTCATACGATGCCTCTGGAATGTTACTCTCAAATGACACGTACGAGAACTCTGACTCCGGTGTAATGTGAATAGTCATGTAATTCCCCTGTAAAATACGTGCATTAGTCGCGACTGAAATTTTTCCAATTAAAGGACGAGTCCTATTTAGGACGCTAGGAATAAGGTGATACTTGGGATTATTTTTTTAAGAAACTGTTAAGCGGATCTTTTCCAAACATTCAGGGTATTTTAGTTCACATTCAAACAATAAAAATGAATTTTTTCGTTACAAAGTGTTCGGTAGAAATGGAGATATGTATAAACATGTTCGTTTGGACTCGCGCACCGGAGTTGCAAATTTGCGATTATAATGGTGGTCCAATTCTTCCCCGAAATAAAAAAGCCAAGGATTTTCTTATTTCTAGTATAATTACATTGTCGATGGA
The DNA here is from genome assembly GCF_050908995.1 of Andrena cerasifolii. Lineage (NCBI taxonomy): Eukaryota > Metazoa > Arthropoda > Insecta > Hymenoptera > Andrenidae > Andrena > Andrena cerasifolii. The sequence continues at coordinate 11,258,774 of NC_135119.1, read as the reverse complement.
CCTAAAACTTTGATAAATAAATTGAATCGAACAACTCTTTTTCCATAAATAGTACGAAATATATTGGGGCAGAAACGTAACTTTTTCTTTGAAGTCCCACTAATTTGCCAAATTTTACTGTTTTTCCGTTTGTTAGATTCATCGACAATGTAATTATACTAGAAATAAGAAAATCCTTGGTTTTTTTATTTCAGGGAAGAATTGGGGCCACCATTATAATCGCAAATTTTGCAACTCCGGCACGCGAGTTCTAACGAACGTGTTGATATATCTCCATTTCTACCGAACACTTTGTAACGAAAAATTAAATTTTTATTGTTTGAATGTGAACTAAAATACCCTGAAAGTTTGGAAAATATTCGCTCAACAGTTTCTTAGAAAAAAATTCCCAAAAATCACCTTATTCCTAGTGTCCTAAATAGGACTCCCCCCCTTAAAATCATACATTTCCATAAAGAATACTCACACTTTTTGATACTCCGTTCATTGAATATCCACAAGGCTCAAACAAGAAATCATCTATAATCATATTTGAAATAAGTTTATCGATTCCTGACTTCTGAGTCGCTTCGTCCGCAGACGAGCACACGTCTCTAGTAAAGATAGCCATCACTTCTGGGTCCAAGTGAGTCATCAGAATCTCCAGAGTTTGATCTGGCTCCGAGGGCTCATCCACAGATTTCTCTCGATTCAGAGTATACAAGTACCAACAATCCGTATCAACGGAACCCAAACAATAAGCTTCTCCATCTGAAACAGGATAGCAGAGACAGTGAAAATCTCTCCCATAAAATTATGCATATACGTATGCAGGAATATTAAAAGAACAATTACCAGGGAAGAACGTGTCGAGCAGAGCAACTTCTTCTTCGAATGCTTGATGCGGCGATATCTGCAACTCTGGCTTCTTATAATTTTTCCTCGAGTAAAATACATTCTGAAACAATTGGAAATTAAGTAGAATACAAATTCTTCTTACAGCTTCTATTAATATTTATTTCTGTACTAATGAAAGAAACGACATTGCATGAATCATCATGTGTAATACTGTAATGGGAATAGTTGAGGCACACACCATTGTGGGTGTAGGGTGAGAAACCATGAATTAGGTGTGATTTTGGACAAATGCGTTTCATGTTACAGTATCATAGGTGAGAGAGATCAATAAACCAAGAGGTAGAGATGTATCCTGTATACTAGGGGTTTCCTATATATAGACACATCACTTATCCATGCACTAGGTCAAGTTATATAGCTAAGTACTTTCAACTTCAATTGGCTAGCAGTAAATGATAATTTTTCTGAGCAAACATTGCGAAATTGTAATATCAAACTCTCCGCACTTCCTATCATTTACAATATAATAATGATTGTTATTAAAGTTTAACGACAATTTTCAATACATGCCTTCTAAGAAATAATATTATGCGTATAAGATAAAAAAACCTTTGTATACAATGGAACCATGCAAACAGTTTATTCGATGTAACTGTATCGCTATTAAGCGGTTGCAGAGTTTCTCTTTGCTCGTTATAAAAGTTCTCGATTTCTATTGAATACAGTTATATATTAAAATAAATATAATATAGGAAAATTCAATGATAAGGAGGATACTGAAGGGAGAAGAAGAAGGAGCCGAGTGGATCTGTATGGTACTGGAAAAAAGGAGAAGAAAGGAAGCCAAAGATGAAGGAAGAAGGCAAAATGAAAACACAATTTTGAGTTAAGGCAAACAATAAACCTATTTACTACTGTTAAAATAAATATAGTAAGTAAAAAATATATACACACCTCTACTTCTTCAAAACCGGTATACTCCTTCACAAGCTCCAAAAGTGGCTCCAAACATTGAAGGGGCGTAGTTGTACCACAAGTTTTCAGGATAAGCCTGCGCTTTGATAGGAACATGCTGCTTTCACTGTAACATACGAAATTTATTTTTATATAATACTTACTTCAACTCGGTTATTGTGCTCGATAAATGAGTCATATTTATATGGCGCATGAAATATTGGCAACTAGTAAAAATATCTAAAAATTTATGATAGTATATTTATATGTATACTCTTATCTTGTAAATTCTAATGTCTTTTTATAACAGAATTTATTCTTCCGATATTGTGTTTACTTAATACTGCAGCGATTCCTTTTTTCCTCACTATTTACACACATAAATCTGATAACGAACAATATAAGTAATAGACAATCACTTTGCAGTTTAAAAGAATATTAATATCTGATACAGGTTTCAGGTATAATAAGAGAAGAGTTTATTTGAATCAAAGGAATAATAATTTGAATATCGAAATCTATTGCAATTATTATTAAACATGAGGGACAATTGATCATCAATTTATTATTTTTCTCTTCCATTAATCAACTTTCTGGGCGCTGTGAGCGCATATGGATACATTCATATGTGTGCGTTCGTTCAGTGCAAGGAGTGTGTGCGGAAGGCGCCCATAGGCGTTCAGCGACTATGTGTAAGAGATACAACTAGAGGAGTCCCGCACGCGCCGTTAAGCTGACCGTCCAGACTACCAACACCCAAAGGGTTGAACTCCTATGAAGCCAAGAATAGGGGATGCGAAAAAGAAAAACAGAGACTCGAACGAGGGTGCATGCTCGAGCGGAATATATGAAGTCACTGTGTACTACGAAGAATCATTTCGCATCTTTCATAAATAACTGTAACGTAAATAATTAACTGAAGGTTATCAAAGAATGGGGATAATAATCCCTAAAAGAAATTTATTTGGCTTCCACGGCAGCGTTATTTTAAGCTCGGGATTTAGACGGTATTAGGGACCGATAAAGGTAAGCTGAAATATGCGTAGATATACGTAATAGCATTTTGCAAAATGTTCGAATAAAACGTGTAATCGTGATGCCTGAACGAGAAGCATTCTACTTGTTACATTGGCGTGGAATACGAATTTCATTACGATTTTTATGAAAGGTCGACTGAATATACTCATCCTATTAGTGTCCAATGAAAATATGTATTAAGGGGTGTTCCTAGTGCAACGGTTGAAAAAAATTAATTTATCGCGAATTAAAAAAAAGAAACAAGTATTGCACGTAGGGTTGCCAATCGCACTATAACATATAGTGTTGTACTATATTTTGGTCTAGTGTGCTATATACTCTTAGAAAAATATATAGAACGTAAAATACTATATTTCCGTTACATCGATAAAATTCTACAATTTTTATTTACTTTTTTATTTTACAGCAACTTTAATTTGCGAATTTAAACTTTGAACTTTTGAAACAAACAAAATTTATATGAAATAGTTTTATACTTTCTCTCTATTCCTACTAATTCAGCTTCTACAGAGAGGATTTTTTCTATAATGAACATGAAGTGGCGGAAAGAGAGAAACGGAGCCAGTCTATCTCTCATAAAATTGAGCTTCTCATATACACATATGTTATTTTGGGCTTTCAGTGCAATCAAACCTTTGGCATATTTGTTAAAGACAATAAATTAATAAATAGTGCAAAATGCACAGAAAAATATACATTTAAAAAATAAGATGTGATTGTTTTAATGTACTTTTATTTTCTATCACTTTCCTCTGAAAACTACTATATTTTTTCACAATGCACTATATTTTTTATCGCATTTGACCGCAAAGTACTATATTTTCCCGGAAACTAGTTGGCAACCCTAATTGCACGTTTGTAGCTTTATTCTAGTACCTTTTAAGACTATAATGAAATTTATGGTAATTAAAAGTATCCATTTATAGCGATAGAACAATATCCTTCCGGATGCCGAGCCTGATATCAGCAATTACAATTATCTCGAACTCAAAATTCAAAGAGATTGTTAATCTGTAGACGTGTGGCTATCGTCTGAAGCAGAGTAATAAAAAAGTATTGAGAAACAAAGAAATGGTGACGTCTTAAGAAAAATTATCAATTTTAGCAAAAAAAAAAGATTACGGGTTTGTTAACCGTAGTAATTCAATTATGCAAATACTTGATAAATTATAGTTGGAACGATAAAGTAACGTCTGCTGAATATGCCTGATTTATTTGAAGTGGATCGGGACTTTTGTTTTTAAACGATTTTTTGAACGAAATGCAAGTATTTATGATTTTTAAATATAAACCATTAGAACTCCAACTAAATATCGAGATTTCGTCTAAAGTCTACCACACTCTCGCGGGTTATCGTTGGACATTTCGTACAGACATTGACCCTAGATTTTCTAAGTACATGTGTGCAGTGATCCAGACAAACCGCTGTATTAGCTTGAAACGCGACGATAACAGAGGAGCAGATAAAACGCTGGGATTACGATACCGATTTATGTAAACTGATAAAATGCAAATATACAGGCGAACGAAGGACTCGTTTCTTCCTGAATGTGGGGGGGTGGCTGTGGCGTTACATAAAATTCTCAGAGATTCTTCTCCAGTTGCACAACAGACAAATTCGTTTATTATAGATCTTTCTGTGAAATTCTTTTGAATGAAGAACTGTTACGATAGATTAGAGAGAATAACAACAAATATACGAGCGATGATGAATATTTAAATTGCAAACTGTGCCGGATATATAATTAGTTCCTACAAAGTGAAAGAACGACTAATGTTTAATCGAGGAAGCAAGCGGTATAAACCGAAATGCAAGTTCAAGATCAGGCTCCGCGAGGCTGTAAGATAATATGTACGCTCGTGGAGCCAGCGTTAAGTATCACTGTTAAACTGAACGAAGAATTCCTGAACTAGATGAATTACGTAACAATGGTATAATTTGTCAGCATTTACCCACACGTACAGAACTAGTTGGAGGAACGGAATAAGGAAACGATTAAATGTAAATTACAAATATTGCACGTGTTTCTTTCAATCTGTATGTATTGGTTCAGTACTGCGAGTTGCAAGATATAGTAACTCCAATTTGAATGTGCAAAATATCGTTACGCCAATTTGATTTTGCCAAATATATTTACCATAAACAACAATTTATTTTCTATATATATATTTTCAATATATTTACTCCAATTTGAACCTGTAAAATATTACGAAATTCTCACGCAGGTGATAATTAAGAATAAAAAGTATAAAGTATCAATTTAAGATCACCAAGATTCTCGAAAGCATTAACGATTAAAATATATCTTCCGTATAACAAGAAAGACTTGTATTTTCTCCGCGAAAAATAAACATTTCTTCAATTTTTTTATATTTCATGCTAGGCAACTATTACAGCATTCGTTTGCTGAGAAAAAACCATAAAGAAGCGTGTAAAAAGTGATAGTTAATATAAACTGGAGCTCAAGCATGAAAATGAAATTCTACTTGAAATGACCTATGAAGTTATCACGAAAAATCCTCGATATTTCTAATGTAAAGAGAGGTGGGAACCTTGGTGGGGACTTATGCAAGAAAATTAAATTTTTGCACCCGTTTTCTATTTAATATGTATCGCCTTTATGGAGTACAAAAAATTACTTTTTTATTGTGTTTATATGGGAGGTGGATTCCTTTATTATCAAGCGTGCGATATAGTTTTTTAGCGCCCCATTCGGCTGGCGCGTTATCCGCCGCATAATTTGCATAATGGTTCTGTCGACCCTGGGTGGGGATACGTTGCTAAAAAATGCAGTGAAAGAATCTACACCATTATTGGAGAGAGTGATGTTCGGAAATGCTCTTTTAAGTACAACTATGAATTTCACATGTAGAATAGAGCGAATTTCATTACATTTTCCATTGACAGTACTTTTTCATTGATCGCAGAATACGTTTAATTGATTTTTGATGAATTGGTTTAGTCTACGATGGGAAATACCTGGAGCAACTTCCCTTCCTGATTCTTAATTACGAAAGTCTCGAGGCTATCTTCCTTTTTTTTTTTTAAATAGACAATATTTTTATAATACATATTTATTAACACGTTCACGCCGGCTTGACCCACCGGTCAAGTGCTATGTCCGCATCGGACGGGGTGACCCATCACTGGTAGGTCAAGCTACTCTGTAGTATATGTTAAGTATTCGCACATTTTTCATGGCCGGACTATTATTGTTAATCATAAATTACTGCCACGTTAAATAAGCGGCTTTTGATTTATATGTATAAGTATAAAATAAGGAAAAATATAGCAGTTTTTATCCTGTATAAAAAGTGTCGTTTTTATTGCATAATTAAGCATGTCACTTTTTAAAAAATATATTTGACAAGCATATCTTTGACAACGTTGTAATAATTTGAACAGAACACAACAAAGAAGCATTCGTATAAACTATAAACACTAATCGCGACAGAGCATAAGAAACTGAACAATTCTTATATTATAAAGTTTTATTCTATCTCGCACCGGCGCGAAGGTAAATTAATAAAAACAACAAAAAACGCGACAACTTGAAGAGCTTCGCCCCTTCAGAGTGAATATCCGCAGAAAAATAAATTGCTCCTTGCATATTGAAATATGTTCTGTATTCACACGAAGATTCATTAAAACTAAAATTTTCAGGCAGTTATTTATTGTTCACGCACAGAAATCGATATTCTATAGAATTTGGCCATACAAAATTAGACATTCCATTAAAAAAAAAAGAACTCCGCCTGTAAATAAATTATTGTCACCGCGTTATGTCTTTCGCGCAACCACGCAACTTTTGTGAGTGATGTTCTCGCTTATTACTTGAAATTATGCAGATATTTGAGGTGGACAGAGTAGGTGGAACACCTTGTATATTTATAAAATTTATCTCGTTTCAGGATGAATCCAATGCGATAGGTAACGCTAGTAGTAACAAGAAATAGCTTCTATAAATAATAAGTAACGCGTGATGGACCCTTTACAAGATAATGCATGACAATGAACACTTGCGATAAATTAACCATCTTTCTTCAGCTTGGAACAATGATTCATTGCTGTTATTCCAGAGATGCTGGCAATGTTCCCTGTTTTCGTGTTATTTAACAATGAATAAGAACTACCTATTCAAGCCTAAAAACAATGGCCAATTTATCCCTAATATTCGTGGCAATATCGTTTGAAAATTTGTCAAGAAAACGTGTGCCCTTTGGTTCATTGTGAAATAAAAATCAAACAATATTTACATCAGCAATTTTTTTGCACTTCTAATAATCCATGAATTAATTATTCAAAATAAGATATACAGTATGCATTAAATGAAGGAATAGCAACCTTCCTCCGAAAAAACTTGAAGGAGAAAAAAAAATAGTTAGCATATTCTGAAACGTGACGTTATGAATGAAAAATCAGGGCGGTGGATTCGTTGTCATAAAAAATTTTTATTACACCACATAATTAAGACTGAAGGTTGCGTATCGAAGGGAAATTAACCTTGAATGTCCATGTACTCATTCATGAACGTGTAATTACAAAAAAAAAATAGTGAAATATAAAAATACACGATAATGTAAGTGAATGGATGAATTCATTGCCATTACGAAAATATCGTGACTGCCCGATATATTTAACATCTACTATAAAAAAAAATAGCACATTTGCTTTCCTGGTATAATTTGCATAGAAAATGTATTAAAGGAAATTCAAACTCTCAGTGAAGATAAAACGCGAAGTATTTTTTTATCGTCAAGCGTATCATTGCAAGGAAAGCAGCCTGACCTATCATGAAAAGTAACGTGGAAACGCTATGTATGTAGATGTATCGTAGATTAATGTAACCATTTGCGAACCATATGCACGCAAAAAGCATATAACTATGCATGGGGTCGTCCTTAAATTACGTAAGGCTTCTTGGAGGGGAGTCGCGAATTTCTTACGCGAGGGGGGGACTCAGGTAGCGTCTTACGTAATATTTTTTAACCCAATTTTTAATATGAGTAGCCTGAAAAACGATGTAACACCGCAGACACGAAACCGAGTTAAATGGATTATATAAATCTTTAAAGGAATTTTAATAACAAAAAATGTAATGTAAAAGGTACCACGTACCTTGACGAAGTAAGTTGGATACCAATCATTTAATCAGTCACGTTTATATGGATTTCCGAGCGATGAAATTATTAATAAATGAATCTTTTTCCTAAGGAGGGACGCCACTGTGATGGCCCGAAATCTTTGGAAATTTATTAAAAGCAAACTACGTAATGAATCTTTTTTAAACTTTCAGGACTTTTTATTGGATATTTAAGTTATACGAATATCTTTTTTTAATTTATTTAAAGCAGATTTACAAGCTGTACAGGACCAGTAACTTTGCGCTGTCAAAAATCTGGTTGACCGTTTTCTGATGACATGGTGCTTCTAAAATCAACAAACTAAAATGTTTTAAAAACTATAAATGGCTATGGCACAACCGGAGATTTTTTGGATGGGTCGTTTGCTTCTATTTCTTTTCAGCGAAAGAGGTTAATTTACTAGAACCAAATTTCACAGTTTGTTTCAGAGAGAGGTTCGCCATGTTGTCATTTTTCAAAATTTTCAGAATCGAACCCGTCGTGCCATAACCATGCGCAGATAGTTTCTAAAACTTTTTGGTTTTTTGATTTCCGATGAACCGTTTTATCGGAAAACTATCAATCATGTCAACAAATTTTTTTTTTTCAGCTCTAAGTTACTGGTCCTGTACAGCTTATAAATTTGGTTTAAATAAATTTTAAAAAAGATATTCGTATAACTTAAATATGCAATAAAAAGTCCTGAAAATTTAAAAAAGATTCATTACGTAGTTTGCTTTTAATAAATTTCCAAAGATACCTTTACTTTTCGAGCCATTACAGTGGTGTCCCCCTTTAAAAGTGGTATAAATTCAATTTTGAAAAATGGGTTAAAGCAAGTTTCAACTACAAACTAATGCAAAGCATCGAGTAGGTATCTCGAAAAAAGAGAAAGTCGAATTATATCATTCTGAAAAGGACGAAACATCTATTTCTAGTAGTGGATATTTTTGTTTAACAAGAGGTCAAATATCAAATATTGAAGTGCGCGAAAGAAATACCACGGAAGGAGAGTGCCGAGGGTGAGTTTATCCTTGGATTCGCGAATCTAGATTTAATCTAGGCACCGATACCAGACGTCGCTATTTAAACAATGCATAAAACACTGTTCATTAACGTGCCAAATGTTGCTAAAGCACAATTATACCTACAGGGTGGGGCAATAACTTTGTTCACCTGTTAATGATAAACTTTATTTACAAAAGTTGTACGATATCGAGGGTGCCATAACATGGTAGTAATCATTTTTTTCCCGGATGGTAGGCTTTTGGAGATTTCAAGGTCACTTGAAAATTTCAAAATTTTATTTATTTCAATGTGGCAAGAAATAGATTGAGGATGACATGAGTGTTTCTCTTTAACAAACTCTCACAGCCGCGAGTCCTGAAGCTGGTTGCCGAGATGCAAATACAACCATCGCGTTAAATATTAATTTAATTAAATATTATTTTAGCTTAATATTCTGAAAAAATTTATTTTTCACGTGTTTTCTTTGCCCTTTTTTATACAAGTGTGGGAGGGGGTGTCGCAGGTTGTTTGGCTGTTATAAAAGGGGGTTGCGACTCGAGTCAGGTTGGAAGACGTTGGTTCAGACGATTTCAACGACCTATAGTACAAGTCTTTCGACGTGAAATAATGGATTAAAAGGACGACCCTTGTGTCACAGGAGGTGCTCGAAATGGTATCCGTTTGCATCGATCATTGCAACATTATAATACATTATAATCAATCCGGAAATGATAAGAAGAGTACGGGTTTTTCATTGGCACGATTAGAATGTTGAGGCGATGCAAACGGACACCACTTGACTTAAGTCCTTTGCTGAATTATTTATTCTCGAATGACCTTGTACACATCAGAGGTAGTTGAAATCGTCTAAATACTCGATATTCTACTAGGGATAAAAAAAGTACAGCATGCCATTTAAAAAAATAGGGGTGACCTTGAAATCTCCGAAAACCCTACACCCAGAAAAAAAATACCACTACCATTTTATGCCACCCACGGCACTGTACATACAACTTTTGTAAATAAAGGTTTCTTCATTTCTCTAAAAATAGCGGACACACTCCAGGTGGACAAAGTTATTGCCCCACCCTGTATAATGGCAGGTACGTGCGGTAATTTCATGACTACAGCAGCAACAGTTGATAATTTGGTCACACGTGTTTGACGCAAGGACCTTGGTAAGAATGGGAATAAAGCACGAGCCACATACTATGTATAACGCCGCCATTACTAAACAGAGCTATTCTGTGTTTTCAAGTAATTTGTTAGTATCTCAAGCTATAGAGGTTTCTTAAGTTTCATAATTTATTTACATTGATTTTTAATGCAAGCTAAAGTCGTTTGTTCACTTTTTCATTCAAACTGATTACTTGCTAGGCATGTGTGTGGAATTAGCATAAGCTTATGTAATATAAATGATAAAAAGAAGGGATTTTAAACGTTAAAAAATTAATAAATGTAACTTCTCATTTATGGGCACAACATTATTTCCCACAATTTGTATATCTATTATGAGAAAGAATTATGTTAACTATGCGCATGGAATATATTAAGTTTTAGTTTATCAAATTAATTCGAGCAAAAAATTTCAATTAATATGAGTATCAAACAAACTTTTTTAAGGATAATAAATTATAACTGGGCACGCTTGGAATTTATGCGAAGCAAATTTATCCTGTTTCCATTACAATGATGAGTGCACAAGTTCCTCAATGCAATATTCTAATGATGCCTACGGAACAAGAAAACAGAATACAATGCTCCATCGATCTTTGGACACTTCCCTTGCCCAAATAAACCTCGTTGGAGTAAATGCGATAGCAATTGCAACGGCGATTATACATCGTTAGGGATTCGCTGTTAAAACATCACGATGGATTAGGATTAGATAATTAGAAACGCCTGGACTTCGAACCTTCGCACTGAATTGCGATCGATGCGCAACCGTCCGCGATACCACCAGACCACGTGCAGATACATAGCACTATTGAAGCTTCCTCAGCGGTTCATTGAGCAAACCGAAACTGTAATTGGAGACCTGTAAACATTCTTCCCTTATCTGCTGCCAAATATTGCGTTAGCCAGATACAGTTGCCGACGATACGTCACAGTTCGGAGAAGCAATGTAACAAACTAACAATTAAACTTTTTAATCGCGGCAACACTATTTAAAAGTCTGTCGGCGAAACGGGCGATCTTCGGGTCAGAACGTCAATTGAACGTTCGTGGAAACGGGTTATTCATTGCCATTGGTAATGTTAAGGAGAAACCGAGGAACAGAAGCGTGCTGCAACCACGAGCAACAACTGTTCGCGATCGTGATCATTCGAATCAAAATTTAAATTGATAACGTATGAGTTGTTATGTAATCTGACGTGTAGCGCAAGCCTCTGGCAGTTTCTTCTGTACAGGATGTTTAAATTAATAGTATTGACGGATGACCAGGATTCCATTATACTAGCGTTCCCCGTGTCCGCTTCGCCCGAGATATTAGCGAGACTGCTTCATGTTTATCAGAATTAATATCTTTTCAGGAAAATAAGTATTTTGAAGAAAAAAGGTTATTTCTTGATAATATTTTGGAAAAGATAACATTCTCTCCTTTGGGAGATTTACTTTTCCTCCAGCGCAACATATACCAGGCGCTTCTTCGTTCCATGTTAAGGGGAGGTTCCGGCCTAAAAGTCGATTTTTTTTTATTTCATTTTTCGAATGTTTAACATTTTAGGAATACGTGTTTAAAAGGATTTGTTGGAAGTCGTAAAATTCCCGAAATTACAGGCATTTAAGTAGCGGCAAATGCATGGAGAACACCCGGCCACTCGGCGCCCACGTAAAATGTTAAACGCGTTTTTCTCGAAACAGTGTGCTCAAAACGGTGGGACCTGTAACTCCAAAAGTTATTATCCGATTCGACTGAAACTTTTTTTATTTTGAAGAATATACTTCTGGCTAGGGGTATATCAGAAAAAATACAAAAATTGAAAATTTATAATTTTCAAAGGCATTGAAAGGGTGAACAATATAGGGAAAAAGTGATTTCCAACTTCAAGTGTCGTTATTTTCTAAAAAAAATGTTATTTTTGTAATTTGTTCTGGTTTCCCCCCTAGCCAGAAATATATTCTTCAAAATAAGAAAAGTTTCAGTCGAATCGGATAATAACTTTTGGGGATACAGGTCCCACCGATTTGGATCAATTTTTTGACGCCTTAATTTTAACGACTCCCCAGTGCCGTTTGCAAGGATTAATTATAAAACAAAAAATATATTTCTATAACTTAAGACATCCTTAATACAATGCAAAAAATCCCATTAAACTATACACAGTAGTTTTCCTTTAATTAATTCCTAAAAATCACCTATTTTTGGCGCTTTAGACCGGAAGGTCCCCTTAATAACGCGTTTTTGAGACATACTATATAGCCTATGTCCGTCCTAGAGTATCCAGGAATAACGTGTTAAAATTTCAGGAAGATCGGCTCAATAGGTATTGAGTTTTGCTCGAACATAAAAATCGGCTCTCTCTTTATATAATAGTACAGATACGACTCCATTTGTCACTGGAATGCCTGTTTGATATGGACTCTCTGACAAATTCGTCCAAAACAAGTTACTCATCCCGGCCCTCACTTTCCACTTGGGAATTCAAATTCGTAGTTACTTATCCTATGACTAATTGCAAGGACTATGGCCACCATTCCCAACTAAAGAGCTGATGCGTGCAGTGACGTAACGCAAAGGTCTTTGGCTAGATATTAGGTCATCCTATAAGTTTGTCTCGCGGTGTGTAGTTTGTAAGTTTATGTACTTCTCGATACGTTTTCTAAATACAGGCTGATAAGAGGTCGATGCATCTCATACATATATACATACATGTGTATGATAATAATAATAATCAAAGATATGTTTGAAATATTACATTATGAAGTTATGGAACGACCTAATAGATTTGAGCCTCAACAGGCAAACTGAGTAACACCATTTTTTGTAAATTTCTGAATTGTAGTACTTAAGACATACTTGATGTTTAAATTTTCAAGTTTCTCTGGTTTCTGTTTTATGGAGTCAGTTTACTTTCTGAGCGGCTCATTTCTCCTTTTTTTCTCTCCAAAAATTCGGACTAACTGAAGTTTAAACGAATGAATGCTGTTTATCAATGCACGTGTCTCTATTTAAAAGATTACTGGAGTACAAAATAGAAGATCATATTTAAAATAATAAATTATTTGAATAACTTTAATATTTCTATTTTAAAAACGACAGAAAAAATAATTTCATTCTGTGCCAAGACCAAATAAATAATTTCAAAATAATTTTGCATTTTAATTAACTATTTCAAATAACCGAACAAATAATGATGACTTTTAAACCCGGCCAATTGGATGCGCGTAAGAAAGAAGTACCACATTGTGAAAAAATAACGAGAAGCATAATACCGAAACTATGAATTATTAACTTCATTTTAAAATTCACAGCAATCGCTCTCGGGCTTGTCTTGGTATCTAACATTTCGCCTGAACTATACCGTAACAGAAATTATTTTAGGACACCTACATTCATTCAAATATGTACAAAATAAAATAACAAATTCCAATGAAATGACGTACGAGTATTTAAAAATAACGTCTCGCCGAATAAGACAATATGGTAGTTGAAGAACCACCTATAAAGTCTGTTATTCACGTGGTGGCCAAGTCTGCTTAAACGGGCACGTGCGAAATGCAAATGTTTGTGTAATTCGATTACCTGAGGACGTAAGCATCCACTTGTTCGGTGCGGCAGATGCTGATAATCTCGCAGCGAACGATCTTCAGCAATGACTGCCATTTTCGTCTGAAAAGAAAGATATGTGTATTGATATTTATAAAGTTTAATTGATACGCAAAACATATCGACTGTCGGCTGTCGCCGTGCGTCTGGGCTCGCCGCTTAGATTACTTGAAGCGATTCTAATAACACTTATTCATTCAAATGAGTACAGGGTTTCAAATCGATCAATTCCACGAAATGAGAAATAGAGATAAGTGATAAAGCATTTTCACTTTCTTCGCGATACATATTTGCATAGATTTGCTTCCTCGAGTTCCGTTTAAAGTTTTGCGAGATTAGTCGGCACGACACTCTTCACAAGACCGTAATTATAAATTATAAATATCAGCGGAACAAAATCGCGGATTGCGAAGTTAACGTGCGACACTAGGAGATATTGACGATTTCCACAGCGCGTGCGAAATAACTCTAGATAGCTAATCGCAAGGTCCATCGATTTGTATGCAATTTAACGTCCTACTCTATCTTCTATTGGAAAACTGTTAATAAGAAGAAAAGAATAAGGATCAGAGGGCTCATCGAAAAGAAAAATCGGAAACTCTGAGTCGTAATGTGCAAGATTGATCGCTAATATTTATCATGCAACGGGAATGTAAGAAGTATAAAAATGACGCGATTTTTCGCGCAAGGACGAGGGAAACTCGTATCAATAAAGATAAGAGGTTCAACGAAGCGTGGATTAATGAACATTGTGGCATCTTTTGCAAGTATATTACTAACCATAGGTGTACTTGTAGTTAATTAAAGAAGAACCAGATCATTGAGTTTGAATCTTTTGTTTCACTTTGGAAACTAAAGGTGGGATTCCACTGAGGCAACTTTTTGGCAACCGGCAACCAGCAACATTGTCGCATCTATTTTTTTCGCATGCAACACAATACATGCAATCACTATCGCACTCATCGCATGCGACATGCTGCCTTGCGTGGCCTCAGTGGAATCTTTACCGTTACATTTTTCAATATTTCAACTGAATTAATTACGCGATAAGAAATTTCCAGCAACTTATACAGCTAATTTGTTTTCATGCTGTTAGATTCTTTAGTCCAACAGAAATTAGGCAACATTATTATAATAATTATCGTACTCGTTTACTTAAAAAGGAACTTCGGTAACCTGTAAATTCTGATTTTTCTGAAACTTCGCAGGTTTGTAGGGAACCTCGATAGAAGCATCAGGCAACTTTGTTCTGCTACTTTTCGGTTCTCCGAGGTAAAACACCCCTTAAAAGCTACCTGCGGTTTCCTGTATATCTTGAAAATCATAGTAGATACAAAAAATGGTTACAGTGAAAATTGAAAGATTTTTTATGCTCTATAACCCTGTGCAACGAAAATGTTTAAACCTTGTAATTTTGTTGAAACTACAATTTTTAAACAATTTCATTGCACAGCTTATCGAGCATAAAAGCCCATTCAATTTTCATTTTAATCATTTTTTGTATCTAATCTGCTGTATAGTTTTCAAGATACATATCTATACAGAAAAATAGGAAAACACACATTAACCTCTAAGGGGCATTTTTACCCTGAAGATTCAAAGAGCATAAAAAAATGGCCCCTTACTCCTATCGGGATTCCCCACAAATCTGCAAAGTTTTAAAAAATCAGAATATTTAAGTTACCGAAGTTCCCTTCTTATTAGTAGTGACTTTTCATTGTCATAATATAAAGTAAGTCTTGTACTGAGTAACAGCGCGAAAAAGACCTAAAAATTGCGAGATAAATTTGTAAGCAACACAAATTTGTATGAGCAGAACTAGGGCATAAGTAAGATCATATTGTAGGGAGGTTCTCATTTGATTTTCATTTCCTGTTCTTTTAATTCGCAATTAATTCGAGAAAAAAATTTTTTGGAGAGGCGCCAAACATTTATCGCACACACAAGACAAACACGACGCGCCTGGCTTGTATACATAAACATAGTAACCAATTTTCAGAGGAACGAGAACTGTTATAAATTAAAGAGCACCGCACGCCTGCGGTGAAAATATTTGTAGCGATTCCTCCGAATCCACCACAAGAGGAAATTTCGACCGATCCCTTCCCCTCTCTCCCGCAAGTTCTCTCTCAACTGGCGATTCGTAGATACAGTATACCTGTTTCGTCCTACCTCCTAACACCCCCGCGTCTAAGGCTGCGTCTGCAGCAGCCCACCCCCTTCCCCTCCACACCCTCCCCTCACGACTAGTGAGATGGGATCTTGAATTGATTATATCTTAAAATTTAAGCGTTTTTGTTATAAATATTTAGATGGTGAATACTAAAAGAAAAGAAATGAGAAAAACAACAGATGAAAAAAGCACGCGGGGTCCACGTGGTACAGGTGACGAAATTGTTTTCTTAATCGCTCCATTTTATCTTTTTATATTCCATACTTATCTCGTGTGCCTCGCAGCTTCTGCTAATTTTCTACACAATTCGCACTTTTGCACAATTGCGGAGCAAATATTCTGGCACAATTCGGGCTTTATGTTTGGGGCCATTACCGTGGTAAAATCCCCTCTCTAATCTCCAAATTAGTGGTACTTTCTTTCAAATTAACCTTTAAAATATCCAAATATTCGATCTTGCCGATTATATCGTTTATAAACACGAGCTCACCAACACTAAAACTGGATATACACCCCCACCACCATACACTAGCGGACAAAAAAGTTACCACCTTTTCGATTTGTTCTATTTTTATTTTTTTAGCATACACTTGGGACTGTGGTGTGTTTAATATGCATATTTTGGTGGAGAATTTTAAGCTGTGTAAAACCCAGTTAAAGCTGAATTTATTTAACTGACAAACAAAAGTGTTATATAACATTGAACGGGGTAACACATTTTTGGGGCCGACAAAGCAGTTACCACGTTTAGTAACTTTTTAGGTTGTCCTAAAAGTGTGCCCCCACAAAATATTAGATTTTTTTTATTAATGTTCAAAAGTGGTAACTTTTTGCTGACTTTAAAAACGTGTTGTCTTGTTTAATGTTATGTAGGGTTTTTGTTTGTTAGTTAAATAAATTCAACTGTAACTGAGTTTTATACAGCTTTTAATTTCCTTTCAGAATATGTATAATAGGTACATACTGCAGTTTTGAGTTGATATTGAAAAGTAATAGAAGTAGGATGGTTCGAAAAAGTGGTAACTTTTTTGTCCGCTACTGTAGTGTTTCGGTTTAAGTTATTTTCCCTTTTTGGCCCCACTCTCGCCCTTCCATCGCCGCGATAAATGTTAAATTTACTTTCATCCGCGAAAATGTCAGAATCCCACCACTCAGTTTCTTTTAATATACAGTCCTTTGCAAACTGAAGCTTCTTCCTTCAATTTATGGGATTAATATATAGCTTTTTCTGGCTATTCGACCAATTTTGGTATTGGTGAAATTGTGCTTATAGGCGATATTATGAACATCATCAGACATTTGAACATTTTAAAGGCTAATTTAAGAAAAAGTGCCACAAATATGTTGCACGTTATTCGTAAATAATAAGAAAATTAAGCATCCGACTGATATTAAGTGGATCAATTAACTGAATTAACCCTCCGCACACCGAATGCCGGGTCAATTTGATCCGCCAGAGGCGAAAACCGACTGTACTCTGTCGAATTCGTTTTTAACGGTCTAACATAAACAATGTCGCATCTACTCTGTCGTGATAGATGAAAATGCAACAAACATTTCTTACTAACACGGGAAGATCCCGAACCCGAATATTTAAAAACATCTGAAACTTTGCGAACATGTAGAAGATTTCCTCCTGATTACAACACAACTTTTTTTGCTATCCTAATTCACACTAAGGGGGTGAAATTAACCCCTGAAAATTCGGCTATTTTCCGATTTTATTTTGTAACTTGGAATCTGTAAGAGATACAAAAAAGCTTTCAAGACAAAAGTTACTTCTTTTAATTAAGTTGTGCCAATACATATAAAACTAAAAAGACAAAAAATAAAAATTTTAAAATTAAAACCGTATTTAAAAAAATAAAAATGCACTAAAATGTAAAAAATAATTTAATCCCTCATTTAATCTATGACTCTCGTATTTTTTAATTCGGTGCCAGATTTACACAGTGCAAATGATGAGACGCCGACTTAAAAAATATGAGTCATAGATTAAATAAGAGATTAAATTATTTTTTACATTTTAGTGCATTTTTATTTCAATTTTTATACTCTGATTTTTTAATTTTAGTCCTTACTGTACTCCTCAAACCCATTTTACCCAAAATGATTGACATTCCATCCTGAATACTAGAATGCGAAATGACCGAAGGAACGTTTCAGAACAAACATAAAACTTTAACGAAGGGCAAACTCGTAAAAGTTTCCCCACGAATCTTATTGGTCGGTGAAAAATTTCGATGAAATAAAAATGGAACAAAACAGCAGGCTAAGAAAACCTAAAGTGCGATAGCTTTAGAACAGTTCGGAAAACTTTAATCACTGCGATCCATGTGTTTATCAAGTTACCGGAAGAAGAGAGATTTCATTACTACCTACGTCTTCTAATCGCAACAGTTAGAATTTACAGAAGTAAACGCTTGGCAATTAAAAAGATCAAGTTTAAATGCAACACGTGTATTATCAGAAGCGCGTTTACTTTCAAAAATTTAAAAAGAAAAAAAGGAAAGACCGAGCGGCAACTTGTAATGATATTCCAAGTAATTCGTATCGTCAACTACGAAAAATATTAATGTTACACTTGCATAAGATGACACAACTGCCTAGACAAAATATTAATAATCCCCCAAAACACACAAGACAATCGCAAGAAAAATACGTGTTACTAATAAATTGTTCGTAGCAAAAGTACACGTCACTTATAAAATATTAACAAAACTCATAATACGTAGGCATGTACAGAAAAAGATCTCGGTGAAAATAAATACGTATTATTCAGAACCTATTAATAAAATCGTAAAACACGCGGGAACTGCATGAGCGTAAGATGGAATTCGCGCCAAAAAGATGATTCTTGTAGGAATAACAAGGTGATATTATTCACGATTTCACTTCTTCCGTTTGACGCTGCGCTTGCCAAACGCTTGCCCGAGTCATCTGCTTGTAAAAATGTATAATTGTCTCAGAGTATAGTGTTCTTACGCGCGTGCTGTGTCCCGCGAGATAAACATACGACGTTGCAGAGGAAACGTTCCGGCATCAAAGCGTGAAATTACAAATGCAAACCGAGGATCACTGTGAACTCTTACAAGGGAACATCCCGAACCCGGAAATTTAAAAAATTCTGAAACTTCGTGAATGTGTAGGGAATTTCCCCCTGATTACAACGCAATTTTTGTTCGCTGCCAAAATTCACTCAAAGGGGGTGTAATTGTCCCCTGAAAATCCGGTTATTTTCCGATTTTTTGTTATAACTCGTGAACTGTAAAATAATTTTGTTTACCAAATGATAGATCTAATTAAAAGAAGTAACTTTTGTCTTGAAACATTTTTTCTATCTCTTACATTTCGCGAGTTATAACAGAAAATCGGAAAATCGCCGAATTTTCATCATGCCCCGATGGAAAGAAGTCGGTCGAGAAACTCTAGGGTCCGAACATCAGGTCCGAATAGTATATCCCTATTGGCCGGCGCGACAACGTCGACGAATACAAAGTAAGCAAACGGGACACGGGCGGGGGGAGCCAATGCGAGCGAAGAACCCCTCTCGCCCCTGTGACATTTCAACCGTCTTCTTTCCATCGGGCCACAGTACTAGCGAGTACCAGCCAAACAATACTATATAGTACTGCTACTTAGTAGCCCTAATAACAAACACGAGTGGCAGAGCCGGCGGGGCCGGTTTCCAAAATTGTGCGGGGCCGAAAAAAAACGGATTTAAATGTACTTCTAAATTTTATAAGAATAAATATCTATGCATAGAGGCCGGAAAAAATTACGATGAGCTTTTCGTGGACCGCGGGGCCTTTTGAAGAAACTTTATAATAATAAATATCTAAGCTTAGGGCCGCGCAAAATTTACGATGAGCTTTTCGCGGACCGCGGAGCCGCGTTCCAGGGAACACGCTGAACCCGCCTCGCGCCGGGCCTGACTAGTGGTTAAGTTACTTTGATTCCACTGCTTTAGTCCCTCTTTGTGTTCAATTAGAAATAATTAATAGGAGACTACAACCTCTGGCAAAAAGTTTTCGATCAGACGCACTAATAGGAAATTTATTAAAATCATTCATGTTTTAGAACTATAAAATATTATTGTATATAGTTAATAGTGATGGAAAAACTAAGGGGGAGGGCTTAGTATAAAGTAAATAACACAAACTTCCATTTATCATCAAAGAGAAGCAAGAGAAAAAACAAAATGTTACGTGGAAAAAAGTTTCCGAGTGGTAGAAACCTTGGTAAAAAGTTAAATATTTTGTTACGTTCCTATGTGTACGTATGACTGCTTTAATATGTTGCATTGAATTAATAAGATTTTTACAATCCCAGGGGGAATTTTCTTCCCACCATAATTTTATAGCTTGTCGAAGTTCTTCTTTGTTTTGTGGATTTTTCTCGCGAATCAATTTCTCCAATTTTGCCCATAAGTCTTCAATAGGGTTTAGGTCGAGACTGTTCACTCCATTTCATTGTTTTAATGCCCTTATGTTGCGAATAATTTTTTACTGCTCTGACAGCAGTGACAGCTGCCATTGTCATCTTGAGAAATAAAATGTGAAGAATCTCCAAGCCAGCTTTCTATACATGGAATTAAAAAGATTTCTAGAAATTATTATATAAGATTGTGGGATATTTCTGTTTAAAATTCGAGCAATCTTTGTGAAACTTTTCATTGGATATTTGCCAAACAAATGTACCTGCGTCATCTCCTGCCCCAATAGATACACGTGGCTCTCACTTAGCCCAAATATTACTTTAGCCGAGACCTCCACTATCCAATTTTTTATTTAGCTTATCGAAATGAGAAACCCATCTCGTTTAATCGATTTTTGACAGTACAGCCAGATAAGTTTTGCGCCCACTGATTATATTATTTATCTCTTTCGAAGTTCGTCTCATATTTTTCACAATTGTACGCAATTTTCTATCGTCTCATCTTGTTGTGATATGAGGACAGTTTACGGCCATTTATTTGTACGATAAATGTCGTATATTGGAATATACAAAATAGTACTTTATCTTTTCAGGAATAAAACAATGAAAAATACATTTATGCCTTTAATTAACAAAAAAACTTTTTTCATTAATATTTTGGAAACACTTGAGTGTTGGACTCAACATTGAGACACATTTTGGTGCACTAAACCTATACTACGGGGTCGTCCTTAAATTACGTAAGGCTTTTTTGGGGTGGGAGGGGGTCGCGATTTCTTACGGGGGGGGGGGGAGTCAGCGTCTTATGTAATATTTTTTAACGTAATTTTATATTAATGTTCCAAAAAAGTAGTTTTAGTTTAAATTTTTCAAAATCGAGTTAAAGGAATTATATAAACATTTAAAAGATTTTTAATAACTGAACAAATTCAATGTAAAAAATATTATGTAAGGAGGGGGTTGCAATATCAAATCTTACGAATTTCTATACTGGGGGAGGGAGGGGGTAAGAAATCGCCAAAATTACCGTTACGTAATTTAAGGACGGCCCCTACACATATATGAGATTCATCAAAAACCGTGTCCCAGACGTCGGAACCTCCGTGATCCCCCTTAATTTCTCATCACTTTTAATTATGTATAATAATATTTTATAGTACTAAAACATGAATGATTTTAGTAAATTTCCTATTAGTGCGTCTGATAGAAAACTTTTTGCCAGAGGTTGTAGTCTCGTATTAATTATTTCTAATTGAACACAGAGATAGACTAAAGCAGTGGAATTAAAGTAACTTAACCACTAGTCAGGCTCTGCATTATTCGCGATTAAAAATGCTATTGATTTACAATACAGTAAAAGACCAGCACAAAGCAAAATCACAAATTTCTTTAATATGTAATAAAGAAAAATATTTCGAGCATAAAATGTGTTTTACAATTATTTTTATATATGTAGATATATATGTAGTATATAAGTTGTAAGTATATTTGATTACAGTACAATAAACAATCGACCTTTAAAACTTGAATTTGTCTTGCTTTACAGTTTCATAAGTCGAAAAAATAACAGTCGTACAAAGCCTCTATAAGTCGAATTGTCGTTTGTTGAACCTCTCTTGCTCGAAAACTCGATAAGCCGAAACTTCTATAATTCCAAGATTTTTCCCTTCCCTTGAGATTCGAGTTATCGAGGTTCGACTGTACTAACAAAGTAACGGAGTAGGTATGTACATAAGTACATACATTTGATATCTGACGCCACGATAAAATATCGATATATTATGTATTTAACTGTCTCACAGATGCTACTTATTCCAACATAAAGCAATCTATGTTTGGCATATTTTTAAACGTTCGACAACTATCGAAGTGCATTGACGTGCACGCTTAGATAAATTACAGGGATCTATTTCAGGAAACTAGTACCGCGCACGTTTCTCGAACGTACGGTGCTAAACAATAGCGCATGAAATTTTCGCCAAAACGCATTGCATTGTTTAATAACAAACTATCGCCAAAAACAAGAGAAATCGAGCAGAATGAAATATTTCAGCGACATTCCATACGTATACATATTTGAATGTAAGTTTAATTTATTTGACCGTGAAGAAGTGTACGACACTAGAGAAACTGCCATTAACTTTATAATATCCACGACGACACGCTTGAGAGTTATACTAATTGCACCCTTCCGCCAGAGTGTGCTCGTGCAATAAATAAACAATACTGTTTGATACGTGCGACTTAAATTCCTTTTCACTTCCCGATTCAAATGCCACGCGTGTTACTAATTCTCTTACGAAATATCGAATTTCAGTCACGAGCTGTAACCGTGTAAATGTCCACACAACTGTGCAACAATTAATATTTCGTAAACAGTGGTTTACACGGAAGAAGTGTCCGCCGTACATGTCGCAACACAGCTGAATGAATGAAAGAAATCCCCGTCCTCGTGTGGGGTGAACAATAATTCCTATTCGATTGTGGAATATTGAGGAAAAAAAGCCTTTTCTACACGCGGCAATCAATATTTACGAATGAGTTTAGGTGTCGCGTGCCAGACTCCGCGAAATGCTAGTAAACTCCCAGGAAAAGGACGAGATCGCATCGATGCTTACATCTATTTATATTCAATTTAAAATAAGGAGATAAAGCTGTGTATATACATATGAGAGTCACGTAGCCTCACTTTGAGCGGTCGGTATTACTGGAACGAGAAGGTGGGCGCATCGATCTTCGCCAAAAAAACACGCTGCTACTCTACAATTCAATCTATTCGATGCTTGTGTTACCGTTCGAGCATTTCCCAGACGGAATCACTCCGTCGATGTTCGATAGACTACTCGAAACGAGACGATGTCGATTCTTACCATAATACCGCGAAATAATAGTCTATATTCCGGAAAGCGGAATGAATAAATAAAGGAAGAAAGAAACCGACACACGTGAAGCATCAATTCTCATGCAACTGTTGGGTTAAACGCACCAACGATTATCCGAACGTTACATCGCGAGGTGCCGGCGATACGGTCATGATTACCAAGCCGGTTTTATTTCACCGAGTCGTTTATTTCGATTAAACTATGTGTCACTGATAAATTCCCAGCACTCGGGATGCTTCGGGTTGCACTAACCTTTGATGCAAGCATGCCTGCGCTTAATTGTGCTTGGAAGCTCGGGGATTTTTACAATGTTTGTCGGAAAAGGTAGACGGCACGCGAGGACAATCGATTCTGACAAAATTTTCTGTGTACATTATGTGAGAAATACCGTGAAAACGGCACGAGTAGGTAGACGAGGCGGATGGGCGGCTAGATCCATGGGGGATAGGTGTTTCAACTTACTGAGGAATCTGCCTTAGATCGCCCTGCTTTCTGTTTATGCTGCTGCTGCTCGTGAACCAAATCTCAAGGAGTTTCTCCACGCCTTCGAAGAATTGCACACTGTCGGTGCTGTCGTCTTTGGTGGTTGCCATTCCTCGAGGGCACAAAATCTTATTCACAACTGCGATGTATGTAAAGGCAAACAAGAATTTCTTTCTTGAGTTTGTGTTTCGCTCCGAACGTATAGCAAACCGCTACTCACACTGAACCTTACTTTACTACTGAGACAAGTGAACGAGCAATCATATTGGCGGTGGTTCTGTCCCTCTCCCTCTCCCTCTCCGACACCCCCCGAGTGCGCAATATGGGATTTCTGTCCTTCTCCCACTCCGCCACCTGACGTCTTTCTTTAACTACCGCATCTATGCTGGATGCGTGTATGTACAACGTAGCTTTCTACCAATGGGGAGCCGCGCCTGGACGCATGCGCGCATTAAACCGATTGCGTTTGAAATATGTACTCACTTTTGTAGTTTCTTTTCTTCACTTTTTTTTCTTAGAAAATCATAGATAATAGGCCAGTATACTTACGTGATTAATACGATGACTGAAATAATTTAGAAAATACCAAATTTATTACATAATGCTTCGAATACAAGGCAAATGCGAGAGATGAAAACATCATCACTGAACTTATTATTTTTTGTTTCAGTTTTGCTGTAGATTATACAGAAATACTAATTATATGTTAATGAAGTTCAATACATATTTACAGGACTTCTAAATAATAATATTCTTATAGTTTTATATATAATCAAGTCTCAGTGTATGTACATACATATTCTGTTACTATTAAATTTATCTTGCAAGGAGCTATGAGTAAAAAAGTGCAAAATAAACAATTAATGTAGGTAACAAGATACAATGTCGCATGCAGCGTTCATTTTATATTGCAAAAGAATTTTTACATAGATATTTTACAACACAAATTTCTTATTTTACTTTTTTCTTCTTAGGCAGTTTACTTTTATTCTTATTCATGGGTTTTCGCCGTTTCTTTTCCTCCATCTTAACTAAAACATCCTCACTCATTGGTTCAATAATTTCCCCCAGCTTTGTCTGAACAGCAGGCGCGATTAACTTTCTGTGAGCATTTTCAGGCACGAAGTTCCTGCCTATCGGCATTCTCACGCTTGATTCATAATCCTTGACGCTTGTAAACGGATACGGCAACTCAGTAACTTGATGTTCCTTTATTTTAGCATTCTCTTCTTCAAATATAATCACATCGCCTTTATTCTCATCCTTACGGGGTAGATCTTTGGGGAACTTTAAAATGAAACGTTTCTTTTTACGATTTGATACTTTGATATTTTTGCCACCCCAACTACCCCATCCTGGTAGTGTTAAGTCGATGTCCTTAGGTTTAGACTTCTCCACCTGTTTACAAAGTTTTACGCAGTATTTTAAAAGCGGGCATAAATAAATGAACGATCCGTGCAATACTTATAAATATTTCGACGTACCTCCTCTTGCTTTTCTTTCCTAAATTCTTCTACGACATCGTCATCGGCAAATGCTTCACTTATTACGTTATGCTTTTCGTCGTCGTTCTCACTGTCGTCCAATGCATCGTCGCCTCCTGTAATGTCAGCTGGAAGGGCTGTATTCAGGTGCTTGGGCTTCACATTTATGTATTTATTTGGATCTATCTCAGTCTTAGATGCATCTGATTGATGTGGAGACAAATTATTATTGTATTCTGTGCTTCTAGCGTAATTCGATTCGGTGTTTAAATCCAAACTACTGTCGTTAACACGTTCGTCTAAAGCTGTATCTAGAATAGGCCTATGATTATTAGCCTGCATTTCGAGTCCATCGAACTCATTGACTTCTTTGAACTGAACATTCTTTTTCACTTTTTGCTTCTTCGTAACCCTATTATATTTCTCTGCAACACGTTCAAATTTCGATTTAATTTGATCCTGCATTTTTTCTTCCGCCATATCAAACATTTTACTTATTTGATCATTATTCGGAATATTAAGTTTCGAAAGATCAAACACATTTTGGGCGTCATCATTTTCTACGGACTCTACATTCCAAGCAGAAGTGGCCCTGATTTTGTTTAAATTCTTTTTCTGTATTTTCGCTGATTTATTAGATGTTTCATTATCGTCCAATGATTTTCGTTTAACAGTTCTATTTGATGGTCTGTGCGTTATGTTTTCATCATTAGATTTTGCTACTCCAGTCTCTTCCTTACGATCTTGAATTTTTGATGATTCCACATCATAAGCCATATCTTGTTCTGTAAAGAAGAATATTTAGTAACGAAGTTTGTAACTTCTGTTAAGCATATATGTAATGTTTTTAACGCACCTTCAAAAGTAGATTGAAGTTTTCGACTGTCTGACGAAGTCACGCGTTTATTAGATGTTCTTTTTGTTGCCTTTTTATGGTTCTGAATTTCAGGAGTCTCTATGTATAGAATTTAATTCGATACTTTGTAGCTTGTACTAAATACATGTATTAGTGATTTTTTAAATGTACCTTTCAAAGTAGGAAGAGGATGTGAATCTTGTTTAATTTCAGTTTCGCCTTTGTTATTACCATCTAATTCCTGATTTTGCAATTTTTTATTTTGTTCATCCCAATATTTACGGTAACCGGTAACAAATTCGTCTATTTCAGTTCCAGTTTTAATATTGCCCACCCAAGGATTTTCTTTATCGGTGACTAAAGACTGTATTGTCGCATTGCCATTTTCACCTTCTTCTTCGCTATCATTTGGTTTCCTTATCTTTTGACTTAATTCTCGACTGATTTTTAACTGTTGCGCAAGTTCCTGTCGAGTCTAATAATGGAAGATATGGATTAGTCGTGCAATATTATACAAACTAAAAATTACATATACAGACTACAAGAATCAATATTAATGAAAATATATGAATAACATTACAAGGCAATTAAAATTATTGAAAATTAAAATTACAAGTTTTGTGACTGGATGCTCTTAAACTATTTTGTTTATAAAAATTTTGGTAGCGTAAATTTTGGTAAGGCCTACGTAAATCATACTTCGTTAAACGACTTAGTAAATGACAAACTTACTTCTTTATCGTACTTTGCCCTGACTTGCTTGGATTTGGCCCATTGCCCCGTACTTTTATGCCTTAACGACATTCGTTCTTCCGCTCTGGTTTTATCTAATTGTTCAAGTTTTTCCAGAGCAGCTTCTGGATTAGTTTTCTGTAACTCTTCGAATTCTTTTAATTGAACTTTTATTCTTTGCTTCCTTTGGACACGGTGAAACTTTTTACTCTTAATTTTGTTTTGACGACGAGCTTTTGCTTCTCTATAAGACTGAAGGCAGATAGAATTGAATGTTGTATACTAGATGGATAATAATATTAGCAATACACTTTGATATTTTAATACAAACTTGTTGCGCTCTAACTCTCGCAGCTTCTTTCCTCTTCATAACAATTTCTTTCAGAGTCAACGAGAATTCGTCATCTTTCTCCTCGATATTCTCCTTTTGCGGCTCTAATGCAGCGAGTTCTTTCTCTAAGTCTGATTGAATCCTAAATCGATTTACAAATTGCTTTGTTGGTTCTAATCGCATCGATGACTGATTTAATGGAAAATGGAGTGTCTTTGCTACTCTGTGTTTCGTTATTATGGCATTCCATTTTTTTAATTCTGTTTTCGTATTTTCAAAACCAGTTATCCTTTTTATCTAAAATAAAAGTGATGCTTAAGCAATAGCACATGTACTCTTAAATAATATTTATAATATTTGTATGAAACCACATAACATTGAAGTTTTTACGTTGAGACATAAATATAAAAGAGCATCTTACTCTATCTGCAGCAGGTTTTTCCAAAGGTTTTTCTAGAACGTTTAGTTTCTTCTTCTTTGCAGCTTCTAGACTTTTGGCGATATCAAGATGATGACCCTTTCTACCTAATACCTTTGCTAAATCATGCACACGAACTGCATCTTTGTCAGATATTCCACTTTTTACTAAATGAAATTCTGATACTTCTAGAGTAGGTTCATTCCTTTCTGCTCTTTTTACCCTGAAACATTACAAATTCACTATTATTTTGAGAAACATGTGTATTTGCGTATTTCACCAGCATATTCTACTAATCATACTAACGAAAGAATTTCATACAAACATATGGCCACAATAAACTCTCCAAAATGTAAATGTAAAATACTGTATAATGATAAGAATAATAATATTTATTCACACTTTATATTGATAGCTCAGTGTGGCTGTATAATGAGCAGGAAACAGTAACCATAAGAGCACTTCAATGGAATGGAACCACAACTCTAACTAATGAGTTAAATTCCTTTAAGTATTGATATAATGTAGCATCGTTATTGAAACGCTAAATTCAAAGAGAAGCTCGGCATCTTTCTCGCCAAACTTTTCCATACCAATGTTCAGTGGCGAATTTAACAGGGTGACCGATGAGCAGTTACCACCTGGGCCCCTGCTTAGAAGGCCCCCCAGGGCCCCATCCTCAAAAGAAATTATGATTTTATCCAAAGTATATTTTTTTTCTCTGTATTATTACACTGAGCCCGTTTTTAGTAAACTACCGCTTTATTTTCCCGAAAAATGGGCTCCTCAGAACGTTTACCACCTGGGCCTTTTTTCTTAAATCCGCCACTGCCAATGTTATCTTACCGACAGTAAAGTTTGTGGAAAAAATTCTTTTCACTGCAACTTCGTGTATAGTAGACATTGGACTTGTAGTATGACTTTAGTGTGTTTGGGTGAGGAACTTATGGAAAGGTTTTTAACCCACCAGTGCACACGTGAACGTTTTTACTTTTGAAAAATAATATTCATTGACCATGATATAGAAAATCTGTGTGTTTAAGACTCTTTATTAACATTTAGACAATATAGATCTAAACTAGTTAACAATAATTTAATTTTTCTTTCAACCCCACTGCTAAAGAAGCAGTAGATAGCAAAAAGATCTTTCTAAAAATTAAAAGTGAAGGTGCATATTACAATGTTTCTTGTATTATACTCATATGTACCTTTGTCCTTTATCAAGCTGCGATACAGCTTCAAGCAGTTTAGAATGAGATTCTGATACATCTTGCTCTGTATCATCTAAAAATTCCAAATCACTCATATCTTGATCGTTCTATGTTTAATAATAAAACGCGTGCTTCACTTCGCACGAGACACGAGGGTGACGATGAGCACGAGCAGTGATGAGCAGACACGAGTCGACTGGAGTGCACATGAGACACGAGAGAAATACAAGCATAAACAGAACAAAACACACTAGATGTAGAATGTAGAATCTATTATTTGATCACACGCATAGTGCTACAATAGCGCCCTGTACGCGACGTAGATAAAAAGCTGTACTCAAATTCACAAGCTTAAATACGGGTGCGTTCTGATTCGCGCATTGAACGCATGAAATTGGTGGCATCGTACGATTCCCCAGAATTTCTCTCACTTGCGGTGCATGAGGCGCGCAGGAACTGCTGCAACTCCGAGTTCCTGCAGTTCCTGCGCGCCTCATGCACCGCAAGTGAGAGAAATTCTGGGGAATCGTACGCTGCTGTTGCGGGGCTACTTGGGAATTCAGGTGGCTTGAGAGAATTTCCGTGTGGTTCGGTGCCCGTGGAGCCCTGAAGGGCTCTGCTCGCGAAACTTGTAAAATTAAATGAACTAAATGTCAAATAACTCAAACTCAATAAACTTATTAAACTGAACTAAATTAAATTGTCAAATGATTCGGAATTATTTAGAAACAGAACGAAGATATTATTATGGAGATCAAAGCTGGATTTTTATTACAACACGTTAGGACTGTAACAAGGTCGGCGATGAATTGCGAGACGAAGATACAAGCTTCTTTGTACGTTCCTCTTTTTATTAATACATTGTTTTCGAGCGATAAGGAAGGAGGCGAAGACAAATTTCTAATGTTGTAAAGTTCATCCTTAACTCTTTTCTATTCAAACTTCGTTAAACGCCGCTAGGGCGAGGATAGCAACAATGCCACCAATACGGTGCCACTAATTTCATGCGCTCAATGCGCGAAACGGAACAGACCCTACGTTAGCTATCTGTTACACATCTTCTCGTATATGGCTCTGTTGGCGTCAATGACTTGACATATCATAACCTTTAAATTGTTTTCTCAAGTAACGTTTAAAGACTAACATATTTGCTTACCATATTATTTTCAATATTATTACATAAAATTGTGAAATGTGAGCACTAGCTTGCGGGAGATATAAAATGAATTTACTCGTAGTATCGACTGTAAGTTGTGTCTTAGGATATGTTGTGCCAATTTTAATTGAATATGTAAGTATCATGATCTTGATACATTAAAGGTTTACTCTGTGTTCCTTTCAAATTGCCATCTCTGTCACAGATTACGTCTCGTTTGTACACAGCCACAAAACATACTATGGAATTGCGAAGCGAGCTGTTTAACCTGAAACAGGAAATGATTGGAATATCCATAGTCGATGAGTTTGCAAAGTATGCAAAACTTCAACGTAAATACAATAAGCTAGAAGGCACTTTAAAAGAAAAAGGTAAAGCATATAGTGACACACAGAGTCAGATTAATAGATTTTCAAATTTACATAAAAATGTCATAGGTGCGATTAAAAGAATTTAGTACCTTGCACTGACTCTGCACTGGTGGACTTGGATTGGTTGTTTCTGATAGAAAGGAAGATAGCTCTATAAGAATCAACGAATCCAAGTCATTTTTTGGCACCAGTTCAGAGTCAGTGCGAATTACCAAATTCGCTGTTAATAATTATTTACTGTGTTCACAAGTATGGGCAGCACCCAGATCATTAAATATAAAAGATTTATAACTAAAGAAAAATGAAAACAACTAAATTGTTCAAATTTTTATGCATGCATTACTTTGGTTTTTATAGAAAATTTGTCCGTTAGATTATTTCATCATAATGTAATACTTACTTTTTAGCAAATGAACGATTGTCTTCCAGATTGAAGGTTCAGGTGTTTGTGACCGGTGGTTTTCATATATTAAATGTAGGTATCATTGATCACCCATTTTAAAGTAATTAATATTACCAAGAGTAACGATTCAATTATTACACATCTTTCAGGGTTTGTTCATGGTGGTTTTATTATTTCTACACCGTAATAAACCTGTAATAGTTCTACCAAGAGGCACATTATGGCCGCTACAAAATTTACTAAGTTGGCCGTGTTACCATGAAGATTCGATTTCCTTAGTCGTATGGTTTGTGATCGCCAGATTAGTCATGTCCATGTGTAAAAAAGTTAATACAACATAATGGTGAGGATGCAGGACTACATTCTTTACGAGCTGCAAAATAAAGATCTCTGCGACAAGCATTCGACGTTAAAGTGTCGGCGTACGAATGAAAATATTGTTAAACATGTATATAAAAGACTTTCCCTTCTTTTTTAATACACTGTGCAAATAACTACACCTCTGTGGTACTCCCTGTATATATTGTATTTATTAAGGTATCTTAAATTACCTGGTTATTTCAAATAAGGATAATAAATTTTACAAATATAATAGCAAAAAAGTGACTGTATTTCATAAAAGCTTAAGTAAAGTACATAATACATAATAGTGAAATATATCTGCATATAATTGTTGATAAGTGATAATTTTATGTTTTAACAAAACTTCTTTACATACGACAATTGATACATCTATATTGCCCTATATAACGTAGCAAACAATGTTTTATTAATGCGTAGAGTATCCATGAAACATCTATTTCATAAAGCTTAAAAAGAAAATTGATAATTTCTGTTGTTTAATTTAACCACCTTAGTTAAATCTATTTATCTTACCGTTTAATTTAGCGTTTCCGTTATATCAGTTTGCCATTTTATTATCGATCTTATAAATTTGACGTTGCAACACATACGATATCCAAATATTACATATATAAATTGTATTATAGGAAATTCTATAATGTACGCGAAGGCTGAATTTCTTCTTTTTATCTTCATTTAAACTAAAAAGCTGGACTACCAATATTTCACTTTATTGCTGAATAACGAACAGAAATTTCGTATATAACATGCTTTAAATAACAGATGAAAAAATCTCGCGAGTTTAATCAAGTTTTGAGCACCAATAGCGAATAATAATGTTGAAATTATTATAAAATATAGCACAGGATCGTTATGCTTTAGTTTATCACATTCATATAAATATCAACCAAAAATATTCTATACATGACATATGTTACAGAACAGCGAAATACCTATTGATTTAATTTTTCACCTATGATATCGGACACCAGTAGGATTATCCTTCTTTAAAAATTAATCGAGCACTGTACACGTCATATGATAGCATACTTAATAGACCGAATGAAATAGACATCGTTTATAAATCGAGGTCACATAGTTGACATTTATAACACTGTTAACACAGTGACAAGAAAAATACTTGAAAGGTCTATGAGAAAATAAAATAAAAGAACCATTAATACAGCTACCTTTCCCAAGTCCTTAGTATATCAGCAAGTAAATGCAACAATGTCATGTAGATGTTAACTTCAATAGCGTTAGTTATATCGAACTCAAAACATAGCATAAGAATGCTTATATGTAAAATAGTCAAGTTATGTGATTGTATACAAAATATTAAATTAATAGCATTTAAAAATATTGAAACGGCGAAGAATATCTCGTAAGAAATTAGTAGCGATGTTCCTATCCTTTTTGCTAATCGTTAGGTATTGTTTTTAGCCATAATCGCATAATTTATATCGAAGGCATATTATTCTTTTCCTTTTAAGTATACTCTCGCTCTTCTAGTTTCGTTATAAATATTACTAATATATAACTGTAATAATTCAACGCGTAGAAAACTATCATCATTCTTTGCATTACGCCACCGTACAGTAGTCACGTCACAAAGATTAATATTAAAGCGAAAGAAATGTGTTTAAATGTAAATAAGTTACATAGTAACTATTATAGAAATGTTCTTTCTTACCACCTAAGTACTTAAATTAGACAATATACTTTTTCTCTTCACACTATCAGACGCCAAAAAGAAAATGCGGCAATAATAGTGAAACTTAAAGGAAATTAGAAGAGCGAGATTTTAATGAAATCTCTCCCTTCCCTCAATCTTTATTCTGTTAGGCAATTTTAAAGCAGATGAAAATTCTATAAGTGTATATTTAGTATTTTCTTTTTGTTTGTTTTATAAATACTGCTTTGCATCATGTTACTATGAGAAATATTTAAGCGACTCGATACGAAGTACAGAACAATTTATAGTATATTCAGTTTTACGAATACTTTGTAGCCAATGTATATGCACTGTACTACGAATGTAAAACGATTAAAGTATCAGAATGTGAAATTTGCTTTTAAATAACTCTCGTGTATGTTATACAATCACATAGTACAAATGCATTAACAAAAGAAGTGTTTTATATGAATATATGATGAAATATTTGTTATTAGAGAAGTTCAACTGACTTATGTTTTAGCAATATCCATTGGTGATCCGCCAGTTGTGTTTGTAGACGTATTAGCCATTGGTGGACCACCTGGACTTACGATAGTCGGCGGGATTGCAGGTTTAACAAATCTGTCTGATGTGCGTCTATTGGATGAAGTTACCACGTGACCCTGGTTAGATTTTGCAAAATATTAGAAACTGACAGGATCTGGAAATGTTTTACAAGACGTGCTTCTAAATACTCTAAGTAGAGTATTATGCAATTAAAACTGTTAAAGATATCAAACATAAGCCGTGTAATTAACCATTTTAACTGCAACAGCTAGGAGCATAAAAGCAGAGATGAACAGAAATTTTATTTAAATAAAAATTCGAATCACGAGTAAAAGTTAAAAAAAATATATTCGTCGTGTGTCGAATAAATTCTCGTCGAATAAAAAAAATGAACTTTATTCGTCAAATAATCTAAAGTTAAACTAACTTTTATTTGATCGGTTATTTAAATATTTTTTTATGTAATTAATGCCCAACACTGCCCAAAAATCTTGAAAACATGAAGCGTAGAAAATTTTAGTTCTCAAATTTACATAACTTCGTCCAATCTTGTAAGACATTAAGTATTTATAATACACTAAAGAAGTTAAGTGTAGTAAAATGCAATTTACCGTGGAAGGAGGTGATGAACTTGCGAATGGAATTGCAGTGGGTTGACCACAAGCGTAACATCGGTTTGTATTAAATCCTTCTCTGGTTGATGAACCTATTAATACGCGGTATAATTAATATCTACTAATGGAGTGTTTAAAAATAACGCATAGCACGTGGAGAATGAGAATGAATAAGAAATACTATATGAAAAGGGAAAGTATCAGAGGTTGAAACGGTTCCGAAAATAACTCTTTCAAACTGTTATATTTCGGTCCTGACTGAAACAGTTATGAAGAACCGATATTCTGAATAACTGTTATAAGGAACCCAAATTTGATCGGCTCCATAACAGTTATATATCGGTTCCGAGAGTTTACTGCATTGCCGAAACCGATATAGGCCAGAACCTTTTTCACTTGTAACTATTTCAAGATTATTTCGGTTCGAGAACCCCCCCGGAAAGTATCGTAAGATATAGGGCATAAAATGTTTGATAAAAACAATGATTACCTGGACTTAACGGTCTAGAGGAACTAGGCGAAGGATTATACGGCACAGGGCTGGAAACAGTACGATTTCTTATATTCCCACCAGACATCACAATCTCATTATAGTGCCGTTCTTCTTCCATTTCCAAACTAATAAATAAATGAAATTTGAAATCAAACAAATAGCTTTACATCTTATATAAAACAGTTACTTACCTGGATTCTGATTCCGAAAGATGTCTACATAAAGCTTCACGACGCTCTACTTCTAATTGTAACTTTCTTTGAAGTCTCAAATTTTCTTCACGAATTTGTTTTTCTTCATTTACGTATCGTTGCATCTTCTCCGTATCTAATGTGAATAGTATACATACATAGATACATGCATACATACATGCACGAATACATATATGTATGTGTACTCAACAATTTTTAATCACAGTAATCATTAGAGTCAAATTAAAAGTTTTGTAGTACTTAAAACGTAATACACGTACTAAACTACGATTTTTACGAGAACCCTTTATCATGAACGAGTCTCTATTTATAAAAATGGACAAATACACGATACATTATTGAAAACCTTAAAAATAGCCTTACATCTGTAATTTATTAATGTTTTAAAAGCTGTGAAAAATTCTTACGTTCTTGTTGCGAGATGAGCAGCGTATGTCTTAGTCTGGCCACTTCGCTTCTTAAAGTTTGAATATGTTTACTTAGACTAGTAGCAGTATCGCCATTATTAATTTCTCTCGGCGATGTAGGATCTGATATAGGTTGGTCTAATTTTATCTGAAGCATTCTTTTCTCTGCCTCCAACTTGTCCATTCTTTTCCATAATTTATTTACTAATGCTTCTTGTTCCTGCTCAAGCGTATTTTCTAGCTCGACCTTTTCTCTTCGCAGCTGTTCTAAATTACTTTGTTTCGCAAGTGTTTCTGCCTCAAGTTTCTCGATCTTCCTCATCAATT
This sequence comes from Andrena cerasifolii, assembly GCF_050908995.1. NCBI lineage: Eukaryota > Metazoa > Arthropoda > Insecta > Hymenoptera > Andrenidae > Andrena > Andrena cerasifolii. The sequence goes on along the minus strand of NC_135119.1, from coordinate 11,223,486 downwards.
TATTCACAAGACACTCTTGTTCTTGTTCCAAAGTTTGCTCCAGTCGACATTTCTCTTGGCGCAATTGATTCAACTTTCTTGACAAATCATTTGTTAAGCATTCTTCTTCTTGCTCATAGTGATGCGCTAATGTCTCTTTTTCTTTCTTAAGTGCCTGAATTTTCTTCAATAACGTGTTACTTATAAATTCTTCTTCTTGCTCAGCTTTAGCTTGCTGCAATGTAATATAATCGGAATACATGAATTATTAAAAGCATAAAAATATTATACGTATAATTCTACGCAACAAAAATTAAGAATCTCTTTGCCTATGAATAAAATTATGCAATAATTCAATTTTACTAATCAACATTTGTATAACTAAATAAACTATGGAAACTACAGGTGAACTTATTATATTACTGTATTAACTGGACAAGAAGGATTTTAGAACAATTTACAAGAAATATTTTAGAAGCATATTATTTAATATACATTACTATATTATTTCTTGTATAAACAATAATTATATACATCGATTGTTTTACTAATTTAAATACTGTCAAACTGATTTCAAGAAATTGTGTATTCATTATTATAGAAGTTTTATGCAGTAATTTCAATGTTGCAAACATTTGAAAAAATTACATTGAGGTGAATTGCCAAATTGTTTAGAATGTTTAAGCTGGGGGCAAGTAATTATTTTGCAATTCAAAATTATCAGAAGAGAATATTTAAAAGAATGTAAAGTAAACCCGTTTTTCATACAGCATGATACACTATGTAATATCTTCTGTATTGATTAACTCAATTTGGCTCACATTTTACTGATTCATATTTCGTACAAGATGTCCATGTTATAAATACCAAATTCTTTTCTTATACCTATGTGACTTTCACAAGGAATTTTAATTACACATTAATCTGCTAAATTTCTTTTAGAATTTGCTCAACAGAATTGACTACTTTTTTAAACGGGATGCTGTATCTTTTTTATACCATATGAAAGAAGATCTCAAGATGTGTTTAAAGCCACAGGACATGGGAGTATTATCAATTATGCAAGGTCAGAAGGAAAAAACATAATACTGAACTACTGCTATCCATACTAGAAAACACTAAATATATATATACGGTGTTCAAACTACGATTTTCACTTCGAAAAATAGTTTTAACTCCTTCCATTACACTATTAGTGTTTTCTAATAATGCTGCCCAAGATATCAATGCAAATATTACTCTTGCCCTACTTTCTAAATGTTTCGTATCTCAACAATTTTCAAGCTGTTCCCTCATTTTTGACCTTGCACGTCTTGGACATTCTTGTGTTTTCTGTTGTTAAACTTGCCTTTCCAACCACTTTCACATTACATAAAAACAAAACAGGACTGTCTTTATTAATCAAAATCTGTTGCATATTGAAAGAATTTAACTGACGCCCGTAGCTCTTGTAAAGTACATCGAAAACTTTATTTCATACATTCCGAATATAGCTGTTACTGAAAAAATTAAGACATTGGGTACTAATAGCACGAACACCTTACATCTTGAACATGATTGAATCATGATAAGTTTTTACTTTTATAGGGAAGGTATAAAATTGTTGAATATTAAATTCTAAAAAGATCCGATACTAAGAACTGTACTACAGCTAAATAATAACAGAGGTCTATGTCAAAATCATCTTTGTTACACTGAACAATATTTTATGATTTCATGAAAACGAGATTATAAGAATATAATATAAGCCTGAGAATATAAGAACATCGAAATGCCGGGTGTAAAATCGAATATACGATCGATGAATACCTATATCGATATTTTATGAATTTGGTAGAAATATACAACTATACAAGCAACTCACTATAATGACAGAGGCTTGACGAAGTCCACGGTTCTCTTCTTGCAACGCCTTCACCCTCAATTTATACGTTTCCAGTTCAACTTTGAGAACACGATTGTGCTGTTGCAACGACTCGATCCTTTTCTGAAGTTGCTCCCTGGTTACAGGGGACGGCGGCATCATTATTGGCCCTCCGTCGATTGAGCTTGAATCGCTTTCGGATGCGCTATCACGGTCAGCCATTTTTCTTACACAAGAGTCTCTTTTAAAAAAGAACTGGCTATTCTTCCTTTTTCATCGCACGCCCAGACCAGATTGGACAATGTGTCTTTCCTTTCGACACGCGAGTATCTATTTTATCGTTAGAATCTCATTACTTCGTGAGAAAAAACCATAATATCATAGCATACTGCCGCACCAACATGTGCTTCACACAGAACAAATCAGCTGTTTGATTGTCCATGATTTACGCGAGAACAAGGTGTCTATTTCAAACGTATATTTCAGAACCGCAATTCCCTAGAATTCAGGAGGCTTCTCATTTGTCAGCTTTTATCCAGTGATGGGTAAGTCCCTAGAAGACCACGTAATTTACGTTACGTGTAAATACGAACGGGCCGTATTTTCAGTCGCTACTTATTCTTAACCAAATGCTTAAGCATTCGGCATCCTTTACTAGCTCCTAGGTTAGTAGAGGATGCCGCATGCTTAAGCATTTGCTTAAGAATAAGCAACGACTGAATATACCGCCCTTAGGGTACTCTACACAGGTCCAGATAGCACACGTCTCTATAAGCCGTCTTTAAGACGTCTTATAGACGACGTGTGCTATCTGGGGAGTAGATGTCCCAATTACCGTACCTTTATACTCAAAGAAGCCGTACAAAAAAACTCGCATAAATAAATACGGAAAGAATTTTTTTAATTAAGTTAAACTATTAATGTATGTGTTACAAACGAGGAAGTTGCATTTTTAAACAATTAAAACGTAGTAAAAAGACTTTCAAAAATGCATTTGAAGATTTCGATGGATTTACCTACATCCTTACCGGAAACTAAGGAACACGTACTTTACAGAAGTAAATAAATTGATAATTATCATGATTTGCACTTATGTAAAGTGTTTATTATATCATGAAAGGTTCAAACTTTATGAAAAAATAGCAAAAATGAGCACTTTTGAAACTTTTTTGTATTTTTAAAGTGAATTCGGTAATAGGGACCCGACATGCAACGTTGCCAAATTTCCGAAGAGAAGCCGATTCTGGCGCCTAGTGTACAGCCATTATTAAAATAGAACGAGAAATTCAGCACTCTGCAGTAGGATTTTTAAACCGTATTTTAAACTTAAAAAATGGATACAGGTAGTGATTTAGACATTTTACACAAAGAAACACCAAAGAAAAAACAAAAAGTACGTTATAATCAAAAATATTATAAACCATGGGAACAGGAAAACTGTTACATATTATATATATATATGAGACGCCACGATTGGAGACTAACCGACGTCGCGGCCAACCAGCGTCGCCAACATATTTCCCGGTGACGCTGGTTGGCCGTGGTGTCGGTTCGCGTTGGCGCCATTTGGCTGGCTTGGCGCTGGCGTCGGTTCACGCACACATTACCACCGCTCCTGTAGGTGTTTCCCTCTCCATCAGCGTAGCTTAAGCCTGCCGATCCCTGGGATAATTTGTAGCCAGTCGCAGACATTTGTAGAGTAAACCGGAGTAAACATGGATATGGATTTTGAGGAACTTTCACATGACCCTGATCTCATTGCAAAAATTAAACAATTTCGTGATGCTACAGTGAGAATCGAAGATACAATTAAATTTGCTACAGATTTGGACGTATACGAGAAACTTTCAAATGCGGATAAAATTAAATATGATTTATTGATGTCGTACAGTTTGAACAGTATGTTTTGGATGTACTTGAGGGCAGAAGGTAAGACCTTGTAAAATAAAGAACGAGAAATAGTATCGATAATATCTGAACAATGTTATTAAATATGACAAAGTAATACGTGTTTCTCTTATATTTTACGTTTATCCGATTAGGAATTGACCCAACCAAACATAGAATAAAATCAGAAAACGATCGCCTGAAGAAGTCCATGGTACGTTCGAAACAGATCGAGGACAGAAACACTCTGATGCCACGTTTAAATAAAGATGCTGCAAAAAGATTTGTTAGAAATGGATTGTGGGAAATAAAAAACAACAAGCAAGGATCTAAAAACAGTAAAGATAAAAATGAACGTAACCCTACTGAATCTTGATTCAAATAGTATGTTAGATCTTTGAAGAACTTGCATATGCGAATATGCACCTGCGTGTGTATAAATATAAATATCTGCGAAAAGATATATATTCAGTGTCGCTGTTATTATAATACATCAAATGTTGAAACACAAATTAATAAAGTGTAAAATATTGTTTTGTGTATTTTCTTGTATTTTCTATTTATACTCTCAAACGTATACATTACCGTTGTATGATTCTTCTAGGCAGCCTTGTGTATGCGGGATAATATTTGTGTACTTGACCATTTTTTCTGTTTGTTTACTTTCGCTTCGTAACCTTGGGTGAGTACAAGGTGTCTTAAAACACGAATTGTCATCAAAGTGAAGCAGATAAGAAATACATTCCTAATTTCTGTGATAAGAATCTATTTGTACAAAATATTCCTTTCTGCGAACTAAATAATGGAAACCAAGTATCAAAGCATCGCGCCAAAGAGAAATGAATCCTTTAAATTTGTTCAAAATGCCAAAGATTATAACAGAAACAAAGGTATTTGTTGTACTGTATCTGACTGTACGTTGCCTCCAAAAGCAGGATGTGGTGTTAAACCAGTGGATCAGTAAGTTACAATAATATTTAATCTATAATGTAATGACTTAAGTCTTCCCTTTATTTAAGGATATGTTTCGCATTACTTTTAGTTTTTATTTCATAATAATCAACGTATCGCGATAACGGTACATGTTATGTGTTTGTTTGCAACTGCGGTCTTACAAGATTAATCTTGGATATATAATGCACCATTTCCTGATATATGTACTCTTTTCTAGGATGGATGAATGCTTCAAAGAATTGAGGATACAAACTGAAAGAGAACATCTTGCAGGAAATATTAGCAGCATTATTGAAACGCTTAATGTAGTTTTAGTGAAACCATTTTCATCGGACATTCTCTTGTATTTTGGAACTCCTTTGTTCTTAAATTGTACGAATGACCGAAGCTCTGTAGGAAAATACACCCTTCTGGGTTACATAGATGATATTTTTGGATCTATTGGCGAACCAATGTATTCAATAACTATGAAATGTAAGCCAAAAGTGGTATTGAATCTTAACACACAGGTATATTATTTTCCAAATGATCCGGATACTTCACATATGTATGTAGAACATACAGTAGATGATACTTTTAATAGTAGAAAATACAGTGTTATAACAAAGAACTTATAATGATCTGCATTCTCGCAATTTATATTTCATTCTTATTTTATTCGTAAGTCATGTTGAAATCGTTTCCTTTTATTTTCATGAGTTTTTTAACATCAACATGTAATATTTTATTATTTATGCAAAAAATAATCTACGGTTACGTAGAGTGTATATCGTTACTAATTTAATTTTAGTAAAACACGAGTAACAGTATTTATTTTATGTCATCATTAGAAATTAAGAATTTATGAAAAATTATATTTAGCTACTTCAACATTTTCAATGTATTAAAGATATATAAATAAATTAAATTAATCGCAGAAACACAAAAGCGAATTGAATATGCTTTATAAACATTCACCTTTGTAATTGAGAATCTGCGAATTTTCTTTCACATATAATAATAATACATTAACTGAAATTACACAAAAGGGATACCAATCATATGTAATTATGTATTTTACATGGCTTTACAGATGCATAACAATTTTGAGACATTTTTAAGTAAACAATAAGTCTGCCTTAATACATATATAGTGGCAGACGAAAGTATGTTTACAACTTTTAAAATCGCATAACTTTTTTAGAAATGGTCCAAACGACATGATTTTTTTTAGAAACTAGAAGGATTAATTTGCTAAGTGACGTGTTTCGTCGTTTTGAAAAAAAATGCAATTGGTCGGAATAGCAAAAAAAATAGTAAATGTCTGTAATTGTAGATTAAAGTAAGTTGTATACGTGCCTAAAAATTCATCAAAATCGGTTACTTAACGTTGCTTTGACCTATAAACGCTTAAAGATTGCAGAATAAGGTCGAGAATCGCGAAATTCCCGAAATCAGCGATTTTTTACCTTATTCTGCGATCTTTAAGAGTTTCTAGCTCAGAGCAGCGTTAACCGATTTTGATGAAATTTTAGGCATGTATACAACTTACTTCAATCTACAAACGGGTTTTTTGAATATCAGAAAGATACATCGAAATAAGTAAGGGTATAGATACTGATCGCAAAACGTGTAATAAAGTACTTTGAATGAAATATTTCAAAAGTTAAAATTTCCTTAAGAGTAAAATCTATTTCTACTAAAGATATTAACGTCAATTCATGAATTTAAAAATGTGAAAAAGTTTGACACGTTACATATATCAATTTCATGATCTAAATAAACCGCGTGCTCGGTTCTATCTTCTATCCATAAATGTCCATAAATGCGAGTCAAAAAACTTATAAGTCAAAGGCCTCCTGACCTGTATATTATACGGGGTCATTAAACTTTAAAACGTATCAACTGATAACTGATGTTTCATCAGTAGAAGCGCTAGCGTCTAGAGTCGGTTCGTAGTACCCGGTAGTACCGTTCAGTACCGTTAGTGCATGCTTCTGCAAATTCTGCATGCTTCGGTAGTTCTGAGTTCGTAGCAATCGTCAGCAATCGTAGCCGTTCGTAGCCGCATGGCCGCAACTGGCTTGAATCTACGTACACTTGCGTACTGTCCTTGGTGTCTGTCACACGCGACACATTTATTATCATCATTTTAAATATTTCTTATTAATGACGACCGTTCGAAAGCGCGTAATTATCACGACACATTCGGGACATGTTTTCTGACGCTTGAAAATCAGTTATTGTTTTATTAAGCTCTTGATATATCGGATTTTGATCATACTCGGCCGATTGCCACGTACATACAAGTTGGAATACACAAAGTGGAAGATATAGTACAGTTATGTCAAACGAAATTCTTGAAATTCCAAATAAACGGATAATGACGGTACGTATTGTCGAAAGACACTTAATATAAAGGTCTTTTAGATAATCTTGCGTAAATATTCGACTAACTTAAATATTTCAAATTACAATGACAGAAGTGTTAATGCTGGCTCGTGCACTGTGTATAGAACGATATAGTTAGTGCGAATATAGGTATATTACACATTTGAATTCTTATTTCACTTTCACTCGGAAACTCAGTTTTATATTTCACTTTAAATTTATTAATGAAATAATGTATATACGCATAAGAGAATATAAATATCATGATTATTTTATCATTTCAAGTAGAATAGGACACAAACTTTGTGTCCATGTTCGATATATTAAATACTTTTTAACTTTATTTGCGATATTCGTTATAAGATAATATACATAGGCTACGGGATTTGTAGAGAAAGATATTTTAACTCGCATTACTGCAAAAAATAAATTATCTCATGCCTTTATCAATGGGATTAACTCATCGTATCAAGTTTCTATTACTTCGTAAATAAGAAATATTTCTTTACGATCGTAATCAATCTTCAAATATCATAATACTTTTATAACATCTGTTTCTGTTGAACTTTTTTTAGACGTGCAGCAATGTATCGGAGCAAGCACACCATGTATCAAGAGCTAAGCGTGGACAGGCAGTAGGAAGTGTAAGAGGCTTTCGAGGATGCACCGTTTGGTTAACGGGTCTGTCCGGTGCAGGGAAAACTTCTATAGCTTTTCAAGTCGAAGCTATTTTAGTTAATCATGGAATCGCCGCTTACGGCCTCGATGGAGATAACGTAAGGAGCGGCTTAAACTGCAACCTTGGTTTCAGTAAAGAGGATAGGAAAGAAAATATAAGAAGAGTCGCCGAAGTAGCAAAATTATTCGCCGACAGCGGGCAAATCTGTTTGTGTAGCTTTGTATCGCCGTTCGAGGAAGACAGGCAAATGGCAAGGCAGATTCATAAAATGTCGGATCTGCCGTTTTTCGAGGTCTTTGTCGATACACCTCTTAATGTATGCGAGGCTAGGGACACGAAAGGATTATATAAGAAAGCGCGTCAAGGAGCCATCAAGGGTTTCACTGGAATAGATCAAATGTATGAAAGACCAGTGAATCCCGATTTAGTGGTAACCACGGAAAACTGTACTCCAGAAGAATCAGGCGCAACGGTTATCGATCTTCTGGAGAAACAGTGTATTATACCGGTGCTGGAAAAACCCACGATACCAATACGGGAGTTGTTCGTTCCAGAGTCACGAGTGTCTTCTGGCAAAACGGAGGCGGCTTCTCTTCAGTGTTTAGAAATTAATGAGATAGACGTACAGTGGCTCCAGATTTTAGCAGAAGGTTGGGCTGCACCCCTCACAGGTTTTATGAGAGAAGATGAATATCTTCAGGTGCGTAGAAGATAGATGTGTAAACCATAAAATAATGTATAAAAACATTATTAAGGGGTCATTCTGGTAATCACGCCGCAAAATTCGGCAATATTCAGGGTTTTTTTTCTCAGTGAATACAATGAATAACAATGTCACACTTTTTTTTCATTTATTAATCTACTTATAATGTATACGGAACAATTGTTTAAATACACTTTTAATTGTGGTTTTTCAATATTATCTGGAGTTCAAAATCGCGCCTGATTTCTGCTCACAGACTCATCTGAAACAAAAAAACCAAGCTGATTCTTAATCATTATGAGTACCGCTATCACAGGTGCCAGAATTAGCCACGTAAGTCAAAATTTAACAAAATTGCGCGCATTCAAACTTCAAGTAAGAATGGAAAATTTCGAAGCTTGAAGTTTGAATGCGCGCAATTTTGTTAAATTTTGACTTATGTGGCTAATTCTGGCACCTGCGATAGCGGTACTTATAATGATTAAGAATCAGCTTGGTTTTTTTGTTTCAGATGAGTCTGTGAGCTTAAATCACTCCCGTCAGAGAGGTACTTCTTTGCAAAGGCGCGATTTTGAACTCCAGATAACATTGAAAAAACACAATTAAAAGTGTATTTAAAAAATTGTTCCGTATACATTACAAGTAGCTTAATAAATGAAAAAAAGTTTGGCATTCTTATTCATTGTATTCACTGAGAAAAAAAAGCCTGAATGTTGCCGAATTTTGCGGCGTGATTAACAGAATGACCCCTTAAACGTAAAATAC